>NC_082594.1:116922338-118122338 GCF_030936135.1 Gavia stellata
TGTCGACGTCGTCGCGTCGTCGCGTCGTCGCGTCGTCGCGTCGTCGTCGTCGCGGTCGTCGGGTCGTCGCGTCGTCGACGTCGACGTCGTCGCGTCGTCGTCCGCTTCGCTCGTCGTCGCGTCGTCGACGTCGACGTCGTCGCTCGTCGCGTCGTCGCGTCGTCGACGTCGTCGCGTCGTCGACGTCGCGTCGTCGACGTCGTCGACGTCGCGTCGTCGACGTCGTCGCGTCGTCGCGTCGCCGCGTCGTCGACGTCGCCGTCGTCGCGTCGTCGCAGTCGTCGCGTCGCCGCGTCGTCGACGTCGACGTCGTCGCGTCGTCGCGTCGTCGACGTCGCGTCGTCGACGTCGTCGCGTCGTCGCGTCGTCGGAGTCGACGTCGTCGCGTCGTCGCGTCGTCGCCGTCGACGTCGTCGCGTCGTCGCGTCGTCGCGTCGACGGCGTCGACGTCGTCGCGTCGTCGCGTCGTCGCGTCGACGGCGTCGCGTCGTCGCGTCGTCGCGTCGTCGACGTCGACGTCGTCGCGTCGTCGCGTCGTCGCGTCGTCGCGTCGCGCGTCGTCGACGTCGCCTCGTCGACGTCGTCGCGTCGTCGCGTCGTCGCGTCGTCGACGTCGACGTCGTCGACGTCGCGTCGTCGACATCGTCGCGTCGTCGCGTCGTCGCGTCGTCGACGTCGACGTCGTCGCGTCGTCGCGTCGTCGCGTCGTCGCTACGTCGTCGTCGCGTCGTCGACGTCGACGCGTCGTCGCGTCGTCGACGTCGCGTCGTCGCGTCGTCGTCGTCGCGTCGTCGCCGTCGACGTCGTCGCGTCGTCGCGTCGTCGCGTCGACGGCGTCGCGTCGTCGACGTCGTCGCGTCGTCGACGGCGTCGCGTCGTCGCGTCGTCGACGTCGACGGCGTCGCGTCGTCGCGTCGTCGCGTCGTCGACGTCGACGTCGTCGCGTCGTCGCGTCGTCGACGTCGCGTCGTCGCGTCGTCGCGTCGTCGACGTCGACGTCGTCGCGTCGTCGCGTCGTCGACGTCGCGTCGTCGACGTCGTCGCGTCGTCGCGTCGTCGCGTCGTCGTCGTCGCGTCGTCGCGTCGTCGACGTCGCGTCGTCGCGTCGACGTCGACGTCGTCGCGTCGTCGCGTCGTCGCGTCGTCGACGTCGCGTCGTCGACGTCGTCGCGTCGTCGCGTCGTCGACGTCGACGTCGTCGCGTCGTCGCGTCGTCGACGTCGACGTCGTCGCGTCGTCGCGTCGTCGACGTCGACGTCGTCGCGTCGTCGCGTCGTCGACGTCGCGTCGTCGACGTCGACGTCGTCGCGTCGTCGCGTCGTCGTCGTCGCGTCGTCATCGTCGCGTCGTCGACGTCGACGTCGCGTCGTCGCGTCGTCGACGTCGACGTCGTCGCGTCGTCGCGTCGTCGCGTCGTCGTCGCGTCGTCGGGTCGTCGCGTCGTCGACGTCGACGTCGTCGCGTCGTCGCGTCGTCGCGTCGTCGACGTCGCGTCGTCGACGTCGTCGCGTCGTCGCGTCGCCGCGTCGTCGACGTCGCCTCGTCGACGTCGTCGCGTCGTCGCGTCGTCGACGTCGACGTCGTCGCGTCGTCGCGTCGTCGACGTCGACGTCGTCGCGTGGTCGCGTCGTCGACGTCGCGTCGTCGACGTCGTCGCGTCGTCGCGTCGTCGACGTCGACGTCGTCGCGTCGTCGCGTCGTCGCGTCGACGGCGTCGCGTCGTCGCGTCGTCGCGTCGTCGACGTCGACGTCGTCGCGTCGTCGCGTCGTAGACGTCGCGTCGTCGCGTCGTCGCGTCGTCGTCGTCGCGTCGTCGACGTCGCGTCGTCGCGTCGTCGCGTCGTCGCGTCGTCGACGTGACGTCGTCGCGTCGTCGCGTCGTCGCGTCGTCGACGTCGCGTCGTCGCGTCGTCGCGTCGTCGCGTCGTCGACGTCGCGTCGTCGACGTCGTCGCGTCGTCGCGTCGTCGACGTCGACGTCGTCGCGTCGTCGCGTCGTCGCGTCGTCGCGTCGTCGACGTCGACGTAGTCGCGTCGTCGTCGTCGCGTCGTCGGCGTCGTCGCGTCGTCGACGTCGACGTCGTCGCGTCGTCGCGTCGTCGACGTCGCGTCGTCGACGTCGACGTCGTCGCGTCGTCGCGTCGTCGCGTCGTCGACGTCGCGTCGTCGACGTCGACGTCGTCGCGTCGTCGCGTCGTCGCGTCGACGGCGTCGCGTCGTCGACGTCGTCGCGTCGTCGACGTCGTCGCGTCGTCGCGTCGTCGACGTCGACGTCGTCGCGTCGTCGCGTCGTCGCGTCGTCGTCGCGTCGTCGGGTCGTCGCGTCGTCGACGTCGACGTCGTCGCGTCGTCGCGTCGTCGACGTCGCGTCGTCGCGTCGTCGCGTCGTCGTCGTCGCGTCGTCGGGTCGTCGCGTCGTCGACGTCGACGTCGTCGCGTCGTCGCGTCGTCGCGTCGTCGACGTCGACGTCGTCGCGTCGTCGCGTCGTCGCGTCGTCGACGTCGCGTCGTCGACGTCGTCGCGTCGTCGCGTCGTCGCGTCGTCGACGTCGACGTCGTCGCGTCGTCGCGTCGTCGCGTCGTCGACGTCGTCGCGTCGTCGCGTCGTCGACGTCGCGTCGTCGCGTCGTCGCGTCGTCGACGTCGCGTCGTCGCCGACGTCGCGTCGTCGCGTCGTCGACGTCGACGTCGTCGCGTCGTCGCGTCGTCGCGTCGTCGACGTCGCGTCGTCGACGTCGACGTCGTCGCGTCGTCGCGTCGTCGACGTCGACGTCGTCGCGTCGTCGCGTCGTCGCGTCGTCGACGTCGACGTCGTCGCGTCGTCGCGTCGTCGACGTCGCGTCGTCGACGTCGTCGCGTCGTCGCGTCGTCGACGTCGACGTCGTCGCGTCGTCGCGTCGTCGTCGTGTCGTCGACGTCGACGTCGTCGCGTCGTCGCGTCGTCGCGTCGTCGACGTCGACGTCGTCGCGTCGTCGCGTCGTCGACGTCGCGTCGTCGACGTCGTCGCGTCGTCGCGTCGTCGACGTCGACGTCGTCGCGTCGTCGCGTCGTCGTCGTCGCGTCGTCGACGTCGACGTCGTCGCGTCGTCGCGTCGTCGCGTCGTCGACGTCGCCTCGTCGCGTCGTCGCGTCGTCGCGTCGCCGCGTCGTCGACGTCGCCTCGTCGACGTCGTCGCGTCGTCGCGTCGTCGCGTCGTCGACGTCGACGTCGTCGACGTCGCGTCGTCGACGTCGTCGCGTCGTCGCGTCGTCGCGTCGTCGTCGTCGCGTCGTCGGGTCGTCGCGTCGTCGACGTCGACGTCGTCGCGTCGTCGCGTCGTCGACGTCGCGTCGTCGACGTCGTCGCGTCGTCGCGTCGTCGACGTCGCGTCGTCGACGTCGACGTCGTCGCGTCGTCGCGTCGTCGCGTCGTCGTCGTCGCGTCGTCGACGTCGTCGCGTCGACGTCGTCGCGTCGTCGCGTCGTCGCGTCGTCGACGTCGACGTCGTCGCGTCGTCGCGTCGTCGCGTCGTCGACGTCGACGTCGTCGCGTCGTCGCGTCGTCGCGTCGTCGTCGTCGCGTCGTCGACGTCGACGTCGTCGCGTCGTCGCGTCGTCGCGTCGTCGACGTCGACGTCGTCGCGTCGTCGCGTCGACGGCGTCGCGTCGTCGCGTCGTCGTGTCGTCAACGGCGTCGCGTCGTCGACGTCGACGTCGTCGCGTCGTCGCGTCGCCGCGTCGTCGACGTCGCCTCGTCGACGTCGTCGCGTCGTCGCGTCGTCGACGTCGACGTCGTCGACGTCGCGTCGTCGACGTCGTCGCGTCGTCGCGTCGTCGCGTCGTCGACGTCGACGTCGTCGCGTCGTCGTCGTCGCGTCGTCGACGTCGCGTCGTCGACGTCGACGTCGTCGCGTCGTCGCGTCGTCGCGTCGTCGACGTCGACGTCGTCGCGTCGTCGCGTCATCGCGTCGCGAACGTCGTCGCGTCGTCGCGTCGTCGCGTCGTCGCGTCGACGTCGTCGCGTCGTCGACGTCGCGTCGTCGACGTCGTCGCGTCGTCGCGTCGTCGACGTCGCGTCGTCGACGTCGTCGTCGTCGCGTCGTCGCGTCGTCGTCGCGTCGTCGACGTCGTCGCGTCGTCGCGTCGTCGACGTCGACGTCGTCGCGTCGTCGCGTCGTCGACGTCGACGTCGTCGCGTCGTCGCGTCGTCGACGTCGCGTCGTCGACGTCGTCGCGTCGTCGCGTCGTCGACGTCGACGTCGTCGCGTCGTCGCGTCGTGCCGTCGTCGACGTCGACGTCGTCGCGTCGTCGCGTCGTCGAAGTCGACGTCGACGCGTCGTCGACGTCGCGTCGTCGACGTCGTCGCGTCGTCGCGTCGTAGTCGACGTCGTCGACGTCGACGTCGGCGCGTCGTCGCGTCGTCGACGTCGACGGCGTCGCGTCGTCGCGTCGTCGACGTCGACGTCGTCGCGTCGTCGCGTCGTCGCGTCGTCGTCGTCGCGTCGTCGGGTCGTCGCGTCGTCGACGTCGACGTCGTCGCGTCGTCGCGTCGTCGCGTCGTCGACGTCGACGTCGTCGCGTCGTCGCGTCGTCGCGTCGCGTCGTCGACGTCGTCGCGTCGTCGCGTCGTCGACGTCGACGTCGTCGCGTCGTCGCGTCGTCGCGTCGTCGTCGTCGCGTCGTCGCGTCGTCGCGTCGTCGACGTCGACGTCGTCGCGTCGTCGCGTCGTCGCGTCCTCGACGTCGACGTCGTCGCGTCGTCGCGTCGTCGACGTCGCGTCGTCGACGTCGTCGCGTCGTCGCGTCGTCGCGTCGTCGTCGTCGCGTCGTCGCGTCGTCGACGTCGACGTCGTCGCGTCGTCGCGTCGACGTCGACGTCGTCGCGTCGTCGCGTCGCGCGTCGTCGACGTCGCGTCGTCGACGTCGTCGCGTCTTCGCGTCGTCGACGTCGACGTCGTCGCGTCGTCGCGTCGTCGCGTCGTCGCGTCGTCGACGTCGCGTCGTCGACGTCGACGTCGTCGCGTCGTCGCGTCGTCGCGTCGTCGGGTCGTCGCGTCGTCGACGTCGACGTCGTCGCGTCGTCGCGTCGTCGACGTCGCGTCGTCGACGTCGCGTCGTCGACGTCGACGTCGTCGCGTCGTCGCGTCGTCGCGTCGTCGACGTCGCGTCGTCGACGTCGTCGCGTCGTCGCGTCGTCGCGTCGTCGCGTCGTCGACGTCGCGTCGTCGACGTCGTCGCGTCGTCGCGTCGTCGACGTCGACGTCGTCGCGTCGTCGCGTCGTCGCGTCGTCGCGTCGTCGTCGTCGCGTCGTCGCGTCGTCGACGTCGACGTCGTCGCGTCGTCGCGTCGTCGCGTCGTCGCGTCGTCGACGTCGCGTCGTCGACGTAGTCACGTCGTCGCGTCGTCGCGTCGTCGACGTCGCGTCGTCGCGTCGTCGCGTCGTCGCGTCGTCGACGTGACGTCGTCGCGTCGTCGCGTCGTCGACGTCGCGTCGTCGCGTCGTCGCGTCGTCGCGTCGTCGCGTCGTCGACGTCGCGTCGTCGACGTCGTCGCGTCGTCGCGTCGTCGACGTCGACGTCGTCGCGTCGTCGCGTCGTCGACGTCGCGTCGTCGCGTCGTCGCGTCGTCGCGTCGTCGACGTCGACGTAGTCGCGTCGTCGTCGTCGCGTCGTCGGCGTCGTCGCGTCGTCGACGTCGACGTCGTCGCGTCGTCGCGTCGTCGACGTCGCGTCGTCGACGTCGACGTCGTCGCGTCGTCGCGTCGTCGCGTCGTCGACGTCGCGTCGTCGACGTCGACGTCGTCGCGTCGTCGCGTCGTCGCCGTCGACGGCGTCGCGTCGTCGCGTCGTCGGTCGACGGCGTCGCGTCGTCGACGTCGTCGCGTCGTCGACGTCGTCGCGTCGTCGCGTCGTCGACGTCGACGTCGTCGCGTCGTCGCGTCGTGCGTCGTCGTCGTCGCGTCGTCGGGTCGTCGCGTCGTCGACGTCGACGTCGTCCGTCGTCGCGTCGTCGACGTCGCGTCGTCGCGTCGTCGCGTCGTCGCGTCGTCGTCGTCGCGTCGTCGGGTCGTCGCGTCGTCGACGTCGACGTCGTCGCGTCGTCGCGTCGTCGCGTCGTCGACGTCGACGTCGTCGCGTCGTCGCGTCGTCGCGTCGTCGACGTCGCGTCGTCGACGTCGTCGCGTCGTCGCGTCGTCGCGTCGTCGACGTCGACGTCGTCGCGTCGTCGCGTCGACGTCGACGTCGTCGCGTCGTCGCGTCGTCGCGTCGTCGACGTCGCGTCGTCGACGTCGTCGCGTCGTCGCGTCGTCGACGTCGACGTCGTCGCGTCGTCGCGTCGTCGACGTCGCGTCGTCGCGTCGTCGCGTCGTCGACGTCGCGTCGTCGCCGTCGTCGCGTCGTCGCGTCGTCGACGTCGACGTCGTCGCGTCGTCGCGTCGTCGCGTCGTCGCGTCGTCGACGTCGCGTCGTCGACGTCGACGTCGTCGCGTCGTCGCGTCGTCGACGTCGACGTCGTCGCGTCGTCGCGTCGTCGCGTCGTCGACGTCGCGTCGTCGCGTCGTCGCGTCGTCGACGTCGCGTCGTCGACGTCGTCGCGTCGTCGCGTCGTCGACGTCGACGTCGTCGCGTCGTCGCGTCGTCGACGTCGACGTCGTCGCGTCGTCGCGTCGTCGCGTCGTCGACGTCGCGTCGTCGACGTCGCCGTCGTTGCGTCGTCGCGTCGTCGAAGTCGACGTCGTCGCGTCGTCGCGTCGTCGCCGTCGACGTCGTCGCGTCGTTGCGTCGTCGCGTCGTCGAAGTCGACGTCGTCGCGTCGTCGCGTCGTCGCGTCGTCGTCGTCGCGTCGTCGGGTCGTCGCGTCGTCGACGTCGACGTCGTCGCGTCGTCGCGTCGTCGCGTCGTCGACGTCGACGTCGTCGCGTCGTCGCGTCGTCGCGTCGTCGTCGTCGCGTCGTCGACGTCGTCGCGTCGTCGCGTCGTCGACGTCGCGTCGTCGACGTCGTCGCGTCGTCGCGTCGTCGCGTCGTCGACGTCGCGTCGTCGACGTCGTCGCGTCGTCGCGTCGTCGCGTCGTCGACGTCGCCTCGTCGCGTCGTCGCGTCGTCGCGTCGCCGCGTCGTCGACATCGCCTCGTCGACGTCGTCGCGTCGTCGCGTCGTCGACGTCGCGTCGTCGACGTCGTCGCGTCGTCGCGTCGTCGAAGTCGACGTCGTCGCGTCGTCGCGTCGTCGCCGTCGACGTCGTCGCGTCGTCGCGTCGTCGCGTCGACGGCGTCGACGTCGTCGCGTCGTCGCGTCGTCGCGTCGACGGCGTCGCGTCGTCGCGTCGTCGCGTCGTCGACGTCGACGTCGTCGCGTCGTCGCGTCGTCGCGTCGCCGCGTCGTCGACGTCGCCTCGTCGACGTCGTCGCGTCGTCGCGTCGTCGCGTCGTCGACGTCGACGTCGTCGACGTCGCGTCGTCGACGTCGTCGCGTCGTCGCGTCGTCGCGTCGTCGACGTCGACGTCGTCGCGTCGTCGCGTCGTCGCGTCGTCGCTACGTCGTCGTCGCGTCGTCGACGTCGTCGCGTCGTCGACGTCGACGCGTCGTCTCGTCGTCGACGTCGCGTCGTCGCGTCGTCGTCGTCGCGTCGTCGCCGTCGACGTCGTCGCGTCGTCGCGTCGTCGCGTCGACGGCGTCGCGTCGTCGACGTCGTCGCGTCGTCGACGGCGTCGCGTCGTCGCGTCGTCGACGTCGACGGCGTCGCGTCGTCGCGTCGTCGCGTCGTCGACGTCGACGTCGTCGCGTCGTCGCGTCGTCGACGTCGCGTCGTCGCGTCGTCGCGTCGTCGACGTCGACGTCGTCGCGTCGTCGCGTCGTCGACGTCGCGTCGTCGACGTCGTCGCGTCGTCGCGTCGTCGTCGTCGCGTCGTCGCGTCGTCGACGTCGACGTCGTCGCGTCGTCGCGTCGACGTCGACGTCGTCGCGTCGTCGCGTCGTCGCGTCGTCGACGTCGCGGCGTCGACGTCGTCGCGTCGTCGCGTCGTCGACGTCGACGTCGTCGCGTCGTCGCGTCGTCGACGTCGACGTCGTCGCGTCGTCGTCGTCGCGTCGTCGTCGTCGCGTCGTCGACGTCGACGTCGCGTCGTCGCGTCGTCGCGTCGTCGACGTCGACGTCGTCGCGTCGTCGCGTCGTCGCGTCGTCGTCGTCGCGTCGTCGGGTCGTCGCGTCGTCGACGTCGACGTCGTCGCGTCGTCGCGTCGTCGCGTCGTCGACGTCGCGTCGTCGACGTCGTCGCGTCGTCGCGTCGCCGCGTCGTCGACGTCGCCTCGTCGACGTCGTCGCGTCGTCGCGTGGTCGTGTCGTCGACGTCGCGTCGTCGACGTCGTCGCGTCGTCGCGTCGTCGACGTCGACGGCGTCGCGTCGTCGCGTCGTCGCGTCGTCGCGTCGTCGACGTCGCGTCGTCGCGTCGTCGCGTCATCGTCGTCGCGTCGTCGACGTTGACGTCGTCGCGTCGTCGCGTCGTCGACGTTGACGTCGTCGCGTCGGCGACGTCGCGTCGTCGCGTCGTCGCGTCGTCGCGTCGTCGACGTCGCGTCGTCGACGTCGTCGTCGTCGCGTCGTCGCGTCGTCGTCGCGTCGTCGACGTCGACGTCGTCGCGTCGTCGCGTCGTCGACGTCGCGTCGTCGACGTCGACGTCGTCGCGTCGTCGCGTCGTCGCGTCGACGGCGTCGCGTCGTCGACGTCGTCGCGTCGTCGCGTCGTCGACGTCGCGTCGTCGACGTCGTCGCGTCGTCGCGTCGTCGACGTCGACGTCGTCGCGTCGTCGCGTCATAGACGTCTCGTCGTCGCGTCGTCGCGTCGTCGCGTCGTCGACGTCGCGTCGTCGACATCGTCGCGTCGTCGCGTCGTCGCGTCGTCGACGTCGCGTCGTCGACGTCGTCGCGTCGTCGATGTCGTCGTGTCGTCGCGTCGTCGACGTCGCGTCATCGCGTCGTCGCGTCGTCGTCGTCATCGCGTCGTCGCGTCGCGTCGTCGCGTCGTCGCGTCGTCGACGTTGACGTCGTCGCGTCGTCGACGTCGTCGTCGCGTCGTCGACGTCGACGTCGTCGCGTCGTCGCGTCGACGTCGTCGCGTCGTCGACGTCGACGTCGCGTCGTCGATGTCGTCGCGTCATAGACGTCTCGTCGTCACGTCGTCGCGTCGTCGCGTCGTCGACGTCGCGTCGTCGACGTCATCGCGTCGTCGCGTCGCCGACGTTGCGTCGTCGGCGTCGTCGCGTCGCTGACGTCGCGTGGTCGGCGTCGTCGCGTCGTCGCGTCATCGTCGTCGCGTCGTCGACGTCGATGTCGTCGCGTCGTCGCGTCGTCGCGTCGTCGACGTCGCGTCGTCGACGTCCTCGCGTCGTCGCGTCGTCGCGTCGTCGACGTCGACGTCGTGTCGTCGACGTCGTCGCGTCGTCGCGTCGTCGCGTCGTCGACGTCTCGTCGTCGACGTCGTCGCGTCGTCGCGTCGTCGCGTCGTCCTCATCGCGTCGTCGCGTCGTCAACTTCGTCGCGACGTCGCGTCGTCGTCGTCGCGTCGTCGCGTCGTCGACGTCGCGTCGTCGATGTCCTCGCGTCGTCGCGTCGTCGCGTCGCCGACGTCGCGTCGTCGACGTCGCGTCGTCGAAGTCGACGTCGTCGCGTCGTCGCGTCGATGTCGCGTCGTCGACGTCGCGTCGTCGCGTCGTCGACGTCGTCGCGTCGTCGTCGTCGCGTCGTCGCGTTGTCGCGTCATAGACGTCTCGTCGTCACATCGTCGCGTCGTCGCGTCGTCGACGTCGCGTCGTCGACGTCGCGTCGTCGAAGTCAACGTCGTCGCGTCGTCGCGTCGATGTCGCGTTGTCGACGTCGCGTCGTCGCGTCGTCGACGTCGTCGCGTCGTCGTCGTCGCGTCGTCGCGTCGTCGCGTCGTCGACGTCCTCGCGTCGTCGCGTCGTCGTGTCGTTGCATCCTCGACGTCGACGTCGTCGCGTCGTCGACGTCATCGCGTCGTCGCGTCGTCGTCGTCGTGTCGTCGCGTCGTCGACGTCAACGTCGTCGCGTCGTCGCGTCGTCGCGTCATAGACGTCTCGTCGTCGCGTCGTCGCGTCGTCGCGTCGTCGCGCCGTCGACGTCGCGTCGTCGCGTCGTCGCGTCGTCGACGTCACGTCGTCGCGTCGCGTCGTCGCGTCGTCGCGTCGTCAACGTCGTCGCGTCGTCGCGTCGTCGCGTCGTCGACGTCGACTTCGATGCGTCGTCGCGTCGCCTACGTTGCGTCGTCGACGTCGTCGCGTCGTCGCGTCGCCGACTTCGCGTCACCGACGTCGTCGCGTTGTCGCGTCGTCGCGTCGTCGACGTCGTCGTCGCGTCGTCGCGTCGTCGACGTCGACGTCGTCGCGTCATAGACGTCTCGTCGTCACGTCGTCGCAGCGTCGCGTCGTCGCGTCGTCGCGTCGTCGACGTCGCGTCGTCGCGTCGTCGCGTTGTCGACGTCATCGCGTCGTCGCGTCGTCGTCGTCGTCGCGTCATCGACGTCGCATCGTCGACGTCGTCGCGTCGTCGCGTCGTCGCGTCGTCGACGTCGACGTAGCGTCGTCGTCGTCGTCGCGTCGTCGACGTCGTCGTCGCGTCGTCGCGTCGTCGACGTCGACGTCGTCGCGTCGTCGCGTCGTCGCGTCGTCGTCGTCGCGTCGTCGACGTCGACGTCGTCGCGTCGTCGCGTCGTCGCGTCGTCGACGTCGCGTCGTCGACGACGTCGCGTCGTCGCGTCGTCGACGTCGCGTCGTCGACGTCGTCGCGTCGTCGCGTCGTCGACGTCGACATCGTCGCGTCGTCGCGTCGTCGACGTCGCGTCGTCGACGTTGACGTCGTCGCGTCGTCGCGTCGTCGCGTCGTCGCGTCGTCGACGTCGCGTCGTCGACGTCGTCGCGTCGTCGCGTCGTCGACGTCGACGTCGTCGCGTCGTCGCGTCGTCGACGTCGCGTCGTCGACGTCGTCGCGTCGTCGCGTCGTCGACGTCGACGTCGCCGCGTCGTCGCGTCGTCGCGTCGTCGACGTCGCGTCGTCGCCGTCGACGTCGTCGCGTCGTCGTGTCGTCGCGTCGACGGCGTCGCGTCGTCGTCGGCGTCGCGTCGTCGTCGTCGTCGACGTCGACGTCGTCGCGTCGTCGCGTCGTGCCGTCGTCGACGTCGACGCGTCGTGCCGTCGTCGACGTCGACGTCGTCGACGTCGCGTCGTCGACGTCGTCGCGTCGTCGCGTCGTCGAAGTCGACGTCGTCGCGTCGTCGACGTCGCGTCGTCGACGTCGTCGCGTCATCGCGTCGTCGTCGACGTCGTCGCGTCGTCGCGTCGTCGACGTCGACGGCGTCGCGTCGTCGCGTCGTCGACGTCGACGGCGTCGCGTCGTCGCGTCGTCGCGTCGTCGCGTCGTCGACGTCGACGTCGTCGCGTCGTCGCGTCGTCGCGTCGTCGTCGTCGCGTCGTCGGGTCGTCGCGTCGTCGACGTCGACGTCGTCGCGTCGTCGCGTCGTCGCGTCGTCGACGTCGACGTCGTCGCGTCGTCGCGTCGTCGCGTCGTCGCGTCGTCGACGTCGACGTCGTCGCGTCGTCGCGTCGTCGACGTCGCGTCGTCGCGTCGTCGCGTCGTCGACGTCGACGTCGTCGCGTCGTCGCGTCGTCGCGTCGTCGACGTCGCGTCGTCGACGTCGTCGCGTCGTCGCGTCGTCGCGTCGTCGTCGTCGCGTCGTCGCGTCGTCGACGTCGACGTCGTCGCGTCGTCGCGTCGACGTCGACGTCGCGTCGTCGCGTCGTCGCGTCGTCGACGTCGCGTCGTCGCGTCGTCGCGTCGTCGCGTCGTCGACGTCGACGTCGTCGCGTCGTCGCGTCGTCGCGTCGTCGACGTCGCGTCGTCGACGTCGTCGCGTCGTCGCGTCGCCGCGTTGTCGACGTCGCCTCGTCGACGTCGTCGCGTCGTCGCGTGGTCGTGTCGTCGACGTCGCCTCGTCGACGTCGTCGCGTCGTCGCGTCGTCGACGTCGACGTCGTCGCGTCGTCGCGTCGTCGCGTCGACGGCGTGCGTCGTCGCGTCGTCGACGTCGCGTCGTCGCGTCGTCGCGTCGTCGTCGTCGCGTCGTCGACGTTGACGTCGTCGCGTCGTCGCGTCGTCGCGTCGTCGACGTTGACGTCGTCGCGTCGGCGACGTCGCGTCGTCGCGTCGTCGCGTCGTCGCGTCGTCGACGTCGCGTCGTCGACGTCGTCGTCGTCGCGTCGTCGCGTCGTCGTCGCGTCGTCGCGTCGTCGTCGCGTCGTCGACGTCGACGTCGTCGCGTCGTCGCGTCGTCGACGTCGCGTCGTCGACGTCGACGTCGTCGCGTCGTCGCGTCGTCGCGTCGACGGCGTCGCGTCGTCGACGGCGTCGCGTCGTCGCGTCGTCGACGTCGCGTCGTCGACGTCGCGTCGTCGCGTCGTCGCGTCGTGCCGTCGTCGACGTCGCGTCGTCGCGTCGTCGCGTCGTGCCGTCGTCGACGTCGACGTCGTCGACGTCGTCGCGTCGTCGCGTCGTCGAAGTCGACGTCGACGCGTCGTCGACGTCGCGTCGTCGACGTCGTCGCGTCGTCGCGTCGTGCCGTCGTCGACGTCGACGTCGTCGACGTCGTCGCGTCGTCGCGTCGTCGAAGTCGACGTCGACGCGTCGTCGACGTCGTCGACGTCGACGGCGGCGCGTCATCGCGTCGTCGACGTCGACGGCGTCGCGTCGTCGCGTCGTCGCGTCGTCGCGTCGACGTCGTCGCGTCGTCGCGTCGTCGACGTCGACGTCGTCGCGTCGTCGCGTCGTCGCGTCGTCGCGTCGTCGTCGTCGGGTCGTCGCGTCGTCGAAGTCGACGTCGTCGCGTCGTCGCGTCGTCGCGTCGTCGACGTCGACGTCGTCGCGTCGTCGCGTCGTCGCGTCGCGTCGTCGACGTCGTCGCGTCGTCGCGTCGTCGCGTCGCGTCGTCGACGTCGTCGCGTCGTCGCGTCGTCGACGTCGACGTCGTCGCGTCGTCGCGTCGTCGACGTCGTCGCGTCGTCGACGTCGTCGCGTCGTCGACGTCGACTTCGTCGCGTCGTCGCGTCGTCGCGTCGTCGACGTCGTCGCGTCGTCGCGTCGTCGCGTCGTCGACGTCGACGTCGTCGCGTCGTCGCGTCGTCGACGTCGACGGCGTCGCGTCGTCGCGTCGTCGCGTCGACGTCGCGGCGTCGTCGCGTCGTCGACGTCGACGTCGTCGCGTCGTCGCGTCGTCGACGTCGCGTCGTCGACGTCGTCGCGTCGTCGCGTCGTCGTCGACGTCGCCTCGTCGACGTCGCGTCGTCGCGTCGTCGACGTCGACGTCGTCGCGTCGTCGCGTCGTCGCGTCGACGGCGTCGCGTCGTCGCGTCGTCGACGTCGACGTCGTCGCGTCGTCGACGTCGTCGCGTCGTCGCGTCGTCGCGTCGTCGACGTCGACGCGTCGTCGCGTCGTCGCGTCGTCGCGTCGTCGCTGTCGTCGACGTCGCGTCGACGTCGTCGCGTCGTCGCGTCGTCGCGTCGTCGACGTCGCGTCGTCGACGTCGTCGCGTCGTCGCGTCGTCGCGTCGTCGACGTCGCCTCGTCGCGTCGTCGCGTCGTCGCGTCGCCGCGTCGTCGGACGTCGCGCTCGACGTCGCCGCGTCGTCGCGTCGTCGACGTCGCGTCATCGACGTCGTCGCGTCGTCGCGTCGTCGAAGTCGACGTCGTCGCGTCGTCGCGTCGTCGCGTCGACGGCGTCGACGTCGTCGCGTCGTCGCCGTCGGTCGCGTCGACGTCGTCGCGTCGTCGCGTCGTCGCGTCGTCGGCGTCGACGTCGTCGCGTCGTCGCGTCGCCGCGTCGTCGACGTCGCCTCGTCGACGTCGTCGCGTCGTCGCGGTCGTCGCGTCGTCGCGACGTCGTTGTCGCGTCGTCGACGTCGTCGCGTCGTCGACGTCGACGTCGTCGCGTCGTCTCGTCGTCGACGTCGCGTCGTCGCGTCGTCGTCGTCGCGTCGTCGCCGTCGACGTCGTCGCGTCGTCGCGTCGTCGCGTCGACGGCGTCGCGTCGTCGACGTCGTCGCGTCGTCGACGGCGTCGCGTCGTCGACGTCGACGTCGTCGCGTCGTCGCGTCGTCGCGTCGTCGTCGTCGCGTCGTCGGTCGTCGCGTCGTCGACGTCGACGTCGTCGCGTCGTCGCGTCGTCGCGTGGTCGACGTCGACGACGTCGCGTCGTCGCGTCGTCGAAGTCGCGTCGTCGCGTCGTCGCGTCGTCGACGTCGACGTCGTCGCGTCGTCGCGTCGTCGCGTCGTCGACGTCGCGTCGTCGACGTCGTCGCGTCGTCGCGTCGTCGCGTCGTCGTCGTCGCGTCGTCGCGTCGTCGACGTCGACGTCGTCGCGTCGTCGCGTCGACGTCGACGTCGTCGCGTCGTCGCGTCGTCGCGTCGTCGACGTCGCGTCGTCGACGTCGTCGCGTCGTCGCGTCGTCGACGTCGACGTCGTCGCGTCGTCGGCGTCGTCGACGTCGACGTCGTCGCGTCGTCGCGTCGTCGCGTCGTCGACGTCGACGTCGTCGCTCGTCGCGTCGTCGACGTCGCGTCGTCGACGTCGTCGCGTCGTCGCGTCGTCGTCGTCGCGTCGTCGTCGTCGCGTCGTCGACGTCGACGTCGTCGCCGTCGTCGCGTCGTCGCGTCGTCGACGTCGACGTCGTCGCGTCGTCGCGTCGTCGCGTCGTCGTCGTCGCGTCGTCGGGTCGTCGCGTCGTCGACGTCGACGTCGTCGCGTCGTCGCATCGTCGCGTCGTCGACGTCGCGTCGTCGACGTCGTCGCGTCGTCGCGTCGCCACGTCGTCGACGTCGTCCTCGTCGACGTCGTCGCGTGGTCGTGTCGTCGACGTCGCGTCGTCGACGTCGTCGCGTCGTCGCGTCGTCGACGTCGACGTCGTCGCGTCGTCGCGTCGTCGCGTCGACGTCGTCGCGTCGTAGCGTCGTCGACGTCGCGTCGTCGCGTCGTCGCGTCGTCGTCGTCGCGTCGTCGACGTTGACGTCGTCGCGTCGTCGCGTCGTCGCGTCGTCGACGTCGACGTCGTCGCGTCGTCGCGTCGTCGCCGTCGACGTCGTCGCGTCGTCGCGTCGTCGCGTCGACGGCGTCGCGTCGCGACGTCGTCGCGTCGTCGACGTCGTCGCGTCGTCGCGTCGTCGACGTCGACGTCGTCGCGTCGTCGCGTCGTCGCTCGTCGTCGTCGCGTCGTCGGGTCGTCGCGTCGTCGACGTCGACGTCGTCGCGTCGTCGCGTCGTCGACGTCGCGTCGTCGCGTCGTCGCGTCGTCGTCGTCGCGTCGTCGGGTCGTCGCGTCGTCGACGTCGACGTCGTCGCGTCGTCGCGTCGTCGCGTCGTCGACGTCGACGTCGTCGCGTCGTCGCGTCGTCGCGTCGTCGACGTCGCGTCGTCGACGTCGTCGCGTCGTCGCGTCGTCGACGTCGACGTCGTCGCGTCGTCGCGTCGACGTCGACGTCGTCGCGTCGTCGCGGCGTCGCGTCGTCGACGTCGCGTCGTCGCCGTCGTCGCGTCGTCGCGTCGTCGACGTCGACGTCGTCGCGTCGTCGCGTCGTCGACGTCGACGTCGTCGCGTCGTCGCGTCGTCGCGTCGTCGACGTCGCGTCGTCGCCGTCGTCGCGTCGTCGCGTCGTCGACGTCGACGTCGTCGACGTCGTCGCGTCGTCGCGTCGTCGACGTCGACGTCGTCGCGTCGTCGCGTCGTCGCGTCGTCGACGTCGACGGCGTCGCGTCGTCGCGTCGTCGACGTCGACGGCGTCGCGTCGTCGCGTCGTCGCGTCGTCGCGTCGACGTCGTGGCGTCGTCGCGTCGTCGACGTCGACGTCGTCGCGTCGTCAGCGTCGTCGCGTCGTCGACGTCGCGTCGTCGACGTCGTCGCGTCGTCGCGTCGCCGCGTCGTCGACGTCGCCTCGTCGACGTCGTCGCGTCGTCGCGTGGGCCGCGTCGTCGACGTCGCGTCGTCGACGTCGTCGCGTCGTCGCGTCGTCGACGTCGACGTCGTCGCGTCGTCGCGTCGTCGCGTCGACGGCGTCGCGTCGTCGCGTCGTCGCGTCGTCGACGTCGACGTCGTCGCGTCGTCGCGTCGTCGCGTCGTCGCGTCGTCGAAGTCGCGTCGTCGCGTCGTCGCGTCGTCGACGTCGCGTCGTCGCGTCGTCGCGTCGGTCGCGTCGTCGACGTCGCGTCGTCGACGTCGTCGCGTCGTCGCGTCGTCGACGTCGACGTCGTCGCGTCGTCGCGTCGTCGACGTCGCGTCGTCGGGTCGTCGCGTCGTCGCGTCGTCGACGTCGACGTAGGTCGCGTCGTCGTCGTCGCGTCGTCGGCGTCGTCGCGTCGTCGACGTCGACGTCGTCGCGTCGTCGCGTCGTCGACGTCGCGTCGTCGACGTCGACGTCGTCGCGTCGTCGCGTCGTCGCGTCGACTGGCTTCGCGTCGTCGCGTCGTCGCGTCGACGGCGTCGCGTCGTCGACGTCGTCGCGTCGTCGACGTCGACGTCGTCGCGTCGTCGCGTCGTCGCGCGTCGTCGCCGTCGTCGGGTCTTCGCGTCGTCGACGTCGACGTCGTCGCGTCGTCGCGTCGTCGCGTCGTCGCGTCGTCGTCGTCGCGTCGTCGGGTCGTCGCGTCGTCGACGTCGACGTCGTCGCGTCGTCGCGTCGTCGCGTCGTCGACGTCGACGTCGTCGCGTCGTCGCGTCGTCGCGTCGTCGACGTCGCGTCGTCGACGTCGTCGCGTCGTCGCGTCGTCGCGTCGTCGACGTCGCGTCGTCGCCGTCGTCGCGTCGTCGCGTCGTCGACGTCGACGTCGTCGCGTCGTCGCGTCGCGCGTCGTCGACGTCGCGTCGTCGCGTCGTCGCGTCGTCGACGTCGCGTCGTCGTCGTCGACGTCGTCGCGTCGTCGCGTCGTCGACGTCGACGGTCGTCGCGTCGTCGCGTCGTCGCGTCGTCGACGTCGACGTCGTCGCGTCGTCGCGTCGTCGACGTCGCGTCGTCGACGTCGTCGCGTCGTCGCGTCGTCGACGTCGACGTCGTCGCGTCGTCGCGTCGTCGACGTCGACGTCGTCGCGTCGTCGCGTCGTCGTCGTCGGTCGTCGACGTCGTCGTCGTCGCGTCGTCGCGTCGTCGCGTCGTCGACGTCGACGTCGTCGCGTCGTCGCGTCGTCGACGTCGCGTCGTCGACGTCGTCGCGTCGTCGCGTCGTCGACGTCGACGTCGTCGCGTCGTCGCGTCGTCGTCGTCGCGTCGTGACGTCGACATCGTCGCGTCGTCGCGTCGTCGCGTCGTCGCGTCGTCGACGTCGCCTCGTCGCGTCGTCGCGTCGTCGCGTCGTCGCGTCGCCGCGTCGTCGACGTCGCCTCGTCGACGTCGTCGCGTCGTCGCGTCGTCGCGTCGTCGCGTCGACGTCGTCGACGTCGCGTCGTCGACGTCGTCGCGTCGTCGCGTCGTCGACGTCGACGTCGTCGCGTCGTCGCGTCGTCGCGTCGTCGCGTCGTCGACGTCGACGTCGTCGCGTCGTCGCGTCGTCGTCTTCGACGTCGTCGCGTCGTCGCGTCGTCGCGTCGACGTCGTCGCGTCGTCGCGTCGTCGCGTCGTCGTCGTCGCGTCGTCGGGTCGTCGCGTCGTCGACGTCGACGTCGTCGCGTCGTCGCGTCGTCGACGTCGCGTCGTCGACGTCGTCGCGTCGTCGCGTCGTCGACGTCGCGTCGTCGACGTCGACGTCGTCGCGTCGTCGCGTCGTCGCGTCGTCGTCGTCGCGTCGTCGACGTCGTCGCGTCGACGTCGTCGCTGTCGTCGCGTCGTCGCGTCGTCGACGTCGATGTCGTCGCGTCGTCGCGTCGTCGGCGTCGTCGACGTCGCGTCGTCGCGTCGTCGCGTCGTCGCGTCGTCGACGTCGCGTCGTCGACGTCGTCGTCGTCGCGTCGTCGCGTCGTCGTCGCGTCGTCGCGTCGTCGCGTCGTCGCGTCGTCGACGTCGACGTCGTCGCGTCGTCGCGTCGTCGCGTCGTCGTCGTCGCGTCGTCGACGTCGACGTCGTCGCGTCGTCGCGTCGTCGCGTCGACGGCATCGCGTCGTCGACGTCGTCGCGTCGTCGCGTCGTCGACGTCGCGTCGTCGACGTCGTCGCGTCGTCGCGTCGTCGACGTCGACGTAGTCGCGTCGTCGCGTCGGCCGTCGTCGACGTCGACATCGTCGACGTCGCGTCGTCGACGTCGTCGCGTCGTCGCGTCGTCGAAGTCGACGTCGACGCGTCGTCGACGTCGCGTCGTCGACGTCGTCGCGTCGTCAGCGTCGTCGTCGACGTCGTCGACGTCGACGTCGGCGCGTCGTCGCGTCGTCGACGTCGACGGCGTCGCGTCGTCGCGTCGTCGCGTCGACGTCGTCGCGTCGTCGCGTCGTCGACGTCGACGTCGTCGCGTCGTCGCGTCGTCGCGTCGTCGTCGTCGCGTCGTCGCGTCGTCGCGTCGTCGCGTCGACGTCGCGCGTCGTCGCGTCGTCGACGTCGACGTCGTCGCGTCGTCGCGTCGTCGCGTCGTCGTCGTCGCGTCGTCGCGTCGTCGCGTCGTCGACGTCGACGTCGTCGCGTCGTCGCGTCGTCGCGTCGTCGACGTCGACGTCGTCGCGTCGTCGCGTCGTCGACGTCGCGTCGTCGACGTCGTCGCGTCGTCGCGTCGTCGACGTCGACGCTTCGTCGCGTCGTCGCGTCGTCGCGTCGTCGACGTCGCGTCGTCGCCGTCGACGTCGTCGCGTCGTCGCGTCGTCGCGTCGACGGCGTCGCGTCGTCGACGTCGTCGCGTCGTCGCGTCGTCGACGTCGTCGCGTCGTCGCGTCGTCGACGTCGACGTCGTCGCGTCGTCGCGTCGTCCGTCGTCGACGTCGTCGTCGCGTCGCGTCGTCGACGTGTCGTCGTCGACGTCGACGTCGGGTCGCGTCGACGTCGTCGCGTCGTCGCGTCGCGTCGTCGACGTCGTCGCGTCGTCGACGTCGACGGCGTCGCGTCGTCGCGTCGTCGACGTCGACGCGTCGTCGCGTCGTCGCGTCGTCGACGTCGACGGCGTCGCGTCGTCGCGTCGTCGCGTCGACGTCGTCGATCATCGCGTCGTCGACGTCGACGTCGTCGCGTCGTCGCGTCGTCGCGTCGTCGCGTCGTCGGGTCGTCGCGTCGTCGACGTCGACGTCGTCGCGTCGTCGCGTCGTCGCGTCGTCGACGTCGACGTCGTCGCGTCGTCGCGTCGTCGCGTCGTCGACGTCGCGTCGTCGACGTCGTCGCGTCGTCGCGTCGTCGACATCGCGTCGTCGACGTCGTCGCGTCGTCGCGTCGTCGCGTCGTCGACGTCGCGTCGTCGACGTCGTCGCGTCGTCGCGTCGTCGCGTCGTCGACGTCGCTCGTCGTCGACGTCGCCTCGTCGACGTCGTCGCGTCGTCGCGTCGTCGACGTCGCGTCGTCGACGTCGTCGCGTCGTCGCGTCGTCGAAGTCGACGTCGTCGCGTCGTCGCGTCGTCGCCGTCGACGTCGTCGCGTCGTCGCGTCGTCGCGTCGACGGCGGTCGACGTCGTCGCGTCGTCGCGTCGTCGCGTCGTCGGTCGTCGACGTCGTCGCGTCGTCGCGTCGTCGACGTCTCGCGTCGTCGCGTCGTCGCGTCGCGCGTCGCGCGTCGTCGACGTCGCCTCGTCGACGTCATCGTCGTCGTCGCGTCGTCGCGTCGTCGACGTCGACGTCGTCGACGTCGCGTCGTCGACGTCGTCGCGTCGTCGCGTCGTCGACGTCGACGTCGTCGCGTCGTCGCGTCGTCGCGTCGTCGACGTCGACGTCGTCGCGTCGTCGCGTCGTCGACGTCGCTCGTCGCGTCGTCGGTCGTCGCGTCGTCGCCGTCGACGTCGTCGCGTCGTCGCGTCGTCGCGTCGACGGCGTCGCGTCGTCGACGTCGTCGCGTCGTCGACGGCGTCGCGTCGTCGCGTCGTCGACGTCGACGTCGTCGCGTCGTCGCGTCGTCGCGTCGTCGCGTCGTCGACGTCGACGTCGTCGCGTCGTCGCGTCGTCGACGTCGCGTCGTCGCGTCGTCGTCGTCGCGTCGTCGAAGTCGCGTCGTCGCGTCGTCGCGTCGTCGCGTCGTCGCGTCGTCGACGTCGCGTCGTCGACGTCGTCGCGTCGTCGCGTCGTCGACGTCGACGTCGTCGCGTCGTCGCGTCGTCGCGTCGTCGACGTCGACGTCGTCGCGTCGTCGCGTCGTCGCCGTCGACGTCGTCGCGTCGTCGCGTCGTCGCGTCGACGCGTCGCGTCGTCGACGTCGTCGCGTCGTCGACGTCGTCGCGTCGTCGCGTCGTCGACGTCGACGTCGTCGCGTCGTCGCGTCGTCGCGTCGTCGTCGTCGCGTCGTCGGTCGTCGCGTCGTCGACGTCGACGTCGTCGCGTCGTCGCGTCGTCGACGTCGCGTCGTCGCGTCGTCGCGTCGTCGTCGTCGCGTCGTCGGCGTCGTCGCGTCCGTCGACCGTCGACGTCGTCGCGTCGTCGCGTCGTCGCGTCGTCGACGTCGACGTCGTCGCGTCGTCGCGTCGTCGCGTCGTCGACGTCGCGTCGTCGACGTCGTCGCGTCGTCGCGTCGTCGACGTCGACGTCGTCGCGTCGTCGCGTCGACGTCGACGTCGCCGTCTTCGCGGCGTCGCGTCGTCGACGTCGCGTCGTCGCCGTCGTCGCGTCGTCGCGTCGTCGACGTCGACGTCGTCGCGTCGTCGCGTCGTCGCGTCGTCGATCGTCGCGTCGTCGCCGTCGTCGCGTCGTCGCGTCGTCGCGTCCTCGACTCGTCGACGTCGTCGCGTCGTCGCGTCGTCGACGTCGACGTCGTCGCGTCGTCGCGTCGTCGCGTCGTCGACGTCGACGTCGTCGCGTCGTCGACGGCGTCGCGTCGTCGTCGCGCCGTCGCGTCGACGTCGTGGCGTCGTCGCGTCGTCGCGTCGTCGACGTCGCGTCGTCGACGTCGTCGCGTCGTCGCGTCGCCGCGTCGTCGACGTCGCCTCGTCGACGTCGTCGCGTCGTCGCGTGGTCGCGTCGTCGACGTCGCGTCGTCGACGTCGTCGCGTCGTCGCGTCGTCGACGTCGACGTCGTCGCGTCGTCGCGTCGTCGCGTCGACGGCGTCGCGTCGTCGCGTCGTGGCGTCGTCGACGTCGACGTCGTCGCGTCGTCGCGTCGTCGACGTCGCGTCGTCGCGTCGTCGCGTCGTCGCGTCGTCGACGTCGCGTCGTCGCGTCGTCGCGTCGTCGACGTCGCGTCGTCGCGTCGTCGCGTCGTCGCGTCGTCGACGTCGCGTCGTCGACGTCGTCGCGTCGTCGCGTCGTCGACGTCGACGTCGTCGCGTCGTCGCGTCGTCGACGTCGCGTCGTCGGGTCGTCGCGTCGTCGCGTCGTCGACGTCGACGTAGTCGCGTCGTCGTCGTCGCGTCGTCGGCGTCGTCGCGTCGTCGACGTCGACGTCGTCGCGTCGTCGCGTCGTCGACGTCGCGTCGTCGACGTCGACGTCGTCGCGTCGTCGCGTCGTCGCGTCGTCGACGTCGCGTCGTCGCCGTCGACGTCGTCGCGTCGTCGCGTCGTCGCGTCGACGGCGTCGCGTCGTCGACGTCGTCGCGTCGTCGACGTCGTCGCGGTCGTCGCGTCGTCGACGTCGACGTCGTCGCGTCGTCGCGTCGTCGCGTCGTCGTCGTCGCGTCGTCGGGGTCGTCGCGTCGTCGACGTCGACGTCGTCGCGTCGTCGCGTCGTCGCGTCGTCGCGTCGTCGTCGTCGCGTCGTCGGGTCGTCGCGTCGTCGACGTCGACGCGTCGTCGCGTCGTCGCGTCGTCGACGTCGACGTCGTCGCGTCGTCGCGTCGTTCGCGTCGTCGACGTCGCGTCGTCGACGTCGTCGCGTCGTCGCGTCGTCGCGTCGTCGCGTCGTCGCGTCGTCGACGTCGCGTCGTCGCCGTCGTCGCGTCGTCGCGTCGTCGACGTCGACGTCGTCGCGTCGTCGCGTCGTCGCGTCGTCGCGTCGTCGACGTCGCGTCGTCGACGTCGACGTCGTCGCGTCGTCGCGTCGTCGACGTCGACGTCGTCGCGTCGTCGCGTCGTCGCGTCGTCGACGTCGACGTCGTCGCGTCGTCGCGTCGTCGACGTCGCGTCGTCGACGTCGTCGCGTCGTCGCGTCGTCGACGTCGACGTCGTCGCGTCGTCGCGTCGTCGACGTCGACGTCGTCGCGTCGTCGCGTCGTCGTCGTCGCGTCGTCGCGTCGTCGACGTCGACGTCGTCGCGTCGTCGCGTCGTCGACGTCGCGTCGTCGACGTCGTCGCGTCGTCGCGTCGTCGACGTCGACGTCGTCGCGTCGTCGCGTCGTCGTCGTCGCGTCGTCGACGTCGACATCGTCGCGTCGTCGCGTCGTCGCGTCGTCGCGTCGTCGACGTCGCGTCGTCGCGTCGTCGCGTCGTCGCGTCGCCGCGTCGTCGACGTCGCCTCGTCGACGTCGTCGCGTCGTCGCGTCATCGCGTCGCGACGTCGACGTCGTCGACGTCGCGTCGTCGACGTCGTCGCGTCGTCGCGTCGTCGACGTCGACGTCGTCGCGTCGTCGCGTCGTCGCGTCGTCGACGTCGACGTCGTCGCGTCGTCGCGTCGTCGACGTCGTCGCGTCGTCGTCTTCGACGTCGTCGCGTCGTCGCGTCGACGTCGTCGCGTCGTCGCGTCGTCGCGTCGTCGTCGTCGCGTCGTCGGGTCGTCGCGTCGTCGACGTCGACGTCGTCGCGTCGTCGCGTCGTCGACGTCGCGTCGTCGACGTCGTCGCGTCGTCGCGTCGTCGACGTCGCGTCGTCGACGTCGACGTCGTCGCGTCGTCGCGTCGTCGCGTCGTCGTCGTCGCGTCGTCGACGTCGTCGCGTCGCCGTCGTCGCGTCGTCGCGTCGTCGCGTCGTCGACGTCGATGTCGTCCGCGTCGTCGCGTCGTCGCGTCGTCGACGTCGCGTCGTCGCGTCGTCGCGTCGTCGACGTCGCGTCGTCGACGTCGTCGTCGTCGCGTCGTCGCGTCGTCGTCGCGTCGTCGACGTCGTCGCGTCGTCGCGTCGTCGACGTCGACGTCGTCGCTCGTCGACGTCGTCGCGTCGTCGCGTCGTCGTCGTCGCGTCGTCGCGTCGTCGCGTCGTCGACGTCGACGTCGTCGCGTCGTCGTCGGTCGTCGACGTCGCGTCGTCGACGTCGTCGCGTCGTCGCGTCGTCGACGTCGACGTCGTCGCGTCGTCGTCGTCGTCGTCGTCGCGTCGTCGACGTCGACATCGTCGCGTCGTCGCGTCGTCGCGTCGTCGCGTCGTCGACGTCGCGTCGTCGCGTCGTCGCGTCGTCGCGTCGCCGCGTCGTCGACGTCGCCTCGTCGACGTCGACGCGTCGTCGCGTCATCGCGTCGTCGACGTCGACGTCGTCGACGTCGCGTCGTCGACGTCGTCGCGTCGTCGCGTCGTCGACGTCGTCGACGTCGTCGCGTCGTCGCGTCGTCGCGTCGTCGACGTCGACGTCGTCGCGTCGTCGCGTCGTCGACGTCGTCGCGTCGTCGTCTTCGACGTCGTCGCGTCGTCGCGTCGACGTCGTCGCGTCGTCGCGTCGTCGCGTCGTCGTCGTCGCGTCGTCGGGTCGTCGCGTCGTCGACGTCGACGTCGTCGCGTCGTCGCGTCGTCGACGTCGCGTCGTCGACGTCGTCGCGTCGTCGCGTCGTCGACGTCGCGTCGTCGACGTCGACGTCGTCGCGTCGTCGCGTCGTCGCGTCGTCGTCGTCGCGTCGTCGACGTCGTCGCGTCGACGTCGTCGTCGTCGTCGCGTCGTCGCGTCGTCGACGTCGATGTCGTCGCGTCGTCGCGTCGTCGCGTCGTCGACGTCGCGTCGTCGCGTCGTCGCGTCGTCGACGTCGCGTCGTCGACGTCGTCGTCGTCGCGTCGTCGCGTCGTCGTCGCGTCGTCGACGTCGTCGCGTCGTCGCGTCGTCGACGTCGACGTCGTCGCGTCGTCGCGTCGTCGCGTCGTCGACGTCGCGTCGTCGACGTCGACGTCGTCGCGTCGTCGCGTCGTCGCGTCGACGGCGTCGCGTCGTCGACGTCGTCGCGTCGTCGCGTCGTCGACGTCGCGTCGTCGACGTCGTCGCGTCGTCGCGTCGTCGACGTCGACGTAGTCGCGTCGTCGCGTCGTGCCGTCGTCGACGTCGACATCGTCGACGTCGCGTCGTCGACGTCGTCGCGTCGTCGCGTCGTCGAAGTCGACGTCGACGCGTCGTCGACGTCGCGTCGTCGACGTCGTCGCGTCGTCGCGTCGTCGTCGACGTCGTCGACGTCGACGTCGGCGCGTCGTCGCGTCGTCGACGTCGACGGCGTCGCGTCGTCGCGTCGTCGCGTCGACGTCGTCGCGTCGTCGCGTCGTCGACGTCGACGTCGTCGCGTCGTCGTCGTCGCGTCGTCGTCGTCGCGTCGTCGGGTCGTCGCGTCGTCGACGTCGTCGCGTCGTCGCGTCGTCGACGTCGACGTCGTCGCGTCGTCGCGTCGTCGCGTCGTCGACGTCGCGTCGTCGCCGTCGACGTCGTCGCGTCGTCGCGTCGTCGCGTCGACGGCGTCGCGTCGTCGACGTCGTCGCGTCGTCGCGTCGTCGCGTCGTCGCGTCGTCGCGTCGTCGACGTCGTCGCGTCGTCGCGTCGTGCGTCGTCGACGTCGACGTCGTCGACGTCGCGTCGTCGACGTCGTCGCGTCGTCGCGTCGTCGAAGTCGACGTCGTCGCGTCGACGTCGTCGCGTCGTCGCGTCGTCGTCGACGTCGTCGCGTCGTCGACGTCGACGGCGTCGCGTCGTCGCGTCGTCGACGTCGACGGCGTCGCGTCGTCGCGTCGTCGGCGTCGCGTCGTCGCGTCGTCGCGTCGTCGCGTCGACGTCGTCGCGTCGTCGCGTCGTCGACGTCGACGTCGTCGCGTCGTCGCGTCGTCGCGTCGTCGCGTCGTCGTCGTCGCGTCGTCGCGTCGTCGCGTCGTCGTCGTCGCGTCGTCGGGTCGTCGCGTCGTCGACGTCGACGTCGTCGCGTCGTCGCGTCGTCGACGTCGCGTCGTCGACGTCGTCGCGTCGTCGCGTCGTCGACGTCGACGTCGTCGCGTCGTCGCGTCGTCGCGTCGTCGACGTCGACGCGTCGCGTCGTCGCTGTCGTCGACGTCGACGGCGTCGCGTCGTCGCGTCGTCGCGTCGTCGCGTCGACGTCGTCGCGTCGTCGCGTCGTCGACGTCGACGTCGTCGCGTCGTCGCGTCGTCGCGTCGTCGCGTCGTCGTCGTCGCGTCGTCGGGTCGTCGCGTCGTCGACGTCGACGTCGTCGCGTCGTCGCGTCGTCGTCGTCGTCGACGTCGACGTCGTCGCGTCGTCGCGTCGTCGACGTCGCGTCGTCGACGTCGTCGCGTCGTAGCGTCGTCGACGTCGCGTCGTCGACGTCGTCGCGTCGTCGCGTCGTCGCGTCGTCGACGTCGTCGCGTCGTCGCGTCGTCGCGTCGTCGACGTCGCGTCGTCGACGTCGTCGCGTCGTCGTCGTCGCGTCGTCGACGTCGCCTCGTCGTCGACGTCGCCTCGTCGACGTCGTCGCGTCGTCGCGTCGTCGACGTCGCGTCGTCGACGTCGCGTCGTCGAAGTCGACGTCGTCGTCGTCGCGTCGTCGAAGTCGACGTCGTCGCGTCGTCGCGTCGTCGCCGTCGACGTCGTCGCGTCGTCGCGTCGTCGCGTCGTCGCGTCGACGTCGTCGCGTCGTCGCGTCGTCGCGTCGTCGACGTCGCGTCGTCGCGTCGTCGCGTCGTCGCGTCGTCGCGTCGCCGCGTCGTCGACGTCGCCTCGTCGACGTCGTCGCGTCGTCGCGGCGTCGACGTCGACGTCGTCGACGTCGCGTCGTCGACGGCGTCGCGGTCGTCGCGTCGCCGCGTCGTCGACGTCGCCTCGTCGACGTCGTCGCGTCGTCGCGGCGTCGACGTCGACGTCGTCGACGTCGCGTCGTCGACGTCGTCGCGTCGTCGCGTCGTCACGTCGTCGACGTCGACGTCGTCGCGTCGTCGACGTCGTCGCGTCGTCGACGTCGACGTCGTCGCGTCGTCTCGTCGTCGACGTCGCGTCGTCGCCGTCGACGTCGTCGCGTCGTCGCGTCGACGGCGTCGCGTCGTCGACGTCGTCGCGTCGTCGACGGCGTCGCGTCGTCGCGTCGTCGACGTCGACGGTCGTCGCGTCGTCGCGTCGTCGCGTCGTCGTCGTCGCGTCGTCGGGGTCGTCGCGTCGTCGACGTCGACGTCGTCGCGTCGTCGCGTCGTCGCGTCGTCGTCGTCGCGTCGTCGGGTCGTCGCGTCGTCGACGTCGACGTCGTCGCGTCGTCGCGTCGTCGACGTCGCGTCGTCGACGTCGTCGCGTCGTCGCGTCGTCGCGTCGTCGTCGTCGCGTCGTCGACGTCGACGTCGTCGCGTCGTCGCGTCGACGTCGACGTCGTCGCGTCGTCGCGTCGTCGCGTCGTCGACGTCGCGTCGTCGACGTCGTCGCGTCGTCGACGTCGACGTCGTCGCGTCGTCGCGTCGTCGCGTCGTCGACTTCGACGGCGTCGCGTCGTCGCGTCGTCGCGTCGTCGACGTCGACGTCGTCGCGTCGTCGCGTCGCCGCGTCGTCGACGTCGCGTCGTCGACGTCGTCGCGTCGTCGCGTCGTCGCGTCGTCGACGTCGACGTCGTCGCGTCGTCGCGTCGACGTCGACGTCGTCGCGTCGTCGCGTCGTCGCGTCATCGACGTCGCGTCGTCGACGTCGTCGCGTCGTCGCGTCGTCGACGTCGACGTCGTCGCGTCGTCGCGTCGTCGACGTCGCGTCGTCGCGTCGTCGCGTCGTCGACGTCGCGTCGTCGACGTCGTCGCGTCGTCGCGTCGTCGACGTCGACGTCGTCGCGTCGTCGCGTCGTCGCGTCGTCGACGTCGCGTCGTCGCGTCGTCGCGACGTCGACGTCGCGTCGTCGACGTCGACGTCGTCGCGTCGTCGCGTCGTCGACGTCGACGTCGTCGCGTCGTCGCGTCGTCGCGTCGTCGACGTCGCGTCGTCGACGTCGTCGCGTCGTCGCGTCGTCGACGTCGACGTCGTCGCGTCGTCGCGTCGTCGACGTCGACGTCGTCGCGTCGTCGCGTCGTCGTCGTCGCGTCGTCGACGTCGACGTCGTCGCGTCGTCGCGTCGTCGCGTCGTCGACGTCGACGTCGTCGCGTCGTCGCGTCGTCGACGTCGCGTCGTCGACGTCGTCGCGTCGTCGCGTCGTCGAAGTCGACGTCGTCGCGTCGTCGCGTCGTCGACGTCGCGTCGTCGCGTCGTCGCGTCGTCGTCGTCGCGTCGTCGACGTCGCGTCGTCGCGTCGTCGCGTCGTCGCGTCGACGTTGACGTCGTCGCGTCGTCGCGTCGTCGCGTCGTCGACGTCGCGTCGTCGCGTCGTCGCGTCGTCGCGTCGTCGACGTCGCGTCGTCGACGTCGTCGCGTCGTCGCTGTCGTCGACGTCGACGTCGTCGCGTCGTCGCGTCGTCGACGTCGCGTCGTCGCGTCGTCGCGTCGTCGCGTCGTCGACGTCGACGTAGTCGCGTCGTCGTCGTCGCGTCGTCGGCGTCGTCGACGTCGCGTCGTCGACGTCGTCGCGTCGTCGACGTCGACGTCGTCGCGTCGTCGTCGTCGACGTCGCGTCGTCGACGTCGACGTCGTCGCGTCGTCGCGTCGTCGCGTCGTCGACGTCGCGTCGTCGACGTCGACGTCGCGTCGTCGCGTCGTCGTCGTCGGTCGTCGCCGTCGACGTCGTCGCGTCGTCGCGTCGTCGCGTCGACGGCGTCGCGTCGTCGACGTCGGCGTCGTCGACGTCGACGTCGTCGCGTCGTCGCGTCGTCGTCGTCGCGTCGTCGGTCGTCGCGTCGTCGACGTCGACGTCGTCGCGTCGTCGCGTCGTCGACGTCGCGTCGTCGCGTCGTCGCGTCGTCGCGTCGTCGTGTCGCGTCGTCGGGTCGTCGCGTCGTCGACGTCGAGGTCGTCGCGTCGTCGCGTCGTCGCGTCGACGTCGTCGCGTCGTCGCGTCGTCGACGTCGTCGCGTCGTCGCGTCGTCGACGTCGACGTCGTCGCGTCGTCGCGTCGACGTCGACGTCGTCGCGTCGTCGCGTCGTCGCGTCGTCGACGTCGCGTCGTCGACGTCGTCGCGTCGTCGCGTCGTCGACGTCGACGTCGTCGCGTCGTCGCGTCGTCGACGTCGCGTCGTCGCGTCGTCGCGTCGTCGACGTCGCCGCGTCGTCGCGTCGTCGACGTCGACGTCGTCGCGTCGTCGCGTCGTCGCGTCGTCGACGTCGCGTCGTCGACGTCGACGTCGTCGCGTCGTCGCGTCGTCGCGTCGTCGACGTCGCGTCGTCGACGTCGTCGCGTCGTCGCGTCGCCGCGTCGTCGACGTCGCCTCGTCGACGTCGTCGCGTCGTCGCGTGGTCGCGTCGTCGACGTCGCCTCGTCGACGTCGTCGCGTCGTCGCGTGGTCGCGTCGTCGCGTCGTTGACGTCGACGTCGTCGCGTCGTCGCGTCGTTGACGTCGACGTCGTCGCGTCGTCGCGTCGTTGACGTCGACGTCGTCGCGTCGTCGCGTCGTCGCGTCGACGGCGTCGCGTCGTCGCGTCGTCGCGTCGTCGACGTCGACGTCGTCGCGTCGTCGCGTCGTCGCGTCGTCGTCGTCGCGTCGTCGACGTCGACGTCGTCGCGTCGTCGCGTCGTCGCGTCGTCGACGTCGCTTCGTCGTCGACGTCGCGTCGTCGACGTCGTCGCGTCGTCGACGTCGCGTCGTCGACGTCGACGTCGTCGCGTCGTCGCGTCGTCGCGTCGTCGACGTCGCGTCGTCGACGTCGTCGCGTCGTCGCGTCGTCGACGTCGACGTCGTCGCGTCGTCGCGTCGGTCGCGTCGTCGACGTCGCGTCGTCCGTCGACGTCGTCGCGTCGTCGCGTCGTCGCGTCGACGGCGTCGCGTCGTCGACGTCGTCGCGTCGTCGGCGTCGCGTCGTCGACGTCGTCGCGTCGTCGCGTCGTCGACGTCGACGTCGTCGCGTCGTCGCGTCGTGCCGTCGTCGACGTCGACGTCGACGTCGTCGCGTCGTCGCGTCGTCGCGTCGTCGACGTCGACGTCGTCGCGTCGTCGCGTCGTCGACGTCGACGGCGTCGCGTCGTCGCGTCGTCGCGTCGTCGTCGTCGCGTCGTCGCGTCGTCGCGTCGTCGACGTCGACGTCGTCGACGTCGCGTCGTCGACGTCGTCGTCGTCGCGTCGTCGCGTCGTCGTCGTCGCGTCGTCGACGTCGCGTCGTCGACGTCGTCGCGTCGTCGCGTCGTCGCGTCGTCGACGGCGTCGCGTCGTCGCGTCGTCGCGTCGTCGACGGCGTCGCGTCGTCGCGTCGTCGCGTCGTCGACGGCGTCGCGTCGTCGACGTCGACGTCGTCGCGTCGTCGCGTCGTCGCGTCGTCGCGTCGTCGGGTCGTCGCGTCGTCGACGTCGACGTCGTCGCGTCGTTGCGTCGTCGCGTCGTCGACGTCGACGTCGACGCGTCGTCGACGTCGTCGCTTCGTCGTCGTCGCGTCGTCGCGTCGTCGACGTCGTCGTCGCGTCATCGCGTCGTCGACGTCGCGTCGTCGACGTCGTCGCGTCGTCGCGTCGTGGACGTCGCCTCGTCGCGTCGTCGCGTCGTCGCGTCGTCGCGTCGCCGCGTCGTCGACGTCGCCTCGTCGACGTCGTCGCGTCGTCGCGTCGTCGCGTCGTCGACGTCGACGTCGTCGACGTCGTCGACGTCGCGTCGTCGACGTCGTCGCGTCGCCGCGTCGTCGACGTCGCCTCGTCGACGTCGTCGCGTCGTCGCGTGGTCGCGTCGTCGACGTCGCGTCGTCGACGTCGTCGCGTCGTCGCGTCGTCGACGTCGACGTCGTCGCGTCGTCGCGTCGTCGCGTCGACGGCGTCGCGTCGTCGCGTCGTCGCGTCGTCGACGTCGCGTCGTCGCGTCGTCGCGTCGTCGTCGTCGCGTCGTCGCGTCGTCGCGTCGTCGTCGTCGCGTCGTCGCGTCGTCGCGTCGTCGTCGTCGCGTCGTCGACGTTGACGTCGTCGCGTCGTCGCGTCGTCGACGTTGACGTCGTCGCGTCGGCGACGTCGCGTCGTCGCGTCGTCGCGTCGTCGCGTCGTCGACGTCGCGTCGTCGCGTCGTCGCGTCGTCGACGTCGCGTCGTCGACGTCGTCGTCGTCGCGTCGTCGCGTCGTCGACGTCGACGTCGTCGCGTCGTCGCGTCGTCGACGTCGCGTCGTCGCGTCGTCGACGTCGCGTCGTCGACGTCGACGTCGTCGCGTCGTCGCGTCGTCGCGTCGACGGCGTCGCGTCGTCGACGTCGTCGCGTCGTCGACGTCGTCGCGTCGTCGACGTCGTCGCGTCGTCGCGTCGTCGACGTCGACGTCGTCGCGTCGTCGCGTCGTGCCGTCGTCGACGTCGCGTCGTGCCGTCGTCGACGTCGCGTCGTCGACGTCGTCGCGTCGTCGACGTCGTCGCGTCGTCGCGTCGTCGAAGTCGACGTCGACGCGTTGCCGTCGTCGCGTCGTCGCATCGTCGCGTCGTCGACGTCGACGTCGTCGCGTCGTCGCGTCGTCGCGTCGCGTCGTCGACGTCGTCGCGTCGTCGACGTCGACGTCGTCGCGTCGTCGCGTCGTCGACGTCGCGTCGTCGCGTCGTCGCGTCGTCGACGTCGACGTCGTCGCGTCGTCGCGTCGTCGCGTCGTCGACGCCGCGTCGTCGACGTCGCGTCGTCAACGTCGTCGCGTCGTCGCGTCGTCGCGTCGTCGACGTCGACGTCGTCGACGTCGTCGCGTCGTCGACGTCGCGTCGTCGCGTCGTCGCGTCGTCGACGTCGACGGCGTCGCGTCGTCGCGTCGTCGCGTCGACGTCGTGGCGTCGTCGCGTCGTCGCGTCGTCGACGTCGCGTCGTCGACGTCGTCGCGTCGTCGCGTCGCCGCGTCGTCGATGTCGCCTCGTCGACGTCGTCGCGTCGTCGCGTGGTCGCGTCGTCGACGTCGCTTCGTCGACGTCGTCGCGTCGTCGCGTCGTCGACGTCGACGTCGTCGCGTCGTCGCGTCGACGGCGTCGCGTCGACGGCGTCGCGTCGTCGCGTCGTCGCGTCGTCGACGTCGTCGCGTCGTCGCGTCGTCGACGTCGCGTCGTCGCGTCGTCGCGTCGTCGTCGTCGCGTCGTCGCGTCGTCGCGTCGTCGCGTCGTCGACGTCGTCGCGTCGTCGCGACGTCGACGTCGTCGCGTCGTCGCGTCGTCGACGTCGCGTCGTCGCGTCGTCGCGTCGTCGCGTCGTCGACGTCGACGTAGTCGCGTCGTCGTCGTCGCGTCGTCGGCGTCGTCGACGTAGTCGCGTCGTCGTCGTCGCGTCGTCGGCGTCGTCGACGTCGCGTCGTCGACGTCGTCGCGTCGTCGACGTCGACGTCGTCGCGTCGTCGCGTCGTCGACGTCGCGTCGTCGACGTCGACGTCGTCGCGTCGTCGACGTCGCGTCGTCGACGTCGTCGCGTCGTCGCGTCGTCGAAGTCGACGTCGTCGCGTCGTCGCGTCGTCGCGTCGTCGGCGTCGCGTCGTCGCGTCGTCGCGTCGTCGCGTCGTCGGCGTCGCGTCGTCGCGTCGTCGCGTCGTCGACGTCGACGTCGTCGCGTCGTCGCGTCGTCGCGTCGACGTCGTCGCGTCGTCGCGTCGTCGACGTTGACGTCGTCGCGTCGTCGCGTCGTCGCGTCGTCGCGTCGCCGCGTCGTCGACGTCGCCTCGTCGACGTCGTCGCGTCATCGCGTCGTCGCGTCGTCGACGTCGACGTCGTCGACGTCGCGTCGTCGACGTCGTCGCGTCGTCGCGTCGTCGCGTCGTCGACGTCGACGTCGTCGCGTCGTCGCGTCGTCGCGTCGTCGCGACGTCGTCGTCGCGTCGTCGTCGTCGTCGCGTCGTCGCCGTCGACGTCGTCGCGTCGTCGCGTCGTCGTCGTCGCGTCGTCGCCGTCGACGTCGTCGCGTCGTCGCGTCGTCGTCGTCGCGTCGTCGCGTCGTCGTCGTCGCGTCGTCGCCGTCGACGTCGTCGCGTCGTCGCGTCGTCGCGTCGACGGCGTCGCGTCGTCGACGTCGTCGCGTCGTCGACGGCGTCGAGTCGTCGACGGCGTCGAGTCGTCGCGTCGTCGACGTCGACGTCGTCGCGTCGTCGGCGTCGCGTCGTCGACGTCGTCGCGTCGTCGACGGCGTCGCGTCGTCGCGTCGTCGACGTCGACGTCGTCGCGTCGTCGCGTCGTCGTCGTCGCGTCGTCGACGTCAACGTCGTCGCGTCGTCGCGTCGTCGCGTCGTCGACGTCGACGTCGTCGCGTCGTCGCGTCGTCGACGTCGCGTCGTCGCGTCGTCGCGTCGTCGACGTCGCGTCGTCGCGTCGTCGCGTCGTCGCGTCGTCGACGTCGCGTCGTCGACGTCGTCGCGTCGTCGACGTCGACGTCGTCGCGTCGTCGCGTCGACGTCGACGTCGTCGCGTCGTCGCGTCGTCGCGTCGTCGACGTCGCGTCGTCGACGTCGTCGCGTCGTCGCGTCGTCGCGTCGTCGACGTCAACGTCGTCGCGTCGTCGCGTCATCGCGTCGTCGACGTCGACGTCGTCGCGTCGTCGCGTCGTCGACGTCGCGTCGTCGACGTCGACGTCGTCGCGTCGTCGCGTCGTCGCGTCATCGTCGTCGCGTCGTCGGGTCGTCGCGTCGTCGACGTCAACGTCGTCGCGTCGTCGCGTCGTCGACGTCGCGTCGTCGACGTCGACGTCGTCGCGTCGTCGCGTCGTCGCGTCATCGTCGTCGCGTCGTCGGGTCGTCGCGTCGTCGACGTCAACGTCGTCGCGTCGTCGCGTCGTCGCGTCGTCGACGTCGCGTCGTCGCGTCGTCGCGTCGTCGACGTCGCGTCGTCGCGTCGTCGACGTCGCGTCGTCGCGTCGTCGACGTCGCCTCGTCGACGTCGCCTCGTCGACGTCGCGTCGTCGACGTCGCGTCGTCGACGTCGCGTCGTCGACGTCGCCTCGTCGACGTCGTCGCGTCGTCGCGTGGTCGTGTCGTCGACGTCGCGTCGTCGACGTCGTCGCGTCGTCGACGTCGACGTCGTCGCGTCGTCGCGTCGTCGCGTCGACGGCGTCGCGTCGTCGCGTCGTCGACGTCGCGTCGTCGCGTCGTCGCGTCGTCGTCGTCGCGTCGTCGACGTTGACGTCGTCGCGTCGTCGCGTCGTCGCGTCGTCGACGTTGACGTCGTCGCGTCGGCGACGTCGCGTCGTCGCGTCGTCGCGTCGTCGACGTCGCGTCGTCGACGTCGTCGTCGTCGCGTCGTCGCGTCGTCGTCGCGTCGTCGACGTCGACGTCGTCGCGTCGTCGACGTCGTCGCGTCGTCGCGTCGTCGACGTCGCGTCGTCGACGTCGACGTCGTCGCGTCGTCGCGTCGTCGCGTCGACGGCGTCGCGTCGTCGACGTCGTCGCGTCGTCGCGTCGTCGACGTCGACGTCGTCGCGTCGTCGCGTCGTGCCGTCGTCGACGTCGACGTCGTCGACGTCGCGTCGTCGACGGCGTCGCGTCGTCGCGTCGTCGACGGCGTCGCGTCGTCGCGTCGTCGACGTCGACGGCGTCGCGTCGTCGCGTCGTCGCGTCGTCGCGTCGACGTCGTCGCGTCGTCGACGTCGACGTCGTCGCGTCGTCGCGTCGACGTCGTCGCGTCGTCGGGTCGTCGCGTCGTCGACGTCGCGTCGTCGCGTCGTCGCGTCGTCGCGTCGTCGACGTCGTCGCGTCGTCGCGTCGTCGACGTCGACGTCGTCGCGTCGTCGCGTCGTCGACGTCGCGTCGTCGCGTCGTCGCGTCGTCGACGTCGTCGCGTCGTCGCGTCGTCGCGTCGTCGCGTCGTCGCGTCGTCGACGCCGACGTCGTCGACATCGCGTCGTCGACGTCGTCGCGTCGTCGCGTCGTCGACGTCGTCGCGTCGTCGCGTCGTCGACGCCGACGTCGTCGACATCGCGTCGTCGACGTCGTCGCGTCGTCGCGTCGTCGCGTCGTCGACGTCGACGTCGTCGACGTCGTCGCGTCGTCGACGTCGACGTCGTCGCGTCGTCGCGTCGTCGACGTCGACGTCGTCGCGTCGTCGCGTCGTCGACGTCGACGGCGTCGCGTCGTCGCGTCGTCGCGTCGTCGACGTCGCGTCGTCGACGTCGCGTCGTCGACGTCGTCGCGTCGTCGCGTCGCCGCGTCGACGTCGCGTCGTCGACGTCGTCGCGTCGTCGCGTCGCCGCGTCGTCGACGTCGCCTCGTCGACGTCGTCGCGTCGTCGCGTGGTCGCGTCGTCGACGTCGCGTCGTCGACGTCGTCGCGTCGTCGCGTCGTCGACGTCGACGTCGTCGCGTCGTCGCGTCGTCGCGTCGACGGCGTCGCGTCGTCGCGTCGTCGCGTCGTCGACGTCGACGTCGTCGCGTCGTCGCGTCGTCGACGTCGACGTCGCGTCGTCGCGTCGTCGCGTCGTCGACGTCGCGTCGTCGCGTCGTCGCGTCGTCGCGTCGTCGACGTCGCGTCGTCGACGTCGTCGCGTCGTCGACGTCGACGTCGTCGCGTCGTCGACGTCGCGTCGTCGACGTCGACGTCGTCGCGTCGTCGCGTCGTCGCGTCGTCGACGTCGTCGCGTCGTCGCGTCGTCGCGTCGTCGACGTCGTCGCGTCGTCGTCGTCGCGTCGTCGTCGTCGCGTCGTCGCCGTCGCGTCGTCGCCGTCGACGTCGTCGCGTCGTCGCGTCGTCACGTCGACGGCGTCGCGTCGTCGCCGTCGACGTCGTCGCGTCGTCGCGTCGTCACGTCGACGGCGTCGCGTCGTCGACGGCGTCGCGTCGTCGCGTCGTCGTCGTCGCGTCGTCGGGTCGTCGCGTCGTCGACGTCGACGTCGTCGCGTCGTCGCGTCGTCAACGTCGCGTCGTCGCGTCGTCGCGTCGTCGCGTCGTCGTCGTCGCGTCGTCGGGTCGTCGCGTCGTCGACGTCGAGGTCGTCGCGTCGTCGCGTCGTCACGTCGTCGACGTCGACGTCGTCGCGTCGTCGCGTCGTCGCGTCGTCGCGTCGTCGACGTCGTCGCGTCGTCGACGTCGTCGCGTCGTCGCGTCGTCGACGTCGACGTCGTCGCGTCGTCGCGTCGTCGCGTCGTCGTCGCGTCGTCGCGTCGTCGTCGCGTCGTCGTCGCGTCGTCGTCGCCGACTTCGTCGCGTCGTCGACTTTGTCGCGTCGTCGCGTCGTCGTCGCGTCGTCGCGTCGTCGCGTCGTCGACTTTGTCGCGTCGTCGCGTCGTCGTCGTCGTGTCGTCGCGTCGTCGTCGCCGACTTCGTCGCGTCGTCGACTTTGTCGCGTCGTCGCGTCGTCGTCGCGTCGTCGCGTCGTCGACTTTGTCGCGTCGTCGCGTCGTCGACTTTGTCGTGTCGTCGCGTCGTCGTCGTCGTGTCGTCGCGTCGTCGTCGTCGTGTCGTCGCGTCGCCGACGTCAACGTCGTCGCGTCGCCGACGTCGTCGCGTCGCCGTCGCGTCGCCGTCGACGTCGCGTCGCCGTCGACGTCGCCGTCGTCGCGTCGCCGTCGTCGCGTCGTCGCGTCGCCGTCGACGTCGCCGTCGTCGCGTCGCCGTCGTCGCGTCGTCGCGTCGCCGTCGCCGACGTCGTCGACGTCGCCGCGTCGCCGACGTCGCCGCGTCGCCGACGTCGCGTCGCCGACGTCGCCGACGTCGACGCGTCGCCGACGTCGCCGACGTCGACGCGTCGCCGACGTCGCCGACGTCGCCGCGTCGCCGACGTCGCCGACGTCGCCGCGTCGCCGACGTCGCCGACGTCGCCGCGTCGCCGACGTCGCCGCGTCGCCGACGTCGCATCGCCGACGTCGTCGCGTCGCCGACGTCGCGTCGCCGCCGCCGCGTCGTCGCCGCGTCCCCGACGCCGCCGCCGCGTCGTCGCGGCGTCGTCATCGTCGCGACGTCGTCACGTCGACGTCGTCACGTCGCCGCCGCCACCTCGCCGCCGCCGCAGTCGCGGCGCCGCCTCACCGCCGCGTCGTCGGCGCGTCGCCGGCGTCGCCGCGTCGTCGGCGCGTCGTCGGCGTCGCATCATCGTCCCCGCGTCATCCACGTCATCGTCGCGTCGTCCACCTCGTCGTCACGTGGTCCACGTCGTCGTCTACCTCGTCGTCACGTCATAGTCGCGTCGTCCACCTCGTCGTCGCGTGGTCCACGTCGTCCGTTTGCCCCGGCCGGCCAGCCAGCGCCCTACACCGCTTGCCCAGGCCGGCCAGCCAGAGCCCAGTACCGCTTACCAAGGGGGCCAGCCAGAGCCCTACACCGCTTCCCACGGGGGGCCAGCCAGGGCCCTACACCGCTTGCCACGGGGGGCCAGCCAGGGCCCTACACCGCTTGCCCCGGCCCACCGGCCAGCCAGGGCCCTACACCGCTTGCCCCGGCCCGCCGGCCGGCCGGAGCCCGACACCGCTTGCCCCGGCCCGCCGGCCGGCCGGAGCCCGACACCGCTTGCCCCGGCCGGCCAGCCGGAGCCCTACACCGCTGGCCACAGGTGGCCAGCCAAGGCCCGACACCCCTGGCCACAGGTGGCCAGCCAAGGCCCGACACTGCTAACCAAGAGTGGCCAGAAAGGGCCCTACACCGCTGGCCAAGAGTAGCCACCCAGAACCCTATACCACTTGCCCCGGCTGACCAGCCAGAGCCCTACACCATTTGCTCCGGCCAGCCAGCCAGTGCCCTACACCGCTTGCCACGGGTGGCCAGCCAGAGCCCGACACCGCTTGCCCCAGCCGGCCGGCCGGCCAGAGCCCGACACGGCTTGCCCCGGCCGGCCACCCAGAGCCCTACACCGCTTGCCCCGGCCGGCCACCCAGAGCCCTACACCGCTTGCCCCGGCCCGACAGCCAGAGCCCTACACCGCTTGCCACGTCCGGCCAGCCAGAGCCCTACACCGCTGGCCACGTCCGGCCAGCCAGAGCCCTACACCGCTGGCCACGTCCGGCCAGCCAGAGCCCTTCACCGCTGGCCCAGGCCTGCTGGCCAGCCCGAGCCCTACACCGCTTGCCCAAGCCGGCTGGCAAGCCAGAGCCCTACACCGCTTGCCCCGGCCGGCAAGCCAGAGCCCTACACCGCTTGCCCCGGCCGGCAAGCCAGAGCCCTACACCGCTGGCCACAGGTGGCCAGCCAAGGCCCTACACCGCTAACCAAGAGTGGCCAGAAAGGGCCCTACACCGCTAGCCAAGAGTAGCCACCCAGAACCCTACACCGCTTGCCCCGGCCGGCCAGCCAGGACCCGACACCGCTTGCCCCGGCCGGGCGGCCAGCCAGGACCCGACACCGCTTGCCCCGGCCGGGCGGCCAGCCAGCGCCCGACACCGCTTGCCCCGGCCGGGCGGCCAGCCAGCGCCCGACACCGCTTGCCCCGGCCGGGCGGCCAGCCAGCGCCCGACACCGCTTGCCCCGGCCGGGCGGCCAGCCAGCGCCCGACACCGCTTGCCCCGGCCGGGCGGCCAGCCAGCGCCCGACACCGCTTGCCCCGGCCGGGCGGCCAGCCAGCGCCCGACACCGCTTGCCAAGGTGGCCAGCCAGAGCCCTACACCGCTCGCCATGGGTGGGCAGCCAGAGCCCTACACCGCCTGCCCAGGCCAGCTGGCCAGCCAGAGCCCTACACCGCTTGCCACGGGTGCCCAGCCCAGGCCCTATAACACTTGCCACGGGTGCCCAGCTAGGGCCATACACCGCTTACCAAGCGTGGACAGCCGGAGCCCTGCACCGCTCGCCGAGGCCGGCCGGCCAGTACTCAGAACATGCACGTTCCGAAGAACATGCAACCTCACACCATGGAAGTTCCGAAGAACATGCAACCTCACACCATGGAAGTTCTTACTCAAACAAGTGTTTTCAAGAGGTACGACTCGCATGCCACGTTGAGGGATTCTGACCATTAAAACCTGCAATCCCTTCCCTCCAGAGATGTGGGATGCTTACACCTCTTCTACCCTCTTAACTCAATGACAGACACCTATTAGCTTTCCTTTCCAATGTGAAGTTACCTACTCAGTGCAGCAGACATGCCAAGTTCCCACAGTTAAACACTTTGCAAATGGAAACTAATCTGAAGCAGTCAAAGATTTTGCAGTATTTACTTAGTTTTCCCCTTCTAAGCAGGACCACACTCTAAGCTCACAAACTCCTTTTCCATGACATCCTCTGATCTGCAACTTTTAGGAGCCATTCTCAAATCCATCAAAGCTTGCTCACTCACTTTTCAGACACTTGGTGCTCATCAGCTCTGAACTTTTTATTTTAATCACACTACAAGACTGGGTATCTCCAGAAGTGCCATTCTTTGTCAGCAGATCATTATGTTTCTCAGTCAGTCCAAGGCTACGCTCACTGAATTCTTGTAGATCAACAGCACAATCAAGCTTTCTTTTTTCCCCTATAAATAAACAACAGGAATTTGAAGAGCTCTTACGCCACAAAGACTCACACCATAGATTGGAAGGTAAATCTGAACTGTGCCTTCAGAAAGAATGTTTTCTGTGACAAGCCCGAAGGCGAGCTAGCAGGTGATCCCCCTTCAAAAAATACACAATTCCTTTCTGAAGGCAGCAGGAGGAGCAATAGCTATGAAGACGGCGACTTATTCCCCTGAGTAATTTCAAATTAAAGAATAGACTGGTCAGTTTGCAGAAACAAAAGCGTGCCCCGGCCAGCCAGCCAGAGCCCTCCACCACCAGCTGCCTTCTATCAGCACCAATAGCCCCATTAACAAACAAAAACATCTTTCAATCGGTACTTACCAAAAGGACGCAGTATGCCGAGGATCCAGGAGAGCCACCTTCTCCTGCCAGGCCGCCTCATTTTCCCCCGCAGCAAGTCGCCATGTTCTCAGCCTCTCTCCCAAGTCCTGCACTGAGGCAGGCAGAGCTTTGAGGCCCCTTTCTGGCCCCTGCTCCCCCAGCAGCACCCCCCACCAGGCACCACCACAGCTCCCCGCCCTGCTCCCATCCCCACCCCACAGCGACCCTCAGCAGGAGGCCCTTCCAGCAGGAGAGGCAGCCCCACCCACATTCCAGAACCTGCCAGTCACAAGGCAGCTAACAATCACCAGCCAGCCAATCCCAAGGCAGCTGACAGAGGCCCCAGAACCTTCTGGAACCCACTCTGCAGAGAAGCCAGGGCCTGCATGGGAACGCTTCAGTAAAGGCTGCCAGAACCACCACAGAAAGTCATGGGCTGATAGAAAATGGAATTAAAACCCACACAGAGAAGCTATGGCCCAGCGCAATGAAGCAGCCACAGCAGCCAGCCGCTGGCACACACCAGGCCCATGGTGGCTCCCTGCAGCCAGGCCTGGGCCTGAGAGCCCCGGCAGCACTTCGCCCAGGCCAGCAGCACAGCACGAGGCTTCGCCGGCAGCTCTGGCACCATTCCGCAGCCAGACATGGCTCGGCTCGGCTGTCTCTCTCTGCATAGCCCTGTACGTAGCTCCAGTCACAGGGCTGGGGTTTGGGTGGGAGAGGAAGGACAGGCCTGAAATCCTGAAGAAGCTTGCACATTTCTTGGTAAATTAAGTGCAAATTGCTCTTGACTTAATGGTGCCAAGAAGTCCACAGCAAACTCAGAACATGGAAGTTCTTACTCAAACAAGTATTTTCAAGAGGTACGATTCGCATGCCACGTTGAGGGATTCTGACCATTAAAACCTGCAATCCCTTCCCTCCAGAGATGTGGGATGCTTACACCTCTTCTACCCTCTTAACTCAATGACAGACACCTATAAGCTTTCCTTTCCAATGTGAACAGGAGGAGCTGGAAGCCATCGTGCAGCGGGGCAGCTATGACGTGGTCGCCATCACAGAAACATGGTGGGACGACTCGCATGGCTGGAGTGCTGCGATGGAGGGCTATAAGCTCTTCAGGAGGGATAGGCAAGGAAGGAGAGGCGGTGGGGTGGCTCTGTACGTCAAGGAGTGCTTTGATTGTATAGAGCTGGATGATTGTCACGACGGGGTTGAATGCTTATGGGCAAGGATGAGGGGGAAGGCCAACAAGCCGGATATCCTGCTGGGGGTCTGTTATAGACCACCCGACCAGGGCGTAGAGGCCGATGAAGCGTTCTACAAGCGACTGGCAGAAGTCTCACAGTCGCAAGCCCTTGCTCTTGTGGGGGACTTCAACTTACCGGATGTCTGCTGGAAGTACAACACAGCTAAGAGGAAACAGTCTCAGAGGTTCCTCGAGTGTGTGGAAGATAACTTCCTGACGCAGCTGGTAAGCAAGCCTACAAGGGAAGGTGCCCTGCTTGACCTGCTGTTTACGAACAGAGAGGGTCTGGTGGGAGAAGTGAAGGTCGGAGGCCGTCTTGGGCTTAGTGACCATGAAATGATAGAGTTTTCAATTTTTAGCCAAGTAAGGAGGCGGGTCAGCAATACCGCTACCATGGACTTCCGGAGGGCAGACTTTGGCCTGTTCAGGACACTGGTCGGGAGGGTCCCCTGGGAGACGGTCCTGAAGGGCAAAGGGGTCCAGGAAGGCTGGACCTTCTTCAAGAAGGAAATCTTGAAGGCGCAGGAGCAGGCAGTGCCCATGTGCCGTAAGAAGAGCCGGCGGGGAAGACGGCCGGCCTGGCTGAACAAGGAACTTATGCTGAGGCTCGGGGTAAAAAAGAGAACTTACCACCTCTGGAAGAAGGGGCATGCAAGTGAAGAAGAATACAAGGACCTCGTTAGGTCATGCAGGGAGGGAATTAGGAAGGCGAAAGCCCAGCTAGAGCTCAACCTGGCCACGGCCGTGAGGGACAACAAAAAAAGCTTCTATAAATACATTAACAACAAAAAGAGAGCCAAGGAGGATCTCCATCCTCTACTGGATGCGGCGGGGAACGTTGTCACGAAGGATGAGGAAAAGGCTGAGGTACTTAATGCCTTCTTTGCCTCAGTCTTTAACAGCCACACCAGGTATCCTCAGGGTATCCGTCTCCCTGAGCTGGAAGACAAGGATGGAGTGCAAAATAGGCTCCCCATGATCCAGGAGGAAGCAGTTAACGACCTGCTATGCCACCTGGACACTCATAAGTCTATGGGGCCTGATGGCATCCACCCAAGGGTGCTGAGGGAGCTGGCGGAGGAGCTTGCCAAGCCGCTCTCCATCATTTATCAACAGTCCTGGTCAACGGGGGAGGTCCCGGATGACTGGAGGCTTGCCAACGTGACGCCCATCTACAAGAAGGGTCGGAAGGAGGATCCGGGGAACTACAGGCCTGTCAGCCTGACCTCGGTGCCGGGGAAGGTTATGGAGAGGCTCATCTTGAGGGCGCTCACGGGACACGTGCAGGATAACCAAGGGATCAGGCCCAGCCAGCACGGGTTCATGAAAGGCAGGTCCTGCTTGACCAACCTGATCTCCTTCTATGACCAGGTGACCCGCCTAGTGGACGAGGGGAAGGCTGTTGATGTTGTCTACCTGGACTTCAGCAAAGCCTTTGACACTGTTTCCCACAGTATTCTCCTGGAGAAGCTGGCGGCCCGTGGTTTAGACAGGTACACTCTTCGCTGGGTAAAAAACTGGCTGGATGGCCGAGCCCAGAGAGTTGTAGTGAATGGGGTGAAATCCAGCTGGCGGCCGGTCACAAGCGGAGTCCCCCAGGGCTCAGTTTTGGGACCGGTCTTGTTTAATGTCTTTATTGATGATCTGGATGAGGGGATAGAGTGCTCCCTCAGCAAGTTTGCAGACGACACCAAGTTGGGAGGGAGTGTTGATCTGCTGGAGGGTAGGAAGGCTCTGCAGAGGGATCTGGACAGGCTGGATCGATGGGCTGAGGCCAATTGTATGAGGTTCAACAAGGCCAAGTGCCGGGTCCTGCACTTCGGCCACAACAACCCCAGGCAACGCTACAGGCTTGGGGATGAGTGGCTGGAAAGCTCCCCCGCAGAAAAGGACCTGGGGGTGTTGATCGACAGCCAGCTGAATATGAGCCAGCAGTGTGCCCAGGTGGCCAAGAAGGCCAACGGCATCCTGGCCTGTATCAGAAATGGTGTGGCCAGCAGGAGCAGGGAGGTGATCATGCCTCTGTACTCAGCACTGGTGAGGCCGCACCTCGAATCCTGTGTTCAGTTTTGGGCCCCTCACTGCAAGAAAGACATCGAGGTGCTGGAGCGTGTCCAGAGAAGGGCGACGAAGCTGGTGAGGGGTCTGGAACACAAGTCTTATGAGGAGCGGCTGAGGGAGCTGGGGTTGTTTAGCCTGGGGAAGAGGAGGCTGAGGGGAGACCTTATTGCTCTCTACAACTACCTGAAAGGGGGTTGCAGAGAGGTGGGTGCTGGTCTCTTCTCCCAAGTGACTAGTGGAAATGGCCTCAAGTTGTGCCAGGGGAGGTTCAGGCTGGATATTAGGAAAAAGTTCTTTACTGAGAGAGTAGTGAAACATTGGAATAGGCTGCCCAGGGAGGTGGTGGAGTCACCCTCCCTGGAGGTATTCAAGGAGCGTGTGGATGTGGCATTGTGGGATGTAGCTTGATGGGCATGGTGCTGTGTGGTGTTGGGTGGGTTGGGTTTTGGTGTGTTGTGGTTTGTTGTTGTTGTGTGGGGTTTTTTTGGTTTTTTTTTTGTTTGTTTGTTTTGGGTTTTTTTTTTTTAGGTTGGACTTGATGATCTTGCAGGTCTTTTCCAACCTTAGTGATTCTGTGAAGTTACCTACTCAGTGCAGCAGACATGCCAAGTTCCCACAGTTAAACACTTTGCAAATGGAAACTAATCTGAAGCAGTCAAAGATTTTGCAGTATTTACTTAGTTTTCCCCTTCTAAGCAGGACCACACTCTAAGCTCACAAACTCCTTTTCCATGACATCCTCTGATCTGCAACTTTTAGGAGCCATTCTCAAATCCATCAAAGCTTGCTCATTCACTTTTCAGACACTTGGTGCTCATCAGCTTTGAACTTTTTAATCACACTACAAGACTGGGTATCTGCACAAGTGCCATTCATTGCAATCAGATCATTATGTTTCTCAGTCAGTCCAAGTTTACACTCACTGAAATCTCATAGATCAACAGCACAATCAAGCTTTTTAATTTTTTTTCCTATGAATACCCAACAGGAATTTGAAGAGCTCTTACACCACAAAGACTCACACCATAGATTGGAAGGTAAATTGGAATTTTGCATTCAGAAGGAATGTTTTCTGTGACAAGCCCCAATGTGAGCTAGCAGGTGATCCCCCTTCAAAAAATACACATTTCCTTTCTGAACAGAGAAGGAGGAGCAAGAGCTATGAAGACAGGGAGTTATTACGCTGATTACTTTCAAATTAAAGAAGAATAGGGTGGTCAGTTTTGAGAGTCCAAAGTTAAGAAGGATATGGACAGATTGTAGACTCCACAGCAAAGCAAGAATGACCCTGTGAGAACACGATGAGAAATGGATTGGGTTTGGTGTTTTTCCCCCTTTGGAAGGGCAGTCAGGAAGTGGGATTGTAATCACCATCACCTGTTTTCTCTGAAGAAACACCAACAATGTGTCTTTGCCTACAGCAGGGTTTGAACACAGAGCAATAGATTTTTATCTACAGAAAGAACATGCCTTAAGATATACTTAAACATCAAAACAAATTACATAAACAATCCCAGCTCGTAATGACATTCAGGCACACCTTTTTGTAATAACAAAGTAACTTTTATTTGACATTCTGTAAGAAAAGGTACTTCATGAAACATACAAGCAGCACCTTCTAACTAAGATGAATAATCTTAAAATTACTACACAACATTTAAGATATAATTTAACACAGGCATTTACTTACAAAGGCTGTTCATTAATGGCAATTACATATACCCATTTGCTAGCAGCATTCTGCTAACTTTCCTTCTCTTTTTTGCTTCTACAAAAGAGTTCCTAAGTAATAGCTGCTGCATCTTCTTCAGTACAGTTCCCATCTCCTAATATAGTTTAAACTAACTTCCACCTAGGCAGCCCATTCCTCTAAGCAAACAACAGACATAAAATCATGCTTAAATCTACTAAGTTAAACTGCATTTTTATTAACACTGTATGTGTTAGATGAAGGGTTAAGCAAACCATTCGTGTCCACTGAGCTCTTAAGGTGTTGGCCCAGTTCCCCTGTTCATTCAGTCAGGTGCATAGACCACCCAAGAGGAGATGGAGACTGAGGTCAGAACCCTGATCTGGCCTCCAGCAATTCCTGAGGTCCTTCTGTTTTCACAGTGATATCTCTTAATGGAAGCAAAGAGAAGCAGGGGCTGACCTCTGCTCAGGGTTCATTACTATGTCTGCTTTTCAAGTGGTTCCTCATGGGTTCTCCTGGAAGACCTTCAGCAGAGGGAAGAGAAGAGCATCAGCTCTGGAAAACAAACTGATCCACAGAGCAATTTCTTGTCAGGCTTCCAGCCTATTCTTCAAAGAAAACAAATTATCAGATTTATATGAGGAACAGCAGAACTGCAAGGTTAGCTCAAAGCCAGCTGAGAGAGAAGGGAAGAGTCCAAACCTCAAGTCCAATACTGTGGACTTCTTTTCTGGCAAATCTAATGGGAAGAACTGCATACTGAATCTCTAGACTTGTCTTCTGGGAGTCCCCTTTTGCCCTTCTTGATCAAAGCATACTGAGAGGACACATCATCTTCACTGCATTTCCAGGACTCTGTTGATCCTGAAGGCACATAGTCTGAATTACAAAAATAACAGTCATCCTTCAAGTCCTCAGATCCTGGAGGACTGCAGTAATCAAATTTTGCAGGAGCACAGCAATCAAACACTGGGGGAATGGAGTGATCGAAACCTGGTGGAAGGCAGTCCTTAAATGCTGAATGGGTAGTGTTCTCAACATTTGGGGCACCACACATTTCAGTAACTGAAGCAAGACACTTTACAGCTTTCATACCTTTGAGCCCTGGCAACTTGTGTTTTTCTCCATCTGGAAGGTAAAGTCAGTTGAGTAGATATCTCTTTAATGCCACTGACTAGACAAGATTATGATACAAACATAGGAAAAAAAACAGGGCCAGAAGTTGGCAAAGGCTGGCCAAAGAATATATGCAAAGCAGTCAAAGAGTATGTGCAAAAGGACCCCCTCTACTTCCCATCCTCTCAGAGGGAGGGAAGCATGGAGGGAGAGAGGCCAGGTCAGGCCCTCAAAGGTGGTGGTGAGCTAGAGGCCGCTGACCAGCTGCCAGCATGCAGTGGGGCACCCTGAGCCACATCTCACAGCGCACACTCCCTCATCACTTGTACACTGGGCTGGATTACCCATGGCCAGGCCTTCAACAAGTATATTGAAATGGGGGACATGAGACCCCTGGGTGAGCGCTTGCCTGCAGAACAGCACCAATGGGCACCAACACTTGCAGCAACTCCTCTATTTATATCAGCTGCTCCTTCCTGCCACTCACTAGCACAAAGCGCTAGCACACTTGCCATTACAGCAGGACTCAGGCACAGCATGCAGCCTGCTGGGCCCAGCCTGCCCACAGACCCCACACCCACAGGACCCCCATCAACCCCCACCACCCACATGGGCAAAGGGACGCAGCCCCTACAGGCAGCTGGTTCTGCTCATAGCTCCCAATCTCCGGCCTTTCCCACAACCCCCAGGGAAAGGTGTAGGTGTAAGTGTAAAGGACATGGGGGCACCCACAAGCACAGCCTGACCATCCCCTTGCAGGAAGGGGCACAACAGGAGACTCTCCTACACAGACAGCCAAGCACTTTGGGGCACCGGGGCCTCACTGCCCACTCTCTCCTCTGTGCTTAGCTGGTGGGAGCAGGGCTTCTGGCCAACAGCTCACTCCTGCCTGCACTGGCATCTGCCAGTAATGCTGGGCAGAGCCAACCAAGCATTTTGGATAGGGCTGACTACAGCTCTGCATGCCAAGAGGTAGAAAAGGGCCTGGGTTTTAGCTCCACTGGCAGTGGAGTACCTGACCACAGCATGGAGCAGCACTGGCCAAACACACTGCCCTAAGCACAGGCCAGGTGCTGAGCACAGCAGCCCTGCACAGGCAGTAGCACTTCCCCTTCCGCAACCTGAACTCTGCTTCCAATCCATTGCACAATGCAAGAGGAAATTCTGATAAAGCTCTTGTTTGATATTTTACTCTAGACAGTTTTTGTTTTGTTTACTTGCTTTTGCTTCTCACTACCTTGAACTTTGGACACAGAAGAATATGTCACCTTGTCAGCTGTTGCTGGGTTAGCCTCTTCGTTGCTTCTCAGCAAATCTTTACTGCTTTGCTCTGTGGAGTTTGTACCATCTAGTCCCTGCACACTAGGATTTCCATCATTTTCTGAAAGGAGAACAAACCATTTAATTGAAAACAAACTCAGAGTGTGGACAACAATTAAGAGGGAGTTCAGGTTTCAGTTCCTGGGCTGACTTCTGACTGCCTTTAGACACTCTTCTGAAGCTACTTCTGGGACAGGAATGGAGGTTTTCATAGTATAAAAAAGAAAAACATTAGCTCAAGGTTCAGAGTTCCGACAGGCAAAATGGCTTTGGCAAACACACCAGCACAGACAGTTTGTGACCAATGCCTACAGTTACAGCCTTTTCACCTGAACATCATTACAACTCCCCCTGCAAAGTGTTCCCATAGTAGTTCAACAGTTTTTTTTTTTCCCCCACAGGCACTGGTTGATGAATCCAGTGCTAGCAGGAAAGTAACCAGTCTGGGGACTCACATGAGGGCAGGGACTAGCTACAGGATGCTTCATAAGTAATTACGGGGATCTGGGCTGAGTAACATACTCCATGAGGAAATACCTTGTTTAAACCAGAAAGCAAATAAATGTCTATGTTTCACAGCTGAAGCCAAGTTTCTAAAATTATTAGATTTTTATATTTACTGAAAACTCAGAAAAAATGTAAATTGAAACCTAAGTCTCTGCCATACCTCTAAAGTAGAACATCTGAGTTCCACTTCACTTTACCCACTGCCTTCATCACTTCCTGTAACTACAAAACATAGCAGGAAAGGAGCCCAAGAAGATACATCTGTTCCCTGAACCACCCAGTTCACACGTGATGCCTCTAGCATTACTGTGCTCAGCACTCAAATGCAGGAATCACTTCTGTCCAGAAGAGAAGCCATTGGACTCCTCATGCACCCACCTGAGGGGTGACAGCAGGGTCTGCTCTCTTTGCTCCGTGCAGATCACATCTTGGTGTTGAGGGGACAGGGCCTCCAGGCTGATGAGCTACATGTGCCAAACACTATGCAATAGCCTGGCTCTGAGCTAGGGTGGGAACTCCTCCTACCAAGTGAGAGGAACTGTGCAAGGATCACAAAGGGGAAGAGAGCACAGGACAGACAGATGGAAGGAAGGAAGGATCACTGCAGTTAATACAAGAGAGATACTGTCTGCCCTGCACAGTCTCAACAACCCTCTCTGCCCAGAAAGGGTGATGCCTCACAAATGTGCAGGGCAATTGGAAGGGAAAGCACCAGCCATCCCCAGGCAGTGAGTAGCTAACCGGAACCTTAAGTCTCTGCACACACCTGAAGAGGACACAGCCCACTAGGCTAGGGTAGGAAGGACCTGAGACTGCAGAAAACTCACTATCTAGATAGTGCTAGTCCAGTGCATATGTGATTACCCTGGTATTAATGCTGTCAGCAGCTCTGAGTACTTTCAGTCTTTCAAATTCCAGATATTTCTATGCTAGAAAAAGATCCCCTTGATTATTAGTATTGACAATCAGGCCTCACTAAACCACACTCGGACAAATTACACTCTTGGCTCCCTCTCTGTGAGTGATAGGAAGCCACACAGGGATGAACGCTCACGTGAACAAGGACTGTTTTCATCCCTTTCTTCACGTTCCTCAGGATTGTCTCTCTCATCTGTAAGTATCAAACTTGGTGCTGCGATCCAAACTTAAGCCAAGTCAAGTAAAAAGCAGACAAATACAGTTGAAACATTTGCAGGAAGAGGTGGAAGAATTCATACCCAGCATATCGCTCAAATCCCTACAGCTCATCCCTTACTAGAGAAAAGTAAGTCTCAGGAGCACATAACTGAAGATAATAGCTCTGACTGAAGTGCGTCTCACCGCTCTGAACCACAAAGAATATTTTACGCACTGATCGTCTTGTATTTTTCAGTCTCTTCATGCATGCCCCCTCCTCCAAGAATGCACCCTCCCTCCAGTTCTTTTTTACCCGACCTTTCCTAACCCCAGTCCTCTGTTTAGCTTTTAAGCCTTTCAAATCACTACCCACTCCTCCCTACCATATGGGACAAACTTGTCTCCATTACCTATGTGCGTGACCAACTTTGCATTTGAACTGCCTGGAGGCACTTGTAATAACTAACAGCTTGTTGTCAGAGGAGGCCACCACCTTCCATCCTCTGCACCACACAGACTCACTCTCTCCTCACCTTACGCATCTGCTGTGGGGACCCATGATTCTCATTCCCATCTTGCCCCCATTTGGGTGTGAGCTACTTAAAATTGACAAACCACAAGATCTTCAATTTGGATTAAAATCTGACACAGGCCTCAGAGCTAATGTGGAGTTCCTGAGCAGCAGCACAGCTTCCTGCATACTGCACAACACTGCCATGGTTGCTCCCAGTTAACAAATGCTCACCCATGCAGCTTCAACAGTGACGTGGCATCTGGGCTTGGGGAGGTCACATCACGTTCAGGCTAGGGTCACTGACTCAGGAGTCAACATGGGTGTTCCACCACTGCCAGCACTCAAAGTTGTGCTCCCAAAAGTGACTGAACCCAGAGGAGCCCAACCAGGCAGAGATATGAGACCCAGCCAACGTCCCACCTCCAAATGACAAAACCACCTCTCAGCAGACCACGCAAACAGGTAAACAGCAGCTGCTGGGACCTTCTAAGGCTTTGCCACAAGTCCACCCTGCAGACACACAGGACCAGCCTAGACACTCCCAGCACAGGACCTTGGCAGCAGGCAGGGCTGAAAGTCCTCACATCAATGTGGAAAAGTCCCTGCAGAGCCATGTGCCATCACCAACACTGACAGCAGTGTAAAGCTGCAGCCTGCTAGTCTTAACCTAACTCATAGTAGAAACTGCACTGTCAGATACTCCCTGAAATGCAGGGAACTGGATCTACACATGAATGGCTATTTAAATAGGGTTTCTGTGTTCTGAAAATGTTGAATAGGATATCTTACCTGACCTGTCTTTGTGCTTCTGAAAATGCCATATCAGCGCCACCGAGACAGTAATAATTACAACTCCTAGTGATACTATGAGAATATAGAACAGTACACAAACAGGATTTCTTCTCAATGTCTCCTTTTGCTCTACAAGGAAAATTCAGTTGTAAAAAACACTTACTGTACCTCTATCCTGCTGTACTATGTAAGCTTTATGATCTTTATTTTTGTAACATCCTGGCAGTACTTTATTGTCAGAAAGCTGACTTCTAAAATTAAAAGGTTATCTTATTTTCTCTAAGGATTTTATAACCGATGGGCCTTTTTTCTCAAAGCATGTATGGGAGCGTGTAACCCTTTAAACCCATGACATTGGGACAGACCTCAGCCAACAGCCTGGCACACTGGCTGTTCTTTCTGCCTCATACCACCAACTGAGAAATCTGTAAGGTGTGATAGAATAGCTAATGAGATATATTCACACACTAGGCATTTTAGGATCACTGTGTGATACTCAGGTATACTTATAAGTCTCTCTCTATCACTCTGGTTGGGTTTCTGTATCACAGAAAAATCCAAACAGTACATCAGCCTTGTGTTCCAGGTGAGCACATGCAGCACTGAAGCAGCATTCATGCTATTTCACTGGGAAGCTGTCACTGCCCAGAGCTGCACTGGCCCATGAACAGAAAAGTGTTGGCATTAAATGAAGGAGAAGAGGCAAGCAGGAAATGTGAATTTTTTTTTTTTTACAATAATCGGTTTTCTCTCTCAGATGTGTCCCTGGCCTAGTAAAAAGGCTAATTTTAGCCCAAACCAAAAAGTTGTATTAATGTAACTACACTAGTTATACCTCTTACACTGTGAAATTTAGAACAAAACTAGAATTGTAGGCAGCATTTTAATTAAAAGTTTACCAGTTTCCCCACCATGGTAACCCTTGGTGTGGAAGTGGGGGTTTTCCCAATTTGGGGGATAATCATAAACCCAAATTCACCAGAAGGTTCTTCTCATACATCTAAACCAGCAATCATCTGAACAAAGGATATAGCATTTCCTGGTTAAAATAGTAATTTTTCTATCACAGCTCACAGTATTTTCAAAATATATTGGAGTAACAAGCTAAAAACAAAATGACACTTTCTGCCAGCCTAGGTCTTTGGCTGGAGCAGTCGTACCAGCAAACAACATCCAGCTTTACCCAACAAGGTTTACCCTAGCTAGTCTTTGTTTCATCCATCTGTTAATTAGCTAATTGCTAGTGCATTTGGGGCAGTCTCTTACATAATCCATCTGGGTTTGTGTATTGAACCGGGTGCAAGAAAAAAAATTTTGCTTAACTGAAAGGCAGCATTGAAGTGATACTCACCAACTTTCACATTAGTAATGCATTCATATACAGTTCTCCCATCTCTGTCATTCACTTCTATAGAATATCTGCCACAGTCACATTCCTGAATCGTGTCTAGTCTGAGACTAATTAGACACAATCTCAGACCTGTTAACATACTCCTCATGGTACCAAAACCAAGAACCATTTGTCCAAGCAATTTCTGTGTTTTCTTTTTTCCAAACTACCTGGACAAAGTGTTTCAGCTTTGTCTCTGTTAGATTCAAGAACATGGATCCACCAGTAAGTTCTGTGATTTCTTTAAATGTTTCCACTCCTGAGGGGGGAAAAAAACATAAGTGCTCATTATTGGGATATTTTACACTCCACAGCAAGTGATCACAAGCAGGAATATCCCTTGTATTTCTTGTTAATTGGAAGTGTTCTTCGTTTGCTATAGTTATTAGAAATATCAGCCTGAAATCAATACAGAGAGATTCACTATAAAACTGCTTTAATATCTTAACTTGTAATAAGATAGCTTTTTTCCTTTTAAATAATTTTCTTCTATTCCATTTCCTCACTACACAGATTTTCCTCACTACAAGGTGGGCAAGCTATAGGTTAATGGGACTCTACCCAGCCTTAAAACATTCATTGGTGCTGTCTGCACAAGACTTGTGTAAATTGAGGGCAGCCTCTTCACACTTTGTTTCTCCATTACAGTCTCTGCTCTTACTGTGGCTCACATACATACCTCAGGTAGCGGTAAAATACCACCCCCAGAATGCTGCAGCAGGAGCACAGAGCTTAAGGTGAGCTGCAAAACATCTTGGGTAGATGGGCACCACTTAGCTCACACTGACCTCTGGGTCTGCATGGGTAAAGGGTCACTGATACCACAGGAACTAACCCTGTACCTGTGAGTAAACTGCTCTATGCCAGCTTGAAATTGTACCCCACATGCACCCTCAAACCACCCCCGTCCCACCCTCCTCCCAACAGAAGGACCGAAAATGAAGGAGGGCATCGCATGTGCTAAAAAGAGCAAAGGGAACTTGAGGAAGGACAGATTTGGAGCTAGAGCACTCCTTCGAAAAGCTGAACATGGAACTGCTCGTGCCTCTGTTCAGGGTTTAGTTTTACATCACACCTAAGAGCCAGGTCTTCTTGCAGACCATTGCACTTTGGAGAAGGCTTGAAATGCAGCTGGACTTCCCAAAATTAACTTTTAAAAGAATGCTTTAGCAACATGAGAACCATCTTCAGGCACACGATTACCCCAAGCAGTCATCCCAGACATTAACCCGCACATACAGAGACCCTCTCCCACCTACGCAAACTATTACATGACACAGGAGTGACAAGGGTGGATTGAAGGCTGGGTTCTTGTTAAAAAGGGCAATTTGAGTTGGATTCAAACATTAGGCAAGCCACAGGAGTCTGAACCCTGATAGGCTCCTCTCCCAATTCTGAGTTTTACTGGGTTTTCCTATACTTCTATTTTTTTCCGTGCTGGCGAGTAAATCATAAGCATAAGCCCAGGGGGAAATGGACCACTCTTGGCTCACCATCTTCTTGGAATTCAGAAGCCAGAAACCTTCTGAACACAGGCCCCGGAAAAGGAAACCTGCCAGAGCAGCATACACCATTTAAGTGTTATTTTCAGGATTTGCCATACAAATGAGTGCCTCTCCTTGCTCTGCCATCCCGAGCCAAACTACACTTCTAGACTTACGTCCTACAACACAGCTACACTCACAGAATGGAAGGGAAGAAATATGGGACTGTTTCTCTAAATATTTTGTTCCTCTACAAAATACACCATGTGGGAAAAGACCCCAACAACAAAACGAGGCGTGCGAACAGTGCAAGGGCACCTGCTGAAAACACATCATGACACATGCATAGCACGCTCAGACTTACTGTTCAGTTCCAGGTTAAAAGTTTCCTGATGCAAATGCATACCATGCTGATGAAATACTTCTGCCACATACTCTCCCTCATCCCCCCATTGTGTGGGGCAGTGGCTCAAACTGCCATTGGGGAACACATGGGCTCTTTTGCAGTAGATCACGGGGGCATTTGCTGCCTGTCTTATCTTGGCCACTCGCTGGTTGTCTTTCTTCCAGATGACATGGATGTACCCAGCAGATTGCAGGCAGTTCAGGTCAAAAGTAACACATTCACCTACAAGCCCTCTGACAAGGTGCCCTGTTGAAAGACAGCACATGCATATTTACTTAGGGATCTACAAGACATCGTATTTTTGCTTCTTGAAATCTTACTAACTTGTAAGCCTATGTGGAAATGCTTCCAAGGTATCTACCAGGAATCTGCATGCAGCCAGAGCTTGCTTTTAAGAGTAAGGCAGGTAACAAATTAAGTCCCTGAACAGTTCCCTGAGAACCATGAGAAGGTCCATTTCCTTGTCATGCTGAGGAAGCATTTTACTTGGATTTGATTTAGGAACAGAGAATCCTACTGGGAGGTCACAAGACATATCAAGAATGTATTATGAATCAGCATTCATCACATATATTAATGCCTAGAGACACAGTTAAAATATTGTCTTTGACACCATCCAAAACCCAAATAGTAACTTTCAACACTTTACCTACAAAACTGGATCCTGACATTTGCAATAGCTGCTATGTCAAAAGTGGAAGCAAACCCTATGTCTTTTGTCATAAGCTGAATTTAGCATGTCTAAGTTATAAAATTACTGTAGTCTCAAGGTCTGAATGAAAATAACTCCCATGCAAATGATAATTGCTTGCTTCTAGAAAGCTAACTGCTTCTGGGCAAAGATTGTTTTGCCCTGACAAGCAAAGATTCTGCCTCCATTGAAACCACCTGCCATAACATAGTTCAGTTGCCTAGCTATTTCAAAATAAGATAGAATGCACCTCAAACAGCCTAAAACACCTCCTGTTTGTTTGTCTACCCATCCAGTGGACAAGAAGGACTGGTTCCAGCTTCTAGGAAACAGAGGAAGGGCATTAACCAAAAGGCACAAAAACCCAAGTTGGCTCAAACAGCTGTGTCATCAGAACCCATTTTCTACTCCATGTTCTTGTATTGCTCTGGCTCGAGTCAGAGGTGGCAAGTTCAAGTCACTGAAACACAAAAGATGAAACTGCCTTCAACATTCAGGGCTATCGAGGGGGCAAGGCAGCCAGAGTGCTTTGCTGGGTACCGACAACATCAAGGGAGCAGTGTGAGGAGGAAGCTCATTCTCATCCTCTACTCCTGGCTGGGCAATGCAGGAACTAGAGTGAAAGGCAACAGGGAAGATGGGGTTATTGGGAAGAGAGAGCACATTTATTTTTGTGGGCCTTCTGGCAGCCCTGCAACCATAAGCAGAGGGTGGTGTTGAAAGCGAGGAAAGCAGGAACGCAGAACAATGCATAACTCTGATCTTCTGCGCCACAGTAGCCCCGAAGAACTGTAACATCTCAAGGGCCAGGATGCTCAGAATAGGGAGGAGAGTCCTAATCAGCACATCGTAGGTCCCAAAATCTCCACATTATTCCACTGTGGGTCAGATTTCATGAAGGCTAAGGCAGCTTTAAGTAAACCTCGCTGGACTGGGTTGACCTCAATAGCTATGTTAACACATTTCAAACTAAAGATTAATTTTTCTAGCTAGTAGATTCAAGCACTGGATAAAGAGACAGAAAAAACAAGATTTGAAACAGAGTCTAAAATTACCATGCAATAACTAAGCAAAGAAGCTCAGTAAGAGCTCAGCACATTTAGGAGCTATAACATCTTGGTTTTAGACTTGTAGCACAAGTGTAGATACTAATTGCAAGTGTAACAAACATTTAAGCGAAAATATAACATGCAAGTGTTCTCATCCAGGTTGTCACATGAACTCAAAAACAAAGGCAGAAGCTGACAACCGTAAATACATAATCTATACATCATAACATAAATAAGTGTCTAATCCAGGCAGCCCAACACAGAAAGACAAAGACTTTAAAGTGAGAATTTACACCCACCATGCACACATAGCTGAAATTTTCTTTGGTAGAGACAATGACGAGAGCTGTTGCACACCATGGCTGTGTATTGTCCTGCATCCTCTTTCCCAACCACGTGGAGCCTCAACGTGCCATTAAGACAGACATGAATGCACTGGCTGTGCCTGGTATTGCCATGCATCCAGTGCTGCAAGGACACGTTTCCCTTGTGCCAGCTGATCTGAAAAGGCCGCTCCAATTGGGGGTAGTCAAGGTCAAAAATAACATAGTCGCACAGTCTCCCATCTATCATAGTCACATCACTGCGAGCTGAAAAGACAGCACAAAGAAAAAAGTCGTTACCAAACAGTTCAACCTAATTACAGCCATCAGGCTGAAACTCTGGCAACAACATGGGTTTGAGAACATCACCTGGAAGCTGGGATATAAGAGTGAAAAATTGGGATTCACTTCTAAATCCAACTAATGAAATGTATGATCTCAAACTAATTACTAAACCCTGGTTTGTCCAAGTGTGATAGCTTATGTGCAGATAGTTTTGTACTGTCTTCCTCCTTAGCAGTTTCATAAAGCTTAAGAAGTTTAAATAAACTCCTGTAAGATTTTTGATGAAATAAAGCCACAAATGGCATAATTTGATGCATGTTGAAAAGTATTCCTGACAGCTAATGAATCAGCCATTTTTATTCTTTCTAAATACAAAAACACAACTCGTAATTAATAATATCTAATAAGCCAGCCCTGTCAAATTGTATTTGTTTTATTAGTATTATCTTGCTAGAGTTTATTACAGCACTCCTTCAAACATTAAATCTTAAGAGGAAGCTGTAACCTTAATTAATATTCTCTTTTTAATTGCTTGGCTTTTTCATATTCCAAATGTACTGACGTAATTCCTTAGCTGAGGTCTTATTGCTCAGTGGAATTAATTTTAAGCAGAGCTACTTAACAACAGCAAGTGCAGCTGTTAGCTTATGGCAGCAAGCTAAAACACTTTGGGAACAGAATTTGTTTCAACCCAACACTCAAACATTGTCCTGATCCGGCAGCTAATAAACCCAGCAGCATAAACCTCTAAGAACACATCCACACCAAACCAGATTTTTCCATCACAGTTTAGCATAAAGCATGCTGCTACTAGGGAATTATTAAGAATTAAATAATTTTCTTACCTTCAAGAACAACAAGTACAGCCTGGAAAATGAAAATCGGTAACATTTCAGAACTGACCTTTTCTTTGCTATTACATATACACTGCTTTATGGGCTTGTTCACCAGGAAACCTTTAAATCCCACTAGCTTAGAACCCTAGTGAGTGACGTGGCTTGAAGTAAAAAGGTGAGGAGAAATATTTAAAGTAGTCTTGCATGCTAATCATTTCCTTACTGAACCTGAACAGAGAATTCTCAGATAAAATAGCTATTTCATTAAAAAAACATCCTGTGGTTTCTACAACTATCAGAACAGTATCAGGTATGAACTTGTGGGTAAGCTTCCTTTTTTCCCACACCACAAGTGTGAGAAAGGAGGTTAGCACTATCACACAACTTTTCACAGCAAAAAGAAATCCAGGGAAAAGGTGTAGCTGCAGGTCAAAGGAAGATTTGTTGCTGGAGATGGACTTGCACATCTGTACAACTGCTCCTCTGGCCCTCTGCAGAAATATTCCAACACTGCAAAAGCTCTTATTTGTGTGTGTTAAGGTGCATAGCTTTGTCATCAAAAGCGCGAGGATGTCTGCAACAAAGAACTATATTACAGTTATCTGCAGTATCAGAGCTTTCCCCAAGGAAACAAAATTTATGTTAAATAGTGCAACACCATACAGCAACCTGAAGTAGCATCATGCGTCCTACTCAGCTTCCAGTTTTGCCTGAGTGTGTACATGACAACCAAACGAAGCCACAGGAGATAGTGCAAAGCACTTCTTGATAAGTCAAAGGAGCATATGTGAAGAAGTCAAACTCCTGCGAGTCTCTAGAGAAGTCCGTGGTTCCAACACATCTCTGCCAGCTGAGTGGTCACCTCAAAGTAAATTTGTTCCTGGAGTTCACAGAATCTAATTTCCCAGCCTGGCAGCCCATAAATTAGGGTGAAGTTTCCTTTCGCAGTACATGCACCACACCAAGGCTGCAACTTGAGCAGCAAATTATTGATTGAACCTGTCTTTGCTGTCTCATGGTTTTCCCCAAATCACTGCCTCTACTTCAAGAAGGCCTGTAGGGCAGAGCTGACACCCAGGATGAACAACAAAATGGACAGAACTTCTGGGGAGGAGAGCAGGTTGCCTCTCTTTCTGCTTGTCAAGCAACACCTTGGACCCAAACTCAGCCAAGTACAGGGTCATAGAAGAGCATGCATCCAAGAGCCTTAAAATGAAACAAATGTCAGCTGACACACACTGACTATCCAAAATAACTACTTGCTGTGGTTTGCACTCATATAGACATGAGACAGACATCTCAAAGGCAACCGTGTTAAAGACCTCAGCCTGACTAAAAATATATACTGCCATACAATCAATAAGTCAAGCACTTCTCATGTGCAAACTTTACCAGAGAGCCTCCATAACCTTTGTTGCTACCTTCGCTGGAGATATGTTTGACCACAAAATACAGCTTTGTGGGTCATCTTTACTGCCTTGTTTCAGCCAACATGGAGACTGAAAACCACAGCACTCTGAAAACAACCAACCTATGATTACACATTCAAAACGGAGGAAAAATTGCAAACTAGCTTCTTTCAATACAAAAGCATTCAAATTAATAGCAAGAATCAAGCACAAAAATCTGGCAAATACAAGAAGCCTAAACCATGCGCAGCTCTGCAGCAACTCAGATCTAAATGAATAGGGCCATTTAATGAAGCCAGATAAATAGCCAGATGTCTGTCAGTGCCATCGGCAGCAAACATCATTCAGCTTCGAAAGATCTCTGAAGAGCTGCTACACCAATAATTAACATCTTTTGCTGCAACAAAGATGGACAGCTCGCTGCCTCAGATGCACCCTCCCCAGTATTAATCCTTGCATGGTAGTCTACATCTAGACTAATTAAATGAGCTCCACAAGCAGTGCAGATCCCCAAAGGCATACATTTGACCTACTGCAGATTTATCAGTGATGGCACTGGTCCTCTTCCTTCCTGCCACGCTAAACTGGTGATGTTCCTTGTTACACAGAAAAATGGCACCACGTTTCTTAGGTAGTCAGTAAGTGGCTGAGTCTTTACACAGCCCAAAACAGCAGCAAGACTTTCTGAATAGTGGTAGTCGGCATTTTAGCTATAGCTTTATCCTGGGTTCAAAGTGGAAAGATGTTGACTTGCACCATTAGTCACACCAGTCTTGTTAGCATCAGTGTGCCCTTCATAATTCTCACACTATGATGAAGATGTGTGTGTGCAGGTGTACGTGTGTCTATGCACATATTTATGTGCAGCTCTATTTAGGCTTTTTGTTTTAAGCTTTGTCTTGCTTGTTTGACCCTCAGGCTGTCATTGCCATCAGAGAAGGCTCACAAGAAAACCAGATGAGTGACTCCAGCTGCCCTTCAATAGGCTTGCTGTGCAAAACCTTCACGGCGTACTAGCCTCCAGTATTCTCATAATTACCTGAACTGTTTAAGAAGTCTCCTTCCTTAATCATGTCTTCTCAGCACCCACAGACCACTGAAGCCCAAATAATTTGCATATACCATTACCTTTGGGTAATGCATGCAATTTCAGGTACGCAGTTGCACTTAGAACTTGTCAGCCGACGGGTTCCAATTGAAATGAAGCTGCAATGGGACCCAAGACTGCTATCTTTTACTTTGCATAACACAATTACCCTGATGAGGCTGACAAAATACATATTTAAACAAATAACCACATTAAAATAGCTTAATTGCTGGATCAACCATCACTTAAAATGAAGTAATTCAACACCAGACTGCCTGAGGGAAGAAATGGGGAAAGATTGCCCCTTCAGTACACAAATATCTTGTTCTCCAGATATCCGAGAGCAAAATCTAGCTTTCTTAGCACACCCTGGGACATTTATCTAATTGAAAAAAATTAACAAAGCAGAGTTAGCTGAAGCTGTAGAAACAATAAGTTGCAAGTTCTCTCTGGTGAAAAACCAGCTTTCAAATATAAATAATAAGCACTTCCTTCATGGTTCTCCTTCCAATTCTCCCACAATCGTAAGAGACATTTCACTTCACCCATTCTGGCTGGCTTCCCAATGCTGTTAACTGCCTGATGTCCCTCCATACACAGGACTACATCAGCACTATCTTGCTACGTCCCAAAAAACCACTAGAAAAAAGAATGCATACCTGTCACATCCTCTTGCCTAACTTCTGCTGCTCAGTATGCTCTTTCTACACGTGTTTTCCAAATACCTAATCAATGCCCTAACACAAACTCTACATCCCCAATGAAACTGATCTCCCAGTTCACTCTCTTTGACACAAACATAAAAGATTGAGAGTACTGACTCACAAGTCACCAAGTACAATGTTGAAATATATCTGGGTATTAAAAATACACTAGTAGACAACTGCAAGCTTCAGCAATGCCACTCAAAACACTATTACAGGGTGTGATTTATGATGTTTGCCTTGGTTTTGAGAGTGTTTCATCCATGACACTTAAGCAATCCTTTTTTCTTCCCACAGACAGAAGTGTCAATTACGTAAGAGACACTGCATTATACTTTGAGCAGTCTGAAGTGCCTCACTGTAGAATGTAAGTAACAAACTACAGTGCTTTACTGCAAAACTTCCACATTTTAGAGGCACTTTCCCCTATATGAGTTCTTACTTTAGACCACTAAGACTAAATCTTCAGCTTAATTAAGACTGAGAAATCAGTAGGTAGTATTGTTCACAGATACAGAAAACTCAAGAGAGTGAGAGCAAGATGTTAACTAGAGTATCACATTCAGACATTTGCAAGTAAAACACTATTTAAAAAAAATCTGTAAAACTGTGATATAAATGATAACATTACATTCCTGAGATAAGCGGATCAGAAAGTACCGCAGCTGCAACCCATGCGAATCCAAAGTTGCAGATACAACCTTTAGGCAAAGTGGTCAGGCTACAGATAAGCTCGACTTGGAGGGCTCTCACAGAGGAAGCATCACGCGACGCTTGCCTGTCTTACAGGCAGGCCTTTGGGTGGATCTTTATTGTGAGTCGGCATGGCAGTCCTTCTTCAGCAACCATGGAAATAACTGTCATCTGGTAATGGAAACAAGGCAGCGTATGCCAAAGGAAAGCTAGAGTTCACAGCTAACGTTTTGCCTTTCCCATCAGTGTTACGCAGATGCAAGAGGTACTTTGCCCTCCCCCTTGTTGCTCCTTGAAGCCTCACACACGCAGCAACCCACGGGCAGCCGCGCTCCCTCGGGCAGCAGTCTCCTCCCACACCACCCTCTGCGCCCCTCCGAACCGCTTCTCCCCTGCATCGCCCCCCTTCCTGCCAGATCTTTTTTCTACCCTTCTCCACACCGGCTCCTGCCAGGACACGATCCCGACCAAGGCCGACAACCGCCCCCTGCGGCGAGGGGGGCCCCTCGGAGCCGGCCCCCTCCCTCAGGGCGCGGACGACAACACGCCCTGCGGCGGGTACCGGGGAGCCGCACCACCTCCCCGCTACACCCCGCGCTGGGGAGCCCCGCCGCCTCCCCGCTACGCCCCGAGGGGAGGCCGGAGAAACCCCCAAGACGGAGAGAGCGAAAGGACAGCGGCAGCCACAGAACGAAGAGCCGCTGGGTACAGAGATTAAATACCCGGCGCCCCGGCCCCGCCTAGCGTGTCCCTACGGCGCATGCGCGCCCTCCTCCCCGCGCCTACTGCCTAGCACCTGTTCGCGCCCTGGGGTTGGGCGGCGCGGCTTCCCGCGTCCTGGTGGATTCTGGGTATTGTAGTCCAGCAAGGGGAGGAGGGGAAGCGGCGGCGGGCGCGGCGGCGGCTGCAGGACTCCATTTCCCATGGTGCGCAGCGGCCAGGCGCCGCGGGTGGGCTGAGTGGCGGGCGCCGAGCTGCGGCGGTTAGCGCGTGGCGCGCGCCTGGCTGGCGGTTGGCAGTTGCCGCCAGGCGGCGTGTCCGGGCCGCGCTGCCGGGCCCTCGGCGGTTGGTGAACGAACGGGCGGTCCGGGCCCTTCCTTGGCAGAGCGGGGCCGGGTGAGCCCGCCCGAAACGCAGGGGCTGGCTCTGGGATTGCCACCGGGGCCACCTGAGAGCCACGGGCTAGGATTCGTCGTGGTGGAAAATGGTCACCGAGTGCTGCTGTTCCTGAGAAACGTTCTTTCACGTGGCTGACTGCTTCTGAGAAGTCCCTTGTAACAGGTCCTTGAAGTTTCTCGGTTATTCCTAGATATTGGGGGTCACCAGTTACTCCTAATCCTTCACTTACAGACACATTAAGGGAAGACTGAACACAAGAGCGCAGAACTGGCCACAACCGTGAAACGGGGACTCAGAGGACTCTGCCGGCACCGTTCTGCTAGCACAGAGAAGCATCTACCTGCCACCGTCTCGTGAAAGGCGGTCTCCCTTTCCCATGGCATGAGGAAACAGGCTGCACAGGGAAGTAAAAATATTTGGACTATTTAACTAGCAAACTATTTAAATCATACCTGTCTTCTAAAGTCTGATAAAATTCAGCATCTGTTGAAAGACTCCTCAATGCAGTTTCCCAATTGCTTTTCAGTCTTTGGGGTTTCTCCAGTTCTTAGCCCTTGCTTGGCTTTGTGAGAGCGTAGCCAAAGCAATAAATCTAGGTAACAGGTAATTAAGCAATCAGCAACGGAGATAAAGGCAGTCACTCCTTTAACTGACAAGTTTTATTGGGTACGTACGTAAGTTAACAAGCTTGCACCAGTCCATCGGCCAGCTGTCTCGGGAGTCTTAGGAGCCTGCGGGTTGTCTCCAACAAATTCACGCAGAGATTCACGCAGGTGTGTTTGCTTGTTCTTCTAGTTCTCTCGGGTTTTTTTCCAGTTACTCAATGCTGGGAATGCATCTGCTTACTCACTGGTTAATTTTCCTCCCCCAGCTGTTACACTCCTTTATCTCTACACAGGCTTTTTTCCTTTCTCTCTCTGTTTTCCTTAGGGAGTCTTAAAAATCACACAGTGACAGCTACTCTCTGTTTTGGGTGAGGGCAGGGTCCGTCACAGGTTCCTTACGCTAACCCTCATGCCTGTCAGCTACAGACTGCTGGCCCACAAGAGTGTACCCAGGCAAACCCCCAAGGATTACTTTATTTTATGGGGGAGGTTAAACATCACAGAGTAAGCGTCCTCAGCTACATGTTACTTGCCAAAGTAAGTGGTGAATCAGGTGCACAAACATACCTTTGATTTTGCATCTCATATGTAATTGGTCAAACACGTTGAGGTCAATTTCTTCAAAAAGGGAGTGCGTATCATCATTTGTAAACAAAATAACACATTAAAAATAGCAGATCCATGGATGTGCACCTTTTTTTTTTTTATTTCTGTTTGGAAAATCTGTAATTTATCCGGTCTGGGCGAGCTCGAACCAAACCCAGCAAGAAGTTAGTGGCAAAAAAGGGTTGCTATTCCTGGGCTGCCCTGATGATGTGTTTGTAATAGCTTTGATGGCCATTTTAGTCCAGTCAGTCATAGGGTGTCCTTCAGTCTCCTGGCACAAAGCTCTTAATTCTCCATCCATTTTTAAGGCTGCTAGCAGATTTGATTCAATGCAAGATGCTCAAAGCAGCAGTTACTACCAAGACACAATATGAATACCTTAAGCTGGAATCCTCCCAGAGTACTGGCACATATTGTAGTCTGAAGAATGTATATCCCTGAAACACAATTAAGTTGCTCTGAACTACTAAAAAATGGAACATGACACAGTGATGCTGCTAAGCTGTGTAGCAGTTTGCTTGTTCGCCTGGTTTTTCAACGAGCACATGCCTGGATTGGGGCAGATGCATTTTAGCATTGCTACAGCAACTGCTTGCTTTCCAATTTTTTAATCAATCTAGTGCTAGTTCACTTCCTGCCGTTTTTTTCCCTGAAATATAATGGAGATGTGGAGATACTCAGAACCCAACTGGACATGGTCCTGGGCAGCCTGCTCTGGCTGACCCTACTTGAGCAGGAGGTTGGACTAGACAATCCTCAGGGGTGCCTTCCAACCTCAACCACTCTGTGATTCTGTAATTCTCATTTCAGAAACTATTGGGGGGGAAGCTTTAATACTTAAAATCCAAACCAAGGGATGTCATTATCTTCTTGGAAAGCACTGCACTTAACTTTTTGCAGTCTAAACAAGCAATCTTATCGAGACTTATCTAGACTATGGAAAACTGCACATGTTGATGGAGCTGAAATACTTGGAATAGTGTTTCCTGTCAAATGGCATTGAAGAAGAGTAAGACAGCAAACAGTTCTCATTTATTTCTCTTTTAGCAGGTGTGCAGAGTATCGGTGCTCTACATATGAGTGACTAATGTATCACTCCACACCAAAAGCTCTTTCAGTGCAGGTGAAAATGGTTGATCAATACGCAAGTTTAAGAAACAGTTTTCAGTGGGCAGCCACAATCCTTCAAACATCTCTAGTAAAATTCTTTCCTTCTATTCAGGTAAAGCTGAAGGTTAGCTAGAGGTTACTGTGAAATGAAAAAACAGTTACTCCCATATGTAGTACTTTGCCTTATCTACGGTCATTCTCACCAGGACTTTTTCATTGCTTTTCTCCAAGGAGCTCTTCGTGAGACACGGGGGTTTGGTCATTTCAACTATTTAAGCATTGTGGGCTTTTTAAAGACAAAATACTTTTAACACGAAAAGCATAGGACCTTTTAAAACTGATACATCAGCTTTATCAAAACAAAAAAAGGAAAGGGGACTTCTACATCATTAGCCAGCTGAAGTTCAAAATCATCAAACAGTGAAATTGCTCTGAAGTAGTAAAAAATGGAGCCAAGGCTTGGCATGGTAGCATTTCTGAACTAACACTGCTATTTTGAAATGCAAGAACTTTTCTGAGGGCATCTGTCTAGATTCAGGCACTTGTATTTTAATAGTGATCTAGTAAATGGTGGCTTATTGTTTGTATCAACCTGGAGACACTTTGCTTCTTTTCCTTGAAATATGGTCACATTACCCAACCCGTGCACTTTATTGCTTTATGCATTTTTAAGACAGCCAAACCCTTTTTGGAAGATTTTTCCAACTTACCAACTTCTAATTATTGAATTTTCTGCCGGAAGCTACATGTATGTTAACCCATAATTGCCCACTTCTTGGTCACAGAATCACAGAAATGTTGATTGGAAGAGACCTCTGGAGTCCAACCTCCTGCTCAAAGCAGAACTGTCACCAGCACCCCATCAGGTCGGCCATGGCTTTGTCTAGCCAAGTTTCAAAAACCTCCAGGGATAAAGATCCTGCAACAAGGATTAATTTCCTCTTTCATTCTTTTGCATACATTTGTACTTTGATTGTGAGCATATTGATTGATCTTCAACCCTCCACATTTCTAAGCACATGTGCTATACGCTACTAGCATGACAAGGATACAGCAGTGGGCCTGTCCGTTGCACTGTTCTGTAAATTGGTGGGGCTGTGTTTTCCCTTTCATTTGATTTCAGTATTCCTGTCTTATTTTGTTGACGACCGTTTCTCCATCTGTCCACAGCCAGTAAAATTACAGACTGTGAGTCTCATGAGCCCGTATCAGTCATCGCTTCTCCAACAGAAAAAGTCTTTAATGCAAATTGATGCTTAAACCTTAACAAAGCCTCAGCATGATACTGAACCCCATTCATTTCTCCCTTATTGCAATTCCCATACAGTTTAGGGCACACAGTCACTGAGGTTTCTAATTCAAGCCACTTGTGCCCTGCCAACAATAGCTTGAAGTGGAAAGAGAATTAGGAGGCTTTGAGAGTATTTTTCACTTCGTTAGTAGGAAAGATTTCCAGATTCCTGGAAAACCACTCCTTTCAGTGCCCTCATCTGGAGTCCTCATCTCATGGCCAGCCTGTTTTGTACCACTGCTAAGCACGTACTACCTATTTGGGTGGGTTTGCTCCTAGAAAGGCTGGGTAATTGTCTATATTAACACCTTGGAGCAAGCGCTGGCTTGAAAAAACCACCGCCCCAAAAGGCAGTGTATTTATCAGTTGGGATTCAGGGGCCAAGGTGAAAAGCTGCTTGTTTTTTATGACCTCATGGAGTGAAGCACATCTGCTGTCTCCTGCCTGCGCCCGTGGCCACAGGGTGCCTTCCTCCATATTCAAACCCCCTCCCGGTCCCCTGGTTAGGTGGCAGGGAAACCCAAATGTCACCACGGCAAGAAAACAGCAAACATCCAGGTCACCACGGCAAGAAAAGCTGTGCTCTCACAGATGGCTGGACCCTCTCAGGTTTGAAGTGCAGTCCCCCAGGATCAGACTTCCGACTGTGCAAGGCGAAGGGAACGAACACTCTCACACCACACATGAAAGCGGACAGCTGGGGTAGTGCTGGAGGCCTGTGCTGCAGTGGGTATCAAAGTGGAATGGCCTGGTTTGTACTGGTAAGCCGTAAAGTTGCATAGGGAGAACTTCCTCTCATAAATGAGGGACAAACTCATTTATTCACTGAGCTCTCAGGTTTCCTACCACATTTCATGAAAACACGCGTAGTCATCCACCTTCTTCCCTCCAGGTATGAGTTACATGGAGAAATTAAGGAGGCCAGGCACCATGTTGTAAAACTAGGTGTACATTTCTTTCCTCTGGGGAAACTCCAAATGAGACAGTAATTCCAGAACAAAGTGACTTCCATCTCCTCTCCCACCATGCATGGCATGGTGTCCTCACATGGAGCTGCTGTGTGCTGTTGTGTCCCATTTTCTACCACAGACAAGTACTACGCACCCCACTTCAGCTGCTCCCCTTCTGCCCTAAAGTTAAGCTCGACAGTTTGATGTCAAACCACCTGACTGCGCTAAGGGGAAGCACTTTAGGAAGCACGCAGGGAGCGGGGCGCGGGCGGCGCCGCGGGGTGCCCCGGGGGCCTTCCCCGGCTCCGAGCCGGCCGCGGCTCCGCGCCCGGCGCCTCCCGCTCCGCCCAGGAAGCGCCCTTTGCCCGCGGAGCAGGAAGCTGCTGCCGGCGCGCAGCAGGGCGGGCGCCGGGCGGGAGCGGGCGCCCTGCAGGTAGGCACGGCACGGCACGGCACGGCACGGCACGGCACGGCACGGCACGGCACGGCGCTGCACGGCGGGGCCGGGCCTCCCGCTCCCGCTCGGCTGGGGGACAGGGCGGAGTGAGAGGCAGGGACGAGGGTGCCCGCACGGGTCTGTGCCGGCTCTCGGGGAAGGCCAGCCGCACTGAGAGCCGGGCTTTAAACCCCTGTCTGAGCCTTTGTTTGTCGGCCCTGTGGAGGAAAGAGCTACCCGGAGGAGAAGAAAAAATGCAGCCCGGAGAAGGGGAGGGCCGGCTTGCCCCTTTTATAGACCCCACTCTGCTGTAGTTGCCGTCCTTGTCTGCTTGGGCCCCATACCTGTAATGCAGTTCCCCCCCCCCCCCGCCACGCCATCCCTTTTCACCTACCGCAGAGCAAATGTGTATCTTTCCCCAGTTTCCACCCAGTGCCTCTGATCGCTGTTGCAGACAGGCAGCTTCGCACCCCTGCCCCTGCTCTGTGGAAAATCCTTGTTCCCAAAAGCTACGCAGTACTTGCTCTCCCTGCACACCTCCTTGCCTTTGGGTGCTCTGGCAGTGCACTCCACAGCGGCCCTCCCATTCCGCCTCCAGTGTCTGTCTCCCTGGCTGGGCACAGAGCTGGGCAGGAAGGCAGTCGCTGGCAAGCGCTGTAGTTTATGAACAAATCTGACAGTACAGGGAAGGGGGTTCTCATCGCACCCAGGACAAAACCAATATGTGCTGGGCAAATTTGTGCAGCTGCATAATTAACTGGGTTTTGTGATAAAAATGTCTTCACCTTTTGACTTTACTGCAAGTATTATCTATGCCAGATAATAATTGGGGAGAGGAAGATTTGAACGCTGCTTTCTGAATTGCAGGTTTGTGCCATTGTGCCTGGCGTGACTGTGCAGAGAACGCTTAGCCACTGACAGCACTTCAGGAGCAGACTGCAAGATCCCAAGGAGTACGAGAAACTGGAAGTATGGCGCTTTGCACTAGGATGAGTCCCATAACCTCCACAGCTTGGTACAACCACAGGAGGAATACAGACCTGAGCAGTCGGAAGAGAAAATAAGTAGCTGTTTGCAAATAGCTAAGGTACAGAACATAAATGGTAGGACCCGCCTACAAAATCTATATATGCTATGACAATAGTAAATCCAAGGCCCCAGGAACAGTATGGCATGTTTGCAAAGCCCCTGGTGGAGGTCCAGATTAGACACCCTTCATATCTTGTTTTAGGAAAGCTGTGGACGTTGCCTACAGTAACCCCACACACCCATATACACAGACGTTCTTCCTGTTTGGGTTTCCACATTCAAGCAATAATCCAATAAGCCCAAGGTTATGCTTCTGCCAGTCACAGATGAAATCCCTGAAGGAACATCCCCTCTGTTCATGAGGTTTGTCCCCTCCTTTCACAGAGATGTGACTGTGATCGTGGGAGAGGAAGAAACTCTTTCCTTACTCCAGACTAGCCTGTTAATTCTGTAAAGGTTATCTGCTTTCTGCTGAGCTGCCATAGCAAATCCAAGCATAGCAGCAATGTCAATGGCAACCCGAGCCAGGAAATTTTTGCAGGGTCGGAAGAGAACTCTTCCTTCTACCTTGTCTGCTTGCTTAGATGCTTCCTTGGGTGGTTGTTATTGGACACTTGTCATGCTGGGACCACCTCTGAAATACTGAGGGATTTGCTCCTCCAAAGTTCCTGTTTGTTGATAGCTTTCAGAGAGAAACCCTGCTGTTTGTGGTTAGCTGCCTGGGGGAAAGGTCTATGCGTGACAGGGTTTTGACTCCTCCTGCTCTAGAGTGGGGGTGGGCCATCTGGTACATACTGCAGCATGTAAATAGCTTGGTCGGCTTGTGCTGCCAAACTTGCAGCAGAAATTCTCGGTAGTGGCAAAGTCCTGAGAGCTGTAGGGCTGCAGAAAGCAACCTCCCTTTGTATATGGGCTTGGAACTGCCAGAAATGATCCATCTTCAGGGGTGGTCCACTTCAGCATTCAGCAAATATTTAAAGTAGGGACTCGGATTAGTAACTTTTTGCTAAGGCTTCTTTTTTGCTTATCTGATTTTTTTTTTTTCTTCATGGTTCTGCTGTTCAAGATTGCAGTCTTTCTCTTTTGCCTGCTCCCTTTCTTTCTGTCCAGGTTTGCCACCTAGGATCAAAGACTTCAAGACTGGTGGTTTTATAATCACTGGAAACCGAGGTCCAAAACTGTTCCCTTCATCCGAGTTGTCTCCTTGATTCTGACACTATCTAATCCCTTGTTACCCATTACCTGCCATTAAATAGCCATTGGTGATGGATGAAGTTGTCCAGGACCAGGCACCCATCAGTTTATAGTGTTTGTTTGCATCAGAGCCCATCTGTCCAGTTAGTCAGTTCCATCTGGAGCTTGAGTAGTTGTCCAGAGATATTGGTTGTCCAGAGAGATTGGTAGCTTGAAGCAGAGTTCAGGGAGTGTATTTTTGAAGTGACACAAACTAGTACTACATAACTATAAAGATTAAAAGGGGGGAAAAAAGTAATGTCTTAAATGCTTTAAAAATACTCCCATAAGTGATCTCAGCTTTAGCTGTGATGCATGTTAATCATTGGTCCTAGATTCATCCACGTGGTATCCTTTCCCTGCCATCTTTGATTCTTACTTTTTAAAATAAAGTGGGATTTTTCTTACCATTGTATTTTCTCGGTTCTGAATTTTTTCTGCTAATGCCTGCCTTCTTGATGCTAACTGCTGTTGCTTACTGTTTGGCAGGTTTTGGCCTTAAAATAGTAAATACTGAAGGAGAAATTCTTGTCTTTGGTGCTGATGGCCTTTGTAAGAGCACCCTGCCCAACAGTTGCATTCATGGCGATTGTTGGAGCTCAGTAGGGATGCCAGGCAGGGAACTAACAGAATCCAGCTGGAGTAGACAAGACATTAAATTGCCTATTTTGTTGTTTTTTGCTGCCTCAGCCTGAGAGTCTTTGAGGAGAAAGAAGAGATGAGGTAGCAAGTAAGAAAATGAGGTTCTGGTGACCAAAGAGTCATTTTCCATTTAAAATAATCTTAGGAGAATAATTAGTCTTGTGGCTGTCATTATTAAAGAAATGTAAATATGGCTGGGTTTTGTTGTTTGCTTATACCTGTATCTATGATTGCTGTTAACCAATTCTGAGTCCAGCACGTCAGGTGTATGTCCTAATGTATATGGCTTATCAGAAGAAGGGCAACCTTGTATCTCCTTTAAGAAAGGAGAAAGTATCTGACACCAGATACCTCAGCAGTGCTCAGGATGTCCATAAATGTTTGCTCAGTTGATGCCATTCTTTTATGCAGCCACTCTGCTTGTTCCCCATATGCAGCAGGGACAGTAGATTTTAAGACATATGACAAGCTTTTGGTGAATATTCAACTAAGATTACTTTTGTTTGCTTTTGTAAGAAGGATTCCTGATTGCTGAACCTGACGTAACTGCCCAGATGGACCAAGAAGAACAAGACCATGAGGCCTTGGAGGAGACACACGTGGGTGAGGAATAAGCTGCTCTTTTCCCCTCAGGGCAGACAGACAGCCTGCCTTGGTCAGCCTGCTGTTAAGAGTGTGTGTAAGAAGAAAGAATATTAAGAAGACAAAATGTGAAGATTTCTTGGGTGCAAGGGGACACCTGTAGCATTGCCCTTGGCTCTGCTGTTCATGGCACGTCTGCTCTGGGTCGCATGATGACGCCATACAGCCTCTCCTGCAGCTAGGTTTCCATTTGCTCCCAATCTTCCCTTTATTGCTTCTCCTACATGGTGCAGACCAGGCTCCCTAGGAGAACAGCTTGCCTGTTCTCTGCTGTGCCACTTCCCAGCAAGAATCACAGTTAGAGTCATACTTTTTTTCCAGGTGGTGAGGTAGGTCCCCTTCCAGATCACCTTGCAAGCACAGATCAGCAGGACATGTTGGCAGCAGGGTCCAGAGGAGGAGAGGAGCAGTTGGGGCACAGCCATGGAAGCCAGCGTGGTTCCCCAGTGGCACAGCAAGGTGACTGTGAGGAGGAAGCGGAGGAGAAGCTGCCTTGCTCTGATATCAGCCTGGTGAAAAGACAGGAGAGAAGGGTGGCAGCAGCCTCACGGCGAGCCCCTCGTGCAGAGCGGCCCACCATCTGCTCTGAGTGTGGCAAGGGCTTCAGTCGGAGCATCCACCTCATCCAGCACCAGCGAATGCACACTGGGGAGCGCCCGTTCCTGTGCGGGGAGTGTGGCAAGGGCTTCAGCCAGAGCTCCCATCTCATCCAGCACCGGCGGGTCCACACGGGCCAGAAACCCTACACCTGTGCCGAGTGTGGGAAGAGCTTCAGCCAGAGCTCCAACCTCCTCAAGCACCAGCGCATCCACACCGGGCTCAAACCCTACGTGTGCAGCGAGTGCGGGAAGATCTTCAGCGACAGCTCCACCTGTATCAAACACCAGCGTATGCACACGGGCGAGCGGCCATACAAGTGCCCAGCTTGTGGGAAAAGCTTCAGCCAACACTCCCACCTCCTTCAGCACCAGCGAGCCCACGACGGTGTCCGGCCTTATACCTGTGGGCAGTGTGGCAAACGTTTTGGGCAGAGCTCTGACCTCATTAACCACGCTCGTACCCACACCGGCGAGAAGCCTTACAAATGCAGCCAGTGCGGCCGGGGCTTCAGTGGCAACTCCAACCTGATCAAGCATACCCGCATCCACACTGGGGAGCAGCCGTACCGCTGCACCCAGTGTGGGGAAAGCTTTCGGTTCCAGCCCCAGCTGGTACGCCACCAGAAGCACCATACAGACTAGTTGGTGGAGAGGAGAAGGCCACGTGGACCATAGGCCGCTACCTGCTGTTGGGAAGACACACAGCTGCTCCCTTGGGCACCTCATACAGGGTGTGAATTTTGGGGGAGGGAGCCCTCAGAGCCTGTCCCCTTTTCTTCTGGGTAAATCTGTTTGTGAGCACTGCCCAGACACTCGAGAAAAGAGGGAGGCCACCGCTGAATGACCTAGTGCATGTTCACTGCAGTGCAGTGGTTCTGAGCCCCTCTTTTGGGGATGGGGAGAAGAAAGGTGCTTACAGTATGGTACGTTCAAGGCCAGAGAGGAGAACATAGAAACGTTCCAAGGATCAGTGCCTTTTTCTGTTATTTCTAGTGGGGAGTGATTTTTATCCCAGTAAAAAACAGCTAAAATCTTTACCTGTTTTCTGTACAAGCTGCCTGGGTTTGCCTTCGCAGTGAGGCCACAGCCTGGGATGATCGCTTGCCTTAGAATCCACATCTCCCACTTGCCAGTATTCTTGGGTTTAGGTGGTGTTAGCATCTATTTATTTTAAGACCCCACAACACTGTGCTGGGTGTTTCTGCATACATGTTGTGGGCCCAGCTGATGCTCTGTTGGGGCCACATCTATGGAATGGTATTTTTGCTGGGTTGTATGGTTGTTAAATTGACAGTTCCACAAATTACGCTGCTGTTTGACAGCTTAGTCCTCAGCAGCAATTAAGTAAATTAACAACCTAGTAGGTATTTCTCTCAGACTCTTGTTTAGGTGCTTTTGTGGGTGGCACTTTATGAATGTTTTTATAAGACTTTTAAAAGTATTTAGGATTACTTTTTTAATTGTGATCTTCTAATTGTCAGTTGATGAACAGAAAGAGGATGATGTTTGAAAAATAAGCTCTGTCAAACTTGTGATTTTATATTAAGTGTTAAACATTTTTTCTTGCATAAAACTTTTTAATTCAAATGCTATGATTTTGAGTTGTTAATGATTACAAAGAGGTAATTATGACACTGATTTCTAGAATTTCTGTGATATTTTTGCAAGTGTTTTTGACATCTTTAATAATGACTTTCTAGGGAATATGGGGGAGGCAGGATTCTGAGAAAGCAGAAGGAACTGACCTCTGAAGAGATCTTCCTCATGTTGAGGAGGAGAATACTACTACTGGGAGTCTGTCCTTAAAAGGAATTTTTGCTCAGGCGACCGCTTGGTACGGGGGAGGAGGGAACTGGCAGTAATAACAAAGATGTTAATATCTCTAGCGCAGAAGAACTCCCTGTAATGAACGTGGCAGTGTGTACTGAAATGCCTGTTCCACCCACGGAGCCAAACAGGGGAAGAAATCACAGTGTGCTTTAGGCAAGAAAATGAAGTGATCAGATCTGTTGCACTGTAGAATTTTTATTTTCAGCACTGCATATAGGCCTAATGCTAACAATGAGCTTTCACACGGAGATGAGCTCCCAAAAGGGGGATATCACTAAGGGCAAAAAGAACGCCCAGCTTGAAGAGCACAGGATCCCAAGGAAACAAGCAAGCTGTGACCAGAAGGACTGTGACTGGAATTACTGGCTGAGTAATGCGGATGCATCCATACCTCCCTTAACCACCAATTGCTGTCACAGAGGGCATAGCTTCATGCTTCATTGGCAGTAGAACTGTTTTAAGTCATTTGGTCTCACTCTACTCCCACCTTCCCCCCTAGGGCCTGAATTAATACAGCTGTGCTGATTAACTGTTCACATGGCTGTGCCCAAAGCCAGATACATAAGATGATCCACGTTTTTTTAAATGACAGACTTTGGAGAGTTCATTTTAAACTGCATTAGTCCAGTCCAGATCACAGCCTCACAAGCAGTAGGGTACATACAACTGAGAGCCTTGGTGTCAGAGGAGAACAGACAGGCCAAAAAGGAAATAAGTAACGTGGCCAGTATTGCTGTCAGTTCCCAAGAAACACATCATTTAAGATGTTTGTTACTTTTATTCTTCCTTTTTTTTTTTTTTAATGTTTCTAGGGAGGTCTAGACCTGGAAAAGCCTGACACCTTGCCTTTATTGTTTCTGCATTCCCCCAGCCCCATCAGGAAGACACGTATCCCCATTGCCACAGTATGATGGAAACTACAATTCTTTTCTGTGGTGCCCTTGCCACACATACTGTTATCAAAATATGTATTTATTCTGAATGGTAGTTCCCCCCTATAAACTGTCTGAAAACATGTCTCTTGCCTTGGAGTTGGAATATCGGCCTATTGTGTTCGTTTGTGGAAGGAGCAAAGCAAAGCAATGAGCAGAACAGTTGTATCTGCACAGAAAAAGGTGTCAGGGGCACAGAAGCCAAGGGGTATTAGCCCAGGTGAATTCCTTCCAAAAATGCCAGGTTGCCATCTAGCTAGACGTGGCTCAGATCACGTGTTGGTTTTGGTGGGCCTGTGCCCTAGTGTCCTAGACATGTGGCTCCTGCAGGGTACCCTGTTGGACAGCCTTGTTCAACTGGTGGTCCTTCAGGAGCAATTAGTTACTGAATGTGGACTACTGCACACAACTTTATTCCAGAACATAGTATAGAATATAGTACACTAATACAACATGTAGAGCAGATGATCAGGGACTGGGCATCCAGGTTCACTCCCTAGGGTTATATTACACACTGGTACAGGCATAACTTAAGGGTACTAATCAGCTGAGTAAGATGATCAATATTCATGCAGCATTTCTATGTTGCCACTTGATGTGTTGAAGCACGCCAGCATGTTCCCCTTCATTTTGCTCCTGTACTTGAATTTGGTGGTTATCTGAAGGCAGCTGTTTTCCTTTTCTCCTCCAGGCTCTCACTACCAGCTGCTTCACAAACACCAGTGTCCTCCCTCATTAGCTTAAACAGTTTGTCCAATATTTTGACCGTGGATTCTTTCTGTTTTTCCCATTAATCAGAACAAGTTTAGTCATCAAATCAGTGTAATTGAGGTGCTCAAACAGGAATTCAGTTAAGCATAGCTGCAAGGGCTGCTTCTTAATTGATTTGCCTGCAAGTAAAGTTGAGCTTTTCACAGAAGCGCGTGGATCTCAGGTCTCCCCACCAATACTTGGGATGCTACCCACACTTTTCCTTTTAAAGATCTTTGCAGTAGTACGAAACTGTGTTAATGCTCTTCAAACACATTTTGAAATGTGTTCTCTACATGCTGCACATGCTCAAGCGTTGAACTTTTGGACTTACAATTCCTTTGAAATCCCCTAAAACACCTTGTTGTTGGGACCTCTCTAACTCCAGGCTCATTGATACGATGAGGGAAGTTGGGACACTTGGGAATTGTTGCAGCTACAACGCGACATCTTTGCTTAATTAAGAAGTGTCTCTCATCAGGATGACAGGCTGTCCATGGAAACCTCTTGATTACAGAGTTCTGCTGCAGTAACTTTCCTTTTACAGCTATGTACAAGAACCAGCCTAAGTTGCATCTTACTGAAACCAGGGAGTGAAATTTTCCACTCAGGAAGCATACTGGCCTGAACAGAAGGCAGCCTCAGATCTCTCTTCTCAGAAGTGAAAACAAAAATTACTATATATAAATATCTATTTCTATTTAAAAAAAAAAAAAAAAAAAACAACAAACCAACCACATTTTACTCCCCCAGTGCCACTTAAAGCATACCTTCGGCTCCGAGTCTGCTACCCACACGTGTTCTCTCACCGTGGTCGTTAGGTGAAGGCCTATTTATGCACTGGACCAAGTGCTCTCCTCTTGCTCTTGGCAGATCAGTTCAGCAAAGATGTGGGTTCCGAGTTGCATCAGTCACTTCTGGCTGCCGGGGGTGCACAGTGCAGCCTCTGTCAATTGGCTGCACTGGGATGCTTGCGGACTGTGTTTTTGCTAATTTATGTAGTTTTATTTTCTCAGAAATCCTGAGCACCTGACTGTGCTGATGGTTTCAGCTTAAACTGCTGGGGCTCTGAGTTCTAAAGAAAAATGTTCCAGCTACCAGGCCCACACATCCTTTCTGCATGCAGGTAGTAATAGTAGCCAAGTCCATGCATAAAGATTTGCATAAAGATTTGTAGGATCTGTATTTTAGGCAGGTATTTCTCAGACTTTGACTGTGCAGGCCTACCCTTCAAAGTCTAAGATTGTCAAAAACTTGAAAGAGAAATTCAGGAAGAGCTTATTACAGTAGTCTTCATTTTAGTAACCTCATCCTTCTTGCAGAATCTTGCTGATCTGAAGATGATGGAGGGGTTCCAATTCCCCTTGTTGGGGATGCTGACAGGGGCTGCTGTCAGCAGCGGGGCTGCTTGCTAAGGGGAGCCTATGGCCAGCAGCAGCAAGCCACGCTGGGCTACACCCTCCCCAGCAGGCCACAATCCCACAGTGCCAGAGGCCCCTGGGCCATTTCTCTTTTGGCTGACTTGCTTTAGCCATACTTAGCCCTACATCCTCCAGTTGGGAGGGATGCCACTGGCATGGACCACAAGTGTCTTTTCTGTGATTGTACATAGATTTAGTGATGGCAAATAGATGCAGTGGTCCTTAGGTAGGACACAGCAGTCTGTCTGTAAGAGGTAAAGTCTTTAGCTTTTTATGATAAAATTTTACCTGATCTCCACCTTACTGGAGGTTAAAGTCCTTGCCAAAACTTGCAGTTCCAAGGTGAGCGGAACCGAGGCCTGTAGAAACACACATCTAGCTTTGCCAGGAAGCAGGGAACTTTAAGACACTAAATAAATTAATCATTTAGCAGCTCGTGAGTGTAAAATGCATCCATTTGGAGCTCAAACTCTCACTACCCTGGAGTACCTATTCAGAGACGAGTGTGGTGACTAATCTGTTGCTCAAAGAGAAGATGCAATAACTGGGACATGAAAATCACCAACACCTGCTCTAGAGGGGCTGATGGAAACAAACTTGAAGTATAAACAGAAAGGATTTCTGCCCCACAGTGAGGACTAACTAAAAGCACTGTATCTCCTGGGACAAGTGGTCCTGTGCCACTTTAGGCAAATTTTTTCAGTCTTACTTCTCTAATTCAGAAATGGCCCTGAGTCACGAACATTTGCAGCCAAGAGCTCTGGACCAACTGTCTCCGGACACAGAAGAGCCTCACCTGTATGAGGGGTAACCAGGAGTTACTGTGGGAGCTGTAGGGGTGCCTCTGGCGTAGACATTGCCCCAGCCCGAAGCGGCTTCCCACGGAGCTGGGTGACCGCTCAATGTTCCTGTTGTCACCTCTTCCTCACCCCCATTTCTCTTCAAGGCATGGGCACCTTTCCTTCTTCTTGTAGGTTTGGAGATTTCTCCATTTGGCGGGGGGTGTTTTTGAGGGAAGGAGAAGGAATAAAGCGGCCCAAAGAAACACTGAGCACCTTCACAAAAGCAAAAAAAGGATTAATGACGATTTTCAGAGGCAAGTGTTACGACTGGAGATCTTCCACGCTGCACACTCCGTTCGACCAGCCTTTCGCCAGACCTCCGACTCCTACACCTCCACCCCGAGACTGCCGCTGCGGGGAATTCCCGGCCCTCACCTCCGCGCGGCGGCCGTTACTCACCGCGCGGCGGCAGGGCGGGCCGCCAGGGGGCGCCCCTCCACAGGCGGCGCCGGCGGAGCGGGGCCGCCCGGGCCGCCTCCCCCGCCCAAACCGGCGGGGGGATTTCGGGGGGGGAGGCGATTAAAACGAAGCGGGATGGCCCGGACGGGTCAACGGGCAGCTTTGGGCAGAGCAGGAGCCGAATCGACACCCGCCCCCGCTCCTCTCCCCAGCATAGAAGGGGTGGGGTCTATTGTTTAGGGTTACCTGGGGGGCTTCCCCTCAGTGCTGCCCTCCAAGCTGAGGGGGCTGGTGGGTCTCCGAGGAGGGAGCTTGCTTATGTGGTGTTTTTTGGCTCAGGGGCCACGGCTGTTGACTTAGCAGGGTATGAATGTGAGGATCGAGCCTGCGTTGTAACGCTTGCGTCCGGATCCGTATTTGCCAAGGGTATAAAGCTGAGGCGTTAGTTCAGCACAGAGGCAGAAAATTCGAGCGGAGTTGCGGTGCAGGCCGGTGTTTGGGAGAGGCGTCCGGGGCAGGCCTGAGCCCGCTGGGGCTTGACCAGCATTGCCCTAGGAAACAGGTGGCCCAGGGTTGCTTCCATTTCCACAGGGAGCAAACTGAAAGCCAAGGGATGATGCACCTTGCACAGGGAAATACAGACCAGAGCTGGGAGCTGCGTGCGCTTCTCCTGCGTCTGACCGCTGGTAACGCCTGGCGGACACGGATCTAAACATGTAAATGTTGTTCGGATTACATCTGCAAACAGCGTGAGAGTCCGCATCCATTATTTATAACATAAAGACGGGATCTGAATGAAGTTACTTGTTTATGAGAGAGGAAAAACATCAATCCAGAGTACCGCAGACATAAACTCGAAGGGGTCAAACTGCCAAAAGGAAAGAACGTGTCTGTAGAAAAAAGATAAAGTTTCCCATTAAAATCCACAGGGGAAAAGTTTTTAGTCTGCAAAACCAGGGGAGATTTTCTCCTTTCTGGGAAGTAGTGTGGCTCCATGGGGTACTTCTAGGGGTTTCTTCCATGAAAGGAGGCTGGGCAGAATGTGCTTGTATATGTTATCCTGTGAGCTAGGTATGACATTTATGAAGGGGTCTGTTGCTCCACTGGAAAATGTTTGGTTTATTGTCCATTAATCAAAAAAGAGTTTAAAACCACTTGTGTAAAACTGCTCATTTCTTAGCAAAAAGTGGGCAAATTGTTTGCCTGCAGGATAATAAAAAGGCAGATTGGCTGTAGCTTTTCCTGCTTTTATTCTCCATGGTGACAACTCAAAAGCAACAACTTTAAAACTGCAAGCACAGCAAATGCATAATGCTTAGTAATTGGGAATGAGGATGTGTCCCAAAAAGCTGTAGAAGTGTTGTATTTTCATTATACACAGTACTGTTATGTCCTTCTCCCCCCCATTTTGAAAATAAGTTCATTACAGGAGAGAAGGGCAATTTAAGTAAAATAACAACAGCCGAGTACAGCAAAGAAAGCCACTCGCTCACACCATAATGGGGGGGAAATGGCTGTTGCAGGCGAGCAACAGCAGCAGAAAAAAAAACCCAGCTCATTGATAAACAGCAAGAGGAGTATACCCCTGGGCTGGGGCTTTCAAAAAGCCCTATGAAAAGTCAGCAACAGCAGGCACCTAGCTCCCACCCCAGAGTCTCCAGACTGTAGCTTGTACAAACAGAACTAAAGGTGAGTCTGTTGGGATGCATGATGGGAACAGTGTTGGTGCTCTGCGGCCTCTTTGGCTGGGACAGGGATGCACAAGAGGCTCCTTTCACCTCTGAGTTCATTTGGGTGCTTGGAGCACAGAGGGCATGTTGTTCTCAGAGCACTAGTAGAGGCTTTGCAGAAAAAAATATGGTTTTGTAAATGAAGTGAGCAGGTGTGGTGGAAAGCAGCCACCAGGCGTTAGAGATTAAAACCCTGACACTTCCTTGAACTGAATTTTGCTTTAAAAATGAGCCTGTCAACTTTTAATTCATACTTTTAAACTCAAATGTAACTAATAGCATCTTGGAATCCCATTTGCTTTCTATGACTCACAAAATGCTGCTTCTCTCTGCCACTGCTCCCACCAAGGACCATGAAAACTGAATGAATGTGCTTTTGTTGTTTGCACTTCTGAGCTCTGACTGCAGCTGCCCTGGGGTTGAAAACAATACTTACTAATTTTGAAATTATGTTCATCTTTAATTGTTAAAATGTTTTCAGTAACATCCCTGCTTGGGCTTGAGACGCCTTGGGGTTTTGTTTTGTGTATGCTACAATTTTTGCTTTCATAGGGGGTAAAAATGTCTTTTTACAAAATGCCATTCACTCTACATCTAAATTGACCGGAACCCCTATGCGCAACACTGAGGGTTAACTCAAAATAGCCAAGGAAAGCAGAGGGGTCAGAGAGGGATTACAAGCATAACAAAAAGTGACAGGCAGAAAGGGAGAGGAGGTGAAGGTCTCTTCTAGCAAAGGCCCCTGTGCAGGCAGGGGTGAATGTCAGAAAGCAATTATAAAAGTCAGAAGAGAATTCAGATGGGAATCATGGCCGATTCATTCTTTTAGTATTAGCTAACTTTATTCTTAAGATTTTTCTGTTTCTAATGCTCATAATCCAGCTACCATTTTTAAGATCATATCAAAATGATACCTGTCCCATCACATTATGTAATGGATCTCTTTTCTGATCTCCCAGGCAATGGAAAAGGGTCTTTAGGAGCCCCAAGTGACAATGATGGTGGTTTCAATGTCACAGTGGTTGTAGAAAGCCCGTATGGCTAGTACAGCCCAATGGAGATGCTGTACCACAGAGATTTCCGGAGTCATAGGGTCAGATCTGCAGCATCTGGCTTATGCTAAAGGTCTCTTTGCTCCTGGACCCAGTCAAGAAATGAGCTAAAGCCCCATTAGCTTCTGTTTCCACATGTCCCAAACCCTGTACCTCGTGACACAGAACAGATCCTCACCCACAGTCCTGTGTGAAAGCTCCCTAGAAAAAACGGAAGATAGCTCCAAGCAGTTTCTCAGCAAAACAATCTCCATGACATTATTTTCAGAATAGCCCACGCATGATAAACAACTGTGTTGTTGTGTTTATGTACCTGTAACAGTCTGTGGTTAGGTTTGGCTTCTGAAATGTTTTTGTCATTGCTCCTTCTCAGGGATCTATATTTGTACAGCCCAAGGGCTGTCCTGCATCTCTTCAGAGAAGCTTTGGGAGGGACCTTGGGTCAAAAGAGACTTAGTCCTCTTCCAACATATGGAGAGTTAGCAGTTACTTTGCTCAAGACAACCTGGAACTGTAGGAGTGGGCTGGCAACTTGACCAAGCAAAGCTCTTCTGCGCAACGTCAGATCAGTCGGTTATTGGAGGAAGCTGGTCACATCCACATGGGGTTAACTGTCCTGAAATTCCCCGAAAAAAATGCTCCAAGAATGCCCCTTCTCTCTTTGCAAAAGGCCAGTACCATCTTACAATACCGGATACTTTCTTTGCTTCTCCCTCCCACAAATTTCTCTGGCCAGTTTTATGTAACTTTCTGGAGAGGGTTGGCGTGTAAAAGTGCCTTTGCTGACTGCAAAACCATTTGTCTTATTTCTGTTACAGGCGAACTGGTATTGTCCACCGAGAGGGGTCTTGTTGGAAAAGGTCAGGAAAGCAGTGTAACTACTGATCCGTGGGCAGCAAGTACCCAGAGTCACAAGCCAGAATGAAAACCACAATTCGGTGAGCTGCAGAGGGACCCAGACATCACAGCAGGAGCTGGGACCTCTTGGGAAACTTGGCACACACAGCTGCCAATGCTGCCTGCAGGGAAAGTCAGGTGGGCCTGGGACACGCTGCTGATGGCCATCTCTCACCTAGTAACAGCAACAAAGGCTAGCGTGCTTACAGTTCCAGTCCCCTATATTATATGCCAGCACAAAGATCTGAATAATTCCGGCTGCCTGTCTTCAGGTGATATATGTTGGAGTTTCTCAAAATTTCTAAGTATTCAAAGTGCTAGTTTTGTTAATTTTCCATTTCAGTGGAAATGGAGTGGTCTGAGGATATTCACACTGAAGCCACCCCCTGGAATTTCTAGTGTACTTTAAAGGAATAATGGGATTGTTGAGAAGTCATTACCATTGGTATTTATTTTCTCATTATGTCAAAACTTTTTTCAGTAGCCCAGATCACATTTTTGACAGCACAGCCAAATTTACCGCTGATGCTTGATCCTGCTGTTGCTCTAAGGACTCTTTTTTTACAGGATTCACTCATCATCTCGGTTGTCTTCTTAGCAAGTCACTGTTGTGATGCTTCATTTTAAGGCCACAAAACCATCCGTGTCCTTGACATGACCCAGACATCCATATCCTGTATTAAAAGGATTTTAATTTTATGCCAGCAATAAAAAATTATCACTGGAAAATCTATAATTTGAGACCCCATAATAATCAGGCTCAGTATTTTCCAGTGCCAGCATTCTGCAGGTGTTCTGAAACACAGCGCAGACACAAACCATTACTTCTTTTCTGAAACAAGAGGCTCCTCTCAGCGTCTCCAGCAGCCTCTGGCCCCTGGCTCCTCTCTGTTGCAAGTCACGGGTCATTAGGGTTGCGCAGCTATAGAGATGGAAGCCCTACTCTACGTCACCCCTCGCTTTTTGATTTGGTCCATTTGGTGCTGCTGCAGACACATTCCTAATGGGAAAAAATAAAGATGGCCTGAGGACAGACACTATCAGTAACTGAAAATTCCTTCAGATTTGTAAAGGGAGATACGAAATCTAAAATTTTAGAGCAAAGGTGGACCCAACTGATGGGTGCTGCCCAGATCTGACTTCAGAGAATTAAGACCTCCTCTTTTGTTTTTTTTGAGGCTGAAACTTTTATCATCTGGTAAAACTCATAGAATCACTAGTCATAAAATCTTCAGTATTCTTCCAGGTACTTGGATTTAAAAGAAATGTTGGACAGTTCTTATGAACAGTTGTTTCTACAATTAAAATAGTTTTCTTAAAAGAATTAGCTTGCAACTACTTATTTATACGCTAGATATATAAATGGCAACTTGTCACACATAGTGTACAAACACCCTAAACTACCATCATCAAGCAAACAAAACTGATTCAAATAAATGAGGGGAAGGCTTGTATTTTTAATACACACAACTCATTCCTGAGGGCTTGATCAAATAAACTACAGTGACTGAGATAAGGGACAGACATAACCAAAATGAGAAGGAGATTGTGACGCTCTGGCTTTCAGTATGATTTAAAAGATACAGGTATTCAGAGACTGTTAAATGGCTGTTTTGGCCCCTTTCTGATATCATCATTGTTGCAGATGCACTTTCAAATTTCTATGTATGTAAAATGTTTCCGAGGTCTGCTGGATGTCTGATGGAAAAAGATAGCAGGCTAAACTCCCTTGCAATTTGTGGCATAGGGGTTGCCAAGGTTTTCAGACTAACAAACATTAATATTTCTTGCTGCTGGTAGTATCATATGTGAGGGATGAAATGTTTAATTTAAAATAACATGTCGTGTAGCTCTGTAGACTTCTTAAGGCCATGGAGACCTCAGATGGCAACCACCTGCCCACCTCTTGTTAGCTATGCTGTGATTTTCTTAGGAACATACATTGAAGATGAGAAAAGATGAAAACACTTAAAATTTAGTCTCTCCAGCCGTAATACAAGTAAATGTAGTTGGCATGTAGCTAGCAAATGTAGTTGCTAAGCCACTCTCCCTATCTGAAAAGTCATGGCAGTCAGGTGAAGTCCCCAGTGACGGGAAAAAAGGAAACATCACGTCCATTTTTAAAAAAGGTGAAAAGGAGGACCCTGGGAACTACCAACCAGTCAGCCCCACCTCTGTGCCCAGTAAGATCATGGAACAGATCCTCCTGAAAGCTGTGCAAGGCATACGGATAGCAGGGTGGCGATTAGAGACAGACAGCATGGCTTTACAAAGGGTAAATTGTGCCCAACTATGTGGAAGCCTTCTACGATGGAGTGACTGCATTGGTGTGTAAGGGGAAGAGCAACTGATGCCATCTACCTTGACTTCTGTAAGGCCTTTGACATGGTCCCACACAACATCCTTGCCTCTGAATTAGAGAGAGATGGGTTTAATAGATGGACTGTTCAATCAATAAGGAAGTGGCTGGATGGCCACATCGAAAGAGTTGCAGTCAACGGTTCAGTGTCCAAATGGAGATCAGTAACAAGTGGTGTCCCTCAGGGGTCCATATTGGGACCAGTACTGTTCAGTCTTCAGTAATGACAGACAGTGGGACTGAGCGCACCCTCAGCAGGTTTGCGGGTGACACCAAGCTGAGTGGTGTGGTTGATTCGCTAGAGGGAAGGGATGTCATCCAGAAGAACCCTGACAGGCTTGAGGAGTGTGCTGATGTGAACCTCATGAAGTTCAAGGCCAAGTGCAAGGTCCCGCACCTGGGTCAGGGCAATCCCCAATATCAGTACAGCCTGGGGGATGAATGGATTGCAAGCAGCCCTGAAGAGGACTTGGGGATAGTGGTAGATGAAAATTGGACACGAGCAGCAATGTGCACTCGGCAGCCCAGAAAGCCAATTGTATCTTCGGCTGCATCAAAAGAAGTGTGGCCAGCAGGTCGAGGGAGGCGATTCTCACCCTCTACTCTGCTCTCTTGACACCCCACCTGGAGTACTGTGTCCAGCTCTGGGGTCCCCAGCACAGGAAAGACATGAACCTGCTTGAGTGGGTCTAGAAGAGGGCCATGAAAATGGTCAGAGAGCTGAACACCTCTCCTGTGGAGAAAGGCTGAAAGAGTTGGGGTTGTTCAGCCTGTGGAAGAGAAGGTTCCAGGGAGACCTTATTGCAGCCTTTCAGTACTTAAAGGGGGCTTATAAGAAAGATGGAGAGAGACTTTTTACCAGGGGCAATGGTTTTAAACTAAAAGAGGGTAAATTTAGATTAGATATAAGGAAGAAATTCTTTACAATGAGGGTGGTGAAACACTGGAAGAGGTTGCCCAGGGAAGCCGCAGATGTCCCACCATTGGAAGTGTTCAAGGTCAAGTTGGCTGGGGCTTTGAGCAACCTGATCTAGTGGAAGAAGTCCCTGCCCATGGCAGGCAGTTGGAACTAGATGACCTTTAAAGGTCCCTTCCCACCCGAACCATTCTGTGACTCCATGACTGTATGCCCCTACAGGCTAATCATTTTCTGGCCAAGAAGACCCAGGACTGGGATTTCCAAAACTGCATTCATCACTAGAGGAGTGTGGGAGGAGAAGAAAGCCATCCTTTCATCAATTCACCTTCTAGCATGAAAACTGCCCTGTCATCAAATCTATGGATATTATCCTTCCTCTCCCCTGACCATTCCTGGTGAACTAAAATGGCAAAAGAGTAACATGGAAATGAATCTGTCACTTTTATGGAGAACTGCAGTGCTGTTAATAAATCTCATGTTCCAAAAAGTATTGCCAGAGTGAGCACCTGAGGCCAGACAGCTCCCCAAATTTCCATAGTAACAACAGAGATCGTATTTCAGAGGCTGACAATGTCCATACCACAATAGGTTTCTAAGTTGTTTCTAGGCGTAACAGGGATCAAGATGCTGGACCTTAAAATGTTCCCATCATCTTCCTTCACATTATGATTTTAGCAGCTAAAAATTAAAGAAATGACTGCATTATACCCTATGAAAACCAGAATGTCAGGCTTCCAGATGGTATGAAGCACTCACTTCTAAATTCAGCTGTTCCTGAGACAACAGCCACTAAAACCATGTCACAACTGAAGTGAATGAAATGGTTCTAGGTGAAAAAGGTGACTTTCAAAGCTGTGTTCATCCACAGCATTAATTCTTTTTCCATTTCTGTTACTGCTCTCTTCAATGTCTGGGAAGAATAACCAGAAAGGAGTAATACTGGTAGCACAGAATAAAGATCTGCAGCTGCCCTCTCTCTGAGACTTTCCCCTTTTTGCTTCTTTAAAACAAAAAGGCCACTCACTAGGCAGAGATGTCTGGTGGTGCTGGAAGCAGAGCGCCAGCAAGGCTGGAGCACTGCTTACGATATGGTGGAGTCGATATTCTAGCTTGAAGCTCTACAGGGTCACAGCTCAGCTGCAAGAAAATGCAACTGTATCAAAACAAATTGCAGTTGGGGATGGGGGAAAAAACACATCATGCTCTCATCACAATAAAAGCTACTTTGATCCACTTTCAGAACAATACATCAATCTCACCTGCAACTCTCATCACACAATGAACAGAACTAAATATATTTAACAAACCAGTCCATAATTGTCTCTCTCTCTCTCTCTGTTCAGCCCTTGCCAAAGTAATACCTCATCAGTCCTTTTCTATAGTGTCTGAAAGGCTGTAGATTTTCTTTTACGATTTAGGGTCCGATCAGCTGGAGGCAGTCTGCAGCTGTAAGAACAAGGCCTCCTCCCAGCATGGGGATGATACAGAAAAGGCTCTAAGTGTAAGTATTGAGACAATATTTAATCCAGAGAACTGAGGAGACAGTGAGAGCAAGAGGTATGCACACAGGCCTCTCTCCACACACCAGACAGGGCAAGAGGCACAACAGCAGCCTTGCTTGTAGTTCAGGGCTGCAGGGACAGTAGGGACGTGGCTGCCTTCCAGCGCAGAATGGAGGGCACTGGAAAGCAGGGTGCCAAAGAGAGCCCTGGCCTCATTTTCCTGGCAGACTCCCAGAGCCTCTGAGATTTGAGTGCTGTTCATGGGAGTCTGTCTCTTACAAAAGCCTCTGCTCCCCCGATGAAACAAACAATTGAAACAAAGAGTCCATGGCTGGTGGCTGTGAAGGTTCACGGAGGCCCATCTTGCTTGTTGCTCTGCATCTTTTCCACCGCAGCCACCTCACAGTATCCAGCCCATCAACATAACATGTCCACAACTTCAAACCACGAGGGACATCCTCGTTGGGAAATCGTTCTGAGAGGGAAGAGAGAAGAGAAACGTCAACAGCAAAGCACCCATGGAATGGACAAAGAGACAGATGTAGCTTTGACAAAGATACAACCAAATAGCAACAGCCTTGTCTGCTCACACCCCTTTACTCTCTCACACGTGCCTCTTCAGCTAAGGCCTAACAGCCAAGCTGCTCCAGTGATAAGGTCTTCCCCATGGAACAGGCTTCCTGCAGCTCCCCTTCCCTAACAACCATACGCTCATCAGTCCTCACTAGACTGTGGCAGGGCGTTTTGCACACTTGCTGGTACCCTCTGTGAGGAATGCCCATGGGCATGCACCCACAGGAATCTGTCATCTCATCCCTTTCTCATGCCTTGCTACTAGCCCTGTCCCAGTCCAGAAGAACAGAACCTCTCAACCCTTGCTTAACAAGGATCAAGGCCAAGGCAATGCCCTGTAATTTCTGTAAGCCCTGGATAAGTTCCCTTCCCTACCATGACCCTCCTAAACCCTAGATAAACTCCCACTTCCTTAGATCACCAGGACAAAACAGATGCCAAAAACATCCCTTATCTCCCCAGTCCCAAGCATGTCTGTCTCTCCCCTCCATCATGGAGTCCCGTGTAGGAGCTATTTCACTTTCTGGCCTCCTACACCCACAGTGACTGCTCTATTCCCACAGTGACCCTCCTTATCTGGGGTTCCCCACACTCAGTCTCCAGGCTCTACCCTCCTGGAGAGCCCCCCCGCCCTGATTAGTAACCCCTGCCTGGTGCCTCCCCAGTCAACCTATTTGGATCAGGAACACCAGACATGGCCTCACTGTTTTCTTGGGGTCCTTTTTCCTCTTCTTGTCAGAGGCATTGAGGTAGGCCTGCTCCCTGGCCCTGTACGAAGGGCCTCGGCTCAGCTCCCTCTCGCTGTACGGGGGCAGGGTGTCCTCCCCTTCCTCCTGCTGAGGCGGTGGTGGCGGCTGCTGCGGCTGCTGCTGCGACTTCTCGGCTTTGTAGGTAGAGGGTGGTGACCAGGCATAATATGTTCCCCCTCCTCTCTGGCTGGGCTGCGAGCTCAGCTTTGAGGGGGTTTCACTGTGGTCACCGCTCTCATCGTAGCTCCGGGATTTCCTCTCCAAGACGCTGCTGAGGTAGGAGTGATCGTATTTCTGGCTCCCTCCGGGCGTCCGGCTCACCAGCCTGGGCAGGTGCTTCTCCTCATGGGCCCGTCTCCGGGGTGGACTGTATGACCAGCCCCGATCCGAGTCCGTCAGCGGCTCTCGGTTCCCTCTGCTACGCTTGGTGTAGTACTCCTCCATGGAGCTATCCTGGTGGGGCAGCCCGCCACCACGGCCGCCGTGCGACTCCGACCGCTCGAAACGCCGAGTTTCCTGGCTGTCTGCCCGCCGGGTCCGCTGGCTGTAGGACTCCGCAAAGGCTGCCAGCTCATCCATAGAGACGGCCGGCACTCCCACAGAGAAACTCTTACGGGACAACATCTCGGACTTGGATCTCTGCTGGCTGGAGGAGGGAAGAGGTAGTGTTAGAGGGCAGGATTCAGCTGCACTCATCCCCTCGGCTGCCTTCACAATGGAGGGAAACAGGGACTCCTGGGGCATGAATCATCACCTGTTTTCATCATCTTCTGTAGGAAGAGATGTATCACATCCTTGAAATCCCTGCTTCTCTCTGCCAACTATAAAGGCAGCATAGTGTGGATAGCTAGGACTCTACATGTCTAATGTTACCTGAGATTAACCCCCAAGTGCCCCTCCCTTGTCCTCCAGTATGCAGGGCTGGACTTGCTTGTCCTTGGCCCTAACACTTGTCCTGCCGGGAAAACCCAAGAACCTGGCTATAGAACTCACAGGAGCACAATTCTGAAGCAGATTTAATGGGAGTGAACTGGCACAATAGCCCCCTACTGAGGGAAGGAAATCCCTGCCATTGCTTTTGGGAGACTGGGCTGCTAGTATGTGAGGGAAGGATGTGATGTCTCTCTTCTAGGCACCAGAGTGCCAGTCCTTTAGGCCTGGAGTACAGCTCTTGCTGACCAAAGCACCAGAGTGTGATTCCTAGTAAGTGCACCAGCACTGAGAAGTGCTGGAGGGAGCACATACAAATCTCAAGAGAGCACTTTGGGAAGGGTGGCTTGGTGTCCTATTGACCTCACTTTTACATCCCACCTGGAATGGGGCTGGTACCTAGCTTTGCCCAGCTGGGTAGTCTTCAGCAGACTTGTGGGAATCAGATTGGTTCTGACCTCATCTAACGAAATCTCCAATTTTCACGTTTCTCTCTAACCCCTCTGTCCTGCTAAGCAGAACCAGAGCAGCAGGAAATGGAGACAAGCTACCAGTCCATCTGTCCCTTCTCCTTTCTTTACTACTTTGCCAGATATAGCTGCCTCCCAACACAGCACTCCTCACCTGTGCCGGAAACTGTCCCGCTCATCTCTGTAATCAGAGACAGCCTGTGATCTTGATGTGCTGCCCCCGCCGATCACTCCTGCCCAGTATTCCGCATCACCATCCAGGTCCCCCGCAGGAGGCAGAGGTTTCCTTCGCACCTGACGGTAGGGCTGCCGGAAGTTCAAGTCCTCTTCATGCAAAGAGCTGAGTTCAGAAATGGTGTTGTTATCTGCAGGGGAGGTTGCAGAAAAGGAATGAGATAGGCATCACCTGACAGCACGTGTGAGAGGGGAGGAGAGGACAGGAAGGCTGTGGTAAGCCCAGCTGCAGCTTTTTCAGAAAGAAGCTGAGCTGCCCTCTGTTAGAAAAAAAATCAAAATGGAATCCAAAGCCCTTCTCCAAACCCTTGACTGATCCTGCCCAAGACTTCTGGGGCTCAGTTTGGACACAGAGCTGCTGTTAGACCTACAGGTCTTCTGAACTGGTAGCTGGCAGCCAGGAGGGATATTCTAAGGGTATCGCAAATGCCATCAGATGACTGTGTTCCAGGTAACTGAGTTCAACCTTCATGCAGAAATCCCCCTTCAGCCCTGCTTCCGCAACACATGTGAGCTCTCTGCTCTCGCGAGGTGGGCGCTGAGCTTGGTGGAACATCATCACAGCAGTTGTGCCACCTCCCCCTTTCCTGGTGTGAGCCAGGCTGGCTCTGGATTTGGCCTGACTTGCCCAGCTAAAACAATAACAACCCCCTCAAAAAAAGATTAGGAAAAAAGTAAGAGACTGTCTGAATCACTGTCAGTCTCTACCCTGTCAAGCACACTGACATCTGGAGGCCTGACATACCAATCTGGAGAGGTCTTTTTATAGTTAATCTTGTGGGTGGAGAAGACAGCGTGCTCAGCAATGACTGTTTTAGAAGTATATATAATTTGTTAGTTATGCCTAATCTGTACAGAGCTTTGATGTAGTGTCATTCCCTAAAGCCCTTACCTTCATTGATTTGCAGGATCTCACACATCTGTTTTAAACGAGCCTCTACCAGTGCCTAACGTGGGTTAGGTCTGTGCGAGTCAGATGCTGCCCGGAGGAACTGAGCCCCCAGCCTGCTGCTGTCCTCCGCACAGAAGAGCTAGAGGACAAAGAGCAGCACTGCAAGCCCTCCTCATACGCACACCTTGTCCCACCACTGCACCTCTGCCTCCTAATGTGGAAAGATCCTCACTTGGGTTTGTATTCTCACACCCACTAAGTGCAGCCTCAGCCTCTGTTTAGGGAAATAAAGCTTGCAAGAGGCTATCAGAAGACAGCGAGGAGTTCCACACAGCAGCTCAGTTCTGAGTTTGCATCATGTACCTATTCACCACCCTCCTCCCCCCCTTCACCTGCAGTTGTCTGACTGCCAAGCCATTAGTACTGATGCATGTACCACCTCTGATCTTATGTTGACCAGTGTCACAAAATCTGGTGATCCCCTCATTTCTTGAATCTTTCTTGTAGTCCCTGCTCCTTCTGCAGGGCAACAGCCACTCCAAACTACCTTTCTGCATCCTTCAAACCACACTGTGCTCACTGCAGCCCACAAAACACACTTTTAATAAAATCAACCCTCTCCTATTTTGCCATGCTGGGAATTTACAGGCACCACACTGTAAGACATACAGAAATTGTGAAGACAATATCCCAGGTATTATCACACCACAGGCTATAGAAGGCATGAGTACAAACTTGGCTTTTTAGATGTTGATGATCCAAAAGTTTAATTATCCAAGTGGACAATTTTCATGAGCATTTGAGTATCCCTCACGTTGTTTGCTCTAATTAAGGATGATTAGGTCAGCAGCAGATCTTTAAAATCAGAACGTACCTGTAGATGCCTAAAATCTAGACTTTATCTGCCCCAAGTACCATATCCTGGACATCATATCCTAGAGGCTGGCTCTAAGGCAAAGCCGGTGAACTTCTAACTATGAATTTGCAGTCTCTTTCAGGTCAGTGAAAAAAAATAATCAAACCATGCTTGTTCCTCACATCTTTCTCGCATCCTCCTAGCTGGGTCAAACTGAGCCAGTTCTTTCTCGACATAGTACAGCACCTTCATGGAGTCCCTTTCCTTGTCAGTCTGGATCCTGTACCCTTTGCGCACTGCTAGGGAGAAAAGAAAACCATTAGAAAACCACATTTAAGTCCACGGAGACTTTTCAACAATATTACTTCTATAGTTGAGCTCACGTCTGCAGGCAGGTAGGCTGCGTCTTCCAAAACAGAATGAGTCAGTCCTTGCTTCAGAATAAATTTGTCTATAACGTGGGATGTGAAGTTGTGAGCAGCTGCATCATTTATAAAGTTTGCAGTAACAGCAAAAATGGTTTGGAAATGCCCAATCTGTACAAGCAAATGCATCAAGTGGTGTCATTGCCACAGAGTGATTCCACCTCCCACAAAGAATAGCAGAGAGAAAAGTAGCATTCATTTCCCCTTCCTCAGCACTACAGAAAGGATTCGTCATGGTACAGAAGAAGCAGTCCCAGATCAGGCCTCCTCTATGCAGCAGGGGCCGTAAGCTCCCAGTCTGCAGGGGAAGCAGGTGGCTGAGCATTTGGGAGCTGTCACTCTGCAGGACCACTCCACCCTCCCATCCCTATGAATTCTGCTCACACAGGTTGAAGAGCATGTGGTAGGAGAAGCTCCAGAGAATACAGAAGGAAACACAGAAAGTCCCACAAAGCACATCACACTGCTTTGAGATTTATACCAAATCCAATGACGGGGTCAATCAGGTCACTTGATAACTGTGAAACTGCCTGCTCTGGCATTCTTTACATGCTTTTACAGAAAAGGTATGTCTTACACATACACTAAGTGTTTGACTCCTGGGGTTACTCCATTTGCAGGGGAATTCTGGACAGCTTTTTTGGCTTTTCCACATTCCTGTGTGTGGAAAAGAAGCCCCTACACACCTGGAACCACAGCAGCTCTAAACTAACTCTGGCAGGCTGGCTCCATGCACACTTTACCTGCTAACCCTATGAACAGCCTGACTACTTCAAGGCAGTTCTATAGTCAGCAAGCAGAGAACTCCACCCATCAGGACTTTGAAGAAAATAAGGCTTTTATAGCAGATTATTTAAGAAAGGTCTCAGCCTGGGGCTATTTCAGGATTGACAGCAACACAGGTCTAAGTACAAAAGAGGACTACAACCCTCAAATTCAGCCTCGTTAGAGAACTGTAGTGAGGACAATTCACTTAGCGCTACAAAATGGAACCTGTCTGCCTTGCATGGGGTTAATATGTTCCCTTGTGTGAATACCGCAGTGTTGCATGAGTGCTCCTCTTGTGGCACAATTTAAATACTTGGATGGTGGTTTTGAGCCAACCTGTTCTGTTTTATCCCACACCCCGATACATCAAGCTACTAACATATGGGTTTGGTAGTACGTTGCATAGTATGCACTGTGTGGGCTGAACAAGGACTTGGCAGAGGTATTCTTAGGCACCTTCTGTCCTAAACTGCTGTGCATGTGTCTGTGCACTATTAAATAACCATGCTCTGCTTGAGAAATGGCTGTGCCATAGAAATGGGTAGAATGATTCCTGCAATAATCCTGCAGATTGCTTTAGGAGGAAAGTGCTTTACTGTGGGTTTTGACTGTGCACATGTAAGGTAACTAACTACATCTTGAAATACTACTTTGTGCAGCTGTACTTGGGAAAGGTATTAGATGTTAAAACATAGTATGGGTCTGTCAGGATTTTGCTTTCAACATGTCTCCAGATAGCTTAGCTGACAGCAGTCTGGAGTTTCACTGTGTTTTATTATCCCCGTGAATGTGTGCACAGTGACTGCAAATGCACACAGTGATTTACAGAACACAAGGAACCCTGCCTCTGCCTTCCAAAGTGGAAGACCATCACATCTCTTGAAGTGAGGTTGCTGCTGTGAAGAGGGGCTGGACTGACTGGCCTCAGAAGCAATGACTCCTGCTGCACTGCATGAGTAACAGCAAGACGAGTTCTCCACTTCACCTCACCATCATGGCTGACCTCTGTCTGGTACCTTGCCAGGAAAGAGGCCTCTCGCTATTCCTTCATCTAACGTGTCTACTAGGAGCTCAGCTAAGCTGCCACCTCATTTATACACAGGCCAGCAAATAACCATCAGCTGGAAATTACTCTAACATACTAATAACCTTTGGGGAACTTGAACAGGCAGCTTCCAGACTCTGTCTCCCCAGAGCCACTACTCATGCTGGGGCTGTGCCAAGTATCTATTTGGGCAACATCTATAGCTCCTGGAACTGATGGAGAATTAGCCAGGCTTCATGCTAGCTTCATGCTCGACTTGCTATTGCAGCTGTGTATCAAAAGGCAAATGAATTTCTTGGTTAATTCTGTAAGCATCTAGAAATTAACTTTGGGTTTAAATCTGCAAAGATGACCGTGAACAGCTCATAAGAAGTATTTTCCATTATAGATGAAGCATATTTTATCTCTACATTTATTTATGAAATAGTTTTTGCAATGATATTGAATGTTCAACTTATTAAATCTCTTTATTATTCCTTCGTGTGACAATCAAAGATATTATTGCTTCCTCCTCACACATTTCTTCATCTGTAAATTGCCATAACCCTTTAATAAGGTCTGAATACTTTTAGGCCCATCTTAATTATAAAGGAACAAAGATGCAGAGACATTAACCGCTTGTCCAGAACCATTCTTCCCTGTTAGACCATATTTTCTTCTCCTGAACAGTTCATAAATTCCTAATGTTTAATCTGTGTTTAACTAGACACTTTTTTTATTCTTTTGTGGGTGGAACCAAGTCAGCCAAAACTGTAAGCTCTTTCCCTCCCCAGAAAGGACAGCACTACTATTTTTTTCAGACAAGTGTGGTCAGGAAGTAAACGATGTCTCATCCTCATACATCTTCCATATTAAAGGTCTGGAGTCCAGCCCTCAGATCAAAAGCTTCCCTGTGTGCATGGTTTAAGGAATCTATGCAAGCATCTCCAGGTAACCACTGCATTTAAAATAGAGCATACATCCTAACTTACGTGTTGCCAACACTCTTCTAAATAAGAAAGCTGGAAGTCTTTTTTTTTTACGGTGTTCAGCCCTAAGTTTAGGATGGAGTTCCTGGGCTTCACTGGAGCTTTGTCACATGGCTTTCATGTAACCCTAGACAAATTTTCTAAATATCCTCATGCCTGAGTTTGCTCACTAGATCACCTCACAGGGGTCATTCATAAGCACAGAAACTATCTAGGGCAAAGGCTGTCCTTTTTAGCCTGGCTGCCAGGATCACAGAATCCTCCAGGCTCTGTCCCCCAGCAGTTCTGATCCCATTTTTTTAAATAGACTTGACAGAAAGGTTGAAGTCTCAAAGATACCAAGTTTCAGATCAGACCTACACTAGCTACGTGGAGGACACAGAGACACTAATTAGTGCTCCTTCTGAGAAAAGGCCTCTATTATAAACTCAACCATTACCTGTTTTGTTTAGCTTGCTGTCTGGCCAACCAGCAAATAAGTAGCTTGAAACAGCCACATAATGTTTTCTCTTCTACAGCCTGTAATTAGGGTATATTCTGGCATTGTGGAGGACCTTAAGAAAAAATGAACAGGGTGCAAGGTATCACCCTTCCTTAGCTCCACAGTTCAAGGAACACCCTGAACAACAGGTGCATGATCCAGACTAAGGGTTTGTCCATATTATTTCAAAAAATATTAATTAAAAATTAAAAAAGCTTAAGAACCTCTGTTGTCTTGCCGCAACAGTTAAAACTCTGTAATAATGGTTTTATTTGCAATATGTAGTATTTCCTGTCAAGTCCTGAGTTGAGGGATTACGTCCAGCCAGATGATTTGGATTATATAATAAATGCATCTTTCTCAGTAATGAACATGGGATGCTAAGAGCCATTCCATTTGGTTACGAAACGCATCCACAGTTTTTCATTCTGCATTTGTGCTCTGCTAGTAACGTACAGCAGAGACAAGACTGGGGCTGTGATATGACTCTTAAAAAATCCCTGGAGTTCCCATGGCCAACACCATGCTCTGCATGCAGTGACATTTTTCACAGGAGAAAAAAATTAAGCACTGGACTGTCATTCATCATTTTCTGACAAAGGTTTTTGAATTGGATACATTCTGCTTTGGATCAGTGATTGATTGATTTCCTATTTCAAAATGCTCCATTCCAGAGCTCTGTTTTGATTTCAGTGGGGAAAAAAAAGTATGATTGTTGAAGGAAAATACTTTTTGTAATTCCAGAAAGGTTAATACACTGAATGGGGCAGCAGAAGGATGTGTAGCATTGTTCCAAAAGCTTAATTATTTGATTATGCTACTTGGTCTTGTGTCTTATCAACACATCGTCATGAGCAAATTTAACAATTGATAATTAGTGTGGTGCTTTGAAATCAGACATGTGGCTGGATCAATGGCAAACCTACTGTGTCAGTATGGTGACTCTACATTGGTGATTGTCACTTCTGCTGCAGCGTGTTTGAATATAGACAGCCACTCTGATCCTGAAATGCTAGCATGTGGCTAAATATCTACCCTCTTTTTCCTTGATGGCAGCTTCCTTTGCAGCGGGAGAAGTGACCCTCACCAACAGAGAGTCATCATACTGATACTCTATGTCTGACATTGATCCACAACTCCTTTCTAGTTAGAAGCCTTTTATCACTCACATTTCACAACTGCAAAGGCTGAACAAAAGAAGTGGCCTACTGACTTCTGTAAGGTAGGAGAGGGGGTCCAGCCCCAAATGCTCTTGGGCAGAAACACCAAGGGAGCACGTGCCCGTGCCCAAAATGCCATGAGGACAGTAAAACATGCTGCAGCAAAAACTGCTGCCAGAGGGCAAGCAGTGCCCTACAGAGGGTAGGAAAAACAGTTTACCAAGAGACAGCAGCTCTAAGGGGAAAATGGCCACTGCCTCTGCTCCCCTGAAATCATCTTCACGCTTTTGTCCTCTCCAAGTAAACATTTGCAGCAGTCATGAGAGGGGTCCTGGGCATGAACTTGGCCTCCCATTCCCTGCTGACCTAACCAGGCACCCACAAACTGAGACTGTGCTGATGGCACTAGAAAAGCTGGACCATGTAGCCCTAAAGGATGCAAATGTCATTGTCAGAGCCAGGATTAAAATGCAGTTTCTCTGTGTTTCTTCTGTTCATAGCACTCTATCAGTGACAATCATTCCTCCCTTTCCCAGCCCTGCTCCCGGTAAGAGGACTGAATGTTGTGCCTAGCACTGCAAATTACCATTTTGGCTTCCTCCACTGGAGTCACTTGGGGCTAAGGGAGGGGGGTGCGACTTATCCATCAGCACAGCAGGAGACGGGACACCAGCTACAGGAACACTGGGGATGTAGTATGGACCTGGCATGGAAGAGACTGCAGGAGGGTACCCAGCTTTTGCTGCTTTACCTGCTACATACACTGAAAAAGAAAAAGAACAGCAGTCAGCATCACACCAGCCTCCCACAGACCCACACGGCACGTGGCTGAAACCTGCACATCACCAACATTGGTGACAACCCAGCAGGAGACAACTGGACAAATGAAATGACAAGGACCAATCTGAATTTCTCTAAGCCTCAAAGGGCACTGAGGGAGTTTTAAAAATGCACACGGCAGGTGAGATGAGCACTGCGAGATGCCCAGCAATTGGAAGACATTCAGGGTGTTACAGCCAGCATTACCGCTGCCATGATTTAGTGGCAGTTCAGCTTTAAAAACAACTGATGACTCAAGCAGCAAGGATGAGGCTCATGAAACTTGACAAATCTGCCTGAGCCTGACCAGGAACCTTGCTGGGTTGCAAGGATTTTACACTGTTGTAGAGGGCAGCTGCTTTGCACTGCTGGGAAGAAGCCTCCCAGGATGCCCTTAGCTCTGACCCGCAACATTCACTGACACGGCAACAACTTTGGAAGGGGAGCATGACACTTTGGAAAAGGAGACACAGCTGCCAAGGCAAGGAGGGCTCGGGGAATTACATCTGTAATTAACTTTGAGCGCTCAACCATTGAGCAATAGGTCAGATGCTTCACTCCCTAAGAACTAGTTCTTTAGTCAAGCAAAGTGCTCAGGGCAAAGGAAGCAATACTAGCAGATTCTCCTCCTGTTCTGCCAGGGAGCAGAAGTAGTGCAGGAGATTTGCATCAGGCTTGGACAGGGCCACTCACACGCCCGGGGACAGCAGCAGGACTCAGGACAGCAGGGGCAGCGGACGTAACAGCAGCAGCTGTGTGGGCAGCACTGGCACCAGCAGATCCCCACCAGGAGGAAGAACAGGAACGCCCCCAGGATCACCAGGCCCACAAAGACCCACTCTGGAAAACAAGGGGAGAAAGAAAGATACTTACAGGATTGCACATTGCTGTGGAAGGGAGCATCAGCAACATCCTCCCAGGGGAGAGCATAGGGGCAAAACAGGTAGGTGAATAATAGAAGTGGACTTCCTGCTGGACTAGGACTACATCCCCCTCTGTGTCGAAGCAGAAATGGCAGCTACAGAAACGTGGTCCCTTCCTGCGATGTCTCTGGCTGGCTGAGAGGCGAGCAGCACAAAGGCAGGAGCTCTGGTTCCCTAGCATAGAAACACTTCACACCACGGCAGACCTGTACGAACACTGCAGGACATACTCCATTAGCATTTGGATCTCATCAAAGACTCATTCTTCCCGGCCATGTTCATGCCCTGTTTGTGTGTTTGTTCCCTACCCACATTCTAGTTTTCATGGGACAAACGATGGTGAAAAGCATGCTATAAATAGCCCAGTAAATGAGCCAGGCCTGCCCCTTCGCAAGTAGGCCCACGCATGCAATTATTCTTTTGAATATGCCAAACGAACATCCTATTCAGGCGCTGCAGCCAGCCAGGAAACCTAACAACCACTTTTTTTGGTTTTCCCCCGCTGAAGCCTCAGATGATGTCTGCCAGGCCCCAAAAGGGAACGGCTGAAAAACACCCTACAAGTGAAAGCACAGAAGAGCTGGTCCACAAAAACCAGGATGGGGTTTAAATGGGAAGGGGAGCGAGAAAAGGTTTCTCAAACTTCGCTGCTGGGAAATTGGCAGTGGCAGCAACCGTGGTGGGACCAGGTGCCCAGCCCGCACCGGGACAGCTCCCAGCTCTGCATCTGGCCACCCTGCGCTTTGCAGGGGATTGCATGCACAGGGCTGTGCCTACTGCCACGTGAGAATTCCCTGAGTTAAGGGAATGGTCAGTGAAAACATCCGGACCAAAAAATCTTAAGACTTTGAATGTATAGGAGGCCTGGAGTTGGTTTTACATCAGAGAGATGCACCAACCTATCTAGAAGTCAGGCTACTGGTGAGGGAAAACCTGTGGGGAAAGACAGGTGTACCCGGGTGGTTATTCAACCACCTTAGAAAGATGGTAAGAAAGCAAAGAAAGAAGTGGTGGGGCTGCTTTGCAGAGAAAAAAAAGCAGCAGACCACTGATTCCAAACAGAAGTCCAGCGTTCACTAAGGGGTCTCCTGGTACATCATTATTTAAGATGAAGAAGTATTGATACAAGGATTGCAATGTGAGTACAGAATCACACCGGAGAAAAAAGTGCACCTCTCACCTGCCTCGCTAAGCTGAAAGGTCAAGGAAAAATGTTCAGCTTGAACCAATCAAAACAGAAGTTTTTTCTAGTTCTTAATAAAATGCAAAATAAGAAGTGTCATTTTTGATTCATCCACAACATTCTGTTTGAGCAGAAGTATAATTCTTGGCTTTGCTGGAGTTTTCCTTAACTATTCTACAAACAATTCCCTTTTTTTAATGCCATTTTTAATACAGAACTTACAATTTCCTTTAAAAAAGGTCAGTGAAAGATCTGGCATTTACACTTCATTTCAGAAGTGTCAAGTGAAATGTTTTGTATTTTTTGAGTATTTTATTTCTTTTTTGGCTGAAACAGATGAATTTCATTTAAATTTGCAAATAATTTTGGTCCTTGTGAAGTAATTTTTTTTTGTGAAGTTACTATATGCTGAGAAAAATTCAGCTAATGAATAAGGAAATGGCAGGAGGGAAGCATTCATAAATGGAAAAGTAAGAGCTGAGAAGAGATTACTGATACAGTTCCTCAAGTGCTGGTTCTAGGAACCATCTTATTTAATATTTTCACAAATGACTTTTACACAGAAAATAGGAATGTGTTAATGTATCTTGAGGGTAAGAGGTAGGAAAGAATTGTCACTAAAGATGAAGACTGGGATATGTTACAGAAAGGGCCAGTTGTCCTTTCTATAAGGACAGTAAGAAACATGAAATGCAGCAATATACTGAATTTCAAGGTATGCAGCAATACTTTCAAGGTCACACATTCAAGGATTAAGAACAATTTCTATTCTGAACAGGACTCCATTAGCTGAAAACAACTGAAAAACAAGAGAAATTATCCAGTATACTATTCCATCATAGAACAACTGTAACCACTTATGCAATACAGCCACAAAAACGGCACATGTAATCCTATGCCCAACAGAGGAGGAATTTCCAGTAGCGTTAAGGAAATATTAATGCCATCATACAAGGCCTCCATGTAACTTCATCTGAAGTTACTGATGTTATACAGCTCTGGTCATCTTTGTACAAGGAAAGATGAATTGAAGTTGGAGCTGATGCAAAGCAGGGATTTGAGGGGATGAAGGGACTCCATGGCCTGCCTTGCAGCAGGAGAGCTGAAGTTTGCTGCATTAATCTATTAAAAAGAAGGCTGAGAGCAGACGTAGCTGCTGCCTGTAAATATGCTAGGAGGATGCATGCTACGAGGGAAAGCAGGTATTACAGTTAAAGGCCTTACATAAATGGGCATAAACAGGCTATGAGTATTGTAGATGTAAGCTAGAAAAAGCACATCAAAGAAAGCGATCCAATGGGAGAGAGAAGGGCCAAACCCAGACTACTCTTAAGCTTGCTAAGCTATGGAAAGGATGAAATTACATGGTGCTTGGGATAGCAAGCAAGATAGCAAGCCAGACTACCCTTTCCAGTCCTGTACTTCCTAACCTATGCCAATCCGAGAAGGGCAACAGCTCAGTGGCTTTTTCTTTTGTCATGTTCTCATCTTGTTCTCTAAGACCATCACTGATACAGAGAAGGTGGTGAAATAGTATCGCATGACAGAAGTCGCCAGCCACAGCTATGCAATGAAGCTCAGATGTCAGATTTCCAGAGCTATTAGTGAACAGTTCACAACCACTCCATAAAGGACAACAGCCTGGTAGAGAAAAAAAACAAACAGCAAGTCCATTTTAAGTGTATCTGTGGTCTCTCTGAAAACATTCTAGGAGTACAAAAGGAGGTCAGGTTAGTATGTACATTGCACATTACAAGATACTTGCTCAGCACCAGGAGTGGATGTTTGAAATCAGTGTCCCAGTCACAGAGACCTTTGAATCAGGAAAGATTTTACTTCACAGGAAGTCAGACCATTTGCTTCTGTGATGAGGTTAAGGAAACAGCAAAAGAGCCTTCTGGCTCCTCCTTTATGCACAAAACTCGGATTCAACCACTTCTACCTGCAATTCCCTAACACTTCCTCCAGTACAACTGTTGTCTTCTTTCACAGCCCTTCCAGATACAACTGTGTAACCCTGAGATTCATATGACTACCAAGCTGAAATGCTGTGTGTCCTTGCTCTCTGGAAACTCCTGTTTTGTGCTTGCAGGAGCATCTGCTTTTGTTTATTCAGGTAACAGGCAATGCTAACAGCTGAAATGGGTTTTGCCACTGCCTTTTACACTTTCTCCTTGTTTATACCCATGCAGTGAGGGTACCAGAAAGCTACCTGGCCAACACACAAGAATTTTATACCCATTCAATAAAATTGTAAATAGTGGGGGGGAAAAGTGTTAGGCAACAGAAAATCAACTTCTGTCTATGCTGAAAAGACCAAACCATCTCCTGCCATGCTGAACTTCCAGGGAGCTTTGGGTTACACTGGAGGCGGAGGAGTGTCTGCCTTCTCTCTGTTTGCATCTCTGGGACAGACTTGAAAATAGCTTCACACATTTATGTGGAGTTGCATTTTTGCGCAAAGGTGTGAAAGAAACACTCCTTGGGCACTGTCAGGGGATGATCAGATGACTCAAGGGCTAAATGTTCTCACAGCTTTTCCCTTTCAAGGACAATCTGTTGCACAGTCTCTGTTTCCTCTGCAAGGAGTGCCAGAACTGGTGGCTCTCATTAGTTTGGCTAGCAAGGAATTTATCATGGGCAGAGAGCTTTCATGTCTGGTCCAACCACCTGGTGTTATCTAGATAGTGCCCTGGCCATGCAGCGCAAGAGGGGCTGTGCCATTGATGGGTTGCTAACCAGTGCTCTATTTCTAGCACCTCCTGTGCTACCATCTGTGGTGATGGCTATAACAGTACCCACAGGATAGGGTCTGCGGAGCGGAAGTTACTGCTGCACAAGAGCAGCTGACGTACAAAGCCATATGGGCACACAAGGCTGCCGAGGTCTCGCAGGCTGGAGCGGCATTACCTTTGCGCTAGCAGGGGGAGAGCAGAGAGCTTGATATAAAACCTCCCCTGAACAGCGCTGGCATTTCCGCTCGCACACTGATCCTGGCATGACATCAACCATCTCTGTATGTTGGCTCCCAGCATGGCCATTCCTCCCCCAAGTCCCAGAATCAGCTCTCTCATATCTCAACCCAATACACTTTCCCAGTAAGCGATAGGCTTTTCCCTTTTTATCCCCAGATAAAACACACGTAACAGTGAAACATACACCACATAAAGATGCTGTAGAAGGATAAACAGACAAGATGACAGAGGACTGGGTGAATGAAGGGTGAAATGACTGAATACCTGGCATAATCTCCACAGCAAAACTGGGCAAGAGATCAGCAAGCAGCCCTGTCCTGCCTAGAAAAGACAGAAGGAGGAGAACAAGGAGAGAGGTTACTGCAAGAAAAACACACTCCCCAGCCCCTGCCTTAGCCTCCAGTCCCCTTCCTCATCAGCCGACTTGCACTGTTAAGTGAATTCCTATCAACCACAGGTGTCATCCTGCTCGATGCCTGGTGTCTGCCTCTGCACTTCTGCCATTGCTGTGTCCTTACATTTTATCTTTAACAGCAGAGTTGGGGGGAAAGAATCTGCAACAGAGCTGCTCCGATCTAGGCACAAAACGACAAGAAGAGGGAGGTCCCCTTAGCATGGTTACACGGTAACATCTTTCCGGAGTTATGCTCTACACATGCAAAAAGCTCCTGGAAATGCATGACAGCCCTCAAACAGAAGGATTTAGTTTACTTTAAAAATGTTCCGATATAGTTTGGATGGATGTGTAACATCTTTCATCCAAGGCCCTCGACAAGTCAGCCACATGCGTCCAACACCCGTGGGTGGTGCTCTCCATGTGGGGCTCTGCAACTGCAGAGACACCGCCAGGAAAGGAGTCTTGAAGTGAGTATGTGCTACTTATTTCAAGATGCACGATCAACTTGGTGAGATTGTGTGATATAAGGCTAACTCTCAAGCAAAGCAAACCAACCAGGGAAGGATTTGTGTAGAAATTTGTGGGATTGCTTTGCAAAAGAAAAAAAAAAAAGCAAGCCAACTTCTTATTTGTAACTGAGTACAAACAAAATCCAAGACCAAAGGCAGCTTGGTGCCTGTTTGGTTTGGCACTGAATGTCTGGGGTATTTCTAATACAAAGCAAACAACCTGCACAGTGTTCAGCTATAACTTACACACACCTGTGCATCAGCAGAACAACCCTACGTGCAGCTGTGCTGCATACTCTTTTATATAGCACCAAGCTCATGCTAGGTTTTTAAAGACGTGCATAAGGTAGGAGAGTTGCACTCTGAAGAGAGACATACGTTGTGGATATAACATAGCAAAAGCAACTAAGGGTTGCGCAAAAGTGGTAGAAAGCTACCTTTAACCTCCCCACATGCCCTTCAGGTCCTGCACTAAGCAGCACTCAGACACAATGATGAACTGGATCCCAAGTTCCTTGGCCTCTAGTCTGTCCTTGAAGCGTGTTATAACCAAATTCCCACTGTCCATTTTTTCTCAGTGCTTCAGCAGAGGTTCTGTAGAGATCAAAAATCCACAAGGATGCTTGCTGCAGCCATAATAAACATACTCTGAATGCAGGCAGCGCTTTGCAACCAATTGCAACTCATCAAAGCTGTCCAGTACCCACAGTAACACCATCATGATGAGGTACTCCTGAAGCCTTAGCAAAAGATACAACACTGATCTTTCAGGTAATTTACTACTTTGAAGAAGGACTCTTGCCATCAGTCTACTGCAACATTTTCATCTACATATACAAAGAGTTTCATTACATTCTTTGCAGCCCATTTTCTGGAAGGATCAGGTGTCCAGAATGCTCACAGCTAGCTTGTTATGACAAAGTGCTCATGTATGCTTTCCGCTCACAAGATATAGGCACGTATACAACATATTCATGGCTTGTCTTGGGTGCCACAAGTGGGCTCCAAACACATGCAACAAATGTATGCCTTGTGTCACAGTATGCTACGTTTACATTACGTTCCATGTGCGTATTAAATATACTCCTTATTTTCCCAGTACGCACAAAAAAATACGCAATTCTTGCATAGGCCTCTGTGCGTGTATGCAAACAATGTACATGTGAACCACATGCACGCAGAACATATGGACTGACACGGGCACACAGCTTGCTTCCCATGTGTTGCTACCTCTGCACAAGCTCATACGCAGCCCTAGTGTGAGAGCAAACGCCAATGGACAAGTAGCTGGAGGTATATAGCTAATTTAGGGCTGGGACTTGTAGTACCAGAGGTTAAGGGAGTGAAACCTATAAAGAGCAAAAGTTCCATCTCATGAGTCCAAATAGGAGCCTGCTTTATTTTGAACCTACCTGAAGAGCCTCCATCCCTGCTAGTGCTGGGTCTTATGGTGCCTCCTGATCCCCAAGAGGAACCACATGTTCAAGGGGAAAGAAGCATCCCTCAAAAATAACAGTGCTTGAGAACTTGGTAGCTTGTTACAAAGACAGCCAAAGTAGTTCCTCTGTGCTACCTACAAGGTGTTCAAGGAACATGTGGACGAGGCATTGTGGGACATGGTTTAATGGGCATGGTGGTGCTAGTTGATGGTTGGACTTGATTTTACAGGTCTTTTCCAACCGTAGTGATTCTATGACACAAGCAGTCAAGTGTTTCCCTGCTCGTGCAGCCTCACTCGGCTCTGCTGAGCATCTGCTTGGGGAATTTGCTCCCCCTGCCCTGCCAGTGGGGCTCGCACAGCCTTGGGGGACCCAGAGCCACCTGCGGGGGATGCACAAAGCCCAGAAGGGCCGGAGGCAGCAGCGAACCCCACCACACCACGGCTCATCCCCAACTCCGGCACCTTGACTAGCCCAGCTGCCAGCCAGCAAGCACAAAGGCCGCCTCTGGACTGCCGCGCCCCAGCAGCTTTCAACGCACCCCGGCTCTCCGCCCTCCCTGTCCTGGGCCGAACTGATTCGCTGAGAACCCTTCCCCCAGCGTGCGCTTCCCCCCGAGCGGCTGAAGCCAAGCGGCCAAGGCTGCCCCGCGTTGCCACGGCGACGGGAGGCTCCCCGCCACTGCCTCTCATTGAAGACTTTCCTCCCGCCGCCGCCAGCAACAAGTGGAGCAAAAGCACCCAGCCTGCCAGCCAGCGAGCGCAGGGGCCCTGGGGGGGTGAGGGCCGCCCCTGACTCTCGCTTGCCTGCCCCGGGCAAGCCTGGCCCGGGCACGGGCGCGCCCCAACGCCAGGCGGTAGCTGGTGGAGGGGAGATAGGGCCGGCACGGCGCCCGCGGCTGAAACGCCAGCCAGGAGGAGGCCACGGCCATCATGGCCACCAGCCTCCTGGCTCTCTGTGGCCAGGCTGCTCCTTGTGTGGGCATTAAGCTCACCTTACTTCTCTCTTCTTTTGGTTTGTTTTTTTTTTTTTTTTAAGGAAACTTGAAGGTATAGGGCTGGGGCTACAAAGCAATTGGTGGGGAGGAAACAATTTAGTAAAACATCCTGCCAAGAGACCATCTGGCTGCAGCACCTCTGCACTGTGGCTCTGCTCGCCTGAGAAAGAGGACTGCACCCTGAGACACGGCCGGGCACAGCTGCCGAGTCGCAGATCGGCACCCCTGCAAGGGCTACGTGTCCTCTCTGCAAGCTCTCACCACCGAGCCCCAGCAGACACGCCCAGGGAAAGAGGGAATAGACGATGGCCCCATTTACCAGGGTTGTCCCGGGTGGCTCTGTTGGAGCTAGGAGCTCGTCCTTGTCCCAGCACAAATCTGGGACACGCTCCTGTCTCTATTCCCACCATACTGCTCTGGGGCTTTACCTGCCCACAGCAGTCTCTCACCAGGCATCTCACACAACCCGGGCCCCAGCCAGCCCCAAAGTGCGAGGGAACCAGCGAGCCCCCAGTCTGCACCAGCAGAGAGCAGCAGGAGAGGGTGGGGAGGAGGAATGGGAGAGGGAAAAGCTGAGGGGGTGCAGAGCGAGTCCAGAAGGTGCAGAGGTACAGGAAAGGCAAGTGAGGACAGGAGTTAATAGGCAGCAGGAGGGCGGGTGACAGAGCGGGAGAGCAAATAGCAGCAGATGGGGGAGGACCTGGAGTCAAGCAGACTATTAGCAGGGAGTCTGCAGAGAAGAGACACGAAAATAATTAGGGTAAGTGGTGCAGCTGAAAAGAAATGATGACATGAATAAAGTAGGTGCAGGTGCTGTCAGGAACATGGCAATTGGGTAAATATGGGAACATGGTAAATACTGGCAATTGCATAAATGTGATAAATATTGGGTAAACACAGGAAGAACTGTTGAATTGGCTTCCCTGTTGAGGACTGCCTCTGCAGCCCTATCTGCAGCAGTGGGACCATGGGAGGCAGCAGCTACAGAGGGAACTATTTCTTCCTCAGTGGCGGAAAAATATGCTAAGCCGTGTCACAGCAAGAGGCCCCTGGCACAGGACACTGCCCTGAGAGGAGGCTGGAAAGCACAGGAGAGGAAGTGTGGCCCTTGTAAATCAGATACTTTTCCAAGGAAGCTGCTGTGAGATTTATTGGGAGAGCATGGCTCTGCAATGAGTTCCTCTGTGCTCCCTCTGCTTGGAGTAAACTTTATCCTTTCTTCCCATCCTTCTCTTCAACTGGAGGGAGAAACAGCAGCAGCTTTTCCTGGAGATCAAAGTTTTAGCAGGCAACAAAGACCTCCAAGGAGGCTGTTGCCATGGCTACCTTAGTAACTGAGGTCTTTTAATCACGCCAGTCTCCTTTGTGAGCAGCATGAGGCTGTCGCTGGCAAGTAAGGAGAAAAAGAGGAGTAAAAAACCTTGGCAACAAGTAGCACTTCTAAATGGTGTGAAATAAATAACTAGGAGTAGCCCCAGCTACAATGAGGGGGATTGGACCCAGATTACAAAGGCAGCAGCACAGTGGCCCAGGGCAGGGCAGCAGTGTCTGGCAAGGACAGGACCAGAACTTTGGGGGCACGAGGACACCAGCAGCCTTCCTGACATCAACACCTTTCCTACATTTTTGAGTGGAGGGCTCCCGTGCCTATCACTTCTTTCGCCTACTGGCACTACACGCCTTTGGTCACAAGGGCGCAGCTCAAGGTTGGAGAGCCCTCACCATGAAGTTGCTCACAGACACCTCCCCGGCTGAGATCTGGCCATCTCATCCCCAACACATGGCCAATAGCACTGACTTCTCTGCCAACTGCTGTGACCAAGTACTGGCTCAGATGCTACTGGCAGCTTTTCAGCGAAACAGAGCGAAATCCTAAAACCATCGTCTTGTAAGGGAAAATTTTGCCAAGAACTTTTCCGTCTCCAAAACTACATCAACTTCTATAATACAGTCTCTCCTGGCACACAAGTGACTCCAAACCTGGCTATATTTATACCAGCTATTGAGTCACTTTGCTGAGTAAGAACTGTCTTATTAACATTGCATGCCATACACACACATGCCAGTAGAGATTTATCCTCTCTGGAAGCCAACGCATGTCTCTATCAGTACATTAATTATTGTGCGCTATGCTGTGTGTATATGTATCTACATTCTTTCCCACCTATGGGTGTTAGGCTTGATAAATTTTGGGTTTAGCCTATATTGATATTGGCTGGTAATAGAAGCTACCAAAGATGTCAGTTTACCAATGTTAAGTGCTAGCTGACTTCGGAAATTAACAAAAACCTCAAATGCTAATTGTTGTTATGTAAAGCCTAGTAACAGTAGAAGTTGAAGCTTCTAAAAAATTAATTATAAAATAATATTTCACTAATGTATAATTTATGTAGTATTAGCTGCCAAATTGGATGGAAAAAAAAAGCTGGCAATAGCTGTCCAGCAAAGCACATGGATCACTAACCAAAGTACCAAACCAACAACTGGGATTAGTGGATCACTTTCCTGCCTCTTCCAGGAACTTGACACGTCCTTGGGAATGAAGCCACCATTTCATGAAGCATGTCTAAGCTATGCAAAATCTCGTAATGCAAACATTGCCAACCTTGCACAGACCTACACATTTCAGGGTAACCAGCTATGCCTACCTACAGCCATTGCTCTACAGCTGTACCAGCTTGGGAAGGGAGCAGCATAGCTGCTTTCCCAGGACCCTGCACCTGATTAGTAAATTCTGGCTGTCGGAAAGGCTTACTGGGTTATAGGCAATCCCATACAATTAAGCTAGACTGCTTCCTGATGTGAGCTGGGTCACATGAAGCTAGGATGGGATATCCACTGACACTGTGCTGTACTTCTGATTCGAAGGTTACTCCAGGCACCCTGCATCCACTGCACTAGTACACTTGCAGTTCCCTTCAACAAAGACTGCAACGAATGGCTTTACTGAAGCCCACTGACATTCTCATATAAAAAGCAGTGCACAGGTGCTACCAGTAACCATTTCATTAATAGCACTGTCTGTGTTTCAAGAAGCAGGACACTCAGCTGCTAGCTACTAAGATAGAAACGTAGACTTTCTTAAATTTAGGATTCAACCAATTAGTTCTAAAAAATGAAAATGTATGAAGTTCAAATGGATTCACTAGCCCAGCTGTAATGTCAGCAAAGGGTTCTACACTTCTGGTAAAAGACATGAATACAGAGACTATCACTTGACTCCTGTTGTGGAACGGCAAAGCTCTGTACTAGTCTAGCCCTGCTACAGCAGGAACAGAATTCATACAGTTTCCAGCACGCTATACCCCCTTTGGAGATTCCAAATGCCACCAAAAAAATAGTACTTTTTAATTTAAATTCTTCTCTTACTCTACAGGAGGTTCACTACCAGCCATCTCCTCCTGTGTTTCTGAGGCACAGAGGTTACTACCCCTCTTCCCTTGCCTGCACTGATTCCATTATAGAGGGTTAAAGTCCCTGACTAAGCAAAACCTACCGAATGGTCCTTTCAGCAAAGCACATAAGCACATGCTTAACATCAGGTATGCTTTATAAATCATATCAGCTTTGTTGAGCACAAATGGATATAAATAAATGCTTCTATGCTTTTCTGAAATAGGCCTGAAATGAAGACAGCACATGGGATTCTCTGATGCTACCTAGAGTTCTCCAGTCTCTTTATATGTCAACATGACACATCCAGGTGACAAAACTCAACATACAATCCCATCATGACCCAGGCTGACTGGCTACTTAGACTTCACTGGAAGTCTCTGTGATTGCTTCCCTCAGAAAAAAGGAATGCTGTAATTTGCTCAGGTTTTGGATTTTGCTCCAAGTTGTGATAAAACAGCTTTTGACCAGTTTTAATGGTGCAATTCACTGTATAAAAGCTGGACCCTCCACTTTTAGCTAAACAAATTTCCATTAATTTATTGATCGTGTTAGGTATCTACCATTTTTGCCTCTCAGACCTTTCAAGGTTTCTACCCTGTCCTGTCCAGCAGTATCTTTCACTAACCTAAAGACACGTTTCATCTTGGCATTAACATGAAACCACTAGAAGGGGTATTTTCCTATTTCCTTTCCGTTCTGATTTTTCTGTCTTCCCCCACTGACAACATGAGTGAGTAGAACCTCTGTTCTACTCAAAATTCTAATCTATGCTTAAATCATGCAGCAGCCCCAAAATAAGCAATGTAAATTATATTTGAAAGACCACTGTCAGCAGGGAGCAAACAGCAATGTGCGGTGGGAATCATAGTGTCTCTTGCAGACACTATGCCTCTGCTGCTCCAACAGCTCTAACAGGGAATCTTGGTTCCACCCAAAGAGCAGCAAACAGCAAAAGAGCAAACAAAACTCTTTTACCACATGTCCTCTAGGTCTAGGGAATCACTCAGATCTACATCTGTACTCAACTGTCTCCCTGCAAGTCACTAATACCTAGCAGAGCAGTGGGATGGAATAAAAAAATGTCCCAGAAGATGTTAGAATATTAAGAAATGGTATTTTTCACCACTGGTTGCTTCTTCCTTTAGCCATCAATGGGGAGAGGTAAAGGAAAAGGAAGAAAAAATACCAGCAAAGGCAGAAGGAAAATAAAAAGGTGGGAAAGGGAAGGAAGGGAGGAAAATGGGTAGGTAACCTGGAATCGCTCCAAAAGCTGGAATGTTGCCTCCATACACACTACCCAGGAAAAGAAATACACACAAGCTGCGCCAAACAGCATGAGGCAGAACAAAGTATGCCCACGACAAGTATGCTTTCATTCTGCTGCCAAACTTAGCAGAGTGCTGCACAAAGTGCAAGGTCAGACCCAGAGGCTGTAGTGAACAGAAAAGCAGATGCAGTCAAGGTAATGCAGCCTAAGCTACATGTTTCGTCCCAACATAACCACAATGAACTGGGGCCAGGGACATCATCAAGCCAGCCTCAGAGGTGGGGATTTCTTTGTTTTCCCCCCACATAGTCTTCTGTACACACTGAAAAACAGATTCTTCCTGTTACCATGGCACTGTTTCATCACTAGTGTCTGAGAACAGTTGTAGACACAGATAAAAGAAGACACCAAATCCTGGACAGGAAGGTGAAGACGGGACAAAATTCCGCAGCCCGTCACCACGCAGCTGCAGTCAGCTCCTCTGGGGAGGCTACGTAACAGCTACAACTGACACCTGGCAGAGATAACCTCACCTGAATTAACACAGGTCAGTCTTGGGCCTGTTATTAACTAGCATATGATACACAGTCTCACTGTGGATTTAGACAGGGGTATGACACTGTTTTCTGGAGGGACCCATTCTCCAGTTGTCCGTTGCTTGACTGACATCTGAAAGAGTAGGGAGAGGTGATGGCACTGTTATAGTCACTCACCCAAGCCATTCAATCTGGTTTAACTTTGTGATGACAACTACAGCTCCAAATATAAATGCCAATTAAACTCTGACCTTAGCCATGAGAGCAAGGGCGCTTGACAGATGTGTTCTATCATATGCCTCTACAAATCATCTACACACTATAGACCCAAGCTTTTTAACATGTCCTTCACAGGATGCACAGACTCTACACACCCAAGAACCATGCAAGTACGCAGACCAGACAAACACTGGTGTCAGCAGGTTTTAAGGTAAGTTGGAAAAAATTCATCTTACTCTCCTGGGGCAGTCTAGGGGTGAAGTACTACAACTGGCTCAAGGCAGTGTCAACAAATGCCCCTGAAAGGCCCATTCCACTCTGCTTTTCTCTCCTAGATGGGATCGGTGCTTTTTTGACCTTCACAGTGAGCTGGACTCTGGAAGCCATCGCTGAAAGCTAACCCTGCAAATTGGAAAGAAACTGATCCTGCTCACCACACTGCTCAAGGGAGCTTAAAAGAAACACAGAGCCAAGTGTGCATACGGCAGAGAGGACAGGTCCTTTTAGTGGCACCAATAGCTTAGACCTGATTAGGGTGATTGTGAAACTGCACCTCTAACTGGACAAGTATAATCAGGCAGACAGAAAAATCTCCCAAATTGACACACTCAAGCAGAAAAACACCGTGCTTCTTGACATCCTCACAGGTGAGAAGAGTGGGACGAAGGGAATGTTAAAAGACTGCAGAAAGCATATGATGTCTTCTGGGTGTCTATTTTTAAAAATAAAGACTCTGTCCCAAGTGTTCACTTTGCTGCAAGTTTATTGTTTTATGCCTTAAAAACAAGGGTTCTGACTTTCCACAGCCCTGCACTTTCTGTAGTCATTTACGCCTGTGTAACGTGTGAGCAGTGTGGGTGTAAACATTACTATTCTGGTTTGGTAGCATTTGCCACCCACTTTGCCTAGGTGTGAATGACTGCACAAGGTGCAAGGCAATGGGGAAGATACTGTGGGGACTGTTTTACATAGATCTTACACCCATAGTAATATGGTGCACAGATACGTAGAGAGAGCGAGAGCAGAAGGAAAGATACATCAGCTATCTGCTGAAAAAGCAATCTGGCAAGAGGGCTTACCAAGCACAAGCAGCTCCACCGATTCTTCATTTTTGCCCTCCACATCATCCGGAGTGATAATAAGGCAGTAATAGAGCCCACTGTCTCCCCACATCAGCTTCCCAATCTGAAGGTCTGCATCTGAAAGGCAAAAAAGAAAAGTCAGGCTTTCCCTCCAACACTTACAGGAAGAGTGAAGTGATGAAAGCACTGGATCCGTCTCCGTGTCCCAAATCCATTTTGTTTCTTTACTAAAAAGAGGGGTTAACCTTATCCATAATACCACAGTATTCAGGAAAAAACAACAGGCTCAGGACTCTGTGGCTCTAAGCGGGAAGACAGGGAATGCCACAGAGGCAGCTCACTTTGCAAGTGCTGAGAGCAGAGGGGTTAACTAATGTCACTCTCTGTCTGTCCTATCACCTAAGGCCTGGGGTCCCAACAGTATTCGTGCTGTGCAAGAAGGGCTTAGACAGTGTCTCCTCTACAGCACTTCAGCCATCCACCAAAGAGGTTACACGGAGACAAAGGAAAACACTCCCCTTTGCTGAGGCTGATCACATGCTCTCGACACCAAGGAGCCTCCAATTCTGGCTAGGTGGTCTCCCAAGTCAAGCAGAAGCCTTGTACTTTTGAGGGACAAGGTTTCTCACACAGCCTTCCAGACCAAATGTTTAAGGACCCTGGCACCCCCCATCTCCACCCAACTTGACTTCACCTCATTGGAATCTCTTCCTTTCACACTGCCCAAGGCTGTGTGGGTTTAGGTTCAGAATGGGGTAAGCTGACAAAGTCCAGAGTTGAGCAAACATGAGGTATAGGATAATTTTGGTATTTTGGAACTGGGGAAAAAAATCAGTGGAGTTTGCAAGGAAGAAAAACCTAACCTGCAGAGATTGAATTCGTACCTCTCTTAGTGGCACCCCTTTGTTAAGGAAAACCTACATACAGAGCAATACGCGGAAGCCAGGAATAAAAACCTTCCAGTTCATCAAAGGGAAGAGAATACTGTATCAGGGTTGGAGACCTACACAGAATCAGATGAAGGGAAGCACCAAAGGAAATGACCTTTGGGTCTAGGGTTGATTGGTTGAATCTTAAATGTCTAACATACAACAGCTCCCTTCCAGCAGCCTTTTCTAAGGGAGTTAACTAAACAATTACTGCCAGCCTCCAGTATCCCAAATTGCTAAGGGTCCATTCCAACCCCCACCAAGCATCACTGGGGTAGGAGAGTTACCGTGGACAATGCTGACATCTCTTTCCTTATAGAAGTCCCCTATAGTGACGGCAGATCCTTGTTTGGAGGCCACGACACGGACTGTCCTCCTGCTGTCCACACAGTCCAGGTAGGGATCCCAGTCCAGGTTCCTCTTGCTCATCGTTTGTAAACCAGAAGTCGCCATGCCCAAAGCTTCTCCCATCCGGTCCTGGCAGTAGGATTTAAACCTCCACTGTACCACAGCTGGTTGGGTGGAAGAAGTAGAGAAATGGCAGCGAAGCAGAGCAGGCTGAAACAACATGGCCACCTTCTTCTTCTCAGGCACGGTGACCTGCAACCCTTCCACTTCAGCTAGAAAACAAAAACATGAGTGTCATATGCCTTGGCATTGCTTGAAGAGGGAGCTACTGCATTTTATCATAGCATCATTCTCCCCACGTACATAAAATTAAAACGTCCATCTGTCTGTTTCAGGTGCTAGGGTGCAACACTCCTCAATGTATGTGAGCACAGATATTGGCAGCAGAAGTAAGTTAACTTTTTTCATAGCCTACAGCCACAAGGAAAAATACAGCACGATGGGGCTGAAGGCTCAAATGTAGTATCCTTACACTCTGCGGACACCCTAACACAGTGGTGTGATGATTCACGGCTTCTGTGGCAGGTTCACAGATAAGGAAGAGGTATTTTAGGGATGGCCATACTCCACTTCTACAGCAGGTCAGCCAAGGGGCCAGATCCTGAGTTCATAACAATCCCAAAGCAGAATAAGTCACCCCCCTCCCAATTTCAGTGGCATCACACCTCCTCTTTGAAAGTCAGGCAGCACACAGTGCCTGGCCCAGCCTGTTGTGCACTGGTGCCCAGTTAGTGCTGCTTGCTCTGCCAAACTCTAGAGATGCATGAAGGAGTGGATCCAAATCGTACAGCTCCTGCCAGGAGTGGCACGTAGCGCTGAGAAAAATTGCTCCATGTGGGAGATGTGGAGAAAAATGGCCCAAACACTCAAGTTTTTCACATTCCCAGGGAAGAGATGGATCTCAACACGTAATGTTTATCTACCAGCTGACAGGAGAGCTGCAGCCTGGAGCTGATGTATTAAGGCCGCAGAGAAGATGCATGGGACTGCTGCCACATCCTTGTGTAGCTTAGGCAGAAGCTGAGAGGCAGTGAGCAATGCTGGCAGAGAGCACTCAGGAGAGTGAGGTACTCTATCTACATGCAGGGGAATGGCCAAAACCTCCCCCATGCCCGTCACTGCTCCCCTCCTTCTTGCACTGCAAGCAGCAATGACCGAGAGCACTTACGCAACACTGCAAACACATGCTGACACCTTCCCAAGCAGGAATGTGCCAGCCTGTGGAGGCACAGAAACAGCCCAGGAGCAGGGGAGGGGGCATCTAAGAAAGAGGATGTTTGTAACCAGGGACACTCTCTGCAGCTGAGGGGCAGCAGGGCCTGGTGGTTTTTATGACAAAAGGGAACCAGTTCCATTATGGGAAATGTTGATGACCGCAGCTCCCTACACTCAGTTACCACACATGCCAAGGCCCAGAGCAGTGCACAGTGAAAAAGAGGACAAGACACAAGGAAACGTTCAAGAGAATAAAGCCGAAGAAGGTGTTTACACAACATCAGGAGGAACTGATTGACTTAGGGGAAACGTAAGGAGGAATGAAAGACTGAGCACAAAGAAAGGCTTCCTGGTGTCGGGAAGCAGTAGGAGAGAAGGGCAAATGCCAAGAAAGAAGAGAACAGACAGAGTAAGGATAAAGTACCAGGGTAAGAACAGGAAGCAGAAGGATGAGCAGGACGACAAGCATGGAAGCAGGAAGCTTGGAAGAAGCTGAAGAAGGTGTCTCAGCCTAGGTCAAAATAATTTCAAAGGGCTGCAGCCAGGTTGCAGGAGATTAAGAAATGATGTAGAGATGAGAGGAAATGGAGTCAGCAAAAATAAACCACCCACTCCAGAAACTAGAGATGAAAAGGAGATGGAAGCTGGCAAAAGAAAGTGAAATGACAGGAGATATCTTTAGGATGGGGAAAAAAAAAAAGGCATAGACTAAAGCACTGAAGCTTAAAGCAGACGGAGAGCAATAAATGCATCAACACTATGACAACAGGAGGCATGAAGGGACAAGGTCAAGTTGGAGACAGCTGCAGACCTGAAAAGCAAAAGCAAGCAACAATCTCATGATCAGGAGCCAGAACCAAAGGAAAGTGGAGAGGCTGGACCAACACTGAATATTCATTTCAACAAGTTATCAGTGTCCAAAGTGGAAATCACAACGAAGTCTATAAACACCAGTCAGGGGATAAAAACACAGTATGGACAGAACCTAGGGGAAAGCGTATTTCAGAGAGGCAAGATAGTCACTGATACTAACAAACAGTTACTGATCTAGGCAGGATTTGACCCTGGGGACTACTATGTGAAGGCTTGCAGTGCACAGGGTGCTATGGCATTTGCACAGGAATGCTTTATTATGCACATGAGTGCATGACATTATGCATATCATACTCGTGTCATGTGGAAGTTGCACAGGAGATGTCATTAGTTTTGCTAGAAGTGCCTGGACCCAAATCTAAACACTGAAGTGTGGGTGTTCTCCACGGTACCAGGAAACACAGCTGAGGTCCCAACAAGATGCTCCCACAGGAGAGGCAGGGGCATGAGGCAGCTCCTCTGCTTTCCCAAGGCGTGGGCAGAGAGATAACTTTAGAAGTGGCAGCTGGGATGTTTCTGCCAGGCCTCCTGTTCCAGAGGACAAGAGGGGCCATGCAGCACTAAGAGAACATCACCATGTGCTTCTTAAGGTGAACCAAGTGGTGATGTCTTATCCTCTCCTCTCCAGAGACCCATGCTTCCCATATTGCATATAAATGCAAGAAACATGACAAACACCTTGAAAAATGAAGGGGTCCAGGTCAGGCCTGTATTTGGCAACTCTGTGCCTGACCCCACGCAGTCTGTGGCCAAAGCCAGCATGTGACACGGGCTGGTGAAGTGACTCATCGCATCACTTCAGCTTCAGGGAAAAACAGTGACACAGTGAATATTTAAATCTTTCCCTTGTGAACGAAGTATGCTGCTTAGCAAACACAGTGCTTTCAGCTAACCCTGCACCACTGTAGCCCTCCTTCCCTGTTAATGAGATTAATGAGTTTGGCAAGCCAGGGACTCCTTTAATAAATGATTAGCTGAGCTTTAGCAAACTCTCATCTGACTAACTTCCCCCCCCATGTGAATGTCTACAGCAGGAAAAGACAAGAAAAGCAGCTTTTGGGAAAACACAGGAATTCTTTTTCTACCCAAAAGCATCTGGGAGATGTGCAGCAAATTATCTAGCATCTTCTATATCCCATCCCAAGCTCTTTATTAACTTCTAAAGTATTCTTTTCAGATCCTTTCCAGAAATAGCATTTAAGAGCAACACAGTGCCTCAGTCTGAGAGACTGGAGCAGTGAAAACTCTACATCTATTTAAGTCAAATTATATATAATTATATATGGCTGAACTGGGAAATTATACACCTGTTATTTCCTCTGCCAAAAAAAAAAGGTTGGAATTTATTCATGTAATACGTCACTGCTGTAACAGCGTCCATCAAGAAGGCCAACAGGATGTTCGACTGCCTGAAGACAAGATGGTGACTTTACACCTATCAGTTATGTCCATGCATGTGAATTATAGAGATCTGCTTACGACTTCCTCAACTTCAAGAAGAAACTGGTGACCTCAAAAATCTTCAAGAGATGAGCCAAGATAAGACAAGCCTCAGATCTATCACAGGACAGAACTCTGGGCTGTTCATACAGCAGAGCAAAAAAGAGTGAAAGATATGAAAAACGATGACAAGCTTAGTGACAGCACCGTGGTAGCTCTTTGTCTAGGTTAATACAAGTGGGACTAAAAAGAAACTGAATTGCGCTCTGCTATGTTTTGACTAATGCAGACAGAGCAAGATTAGCCCTTATTTCAAATTCATCATGGAAATGTAATTCCTGCACTCCAGAGGAGCAACCTGTTCATTGTGAACTTCACAATGTTTGAACTTTCACATGAAAAATCTAGCTCGTGGGAGTCTCACGACTACGTGACAATTTTGCTTTCCTTCCTTCTTGTTCTTCTAAATCCCCAGAAAAAGGACTGCAAATATTAATCAAGTGCATCTTAAAAACACAAATATCCTTACTCTCAGAAAATAAAAAGAATCCAGGGTTTTGTGTGTCTGTGCATGTGTATACATACACTCCCAGAGAAAGAGGTTAAAAGTAATCACACCAGAAATATAATTGTATCGGTTTTGTCTGTTTCTCATTGGCAATGTGCATTTGTCTCCTTTCTCCAATTCTTTTCCTGAACTATCCTCACATTATGCATTCAAACTATGCAATCAACATTACACACAAGTCATCACTAATACATTTTAGTGGGATTAAAGAAAATTCCAGGAAGTGATTATAGAGGGGATATTTGTAAGGGTGCATTTGAGCCTTGTGAGCCTGATCTTCGTAAGCTCCTTCTATGAGTAAAAGAGAGAAGGCAATTGAGAGGTGATAACTTAGGCTCTTGCTTTTCAGTTGCCCTCAGGAGGAACCTATGCCTCCCTGAGGCTAGACAAATCCCAGGAAGATTCAGCTTCACTACACAGCCTTAAGTTAGCCTTTATGAATAGAATCATGGAATGGTTTGGGTTGGAAGGGACCTTAAAGATCATCTAGTCAGAATAAAGTTGATCTGAAGCACTAATCCCTGTAAATAATGGCAAAGCCAAATACTGTAGTCCAGTGTAATAGGTCTGAAGACTGCATCCTTCTAGCACATAAGATAAGATTTGAGTCCAAGAGAAGGTGGCACACATTATTCTTCAGGTCAGCATGGGTCTCTGTATCTGTGCATGCATCACATCTCTTTGCAATTTGGCTCACACTACCACCTGCCTGAGGCAGTACAGCTGATGCTATGAAACGACAAAAATTACATCCCCCATATTTATGCACCTTTATTGATAGGAGTAGCAGTTATGCACACAGGAGAACGGAAGTCCTTGGGCCCTCAACCAGGCACCCCAGGAAAACTACTCCTAGACTACACCCAAGGGATTTGGCAGAAAAGCATACGTTCATTGGTAAGACATAGTGCTTCTAGGGTAGTTTATATCACTTCCCCAAACAAAATAAACTGTTGGACAAAAGGATGCTATATCTTTCTTTTTTGTGCCTTGGCTATGCATCAATTAAAGTGTTCTTTCCCCCACTGCTGAATACAGGCACACCATCCACACTTTCAAATGCGGATCAAGCCTGAATCAGGAAGTGCAAGATCTGGGCTTTTGAGACTGCAAAGTCAGAGATGATAAACAGATGTGTAAACAGGTGAATGAAGAGCCAGTGGGATCACTGAGTCTGTGTTGTACAGATTCTTGCCTACTCATGCTGGACTAAATCAAATCCATGCAATTTATCAGCAAAAGCCATCACCATCAGATTGTGTTGAGTGGCTTATGGGAAATGAATTGGTTATCTTGGTCTGGTTCCTACCAAGACTTGTGTTCTTAGCTCTGTGGCCACTGTCTACTTTTTTAGCCAGCAAGAAACCAATGCCTAAATAGGTCAGCTGCAGCCGAGGTGAAAGCATGGTCCTGCTTTTTACAGCTCCATAGCAAAACTGAGAATTTCAGCTCCCTAACTGCTTAACCTGGAAAGCAGCAAAACCAAAGCAGTCGGAGAAAAGCATGGCCTTGCACACCCAGCACTCACAGCACAGAACCTGAATACAAAAACACTGCATGTAGGACACAGCCCAGACTCTGCACGCTGACTGCAGCAGACATTGGACTATTTCTTGCTCTTCCCCATTCCATGCGACGCTGTCCCCCAGGCACCCCATGCCCCTGACTTCTCTAGGGAAGTACACAGCTCTGAAATGGCAAGGACTGCGCAAGGGCTTTCACAGGAGCTCAGGACATTTCATGGGCTTTTCTAGGTATCAGTCTCTCCACTAGCTTCCCTGCGCTCATTACACTCTCTTACGACCTGCCGCTTTCCCACATTCACAAAAGTCACCCTGGATGTTTTCAGGTGAATTATCTCAGCTTTGGCCACCAGATCAAATCCACCCTGTCTTATTACTGTCTGAAAGCTGTTAAAATTGTCAGATGACTCCTGGTTTACAGTCTTGGTTCAGCATCCCAGAAATCACTCCCAGAACTATCACTCAGCAATTGGTCACCACTGGAAGCCTGAGAACAAAGGAAAAGACATGGGAAGAGTCTCTCCAAGCCTTGTAACAACAAGCCATAACACCTGTCCTCAGGATGGCACTGGGATTTCCACTGGTGCCAGTCCCATTCAAAGTGATCTCACAGGAATAAAAAGTAAGAAAAATGTGAGATTTCTTCCCAGGTACACTATGCTTACGCTGTATGCAGCCATTCAAGGGAAGTCAAAGGAATACTTTAAATCAAGGCAGATAAAACAGTCCATCCATTTCCCTGCCTTACCAAGAAGTCTGCTCAGTTGGCCAGGAAACAGCAAAGCACAACTGTGCTCCAGCATGCCCCCTCTGCTTGCTCTCCTAAACTGTAGCTGGGAAAGCCAAGGTAGTAAATCTACCCGCCTTTGTACTATACCATTGTACTGCAGTGGCTCTTCCGCATAGGGAGAGTAAATAGGTACCAAGTGCTAAATTATTGGTGAAAAATTACTTAACAGAGAGACAAGATCACATTTTAATGTGGACGGTTTTCTAACCGTAATCTTTCCAAGCTTAGCCCGAGTCGTGAAGTGGAAAAAAATTTGCTCTGCTTGTTCTGTAGGTAAAACTGGAGTTCAGCCTCCAGTGCAACACCTCTCTAGTTGTAAATACATTAGGAATTACAGCATTAATAAGAATAATGGTAAACACAAGGGGAGGATTCATTCCAGAATCAAGCCGCACTTAGTAGTTTACAAGAACCAGCTTTACACAGGAGCTTAAGGATACTTGACAAATTGTACCTTCTTTTTCCAGAATGAGAAGAACACAGTCCCACACATATCCTAACCTGTGTCACTTCACAGGAAGGAATAAAGGATGACCTGCTCTTCATCCTTTTGCTGTTGTTATTAAAACAGTAGCTTTAGCTACATGGGAGAGGAGGGGAGGAGGAAGAAAAGCCAAACCAAATCCATTGTACCTCACGCAGGATTTTTTTTTAAATTGCAGTAAGAAGTCACAATGCACAAAACCAAACAAAAGATAAATGCAAGAGCCAAAAATTAAAGACAAACAAAGGACAGAGAGGAATTATTACTGGGAGGAAAGGAACTGTGAGTGGTGGTTAGAAATTTCTCAGCCTACCTCGAAGAGGGAGGAGGGGAGAGAAGGGGGTGAGAGCCTCTCTCTCTTGCTCCCTTTTGTCTCCCTGCTTCCTCCCCATCTTGCACCCTGTCTCTTACCCTGGCCCCTCCACCTCCCAACCCCCACTTCTCTTTCCCAGAGTGGAGTGTACCACTCCAGCTGCATTAGGGCTCCTTACCTTGATGCAGACCTTCCATTCCTTTGCACAGCCACTGGGGAGAGGAAAATCTTTAATCCATGTTTGCTAGCCTCTCTCCTTTCTGTGCACACACATACACACTCACGCACACACACACCTTTGCTTATTTGCCTTCTCTCAGCCATGAAAAAGCACAGCAGCACCTGCTCTATTGCTGGGCGGCAGCGGCCAGGAGGCTGGAGGGGAGCAAGCTGACGCCAGCTGCCTCCATCTCTCAGCACACAGCTACGGCTAACCTGTTGCCTGCCAGCAGCCTTTGCCTGCCGGCAGTCGACAACACCAGCAGCAAGCAGTCCTGTCTCAAAAGCCCAGGACTAGAGGAGACTGGAAGGTCTTCCTACTGCAGCGGTAACTCTCCCTCTGCATAGACCTTGCATGCTCCAAACGGTGGTCACTGCCAGTAATCATGAACTACCTTTAATGGAGGGAGAAAGGTGTCAACAGCCCAGCCTTCCAGCTTAATGGAAAAGTCCTGATCTAGCCAGACATGTTCAGATAATGAAGCTCTTTAAAAAGAGGGAGGAATGTAATGTCATGTTTATCTACACCTTGTACTCCTTTTACCAGTCCCTGGATGCTATTTATCAGCATACTACTATGGCTAGTAGGAAAAGAGCGGTAGTTGTGGGTATGCTGGCACTCCAGACCAACTCAGTGAAGCAGGATACATTCGGAAGCAGCCAAATGGCAGGGAGAGAGGCAGGGAGAGAGGCAAGGAGGGAAGATGAGCTGGAAGCTGCGGAAGCCCCAGATGAGGCCGTGAAACCCTGGAAGGGAGCAGTAGGCAGGCACCGGTGTTGAAGATGACTCAGAGTGAAAAAGCAAGGAAAGGGGTGGGTGGGTGGTGGGAGAGAAGTGTTATGACTAAATGCCGAATTTACTGCCTGTGAATCCTAAATCTGAATAGGAAGAGGGAAGAGCCTGAGGTCTTTTTTGTGTGATACATTGGTGGTGGTGGGAAATATATGCCACTTAATTCAAGTGTGTCTGTTTCTTCTTTCAGCCTGTAACCAGCCTGCCTGGCTAAGTCAGCCTGCTGCAGCTTTTCCTAAAGCCTCCTGCTCCTGCCTGTGCCTGGCTGCTGCACCGGCTCAGAAGAGATAGATCCTGCTGCTGACCTGACAGGGCTCCCTCTTTCTCCCTGATTCCCGGCTGCCCTGCCGCTCTCACTCCGCTGAGATCCCTACTCTCTCCTTTCCTCGCTGTCCAGCTCTCAGGCCCAGCCCCTTTTCAGCTTGTTCCCCCTGCCCTCTGCCCAGCGCAGAGTCCTCTCTGCTGTCCTCTCCGCCTCCCCTCCCCCTTGCTTAGCGAGGGCTTGCCCGACCTCTTTGCGAGCCGGCCGGGCCAGAAGTGCTTGCCGAGCTGCGGCGGGGGGAGGCAGTCCCGTCCTGCCTGGGCACAAAGGCACAGCTGCACCATCACCGGGAAGGCCGGATTCTGCCCACCTGGAAGCCGGGGCAGAAGCGGAGCAGAAGCAGGGCAGCCCCCTCCTCTCACACCTCTGTTAGATGGCGTGTGCGGCCAGGACACCGGGAAAGGAGAAGTTCCTGCAATTGTTACCGGTCCGGCGTGGGCGGGCGGGGGGAGCCGAGGGTTGTCGCCATCCCCCCTGCACCGCAGCCAAGGACATTCCGCGCCCCCCCCCCCCGCGCTCCTGCTGCCTCCCCGGGCCGGCTCCCACCTTCCCCGCCACAAGTGCACTCCTCTCCCCGCCCCAGGCCGCGGTAAACAGTGGCCCAAGCGCCCCCCGCACCTCGCCGACAGAAGCGCCACGGGCCCCTCGGACCTGCCCCCACGGCCCCCCGGGCAGGCAGGAGGCGCTGGCTGCCTCCCCCCGTCCCCAGCGGGACCAGCCCTCTCCGCGAAGTCTCCGCAAACTGCACCGCGGGACGCCCCCGGAAAGACCCCCACCCCACGCTGGCTCCCTCCGCCACTGTCCTCCCGCAGCCTGCCGGGACATTTCCCCAAACCTCCCGCCTTCGCCCTAAAGAAAGGCATAGAGCCCGCCGGGCACGGCACGGCACAGGCACGTCGGGGCTGCCGGGACGCCCGTGCCCCCGCCCGCGGCCCTACCTGCGAGCCACAGGAGGACGATCCAGCCCAGGACGTGCCCATCCATCTTCCCGCTGGCCCAGGCGGCGCGGGCGGGCGGCAGGCGCGGGGCGGGGGCGCCGCGGGGTGGGCGCGACCATGCCGCGGGGCGGCGGCAGAGGCCCGGGGGCGGCCCCGCCCGGCGCGCCCGCAGCCCGCTCCGGCAGCAGCCTCCCCGCAGAGCCGGCCGGGCTGGCGGCGAGCGGCCGCGCTATGTGGCTCCGCTTCGCTCCGCTCCTCCCCCGCCGCCGGCTCCCGCGGCGGCTGCGGGGGGGGACCGCCTCGCAAGGCCGCCCCCGCGGCTGTCCGGGCGCGGCGGCAGGCGGGGACAGCGCGGCGGCGGAGCTCGGGCGGGGGGCGCCGCCGCCGGGAGGCGAGCGGGGGGACGCGGCTTTCCGAAACTGCTTCCCTCCCGCCGGCTAAGGCGCGTTTCGGTTGCCAGGTGCCGCTGGGGGGGTCTCCGGCGGGGCGCTGGGGGGTTGCCGGAGCTCTTCTCAGCCTACGAGCACCCCGGCACGTTTCTCTGCAACTACTTCAGCCGCCGAGCCCAGAGCGACGCGCAGCCCCCCGGCTCCCCCGCGGGGCGTGCAGCGGCCTCTGCCGTGGCCCCGTCCCCGCTTACAACTTCTCTAGTAAGCACTTAAAAATGTGCGCTCCGCTCATCTATCCTCCCCAAATTAACCAAATGTATACCTTGGGGACTGAATGTAGACTGTTCCAATTCTGAATTTCCCTGGGTTTTCCACTTCCAGCATGGGCACTGCGACTCGCTCCTGTCATTTTAGGTGAAGGGGGAATGTAATTTTAGATGAGGAGCTGTTCTGGCTGTTAATGATGGACAGCTGAGTTGTGGGGTGTTTCACGCCAACATGATATTGGAAGGGGATGGAAGTTTTTTGGGAAGAAAGGGACAGCCAACTAGAAATGCAGCTAAAGATGATAACTTTTTAGAAGATGGATGTTGCTCTGAAATTAAATGGTCCTGGCCACAGTGGACCCACCTGTATACATATGTACTGTACTTAAAACTTACAAACTTTCTGAGAAAGTGAAATAAGTCAGTGGAATTATTCACAGGCCTAGACCTGGCTAAATAGGAGCATGCTTTCTTTGGTAGCTCAGCAGCAAACCACCTTCCAACATGGCACTCACCATTGACAGCATCCAGCACAGCTTCCCTTTTTGTGTTGTTCATCTTTGGGCGTTTTTCTTTCAGGGGCTTGGCTGGTGTTTGTAACCAAAGTTTGCATTTTGCAGACATCAGTGATCCACATGGGAGATGGGAGTAGTCTTCAACTTCTCATCTGGAATCTGCCAAAGAACATAAACGATTCTTATTTTCTAACACAAAGCCAGGCCCCAGAAAGGAGCAGCGCTCGGTGTGTCCTGCTGATAAAGGCAGGGTGCACAGGGATGCCTGAGGTAAAACTGTACAAGCTATTTGCATTCTAGCAGGTATTTTCCAATTGCCTGTAAATTCCTCGTAATTTTGCCTTTCAGACTGAATTCTACAGGCAAGATAAGCTTTTTTCAAAAGCATGAATAAAAATAGATCAATAATTTCTGAGTGAAAAAGCAAAACAGCATGTTTGCTATGATAAAAGGTGTGTTGAAACATTTTGGTTGTTTTTGAACAGTTGTAGTCCCTCTGTTAATATAGTTAAAGTGGATTTAAGCAAGGAGACAATCCCTAGGCAGCCAGTCTTTTTTTAAGTGTTTTATTCGGAGCTGTTCAATGTTATTTAAAAATACTTTTCACACAGAAGTTTATTTTTATTCAACATTGCTTTAAAAAAAAATACACACCCACCCCAATCAGTGTCCTGATGTTCCTCTGACCTGATACATTATGAATTTAACTGTTTTGCAGTACTAGCTAAAAGCCACTATTAAGAACTAAGACCCTCTTAAGCTAAATAATGTACCTATGCAACAGCGCACAGTGCTGTTCTCCTTCAGCACGCAGTGATCTGATATGCCACTGCCTTTGTGCATACTTGCCGGTGGAAGGCAAAGTAGAAACTGTCAGTAGAGCCACAACTTCGGCCTCAAGAAATACATGTAGTTCCAGAAAACTCAGATGGAGCTATAATACTTAACATCAGCTGAGGGCCTGCCTCACCATTGTTACGTATCTATAGGATATAATCCATGAAAGATTGTATGGGCTGAATTAAGACTCCTAAAAGGTGAACACAAAGCTATTTTTTCTGTCCCTCCCTTAACTTTTTTTCCTGATAACCCTCAAAATTTCAAGTGAAATCCTGGTGCCTTGCCTTTCTGTAACTTAATTGGCCAAGAGTCTGATCCAGAGTTTCCTGAGATGATGTTGATATTATCTCATATGTTTAACATTGGGAGCAGTACAATCCCCTATGCGTCACTATTGTTAGCTACTCCTAGCTTTTTTTTTTTTTTTTTTGATCTGCTCCAGCTTTTGCAAATAAATTTGGCATACATGAGTTTTGCTAAACTTTTGACTCACAACAAAGGAAGGAAAGATTTTCAATACAAGGAAGGACCATTGTTCTGCATGTAACGTTGGATTTATAGATGCTTTGAAATTTTCATACACTCAAACTCACTGTACGGTGCTTTTTCACTTTATGTGATCTGTCATTTGTATATATGCACGTATGATGGATGCCCGAGCCGTGAATAGATGTTCCAGATCTCTACAGACCTTTGATCTAAGTATTGTAACATCTGAGCTGGCTTAATAGTTAATGTTGGGATGTTGTCTTTCCTTTTAGCCAGTTCTTGGAGACAAAAAGCAGCAGGACTGCAGTTAGCCCCATTTCACCTTCAAACAGTGGGTGAATTCCTATGCAATTAGCCAGATCGCTTCAAGCCACAGCCCAGCAGGGATTCTCTGTCCCCTGAAAAACAGCACACTGGTAGACTTCAACTTTCATCTCCCTGAGTCACTTGACAACCTTGATACCGGACAACCAAATTCCCCTTGCCTGTCCTGCATAATTTAGCCCCAGACTGAATCAGAAGAATACCATGCTACAACACTGTTTGTAAGTGATAACTGCGACTCTGTTTGGAGCAGTTCTCTAAGCAATGGGATCATGAACAAATTCAGTTGAACAATAGGGAAACAAACAAACTCATTTTACTCATGCTGTAGCAGCTGCTGGCTCTTTTCAACTACTTCATTCCTCCCTCCCTTCTTTCATCTTCCAGTACCAGTCTTCTGTGATCATTTACTCTGTTCGTAAGCAGAGTCAGCTTTTTAATAAGTTACCACCACCTGGAATGATTTACACCAGCACATCACTCAGAAAGACCCTCTCAGCAACATCCCTGAAAAACCTCTATGCTGCGTGAAAATACTTCTCTTCATGCGTACTTTTGCACATCCATTCAGCCCCCTGGATTTCCCCTGTAAGAATTTCCATAGAAACAGTGATTTCAACAGCTTTCTGGGATGTCATACTAGATTCAGCCATTAGACACTGCTCTCTTGATTTAGTACTGAGACCAGCACATTACAGAAGCTATTAGGTGACACATCATCAAATCATACCATTTAGTGAGTCTCTTCAGAATAGCTACTAACTAAAACTTTTCCTTGTTTGCTTTGCTATACTGGAATCTCCTATTAATAGTTGATAGCTTCACAGCAAGACATTGCTGAAATACATGCACTCTGCATATATTGTTTTTTTTGAGCTGCCTGGCTACATTTGATAGCACAATAATACAGAGCTTTTACTTCCCATTAACGTCAGGAGTGGGTGATATGGATATATAAACTGCTTTTGTTCTTAACCATGATGTTTGACTTTCTCATTCCAATGAACCTTGAGTTCTGTAATATAAATTCAGCGTCAGAAAAAAACCAAGAGAACAGCATCTTTCTATAGTATTCACTCCTCTGTATAAATTTCCCGTGATGCTCCTGATTCTTTTTTAGAGACTAAAAATCATAGCGTACCTTTGTCACGCTTTCAGAGGGAACCTGAAATTTTCATTTCAGTAAAACACTAAGCGCATATCAGCAATACCGTTTTGTGAAGTTATTGTATAGGTACATGATCACAAGTGAATCATCCCAGCTCACAATCTTTTGTGTGTCACTATATGCAAAAATACTCAGAATAGGAATGAGAAAAACTCTGCCTGCCTATCTACAGATAACCAAGGAGATAACAGTTGTTAACCCCTCTACAGTTTTGGCTGTAAAGAAACTGTGGGCAGCACAAATACCTTCAGGGAGCTGGAGTTCACAAACGGGACTTTGGTGATTATCTAATCCAGCCTTCTTAATAAAACAGGCCACATCAGTTTGCCACACTACATCCTGTCTGAACTACAGCATATCTGTTAGAAAAAGAATCACCGAATACTTTGGGTTGGAAGGGACCTCACCCTGCCCCTAATTTTATCTAACGTCACCTTCTAGACTGCCAAGCTAGATGGAAGGGCCTTCTTCAGGCATTTCTAAACAGAGGTAACGACAGATTATGATCAAAGCACCCTTTAACGTTCTCTTTGGAAGTTCAACAGACTGTTATTTTGCTATATTCTTGAGCTAACACCAGATCTGGAGAGAGCATCCCAGGCACAGTTGCTAAAAGCATCAAAGCAGAAGTACTACAGCATCATCACTCCTACTTAGTATTTCTTTGTTACTCCTTCCAGGGATCATGCTGTCAGTCCTTTTGTATTACCTACATTATTAACTATTCCCTCAATCTTTGTATCATTTGCAAGCATCTGTGATGACTGTGTGTTTCCTTCAAAGGTACCAACAAATATTTAGTAGTATGCAGCCGAGAAATGACCTAAGAAAGATCTTGCTGAAAATGTGCAATTACAATTCCTCATTCAAAATTACATTTTGAGATATCCTACGCTAATGTTTTAACTGAGGACTGGATGGTCTCTGTATCATTGCATTTCCTTGATTTAGTGTTGTGTGGTCAAGTCACATGCCTCACGTTTCTGAATGCATTACCTTTAATAACCACACTTAATATCTTTTTGATGCAATTACAAACCAATGTGACAGAATCTATTTTCTGCAAACACATGTTGATTGGCATTAATTACATTACTTTTCTTTAATTCATTATTGAAGCAACTCCTGTAACAGTGATTCTATTCTTTTGCCTGAGATCCCTGTCAGTCTGACAGGTCTATAATTACCCAGGTCATTCAACTTAGAGCCAGATCCAGAACAAGATTTTGGAAAATTTTTGGTACCTAACATTTAGAACTGCAATCTAAAATCTCTTCATTTAGCAGCAACTTGAGACTGAAAGCACACATGTACTGTCAAAGTTGACTACACGCTTACTATTTTCCTTGTCTGCATGTCCAGATAGTCCTGAGCATAGATCTAACTCAGCAAAGCCCTGCAAAGACAGGCAAGGGAACAAGGCAGGGGGATATGGCTTACCTTTTGTAAAAAGGCCTCCTGACTCCTAGGTGTTCAAAGTTACTTCCTTAATCACACAGCTGAGATGTAAGGCACCCTCCACTCCTTTTGCAGTTGTGGTGCTGTTCAGAAAGAAACCCAAGATTTCATTAGGTCAAAATGAGTGAGACCAAGAGAAAGCTAATGGCTATAGCTTACTGGTTAAATCATTCGCCCAGGGAAGGGGAAGACTGCAGGTTCTGATGCCTGAAATGTTTATGCATTACATATGAAACAATAATAATTACTGGACTGGAAAGGCAAAGTTCCCACTTTGTATCACACTCCAGGGAAATTGTAGGTTTAAAACCTCCATAACCAGGCTGAGAAAGACATCAATTGTGAGATTATGTGATAAAAGCTTGTCTACACACCCACAAAGGAGTGCAGAGAGACAATGGCATGGGGATAGCCCAAATAATACCGTGCCCTGGCTCCTCCCACACCCATCACAAGAGCCATCAGCCCATCTCCACAAGTCCAGAGGAGCGCAGGGACACAATGGCAGATGGGAAGCCAAATTAAGGACTCAGAGAAAAGGAAAATCTGTCCAGGTCCCTCCCAGGGCTATCCCAGGAAAGTCTCAGCCCCAGGGTGCAGTCATTAAGCTCATCAAGACGGGTCAACACCACAGCAACTTTAGGACTGAGGGGGTTGCAGCCTACCGATATAGGACAAATTATGTGATGCAGGGGAAGAGCATTTCAGGATTGCACAGGACTTCTTATGGGATGCTTAGGGGGAAATCAAAGGCAAAGAAAGGGAGGGATCTAGGTGATTTGGGAAGGAACAAGTGTGGGAAAATAGAGGGATAAGGGGATAGAAAGAGCCAGTTGTGTGTGAACAGTTTGCTGGGTGATGTGCTTGTCTGCCATGCCCTGCACCTGCTCAGCACAGACCATTCGTATCTTTTTATTAAATTCTTTTATAACTCTTTTTCTGAGTGAAGGACCCTCTGTTTTGGGTGTATGCGTGTGCATGGGGGTCTGAGTGCCAGCCTCTAGACAAGCCATGGGTTGAAGAGTCTGTCTGCCTGGGTGACAGTGACTGGAGAGATAGGAGTGAGTCGACTTAAGTGCCAGAAACTGGAATGGGACTGTGGGTCATAGGGGCCCCCATGCGTCCATGGGGCCAGCAACTGGAGTGAGTGAGGGTCTGGGTGCCAGAAGCTGGGCTGGGACCGCAAGCACTGTGTGCCTGGGTGCCAGCAGTTGGAGAGACCTGAGTGAGTGACAGGAAGTGCTGTCCACTGGAGTGGACCAGGGGTCAGAAGCCCCTGCGTCAGTGGTGCCAGGGGGAGCGAGTGTGTGAGTGCGTGTGCCAGCATTAGTAACGATCAAGCTGGACTAGCTGGCGAGAAGGTGATGTGCCCTGAGAACCGGGGAGGGGGGAGCAGATGGTGCATCTCTAATGGCAACACCACAGGAGGAGCTGGCATGTTAGACTGGGAATACATGCTCAACCTCGCTTTGCTTGGACCTGGAAGTGTGGACCTACATCAGCCTCACCTCTCTTGGGCTGATGGATCTGGCCTGATTCCTCTAAAATAAACACCAAATATTTCACTTTGTGGGAAAGTGCTGTAGCCCCAGGCCAGCAGGTAAGTGGGTAGCAGCAGATGCAGTCACTGCCATGTTTTTTAGAATAACTTCGCTCATTCTTTCTGATGAACAGCTGTAAGACATACCTCGGAAAGATTATAGCCATGAATCCTGAATGGATGAAAATACATTACTGGCAGAAAAGCTCCAGATAGTTTTTCTCTCTATGTAGTATTAGGGTACATAGATCCTATTTTGAGGTTTCTGACAAACTCCATGGATCGATGGGAAAGCGCAGGCCCCTAATTCTGGAGCTGGGTTTCCAAGGCCAGGTACCTAGGAGTTAAGTGTTGGCATATCAAGTCAGTTAATTGAATTAAGTGCTTGGAAAAAAAAAAAAACTACAGACACAACATTTGCTTTTATCCGCTGGAATGGCCCCAGAGCTATAGAAGTTATTTACAAACGTTATTTACAGTGTAAATGGTCCAGAGAACTCCTTTGCCAGCTAAGTTAAACAGCAGACAATCAAAGAGTTAAAACACGAGTTACTTCAGAGGCACTGAGCTCTCCTCAGGGCCCTAGGGAAGAATACTGATGACCCGGTGCTCTGAACATGATCTGTTCCCTGTTTTTTCTCTGCCCGCACCCCACATAGGAAAATCCTTTCTCTCTCCACTGCTTATGAATTTTATTTTCCAACCACACCTCTAGCCCTAGGAGAGCTATTATTGGAGTCTGTGTTTTTCAAACAGTTGATGCACGCATTATCTGAATTTCTTTAAAAGGAAGGGCTGCTAAAGGGTGGGTCCCAAAGCTGCACACAAGAGAAAAGTACACGGTGTGAAGGAAAGTAAAACACATATGCACAGATGCACTCCTGGCAACAACTCTTACAGTAATATAACAGTAAATACTGGCCTTTCTGCCTGAAAAACTAGACTCTGTGCAGAAGTTTGTATTTACAAGTTATTTCTTGCAGTCTCTCCTCAGAGATTTAGCATTAATGTATCAGGAACTAGACCAGAATATAAATTATTTTCCACAACAGTGAATTTAAAAATGCTCACCTGTTCTCATTGAGTTTACATCACGATTTTATATGTTTTTAACAATGTGATTGGCTCCTCCTGTATGTTTAACAGCAAATTCAGTGAGTGGTTTACAAACATAAACCAAACTGTTTCACTGGATTTGAGCAAGACAGAATAGCCTCCGGAAGACTAAACTGCGTCAGCATTTTTTAACCCTCAGAGAAACCAGCCACCATCACATGAGATGCAAGAGCAATCTGATCTGACCTTACCTGCCAGCAGTTCCAGCAGTGACAAACATAATCAGCTAAGCCAAAGGTTTAAGCCTAAACAACAGCTACCTCCTTTGGAGCTAAATAGACTTACATCACCTAACCAGAAGATGAAAAAGGCAGCTAGTCTGAGGGAAAGAGGCAGAGTTTTCCAGTGGTTTGGAAATGCTTGGAGGTGTTTCATCGCCATTTTAATCCTCATTTCTAGGTTTACAGTAAATTCAAGAGGACTCTGGGGTAGAGGATTGGAAAGAATCTTCCAAGTCAGGGCTACACCATTCATTTTTATTGAGATTGTCTGGGTAACTCCATGGAAGACGGCTGCGTGAGAAGCAGTGTGTTAGCTCTTGTTCCGCTGCACTACACAGGATCTGCAACCACATGCTGAAGGAGATCCCTCAAAAGACAAGGGGAACAGTGAGGAATGTGGGAGACATCACACACCTGGGACAAGCAAAACCTGGCCAGAATTTTATCAGGACCTTTGCCAACACTGCCACTTCAGTAACCCTGCCTCGGGTCAAACATAGGGTCCTTTGTTGCAGGCAACCAGATTTCACAATTCCTTCTGTAAACTGATTAAACTTTGTTTTAAAGCCAGTCGTGGTCATTGCTCCGCTAATTTCCTTTTTTTACTATGGCCAGTGAGGATGCAGTAGGATGCCTGTTTTTTGAGAGAGATCAATAGAAAGCTGAAGGGGGAAAGCAACTCATCAAGATGATGCAGATCAGATTATTTCCAGCCTTTATCTTATCTGAACTGTGACTCATTATGCAAACTTTCAGTGAAGGAAGTGTCAATTTTATCAATGAGATAGATGAAAGGGGAAAAAAAAACCCAACAAAAAACAACCCAAAACTACAAAAAGAGAGCCTGGGCAGCAGCCTCAGTTTTGTATAACGTGAGCTCCCAAATTATTTTTAATAAGCAAGTCTGCCTTCTCAAGTACATGCATGCCCTCTCACCTCTCCCACTTTTCTACCAGATATCCCAAAACCAAACCCAGGGCTCTTAACTGAAGTTGGTCTTCATGTCTTCCCCCACTCCTTCCTGCATCTCCTGGGCCCCTACCCCCGTTATCTGTCACCCCCTATTCTCACCTAGGACCCCAGCTCCTCATAGCACTTTGAGCACTACTGGAAGTCAAGAGTTAGGTACATGACCATGATCACCTTGTCTCACGGAGTACCAGCTCCTCATGAGCTCGCTGTCAGGGATCAGCAGGAGCCAGGCTGCTCCAGAAGGAGAGGAAAGGCGGGAGCCGAGAGGGGTCATGCAGGCTGCAGGGCAGGCACCCTGCCCACCAGTGCCCAGCCCTACAGTGAGATGCAGTAGGACGCCTGTTTGGGTCTCGATGAAGTAGCTGCAACCAGTAATAAGTGATGATCTCTGAATACGTTCAGGAGTCCCACGTACCGGTAGATGAATTTTGGATATGGAATTCCAGTTGGTCTCTTCTTCTCCTTTTTTTTTTTTTGTTTATACATATGAACATATCTATTTGCATAAATGAATGTAGCAACTTTTTGTAAGGATTTCACTAAATTTAGCATATAACATTATTCAGAGTGAGAGGATATGGAGGAGTATGACCCTTTTCTTTTCAAAAATCAGTATATTGCCATTTTGTGAGGGTGGGGAGCCTGCATTTTGAACGTCTATGAGAATTTGGTGCAAGCTATCGCTCCCATTGGGTATTTCTTATTCTTCAGCCCCCACAGAACATAAAAAAACCCCAAACAACAAACAACCCTGCCACACTCTCCTCAAGGCCCATCCTGAGGTGACGGTTAAAACCCCAGGTGTGGACAGGGCGAGGACCGCCCAGCCCGCGGGCGGCCGTTACCTGTAACGGTCACCGCCTCCTTGCCGCCACAAGCTGAGGGCGGGCGCATGCGTGCCCTGCCCCGCCCCGCCCCGCCCCGCCCCGCCAGCAGTTCCTCAGGGAGCCCCGGCCCGGCCCGGCGGGCTGCCACCCAGCCCCGGGGCCGCCCTGTCAGCCACCCGCGCTCAGCGCCGCTGCGGCGTGGCGGGGAGAGCCTGAGGCCAGGCGAGGTCGGCGGCCGCCATGGCGCACCGCAAGGCCTCCCGCAGCCCCTACTACTTCTTCGTGCGCGACCAGCTGCCCGAGCTGCAGCGGCGCGGGCTGCCCGTGACCTGCGTGGTCGACGCTGTCCCCTACTGCTCCCAGGCGTGGGCGGTGAGGGGAAGGGCCTTCTCCCCCCGGCCGCCCCTCGCCTCTCCGGCCTCCTGCGGGGGGGGGACACGACACGGGTTAAGGCAGCTTAGCGGTGGGGGGGAGGCCCGCGGCGCGGTCCTGCTCCAGCCGCAGTGTCTCGGGGCCATGGGTTTCATAGCAGCGCACCTGCCTCTTGCTGGTGGGGAACCTCCACCCATCAGGCGGACCTGTGTGGTGCCCCTGTGCAGGTTGCGTGGGGGACAAAATGGCAGCGTGGCCTTTCTTGGATGGTAAACTAGCTGGCGGCTCAGCTGCCCTATGCTTAGCGGTTCAACTGGGCATCTTGTGTGGCCTCAGCTGGCTCTAGCTAAGAAGCACAAGCTACATCCTCCTCCCCTCAGCTGCAAGGGGGTAGCGGCATCCCTGGCTGGCAAGAGTAGTTTCAGAAGACCTCTTGTTTGTGGTGGGGCGGTGTTAGTTCGTCCTAGTCTGAAGATGCTTCAAAAGCATGTGCTCGCTAGGTGTTTTGCATCAAAGCTTATGGCTTCGTTAGGGAGAAAGCTACTGGAAATGTTTGAGTCAATGTTAGCAGTTGGCAGTTCTTGCCAAGCGTTAGTAATGTACTTTGGAAATGCACAATTAATTTCATACATGGAGTTTGTTGGTTTGTGGGACTACTAGAAGGAAGCAGTAAAAACCTTATTTTAACAATTCGCTTTCCTTCGAGTTGCTGACTAAGGAAGAAAAGATGGCATATACAGAGAAGTCTCGTAAGTGGAATGAAAAGAAATGCTCTCAGAAGACTGTGAAAGAGGTAAATGCTGAGAAAGGAACACCCTTCAATGTAGCTAAATAAGAGGGGGAGTAAGTGGTGTTGGAGTTTGGTCAGCTATGATGCTATGGAAGATCACCTGCCCTCCATAGCTTCCAACCTCTGTAGGTTATGGCTGCTGTAGTAGTCTGTACTGTTATGAAGGTTATGCAGAAAACCGTTTGATTTGAAGGTGAGGATATTCTATACCATTTTAAACCAGTACAGCTTGTTCCTTTGGGCTCATTTACCAAGTAAAACGTGGTTCTCTGACAAGTTAGTTTTATATTTAACAATATTTTGCAGTGACTGACCTACAATTTTTTTTATTTATAATACTACTATATTATTACTATTACTGTAATACTACATATATTGGTATGACTTCTGGTCATAGGTTCATGTTGCTTTTGCTTTGTGGATGTCCTTAATTTAGGTGGTTCTTGTCTGATGGCCTGAAACCACATCTTACACGCAGCTGATTTGGCATTCTCAAGTGGCTGCATGGTGGCTCAGGTCAATGAAATGTTGCAACCTACACACAAAAAGAATAATTATACCTTGCCATTATTTTTAGATTGGTTTGATTACGGAGAGAATAGTAATGGTGGAGGACGAAATCCCATAATGTAAAAGTAAGCAGTTATGTTAAGCTGAATGTGATTGTGGTCAGAAATAGTGCTAAACAGATCCCTTCTACTGTTTACTGTCATGAAAAGGGGGTGGTGGTGTGTGTCCATCCCCCTTTTTTTTTTTTCCCCTTCTGTCTGTCTTTCTCCCTCTCCCAGCAGTTCCCCGAAGCATAGTTTGCTTCGGAGTTTAAATTATGTGAGGTGTCAGAAAGCTTATTTTATTCCAGTCTTGGTTGGCAGTGTAAAAAATTTGTGTGTCAAAGCAAAGAGCCTGATTGAGTAAATGGATAATACTCCATTTACTTCTTTATCCCATATTACTAGATACTGACTATGAACTACAAATTACTGGTGAGGGTAAATTTTAGGACTTTAAAACACTTACATGATGCTAGGGAGAATGACAGGATAATCGTAGTTTGGAGTGACTGGTAAATCTAGGTTAGTTAATTCAGTCAAATCAGACTAGTAGAGAGATGTTAGGCAATGTTTTCTGATTTTGCGGACTTGCCTGTATGGGAAAGAGGTTTTAAATCGTAATCATCATTGTGTTATTTAGCAGGCTAGCTGTATGTAATTAATGAAGCTCCATTTTCGTATATAATGGAGAGCTACATGAAATGACAACTAAGTCATAAATGGGGGCTTCTGTATTTCCTTCCACAAGCAGCAGCATTTTAGAAAGCTGTAATCAGGTAAAGGAATAATTGCCTTATCAAAATAAAGAACATCATCCTTACTGCCTGCCTGTGGAAATAGGGAAGTGTGTATGTATGACATTATATGTGATATCATTTTATTAATCACAACCCTGTACACAGACAACCACAGTTATTTTGTGTGGTGAAAGGTCTTGGTCATCTTTGGGAGATGACCTAAGCTTACTTGGATGGGAATAATTCCTCATTTTAGTTTAAATAGTTCAAACTGATAATCAACGACCTTTGGCTAAGATAGTCATCTGGAATTAGTGTACCTGGATATGGATGTTATTTTCAGTTTGGGTCTTGAATGATTGAATTCTGTAAGCCTGCCAGGTTTCCCTTCCTGTCCTCTTAAAAGGTCATTGTTCATGCATGGATTTGCAGTGCTTAAAGGGCATACGCGCCCCTCTTACTTGCTCTGGGCCACAGCCATCTGATGACTTCCTTGAGGCTTTATCAGCTTTTCATGAATTCCATTCCTAGTCAAAGGCAACTAATGCATGTGCCAAACTTTTTCATAAAGTTTATGGAAAAAGTTTTTTGAAATTCCAATTTGAGAAGTTCCTCGCCTGTGACAAATGGTTGAACCTAACAAAATAATATTTTTTATTTTTTTAATTACATTTTGTAAATTTAGCTCTAGTTCTTTCCAGTTGTAGTGAGTTGACTAATATACTAAGAAACCTATCTCTCTTTTTGTTAGAAGAGAAATCTTGCCTTCCAGGTCTGCAAGTACGCAGGCACTTGTAAATAAACTGCAGACTTGTTCCACCTAACCATAACTGTTAGTGGATGTCATATGTTCCCCTAATAGAAGGATGTGAAGGACTTTATTGGGGTCCAAGATCCAAAATCAAGACTCTCTTGATTTTCTTTTAACTTTCTCATCTTTTCCAGACATGTAATCTGGCTCATCCAGTTCCTGCTTGTCTGACCACAAAGATGCCCAGTGTTACTTCTCTTCCAGATGCCTCTGCTATGTCTTGGAAGAATGACCAAGGTATAGTAATCTTAAAGCAGTTGATCCTGCGAGATAAAAGCTTGCCCTTTATAGATATTCTCAATGGTACCTATACAAAGCCTGTTTACAGTTTGCTAATAGCCATCTGTGTCAACTGTTTCTTTGTTGTCAACTAATGGTCTACTGCTGTAAAAAGGTCTTTTGTAGTACAGAGGGAAGTCAGTGCAAATGTGTCCCGTGTCGTGTCCGTCCGTCCCGCCCCCCCCCCAATAATTCTATCCTCTGTTTTTTAGCTTGATGGGAGCATAGCCACTAATAGAGTATAGCCACTAATAGTTTCTTTACAATTATTTCAAGGTTTTTAAGAAAAAGGTAATTCTTCAACTCCTACATTTATGATTTACAAGGCCTAATCCAAGTTCAGCATAGAAGAATACTTGCACCAATTTTAAAGGGTGAAGAGTTGTTAGATATCAAAGTCCAAAATTTGTATGGTAGAGGTGTTAAATAAAACCATGACCTGGACTCTTTGGGAGAATAAAAGAGGGGATATGTACTTTGTCAGTGCTTTTATAACAGCCTGGCTTGCTTCCATATTGAAAGAACTCTTGAAAACTAAACCTCTCTTATCTGTACCCCCTCTTCAAATGGATGTTTTGATTAGAATTGAATGAACACATCTGTAATTTTTGCCCCATGAATATTATATTATTCTGAAAAATGATAAATGGTAGTGCTTACAAGATAAGTCAAGCAGCCAGTTAATATTAGCTGTATCTTCTGTGTAGTTACGTTTCAGCTCAAGCCTTTTAACTAACAAGTATCTTGAACTATTTTCATGTTGTCATGGTTATGGAGGGGCAGGAAAGAGTAACTCCATATAAAGTGCAATACCTGTTAGCGTCTTCCCTGCCAGAGGTCATGGTCCCCTGTCATTGTGATGCAGATTTGATCAGGTTGGTCATGGTGGCTTGAGCTGAAACAATTGATCTTTAAACTGAAGGATAATGATAAGGGATAACTGAGATGCATTTTTTTGATGCTGCTCCTTAATATTTCTCAGTAAAAGTCCTGTATTGTTCCCTGGAGCTTTATCCATTTTTTCATAAGGAGCGCAGTTCAAACTCAGGTAGGAGACGTATCTTTCCTATGACCCCCCGCAGCTTGTAGAGTTTAAGACCCATGTAAGAGAGCACCAGCATTCAAGCTTAGGGCAGCTGGTGTTAAATGCCATAAAGTCTGGCATACGCCATCATTTCTGTGTAAAAACAGTTATACATCTCTTTTATTTAGTAGAACAAGTAGGATTTTTTTTTTGAGGGGCAGAACTTAAGAGTAAGGATTAAATAGCTACCTTAAACTTCAGTGAGAATGTTATGTGACATTCACGAAGAGAAGGATTAAAATGTATTGTGAAATATTTTTTATAATTGGGTACTTTTTAAATTAGTAAACTATAAATTTATTTCTTAACACTTGCCTTGGGTATTCTTGCTGCCTTCTTTGGGAGCTCATTTAGCGGAGGAGAAGCAATCCTTTTAATTAGCAGACTTCTCATCTACTCTTACCCCAGAAGATTATTACCAGCTCATTTAACTTGTGTAAGTTACTGAATTGAGCCTGTGAGGCTGCTTTGCAGTTACTGATTTTTTTTTTTTCCTAACCTTATTTTCCTAACAGGTGAAGAGACCTATCATAAAAAGGAATAGTAGTTCCTGTTGGATTCCAGGCCTCTTAGCATTCTTGTGGGTTTGGGATTTGATTTTTTTTTTTTAAATTGCTTTTATTTTGAGACTTTTTTTGCCCTGATCTCTGCACACAGTAGCATCTATGTAAGGTGTACCAGGACTACTGATATGCCTGACTCTTGCATAAGTATTAGTTACCTTGTCATCTCAGATACAGAGAAAGGCCTGTGTGTTTTACCTGGTCATTACCCTACTTTACTCACTGATAAGATAAAGTGCACCAAAGCTTTCAATGGATGAGGTGAGGCAAGGATGCCTTGCTGTAACCTCTGGTGACTCTTTTGAAATTTTTTTTTTCTTTTAGCTGTGGTTGTAGACATCTTCTACTTCCTGAACATTTACAGCCATGGCAAGCTGCCGTCCAACTGTGAACAGCGCTTCCTTCCTTGTGAGATTGGGTGTGTCAAGTACTCCTTACAGGATGGCATAATGGCTGATTTCCATCACTTCATAGATCCAGGTGAGTTCCAAGGAAGGGAGACAAGAAGTAGTTCATCTTGCTTTGGGGTGAGTGGGAGGCTTTCTAGTGTTACTGCTGCCCAGATTAGATTTCTGGTATTAAGACAAGTTTATTTCTTTGACTATAAATGGTTGGACTACTTAAAACATTGGAGCAGTGCTGATTGTTTCTGAAGAGATGGACTTAAGCATCAGAACTGCATGAAGCTTCAAAGAGGGTAGAACAAATCCAGGAGGACCTTAAGATGTTTGTGCTTTATATTTCATGCCAATTAAGGTTTGTCTTGATTGGACCTAAACATGCACACTGTACAATATACTTTGTTTTTTAAAATGCACATTGAAAATAACTTTTTCAAAAATACTTGTGGCACTTGTACAAGGCCACAAAGGAAGATGAAGCTGTTCCTTTCTGTATATGAAACTATGGTGTATAGTTGAGAGTTAAGGATCTATCATTGTGGATGTTGGATGATGATTGCTCTTTTTCTCCCATTTCCCATGCTCTTCTGCAGAACTACCACCACGTGGTTTTCGGTACCACTGCCAGGCTGCTAGTGAGTATCAATGGAGAAAAAGAATGGTATGCAAAAGTATACAGTTCTAGACTCGGCTTAGCTGATCTGTATCCAAGCGTTTTGTAAGTCTACAGTTTCTCCTTCTGGGAACTCGTCAAGTTTTGAAGGGAAAGAAGTGACAGAGCAGCTTGTCGCAGTAACCTTTTATGTTTCTTGTACCCACAAATGGCAGAGCACTTCACCCAAAATGGTTTTGTCAGTGGCAGAGTTATTTTGTATTCTGTCTTCCTATTTTAATTCAATAACAACTGCAGTGTGTTATTCTTAAATGGGACAACTTTTTATGGCTTTAAATGCTTTCAAGCCCATCTGAGCAGAGTGTTCTTCCCTTGATAGTCCTTGTGTATATCTTCAGCATGAACTGCTAATTCATAACAGGGTAACTTAAAGATACTAGTTTGTATTTAAAAGTTGTAAGTGTTTTGCAGCTTTACATATATCAACAAAGTTAAAGTATTTATACCATTGTTGTGTCTGGCTTGGCCTGCCTTGTTTCCCTTGTGACTCTTAAGTAGTGTTTATAGATTGCACTTTGTTTGTTAGGACACTTCCTCCCCTTGTGTACAGAGGGAACAAACTTGGCCCATGTTTTCCTATGTCAAATACGTGGATAATAGCCTTTTAAAAGGGGTAAGTGTGTATGTGTTTGTGCACAGCCCAGACCCGCCAGCCCTCTGCTGATGGAAGCAAGGTTTTGATAGCTTAATCACAGACACTGCCTGCAGAGAAGAGGAGATATGTGTGTTTGTGTGTATACATTTATGTATATAAAAAGATACAAAGGAGAGGGGAACTGTATTATTTAAGGAAGCAGGACTTCTCATAACTTGTGTGGTTTTTTTCTGCCCCCCTGCTTCATTAGGTGATGCCACTCATAAGATCCCTATATCTGGATTTGATCTTTCACGTACTTGTTACGCAGTTGTCCTACGGGAACTTCTTGAGTTTGCCCAGCCAGCCAGAGGTGTTCGGCCTCACTTTTACTGCAGGGTATGGTCAAGGTCAAAGTAAGATGCTCTAAATCAAAACCTCTAATTTCACTTCTGTGGGATGACTAAAGAGACACTTCACTCTAAAACCTAATCAGTGTGCAAATAAGTGGGAAAAGACACTTTTTCCAAAGTTTCCCGGTTCCATGCAGGAAGAAATGGCCCCTAGAAGCTAACCTTTTTACAAAGCAGAGACCTAATTTTCTGCCTTCTTATTTTCAGCTTGCACTTCTGGCTCTAGTCTACTGATGAACATTTCACTGGTCTCTGACATTTTGACTTAAGGGCTTTCAAGATTGACTTTAAATTGATTGTGCTGAAAAATAGTCACACAATCCTGCTTTTCTAAGGGATGTTTTTATGACTCTTTCCCCATGAGAATGCCGTACATCTTAATTTTTTCTCAAGTTTAGTTTGCCAATGAGCAAAACAATGTTAGGATTCAGAGGCATTTAAGCTTCATGACAGCTATATTATGTTTTGGTTCCATTCGAGCCTAATGTTAATCCTTAAAAAGGCAGGGAGGGTCAAAATCTTGGGCTCTATCCATAATTATAGGGCTCTGAAGAAATATGCATGAAAAAAATCTCAGAGCACTTAATGGAGATACCTGTAGTATGGGTTAACCTTTAACCTGTCCCCAAACATTACTCCAAAATTTCTCCTGGAGTTTGGTTGGAAAGCCTCCGTGGCATTTGGTTCCTCTTCAAGATAATTTGCAGGAAGAGTATACATTCAGTCCCACAAACATTGAATTTTGTTTTGGAGATTACTTTTTCAGACGTAGTCAGAAGTCCTGTAGATGTCAGAATTATATACTGTACTTCTTCAATGTGACTGAAATTTTCTTTCCTCTAGTCTACTGACAGATTCCGAATTAACTGGTGTCTCAATCGAATGGCTAGCATAACAGGTGGGAAATGAATCATTTTTGGCCTTTTTTCCCCTCCTCCCAAGAAAGAAGGGTTATGAAATCATGGACAGCTGCATTTGTCTGAAAACCTTAGGGTCTCAAAGCTTTCATAAAAGCTGGTAGTGATAGCTGGAACTACTTTGCGTGCTTCTCCCTCTTCTTTTCCCTCCCCATCTGTGACAGTAAAACAGCAGCATGATCAGCTATCTGGCTAATGAGCACATCTGTAGAACAACATACTCTGTTTCTTGCTCAGCCAGTTAAAGTAGCACTAGAGGCAGTGACATTACTGTGAAGGTGAGCATATGGTAACACATGGGAAAACTAACAGCTTCTGAAGAGAGGTGGCCTGTAAGTAGGATACATAATTACTGACTAAGGTGGAGGAAATTACATATATATAGGATGACCCACTTTGCTAGGAAGCCAGGTTTTGTTAAAACCACTGATGGAATAACTTGTTAAAGTTTACAAGAGCTTTGATGCTCTGGTAAGAGGCTGGGCAATGAACAGGGACTGACTGAGAAGTGAGCTGAGCAGAATATCCATTGACTCTTTTGTTCTCCTGACCTGGATTTTCTCTGAGCTATAGGCATTGAGAGCCATCTGGAGCTTCTTGCTGTAGAAGACCTGGTAATAGAACTGTACCGGAAGAAATACCAAAAGGAGCCATCCAAGACTTGGGTGTGTAGAGAACTGGATGTCTTCCTGTGGGATTTCTCCAGTAATACCAGGTATGATGGGTTCTTCTTTGTGGAAACGTGTATTAGCCTGACATATCTTGGTACCCTACATACAGCCTGTATGCTGCTAGGGTAGAATGTTCTGCCAGCCTTCTAATTGGAAATGCTTCTTGTCACATCATGAGTACAACTGGAAATGAAAAATACTTTCTCAAAAGAAGTGAAAAGATAGATGGCTTTTTAATGTTGAGTCTGAGGCCTAATTTAAAGGAGGGGTTAAAAAATGGGAATAAAATATATTGTGGTATTTAACTGGAAATCATAGAAGTGAGAAGATTCAGACTCTCTTAGAAGTGTAATTTGGATGGGACCTGGCTGTTGCTGTACATCAAATGCCTCATGCTGCTACTGTGATGAGGGACAAGGTATGTTTGCCAGTGGTGTAAATCAAATTCTCAAGCATAAGCGTTAAGCTAGATCCTATCTTTTTTCTTCCAGAATGAATGCTCTTTATTACACATCTGGAATTCTATTTACTTTGTAGGATTTTTTCCCTTTTTTTTTTCGCCCTATGTGTCTTGAACGGTAAAGCTTTTCCTGCTTTCAGTTTCTTCCATGTTTGTACAAAGAACTGGTAGGTAGCTTGTGGTGTTGCAGAGGAATATTTAGTGATGACACAGTTAACTTAGAAATATACTTTAACTTTTCCTCTGCTACTGTTTTAAGTAAGAACCAATAATTTGATCTTAAATTTTAGTAGAACTTTTCTTTAAAAAAAGACTATTTTTGGAAGTCTGCTTACAGTATGGATTTTAAGATCCATAGGGATAATCAGTGTCACTTTATCTTTTTATAGTCAGGCAGTTTTCCATTTCCATGAGTATCTTCACACTAGAGGGAGACCTTAACAAGAATGGAAAAATGTACTTTAAAACACACATTTAGAAAGCAGGAAGCTTATACTAAGAGGAACTATTTCACATTAGTGGGAAACTTCAAATTGTTACCTTTAAATTCCATTTGTCTCTCAGGGTTCTCTTTTCTCCCTTACCCCCCACCTCAGCATGAAGCAGGTTGCCCGTTAACTCAGCATGCCTTTTAACTCTGCATAAACCACTTAGAGCTTAGTTATTGAATGCTGGTCCTCTGTGAAAGTTTAAAGGTACTATATGGTCACTGAGACAAAAAGATAACATATTTAATATTTTTTCCTGTTCCTTCTGACCAGACAAACTATTCATGTTGATTAACGAGGTAGATGCTTCTGAAATAAGCCTGAACTTCATTTCATGTAGGTGCAAGTGGCATGAAGAGAATGATATACTCTGCTGTGCTTTGGCATCCTGTAAGAAAATTGCGTGAGTATTGCTAAGGAGTTATCTCCAGTATGATGACTTTTTATTTTGTTAGATGCATGCTTTTGGCTCTGGCTTCTCTGACTGCCTGGAGCAGTGGAGTTCTAGATCTTGAGTTTTATTTATTCCCTCCAACCCCAAGATTTTGTTCTATTTGTAACTTTCATTGTTGTTTATAAGGCTTAGCAGTATGCTGTAAGTCTTAGCACTTAAATGTAATGTAATTTCTGAATTTCTGTGATAGTAAGGTCCATCACTCTGTAGTCATTCTTTCACTACCTCCACTTACTATTGGAGAGTTGAGAGAAGTGTTAATTACATTAGAATTCACTGTTTTTCTTCAGAGGTTTAGTATACCTGTATTTGGTGAGAAGTTTTCAGTGTATTCTTTTATATCTCTACTTTGGAAACTTTTATACTGCCTTACATGTAATGTAGATGCGTAAGGTTCTGTAATCTTTTTGGTGTGGGGAGAGGGAGAGTAAATAGTTGGGAAACAAGGAAATGCCAGTCAGTAGTAGTAGTACTTTGAGAGAGAGAATAATGAGTAGTCTTTCATTTAAAAAAACCTCGTTACGTACCGCTATGCCTTGCAAAAAAAAAAAATGTTGCTTTTCACACTTCTAAGTGGCTGCATTTGACAGTGTGGGGAAGCAGTTGTTTTAATTTCATGTGTAGTTGTAGAATAGGCTGGTGGTCTTGGAAGGATGCAGGGTGACTAGCTGCTGCAATAATGTCCTTCTGCCCTCTGTCATCTGCTCTGTGCATCTCAGTCTGTGGTGGCTTTTGTTTGCCAGTTGAAGAACTAAAAATGCTATGCTTCCATACGTAAGCATTACAGACCTCTTAGCCAAACTTTCATTGTTTTCTTTTCTTCTTGGTCAAGTTATTGCATCAGTAAATCTTTAGCTAATGTGTATGGAGTCTCACTGACAGCAGCTCACCTACCTCTTCAAGACTCTGATTATGGTGAAAGCACAAATACGAAGATGGTGATACTGGATGCTAGACGTTTTCAGGTCAGATGCTTTAAATTGGTATCCTGTTTTATTTCTAGTTAACTCAAGTGTTCAAACTTGCCAATTTCAAGCTAGTTGTTTTCTTTCTGGGTGCTGTCTTTTGTGATATATATATTGGGCAAACTGATGAAAGAAAAATAATCACTAGCTGGGTCATTTCTTCTGATTTCTGACCATAATTCGTAGGTTTCATGGATAGTTGTGTATACTGTATTTTAGAAGACACATGTATTATTTTGAATGTTTATTTCTTCGTACAGAAAATGAAGGCTGAGAGTTCTGGATGTGACAGACATCTTGCTTCTCCAAGTCAGGATCAAGAATTTGCCCCTTCTAATTGTGAGTTTGAAAATTCTACATTTGTAAGGGGAAAGAGGTATTTAAACTTAATCCAATTGCTGCTTTTTCAAATTTCTGGGCTTAGGTGTTGCCTGTCAGTGGCATAAAGCTTAAATAACTCTGTATGAGCTGCGCTTATTCCTGCCTATGGTTTTCACTGAATTTCTGAAACATAGAGCTGCCCTTTTCTTACTGGACACAGTCTTGCAGTCAAAAAGGTCTCTCAAAATTTAGTTTTTCGTATAAATGTTGCTCTCTGATTTATGCCCCCTTATTTTTCTTCCACATCAAGTCCGTTCTCATATGCTTAGGTGCTTTGAGGCAGGGCCATCTTTAAAATACTCTCCTTGCTCTTAAGTCATTATATGTGCAGACTCAGCTGGTACTTGTTGCAAGTATTCTGTTATAACTCAGTTTAAAAAGACTGCTTATTTAAAGTTGTCATTTTGGAGACGAAATTTTTTTTTAATAGAAGGCATGTGAGCTCAATTCATCTAGGCAGTTCATAGCTAATCTTCAGAGGAGCAGAATCAAGTTTGCAAGACAAATAACTGTAAGAATTCTGAGTTTGCAGCTTATTTTCTTGCATATAAAATACATGCTGAATTAAACTCCAAAACTGTTTCAGTTATAAATCATGAGATCTTATGGTCTTGGTGTTTATAGAGGACACAACCCCGGTCTCTGACTTTTTGTATTAGAGCTATTGAATAGGTTCAGCTCCACAGCATATGAAGAACAATTCCATTAGTTTATGCAGGCTTTAAAGGCTAATTTGATTTGCAAACTGTATTTGCAAACTGTATTTAATTCAATAGGTGATTCTCCATGTGGTGTGAAGACTTCCCTTTATGGAACAAGTACCACGCGAGGAAGAGGAATTACTCGATTCCTGAAAAGTGCATCTGATCTATCCAAGTCTTTCAGTAGTTGAGAACCTTTTTTACATCCAGGACAGCTGTAAATTCTAGTTTTCCTTGTTTCCCTAAGATAACCAGCTGTAAATTCTGGTTTTCCTTGTTTCCCTAAGATAACCAGCAGTTTCTCCAGACTGCAGTTTTTCATCTTATGTGCAACCCTTGCAGTTCAAGTTCTTGTTATAATGATAAAACTATTGACTGGTTTTAAAGAAGATGAAAGTCTTGTTTATTATGTACAGAAAGACTTATTTTGAAGGGACCTGACAGTTGCATCCTCTCTTTAAAAATACATGCCATACTAGTTCTATTTCTTAATGGATGGAGTGCAAACTCAAGATCGATTAGTCAATAATATCATTGGATTAGAAGAATTCTTTAGTGGCCAATGTGACTTTAAACAAGTGCTTTATTTCTTCTTTAATAACCTCCTTCCCCTCTTCTGCATGTGGAAGGTAGAATTTCCATGCATAACAGTCTCTCCCCCAAAAATGATGGGGGGGAGAGCATTGGAGGTATGAAGGGCTGCACTAGGGGAATTAAAGGTGTAACAGTCTTGAAAGTTTGCTCATAATCTGTCAATTCCAGCCATGAAGAATTTGAGTGGTCATTCAAGGCAAAAAAGCAGACTTTCTATGTCTTGAAGGAAATATGGTGGCAAATTTATCCATCTATTAATGTTCTTTTAGAGGCACAGACTATATACATCAGGAACAAGTACACCATAGATACCGTTTTTCCCTTTGCATCAGTTTTCTGTTTAAAAAATGCATGTCCCTCAAATTTACAGACAGAAGAGGAGTGTAGGTGTTAACGAGGTTTTTTTGAAAGAATGTCAAATTTACAGACAGAAGAGGAGTGTAGGTGTTAACGAGGTTTTTTTGAAAGAATGTCAAATTCTAACGGATATATTAATCTGCAGATATAATTTCACAAGTTTAATCAGGTTGATAGATACCAGTCATAATTATTTGAGGGCACATAAAAACTGGGAGGCTGTCTGTCGTATCACTAGGAAGTTAGATGTTCCAATTTATGGATGTACAAGTTTTGGACTAGTCCCCCAAAAGTTGTCTGAGCCTCATCCTTAGTCCACGTGTCTTTAAGCAGCTGATTCTCAGAAATAAGAGCTTATTTTTTGGAGTTGTTTCTACATTTTGTTCCAACAGAGGTCCAGTTGTGAAATACTATTTCCATAGCAACTTAACTGTGAGAAGATATTTACTTCATTCTTTGTAGGAACTGAAACTCAAAATTAGGTCGTTCATTCTTTTGGATAATAAGGGAAAAAACCCCAAACAAACCAATCAAACAAAAAGCAAAACCCAACCAAAATAAGAGGTCAACACATTTATTCATAAAACTTGAGCATGCTGATCAGTATGTCAAAAAAGGCCAGTTGCTGGTTTAGTTGGAAACCTGTTACAGTTGCTATATGGTCAGTTGAGGCCCTTCTTCCAGTATTGTAGGATCACTGAAACATTTTGATGCCTCTTACCTAAGAGTTTGCTTATATCACTGAATTTTCTTGAATTATTCTGTATTTCCTTCCTTTGAAGCTGTTGTTCTACCTGCTAAATTTCACCAGATAAGGGACAATAAGCCTCTTAAGACTGAGATTTACCAGTCAAGCATCTGGGAATGTTGTAACAGAGTTAAGAGTGTCTATTTAGTAGTGGTAAAGGCTTCTCTGCATTGGAGTAGAGCTGTTTGAGGTTTAAGTTTCTTAACTGACAGCTGTTGCTGCACTGACATTTCAAAACACACATAACTGTAATCTTTGAGTTATTTTCAGAGGTCAATTTTGCAGTAAGTTTCACGTTTCAGTTCTTATGAAGAAGAGAATTCATTATTATTAAAATATTTATCAGTATTGGTGTAAGTACACAAACGTAAGAGCATTTGTTACTATGCTTAAGGTATTATATATCTTCAAGACTGAGATAAAGAATCTGAGTAGAAATGGAGAAATACAGAGTTAGGGTTCCATGGCATGTCTATACCTTATCACCTGTAACTTAAAATAGTACATAAGCTGTAGAAGGCCTAGTACATGCTGTAGGCAGTGGGCTGTTAACTAGGGCAGTAACTGTCTTACTGTAATAACCAATAACCTGTGGCGTTTTTTGTAGTGAAAACTGTAAGATCTATAAAATGAGAATGAGTACACTAACTTGATGTAACCCATTTAATACTATTATTCTGCATATATTGAGGGGCATCCCTAACAGCTGTTGGAGGATGATAGAAAATTCTTTCGTTTTGTAGCTCTGCTTCTCTGGCTGTTTTGCCATTTGAAACTCTGTTTGATTTCTTGAAAAATAAATTCTGCGTAAGAAACACAATACAGTAATGCGTCTCTCCTTCAATGGAAAAGTAAAGATGAGGTAAAGATGGTGACTTACAATCTTAGTACACTTCTTAAGTGCAAGAAATAGTACTGGTAAGGCACAGGCTATAGGTCAAAATTAGAACAAAATTTTCCCCACTTGCATGACAAAATTCTCAAGGGGAAATAAAACCAAGTAAAGGCAGAATGGTTCCTGAGCAGAGTTTGAGTGATGCAGCCTGGGAGCTTTAAACATGTACTTTCCACATGGGGAAAAAAGTAAGAGTAACTTAATACTCTCTGCATATGGGTGTATAGGTACCATGCAAATTGAACTGTCTAAAGAGTTGTTTTTGTAAAGGAGACATCTAGCAGATTCTATCAAACCTCACTTCCTGTCCTCCTATTAGCGTAGCTTACTCAGTCCTGTGACAGTAATGGGTACAAGTCTTCCTGGTTTTGTATACACATTAGGAAGTTAATAGGTATTTTTGTTCTTGTTATATAAGTAAGTAGACAAATTGTTGAATTGTGCATTACTACTCTCTACTATAAAGGTTTTGGCTAGGAGAACAGTTGTCTGAGGGTCATGAAAACACAATGGACTGTGGTGGCGACTTTGCTGATCTAGTCTGTGACATCAGTATATTAACCTGTAATCATACATTCTTTTACATTCTATTCAAAGAGTATATAACTGATATGGAAAAATAAAGCATGTTCATGTAGAGTAAGCAGCAGTTACTGCTTCTCTGAAGTAGAAACTATGAATTTGACTGTTATTTGTGCATTTCTGGCTTGTCCACCTTCTTTAAATAAACTGTAGAAACCTGGTATGCGGAAGAAGTTCCTACTGACCACTGTCTCTGCTCCAACTAAGAATATTCTTATCAGTACCCTGTATTCTGATTTAGCAGAAATGTTCTTTTAAATATATACTGTAGATACAATAATACCTGGTTTTGATGTCTGATTTAATTTGAAATTTGTTTTGAAGACTGATCTTACCAGTAAACATCAAGGCAAAGAAGGCATTCAGTCCCTTGATCTTCTCCTGGTCCTTTATGACCAGGTCCCCATTCCCATTCAGATGCACCCACAGAAGTTCTCCTTGTTGCCATTCATGTGCCTCACCAGCTTTAGCTCTGGGTGGGCTTTGGCTTTCCTAACTCCATACCTGCACACTCACACAGTATCTCTGTATTTCTTCCAGATGCTATCTCCTGTATATTTCCTTTTTATGTCTGAGTTTTGTCAGGAGCTCTTTGGTCGACCTCTGCTTCTTTTCTTGTTTATCTTGGAGGAGGTGATACTTGAAAAATCAACAAGCTCACCTGGACCTCTCTTCTCTTCAGGACCATATGCCACAGGATTCTTCTAAGCAGATCTCTGAACAGGTCACAGACCGCTCTCCTGAGGTCCAGGGCTGCGATTCTGCTGTTTGCTTTTTTCCTTCCTCCTAGGATTCCCAAACTCCACTATCTTATGGTTACTGAAGCTAAGTTTGCACCCCAGTCTTCACATCCCTGACCAGTTATTTCTTGTTTTTAAGTATGAGGTCCAGCAGAGAGCACCTCCCCTCCTTGGCTCCTCAGTCACTTCTATAAGGATTGTCAGGCTGCTTCCAGTTGTCTGAAGAAAGCCTTGTGTACTTCCTCCTGATAAGGCTGTCTACAGCAGACATCCACTAGACTGTCATCCATGTTGGTCTGCCCTCTGTGTCTAATCCATGAACTCCTGACTGGCTCATTGTCCACCCCCAGGCAGAGCTCTGTGCATTCCAGCTGCTCTCTCACATGAAGAGCAACTCTCCCTTCTCACCTTCTAAGTGGGAGAAAACATGCCGATAGTAAGTGATGTGTGGGAACGGAAGCCTAGTAATCTCTTTACTCCCAAGGCCTGTAGGCTTAACAGTTGTGCCAGTTTCAGGGTCTGCATTATAACTAGTTAAGTTATCAGAGAGTGTTTGCTGTGTCTAAAGTAAGATTAATCTTTATTACATCTTTAGCAATATGTTAGTCATCAAAATCTTAAAAGATAGAGGGAAGGCAGTAATTTGGTGGGGATTTTCTGGGTGGAGGGTCTGTCAAATATTAGGTGTTGGATTTTGCTGTTCAGGTGTGTGTCAAACTGGAGGAAGCACTGCTGTGATCCTTGGTCAAATGGTAGAGTTGATACTCTTTCCACAGGGTGTGTTCTTTTTTTAGCTCCCTGGGGTGAGGTCCATGCTGAGTCATACACAAATAGAAAACTTGCTTCCATTCCAGGGACTCTGGGTCTTGAGCCATCACCGTCAGATGGTGTTGTGCTGAAGGTCAGATTCTACTGAATAAAAATTTGCGTTGGGTGAATGAAAACCTGTATTCAGGGAAGCCCTGTCTGGATTTCCTTGCAAAATAGCTGTAGCTTTATGTTCCTGACATCTTTTAAAAAATCTGCATAATTAATACAGAGGGACTGTGCTTTTTGATCTGTTAGTTGAATTCAAAAGTGCTAATCCTTTCCCGTAGCAAGAATTTCAAACTTTCCCCAAAAGTTAAGTGATTCAAGTATATGTGTGAAACCGAGTATTTAATTTGTGGTTGATAGAAAGAGGTATATGCAGCTGACTGTAAAGGCTTTAACATCTTTCTATTTGGCAGAGTAAATGTACTGTAGTGGAGCAGGGGAATAACAAGTTTGTTGTCTAGTTTCTGCCTTCTTGATGTCTTCTGCAGGATTATCATCCCTTGCTTCCACCCTAGAATGAGCTGCCAGTTAATTTTTATTGCAATGATTCAGTAAAATGAAGAAATCAGCAAACACTTCTATTAGTCTAACCCTGTATTATCTCTGTTCCCTCACTTTTCATTGGTTCTGTCTTAGAAGCTCTCACAAGCTTCTTTAATTACCATTTCCAAATAATTCCCCTCACTCCCTAGCGAACAGGTGAAAGGCAGGAGAGAGGAGTTCCAAATTCCTTTATGTTGGGCTATAATAAATTTAATACTAGTTCCAGTGCATCCAGAATTAATCTAGATGGTTTGCTCATCATACTGTGAACTTCTTCAGATAGAAGACTGCCTTGGTGTCTTTTCCTGGAACAGATGATACAAATAAATAGAAAAGTAATGCTGTTACTCTAGCAACAAGAATTGTGAGATAATTAACTCTTGTCTGTCTGATCAGTTCTGAAGTGTGCACTATACTGAATCTTGTAATAACCAGTGGCAGTGCTGGGTTTTGTGCCTGTGTAATACTGGAAATACTTCTCAAAATCCTGAGAAGTGTGAGGAAGGCAGTGAGAGCAGACCTTGGGAGTTATGTGGGAAATAGGTAGGGGTAGAATCCCTGGGGGGCAGCTCTGAAGAATAAGGGAGTTCATTAAGGTTGGCAGTTCATTAAGAACAGTGTCTTCCAAATGCAAGAACAGTCCAGGAATGCAGGTAGATCTGTCAGGAGACTGTCTTGTCTTTACAGGGAACTCATGGCTGCACCCTAGTCCTAGTGCCATATATGGGAGGTGTGGGGTACAAAGGAAGAATCCACAAACACTGGCCAGGCATGTAGGGATGGTTTTTGGAAAGCCAAAGCTCACCTGGAGTTGATGCTTGCAAGGGATCAGGGTCAACAAGAAGAGCTGTTATGACTTTGTTAGCAGTGAAAGACTGAAGAAGGAAAAAGTGATCCTGTTGCTGAATGGTGTGAGTGATTTAGTAACATGGCTGGAGTAACATAGGTAAGGCTGAGGTGCTCAGTACCTTCTTTGTTTCAGTGTTTACTAATAAGGTCTCTCAGATCTCTATACTCAGGAAAGGTTCAGGGAGGAGAATACCAGCAGTGGATGAAGATCGAGTCAGGGATCAGTTGGGAGATCTTGACCTATACAAGTCCATAGGGCCAGATGGGCTCCATCTAGGATGCTGAGAAAGCTGCCTGACATCTCTGCAAGGCTGTTTTCTTACCTTTGAAAGGTCACAGAGAGCATGGAAAGTCCACCGCAATGGAAGGCAAACATTGCACCCATCTGCCACAAGGATGATCTAGGAAGCCATAGACTGCTCAGCTCCACTGGACTCCTTGGAAAAAACATGGAGTGACTCCTCTTGGAACATGTTTTTGGGTACATGAAGGAGAACAGGGGGAATGGGAACAGTCAGCATGGATTTGCCAAGGCTAAATCACTTCTGACCAGCCTTGACCAGCCTGAATACTTTCCAGGATAGGTTTGTGAATAAAGGGAGAGCAGTAATGGTCATTTGCCTTGACTTTAGCAAGGCTTTCGATATGGTCTCCCACAGTATGCTTGTATCCAAGTTGGGATGTTACAGTCTAGATGGGTGGACAACCAGGTGGGTAAAAATCTGGTCATACTCTACATGGAGTCAACTGACAAGCTGGGGTACTGGAGGAGTCTATACTATGGTCTGTTTAGTGTCTTTAGCAGTGATCTGGAGGAGGTGATGGAGTTCACTCTTGCCTGCAGAAAACACCAAATTGGAGAGACCAGCTGATACACTTGAGGGCAGGACTGCCATACAGAGGGACTTAAACAGGCTGGAAGGGTGGGCTAATAAGAACCTTATGAAACACAGCAAAGTCCTGCACCTAGGAAGGAAGAACCCCTTGCAGCAGTACAGCCAGGACTGGCAGGAGAGCAACTCTGCTGAGAATAAAGCCCAAAACTAAGAAGGGAACAAAAAAAAAGGGAATTTGGAAGGTGAAATAGGAGCAAGGGTGTTGATGAGAATACTTGCCTTGCAGGGTGTCTCAGAGGACTGGGAATCCTGACTCCTCTTTATCTTCATGCTTCTGCATTGTGGTGATCTGTGTCTCTAGTCAGGTCACTTACCTTCTGTTTCATCACTCTGTCACTCATAAATAATAGTGGTTTGCTTGCAATGTTCAGTGGACCTTTAAGTTCCTTGGATGAAAAGTGCCTAGATAGGGATAAGTCTTAAAAGCTAAGTGACTGATACTAGGAACAAATAACGAACATTTTTTCCCCAGTAAGCCATATAGTATATTGCCTTCAGAATGTTATAAGCAAGTAAAAATGTTAATGGAAACAATTAAAGCTGGGAAGTGAAGGAGCAGTGTACTGGGGAGACGTTCCTCCCCTTTAAATACAAGAGGGAAATGTCGTATAGTCCTGGTTAATGCAATTGCTTTGAGCAGTGCAGGATGAGCCGATTTTCAAATTGCGTGCAAGATTTTTGTTCTGCCTACTTTTCATTGGGTTGCTAGATTGGTGAAGTGGACTTCTTTGCTTCCTTTATATGCTTCTTTATAGAGTAAATGACTTGTTGCAGGTTGCTGAGGTAGGGTCAGAGGGAAAAAGGGGTAGTTTTTAAATACCCTTCTGGTATGCTTGCGAAAACAAATCTTGCTAAGTAATGATGTGTCAAAATCTTGCTGTGGTTGTTATTCCATTTGTGGTAACAGATCTCAGCAGTCTTGCAGATGGGAAAATGGTTTGTGAGGGCTTAAATCCTTGTGTTGTGGTTCTTCCTGTTCATGCACAGTTAAAGCTTATATGTGCATGTTCTTCCATGTGGAAGCTGAACTTAACTACACAGTAATTTACTGTAGGCTGTGTAAAGGGTAAAGTAGAAATTTACTTTCCTGCCTGGACATTCATTTTCTGCCTACTTCCTGCCTTTTGAGGGAAGTGAGTATTGAAGTTGGGTATATACACATTAATTATTTTGAATTAATTAATTATTGCTAGCTTTCTCCATCTTCCCCCACAAATACATTAGTGCTTCTTTAGTTTTGTTTAAAGTTGTGGGTATACTACAAGCTCTTGGAGTTATTCCTGCTTCCGAAGACATAGAAGACACAAAAGTAATTAATTCAGTCACAGGAAAACCTTGGAGTAAGCTAGGAATTTGAATATGTGTGTTTCTGGCTGAATGAGTTTAACAAATTGGTTGAGGAAAAACACATGTAGCATTCTGATAAATACACAACTTCCAAAATGTTAGTCTTATTTAAAAAAAAAAAAAGAAAAAAATTGGAAGCAGCGGTGAAATATCTCAGCCATCTCTCTATGTGATATGACTTAGTTTATTTCCCAGTGTGTAACTGAGCTTAGCATTGTAGAACGTAAGTAGTTCTGCTTTAATGGTTGTCAAGTTTGACTTTCTCTTTTTTTCCCCTGCTAGTTCTTATGGAACCTGCTTACAGAGAATTGAATTCATGTTTTTGGGGGTCATTATGTAATCTCTTCTATATTTTGTGGCTGGTTTCTTCAGATAACAATGCTGATTTGCTAATCTACATTTTTCTTTATGGTTAAAATGACCGATGTGCAAATGTTACTTCAAGACTTCAGCTGACAAGCAGCAATTAAGCTTCACATATCCTAAGAGTGAAGAGTATTGGATAGGTAACACAGTGTTAAGATGGTTTAGAGGCCAGAGCCAGTTTCTGGCCATAAATACTTCTGCTAGTTGTCAAGTCCTTTTGCTGGTCTTTCCAGTTAATATCCAGTTAATATCCTCTTCAGCCCCAGGGTATTGCTGTTTGTGAGGGAACACAGAGTGCTGACTAATGTCTGTAACATTTATAAAAGAAATAGCTTTTGTTTCACAGTAAAAACTTGTTACAATGCTAATTAGATAATTCATACTATACTTGCTTGTTACAAAAGAGAATAAAATACATATCAGCTCTGTTTCTGAGCTAGGCTCCTTGTTTTTTATCTGCCTCCAGCTTCTGTGCGCAAAATTTTTTTTTAGTCATCCATTTTTGCAATGTTTTGTCATGCATCTAAACTAAGCACGGGAATAGGTCCTCCAAATGTCTTGCTGAGTTGCATTTCAGGTTGTTCATTGCCAGAGAGATTTGGGTTTGTATGTACTTTGTAAAGAGCTCTGGTTGTTGGTCTTTACAGTTGCTACTAGTACAAATGAATAATTATATTTGAAGTACCATGTAAAACAAAGGCAGCCAGAAAGCAAGCCAGCATAACAATTCTGTTAGTCTGATTTACATAGTTTAAAATCTAGAAAATGCTGCCCATATGTAGGAGGATTGCTGGTTTTTCTTCAAAGTTATATTTTAGATTTTTGTTACAGATTTAAAAGTAACTACTTGGGGGTAAAGGGTATGTGGGAGGCATTGCAGTGAGTTTCTGAAACTCCTGAAGTCAAAGATGCAGTAGAGAGCTTTGAAAGGACAAATATTGTCGTGTAAGTCATTTATTGAACATGTCGTCTTTTTTTAAAGAAAAAAACAAAAAAACCCCAAAACCAAACAGCTCTTAATTAGATTTTAATACCATATGGACAGTTTTTTGGCAAAGACAGACATCTTATCTCTTCCAAAGATAAGATACTGGTTATGGGAGTTCCTCTCCACATCTGCACACATTTTGCGTATACAGCGCTTCTAAATAAATTGTTAACAATTTTGAATAAAAAAGTACTTTTCCTTCTTTGTTTTTCTTCTTTTTATTAAGCATGTACTTGCCATGTACATGCTTTCACACTGTTATTTCTTCAGAAGCAGGAGCAATGGACTATTTCTGACTTGCCCATGCAACAGTCAGGAGGGAAAGGATCATGTAATGAAAATTAGTATTTAGGAGCTCTCTGAGCTGGAACTCATAAGTTCAGGAATCTGACAGTATGTAGGCTACCAGACTGTTTCTAGATCTTATGAGCTGCCAATTACAAATCCATCTAACTTCTTATCTTATCCATTCCATTAGTATGCATTGTTGTTCCAAACAGGAGACTTTCATTGGCCATCTGTGATTTTTGTTTTTCCCATATTTTTATTTATATGTGCATGTATAATACATACAAAGAACACATTTTATAAAATGTCCTTAAAAATCAGCTTGCTTCGGTCTGCATAAAATAATTTCTATACTGGACAATGCTGTAAGCTGTGACATTTGCATAACACCATAAACAAGACCACCCTTCCTTGATGACTTGCAGTTGGTGACTTTGAAACCTTCTGTGGATCTGGGGATACAGCAGCAACTCTGTTCTCCAAATAGACCTGACTGGCTTCTTTTTTCAGAAAGTGGGAACTCTAGAAGGCTGGTTATTTTTGGGTGACCGCGTGAAACAGTGCTTCAGATAAATTTTTCTGCTATGAGGTTATGTATTAGTACTCATTGTACGTTAAGCACTTCTTTTCAGGGAGACAAGGATATTCTCTCCCAGAACTTGAAGGCAGAGCCATTAGCTTTAATTTTATTACTCAAAAAAACCTTCTTGCAGTAAGAAAGAGGGATTGATTTCTTTCCTACAGTGATGTCTGTGCCTCAGCAAATCCTGAAGATGGCATTGGCCTCCTGCTTCTTTCTTCATTCATCTTCAACATCATCCTCTGCTCTCTGATTCCTTGTAGGTGTCTCGTTGGAGGGTTCATTTCTATCTTCTCGCTCCCTAAAACATTGTTCAGGAGTAGAGATGTTAATTAAAACCAACTAGAAATTTTACTGAAGGGGTTTTGTGTCAAAATTATTTTAGACTGCTCTAAGCTGACCTGGAAGTACACCAAACTGAACTCCATAAATTAAGTCTTGTGGGTGATGCAAGAGGTGCATGAGCTATTTTTTTTTCCATAGCATGTATGTAGAGAAAGTGTGACTGGTGTATCTTTTCTCATCCTACTTTTGTTCCAATGGTCTGTTTCCATCATGAGAATAAACAAAACGTTTCTATCTTGGAGTGATAATTCTGAATGGCGATTTAGGCTAGCAAGGACAGAAACAGCTATAGGCAGTCAGAGAAATGAGAAAAAGTCTGGGCTTTGCTTATCCAATAGCTGTGTGTGCTTGACTGAGTTGGGTTTGCTAATTCAGTTCCAAGGTTTGGATGTTTGGGTTCTACCCCAGAGACCACAAAGGTGTCTGGTAATACTGGGCATATTCCATGAGGAGAGATGTGAGCCACTAGGGTAGAAACTGAAAGGAGAAAGCAGTGCACACTTTCCTTCTTTTTTTTGTGCTTTCCACTCCATAGGTTAATGCTGGAGGGAGAATGTGAGCCCTTCATATGTTCCATTCACTTTTCTAGAGAAAGGTACTTACGTCATCTCATAGTCCTTGTCCTTGTTGACCCGACAGCAGCAGCAATAGGCTAAAATACCAATAACTATAATTGCAGCAACAGTTCCACCAATGATGCCAGCGTAAAGAGCTATGTTCATCGATGCTACAGAGGAAGAAAAGAATTACCCCTTGCAGTGAGAATGATATTAAATACAATCAGCACAATCACTGGACTTCAAATCCCACCACCAGATGTCAGATCTCACTACCAGAATCACAGAATCACTATGCTTGGAAAAGACCTGTAAGATCATCAAGTCCAACCATCAACTAACACCACCGTGCCCATTAAACCATGTCCCACAATGCCACGTCCACACCTTCCTTGAACACCTACCAGATACAGACTGAGTAGAAGCCACACTTATTTTGCTACAGCAACTGGAATTAATTACGTACTGCATAGCTGATAAGTCTGCAGGAGCAATTAGTTAGATAGTGATAGGGAGGAGCCCCTGGATCTGAACAACTGCTGTACTTTGTCAATACGGTTTAAGTTTCAGACTTTAGGGGCTCAGGCCTATCTCACTCTACACATCTTTTTGTCATCTGTGAACTAACTCTATGAGTTAGTGAGTACTCTATCAGCATGTAAACCAATGCAGAGAATCTGTCTTAAAGGTAAAAAAAAGTGTGCTTTTTTTTTTTTTTAGAATGAAAGCAGAATTTTATACTTCTGTCTGCATTGTACTTTCTCTGGTACTGCTCTTCTAGTAAGCAACCCCATCTCTTACGTGGCACAACGCTGACTGTCATGTTGCAAAATTCCTTTCCCACAATGTTTGTTGAAGTGCAGATGTAAAAGCCAGAGGTATCTGCCGAGATGTTCTTCAGAGTTATTTGTTCCCCTGTTGCGAAACACAAATCCAGTCCAAAAAAGAAAAGAATTAAAGCAGGGAAGGAAGTGGGGACAGCAGCCCTTCAATTCTAGCCCAGGGTAGTGGGAGTGACGAGAGGCTATTAAAGCTGATGGATTACTTCATCTTGCTCAGGAGTTGCCATGCTAGTCCCTAGGTTTTAGTGTGATTTGCGGGAAGACAAATGGAAGTGTGCTGTTTTGATTACAGGGAACATGTGGCATATGAACATTCCTTTTAGAAAGAAAATTGTAGGTGGATGGTAAAGAAGTATGTGTGCTTAGTGAAAGCTTTTTTTGCATTGGATTTTGCTGGGCAATATAAGATGGCCCAAACCGGCATCTGGCTTTGAGAACTGGCCATCTGATGAATTAACTTGTAAAACAACAAAAAGCTCTTAAATCCTCCAGCTCTTAAGATTTCAGATCTGAATTGTTTAGCAGTGGGGGAAATAGCTTTCTAATCCTGGAGACACCATGCAGCCTGTGAAAATAAATGAAGGAAAAGAAATGCAGTGACATGGCATTGCTATGGCACTGATTTTTTCTGCCCAACCCAACAGAGCTCAGAACTATATACTAAAGCTTAGCTCTGTCTGCTCAAGCAGTCAGTTTTCATTTGTTCTGTCTCCAGTTGACATTTGTATGTGTAGTCCATGCTTTTTGCTTGTGATCTGCTGATAAAGGTCCAGATTCCTGCTCTAAAAGCAAAAGGCTCCGAATGCTTTTCAGTGGGTTTCCTGTTTTGTTTTCCCTGCGATCTCACTTCTGTCCAGACCACTCGTGGGACTGGGATTCTGTTTAGTCTCTGCTGGCGCCTAGTGCCAGATAGTAAAAGAGCATTTTATTTTTTTTTTTTAGTCTCTACTTACTGTCCATGCTTACGTCACGGTTTTTTTGCACTGTGATGTTTATAGCTCTCAGAGTTGCTGTCTATTACTGGACTGTAAATCCTCCTATATTAAATCAAAAGTACTTGACTGGTGTGTCAAATTGGGAAAAATGCGGGTCAGCTACTATCAATTTTGGAGTGGCTAAGGGGATTCTGCACACTATGCAGCACTGAAAGAAATTGTAGCAACAGTGGGGCATCCAGCCACCTTGGGGCAGAAGGGGACAGTCAGCACACTACTTAGACATCGGTGCTCTGATGAAAACAGAAATGAGGTGGAAATGGATCAGAAGAGACTCCTGTCCCGGGGAAGGACAGGATGAGGGCAGAAGCTTGCTGCAGCTGCTGCTGTAAGACGACAGATCCCGGTATGTTCAGGGCTGTGCGTGATGTGTTGGCACCACTTAGTGGCCAGTCAAACGAATAAGGTTTGTGTCCCTGGTGACATTTCATCTTTTGGATAATTTATGCAAGAATCAGCGAGTGTTGACTATACTATCGCATCTGATCATATTTAGTTTAATTCCTTAGCGATGTTACAATAACTTAAACCAAAAAGGGTAGGTTCAGATAGTCAGTTTTTCTGGAGCCGAACATACCAGGAAGAGACAAAGTTGTTTAAAGGAATAAATCCGAGTCCTCTGTCTCTGCTACACTTCAAAGACTATTAAACCCTCATTTCTGTGTGAATAGTTCTGCAAAAGATCCTGTCGTGGAAATTCAGTTCCTTTTTTTTTTTCCCCAGATTCTGACTTAAAATGAAAGCAAATAAAATATTGGGGCCTGTGTGAGAGTCCTAAAGAAGCAGAAGCCTCCTTTATGCTTAAAGCAAGGAATGGTGTAACTCTTTCTGATACCACCTTCCTCTAGGTGAGGAGTCATCTCTGGAAGGAAAGTAGCTTTCAGAGCCAAATTTTGTTTGCCTTCACCACAGAAAGTGACCTGGTCGTTGTCGAGTGAGCTGGGATATAAAGACACACCAGTTAGAAACCTCAATGTTATTCCTCATGTTATGCCCCCCTTACACCCAGAAATTGAGAATTAATTATTTCTGGCTGCTTCCAGAGTGAGACAGCTTTCTTGCCAGGTGAGAGCTGAAGTGAAAATCTTACTGACCATTGTTACTTCAGGTAACAGTCCTTTTCCCCCTAAGTTACTCGTAAGTGTGTCTTGTATCAAAAGGACAACTTTTCAAAATCCTGGTCAGAGAACTTCCTAGAAAAAGCCTTAAGTGTGTTTTTTGTATTTGCATTTAAAAATATTTCCAACCCTGATCTACAGAGAGCTCAAGGACTTGATGTCTTTGAATTTCCTGTACCTTCTGTTGTTTGTAGTACACGGGGCTCATTTTCTACATTGAAGCTTTGCCAGGTATATCTGGGCTTTGGGGAGCCCTCATGAGAAATGCAGGTCAGATTGATTGTCTGTCCATATTCTGCTGTCCCCAAAATCTTGCATTCTGGCTTGGATGGTGCTACTGAAGGAAGAAAAAAGGAAGGAGTTTTGTTAATCAGAAGCAGTTTTTTGTTTCAAGCCATGTACTGCACCTGTGGGGTTTTTATTCTTGCTAAAGAGAGGCTGGTCTTGCACCTACCACCTTCTTCTCAAAGGAACTGGAGTGAACTTGTCTGTAATTTGTTTCTCGCTTCTTGGCACTGGTCAGCCAAGAAGGAATTGTAACATGCTTTTTGGGATATGTCTAATAGTGTTGGGTAACTCAAGTCCTCCTTTGATAATTGGAGTATGACAAGCTACAGGGGGAATGAGGAATGCCCTGTAATGAGGCAAGGGTTATTAGGAAAGTGAACTATACAGTTCTCAAGACTGTTTTCTATAGTCAGATGTCTAAGGGAGTTGGGTGCTCTAAGCCTTCCAACCTACTTTTGTAGTAGTAGGAAAAGACCAAAGATGGAATTGTGCATGATGAATTCCTGGAAAGTTTTTTTCTGTTAGAAAATCTGTTGTCTAAACCAATATGGATATTAGAGGAAGGACAGCGTTTTATCTAATTGATCTGGTGTTGTCTCCATCATGCTTACCAAGGACTGAAAGAGCCACGGTTGCAGTCTGCCTGGGGGGGTCATTCCGTAGACGAACATTGCATGCATATGTCCCGTTGTCTTCCATGGTCACTGCATTGATGGTGATACTGATGTCCCCTTCATTCACATCACCACTAAACTGTACACGGTTTTCATAACCCTTGCCATACTGTACAAGTCCATCAAAATACCTAGTGACAGCATCATCCTGATAGAGAGGCAGGGAAAATGATCAATCTTAGTTTCTTCTGTGTGAGTCTACAACCTAACTTAATGGATTATCCCACTCTCAAGAGAAGAGCAGCTTGGAAAAGAGGGCCTTAAGCTACCCCAGTTTGCCAAAAAGCCAAGAAAAACATAGAAATTCAAAAGGATCTGGGTTTCTTTCTGGAATCCCTGTCTCCCACCTTACCTGAAGTCAGAGACAACTGATTTCTTTCGCTGGGGCTTATTCACCTTTTCTCACCATGACAGGACACTGTGAGACTTATCCGAGATTCATATTATCAATCAAATTCCCCTAGGATTATACAAACTCCCTTGCTTTTGTCCAGCAAAGATCTTCAGAGAAGAAACCCTTGGCAGTTACTGCAAGGAGATCTCCAAAGGCTGCTTCCTCTCTCACTAATTCCCAAGAAGTCAGGGAGAACTTTAGAGGTCTCTTTACCTTCAAATACTTCATGTGAATGTAGGAGACATCAAGAATCTCTCCATGTACTATTATCATCAACTTAAAACTTCTTACAGAGTATCAATGATATGTGTATATATAGATATATATAATATATATACTTATACATATATTTTTATATAGTATCTGAGTATTTCATATATGTTAATAGATGTAAACCCACAGTACATACAGTGATGTATCCTCAATACAGAGATGCAAGACCAAGAGAGAGAAAAAAGAAGGATGGGGGCTTGCCTAGTATCATGCAATAGATTTGGGATAAATTGCATCTAGAATCAGAGCTTCTGTTTGCATAGTTCTGAGATTAAAGAAAGTCTTGAAGGAATCTTTTTCTTCCAACACACATTCCCACCCACAGTTCTGCTTTCATCTCTCCTCCCACCCCCCTCTTGGATGCCCTATCATAGGTTTCTTTATGCAACTTGATTACCACACTGTTGATTTTCCTCCAGACAACAACATCTCCTGAGGTAGTAGAAGCCTTAGTTTTAAAATGACAGCGGAGAGTAACGTTGTTCCCTCGTGCCACCTGTATTTCCTTAGCAGGTGCTTCCACAGTGAGGGCATGAGCAGTCACCAGAACTAGGAAGAGAATAAACTCTGCAGTCAGCAAAATTAACGACATCTGGATTCCACGTTTTGTCTCTTTGGCTTTCTTACATGCCACAATAACCCCACATCTCCTGTGACATCCATGATGTTCCCCACTGAGCAAGAGGTGATGTATGCTGTGACTGATTGACTATAGGAAGCTGCTGCACAGGATGGCTAAGAGCTAAACTCTGCTTTCCGTTCCTCGCTTCCCTCTTCTTTACCTGGACATACATTGCCATGCAGTTTATAAAGACATATTTTTTTTCTGAGCCCTCTTTCAGTGTGACTGACATCCTTTGACAGTTCTAAATGTACAGAGGGAGACAGATAAACAGATAATACAAATGCATCAGCAGCCTTAAGGATTCAGGCTAAACTAACAAATTGATATTGTCAAATTTCAGGGATCAGGAAAACTGACAGATAACTTGCCTCAATCCAAGTCCACAGAGAAGTGACATTTTGTGCTAGGGAATCAAAACCTGTTCATGTAATGACCTGAAAAGAGAGAAACCTAGAAAAGTAAAGACAGCTTGAAAGAAACGAGAGGAGAACAGCTATTTGTTTTTACAAATGAGTAGGGTAGTAGTCACCTTTCTCCAAGAAATGTAGCTCCTGCCTGTGGAGCGCAGGAATAGCTGAGAGTTGAATAAACCAGAAATCCCTCTGTGCCCTGGTGAAGCATGCAGGGCGCAGGGTAGGTGTTTCTTGCTGTATTCCATTTGACTTGGTGCTTAATTCATCATACCCAAGCATTAGCTAGTGGCAGATCTTAGTTATTCTCAGAATTGGGCTGGAGGTTTACCACCGCCCTTCCATAGATGATTTTCATGCCTGTGGGAACCTATGTTTAAAAATACCTGCTTTGCCCTTACAGTTTGTGTGTTGTTTTTTTGGGGGTTTTTTTATGGCAACAAACAATCATTTGGAAAAAAATCTAACTCTGAAACCAGTTTAAGAGAGTGCAGGAAGGCAAGAAAGGGAGTGCTGCTCAGAGGCACTCCCATGGCAAAGAGGAACATGGTCCAGTAAGGAGGAAAGTGGAAGAAGGCAGAGATGTATGCTTTCCCTGAGAGGGGCAGACTGTGTGTGGTGGTGAAGGTTTGCTTCTGAAAGAACCAGGCTGAGTCAGTGTTCCCCATAGAGGACTTGACTGAAAAGTTGCTATCTAGCAAGCTTTAGGTCCTCATTCTGCCGTTATCTCTGTCCAGATTAGATCCATAAGGAAATGTAATGTGTAAGGGAGAGAACAAGGGGCATCTAGATTCCACCTTGAGTTGCAAATGGATTGTGAATACATGCTTTTTTAGTCAGGAAAAGACCACAGACACATGCATTAGGTCAGTAAGAGGAAGCCATTGGGAAGTTGAGCACTACAGATCCTTGACTATAACAGCAGTGAATGATAGCGTCCCTTAGAAAACAACAGCATAGGGATCCAAAAGATTTTGTTGTCACTGCGCTAGGAACCTGCTGGTAGCAGGTACTTGCAGAAGGTAACATGGGACAGTTGGCAAGGGGATTTGCTCCCCCTCGGGAGAGGCAAAAGCTTCCGTAACAGCTTCCCAGATCCAGTCTGTTCTGCATAGCAAATGGTCCTTCAAGTCTCTTCTTAGAAATGGCCTATACTTACAGAACTGCTGCACCTTTCCTCTCTTGAGAGGAGTTTAACAGGAATTTTCCCAGCAGCCAAACCTTTCCCTCCCCTATAACCCTTGTTCCTTGCTGCCGTTCAGGAATGCCCTCCCTGCCTTCTGAGGCAGCTTCAGATGTTTTCAGCAAGAGTACAAAGACTGCCTTCTGTGCTTGTTAGCATCCTGGTGAGGAGGGGCTGCCGAGTGACCACAGCAGGATGCTTCTAGCCGAAGTTCCCACCTTTCTGCATTCCCCGTCCCATAACCAAGTTGTTCTGTGGTCTTGCACAGTTAATTAGTTAAGCGTGTGTTTTAGTCTCTTCCTCTGTGACATGGCGGTAGTGGTTTCTGTTCTCTTGGGGATTAATTCATTTACAGCTGCTGACAGCTATGACAAGGAAACCAGCAGGGTAAAGTATTTCTAGCATGGTTTTATTGCAGCCACTCCCAGGTCTTTCCCTGCTCTGAAGCACCCAGTGAAAGGGCCATGTTTGCATAGCCCCAGGGCTCTTTCTGACTGCATTTTTCATTGTGCCCTCTGTATGAGAGACACTTACGAAAGGTTTCTCGTTGCCTGTCATGACTGGATAGAGACGCTTTCCTGCATTTAGGTGAAAAGCACGACCATCTGTACCAGGAGATGGAGCAAAACCCATTTCCTGATCCTTTTATCACTCAGAAACTGGTTCCACCAGGCCAGGGTTCACAGATCATTAACTAAGCCCTGAGGCAGAGAAGAGACTGCCCAACCCTAAGGCTTCCCCTCACAAGTGCTTTTCCTTCTTCCAATTGGACGACTCAAATCGTACAATAAATGAGATCTTTGTTTTTTCCTAAACATGTCTTCAGTGCAGAGTCAAGGAACAGACGAACCAAACACTGTGTACAAGAGACACAGCCCGTAACAAGCAAGACTGCTTATTCATCTGTTGCTGTCACCCTAATGCTCGACTTCTGGTGCTCTCCCATTTTTCACCCACAATATCTCTTTCTGGCTCCCACTCCTCCCTTGTTAGGGCACCTTCTGGCCCTTGGGGAAGCTGCATGGTTTCATTCCAGACACCATTTACTCACGCCAATTTCCTCCTTCCCCCTTCTCACTACAGCTCAATTCTTCACAAAGTCACCAACAGCCAGCTAGTCACAGTCAGCATGTCTAAAAATTGGGGTTTATTCTTCAGGGGTTGGTCTTTTTCTGAGAGAAAACAGAATCTATTCAAAGTACAGCTGAAGGGAGGAGAGGGCCAGTTCTGAAAGAAGTTCAGAAAAGGAGAGAGGGCAAATAGCCTATATAGTACTAGAGGGATGGCATCACCTAGATTTAAGCCTTAGAGTTACTTTTTTTGTGTTACTAATTAGTATGTCTATAACATTTTAAGAAATTGAGAAAGGTTTTGTCTCCCTCTGTTCAACTTAAACATTTGTACTTGTACAAATGAAGAAGAAAATCAAAGTGATGTGTCTACTTTCACATTCCTTACTGAGTAAGTGTTAATCAAAACAGAATGAAGGGCAATTAATAGAGCTGAAAATAATTAGAGGAATATTTGTTTGCTGAAAAAATTGAGACTTTGATCAAGCAAAATTATTGCTGGTTTGTCTTGGTAGATTTGGCTAGTGAGAAAAGTAGGAAAAGTGAAAATGTGTTACTTCACTTTCTCAAGGAAATGCTCCGACTTTTAATTCCTCAATACTTTACCTCAGAATTTATCTGAAGTTTAATTCCAAAGTGGGAGAGGGGAAACCTCTTAAATGTGAAATTTGCATTAAAAGTAAATACTTTGTTTTATTCAGAATGACCATTAAGGGGTTTTTCCTTCAGCAAGTACACAGTACCCATTGTTCACACAACTACAGTGAAAAGCCGTACAGCAGAAGAAATCGGCCTGTGCAGAGATCCTGATGCAGATCATTCAGGGCAGCGCTGGCAACCCAACACTGCACTGCCATGTGCTGTGCAGTTTCTCCACTCTGGTGCAGTGCAGGAATCTACTGTACCTTCTCCAAAAATTTTTTAACGCTGAATTATTACCATTTGAGTCCTGCCCAAGCAAGCAAGAAGAGCTTCACCCAACATAGATATTTCTGCTCTGAAAAGTTTCCCATCTATAATTTGGATAGCATGAAAGGTAAGAATAATGAAAAAGGAGAATGAATACCAATCGTATTACACAATTTACATAATGATCATCAAATCATGACTCAAGTCCCATTTGTTGCAAATGGACCACATCCACTTTTTCTAATTACGTTAAACTTTGTAAATTTCCTTCTTGTGTGTCTTATTGTTTCAGTGAGGTTTTCAGGATTTTTGTTAAAAAATCCAAGCAATTTCCATGTGCGTAGCTTTGTTTGAAGCCTGGAGAAGGTGTAGGAGCATTGGTATGAGAAGAAGAGACAGGTCAAAAAGAACTGAGACTGCAGGCTCTGCGAGGCAGGATGAGAAAGGGCAAATCTGTGATGAAGGCCAGGGGCGAACTGGCTGATCTATATGCGTTAGTAGGGATCATTGTGCATCCCCTTGATGTGAATAATATATAGAGATCACAAGTTGTATCAGAGTACATATAAAGAGCAGGATTTAAACTTGCAGAGACGTACGCTACATGCAGATTTATGTATGAAAGAATAAAACCCAAGGACTTCTCCATTTCCAGTTGGGAAGTTCCCTCTTCAGAGGTAAACATTGTATTTAATGGAAGCCATTAAAACTGTTTTTAAAAAATATTTTCCAGCCTCATGAAGAATAGCATTCTTTTCCTGTTCTTAACACTGTCTTTCAGCTTTAGGAGATGCCTGTGAGTCTGGACATTCGGCACAGAGATGGCAAACACACTTGCCTGATCATAAACATGAAGGAATTTTTACTAAACAAAAAAGAAACACACAAAGTCCATTGGAATACTTGGACTTTGTAGTGCTGTTTCCTTCTACCCAACCCTTGAGGACATAACCAAATTAGTACTCACTTGCACTGAAAACGAACAGCCAAAGTCTTTTCATTGCCATCCTCCTCATCTCTCCCTTGTTTCACCTCAAGGTGCTTTTCTTTGTAATCTCTAGGTGGCTGGGTGAGTAATTGGCTTTAGCTGAAGGGCTGCTTCACAGTGGCATCACAGGTTCACTTCCTCAGTCTCTTTTAAAGTGCTGCTTCTCTGGTCTGCCACTCCCCTCCCAGGCAGAATGACAAGCCAGATCACCAGTAGGCTTTGACATCGCTTGCTGCTCTCTGCCTAGGGGCAGAGAGGAGACTTGTGAACTCCTTCCCCAGTTATGAACTTTCTTCCCCAATTAAACCACCTTTCCCAGTTTCCCATGACACACAGGTACATAAAGCAAGAGAAGAGGCAAACCGAAGGGTGCGGTGACTGGGAGTGTACAACACAACTGAAGTCAGGCATGTGATGACATGTAACTAGGGGAGGGTAAGTCTCATTCATCTTAAATATTTATTAAGGGAGCCTAGGGCCAGAGCTAAAAAGGTATTGAAGTGTTTCACAATGCAGCCAGCTGCACACATCCAGGCTTTAAGGAACTGAGGTGCTTAACTCTGCTTACTTTAAATACCTGTAAGCATATGCAGTTTATGAGAATTTGATGACTAGTGGGTTATCTAAATATAAGTGAGATGCATCTCAACCAGGTTCTTACGCTCTTATGCCTAATGTTTAGCTGTGCCAGTGTGTGGCTTGCACAACAGCTGTATGTACTGAAGGTACTTTCTCCCTTTCTGCTGAAAAAGGCTGTTAGATAAACCAATCCATGGCTTGTAGCATGCTAGCTATGTATCTGTTGAGGAATGCGCAGTGAAAGTCCAGCCACTGCTCACATATTCTGCATGGGCACTTGGAAAGCACAAATAACAGCTACTATAATTGACTGAAGAATAAAAGGAGGACTGATGGCAGCTCAGGCAAATATCTGTCATTACATTTAATTGAGTGCAGCTGGCTAGCATGTCTTTTAAACTCTTCACTGCCCATAGGCAGCAAGGGATGTCTCCATCTGGGATAGTCATCTATGCTCTATTTCTAGCCATTTGAGAGGCAGTCACTTTTAGGGTGTCAGTGATCATTTTAGGCATCTTAGATGGGGACTTCATGTCTTCAGACATCATTTTCAGGTTAAATGAATCATACTCACAATAAGGTGATAATACTGAGGAACTCCGGGTTGATTATTGAAGGAGGTTACCTCAAAAGTGGGTGTCTACACTGGAGATACCTGTGTTTAGTCCAGTAAAGGGAATCTGGATCTTGATCGTGTGCTGACCCCATACTTGCATGGTAAGCCTGCCAAAAGCCATGCTAAAGACTGCCTTTTTGTCTGTATGACAGTTGTTTAAAACACTTCCAAGAGAATGAAACTTATGAGTGACTGGAAATCCAATCCCTCTGATAGAAAGGACAGTCTATACTTCTGTGCTTGATATATAACCTCAGTTCTTTTCAAACAAATTGCTAGCACAAAGCAAATTAAAGCACATCAGAGTACAGAAACTGTATTCTTTGGCAATCTTCCAAATGAGGACAGCCGGTAGAAAAATCCGTCCTGCTGTACGCGTCCTGTGGACGCATTCCTGTGCAATCTGCTCTAGGTGAACCTGCTCTGGTGGGGGGGTTGAACTAGACGATCTCCAGAGGTCCCTTCCAACCCCTATCATTCTGTGATTCTGTGATTCTGTCTCATCTTTGATAGGCTGCAGGCAAGGAGATGGCAAGGACCCTGCAAAGAGAGGAGAACCTTTTTCCAAAAACAGCTTGATAGCCTCTAAATGCTAACTACAAATGAGTTAAGATGTAAATAAAACTGGAGCAAGGTCAGTAGTCTCCTTTCTTCTCTTTGGAGCCTACAAGGATGAGGTTTCCCACAAGGATGAGGTTCTTAAATTTTTACCTCTTTTAAAAACTTTAAGATCTTTGTGACTTTATCACACAGCCTCCAGGGAGAGACAGGTAGGATCTTTACTCTAGCTTCCACACTTTTGATTTTGCTCCCATTTTAACTGAATCTGATGAACAGAGATAGTGACAGAAATGCCATCACTGTACACCATCTGCCCATACTTCCTCTGTTAATTCTCAGTTCTGTACATAACAGCTTTGAGTATTCACTGAAAGAACTTGGTTACAGTCCCTGACAGACACTGTATCAACTTGGTAAGCTTGCCGTTATCCTCTTCACAGAAATAAGACATTCACTTCTCCCCAATAATTTCAAAACCCACTATGACAGATTAATAGTAATCTTAAAGATGGGAAGTTCCTTTCAGTCTCATAAAAAATCAGCGATCCAAATCAGTTGGGATAAGAGAGAAATCTAAATTAATGGTACTTCTTAGGCATTAATCATTGTCTTCCATTCCAAGGATCTGTGGTTGCACAACCAATGCACCTAACCATGGTCTGTCTCATCTCTTGCATAGCCAGGCAGATAGGGAAATATGGTATAGTGAGAAGTGACAGGGGGCAAGAGCTGATGACTTTGTGAGGGATGTTTATCATGCTGGGGCACCTGGACTGCAGGACACACATCCATTGGAAACCAGGCTTGTTAATCCCACTGCTTGTGGAAATACATGGGGCTTAGTCTATTTTCTTAACTTCAGCAACTAGCTAGTAAAAAACCCACAATAGAGAGAACTTGCAGAGTTAATCTGAAAACAATAGTTCCTCAAATACCTAAAGCAGGTCTGAGCTTAGTAACCTTACTGTCTAAAAGATGGTATGTAGATTAAGCAGTGCATGTTAACCCTGGAACAAATGCACTATTTTCACATGAATTTAACTGTAAAAACAACAAGGTGCGTCCTCTCCAAGCGTATTGGCATGTGTCTCGTTCCACTGTGCTGGGGAGGAGGGACAGGCACTGGGTCTCATCTCACGGTCCATAACTGGGACAGGCTGCCTTAACTGGTGTCCATGCGGAAATACTGGTGTGGAAACGATTCACTGTGGGAACAGTTTTACCCTGCCTCTATCAGCCACTCAGTTGCATTACAAGTAAATAAGTTGGCACTGAGATTGATAATGTTCTGTTGTTTTGGAGGCTTAGCTAAATAAGACTGGTTTCCTAGGTATCATAGAGAGCCTATGCTTCAACACCTGATGCTTACATAAATCTGATATTAAGACACTTATTTAGATGCACTTTATTTATTGCTTTTGTTAGTTATTTAGGCCTAGATTGGAAAAGGTATTTAGGCACTTATATCCTGTTACTTTTCCCGGACAATTCTCGTTGGGGATTTCAGGAGCTGTTGATAAATGCAGGAGGCAAATGCATAGTTTACCTATGAAAAGTCAGTAGAGCTGCCCAAACAGAAAGACTGGGACAGCCAGCAATTTTAAGAGATTTTAATTTTGTTTCTGGGTTGAGTTTCTTTCTCTGTCTAGTGTGAGCTGCTAAAGTTCACAGGCATTGGCACCACAGCTAAAGAAATGCCATAGGTACCAGCAACACTGCCAAAGCTTTATCATGGCCCTACTTAGGCTAACACAGGCCTATGTCTTAGCATAGGCTGACACACACTGACTTCTTCATGACTCACCCATGGGCAACACAAACCCTTAAAGTCTTATTTTTGCTGATAGCTGCAGTTCTGGGGAATCTTTTGCTGATATATAGGATTTTTAGGGGATATTATTAGATTATTTAAATGAAACTGCCATTGACATGGAAAGCTTTAATAGGAAACTAGGGTGGCTACATTCTCTTGCCAAAAATACATACTCTGATAAGGCTCATCTATAAAAGCCAATGAGGATTAATGCATAGGTAGCATAGTGCTAACACTATAAATGGTAGTAACTCCTGTTAAGACAGAGAAAGAAGAACCTTCACTAAATCACAGAATCACAGAATCACTACGGTTGGAAAAGCCCTGTAAGATCATCAAGTCCAACCATCAACCCAACATGACCATGCCCACTAAACCATGTCCCACAATGCCACGTCTACACGTTCCTTGAACACCTCCAGGGATGGAGACTCCACCACTTCCCTGGGCAGCCTGTTTCCAGTTGCACCACTCTGTCAGTAAAGAAATTTTTCCTAATATCCAGCCTAAACCTCCCCTGGCACAACTTGAGGCTGTTTCCTCTTGTCCTGTCGCTAGTCACTTAGCAGAAGAGACCAACATCCACCTCTCTGCAACCCCCTTTCAGGTAATGGTAGAGAGTGATGAGGTCTCCCCTCAGCCTCCTCTTCTGCAGACTAAACAATCCCAGTTCCCTCAGCTGCTCCTCATAAGACTTGTGCTCCAGACCCCTCACCAGCTTCGCTGCCCTTCTCTGGACACGCTCCAGCACCTCAATGTCCTTCTTGTAGTGAGGGGCCCAAAACTGAACACAGTAATCGAGATGCGGCCTCACCAGTGCTGAGTACAGGGGCATGATCACCTCCCTACTCCTGCTGGCCACGCTATTTCTGATACAGGCCTGGATGCTGTTGGCCTTCTTGGCCACCTGGGCACACTGCTAGCTCATATTCAGCCGGCTGTCAGTCAACACCCCCAGGTCCTTTTCTGCGGGGCAGTTTTCCAGCCACTCATCCCCAAGCCTTTAGCGTTGCATGGGGTTGTTGTGACCAAAGTGCAGGACCCGGCACTTGGCCTTGTTGAACCTCTTACAATTGGCCTCGGCCCATCCATCCAGCCTGTCCAGATATCTCTGCAGAGCCTTCCTACCCTCGAGCAGATCAACACTCCTGCCCAACTTGGTGTCATCTGCAAACTTGCTGAGGGAGCACTCAATCCCCTCATCCAAATCATCGATAAAGATATTAAACAAGACCGGCCCCAAAACTGAGCCCTGGGGAACACTGCTTGTGGCCGGCCACCAACTGGATTTTGCTCCATTCACCATGACTCTCTGGGTTCGGCTGTCCAGCCAGTTTTTTACCCAGTGAAGGGTACACCTGTCTAAGCCACGAGCCACCAGTTTCTCCAGGAGAATACTGTGGGAGACAGTGTCGAAGGCTTTACTGAAGTCCAGGTAGACAATGTTGAAAGCCTTTCCCTCATCCACTGGGCAGGTTACCTGGTCATAGAAGATCAGGTTGGTCAAGCAGGACCTGCCTTTCACGAACCCGTGCTGGCTTAGCCTGATCCCTTGGTTGTCCTGCACATGCCCTGTGAGCAGCCTCAAGATGAACCTCTCCATAATCTTCCCCGGCACTGAGGTCAGGCTGACAGGCCTGTAGTTCTTTGGATCCTCCTTCCATCCCTTCTTGTAGATGGGCATCATGTTGGCAAGCCTCCAGTCGTCTGGGACCTCCACTGTTAACCAGGACTGTTAATAAATGATGGAGACTGGCTTGGCAAGCTCCTCCGCCAGCTCCCTCAGTACCCTTGGTTGGGTACCTTCCATCAAGATCCCATCTTTCCCACCTAAGAGGACAGCACCTGGCCATGTTCAGTTTGGGTTCATTTATAAATGGATATATTAATCACCAATGACAGATGCCCAACCACTTACAGCTTGTTACTTTTTGCTATGTTTGCATGTGCATACTTTCATTAGCAAAGGTTTCAAGCATCTTTGCCTCTGTTCTGCATGGTCATCTTGATCCCATAAAGCAGCAACTTGCAACACCCAGTGAGGGAGAGCTGCCAGGCTGCCTGCTGTCTGTGTATTCTCCACAAGTCTGCAGTGTATGCGATCCTATCTGCATCTCTGCATGTGAATGGTTGCGGTGGGCATGGCAGCGCTTTTAGGTCTAGCCATCATCCCCTGTTGCAGCTGTATCCTAAAGATTCATGAACAGGATTTTCAGAAGCAGCTCAGTGACTTAAAAGCATCAGTTTTTATTGGGTGTCAATGGTATATGTGCTTCCACAACATTTAGGTCCTTTGAAAACTCTGTTCTCCAATAATAAGGGAGTCCATAGGCAAATGTCTTCACATCACTTCCTGCCTCAGTTGGCAGTAATTAACAAGAGCACATGTGGCACTGCATTGCAGAAGCAGCTAAAAATTGCATTGCCCAGAGGAGGCAGCTGTAGGATCGACACAATTCATCCTCTTTTGGTACATGAAACCATTAGGATCTCTTCAAACCTGTAATCAGTAATCCATTTCTCCCCTTGGTATGACACTCTGGATTCAATATACCACTTTCTCTTGTTCCTGCTTGCTCATCCCCGTGACTGTATTAACACAAGTCTAGGCTATGAGCACACAAAGACTTGACCGCCTGTTTCACGGCTCTTCCCTGCCATGATGTGGCCCCATTCCCATTTGGGGATGCAGCACTCAAGCAAGAAGGAAGGGGGTGGTATGCAGGCCCTGCCCAGCATGATAGAGCAGCAAAGTTATCTGTGGTATCAGATAGGTCATTTCTCTTGTCCACTTCCTTTCTTGTTTGCTTGTTTGTTTGCAAAAGGAATCAACAGTGGGATGTCGTTGCATGACTCAGAACTGGAGCCTGCAGTATGGGGAAGTAGCACTTCGGCTTTCATCTTGTTCTGCCTCAGACCAGCCTGGCCCATGAGCTTTGCTGGGGAGTCAAGAGATGGGAACTGGAGGTTTCCTCTTTGAAAAGGAATTGGAGAAGACACAGTGTACTTCAGTCCTAGCTCTTCCAAGAACAAAAATCAGCTAATCACAGAACCACAGAATGATTTGGGTCAGAAGGGACCTTTAAAGATTATCTAGTCCAGCCTCCTTGCCATGAGCAGGGACACCTTCCACTAGACCAGGTTGCTCAAAACCCCATCCAAACTGACCTCGAACACTTCAGTGATGGATCATCCACAACTTCTCTGGGCAACATGTTCCAGTGTCTCACCACCCTCATTGTAAAGAATTTCTTCCTTATATCTAATCTAAATCTACCCTCTTAGTTTAAAATCATTGCCCCTCGTTCTGTCACTACAGGCCCTGGTAAAAAGTCTCTCTCCATCTTTCTTATAAGCCCCCTTAAAGTACTGAAAGGCCGCAACGGAACCTGCTCTTCTCCAGGCTGAAAAACACCAACTCTCTCAGCCTTTCTTCATAGGAGAGGTGTTCCATCCCTCTGATCATTTTGGTGGCTCTCCTCTGTACCAGCTTCAACAGGTCTGTGTGTTGTGCTGGGGGCTCCGGAGCTGAATGCAGCACTCCAGGTGGGGTGTCAAGAGAGTAGAGGGTGAGAATCGCCTCCCTCGACCTGGTGGCCACGCTTCTTCTGATGCAGCCCAGGATACAATTGGCTTTCTGGGCTGCAAGTGTACGTTGCCGGCTAATGTCCAATCTTTCATCTACCACTATCCCCAAGTCTTCCTCCACAGGGCTGCTCTCAATCCATTCAACCTCCAGGCTGTACTGATATTGGGGATTGCCCTGACCCAGGTGTGGGACCTTGCACTTGGCCTTGTTGAATTTCATGAGGTTCACATCAGTACACTCCGCAAGCCTGTCAAGGTTCTTCTGGATGACATCCCTTCCCTCTAGCGAATCAACCACGCCACTCAGCTTGGTGTCACCCGCAAACCTGCTGAGGGTGCGCTCAGTCCCACTGTCTGTCGTTACTGAAGACTGAACAGTACTGGTCCCAATACAGACCCCTGAGGGACACCACTTGTTACTGATCTCCATTTGGACACTGAGTGGTTGACTGCAACTGGATGGAGCCATCCAGTCAATTCCTTATCCATCAAATAGTCCATCCATCAAATCCATCTCTCTGCAGTTTAGAGGTAAGAATGTTGTGGGGGGCTGTATCAAAGACCTTACAGAAGTCTAGGTAGTTGACAGGTAGCTTGCTTCTAGTAAGCTTGGAGTGGCTCATCCCGCACTGTGTTTCCCAAGGACATCAGAGGTCATACCAGCATTTCAGGTTGTACCTGGTGGGGTCCCAGTTGCCTGGAGGCTCCCTGCAGGCAGAAGTCCAGCTGCACTGGCTCTGGGCTCTTCTTTGGGCTCCTCCTGCAACTGGGAAATGTTGGAGGATCCAGCCTACAGCAGGGAAGGAGTTAAGTGCTTGACCAGCTGCTGTCTACAAGGCACTGAATTCTTTCCCCGTGCAATCCAGCAGCCACCGTCAGGACAACACTATATTTAGAAAGCTGATAAAGGTTTGGCGTCGACAGTTGTCCTGCCCCTTGATGAATAAGCCGCAGAGAGAGTGAGAGGGGGCAGCTGATTTCTCTCCCCCCAGTACCGATCCCTGCCAGGTTTCCTTCCCTCTTCACTGGACTCCTTTGCCGTGCCTGGAGGCAGGGACCCCCAGCAGAGTTGACCAGGCACAGGGGGTAAGTGCCCTTTCCTTGCTCCCCTGCCTCCCTGCTCGCTGCCCAGTGAGCAGCAGCTCCTCAGCCCCGTTGGTAGCATGCGGCCGCAGCCCTCCTGCCTGAGGCCGGCTGCTGGGGCTCTTCAGAGCCACCACCAGCTGTCGTGGCACGTCGAGGCAGGAGTTGCTCTGGCCAGACCCAGGGAAGGGGCGGCTGCTGCTTTCTCATGCTCCTAACTGAGCTATGGCCCCCTCGCTCTCCCATGCCCAGGGCAGGCACAGCAGCCTCCCCACAAAGGATTACAAGGACAAAGTCCTGAGGCTGGAAGCGCCTTCAGCCTTGGGCTTTAGGAGCATTTCATTTTAGGGAGGCGAGGTCTCGTGTTTCTTGCTCCTGACGCTCCTTCCAGTCCGGCTCTGGCTGTGTACAGCTTCTTCCAGCCACCACGCACTGACTGAGCCGGCCAGAGGGGGGATAGAGTTTCTGCCCCGCCACCCCTTCCTTCCTGGCTTTCCTGCGTGCTTACTCACAGGCAAGAAGAGCATTGGCACTTGCTGGGCACCAGCCAGGGAGCTGCACGAGGCCTCGGGAACAGCAGCCATCCTGGCAGAAGAGCCAGTGTGGCTGGTTAGCGGCAAGGGCTGCTCGCAGGGTTGTGGGAGCAAGATGTGGGAACCCCTTCTGCTATACCCCATCACCGCACAGCCGGGCGATGGCCTCCTCTGCCGACCTCTGTAACGGCTCTCCATCCTGCTGTGCTCTCCTTGTAGCAGGTCCTCTCACAGCTGCCATGGCCAGTGGCAGAGATTCAGACAGCGAGCAGGCAGTGCCCGATGAGGAGGACGAGGGACCGGACGTGAAGGCCGTGCAGGCCCACTATCTCCGCAGCCCCTCGCCCAGCCGGTGAGTATGCTTGCCGCAAGCACTGCCATGGCCTCCCGGTAGCACGTGGTAGATCAGCTTGCCTTTCCTCCTCTTCCACCACCTCCTCTCTGCACAGGCATTTGGATCAAGCTTGGAGCCCAGGGCTTCCCTCCCCTCCCTGAGGCAGGGGTTAGTGTGCCCGTGGGGAGGGAGAGAGACTGTAGAGGCAGGACTCACGCGCTAATTAATCCATCCTGCTGAGAGTGTATGCGCACACAGGGGGGAATAAATTGCAGAAAGCATTACTATGGGATGGTATCGTTGCTCTTACCTGTCTGATCCTCTCACATCCACCCCCACACTGAAAATTCTGATCCAGATTTCAACTCTTCCCAAATTCAGACCTGTCTTTCTGTCCATTATAAGGACCTGTGGATTTTTTAATGTTGATATTAGCCTTTCCCAGCCTGAGAAAGACTGAGGGTCTCCAGATTTGGCTTTGGTTCAGAGCCATCTTCAGCTACAGGCTTCAGGCACTGAACAGGAGGCTGTCAGAGCGCAAGCAGAAATTGAGTTACCTCAAGCAAAACAAGCACGATTAGATGTGTTTTCTTCTAATACAAGGAAAAATACATCCCTTTGTACTCTTTTCGTAAAGCAAAATGCTCTGCAGGGCTTTCTGTACACTTTGAGATGCTTTAGCTGAAGGCAGGGAGTAGGGATCGAGTTTGAAAAGAACCTGCCCCAGTGGCCCTCAACAAGTAGGAGGTTATGAAATGTTTCCCATTAACTGTGGGGCACTGCAGAAAAATGAAGGCAGAGTGCTTATTTCATTTAACTACATGTGTTTAAAAATTGTTTAGGAAGTTCACTGAGCTCACATAAAGTAAAATTATGTATTGAACTTGATAAATCACTCTCCTACTGCTCATCAGTCACTCGAAATGAACAGAAGCACCTCTCCAGTTTTTTTCTTCCCTTCTTCCCTTCTTCTTCCCTCGTTCCCTCCCCTTCCCCTTCCCCTTCCCCTTCCCCTTCCCCTTCCCTTCCCTTCCCTTCTTGCCTTTTTTTTTTTTTTGTCTCCTTTTTTTCTTGCTGTCAATGCCAAAAGCAATGGCAAGGTCCTTCCCAACCAGAACAACGCCCTTGCAGCATCCAGGCTTGGGCAGTTCTGCACCTGTGTATTTCATGGATGCTTGGGGCAGCTACAGGTAAAATGTGTTGAGGCTGTGGTGGCAGATTATTACCAACTGTTACCTTTTTACTGAGCTTGGAGGCAACCTTTACAGCAAAAGGAACTGAAGGCAGGGCATAGCTGCAAATTTTTGTCAGCTCCTGTAAATGAGACTGAGACTCCCCTTGCTCATCTTATAAACTCCTTTGAAGAGCTAGAAAAGGATTACTTTCAGTCACGGTTGACAAGTGCTGGAACCCAACTAAATGACCTAGATGAGACCATTAAGTGGTTTCCGATGGCTGTGCCCTCCATTTTGATTCTGGAGAATGAAAGCAGTTTAGTTCTTCAGACACTTTGCTGCACCCTGACTGCACACCCTCCGTCTCCTGCTTTAATTAAACAAAACCTAACAGTGTGTTGCAAGTACTGCAAGCCTGCATTGCCAGATAGCTCTGTGATGGCAGCAAACTTGTAATGATCTGTACCATCTGTTTGGAAGGAAATATAGAGGGTGTGCATCTGGGAAAAAGCTCTGTGAAATATTTTGTTAAGGTGGTCTAAATAAGAAGAGAAGATTCACCTGGACTGTACAAGTGGACCCAGATGGAAATATATTTGTTTTCAAGATTGTGGCCCTTTTTTCCTTAACAAAAACTTATGTAAATCACACTGTGTGTCAGAGAACTCCCTTCAGAGGTGTTTGTGGGTTTCATAGTTGTTTCTGACCTGCAGTTAGACACCACTATGTGAGTGGAGAGACTGACCAGAGATTCACGCTATGAAGTGACCAATGTACTGAGTACTGAGGGAGAGATTCACAGGCTTCAATCTTAATGCTTGCATTTCAGCTTGTGATAACTCAAAGGATGCTTGTAGGCAATTAGCTAACAGAAAAAAACCCCAACAGTTTTCAAGCATAATCTGTTTTGAATTGTTCAATAAATTCTAGTTAGGACAATGTTCATGTCTGTCTTTCTAAGTGAGAGCTACTTGTGAGACTATTCCTTGTGATCCATCCCCCTCCCAGTCTCAAACCAGACACTGATCTTCTCTACCCAAAAACTCCTCCACCAGTCCATTTTCTTGCACTCCCAGCCCACTGCAGCTCCTCCCCATGGGACCTGTCTACATCCTGCAAACGCTGGATACCAAGGCATATTTGAAGCCTATAGTGCCATGCTGGAGAGCAGGGTGGGGGTGAAGGGTGGGAGAAGAGCCGGGGCTTCCCTTCTACCATCAGAGGATCCTCACTGCTCCAGTTCCCTGCTGCTGTCTTCCAGAATGGGTGAAAAGGGCTAAAGTCCTGGAGATGGAATCCCACTGGAGGGCATTTGCCTAATAGGCAGTGTGGTTGGTTGGCAGGTATTCAGTGATATCGGACACTGATACAGAGAGCATCTTCATGGAGCCAATCCATCTGTCATCTGCTGTGGCTGCCAAACAAATAATCAATGAAGGTAAGAGGAAGAAGGGTAAAAGAACTATGTAAGTAATAGGGGCTTGAGTTGCACTTGTTTTGCCTTTCTCATCCAGAGATCCTAAAATGATAAAAAAAACCTTTATGAGAAAACCCCACCTGAGGAAGACGTGAAAACCACAAAGAAGTAACAATTTACAGAAAAGTTTGGTGACTTCCTTTGAAGTTGTGCACTGAATCTGTGGCAGAATTATGTACGGCAGTCGTGAATACAGTTTGATTGCTGGTTGCTTGCTGCAACAAACTGAATAGAATAGAATAGAATAGAATAGAATAGAATAGAATAGAATAGAATAGAATATTTCAGTTGGAAGGGACCTACAACAATCATCTAGTCCAACTGCCTGACCAATTCAGGGCTGACAAAAAGTTAAAGCAAATTATTAATGGCATTGTCCAAATGTCTCTTAAACACTGACAGGCTTGGGGCATTAGCCACCTCTCTAGGAAGCCTGTTCCAGTGTTTGACTACCCTCTTGGTAAAGAAATGCTTCCTAATGTCCTGTCTAAACCTCCCCTGGCACAGCTTTGAACCATTCCCACGTGTTCTGTCACTGGATACCAGGGAGAAGAGCTCAGCACCTCCCTCTCAACTTCCCCTCCTCAGGAAGCTGTAGAGAGTGCCTGCATTCTTCTGGGGCTAGAATGAGTGTGCCCTTAACTCTCAAGCCTTTGGCCAGTGTGGGTCTCTGGACTCAGAGGACAGTGCTATATGCTCTTCCCATTACTACATTGAGGCTGCTAGATAAGCACGTACATGCACACGTTGCAGACAGAATGGTATGATGTTACTGGGAAAAAAGCAAGCCACAAGGCTTGTCCCAGGAACAAAGAATGACAGGTCATATATTTGCTTTGCTTTTACATGCTTTTAGTTACAATGTCAGTTTATTCCAGAATTGAAGACAAAGGATGCCAAGGTAGATTCCTTGTGCCCCAGGATGTTAGAGTCTGCGCAGCAGTTGATGGTGGAAGACCTGTACAACCGAGTTAAGGAAAAGATTGATGACACCAGCTTGTTTAACACGCCGTGCGTGATGGACTTGCAGAGGGCACTTGTGAAGGACAGGCTGGAGACCCCCAGGGATGCTGTGGATGAAGTCTGGCCTAATGTCTTCATAGCAGAAAAGTGAGTGTCAGCTTTTATCATCAAGTTGCACGAGACTCCCAGTGAAGGGTTAGATGGAACCATTGAAGGCATAACATGTACTACATGCATCTAATACCTTTCAACCCTGGAGAGCCCCAAAGTGTTTTTCAGAATATGATCACAAAGGTCTCTGTGCAATGAAAAGTAAATTCTTCTGGAATAGAATCATTAGCTTTCCTATGCTATTTTGATGCTTCAGCAATTTAGGAGAGGAAAAGGCAAATGAGCCCAAATTACACTGTTCTGATTGGAATTTGGCCCTGAAATTGGGACTAAAGTCTTTGTTATGTAAAAGCGAGTTAAAAAAGTGCCATAGCAAATATCAAGTGGAAATGGTTAGGTCTTCTGTACCATGGCTCAGCTGTCTGAGACACCTGTGCAAGTGACTGGAACAGGATTAGAAGGGGATAGTGTAAAGTATCAATTACAGAGTGATAAAAATTGAGAAATAAGTAAACAGCCTGAACCTAGGATGGCAGGATGAGTTTAAAATCAAGCTGAAGTGGAAACTGAGCATGCAGCTCTACTGGTGAGTGCAGGTTTCTCATTTTCTTTTCCTGGTGAGTATTCGAAAGAAATACCTGTAGAAGTCTCAAAGGACATTAAGGTCTGAGTGGATCCGCATGTTGGATGAGTAACACAGACTGGGAGCTCTGTAGCACTTTTAGCAGATAGCTTCTTTCCTACCCGAAATAGGAGCACCAATATTTAACATCTTTCTTTCTTTTCTGAAGAAGTGTTGCAGTGAACAAAAGCCGTTTGAAGAGACTGGGGATCACGCATGTCTTGAATGCAGCTCATGGTACAGGTGTATACACGGGACCGGGTTTCTACAATGGTCTGAATATCCAATACCTTGGCATTGAAGTGGATGATTTTCCAGATATGGATATCTCCAAACACTTCCGCCCAGCTGCAGAGTTTCTTGACGAAGCACTGCTGACTTACAGGGGTAAGAGAAGATTACAGTGGTTCCAGAATGCTTGGGAATTAATGGGTGGAAGCGTTACACTGATAAACAGCCAATGCCACATTCGTAATTGCATAGAAGGCAGATACTTTGTTCTTTGCATCCAGCTACGGTGAACACTGCTTGACCATTTCTGCCATGCCTCATTCAAAACAGGAGGGGGCAAACTAGTGAGAGGAGGCAGCCCAGCAGTCCCTGTTGCAAGCCCCATGTCTTTGGACTCAAACTGGCTGCAAGCCACCTCCCTCAGCTGCTTTGAAATTACCCTACTATTGCAAAGAGGTGAAGCCCTGCTCCAATGAATATTTTTTTAATATATTGATATTATATAATACTATATATATTGATATATTCCTGTACGCTGCGAGTTTCAATTTTGCCAGATGCTTACTACAAAAGAACAGGCTGATTACTAGAACAATCCAAACAGCTGGGTTGAACCCCTGGATATCTACACCCAGGCCACTGTATAATTTGCTGGACTCCAATTCCATGGCAACTGTTATTCTGTGGACCTCCAGTGCATACTGGTCATTTTGTTGCAGCTTCGGTGGAGAGTTAGAAATATCTTTATGGAATTCAATATGAAAATGAACACCACAATCCATTATATCACTGATATTCTTCATATGTGAATTCAACATGTTTAATTTTTGTAGAGATATAACAGGTTACCTCCTAGTAGAAGTGACAGTAAGAAAAGTGAGAAGTTTTGTTAGTACGCAAGAAAAGTTGAGCCAATTTTAATAGCTCACCAACAACAACACAAGGAGAGACACTGTACGCATCTGTGTTCTTCCTCATAACTCCCATTGCTACCCTTGGCACAGTACAGATGCTTACTGCTGCTGGCATTCGTTGACCCTTCAACTCACTAAACCAGCAAAAACTACAGCCCAGCAGGGAAGAGATGGTTTTCCATTGGGTTAGGGAGCTGAACTGGCTCATTAAAGGGCCGGGTGAGTACCAGAGCTGACCCAGGAAAGGATGCAGGGAGACAGAGGAGCCTTAACGAAAGCAGAGGAATGAGATCTCCCCCTTTTGGTGAGCTGTTAGATAGGTTTTACTGGCTGTTAAAACACTAGGAAGGCAACTGAGACTTTTAATACTAAGAAAGGTGTAAAAGACATTTTGGGATTGTAGGAATAGGTACATTACATACATACTTGCTGTAACATATCAACAGTCAGAAAGGTAGTGTTTAAACTGGCTTCATTAAGTTTCAGGGCAAACAGTTTGATTAAACTGGAGTTTATCACATTTAGAAGCAGTAATTTCAGTTATTTGCAGACTAGCAAATCCTCATTTAAGCTCTCTTCATATTTACAAGCTTTTCTTTAACTGTAATTTCCTATAAAGGTAACTTTAAAAAGCAATTCTTCTGTACCAAAGCTTAGTTTTCTGCAAAAGGTGGTTTCTGTGTAAATGCCATGAAATAAAGCAGATCCTCAGCTTTGATTCTAGCTCTTGCAGTCACTATTTACAGAATGGTGGGTCCCAATACTCTGGTGCAGCTGTATCAGTCTGTCAGAGTCAAAATCAGTTCTCTTCTGCTAGTCACTTGGTTCTCCTGTTCTGAGATATACTCTGACTCTGGCCTACAGGCAGTCTACATGTAACTGTTTGAGTGTACCTTGCAAAACAGCAGATCTGGATTCTGGCAAAAATATAATTAAATTAATATAAAATTGTATTTAAATCCTATAATATGCCTTATAAAAAATTAAGTTATTTGCTTATCCTCCCAATACCTTCCTGGAGGCTAATGCTAGTATCTCCCTTTTTACATATGGGGAAACTGAAGCATGGAAAGCTTAAATGTCTTACCCTAAGTCAGCCAGCATATCAGGAATACTGTATCACTTGTCTTTCTAATAGCTATTATAAGCTTTTTGATTATTTGGGGAAGTGAAGTGTATAGGTGAAAATACAAATATTATTTAGATTGTTTTAAAATGTGCCTGCCCACAGCTTTTGAAACTAATATGGTTTTTATTCATACGTATCTAGATTTTTATTAAGACAAAGCTAGCAAATATTTAGTATTGGTTTCAGTCACTGAAGCATATAATCTGTCTAATTTTTGTGCTACATATCAGAGCAAGCTCTCTGTGTTATTGGAAATAGCTAATCACTTTTATATTCAATTCTGTAGGCAAAATCCTTGTCAGCAGTGAAATGGGAATCAGTCGCTCAGCTGTGCTGGTGGCTGCTTACCTGATGATCTACCACCATATGACCATTCTGGAGGCTCTGATGACTCTGAGAAAGAAGCGTGCAATTTACCCCAATGATGGCTTTCTGAAACAGCTAAGGGAGCTCAATGAGCAATTGTTGGAGGAACGAGAGTTGGAGCATACTGGAGATGAAGAAGTCACTCCTAGTCAAAGTCCTGTTGTCCATGCAGGGACTTCTTCCCGGCTGTCTGGAGTTGGGGACTCAGAAAGCATCATGGAAGCCAAAGCCCACTCCATCACAGTAGAAGAAGAGGACACCAGCAGTCTGCTGGGTAGTCTTATGAGCTCTTCATCAATGGGAAAAACTAGCTGGGTTTCCAAACACTCGACCCTTATCAGTGAGGAGGAAGAGGAAAAGTTGTATGAAGAATGGAGGAAAAAACAAGGTCTGCCTGCAAAGGAACCAGGAGTTAACAATGAAAGAAGAACATCTCCAAAGTTTCTGGATCAGGAAGTGGAACAATCTGAGGAGGATGTGGAACAGAGGATCTATGACTGGCAGTGCAGAAATGAGAAATACCAAATGGAGGGTCCACCCAGGGAGGAGGATGGCAATTCCAGCATGGGAGGAAGGCCTTACCCATCAGGTGAATTCAGTGATGTTGAGAGTGTGAGCAGTTTTGAGATCCGAACCCTAAAACAACAGCTGGAAGCCAGTAGCTTTAGCAGGATGAGGAGGAGCCGCACAGGCTCTATGTCTTCAGAGAGCACTTGGGACATGTGGAACCAGAGGCTTCTGGAGATTGAGAAGGAAGCTGCTCAAAGATATCATTCTAAGAATAAAATTGGTGGGGAGAGACAATCCCCAGAAACAGGAAGAAAGGAGAGGGATGTGGATGAGGAGAGCGTGTTTTCAGACAGTAGCTCCTTTTACAATTTCTGCCAAAAGAACAAAGACAAATTGACTCCTCTAGAAAGGTGGAAGGTCAAGAGGATCCAGTTTGGCTTTCACAAGAAGGATTTAGAATCATCATCGTCTTCTGCACCATCTCCAGCAGAAGATGGCAGCCAGGCAGGTGGGGAGGGGACAGAAGGGAAGAGTTTGTCAGATATTAACCTGACTGCTTACCAGGCTTGGAAAATGAAGCGGCAGAAGAAGGTGGGCAGTGAAAGCAAGGAGGAATTCGTGGAGTTTGCCAAAAGTGAGGATTCTGCGTCAGCCAAAAGGAAGCAGAGGCGTGTAGAGCTCCTTGAACGTTCAAAGAAAATTTTAGAAGAAAGCCAGTCCATGTGCAGCTGGGAGACAGACAGTACAATGAGTGGGAGTATTCCACTGTCAGCTTTCTGGCCCTCAGCGCCTTCTGCAAGCGGTGCCGAGGATGCAGCTTCTGCACTGAGCATGCAGACAAATCATTCATCTTTATCACAGACCAGGAGCAGCATGGGGGCAATGCAGCCTCAGATGCCAAGTATACCCCTTCCCAATCTCCCAGTTGGCCCAGGTGACACAATATCCATGGCAAGCATTCAGAACTGGATCGCTAACGTGGTCAGTGAAACCATTGCTCAAAAGCAAAATGAGATCATGATGCTGTCCCGTCCATCATCTGCAATGGCCTCCAGTGTAATGTCAGGAGACCTTGGCAGGCGTGTAGATGATGATAAGGTTTCTCTTCTCAGTGCTCAGAGTGGCTCATCTCTTGCTACCTCTCAGCTTCACCAGCAGGACATGCATAGGGCTGAGTCTCAGTCTGTCCTGTCTTCCAGTACCTCAATGAGCACAAGGACAGAAGGGACTAGTTCAAACATGAAGACAACACAGACAAGCAAGCCACTGTACAGCCTCTTTGCTGATGATGTTGACCTGAAGAAACTCAGGAGGAAGGAGAAGGAGATGCAAATGGAAATGAGAGAGAAAATGTCAGATTATCAAATTGAAAAGGTGATTAGAGACAATAAACGCAGCACTTTATTTAAAAAAAAGATGACCAAAGGAGAGGAAAATGAAATAGAAGATGACAGAGAGAGTACAACAAACAGCCACAGGCGCCCCTTGCAAGCAGATCTTGACAGAACTGATACAGCCTTCGATCTGTCCAATCAAGCTGCAAACACAGGTGCACCGAAGTCAGAGACAGAGACTGATATTACCAAGTGGCTCAGTGGCCTGAAAGCAGAAAGAGAACCACCATCATATTACGATCAAAGTGAGAAGGCTAGAGAGAAATATGGCAGATCATCCAAAGTTAGAGAGATGGATTCTGAAACATCCAGTTACAGATTCTCCAGATCTCAAAGAGAAGAGCTAGACAGCTGTTCTTCCTATGAGTCAAAAGGAGATTCACTGAGAACCATGTCAAGATTTTCTTCTGCTTCTGCAAAAGAGGACAAAAAGATGTATAAGTTCACAAGGTCAAGGGTCAGTGAGACAACAGGTTCCAGAGAAAAGAGCCCAGACCTGCATGTTTTCAGCCGAACACCTGAACCATCCTTTGACTCTGACTCCCCTGAACCATCTGTACAGAGTCGAGTTAGATCTTATCATGTAGAGGCATGTGAAGAGGAGGCCAGGTCAGACATGTCAGAATTTGGAGCTAAGAGAAAATTCACCCAGAGCTTTTCAAAGTCTGAAGAGGATGGAAAGAAGGAGGCAAAAGTGGAACAAAGTGAAGAAAGATTTACATCTAGACAGTTCTCTCAGTACAGGCGAAGCATGCGTAAAGAAGAGGAAGAAGAGATGGATGATGATGCCATTATCGCTGCTTGGAGAAGCCGACTAGAAGAAACAACGGCAAAGCTCCGGCGGAGAAGGGAAGAGTGACCAAGATCAGATTATAGGAACACAAGTAGAGCCACAGAGTCCCTGAGTCACTCATCATTATATTTCTAATAATCCTTTGTGGTTTGTAGGCCATTTCCTGCAGATAGTTCTGTTCTTAATCAAAAGTGATAAAGGGAAGAGGTCAAGTTTTGGAAGTGTTTGTGGTTTGTCAGAAAGAAGATGCTAGTATTAAATGATCAATGTAGGTAGGAACACAATGTTAGAAGCCGTTAGGAGCCAGACGATGTTTCAGCAGCAAAAGCAAGTAATGGTGGCACCTCAATTCAAAAGACCAATCACATCCCATTTTGGGTATTTCAATTTCCTAGTCTCGTTGAAGACTGGACATGTTTTTTCTAGGATCTTTTTGATCATAAATGGAAGAAGCCAACAGCCTTTTCTAGGAACTTGAAGAATGTTCCTCTCTTAATCAGTTTTACTTCATACCCGTGAGAAGATATTGCCACGTAGGCTCCATTTTCTGCACCAGTCTTATGAATGTCTACAGAAATAATACAGTTCAGGGGAATACATGTACTGTTTTACTTCACTAAGTAGCAGAAGCAAAGTAAAATACTAGAAAAAAGAAGATGCCTCCTCCTTTTTAGTTCGATGCAGTACTTAATGTATTCCTGTGGTACCATTGTTTTCTATTAGATGGAGTCATCTTTGCTCCAGTATGGTTGGTTCCTGCTAATAACTTTGGGTCAACAAAGGAAAAATGCAGTAATATTAACAGCCATCTAAAAATTATGTTCTGATGTAGTTAAAGAGAGGGAGTTAGGGTTAGGATTAGTGTTAGGTTAGGCTGGGTTTCTGAAGTACTGACTTCAGTTTGGTTTATGTATGCAGCTCAGCTAAGTTTATACTTTTATGTCTATAGTCAGATTGTCATGTATTAATTTTCAGCATGATTGCTTTAAAAGAAAAGAGTGATACACAAACTGACCTCATAATAAAATGATGTATAAATAAAGCATTGGTATAAGGCATGATGCACCTATGGACAAATTGTATGTCTGTTGAATGTGGTACTTGGAAGCTCCTTTTTAGGAGATGATGGGTTTAGTTGGTGTGTTACAGTTAACGTGTTGTTTATATCATGAGCTACAGAGCCCACTTTTCAGAGTAAGTGGAAGGAGCACAGTCTTCATGTTAACTGATTACACCAAGTTAAGAGCCTCGGGTCTTTCCATGCCCTGCAGAGCCTTGTGAGCTTGTGTGACATGATCTGCCAGGCCTGCCACAGCATCACTTGTGTGGCTCGTGTGACGCTGTGTCTTTGACTCATCAAAGCACCCAACTCTTTGTCACCAGTCAACGTCCTCCACCTCTCTCTTAAAAACACCTAGACCAGTTTCTCCTGATTTCCACTCTGGAATTTTCTGTTCCCTCTTCTGTACAGACTGTATTTTGAAACAACCCTCTGGCAGCGCTGAGTATAAAACAACAATGGAGGGATGATTCAGTATTGCTCTCTCACAGGAAGTTTTGTCTTTCTTTTTCTTGTCATCTCTTCTCCCTCCCACTGTGATGCTTAGAGCTCACTATTACTATTATGCTAGTACCTCTCCCTATTTTAACTGCGTAATATAGACAGTAAGCTCCACAGGGCAAGGGCCTGGTCTTTGTCCTTGTCTGTATGACGCCACGCACATCAGCAATGCTATCTAAATAATGGTTACTGATAACAAAATGCAGCTGCCAATTTTCCTAAACTCAGAATCATTTCTCTCAACTATAATTCACTGATTAGACATTATCCCTGCTTCTCTGAAGATAAAAAGATTACTCTTTTTGACAGCCAGGACTAGGGTAAATGATAGCTACTTATTGTCAGGTGAATGGAGTCTCAAAATCAGGTGATTGAACAATAACAGGGGTAGAAAAATAAGAGAAAGAATATATTTTACTTGTGTGGGTGGGTTTTTTTTTTTTTTGAGTAAACTCAGATTACATTTCTGAAGTACATAAGGAACACGGTCTTGTTAATGTTTCAGGCATCCAAAGAGGCTATAAGGCTTATAATGCACTTCTACTCCAATATAATATATAATACAATGCATCCCTTATTTCTGCATACTTCTGTGAGTTGTATTTTTCTGAAGTAGTGGCATTCCTGGCTTTGATCCACATTCTGAGATTTTATGTTGAATTTCTGCAATGTGTGTTAGGATGGGCATTTTCCTTTTTTCTTCATCCCTGGTGAAGTTGCTCTGTGGAAAACAACTCTGCATATGCATATTTGGAGTTTGCTTTAATTTCAGTCTAGAAAAGGTCTTAAGTTTCGAGGGATCGAAGTGGAAATGTGCAATACCTTCTGGCACGGAATTTACTTTTTTATCAAAGGCGGGTTCCCTCTGAAAAATCTCTCTCCCGCTTCCTGGGGCTGGCTGTCGTTCTCAACAGAAATGTTTGTCCTCTGCAGTACTGCAGGGGGCATCTTACACTGCAAAAGATGAGCGTTATGTGATGTAGTAATTGCTTTCATTTTGCACTGTACAGCACAGCCTTTGTTTGGGTAGCGTTTTGATTTAAACAGTAATCTAGGTCTGCCACATAAATAAATTATTCAAGACTGGGGGGCAAAATATGGTTCTATAACAAGCCTGAGCCAAACCATCCTGATAGCGCGTTTTGACCCTTCTGGGAAAGGGTTAAGTGGGTTCTGCTGACTCACTGAGGTAGGTGGCTTATTAGTTCACTTGTGTAAAAGGGAGATAAAAATGGTTTGCTGGGGAGAGGCCATCTAAGATGCTGGCTGAGGAGTCATGAGGGAGAAGCCTTAGAAATAGCGGAACTTTATTTTCTTATTGCTTATATCCTTGTTAATAAAGCCAAACCCCCAAAGCAATAAGGGGGTGGGGATCATTTTGGACTCCATTCAGTCTATAGCCTGTGCTTGAAAGTGAGATGGGAAAGGCTCCAGCTCACAGGTATAAATTACATGAAACAGTGACATAAAGACCTTGCATGGTGAAAATATTAAAGCATTCAGTCATAAGACCAATAACCAGGAGAGACAGAAATGGAGAGGTTGAAGGCAGGCTAGAAAGTCAGGTTTTAAGATAAGAATTTAGAAGGAGATAGGGAATCCGTGAAAGAGGAGAGGTCTGCACAGATTGTTTCAGGTGACCAGAGCTGCAGAGTGAGTGGTTTTCCAGCAATGACACTGGTCTGACACTAGATTAGACGAGTAGGTAAGTACCCAAATTTATCTAGGAAGGATCTTTTAGCAAAGATGCACTGGGACTGATATTTTTGCTCAGCCTCAGTTTGCTGCTGTAGGCAGGAGGGGTTTTTTTGGCATTGTATAGTGGAAGGTGAAAGTGCAAGGAGCATCCATACAGTCAGTTAAGAATATAAACACAGGAACATCAGAAAGGCTATATGGGGTCAGACCAAAGGTCCATCTGGCTCAATATCCTGTCTCTGACAGAGAACAACAGTGAATACCTAGGGAAGACTATAAGAGCAGTGATAGAAGTGATATTTCCCCAGCATGATCTTCCAGCTTCTAATAATTTGCAACTCAAGGACTTCCTGAGCCAGATGTGATATTTTTGTATTTAATAGCCCTGGACAGTTTTCCTTTTATGGACGTGCCTAGTCATTTTTGAGTTATAGCCATTATAGCCTTGTACCCGCTAGCCTCCATGATCTGTGGCAAGAAGTCCCATGACTTACTCTACACTGAATGCTAAGCCATCTCCTTTTTGTCTGTTTTGAACCCGCTGCCCACTAGCCTCCTTTGATGCCAAAATGATCTCTGGTTAGTATCTACATGCCACGCAAGATTTTACCCACCTCTATCATTGTGGCCCATCCTTAGCCCTTTGTTTTTCAGCCCAAGTTACTCAGTCCTCATATGGGAGCTGCTCCATGTCTCTGATTATCCTTGCCGTTCTTCTCCAAACCCCCTCCAGTTCTACTTTGTCACATTTGAGATGAGGGACCAAATCCTCACAAGTATTCAGGGTGCAGGTGCAGCAGGGATTTATCCTGTGGCCTTCTTTTTTCTGTTCTCTGTTCCTTCCCTATTAACTTCTAACAGTTTGCATGCTTTTTGGCTGTTGCTGAGCACCAAGGTGATATTTTCATGGAACTCCTTATTATATCCACAAAATCTTGTTGCTGGACGGCAATGGTCAGCTCTGAGATAATAATTTTGTATGTTAAGTTTTCTTATGTGTAATGCTTGACATTTATTAGCCTTGAATTTCATCTGCCATCTTAGTGCTCAGTCTCTCGGTCTCATTAAGTCCCTCTGCATTTTTTCACAGCTGGCCTCTCATTTCTACTACTCTGTTTCCTTAATGTCCTTTGAACAATGTAGAAACTCAGGGTATGTGGGAAGCAAAGAAGTCAAGGAGGGATACGTGAGAGAGAAACCCATTTGATGTTGGTCTGAGTGAAGTAAGAAGTAAGAAAGTGATGAAAGCTGGAGAGCTGGGAGATAAGTGTTCAAAAAGAGATCTAAAGACAACAGGCAAATTAAGAAGGGGACTTACGTTGGATGGAGGCAGTAAGATATATATGTAAGCCGAAGAGGCTAACGCAAAATATTAATTTGTTTAGATGTATACAAATCTGGGAAAGGTTATGGGGCAACCTCTGTGGGAAGGAAGGAGATGGTGGGATTTTGGGATTTGCAGAGATTACAGGTTTGTGAGATATGTGAAGGGGACTGTGAAAAATGGAAAGGGTGAGAGACATTAGTGGGACATAGATGATAAAATTACATCTGTGCTAGACTGGGAATTCAATGTGGTAGAAGCAAGTTTGGAAGGAAGCAGAAATGTGCCAGAAATAAGTTATTCCTACTGTAACAGCTGCATTCTGCATCGCAATACTGATAGGTGTGGGGCCACGGCCCATTTCCCCCCATCTAGGATTTTCAGCGCAATTTGATTTATTGCATGTGGCACTAGTTTAGACTGGATAATTTTAAAAGGAGTTTAGCACCATTTCCTTCTTATAGAGCTCCTTGAGAAATGCTTACACATTAGCTGTAGTGGAGAGCTAGGTGAATTATGATACAAAAAGTTTTACTTGGGGATGGTTATGTTGCACTGCCTGCCTTTCCTTAAAGGGTTTAGCTGGAATGCATTCAATATAGACATTATAACATGAAAGCACAGTATCTATGACCTTCCTAAATTTACAGACAATCCAACTGAGATGCAGGGAGCATGTGATGAATATAGTTTAGGGCTTGGAAACAGACACTGCATGCTCATGTACTCCAGCAAAATCTCTTTGAGAGCTACGTACCTATTCTCTGGAATTTCACTTGTAATTTAGAAAAATGAAAGTGGGTTAAATCTCTGGGTGTTCTGATTGTGAAGAAAACTTCCAAAATTGGAACTATGTGTAACAAATCAACAGTTCTCTAGAGAGGTGAGAGCATAGCTCTAAATGGTGTGTGAATTGCCCCAGTCATCTCAGCAAGGTGCTAACTTATTTGCCCAGGAGTAATAATTTAAATGCCAATAAGATTTGTTACACTGTTCTTCATGTAAAAAATGGAGAGAGGTTCAAAGTAGGTTTATTTAGGTTGTGTATTGCCAATACCAGCATAATCTACTGAAATGAACACCCTGTCATTTTGGCTACCCCTAGGAACAGAGAAATTTTTGACATGGAAGAATCCTATCCTTTTTTTTTTTCTAGACTGCCTTTTGTTCTTTGGTACATTTCAACGTATTTAGGAGCTGATTTCATGTTGCTTCCATCTATCCTTCTGTTACGACCATTCAGTAGCTTCTGAGCTCAGTGTTTTTCTGTGACCGCTGTTCCCCTGTCACAGGGTGCACATGCATACACACACACACAGAGACATAAAGGGAAAACATGTATTTGTGACTTATAAAAGCAGGCAACAATATGAATTCAGTTCCTCCCAGGACCAACAGGTTAAAGTAAATGTTGGGATGTCTATGCCAAGCTACCCAGGTGTAGCAATGTGAAAACTGTCTTAGAGAGCAGAAGGGACATCCTGTCTGTGCTTTGAAACTTCCCCTCTAAATTGCGTTTCAAAGCTTTTTATTTGTACGTATCTTTAAAATAGAAAAATTTAGTCCTTGCACAAGACTGTAACTGCTTCCACATATGATTCATACCTGCAGGCAGACTGATTTACTCTTAGTTAAGATATGTATGCCCTGGAAGACACAAATGGGTATAATGGAAAACTAGTTTCATCATTAACTATGGAGAGAACAATGTCTCTACATAATCAATCAATCAATCAATCAATCACTTATTTTTTTCCAGTGCACCCTTCATGCCAACATGCCTGAATGCTTTACGGTCATTAAATTAAATCAAAGAACACACCACAGAATGGACAAGGCCAGATCAATAAATCTTAAAACCTGATTCAAACTTACCAAGGACTCTGCACAAGTAACCATGAAAGGAAGAATGACTCCAGTCAGAAGAGCATGTGTGTGGGCATAAAACTGAACCAAGACGTAGATGATGCTAGTTAGAAGACAGAAACATTTAAAGGAACTGATCATTTTTATAGCATCACCCAACTACCAACAGCATCTACCTGGAGCTCGATGTCTTAAGAGCCTTTTCGGACTTCTGAGTAATATTAGAAAGTAACCATGGTGGCAAGAACTGCTTACAACTGGCCAGACAATTATATGCTTCAGGTCACATCCTGCCAGGAACATGCCTAATTTTAGATATGTGCCTATTTGTGAACTCTCCATTTGATTATTGCAGGACATCATATCAAAGAAAGATTCAGCACATAGCAGCTGGTATTAAACATTGTGTGACTGGTCCGTCTTCATGGACCATCCCAGCAATTTGGTCTTTGCAATAACTCTGTACTGAACTCGGATCCAGTCGAAAGCCATCTGTTAGTTGAGCAGAACATCTCTCCCTCCTTGCTTGAGAGGAGAGCTTTATGAAACCACAATAGCCTTTATGAAACTGCCAATTAATGGGGAGCTTTGTACATTTTGCTCATAGAAATTTCCTGGTAGCTGTCATAATCTATGAAGGTTCATTCCCAGAGCAGATAAAATGACCACAGGCCTAACTACATTCAAAACTAAATGCAAACCCCAGTGCTTCAACTTAAACTTCCCTCCCTCAGTAATTTTGTGAGGCATGTGCTCCTTAGTCTGTGAATTGGATCAAAAGGACTGCCTAGAGGCAAAGGGTCAGAGGAGATTCCACATATGAAAAGCAGGAGGCCCTCAAAAGGGTGCAACCTCAGTTGCTGAACAGACACCACAAATAGGATGGATAAAAGCCCACATGAGACTCTGGTATGTGAGCAAGCAGAAGCTGACAGTTGCCCCTCAGGAATACAGTATAAAGCCTTCAGTTGTGCAGGAGACGTGATCTGAAAGTCTGCTTCCTGGGAGCAATCACACCTGAACTGTTGCATGGAGCTGCAGTTGCATAATTTAATAATTGTCATGTTTCATCCCAAGGTGAGTGTTCTTGGGGGTAGTGTACATACAAAATTTGTAAGTCATTAGGGATAAAAGGGTCTATGCAAGAAAAGGTCAGACATTATCCTCATGACTGGCAGAAGGGGTCCATATTAAAACAAAGAAGGTGTTTGATTTTCTTTTGAACATGGGCAGATGATTCAGACCCACGTGCCCTTCATATGCTCTGTCTCTCCCCTTCCCATCTCCTCTCTTTTGAAACAGATTTAAGTCCATCTACTTTCATATTTTCAAACAAAACCCATAAAAAGGCCATAAATATCATGACTTGCTAAAATGAAAGCTGTTTTCTTCTCTTCCCAGGAGACTCCTGCCTGAGAGAAAGACAGAAAGAGTTCACCTCTTTGAAAATTTCCTCCTCTGTTGAAGTAAAACTGGTATCTAAGAGCAGTCTTCAAGGCTTTGTTCTTATCATCTTGACCTGGCTTTGTACTGGCTTCTCTCTGTATTGCTTGTGGAAGTGTGAAGGACGGGGCTAGGGGAAGGAGTTTTGGCTATCACTGGCAGAGCAAGGGTCATGCTTGGAAAGGGATTTCATTGTGGTTTCAGAAAATGTTATCAACTCAGTGCACTGGCAAAAAGAATGAAGAAACTCATTCCCCTCCTGGATCAGACCAGTGATCCACCCCTTCTGTCTCTGATGTTGGCCAGAACCAGATGCATCTCAGAAGGTATAAAGAAAGTTTAAGTGGGTAATTATGAAATAACCTGCCCTGAGTAAAATCTCCCCGCCTGGCCCAACGCCCTCCTTCATCTCTCTTCCTTGGTTAGAGTTCAAGTCTATGCCCTGAAGCATGATGGCTTCCTCTCCCTTTCAAACCGCTTTTCATCCTGGCCTGTCTAATGTAGCTGCCTAAGACAGTGTTGTGATGGGATGTATAGGTCTTGTCCATTGAGAGTCTGTGACAGATCATAGCCTTATTGGAAAGAGAGGCAGAGAGGTGAAGAGAAGGCGAGGGAGGAGAGCATAAACTCAGATGAAATATCCATCAGGAAGATGGAAAGGAGAGTGAGTGGCTGAGAAACTAATTGCTGCCTGCTGACCTAGAGATAGCTTGCAAGTAAGCATTTTTACTTTTCAAAGATTTCAGCCTGGAGCATGCTAGGAAAGTCAGCTCTTGGTTGAAACTACTGTTCATCAATACTTCCACATATATATATATTTATTTTTTTAAAAAAAACTGTAGAAGTGTGAGAGTAGACCTGAGAAAACTATTCTATTAAATTCTGAGGAAGCTTTTTCTTCCACCGAAGTTCACTACTCATTTCTGAAAAGGTATTGGAGTAACCTGGAGCTACCAGACATTGAACACTGATGAAAATCAGGCTATTTTTCTACTTCCTGAAAAGGATTTAGGAATCCAAAGTCAGATATTCCTGTCTAGCTCCTCGTCTCTATCTTATAAACAGAAATGGCAGCTCATACTCCCGAGTGGAGCAAAGATTGTATCTGAAAGTGTCATGGAGGTTACCAGCTTCTGTGGGTTTGTTTGATCATTGCCAGTGCATCATCATTTATGTGACAGAATGCCAGATGCCCCAATGCAAGGGTTAGAATTGTCCAACACATGAAGGCTCTTGACTTTTTAGATGTTGTCAACATTATCTCCAGTGATAGCACTTTACCATAGTAAGTATTAACAAAGTTCTAGGGAATGCTTAGTGTACTTTCTAGTTGGATACTTTTCATAGTATACAGGTTGAATGTCAGCTTTCACTTATTTGTCCAGTTCAACAGTTCCTAGGGAAAGGGAAAGAAGACCTAGGTCTTGGATCATATCCAAGCCTCAGTAATGATTAATTTCACTCCCACAGTATCCCATATTCCTTTCCCTCAAAAGCATAGCAAAGTGACCCAGCGTTTTCTGAGTGATGGGTGTTGAAATCTCACCTGATTTCCCGGATGCCACACCGAGGTTTTCAGAGCATCCTGCTGGTGTTGGTTCAGCACAGGGGATTGTTCATTAAGAAAATTGACTATATCATTTATACTGGGAACAGCTGTAGTGAGCAATTCAGTGGCAGCGTTCAAGGCTCTGTAACCTACTGTTAGTTGCCACTTGCCATTAGGTTTCTTTACTGGCCATAAAGGAGAATTGTAGGAGAAATGAGATGTGACAATGATTCTCCTTTATCAATTCAGTAACAGGATGAATAGCATCAGAACATAATTTGTATTGTGGAATATTAACCAGCTTGCTATGCAGTAAAGGAGCAGCTGTTTGCAACAGATTAACAGTCAGGGATGCATTTGTAGGAGGTAAACTATGGGGCAAAGAGGGTGGCGTCCCTCTTTCCCATTTTCCCCACAAGTCCACCCACGACTGACTCTTCAATACATCCATACACAACACATTATGACAACCTAAAAGTAAAGTCAGGAAGATTGTCTATCCATTAGACAGAATTAGTTTAGCCCTGGCCAGTGGGTGGTTAGTGATTTTCCCATTAATGCCTACAATAGAAACTAACTGCTTGCTTAGCGAAGGCTGTCCTTTGTAAGTGTCCTTACCTACCACTGATATGTGGGCCTCAGTGTCAATAAGGAAGGTTGTAAGGTAGCAATCATTAACTGCAACCATCATCTCAGGACTGGGATCCTCATCCGTGGGAGTAGTGGCAGCCAGTACTGCCACTGAACCAAGCCCCAACCCTAGTTTCCAGCATGTTCACAGTCTAGGTTAGTGCTGATAGATTTGGGTATATCCCTGAGCTCCCATCCCTTGCACCCTCTGGCTCCCTAGCCATTTATCCTTTTAAACCGTACGGTGTCACCCCCATCTCCTGACACAGGTCCTGGAGGGCTATCACGAGAAGTGAATGAGGGAAACCAGCCCAGCTGCAACAGAAGGGGAGCTGGCAGCGCATTGAACTGATTGGGAGAGAGCCCCTTCACTAGACACATTTTCCATCATCTCTTACGCTCAGTAGTAACTGAGGGCGTTTCCCAATTTCCCCTTTTTGCTTTTATCTTTTGCATGGAGACAGGCTGTCTCTTTTCTTTTACATTTACTTTAGCTGAGGTTCTCCCCTGTTTTTCATCCTGTGGGGCTCTTAGTGGTAAATCTGCTAGCATACGTTGAAGGACCTCTTGGAAAGTAATACCATTTAAGCCTGTCTTAATGGCTAAAGCTAAAGATTTCAACATCCACTCAGCTCCCTTTATTACAAGTCTGAAATGTACAGGCTCCCAAATCACCTCCCAGGGATGTGGCTCTGTGGGAGGGGGTTGTCCAGCACCCAGGACAATGGGTGCTGGTCCTTCTAATCCAGCTAAAATCACATTATTCAGTAGGGCAGTTTGCAGGCTGGCTGCCGAGGCCTGGGGCCATGCATTTCCCCCTTCACAGTCAATGGGATGCATTGTGCATCCCCAGTGCAAAGCGCAAGTCCATAAGGTAATGGTAATTTGGCCCCACAATATCTAACAATATTCCTGGACCTAATGCTAATGATCGAGCTTCAGCTGGGGTAAGGTGCAGCTGTTTGGCTCCGGCTGTCCGGATCCATCCTAGCCAGTCCATAGGTGTTTTCCCTGGGTTAGCTTGGTATCTCTCCTCCAGACCTCTTAACTCTAGTGCAGTAAACCCTGTTGTGAAGGGAAGGCGGGTTTTGTGCCCTCACGGTGGACGCGCTCTGTTGTACGGTCTTGATTACTGGTGCCAAGAGGGCAGGGGGCAGGGAATCATCCTCACTATCACCTCGCCCTGAGGGGAGGGCTTTCAGGTCTGCTTGTTTCCAGCTATCCCCATCCCAATCATTATCATACATGGCACAGTAAACTTTAACTGGGTCTGCCACAGTAGCTTCCAACAACCTTCTCCTGTGCTCTTCAGCTTCTGCAATCATCTGGGGCTGAAGTTTTGATTCAATCAGTCTATCTCTAACTGCTTACACTTTACTTCCAAAGTATTCTTTCTATTTTCCTTTTCCTCATTTTCCTTTTTCAACTGTACATTTTCCCCTTTCAACTCATCAATCATATCTGTTGCTGCCCTACGACAACTGCCCAGTAGCGAGCACATAGCATCTTTCCCTTTTCCCTTCTTTAACTTAGAGGAAGTCTGCATCTGGCAAACTCCTGCCAAATATGATCAGCATCTGTGCAGTGGCTCTTGACCCAGGACAAATCACACTTGGGATTTCTCCATCCCTCTTTCTCAAATTCTTCTCCCAGTTGTTGCCACTCAGTGTCTAGTTTTTCATGGCACAGACAAACACACAGAGACACAGACAATATCTTTACACTCACACCAAACCAACTGCCTCAACAGGCATGGCAAAGCACCTTGTGCTTACCAACAGAGCACGTCCAAGACAGATCCCACTTCTGACACCAATAAAATGTCACAGTCTGTTTGGATCTCTCAAATTTACAGGAAACCACCAGACAAAAGATGATGGTGGCCCGAGACAGCAATTTGCAGGTGATCATGGCTGCACAATGGCCCTTTAGCTCCTTCTGGCCACCTGTCCTGCCTACCTGGTGCTCTGGTTTTGACCTAATGGTGCTGCTCCCAGCATACTTCAGGCCTTAGCATGAGCTGGCTTAGCCAAAATTTAAGCAGGAGCTGAGTGAACAGTCACAGAAAGGCCAGGTTCTCGAACAAAAAAAAAGAAGAAAGCAAGGGGTTATTATTATTTATCAGAAAGTGTAGTGATGGTACAAGGGGTATCTGTTTTAAACTCAAAGAGGGTAGATTTAGATTAGATATTAGGAAGAAATTATTTACTGTGAGGGTGATGAGACACTGCAACAGCTTGACCAGAGAAGTTGTGGATGCCCCCTCCCTGGAAATGGTCAAGGCCAGGTTGGATGGGGCTTTGAGCAACGTGAACTACTGGAAGGTGTCCCTTCCCATGGCAGGGGGGTTGGACTAGATGATCTTTAAGGTTCTTTCCAACCCAAACCATTCTGTGATTCTATGAAGATAAAGTAAACCAGTATGTAATTTCTCATTTAAGCTCATTTCTCCTTCACAACAAAAAGGAATCACAATTGTGAGATAGTATCATACTGCAAAGAATGGAGAACATGGCTGTCTGTATGAAAGCGTCTCCTTTTCTAACTCCTGTGGATCAGCTTAGTAAACCGCCCTTTTGATGTGTATGCATCCTTCTTAACACTGGGAAGCAATACTGTTTCTCCCATAGGCTCACTGGAAAGGCAGCTGGGACACTGCTTTCCAGCAGCAGATCTCTGGCAGAACTTTGTGTCTTCTGCTTTCTCAGGTGAGCAATGCCTGGGCCTTCTCAGTGCCGGCTAGCAGATTTCTGGCTACAAGAGATGCTAGAAAGCCAGGGGTTTAGTGCTGGCTAATCTGGTGAGCAGATACTTGGGCGAGGCTTTTGCGCGAACAATCTAACAGGTGATCTGTAACATGGCAGAGCTGTTACCCTTTTAAGCTGCCGTTTACAAGTTCGGACAACTAAGCGTTTTCTTCTAATCCCATAACGTAGTACCACGCCCTGGTATGGATGGGATGATAAGAATATTTTACTGAACTGTTGTCATACACATGTCCACAGCTTGGTCTGATGACAGTCACACACTGTAAAATAATGCCTTACCTCATCATCAAATCTCTCTTCTGCCCACAATTAAGTCCCCTTTATAATTCCATTTTTTGCCATGTTGACAACAGTATAGTTCTTGCAAGTGTATAGAAATTGTAAATAACTTACCTATTATTTTTCCTAGTCACCTTTCTCCTTGCCTCTCCTTCAGTTATGAATGCATTGGAGAAGAGATCATCCTTGCATAGTGCCTGGAAATTCCTTAGCTCTTAGGGAGTGATACAGTAAATAAAAAAATGATGCTATAGTCTATTTTCACTACCAAAAAAAAAAAAAAAAAGCCAGGTTATAACCTGATTTGGTGTGATTATACTGTAAATAGGCCATAAACAGTCAAAGGGAAAATAACCCGCAGTATTCACACCATGGAGAGACTGTGTAGTGGTAATCGCTATTCTTCCCTGCTGTTCAAAATATTTTCCAAGTGTCCCCAAAACTGCATTGGCAGCAGACTGTGGCCCAATTCAAGGGCTTTAATGCTACTGCTAAGTAGAAATTCTTTTTCTCCTAGAAATTTTCAGTGAAATAGTCTCTATTTTGCAAAATAAAATCATAGCTATTCACTGCAAAGACACTAGAAAAAGGCAGAGACCATTGAAAGTATTTGACAAGTCAGTTCTGTGTTCTAAAATATTTAGTCCAATTAAGGAAAAAGTACAAATATTGCATTTCAAAAATAGGCATTTTCTATCTGAAGATGCCAAAGAATTTTTTCAGGGTTGGTTGCTGAAGTTAATAGGGAACATAACCTCTGCTTCATTCATGGGGAAACAGAAACAGAAATTTGTTTGCCTTCAGCTTTTCCCCCAGAATTGTTACACTTTCTTTGCCACACAGAGAACCAGCATTTTAAACCAGTGTTTTAGTTTACCTTCAAGACCACAAATCTTCACAGAGAGCATGGCCACCTCTGCCTGTCATAACGCTACAGAAGAGCTCTGCCTGAGATCCATTTCTGACCTTGATACAGGGAGATGCTGTGCTTCTCCTGCCCTTTGTGGAGAGGGTCTTTTTCATGTGATATCCATGCTCAACACTTCCAGACATTTCCCCTTTATGACCTTTTATTTCTCTGCATCCTTTTGAGCTTAGTAATAGCTAAGGATATAGTTATTTACCGTTGCTCCATCAGTATCCAGAGGTCTTAACTAGGACCAGGACCCCATTGCAGTATGTACTGCACGCAGCACAATTCAAGATGTTCTCACCCTAAAAGACTTACAGATTAAATGAACGAAACAGACCCAGGCTGGGAGAAAAAGACTGCATCTGTCAGTGTATTTGAGACACAGAAACTGAGCCCAGCGTTGTACGAGAATACTCCAGGAGAGGAAGTCTGCAGAAAATTTCAAAAGATCAGGCTAAATTCATGTTGCTAACAAAGTCATTCTCCCTGAGCCATCACTCAGCTCTATGGGGCACAATTAAATACTCTCTGGCCTCCAGAGAGCACAAGCTGCTCTAAACTGGTGATTAAGGCATTCACCTGAGAGGGGCAGCCATACGTTTCAGGCCTTTTTCCAGAGACTATGCAATGTGAAAGAGTTAAGTGTTCATCAATGCAGGCTTTTCCCCTCCGAAGTCACTGTTCCTGAGTGCTAAGCTACAAAGATGCGCTTCATCTTTCTGGTCCAAAGAATACTTAAATAATCAATTCAAAATGATATAGTTGATGTGAGACCCTTTCACTCCAGAATAACCAACAGAACAGGGAAAGAGCCTGCCACTTCCTCAGATACAAATTCAGGTTCTCTCAGTGAGTTAGAGCAGTATCTCCCATCTTCTGAGATGGCCTGAACACTGGGCTACTGCGTTGAAAAAGGCCACTTTCTGCTTTTTGTCACCTCTTGCTAATGGGCTATGTCTTGTCTGTGGATAAGGGTTGGTTGTAAGAACCAAAGGTAAAGTTCAGCTCAGGCTAGAAAGAAGTGCTTCGTTGTAGTTTCATGTTTATGACTAATCCAGTATGATTGCAGACTGCTGCCAGAAGTGGTGGTCCCATCTCCCTCACCTTGCTTTCCCCAGCCTCCAGGCAGTACATTGACATCACATTGCATACATCAGATCTAGCAGTGACCTGAGTATGGGGCTTGTCAGTCAGATCAACTTGTTGATTACACAGAAAATTAATCTTTTTTTAGAGGTGGGGGCATGGTGTTAATGACTACCCCGTGGCCACTCAAATCGCTATTCCCGAGATAAAGATGTCAACAGGACTCTACCTCAGTGGGAATCCTCAAATACACCAGTGTAAAATTCCACCTTAAGACTGCAGCAGACCCAGTCTTTGGCATTTCTTATTTATTTTATGAAGAGATTCCCCATTCACTGTGGTGGTGTTAGGACATAAGGAAGCCAGATATGTAACAGAAAAACTGCAGGATTGGTAAGCAGGTGAGTCCCTAAAAGCTAGATATGCTGCACTGAATTTTACAGTGCCTAAATCATCTTTTGGATCTGGGTCACATTGTGATGGTGCAGGTGGTTTCAAATATAAACATAGGCTATCACATGGATGGGGCATACATTCCTGGCAAAACTGGCAGCTTTTCCTATGTTTTTCTGTTTGAGAAATGATTCATAAACAATCAGATTGGTTCTGACTCTCTGTGGCAGATTGCACTCGAGTATGCGGCAGCCTTCTAGCCAAAAGCTAGGCTGAATCACCCACTGAAAGTACAAGCCTTCTTTAGCATTTAACATGTCCTTAGCATTTAACAGCAAAACTCAGCCAAGCGCCGGCTTTTATTTTTGCTTTGTCCTACTCACTCTCCCAAGGCTCAAAAGATTGCAAATGCCTCTGGAGTATCAAAGCTTCAAATCCAATGTAGACTGGCTATTATTCCCTTCAGCCGTGAGCATGGCAGTCACAGAGATGGGATGAATGCTCCCCATCTAGATAATTTAAATCCAGAGTTTAGTATTAATTCTGTCACTTTTTAACCTGACTTTTAGTTTGGAAAGTAGTCGGCTGACAACACAGGGCAATGCAATCCCCTATGCCTCTGCTGGACTTGCGCATGCTAAGACATCATCTTGTAACCTCAAGGTGCTGCTGGAACTTGCTGGAATGGGAGGGCCTTGTGATTTTAGGTGAGATTAGACAACTGGCAGAAGAACCTGCTCTGAGGGAAATGTCTTGCCAAGATTTATGCAGGCAGTGACAGGATTAGAAAGATACTGCATGTGGCACATTACAGTGGACAAAGAGTCTCCCCTTCCCTTATTCTACTACACGGCCTGAGTTACACACTCTAAAAACCATGGTCCTTGCACGAAGGAGCTGGATGAAATACCATTTGGCTTCAGTCTATTCCTGCTTGTGAATGTAAATTAAATCTGTTCTCTTTCGTATTTCTTTTGTTCTGCTGCTTTTACCTTTGTGGAAATTTTCATTGGTGACTTCTCTGTCATCAGTCTCACCCTGACAGCTGAAAATCATAAACTCTTCTAATGTCACAAGCTCTAGGAACATCTGCTTGGTATCTTCCTATCTTGGCTGGGGGCAACGTGGAGTTACAGAACCCCAACTAGAGTGCACTGGTATATTGGCTTTTCCTGCCCTCTCCTGCACAATTATTTTGGGGAAAGCTATGAATCTAGGCCAGAGAAACTATATTCATAACATCCACTATTTAAGCCTCTCACTCAGGTTCTGTCCTTGCAGCGGGAACTGACATACTGTCGAAGTTGACAGCACTATGCCAGTCTATTGCCCCAAAAGACCTGGCCTTTTCTTTCCTCCCATCTCCTGAGCTCGGCTGCTCCCATTGTATGAACTCTGGCTCACTCCTGTCCTCAATAAAACCTCCATGCTCCATATGCTCCCTCAGCCTCACTTTGATTAGTACTCCCAGAGTCTTCCTCACTGCTGACGTCGGGTGCATGCACAGCTCTGTAATTTCCCGACAGTCCTTTTCAAACACTGGCTTTTAATCAGGCGCTCTGTTTTACCAGCACTTCCTTCTCTCACAGAGTGCCTTTGAAGCAAGGCTGCCGATACTGGTGGGGTTCCTTCTCCACTGCCCTTTTTTGTTGTTTCCATACAGGATTCTAGGACAGAATTTTGTAGCTTTTCAGATGCTCTGATTTTTCTTATTTTTTTCTGTGTCGTGATCCTAATTTTCTTCAGGATTTCTTCTTCCTCTCCTGGGAAATTTGTCTCTATTTCTGGCATCTGTCCTTCCTAACCCTTCCCACTTTTTTTCCCTTCCAAAGACAAGAGAAAAGAATCCATTTAATATTTTTCTGTAGTAACGTCTATCTCATCTGTCAATAAATTACCCTTTGCCATCTCTGGGAGACCCCTTTGTCTCCCTTCACTGACCTTATTCTGTACCTTGCCTGTTTTTTTTAAGGGAGGATGCAATATCCCTGGGCTGTCATTCCATGAAGAACAGCTGTCATTCCTCCCATAGTGTATGCGTATGTGTTTGAGGAGGGAGGGGAAAGGGAGGGGGGAATTAGGGGAAGACAGGGAGCTGCCATTGGGAAATATGATGGTCCTATTCACAGTGGTGAATGTTTTTTCTTTCATGATATTCAGCTGCAATTCTCTCTCTTTCTTGCAGTGGTTTTAGACATTAATCTTCTGATTAACAGAAATCTAGCAGTCATATATCTGAAGTGTAACGACAAGAATATTTATTAAAGTAAACACATTTTAAAAAGTAATTATGTATTCATTTTACAAATTTCTAATTTCTTCACAGTCTCTGCAACTGTGAATGCTACCTCACTGTCAGAGCTGCGGTCTGCTACTAGAGGATTCAGGAAGCGTATCTGTGGCTAAACAGCACATGACTTTTCCATATATTTTCAATGTTACAAATTGAAACACTCACTGAGAGGGTTAAAGAGCATGGTATAGTTCTGCATGCTGTGCAGACCTGCATGAGGAAGAGACAGACCCATGAATCCAGCAATTCCTGCCCTTTCCTTACTCCTCACTGTGCTGTTTCAAGCACTGCAGACTCCCAGGGAAGTAATCACAGAGCACTCCCTCTGTATCTTGTGGTCCAAGGGCTGCTTTGTGCTGGTCACATGTAGCACAGGTCCAAGTTCCGTTCTTCCTGCCCCTGCTCCCCCACACAATCTAACCATAAATTAGTACAGTTTGGAAATGCAAATTCTGGCTTTGATCAAATTTTACCAGTATCTTTAAAGAAATAAAAGAACTAAAAGAAATCTATTGAAGATGCCTCTGTAGCATCTGGCAATTACACTTCCTAATGCATTTATTCTCACAATAGGGACGTGAAATAAGGAAATGCAGTTATTATCTATGATGCAGGCATGCATTAGAGATGCACCAAAGTGACCTGAACGTACAAGACATAGCACATGCTGGGGCCCTCATTCTCCAAGTATCTGAGTCAAAAACCTGGTGGAACACACCACGACTCTTGTTTGATCCACACTTGGGGTTTCCTTTGTTTGGAAACCAGCAACACGTGCCATGTGTGTGCCGCAGGCCAGATGCAGGCACGGCCAAACTCGGGGCATCCCTCTGGACCTGCGAGCTTAGAGGTCACAGAATCATAGAATTATTTAGTTTGGAAAAGACCTTTAAGATCATCAAGTCCAACCGTAATCCTAACCATGCTAAGTCCACCACTAAACCATGTCCCTAAGTGCCTCATCCACACATCTTTTAAAAACCTCCAGGGATGGTGACTCAGCCACCTCCCTGGGCAGCCTGTTCCAGTGTCTGACAACCCTTTCAGTGAAGAAATTTTTCCTAAGATCCAAACTAAACCTCCCCTGGTGTAACTTGAGGCCATTTCCTCTGGTCCTATCACTTAGCACTTGGGAGAAGAGACCAACATCCACCTCTCTGCAACCCCCTTTCAGGTAATGGTAGAGAGTGATGAGGTCTCCCCTCAGCCTCCTCTTCTGCAGACTAAACAATCCCAGTTCCCTCAGCTGCTCCTCATAAGACTTGTGCTCCAGACCCCTCACCAGCTTCGCTGCCCTTCTCTGGACATGCTCCAGCACCTCAATGTCCTTCTTGTAGTGAGGGACCCAAAACTGAACACAGTATTCGAGGTGCGGCCTCACCAGTGCTGAGTACAGGGGCACGATCACTTCCCTACTCCTGCTGGCCACACTATTTCTGATACAGGCCAGGATGCTGTTGGCCTTCTTGGCCACCTGGGCACACTGCTGGCTCATATTCAGCTGGCTGTCAATCAACACCCCCAGGTCCTTTTCTGTGGGGCAGTTTTCCAGCCACTTGTCCCCAAGCCTGTAGTGTGTTCCAAGGCCCCAGATTAGCCAATGCTAGAGGGACTGAAGAGCTCATGCCAAATCAAAAGGGATGTCTAGGTGTGACGTATGTATCAAACTCGTCACTTCCTTGGCCTGTGCTAGTAGGACATCAGCAGAAAATCTTTTCTCCTAAAAGCACTATACTACTTATTTTACAACTGTTTTGTGACTGATGTCTGCTCTGGCCCTTTCTCATCTGACAGCTCTGACTCACAGTCTCTGTTGGATTTAGCTGCCCTAACTGAAAAGGTAACCCATCTCCACAGCCAGAGGTAATAAATTCTTCAGCGACCACAGCAAAATACATCGATATGATCTTGAATTAAATCACTCATTTCTGCAGTTCTCAGTCCAGGATATAAGAGTAAATTGGTATCAGTTGAAAGCAGATTTACATTAGTGCATCAGGCTACGAGCTGAAATGGTTAGCAGTGGACACGCTACTCATTTGGCCACCTCTTTGGGTTAACTACCTCCAGCACCTTAGTAATGCAGGCAGCTGAGGACAGTAATATCTCAAACTTCTCCAGGGTGATTCACTAGGGCTTGGGAACCAGAGCCCTTACTTCCCTGGGATGTAAGATCAGGGTGCTGTAAACAGCCTCGACCCTTCAGGGACTAAGGCTCTGTCTGCATATGGAAATAGGGTTTTCAAATGTGTGCTCCTACTGGTAACACCAACCCTGCTCCAGCACCAGGAACAATGCTGGGAGTCTACTGAAGAATGGCTCCTGGCTACTGCCATCTTCAGGACTATCCCATGTTAATTATTCAGGTCTTTTGTAAAAAGACACCTGTGGCAACTGGCAGACTATCTGCACAAACATTACCAGCCTTGAGGCTGAGAAACTGTTAAATAGCCTTAGTAATAGAATATTAAAACCTTGATGATGAGTGAGCGTGGGTGGAATAATTGTCTGCTCAGAAAGAGGCGCCTTTTTCTCATTCTATTCCTGTAGTTGAATCCTTATCTCCTGGATAAATAAAAACAAACCTCCCCAATTATTATTGTTCTTGTTCACCTTTTGACTCGATTAGATTTACCGCAGATACATTCCATGTGTGGAATCAACACATTTCTGATGCATGCCAGTGGAATTCTCACCCCTGCTCCACCTCAGACCATCAAGCTCCTCATTTTCTGAATGGCTGTTAATTACTCGTCCTTCTAGCTCATGTCTGAAGATAGATAGATACATCTTTCTGAGTGGTCACTCGCTCTGATCAACAGACTGTTCTGTATCACTTTGAATCTTTAACTTATTTTTAATCCCCAGCACTTGGAGCCAAACCTGATACCTCTCTGAAGACAGAAACTCATGGTGATAGCTGCCTCACTTGGGCTGTTTCTCCTTCATGTTTGTCAGTGTTTTCCCAGATGAGGCCCCAGGATTATTGCAAACCAGTCCCAGGAAGAAATGCTGCTCAATTAGGCGAAAAGAAACTCGAAGGAAAAAAGGAGTAGAGCCAGCAAATTGCTTGAGATAACAATCTCCCCCCACCCATGTGTCTCTGTAACTAAGAGGATTAGCTGAACTTTCTGTGTCACACCAAAACTGACAATAAGCAACAGTGACTTCCCCCCGCTGGCACTTGTACCTTCACATGTTTCATTTTCTTGCCCATACTACTGCCTTGCCCCTTGCTGATTGTATGACAAACTTGGGGATGAACATGATGGCTCTTTCCTTTCCTTTAAGATTTATGACTCAAAGCCAAACAAAACCCAACTCTAGTTATTACATGCTCTGTTTCCTCCTAACAACAACTCGCTTTTAACAGTATAAGCCAATCAAGGAAACATGGAAATATGGTCTATTTGATCTCACCTGATCTATCTGCCGTTTGCCAGAGATGCAAACAGCAGCCTCAGGTCTGCTACCACGGGAGTAGGCATAAAGATGTGTCCCTTTGGAGCAGGACCAAATCTGCAGAATATATAAAGCAGAAGTCCCACCAAAATTCAGAGTGACTGAGGCTCCATGTAAATACAGCACTGCCAGCAAGGAGCTGGATATTTATTTCAGGTAAAGATTTATCATTGTGGTAGGAGGACTATCCAGGGTACTTTTGCAGTGAAGGGAAATTAACTTTGGTGAAGGACTCTGTTGCTAATTATGGAATCAGCCCCATGTACCTCTGTACAACTGCATACACGTGGTGAAAAGAATGTGGCTTCTGGTTGAAGATGATCAAACATCAAATAATTCCAGTTCCTACACTAAACCAATTCCTTTTTGCTGAGCTGTGTAGAACATCACTTTAAACCAGGTAAGCAACTCCTTTCCATCAGCCTGCTACAGAACTTGCATGAAAAGAGGAAGTTTGTTCTAGAAGACAAGGGAAGACAAAGGAGGAGTATTCTCCCATCAACACATGCTCCCTGCCCTTCTCCATCCCGCGCTTCTGCAGAAGACCACAGCAGAAGGTGGTGGAAATATGAAAGGTGAATGACTCTGATACCTGAAGGGTCCCATGCAGGCACACTGAGCAAGTAAGCAGCTGTGCCATGGTGAGGAAGGAAGTGGAAAGCAAGAGGAGACAGGAGAAGCAGAAATATTTTCACAATGATGTAAAATAGATACCAACACTTAAAAAAGGACTGTTGTGATAAACCAAATTGGGATGTGGGACTCAAGTGATTGCCACCAGGGTAGGGAATGAGGGAAAATGCTGGCAGAGCAAAGTCTGCAAGAAGTATTGGGGTTGGGTCATAAAATGCATAGGATTTGCCAGTTTTTGTAAAGCGTTTTACTGAACTAGGCATCTGTGCTGTGTACTTTCTCATTGCTACGCAACTCCCTGAACCTAAATTAAATCACTATGGCATTTCTGCCATGTTAAACGGTGTGAGCAGGTACTCTCAGGCCACATAAATTCAGCGAAGTAGTGGTTTGGAGGTCCCTATACAGCTTTATTTGCGATCAAAGGGTATGGTGTTGTGGGGGAGAAATACCTCCAGACAGATTTAGACTTTTACTCCAAAAATCTGTTCAGACTGAGGCATTGTAAAAAATGCCCAGTGTATTGCCATGGGGTAAGACTGCCTTGTCACTTTATAGCAACCCCTGTGTCGCCTATATGGAGAAGCAGTTTTAGTTCAAAGGGATCTAGGTCCATTCTCTTTCCCCATTTACATGAAATGGGACTAGAGTGGAGCGTGGCAGCCTTTTAATAGTGCCCCACAGCCCTGCAAGGGTTCAGCCTAGAGAGTGAAGGACACCGTGTCCAATTGAAATTACAGAGGAATTTAGGGTAGGCAGAATGTAATTACACAATTGGAATTTAAACTGTGAAATTAAAAGGAAATATTCAAGGATGAAGGGGCAGAGAGAATCCCTAATCTCCAGCCAGGCTAGGCTGTGTGCCAGAAAAGTCCCCTTCTGAAGAGGGAATAAGCAAAGAGCCTGTCCTGGAAGAAAGGGAGGTAGAGAATAAAGACAATGTTTTCAAAAGCACCCTAACTCCAGCTGTGTGTTTGTTTCATAGGCTATGTCTATTCTACAGGAAACCTTGCGGTTACTAAAAAGTGTCAGATGTGTCCCTCTTGGCCCCCTCTTCACTGAGGTCAAAAACAATTTGGTTCCCCATGTAAGCAGCACCAAAGAATTCCCAAGGCCTACAGCAAAAAGCATGCTGTACATCTGGTCAAAAAAAAGAGTTCAGCCCTCTTTTTCATTTAGGTCCGAAAAACAGAGTTTGTCCTTCTATATGGGGTTTGCCAGACTGCAGCCGCTCTTGCTGTAACATCTAGGCATTTCCCAAGTCTTAGTTAATAATCTTCAGAACTAAAAATACTATGTATTTTTAAGGGTTCCCTTGTAGTAAGGGAAGGCAGAGAAAACCACTGAAAACAGATCTGTGGCAGTTTTGAGTGGCCACTTGAATCAGGCTATTGCAAATCCCACTCCCCATGAGATCTGAATCAAGTTGTAGGACCCCATTGTCGTCCCTCCCAGAGTAGCAAGACAGGTAAAGACGGAGCCTCCCTTGTGGATCTCCAGAAGAGGAACAACAACAACCTGAACAGGGTTTTTCAATCAAAGCACAATAAAGAGAACTGGGGGGCTCCTCTTCTCAGGCTGCCCAGCCACACATGCAACTGAAGACAAGTTACTTAATTTCTCTGCCTTAGTTTACTATTACTAAAAAAGCACAGTGATAATTTCCTGAATCTTCTAAGCTGGCGATTTGTGAGAGGTAATTGATTAAAATTGGAAGGCGTTCATATACTGCATTGATAACCACCATTCAAATGCATACAAAAAATTGAGCTAGAAAAAGTAAGTGCACCAAAGCAGCAGAGAGTGAGAAATAGATTGAAAAACCCACCTGGAAAGATAAGTGTCCTTTTAGTGACTACCTCTGCCTTTCCTGAGGAGGTGTGAAGGTTCTGAATTACAGGGGTTTTTTAAATATGAAAATGAAAACCATGTTTCTTTTCGTCTGTGCTCCACTTCTTATCTCCAAAAAAGCAGTTAGCTGCACCTGGGAGGGGCAGAGTATTATAAGATGGTACAACTTTCCTGTTACCATTTCATTAGCTGGGAGATTTAGAGGATCGGCGACAACTCTCAGAAATAAGAGATTCGGGGTCATCCTTCCTCCAACCCAGAGACTACAAAAGAGGGACAGAAAAAGAGCCAGAAAGCAATCTTGTCAAAGGAGCCAAAAGAGTGTGTAGGGGAAAGTAACAGCCTATATATGCAATGGACAGTCTCCATTCCTCTCCTGCCCTTACAAGGCATGTAGGAAGGAGCTCTGAAGAGGGGGCAGAGCATAATACTGGAAAGAGAAGGTACTGGTGGGTCCCAAGCCTCGGGGGCAATGGTGTACTGTCTCCTCCATGCCCAGGAACAGGAGGAGGTCAGGGAACAACACAGGAGAGAAAGGAAAAACAGCTTTGTGGTTAAAGTACTGAACCGCACAGCCTCAGAGCACCTAGGCCCATGTCCAAGTCCCACTAATGTCGCTGCTGTGAAACTGGAGGAACTATGCATGGTCCTTATATTGCTTTTCTTCACTTCTCCTCAATCAAGGAGCTACTAATCCTATTTTTCCCTCATTCTTTGCCTGCCATCTCTCTAAATTGCAAGCTTTTTGAGACATGGACTCTCTTTTGCTGTTCGTATCTGTAGCACGTTAAAAAAAATGAGACTGTAACCTGTGTAACTATTACAGAGACTGTAACAGAGAGACTGCTGGTCTCTCTGTAAGAGTGGGTATTACACATGAAAAATGGTAAACAGAGAGATAAAGGTAAGTTTAATTAAAGGTGAGACAATCCGAACAGTCGGAAAGTAAAAGGCATGGAGAGGTTTTGGGGAGGTATGCAGGAAAGCGTAAGGGGCAAAGAACGACTGTTTTGAGGCAGAAGCCTCCATTGCAGTACCTGGAGGACAAAAGGGAAAGCTGAAGCAAACATGACTCTAGAAGCAGGGCCTTCTTGAGGAGAGAAATGTGATGGGAAGAAAACATGATAGAGAAAAGGGACATTGTGTGAGAAAAGCAGCATCTGGGATTCACATCTGAGTGGCACAGTGGAACTGGAGCAGAGCAGATAAGTTTGCTCTTAATTTCTCTATACACTAGAGCTGTGTGGGGAAAATTTCCTTCCCAATGTGCTTTTTGCTTAAAAACTGTGATTTGTGTTTCTTTTGCCCCCTGCCTCCCCACCTTAAAAAAAAAAAAAAAAAAGGCTCTGAAACGCTACTGAATTAATTCTACCAGGAGACAGAAAATTCAGAAGGTAATTTGGGGTTACAGGCACAAGGAGAGCAGGCCAAGAAGGTCTAGGAATTAGGAGGTATCTGGATCAAAATCAAAACAGACACAGATATACTGCAGAGCTTTAAAAGATCCTGAAATACTATTTCTTCCCTTTACAGGTGTGTTGATTTTGAACACTGTATTGTTTTTCACTGCCAGAAAATATTTTTAAAGCAAAATCCTTATGAGAGGTGGTTCTACAAGGCTGACAAGTCCAGCCAGAGAACAGAAACACGGCGTCCCGCAAGGTGCTCGCTGCTTTGGGTTCTGTTCAGCAGAGGATGTAAGCGTGTTCTTAACCACCAGTGTGAGCCCAGTCTCGCTGACTGCAGCTGAACTCTGTTTCTCACTTGAGTCTTTTTGTGAAATGAATCTGGAGTGCTCAGCTTCTTGTAGGACTAAGCTTCGTATCATCTTTGTGTCCAATTATCTCAAATTTCACGTATTTCCAGCAAGTTGCTCACAAGTAAGACAGCAGTCAGGCACTATGTGGCAAGTAACATCAAATAATAGGTTTGCAGAAATCACAAGCTGTTCGCAGACAACTCACAAAAATAGAAGTAAAATTTATCTGATAAATTATTCATCACTAATGATTTGGCCAGCCTTCCTGGATATATAGCCACAGGGATGTATGACACCTTGGGGAAGGCATCAGATAGAGATGCATTCAAACTAAACTAGAGAAGAGGATGCAGACACAGGTCCAGGGCAATCTTTAAAGAGAGAGGGAGAGCAGCTATGTGGCCAAACAGAATTAAGTTCTCTTTATAGTTGGTCAATTGGAAAACACAGAGTGGTTAGTAACTACGAGAAAAAAAAACCTAATAACTATTTGTTTTCAGACAGCTTTTCTTCGGCAGCTGTGGGTTCCAGCTAACCGTGCAGAAGCTGAGCAAGAGCGAAGGCTAAATCAGGTGTGGTAATGGGAGCAAATTCTCCCTGGCGAGAAGCTGCTACTATCAGGGAGGAGGTTACTAGGAAGTAGCATTCAGGACTGAGAAGAGTCTACGGGTGAGATGGGAAGATATGGGAGAGAATATTCAGCGTAGGCAGGATTAGAGCTGTGCAGAGTCTTAATCTAGGCAGCTCTTTCTCTACACCTTTATCTGTCACGGTGCAGCCACTGCATGCTGCAGTACTGGTATAACCTGGCCATAAAACTGGATTAACTGGCCCACGAGGATCATGGCTGAACAGAAGAGGAGCAGGACAATACGCCTTTGTTTACATGTTCACTTCTGCGAGTTAAAACACAGATCTTTGTGAGACAGAGTGCTTAATTACTGATATGGAATATCAACAAATGAATGTGCAAGAGTAGCATTAGTGTTAGAGGAAGGCTCTTGCTCTTTCATAGCACAGCCCATTTCCACTGTTTTCTGCAGTATCAAGAGGTTATTTTAGAGTATGGAAAAAAAATCCCATTATCAGAGGAACTTATTTTAAAATAAAAATGTCAAAACTACCTTTCTGATTCAGCCCTTGGAGAGAAACCCTGCTGTCTCCTTCCCTCAGCCTTTTCTTTTTGGTTTTTCCCTACCAATGAAAAAAATCTAGTGACTGCCTCTGATACAACTCGTAATTTCTTCAGCAACAACATGCAAGAACAGATCCTTGCCAATTTCTCTTATTCCACAAGGTTTTGAGCCCCAGAAGAAAATCCAGCTTGGACTCTGACCCACTGAAGTTAATGATGCTTGGAAAACGTTAAGACTGAGTCCTTAATGAACACTATTCTATACCACCTTCTGTTTCTTCTTTTTCTTTTTATGGATGTACATTACAGAGCTCAGGGATAATGTGTATTTATGCAATATTAAGGTTAAGAATATAAGCAAGTTTTATTTCTACTCTGCCATATTTGTCAAGAATCGGCAAAGTTTTGCTACTCTGCCTGTTTAGCTGATCGCTTGTCCTGATTTGGAAGTTTTGAATCTAAAGCCGATTTTGTTGGTCCCATTATTTACCTTTTAATGAGGGAGGCATGCAGCCTGACTCCCTCTTCCTTTCAGGTTAGTCAAATTTGATGTGGAAGTGGAAGAGGATACAATATACGTTTGAGAAATACTGCCCAGGAGCATTGTACTGCCGAGAACGAGGGGCATATTACAGTGGGTTTCTTAGCAGAGGAGAATCACTTCCTTGTAATTGCTCCTTTCTGAAGGAAAACTGGACCACCGCTCACGCGCCCTCCTCCACACACAACTGCAGGTTCTGTTATTTCATTTTCTCTGTGTGCAATTCCTTCTTATTCATAGGGGATTAATTTTACTTGGCGCTTGTGGAGTACCTGTCGTGCAGACACAGTCACGAGAGGCATTTTCACACCACCGCTAGCAGATACAGCTCTTTTCGAAATGCCCCTTCAGCCTAACCGTTGTACTTGAAGATGCTGTCATGTCGTTGCCTCTCTTATACTACTACGGTTAACTATTTGCACGACTCCCCGTCGGTCTGGCGGCCTAACAGTTAACGAAGGCTCTACGAGGCAGGGCTAGAAATACCCGCTTTGCTGGGAGCGGCTCCTCCCTGCTCGCGCCTGCCCCGCCGTCGTTAACCCGTAGCGGCCTTCGCTCCGCGAAGAAGCCCCCGGCGCTGGAGAGCCGCCCCCCCCCCCCCCCCCCCCCCCCCGGCCCCCGCTCAGCCAGCGGCGGGCAGTCCGGCACCGGGGGGGGGGGGGGCAGGACGCGCTGTCCCCCCGCCCTGCGCCACTCGCCACCCCCGGCCACAGCCCGGGGGGCGCAGCCCGGCCCGCGCCACCCCCCTCCCCGCTGCCGGCGGGAGCCCCAGTGCGCAAGCGCCCGCGCCCCCTCCCCCCAGCACAGCGGCGGGCGGACCCGCGGGGGGGGCAACTGAAACGCTGGTGCGCGCGGCGCGACGGTTTACACGTTAACGAGCCCTCGGCCAGAGGTGAAGCGAAGGCAGACGCGCGCCTGCGCAGTGCAGCGCGGAACCTACGGGGGGGGGGGCGCGAGCGAGCGCGTCTACTCGCTCGGCGCATGCGCGGCGGCGCACCTCACGCTTGACGGGAAAGCAGCCGGGGAGGGCGGGGGAGGAGGAGAGAGCCGGGGGAAGCTTGCGCAGGCGCAGAGCGAGGCCGCGGCGCCGTCGGTTGGCGGCTGCGCAGTAGTGCGGGGGGGGAGGGGGCGCGCGGCGGGGGGGAGGGGAGGAGGAGGGGAGGAGGGAGGGGGGCCGGGAGCGAGGGAGGGTTTATCGGGCGGCCGATTTTGGTTAAAATATTCAAAATGGCGGACGGAGGAGCAGCGAGTCAAGATGAGAGTTCGGCGGCGGCGGTGGCGGCAGCGGCAGGTAATCATTACTGCATTTTACATATTCATATTCATACTCGCACACGCGGCCCCCCCGCCGCCCGCCCGCCCCGCTTAGCATAATTTATTAGTACTCAGGATTATTATAATTAACGGCACAGGAGGGAGCGGGGGGGGGGGAAGAAGGAAAGCAGCCTCCCCGTGCGGGGAGACACACACACACACACACACGCTCCCTCCCTCGCCCGCCCGCCCGCTCCCTCACACGGAGCCGCGCTCGCACCCGCCCGCACGCCGGGGCACTGGCGCCGGGGCAGAGCAGCGGGGCGATGGGGGGCGGCGGCGCGGGCGGCGGCGGCGGCGCAACGGCGAGGCGGTGGGGTCGGGGTGGGGAGTCGGCGGGGGGGGTGGGGGGAGAAGCCGGGAGGGGGGAGGCATCCCCGCACCCAAAAGCGGTCGGAGGGGGCTTAGCCACCAGCCGGCCGTGCTCCCCCCCGGCCCGCACGCCCACAATAAAAGCCTCTTTACATATTCATGGCGGGGGGGGATGCTGCTGGAGCGGTCCCGGCGGGGGCCGCGGGAGGGGGCACGGCCCGCCGGGCTTGGGGGGAGGCGGGCGGCCCCCCAAGTGAGGGCAGGACGGAGGGGGATGGGGGTGCTGGCCCCTCAGTGGGGCCGGGTGAGGGAGAAAGACTTGATTTCCTCATCTCTCCTCTCATTGCCCCCCCGCCCTCCCCCGCATGCCCCCCAGCCAGGGTTATTTCCCCAGAGCCTGGGGCCTGCAGGCATGGGGTGGATGGGTGCGGATGGCCTCGGGGAGGGGTAGGACGAGAGCGTGGTTTGGCTTTTTATTTAAAGTCGTGTCCGTCCCCCCCCCTTCCGTAAAGTGTAGGTTCAGTGTGGGGTGACTTGGGGGGTGTGCGGGCAGAGTTTCTGCGTGCCCCTCTCCGGCGGGAGAGGCCGCGTGTTTGCACCCCCGACGGCTGGATTTGCCCCGGCGGTGTTTGCCCTTCTCCCCCTTCGCCCTCCTGTTTCCGCAGCCCCGAGGGCTCGGGGGGAGCGGGGTGCTGCGGCCCCGGGGCAGGGCCCCTGGGTGCCGGGCACCGGCCCCGCGTCCCCTCGACCTGGGTGCCGGGGCAGGGGCGGGTGGTGGTGCCGGCAGCCCCGGCGGGCTGGCACTGGGGGTGCGGGTCCCGTCCCTCTCCCTCGCTCTCTCTCTCCCCCTCTCCTTCTCATTTGAATAATGTCTAATTCGGGGAGGTTTATATTATTGAAATGGCCGCCTGGCTTTCCCCGCCTCTCATGTTTAGTAATTCAGACCTTTAATAACAGCCACTCAGAGCCCAACGCCGTGTTTATATTTTACATTCGCCCCATGTGCTTTTGTGGTTCAATATGATTCTTCTTTCTCGCTCTCTCGCTTTTTTTAAATTTTCTTGGCAACCCACAGGGCCCCGAGATCAAACCCAGGCTGTGTGAGGAGAGGAGGGGGGAGAGCTAGGCCCTGGCTGCTCTGGCAGGCGCCTAGGCCTCGCTCTCTGCTGCTTGATTTATTTACTAATAACCAAAATGACCCCCCTCATCTCCACTCCACCCCTGCCAGCAAAAACAAAACCCTCCTGGGGCTTGAGCAGCATCAGATCTGCTCATAGATTCTCAAACACTCATGTCTTTTAAATAAGGGGCTTATTTTTAATTTATAGCAACTCAAGACTGTAAAGCTGTTCCTTTCATATCTGCTTTTCAGAGGCTTGGGCATTTTTGGTCCCTTTGTCCTTGATTCTTTTCCTTAAAGGAGAGTTGCTTCTAATTTACGTTTCCTGGCACTGAGAAAGCAATAGAAGACACACTTAAAATCTGAACAGCTTTCCTTCTCCCTCTGAACACTAACAGAACTGAATACATTGAAGATAATCTTATTCACCTTTTTGCTTAGTGTGGATGCAGTTTAACAGTGCAGTGTGTCAGATGCTTTTGTCGCCGCTTGTATCTTTGACTGTTCTGGGTTAGGGTTTTCTTACTTTCATTTAGGTTTGTCTGTCAAGACAGAAGATACTACTAGGCAGTACAGGGTCTAGAAAGGAAGATAAGTTTTCTGTGATTGTAATAAGAACACCAAGTGAAAATTGAAATTAATCCTCTTAAATTGTCTGGAGTAATTCAGTTTTAAACCAGATACTAGTCTACTTAGAAAGAAAACAAATGGATTACTTTATTAGAAGGAGGTGGTAATTTAAAAAAAGAAATATTTGTGCAGGGGTGGGCTTCAGATAAAACTGTGTAGGTTTTCATTAGTGACGATTGTTTTCACCCTGTGGAGAAAAAGGACCTAACAGCAGGGTACTTCAAAGTATCTGTGCCAGATTAGCATGTAAACATCTTTGAAACATGACTAGGAAGAGGGTTCACATACAAATGCAGGCAGTGTATTTTGTAGTTTGGTTCTAAATTTAATTTGTCACAAAATACTACGCTGCATCTAATGAAAAGCATTTTGATTTCAAAAATAACAACTCAGATTATTTATCCTTTTTCTTCACCCTTGGTGAAGACAGGCCTTGAATACTAGAAGAAAAAAAAAACTGTAGAAGCCGTAATGAGACTGTTCAGGTGACTGACTGTTTCACAGACCAACAGCACAAGGCTGGCTGGACAAAAAGCAGTAATATGATTTCATGCCTTAAATAGCATATGTTTTTGCACTCGCTTCACAAGATGTGGTCAAGCCGATGATGTCATTGGCCAGAGGACAAGGTGCAGTTAATTTGATTTATTGACCTGGGGTGAGGTGTAGCACTGAAACCTTCTCATAGGGAAACCATTTATCTGAGGACAATTTCCTTTATAGCAGCAATTTAACCACTGCTGAGACTGTAGATATTTTATCCAGCATGATAAAAAGGTACATTGCATCTTGCAAACAAAATTTTTTTGTCGCTGACATTTTAGTAATTTTTATAGAATGGAACACTGGATGGTGGCCTTGTGCAGTGTTATGGCCGAGCTGGGGTTTATAACTCTGAATTCAGGTATTTACATGACAAAATACAGATGTATTTCTCTCAAACATATATTTGCGTGCCTGTGTTGTAGCTTAAAATTTTACAGGAAGGTGTTGCAGATAGAAATGTCTTCACCAGTGAAGCCCATAGGCAGCATGTTTGTGGGAAGCCGCTTTTCCCAAACACTGGCGTCATCTTCACTTGTTGGAAGGTGCCAAGACTACTGCGTGGGTATTACTCCTCAGTCTTGAGTAAGGACTTTTATGTTAGTTTATCACTGATGGGTGTCAGATTTTAAGCTGCTTCTTGAACCTTCTCTGTCAGTGGTGGGTGGGAGAGTAAAAGAAACTTTTTTTTCTTCCCTACTACCTGGCTGTGGTGAGGGTGGAGGGTTGTGCTACTGTTCCAGTGCTTCCTAATTCTTACCAGGGGAATATGTTCTCCTATTTTTGCTGTCCTCTCAGCTTTTATTTATTTTATTAGGGACAGCAGGAAGGCAGCTTGTCCTCCCTATGAAATAGTTCCCCTGCCTGATTACCTCTGCTCAGTTATCCAGGTGGCTCTGCCTTTTTCTTCTTTTTTCTTTTTTTCTTTTTCAAAACTGACCAAAACTTAACAGTCTTAACAGCTGGTTGGAAAATAGGCTAAGCTGTGTCAGTAGCCATGCTGCCACATGTGGAGCAGAATTGGGAAGATGTGTGTCAGTATGGTGATTCCACAACTAGAGGAGCTGGAGCTTACTCCTCACTTACTAGAAAGAAGGGGGAAGAATCTGAGCTTCCTTTCCTGTCATTTTAAGGGGGGGGGGGGGGGGGAACAACAACACCTCAGGTTTGCTGTCACTAACAATTTCTCAAAGATTAGCCTGCAGTAATAATTCAAGCAAGTAAGTGTTAACACTGGCTTCCTGATGCTGAATGTGGATAGCTTCTGAATGCTTGTCTTAGCAAGTAATGGTGATGATGCCTGGAGTTGCCTCACTTGACGGAATCAGTGAGGTAGCCTTCAACTCGGTCTGTCCGTTAAACCTAGGAAGCACCAACATATTCTGTGTTAGGAGTCTCTTATGTGGTGTGAAGAAGTGTTCCTACTTCTGCTTGGTCGTAATAATGTGTTCCCCAGAAAAATGAGATTTTGAACACCATTGTCACTTAAATAATCTTGGTCAAATTTCAAGTGTTAAATTCCACATTCAGAGTAGCACATTTTTGCTGTTTGCTGTATTATTCGGATGTGTGAGGATGCAAATAATTTTGGGGTAAACGTTTTGTCTGTGCTATCCGGAATGTTTCTGTTTGGTTTGATCTGTCATCCGGCTTCTTTCTGTTAAATAGTATTCATCACCTCCATAGACATGTTGGTTTTCTCTCCTGGTTCTCTGGCGAATTTGTGGTAGTTTTTTGTAGCATGCAATAAGTTTTCATTTGCTTTCCTCAAATTTTGGCTCCTGTGGACTTCAAGACTTCAAAACAGATTACAGCATTTTTAATGTGCAAATCTAGTCAGTTAATTTTGTTACCTTTTTTCCAACATTATTTTCTATTCCCCTCAAACTGTTGTTGCCCATAGGACAATAATCTTGATGCCGATATTTTATCCAGCTGATAATTAGGCAGCCTCTGCTACTTGTACTTACACCTTTATTATTTTTATCTTGAGACAATCAGTGACATTCCTGGCAAATTACTGTCTTTTATGACATATATATTTTCAGTTTCTGTGACAAAGCTGTTGTCAAAAGAAGGTGTTGAACAAAATTAAGACTTGAGTGTCCCAAATGTGATATGCTTGGTTTGGGTGCTTAAACTAGTATGTGAATGAGAGACCATCTCATGTTGCTGGATAGACTTACAGTGCTGGCTGTTTACTACTGCAGAGATTTGCTTCTGTGTTGACAAATTTTCCCACTCCTTTTCCTATTGTGCTGCGTTGTTACACAGGGCAAGTTAAGCTTGGGATTTGTTGGACTGAGTGCGAGAGATGAATTTAAGGAACAATACTGGTCTTGGTTAGTGAGTATTAAGTAATTGCTTCTCTTTTACTTGAAACTGTTTGACAATTGCTAATCTGAGGAAAAACATGTCCATAGGTGTGTTTTCTTTTCTGTAGTTCTTTGCATTAAATTTCTTGAATTGTGTGAATAGGCCCTCATGCTGCTTCATGTGCACTTATTTTTCTCTGTAGAAAAGAAAATAATTACTTGAGATCTCAGTATTATTCCTTTTCCTAGTTTCTTATTTCACAACTAGCTAGGAAATATCCACATTTGTTAGCATAACTGTATTATAAATTATGAGCTCTATAGTGCATTACAAAGTCTTTGCAAAAGGAGTTTTTTATAGACCGTTACTGTCTAATTGAGTTAGTTTAGGGTTAATAAACAACACAGCTGAGTGATGAAGTGTTGGTTTGGTATCGAGGATTTACTGGGTTCCAATCCTGAGTTTGTCACCAGTTTTGCTTGCTTTGCTGTTCTGGGCTAAATCTGTGAAATGGGAATTATAGAGAACATTTTCACAGGGGTGTTGCTGGGGAAATAATTAGCTAATGTTTTGTAGTATTTCTGAAGGTAAGAATACTGTGATTCTTCTGCTTCACATGTAATCATCTAAGCTTGTGCCCAGGTTAAACTTTGCTTAGGATGTTTCAGTGCTGGTACTGTTCATGTACTCTCATCAGCAATGAAGGCCGCCTGTTGTAAAGGCACAGATTACTGTCAGTTCTAACTACAGCGTGATGTATATCTGCTGTAGGGTATGCAATTCAATGACAGTTTAAATCAGCCCGAGCCTATCCTCATCTCCCTGTGTGTTCCTGCCCCCTTCTCTGCACTGGTGCAGATGCTTGCCTGATTCCTTTGCTGAGCTAGTTCAGGGAATTAAACTGGCAGAAAACAAGCCTTGCCAAAAATAATGAATAGGGTTTTTTGTTGGTTTAGCTCTCTGAACTGGCTTACAATGAGATTAGGCAAATAGCAGTACCAATCAAGGAAGGGAACAAGAAGCACATGTGTTGACCCAAGTCTTCTCATAATTTCATTCTCTCTGATGGCTTTCCTGTTGGCATAAATGGGGAGTCATGCTCTCAGCCATGTCATCCTACCACTTACTTGGCACCTGTCCTAGCACTTACTGGTTTCCAGGATACTCTAGCTTAACTTGCTAACCTGGTGGAAGACTAGCCCCAGATAATTTTAGATCTTCGGTTTGCGAGTTGAAATTGGCTCAACGAAGGCCTTCGAGTGCAAGAGAGAGGGTAGAACCATGTGAGTGAAAGTGGAGGAAGGGGAAAGAAGGAAGAGAAATGAAGCTTCCTATTTTTCAAAAGCAGCAGCAGGCATTCTGATTAGCTTAGTTGTATCATATAGCTTTGCTTTTAGATTGACATAAACCACTGTGAAACCACAGTTGGTTGAGTTGATGAACTGCAGTTGATCTAACATGGTGCTGGCTAAAGGGAAGCGATGGGAATGTATAGCCATGGGCACTATGCTGGACCTCCTATTCTAGCAGCGTGCTGCACATAGATCACTGAAGCCAGTGGTGAAACTGCACCTAAGTAAAAGAGTAGCTTGGAAACCAATAGATGCTGAAAATTTGGCGTGGTTTGTGCTGTCATAGGTATGATTGCATTAATGGTAGCCATGGCAGAAACTTTTAAATAACAATTGTGGATGAGACCTTTAAGTGGCTCCTATTATTTTAGTGCTGCTTACAGTGAGACACCTCTCTAAAAAGGAGTGTGGCTTAAAAGGGCATATTGGCAGAAGTACTTGGGAAATTACAGACACTGTTACTTGTGCTAAATTTTGGACTGATATCGTTGCAAAGCAACCTTTAAAAAAAAAACACCACACAAAAATCCCAAGCATAAATGCTTCAGCCATTTAACACGATCACTCTGAGACAGATTTATTTTTTCTATAAATCGTGATATTGTGACAGGGAACCTTTTGCTCATCGTTCCTTTTATTTTTTTCTTCCCAGAAATCAGATTTGGCTGTATAGAAATGAAGTAGCATATAGAGCATATTTGACGCTGTATGACGGGGCATGAAGTTTTGGGAAAGGAAGGTATGAACAGCTAAGTTACTAAAATAGTAAATATAGTTGAAGACTTAAAAATAAGTGTAGAAAAAACTGTCTGGAATGAAAAAACTGGCTGATTCGATCAGGCTGGAGATGTAGCTTGCTTCTTTTCCCCCTCCTTTTCTTTAAGAGCTGTTAGGAAGCCACCATCCTTTTTGCAGTGAGCTCCTTCGCTATTTGTTCTCTTTGTCCTTCCGATGATTCGGTTTTATTTGAAAAATACCATGTGACTTAGTAATTTGTGCCTGACCATACCAGTGTGAAGTTGTAGCTTTATACTACCTGGATGTAGCTGAGGGGGAGGAGTATGCAGTGAACACAGGTAGAAATTACTCAGATGTTTGGTGAATCACTCATTTCTACATTATTGGTTAATACAGTCTACTGAATGAGAAATGAGATTCAAGTTTCTTCCAGGAATCCTTTTGCAAAGGTGCCTTTCTAATTACTCATATTATGTTTCTTACCTGCTGATCTTTAGTAGGTTATCACTTTTATTTGAATTTTTTCAAATGTGGGTTTAAATAGATATTTGAATTTGCTTATTTCTAAGGCTGCGGAGACATGGATATGCCAGCAAGTGCTACCTCGCCTCCCTACCAGCTCCTCCGGGAGTGTTTCCCACCCCATCCACCAATGCATGTACACACACCTGAGTGCACACATGCTTTGGAAAAAGCAGCAGAACACTCAGGCTGGGGACAGTTTCTTCTAGCTCTGATTGTAGTAGTAGAAGACATTACTGCTTCTGACTGTTGGAGTTTCCTGTTGTCCTGTATCTATTGGTGGGTCTGCCTATTCGGGTACTAAGCCATTTCAGTTAAAACTAGCTGGGTTAATAAAGACTGTGATCTAAGCTGCCTAAAGTAGCTCAGATAATTCTGATTGAAATCTATGAGTGAGGGATTGTCTGAGTTGCTTTGTCATCATACCTGAGGGTACAGTTCATGTTACACTTAATCCAATTTAAGGGTGGGCTGCTGCCAAAAAGAAGTGGGAACATAAGCAGGAAGAGTATTGGGCCGTCACTTTCGGGGCTATTGTCTTGTTTTGACAAAGCCTGGGTAAAACTGTGTCCTAGCTTCTGGCAGAAAGGGGTTGGGATTGCGTGGAGAAACTGGAGGTAGGAGGGCAAAGGGAGCAGTAACTTTCCACTTGCAACATTTGTTTCAGAATGAGGGTGTCTGTTCTTAGTGTTAGAAAGACATGGTACTTTTCAGGCTTTATTGAACTTTCCAGTGGTACTTTCCTGTTTTTATTGAATTTATGTTGATCTGAACTACACAGTGTAAATTGTTATGAGTATTTCCAGTATCTCAAGTGAAGCATCTGATTTACAAGTCATTTCCCTTAAACAGACTTTATGATAAGGTTATCTTCACTTGCTGTTCCATTTCAGTCAGAATATCGTTATTTTAGACAGCTTATGGCAACAAAGCTAGCTAAACTTGGGAATTTAGGAGTATCTTTCAGAACAGTTGAGAACTTACACTTCTGTATATTTATTTAGTCCGAGGTCTAGTAACTTATGACTTCAAATCAGTGACACTGTCTCACATGGCAAGTTGTTTGAATCACATCATTGCTAACCTTTATCCAACTATTATTTTACTGCTAGCGTAGCTTCTCTTTGGTTAGGATGGGTGTACCAAAGGAAGGAAGAAGCCGTCAGCTGCCAGGCTGCACCACTGCCTATCAAATTTTGCCAACCACTACTCTAGAAAAACGTGTTGAAGTAGCAGCAGTTGTAGGGCAGACTTTTAGTCAAAGCCCTCAAATAAGGACACATCAGGGGAAAAAGTGTAAACTAGAAACCTGATCATTTTCTGAAGTTGATTGTACTCAGTTTTGCAAAAAACCCGGATCTTCTAAAGTTGCAGAAGCTTTTATTGTATCTGGTTTTAAACTAACCTTTGCTGCTTACCCTTTTTCTTTTTTCAGTGTGCGCAAGGTTGTACAAAGAAGGGCTGAGCAGTCTGTTGCATGTTGTTCTTCACCTCTGGCTCAGGCAAGTGCTGAGCTGCAAATTCTTGGCATTTGGGAATGTAATCAAAGGAACTATCCCTCTGCTTGCCCTGTTTTTATGCTCTTTCCTGGGTGTCTGCTGCTGACTGCTGTTGGAGGAGGGTCAGTCAGGTAGAACCTTGGTCTGAGCCAGTATGGTGATTTTAGTATTCTTTTTCAAACAGAAAGAAAAACACCTTTCCACTTATTTCTCAGTCCATCTTAAGTTTTGTACATGGTTCTTTTCCTGTCCTACAGTGCTCAGGAGCACCATAAAAAGAGTTCAGGAAAGATGATGTTCCTTGTCTGCTCTGCACATTTCTAGCTCTGGAAATCAACCGAGGTGTTGCTCCAGGGGCTTTCCTATTAATTTCTAGTTCCCTACCAGAGAACTGGAAGCTCCTTTTGCTTTCGTACTTTGTGAAGATAAGGGGAATGTAAGAGGGTGGGTGTTAAAAATTCAGCCTCTGTTACTACTTCGTGGAAGAGATCCACAACTGAGCAGATTCTCAATTCCTTAAGACCTAGTGAGGGTCTTGAGCATGTTTCAGAATTATCCTACAGATAGGAACTACAGAAATCTGTCTAATTCTTGAACTTACTTTAAGACTATTAATTTTCTTATTACAGTGGGAGACAATGGCCTTGTAAAGGATATCTCCTCTCAGTTCTGAGAGATAAAAATGCTGTGTTTTATGGTGATAAGATTTAATTTGGTTTGGAACCTAGTTGCAACATGGTCGCACCTTATATGGTTCAGTTCAGTGGTGCAGAAGGCACTTGTTCCAAATATACTAAGGACTGACTAAAGCCCAGTGCCCTAAAACTTCCTGAGAACGTGCTTCAGCCAGGCATGCCTGTGTTGGGAAAAACTACTTCATTAATATCGTTCTCAACATAGTTGAAATTGAAAATGGATCCAGGCATTTTAATAATACCCATAGTAAACATAACTATTTATAAACTAACAGCTAAATTTAAAGGATATAGCATTGTATTTAAGTGCTTATACACTTATGTTTTTTGTGATTGTGGATCATGAACTCTGCACAGCGGAAAGGATTTGCTATATGGAAGTTTGAATAAAGGCCCAAAGAGTTAGAATAGTTGTTTAGCATCTTAAATCCCCTAGCCTTTCTCAGCTTGGTTTGCTGGGGGAGAGAGGTGGGGCAGGTAGTGTTTCTTTGTGTTGTGGTGTCTCTAGTCAGGTTTGCAAGTGTTGTGGGCACCTCTAAAGATCCTAGCAGAAAATTTTCAGTTGTTGCTTCTGTTATAACATTGATAAATGAATAATACAAGAAAAAATACCACGTACAAAGGTGGGTCAGCACTTACATCTTCTCATTCCCCTATCTAGTGTTAACGTAAGCAAAAATTAGACTTAACAGAAGGACTGTTGGGGAAAACCTAATTCAACAGGTTCATTTTCAAGTTATATAAATAAACTCTCTAAAGTCTTGAGACAATCCATAATTTTTCTGTATGCACTCGGAGAAGACACGTTAGCTTCTTAAGGGATCAGTTAATCTGTCAATCTTTCAAAAAGCAAAATAAACTGCAGGCACAGTGGTATTTTTTCATTATTAAGTAGTGATTTCATATTGTGTGGGTTAGAGCTAGAAATGCTGTGTTTACTAATGAGGAAGAGAATGTCATTGCCATTTGTCCTGTATTTACATCACAAAGAGGTCTGTGAATTGTATAATACAGACACTTCAAGAAATTTGTGCCCAGAATTGCAGAGAAGTTGAGAATTCTGCGTTTCTGATGTAACTTGCTTGAGGTTTTATGAACTCGCTTCTCTCAGTTTTCTGAGTTTGTGGCAGTTGTATTAATTGTGTTTGGTGTATTAGGGTATCTGCTTGTATATACAAATTGTTATCACCAAAGGCAGCATCAGTTGCTAAGGTTTTTAAAAACATGGAAGATTTTTCATTTCTTTACTTTTCAGCGGCAGGGAGTAGATTGACACACTCAACAGTTTCCTTAGAACGTGTTGTCAACTATAGTAGTTTCCCGACTACACTTTATATTGCAGAAAGTTAATTAAACTGGGGATTTCATGGTGTCATCATTCAAGTAGTGATCATCGTTCTTGTTTGTGTGAAATATTAGGAGAACATTGAAGACAAAAACATGGGATACAGCTGTCTACTAATCATCTGTGTCTGAAATGCCTGGTTGTATTGTTTGTTTGTATTCTCTACTTTGTCTAATACTCATTTGTTGAGACAGTCTTTATACAGAGAGCACGGACTGGAGAGGCAGGTTACTTAAGTACTTCTGTCCTTTGGTTTTGGTGTAATTGGTGTACTTGATAGCAATAGAGAAAGTGTCTAACAAAGGCATGAAGCCAGTATAGAAATGTGGTGCTGTTGTTTAATTGGTAACTAGGACAGTTTTGTTTTCTTAGAAACTGAAAAAAAACCCATCAATGCATCCTGAAACTGGTTAGACACATTGACTAATTACATATGGTTGTGTAGAAGTGTTCTCTGGTCCAGCAATAATTTATTGCTTGCTCTTTAAGAACCGTTGAGGTAGCAAATAAGTATACTTTATACTTCACGGTATAATATGGTCTGTTTGTTAAAATCTGTTTTGAAACAATTTCTTTGGTGCTAATCGACTCTAAGGTTGAACTGTGAGACACTGTCTGGTATTACTGACCTACAGCTCCGACTTTTTTTATTGAGCAAGTTAATATGAAGAACTTAATTTTCAGGTGTGTTTTCCTTCATGTGCCTTTGTAATACTGAGTGATTTATTTCAACAAGTATTTGAGATTGCAACATCAAATGTGGCATATGTGCATTTAATACTTAACCGTTAGTCACAAAGCTAATTGTGACCTGATAAATTGTCAACTGCTTAGCTTTTAATTTTTTTCAAAAGATGTAATTTCTGAAGGTTTTATATTTGTGAATGGTAGGAGCTGGGAATAGCAGATATTCCTCATGTAAAAGAGGACCGTTTAGAGCAAAAGGGATCACATTTTTATTTACAAGAAAGCTACTCTCAGGCTGTTCTCAGAGCCCTGCAGATTTGAAGCATTGCATTTAGTGAGCGCATGAAAAACACATGCCTGGTGTTTGAAGGCCCTGCTGGGGCAGTCCTTAAACAAAAGGAGTTGTGGGCTCTAAATGTGGAAGATGTTCTTTATCAACTAGTTCTGCTGCTGTGCGACAGTTCCAGTTTGACTCTGTCTGGCTTGTTGAAATAAGAACTGGAAAATGTTGTTTGGTTTTTTCCTTTGGTGTTTTTGCCCTCTGTTTTGTGTCTGAACAGAGGTTTGTTGTATATGACTGCAGTCATATGCATAGGAGAGGAAAGCGCAAAGAGAAGAATTACTCTGTACTGGAAAAATTGAGGAACACTGTGGAAGAAAAACAACATTTTTTCAATTAGACTCTTTTTATCACGTGTATACTTTATCAGACCTCTTTATGTATGCCCGAGTGTTTAGAAGTCTCACACCAGGTGAACAAAATAAGAGGTATTGAAAAGGCAATTTACTTACAGTAATATCTTATTTCCTGGGTTGTTGATGAGATTTGTGTTTGAATAAGAATGTTTCTTTTGTGGCAGCACAGGTGCTACTTGATTCTGCAGTGAAGGCAGTGTTCTGTGCTTGATACTAGCTAGTTGCCATGGCAACAATTATGATGTCATGAATTCAGTACAGTGACTTCACTGCAGTGTATTTTATCTTTATTCTCAGTTTTCTTCAGATCTTGCTAGCAAACCAAAAAGCATCTAAGTGTGATACTGTGACTTGTTTATTATGTGATAATGATGACTAATATGATCTCTCTCAAAGTAATCCTAATTGCTGCTTACCTTTAAATTCACCCCAAGAGTCAGGGAAACTTAGACTTGGCATTTTTATTTATCTGGACCTTTTTCAGCTATACTAGCCCAAAAAGTTTCCTGGTAGGAATGAAGAGGAAAATACTTTTTTTTTTTATCAGTTAGATATGATTCTTTTCAGCTGAGAGAAATGTACGTACTTTTAAAACTGAAAATGTGAGAGTAGCAGTGTCCTGTTGACATCTCTTCTCTCAGAATAATTTGTTCAATTCTGGCTTGCCTTTCTTAGTCCTCTTCTTTTCCGAAGCAGATGAAATGTTTTCTGAGTCTCTTTTCAAGGGTTTGTTGACCTGCAAATTGTACCAGGAAACTTTCTGCCCATCAGCCTTCAGAAATGGTCAGCTGTTTTCTGCTCTCTGAGCACTTCCATTTATCACCAGGTTGTGCACCTCCATTTCACAGGTAGCAGAGCTGACTGTTCAGTGCACGCTCTTACCCTGTCCTCCATTGCCTTCTGATAAAGAGAAGTATTTAGCGTTTTTCCTATATTTTTAAAGTGATATGACTTCCAAATTTAGCCCCAGTAAAAATGCCAATAAAAACATTGAGTTTAACTAGCCTGCATTTCTGTTGTTGACATAACTGTGTGTCTGTTTAGAGCTGGCTTATTGGCTTAACTCAAAGGTTGCCTGAGACTTCTGGGCCATCTGACTTTACATTATCAGTGAATAGCACAAAGTGTGTTAGAGTGGTATGCCAGATATTTTTTGTAAGGCTTTTTTTGGCCTCTGCAAGTGAAAGGTTCTTCACCTTTGGCTTAGTTTGTCAAAGGTAGTTTCTATGTATAGATGGGGCCTAAGTTAGTTGTTGTAAGTGTGCTGAAAGCCTTTCTAATAACAGGAGAAAATGTAGGATGTGCCGATTTGTTCCGGTGGCTTACTGCTGCAGCAATCATTTGCATTAAATTGTATTGAGCATATATCCATTTAGGTGAGGTTAGAATTAAATGACCTCTTCACATTTTTCTTCCTCTGAAGAAAGATGGAGGCTTGAAAAGACCCACTAGCAAATGGGAGGGTGTCATGGACAGCATGTAAGGAAGATGAAAAACGTAACAGGAAAATCAAAGTTGTAGTTGTCTTTCTGCAGAGGAAAAAAAAAAATCCTATGTAGCCTGTGATTTATGATAAGCATATCATGGAAGTTGAATTGTGGCATGCTGCAACTGGAGTTAAGAAAATGTGATTGAGATGTTTTTGTTAACGAGCTACTAAGAGGGAGCAAACTGCAAAATACTGTTGTAGGTACTGTTGTTCCCATTACCTAAGAGCAGAGGTCCTGTGCTTGAAGATTTGCTGGTTTATGTTGGTAACAGCTGTGCTTAGTAGCTTTTTTCTTTAATCAGCATAAATGTGCTAGTGATGGGGGGTAGCTTGTGTTAAATTCTCTAAATGCTTTTTCAAAACTGCAAGCATTTTTATCTTGCTATCATGCCTGTGCACGTAGAGGGTTTTATTAATTTAAGAGTACTGGTATGATTTGATGGCTAAAGCTTTTCGTCATTAGAGTATGTTTATGTGATCCTCAGAGTAGCTTTTTGTAGTTCAGGCGTTGGGGTTTTTTTTGTTTCTGTTCATTTCCAAACATTAAGGTTTTTCTAAACATGTAGGTTTTCAAGTTGCACTTGAACGAGCTGCTAGAGAATCTCATCTAGGCTCTCTTTCCCACAAAAGGTTGGACCAGGTGGGTGATCTTTTGAGGTTCCTTCCAACCTGGGCTAGTCTAGGATTCTAGGATTGAGCTGTTGGAAGGAATAGCAGCTTTCTTAATGGCAAACTGACATAACCATGCATGAAAAATTGTTAACTCAAAACTTTTTAGTCGTGGGGAGATTAGATCATTCAGTTCCCAGCAGTGTTTGCATGAATGAGTGTTGCATTTAGAAATAGTATTATGGCTGTTAATACCAGACTGAATATATATGGAATTTAAAGCTCTGGACTGCAGGTGTCTTGGCAATGCAAATTCTTCTGAAGAAGTGAAAGCGGAGTGTAGAAGCTTTTTGGAATGCTTAGGAAAAGTAATCGCCTCTGCAAAACTTCAGTGTGTGAAAACGAAAAGGAACTTCAAATGGAAAAAGCAAAAATAGGTTTTACTGTGTGAGTCCCTTCTCTTTTATGAATGGATGGGCATATGGCCTATCTGTGGTATATAGATCAGAAAGGAACCTGCTGAACTTTCTTAAAACTTAACATTTAAGAGATGATGATGTGGGGGGGAGCAACAACAAGAAAACACTACCACCCCTCCAACCCATTTTCTTTCAGAATTATTAAATGAAACAACGTAACTTTTAGTGCTTTCGTTTATTGCACCCCAAATTCTTCTACTAGAACCAGTTATGTTCTTGCCTCCTGGGACTTGGAAAATAAATAAGCTAATTGGGATTGCCTCAGTTAGTGCTGTTGCTTCTACTTAAAAATACAGCAGAAAACCAAGGTAGTACATAAGTGCCTAGTTCACATTACAGGCTTCTACATGCTTTGTTTATACAGAGAGACTAGAACCTATTTTATAAGTTACTACCAATACTGTCAGTGCATGGAAGAATGGCAATATTGGTGGAAGTATGGCAAAGTAATTAGCTTGCATTTCAGGATACAGTAGCAGATAGTGGCTTGAGTTTGTGTTTGTTCAGGGGCTAGGACTAATGGTGGTGTTTTGGTTGCAGCTTTGAAGACTTTTTCTCCAGGTCAGCAGCTTCAACAGGATTTCAGGGAAAAGAGTTAAAATGCTTGGATGGGTCACTTTGCAGTGCCTGCTTCCCAGCTCAGAACCAAATTTAGTTCAGAATTGGAGTGTGTGAAAGAGGAGTTAACAGAAGAAAGTGAAGACTTGAAGGGCTGCTTGCTACTGTAGAAAGGTTAGGAGGATGGAAATGCCAGGGAGGTGTTTCAGGGACAGTACCTGGTGAAAAGCTGAGCTTCTAAACTTGGTCCTGCTCGGGGGTCCCTTCTGACCTATTAACCTATCAAAGGCTTCATCTGTCATCATTCTGAATATCAGGTGACCTAACCCACCAGTCCTTTGCTGCTTCCAGTCTGCTGGGGAAGGCTATGAACAGTGTCACAGGTAGAGGGACACCTTTGTAGATACGTGCTGTCCTCTAATAAAAACTCTGTCTTTAGATGATATCATTTTATTGGCTTCATAAATTGCTACGTCTCTTGCAAAGACCTATATAGAAAATTCTATATATCACCTTTCAAAGCAGTGAAGGTTTGAAATCTAATATTTTGAAAGCAATCAGGAGAATCTTCATCAGTACAGGGGGGCTGGCCTTAACAAGCATATATAAAAATCGTTACAGATGACCTTTGGAAAAAACACACTGCATTAATTGGGAGCCATGTGAAAACCTCCATGACAAATTTGTAAATGGAGATGGGTGATTCCCCCCACACCTATGTCCACGACTGGGAGTGCTGTGGGATGCTGGGGTGACATGGTTACCTTGGCCTCAGCAGGCTGCCTGACTCCCTTTTTCTGCAGCTCAGATTCAGATTACCCAGCAGTCCTTGTGCTTTGCTATGATCAAACGATACAGCCCTCATGGAAAAATGTGCTACTCAAAGCTCTGTGTGGCTCCTGTAGCCAACTTGATCTATACAATGGGAAATAGGAAAGCCGTCTTTATCTGATTAAACAGCCGACTTTGGCATGAAATCTCCTTTTTAATATCAACTTGCTGGAAGTGCTATGACAATAAAAATGCCTTTTTTTTCCCCCCTTTCTTGTTGGGAAAGCAAAAAAATCGACACTTCCTCGTTTCATGTATTACTGCCAGAGCGTCTCTGACATTCTTTGAGTTTAATCATCAGATGTGATAGCCTGGTTGTACTTAAGCACATAACTTTTAAACTCACTATTAACTGCCTGCATCTGTGCTACGTGAGGGTTTTTTCATGGTGACCACAACTGTTGTTTCTTCTTGCTTGCTATATTAGTATTAAATGAATTGATAATAAAATGAGTCGTGTTTCAACAGTAATCACTAAATTACAGACATCAAATCATCAGTTTGGGAAATTACTGTGCCTGCTTTAATAGTGAAACATTACCTTGTACACAGAAATGTAGAAATACAGTATATTTTCTTTTAAAAATGGGGATTCTTTTTCAGCAGTTCCTTGATAAAGAACATTCCTGTCCTTCTTTTGGCACTAAGTTGTGATTTTTACTGAAACAGAAACATACCATTAGTGGTTGAAGTACTGTGTTACCATACATATTATTTTGTCCCAAAGCACCACAGAAGGTACTGTACTTAAGGCACAAACTTGAAGAAACAAACTGTCCTAATATTCCACTTGAATAGAAAGAAAAGGGTAAGGTTTGCTATAGCCCTTTTGGAATTTTCAAGGCGTAAATAGTGTTAGGACAAACACATTTGAGTCCTGAATTTCTCTTTAAAAACAAATGTAAATTTTGGGAAATAACTTTCCCATTAACACACACAAATGGTGTTCTAAAAGTAAAATACACATGTGGTTAACAAGATAAGTTTGATAAAGTTGTCCATATAAATAAAAAAATAAATAAAAGCAGGTTAACTGCTTCTTTTTTTTCCAAAGAGCTCTATGAATGTATCGCTAACTAATTTGAACCTACTGAGACTTTACCTACTGAGGCTCCCTCTACAGTCAGTGTAGGTGATGACTTAAGGTGGTCGAGTTTGACTTTTGTTCCAAATAGTAGGCATGAAGCAGTGTTCCTTGTGTATACAGATTACCATGCATAATAAGCACATCTTCATGAACTTTCAAAGATTAGTTTATATTCTGTATTATTGTAAATGAAACCACTAGTGATAGCTTCGCATAAGATGGCTCCATTTAATAACATTAGATGATCCAATTTTTTAACACACTGCATTTGCAGCAGAGTGTAGGCTGCCTCTGTAGTAAATGGAGAGAAGGAAAGGTTAATTTCAGTAACCTAACAACAGCTTTTATGATTAAACTTTCTGATTTTTGGTTTTGCTTTCTCTAGATAATTTTGGTTTTTGGGAGCTTGGGAAAGGAGATATTTTTACACCCTTTGCTTTTTGATGTCTTGCTGAAGATTCTCTCCTTGCTTACCGAACACACACATGCTTACTTCTGTTGCAGTGCTATGGTGGAGAAAAGACTTGGGGGGAACGGGAGAGGAAGCAGGAAGGCAGGGGAATAAGCTATCAGAAAGTGTTTGGAGAAAGATACAGCAGGAAAAGAACAGCTCTGTAGGAAAAGAATATTCTGCATATTCTTTAGAAGCAGTGCATCATGTGGGTGAACTTCACATTTATGTCTGCGGTGTAGTAGATACAGAGAGATATTTGCCTGGTTGTAATTGCAAAGTATTGTTGGAGTAGATGCTTCTTCAGAGAAAAGTCACAAACTGTGAAGAAGAAATCATAGGATCAGTGGATTTACTCTTTTGTCATTCAGTTATCTATTAATGCACATAATTAAAAAAGAGCAATTGGAGTAAGTGCAGCGTTCAAGTAACGCAACCTCAAGATTTTAGGCAGAGATTGGCATTTCATCTGGCTCCCCAAATTTGTCGTGTTTGCATTGGCTTCTGCTTCTCAGATAGCATTGGTTGAGTAGAAAGAATTGTTTACAATAAACACTTTCATGTGTATACAGCAACAATTAATTATAGGCTGAGGATAATAAACATGTAAGGTTGATCTCTAGTCAGACTGAAGAGAAGTATCCTTGAAATGTTCTCTTTAAAACAGTTGTCCATAGCCCTTTTGGCAGACATAACAGCATTTATTGGGCTCTGAGAGGATCGCAAGGTTCCGTATGTGTTTTCTAGGGATGATTTCAGTTCTGAGAGCATGTAGAGCATTGTGTGTGTGACAGACCTTTTTCAAGACAAAGGAATTCCCTTTACCATCATTTTACTAAATGCACATACATTCTAATAGTTCTGTTCTTTGATCCAGAATGAAATTAAAATCTAGAGACTATACAACTCAACTGGTTGAGCTCAGTTGGTGGATTTGTATATTAATTTGTGCAGTGTCTACAACAGTGAGAAGACATACAGACTTGTTAGGAAGAACATGGGTGTCTGATATTTTGTGTTCCAGAAGCTGTGTTGGATTTATTTCCTTTTTATATTTAAAAAAAGATATCCTGAACACTTGACTGTTTAAATACTAGTATGATGTGCTGCTGCAGAGGCGTTTTCCTTTCATATTGCTTTCATTCAATAAGATGCGCATTTTTTCTGTATAAATGAACTCATATTCAGTAGTGCAATTGATGAATTCTCCTCTTTTCTTCCTGCTATAACACTGGCAAGCAGTTCAGTTCATCCAGGTGTCAGTGTTTTAGTTGTGTGATCAGAATTTTCTAATGAGGGGAGGAAACTGTAAGAACTGGTTTGAAATAACTTTTCAAGTTCCAAAAGGAAAGCAAAGCCATGTTAAAATTAATAGCTAGAGTATTTTATTCTTTATGGCCTTTCAGAAGGGAAAGAATAAAGGTGGATTTTTTTTGGCATGTATGAGTGAAACCTTACACAGCTTTTCTCCCATTTTTCTCTCATGTTCACCCCTCATTGTTATCATAGAAATGTAATTCCTCTTCCGATGACTTTCCTCCAAGGTTTGTCCTCTGTGATGCAAACTTGGTTTGGTTGACACAATCTCTGATTCTGTTCAGTTTTGCTCTTTTTTTTCCCATGTCTCTCACCTTATTTTTGGTTTATTAATTTTAATGATCTTTTTAGAGAGATTTTTTTTTTTTTTTTTTTTCCCTGAAGCCCAAGTAAATTGAATGCAAAAATAAAGCCGTGCCAAGTGGTTGTAGGGTGCTTAGGACAGAGTAGTGCCTGCACAAGGGCACTCCAGCCCACCCTATGAATAAAAAGCTTGAGTGAGACGTGTATTGCTAGGCTTCAATTACTGTTTTCTTTTGGCAATTGGGAGGTTGGGGGTGGGGTTGATCACATTTAAATAACCGTTTGAATATTTTGGTGGGGGCTCCTTTTTTTTTCTGTGAAAATATTTCTACCAGGAGTGTCAGTAATTTTTTTTTTTCTTTCCCTTCTTTCTCCTTCCCCAAACCCACAAGACAGAAATGAGAAAGTCCTTAACCATCCAGGCTTGCAGGTTCATAGATTAAAAACTTTGTATCTGAAGTGACTGGCTCCTGACCTTGCTCATTGGTCATAAGAGCCATTGACTCTTTCACCTGTGATCTTGAAGAGTGTAACGGTGCTAGATCAGAACACCTGGGTAAATTCTTTGCTTGAAATATGTTGTTTTCTCTAAAAAGTACTGGGATAGCTTGTTGCCAGCTACAGGATATTTGTGTCCCTTTTGGAGTGACTTGACTTTGTAGGCTTTAATGGGGTCCATTTGGACAACGCTGGGATATAGCGCTTCTGCTAAGCAACTCTGATTTTTATGTAGTGAGTCACTGAGCAGTTAAGGCAGATGATGACCTTCGTGTATATAGTTTCTTTTCTTAAAAACAGTCTTTTTGATGACTTCGAGCAGCAGCATTGATGGGTGTTGTACTTAAAACTGAGTAGAAAGTGTTTTGAAATGGGAATTGGGACAGGAAGCTGCATAATACCTGGTATCACTTCTAGGCACACAAAAGTTCTCCAGAGGCAGGTTGGTCAGATAAGGAGAGATGGTACTGTTAGAGACTGAAGCACAGGGAAAAAAAACCACCAAACCCATGCTAGCCAGACAGCTTGTAGCGTTGATGCTTCCAGTGAGCAGAAACAAATGTTTGGCATACAAAGTCTTATGACTCTTTGACTTGAAAAGGTAGTCCAAGTTTACGGTAATAAAAGCCTATTTTGTATTTATAGTGTTCTGGCAAGGAAGTTTTTTGCCCTTAGAAAGCCTCTGTAGAGTCTGTAAACGCATTACAAGTTGGGACTGTGAACTGGCAGCACAGTGCAAAACTGCAGTTAAGTGCCAGAACTTAGATTTGTAGTAGAAACATATTTTTTTGTATGCCTTTTGCTACAAAATGGGGCATTCTGATATTTAAAACAGTAATTTCAAAACGCCCTTCCCTGGCTTTTCGGATGATGGCAGTTAGATAGCCTTTCAATTGAGAAGCAATTCAAAGGTACTCTCTACTTCCTGAAGTCTGGAATGTGAAGCTTACACTGGAAGGATGCACTCTGCTTGTTAGAGGAGTCTTATCAGTATGACATGCTTTAATTCAAGGTAAAACTGAATGGACAAATACTGAGAAATGATACGGCACTTCCTAACTTTCTTCCTGAGAACCCAGCTCTTGGTGCCTGCTGTTCTGTTTCAAGGCTACCATAATCAATAATCCTCATGTGCAAAGGAGAAGAAACAGGTACTCTTTCTGAACTCTTCCATTTGATGGAGTGTCAGCTGTTCTGTGGAAAGACTGCTTGCCCTTATACAAGAAATACCTTATTTAATGTGCTGTTTAACAGCAACTGAGGGGAAATTATATCACAAGGTAAAGAGTTGTCCTTTTATGAAGTAGCCATAGTTCCAATTACTTTGTTTCATTTCAGAATGGGGAACTTGTCATTATAAAACTTAAAGATAGCTTTGGCTTCCTTCAGCTCTATGAAATGAATGGGTGTAATCCAGCAACAATATTAAGTACACAGTTGCTCTCCACCTGAAAGGGAATGTATTTTTAGCTGTAATATCTCTTAATTTAATGACATTGTGACAGTAACAGAGGGTCTAGGAATGCTATTATAATTCATTCATAGTTAAAAACTTAGTTTTGCATGTAGGTCTCGGGGAACAGCATGTCTGTTGATCAGGGTTCTGGTGAAACTTGAAGATCTGTGTGAATGAAAGAATAAAAGCTGGTATGGGGATGAATAGGGATAGTTAAGGATTCCTTTGTAGCACTGTACAACAGTACTAACCATGAAAAAAGGCCGGATGTTAGCTTTTCCAAATCAGAAGTTTGGTGTGCTTGTGGAAATTGGCTGAAAGCTGAAGAATTCAGTCTTTCAAAGGGGCATAATAAACCAACAGTCTTGGCATTGTCTTTCTGCTTTCCAAGTCAAAGGCTTCCAGGTCTCTGAGCTTTGATCTTGGAGCCAGCAATGGAGAGGCACTGCCTGTTGCAGGAGCGTTGCAACTCTTGGCGTCAAGCCATCATCACCAAATTTTAATTTTATTGTTGTTTAGGGATTCTTTTGTCTCAACTGAAATTCCTTGAAGGGCTTTGTTTCGTAAGTATTAGCAGATTTTCCCTTTTTCCTTAAACAAAATTCCGCCCTGAGGTGTTGCTATTTCTTCCCTACATCAAGGTTGCATGCGTTTACTTTGTGCATATTCAGCTAAAGGTATTTCATATACCTAATGTACTCACTATTTAAGGTTTTAGATATTGTAAGTGAGATAGGAAGTAAGAAAACCAGTTCAGTGGAATAAATACCACACTATTAACTGGGGAGCAGAGAAATAAGATACAGAATATGTATTAAAAGAAATGGTTTGCAATATTGTTTTGGCCAACAAATTTGTGTGTTGATAGAGCAAGGGAAACTTTGAGATACTAGGTTCCATAGCAAAGCAAGACATAATGAAATAAAATCCTTAAAATAAGGGTTGATAACCAAGTAAAATATTAGTATGCTGCTTTTAAATATGTTAATGTGAGTAAATTCAGAGAACTGAGGTTAGGACTTCACAGAATCACGAAGGTTGGAAAAGCAACATCAACTAACACCACCATGCCCATTAAACCATGTCCCACAATGCCTCATCCACACCTTCCTTGAACACGTCAAGGATGCTTCAGAGATTGTCACTGGTTTATACTGCCTCCAAATGGTATCTTAAACAAGTTTCCTAGTTTACATGTTCCTCAGTTTCTCAGGCTGTAGGGTTTTGATTTGCTTTCACTTCTTTCAAGTAAAAAAAAAAAAAACAAACCCCAAAAAACCCAAACAAACAGAACACTCCAAAACCAAAATGCTAGATAACCAGAAACTTCCCTGCCTTGTTGGGTGCTTGAGGTTTTAATGTTTGGGATGTATTTTGCAATCATTAGATAAAATATACTGAATAAACGTACAGTAGTAGATAATTTTTTCCTTCTTCCCCCAATATTTAAACTAAGTATTGCTTGAGTAAGTAATCTCTAATGTTGTCCCACTGATAAAAGATATTTCTGACTGGGTATGGCTCAATAGACAAAGGTATGTTCCTTCACTTTTCCTGCCCACTAAATAGCAAGTGTCTTGAATTTAATTTTTAGATTTGGATTTTTTTCTGAATCCCCAGTCTGCTTTATGTTATTCAATATTCAATTTGTAGTTTTCACAGGGTGTTATTCAAGCTACAATAACCCCTTGCAGCCGTTGGCTTTTATTGCACTGTCTGTTCAGGCTTTGGTCTTCTCATTGCTGTCAAATATCTGCATTGTGCTGTTTGGTTAGCTTTGGATGGTTCTCTTGGATATTTTGGAGCTCACTAACAAAGAACACAGATGTAGTAATCCAGCACTGATGACAGGAGTCTTTTTGTTTTGAATTCTCAAAAATAAGAATTAGTAAGAATAGAAAAGTATGGCTACCAAGAAAGCTTTGGCTCTGTTATGTCAGCTGCCCGAAAAAGAAATGCCATACAGATAAAAAAGCTATTGTAGCAGAATGCTTTTCTGACTGAATTAATAGTGAATGCTCTTAAAAACATCCTTCGTTACTAACCCAAATCAGTTACTAATACATGGGGACAGCCAAGTGAGGAGTCACCAGTAGTGCATTGCAAAACGTTAGCAATTGTCAGAAGGACTTAAGGAATGCTCCTCCTAGGTGGCATTTGTAAACTGCCTGGTGTGAGCTGCTGCTTTTGTGAGGCAATAATCATGCATCTGTGATATCTTAATCAGTTGCTCTTAAAATGAAGGTGATGTCAAATGTTCACTATTGCCATTTCAGTATAGTAAAATAAGATTGAATAAATTGAGAGGAAATGAGTCAGTCTTTGTTTAAATACTCATCAGTGCATGATGCACAAAGCCTTGTCATGAGGGAAGTTATTCCCTCTACTCTATAGTTTCCTTTGTGAGTCTCATGGCTTCTCAACAGTAAGCACGAAGGGTGTTTTTAGTTGCCATGGAAGTTGTGTCGTGCCAAGACAAGAGGTAGACTCTTCTGGTAGGGTAATTTTAAAGGAGGTGTCAGGGAGATAGCATTCTTCCAGTACAAGAAATACGATGTGTTGTTATCAAGATGTGGTAAAACAATATATAGTTTTTATAGCACCATTTAACTGAAGCTTTTGGATTACACTGAAGCCATAGGTCTCAAGGCTACTGTTTTCATAAGCTTCATCTGACTGTTTGGGATAAGGACATGGTTCCTTGTTTTTCTGCCTTACCAGAATTGGGAAGCTTCAGTAAATTCCTCAGGAGAGTTTGAGACTACTCGACAAGTTGTACTCTATAGGGACCATGCCTTACCTTATTTGGGGTACAGAAGTGCTATCTAATCCTGTGCTTGTGTAAGTGGTAGTGTATCTCTGTCATTCAAACAATAGCTTCTCTTTTTCCAACAGCAGCAGCTGCTGTGAGAGAAGGATGGGGAGGCAAAAAAAAAAGAGGGAGGGCTTACAGCTCACAAAGCTGGAGGTGGGTGGCACTGTTGGCTTAGGGGGAACTGATACAACAACTGGCCTATGTACTTCTGCTTTCTTAAGTGTCAGTACCAAGTCTATCTCTGGATAAGAATATGCATATAAGAAAAGCTGAGCTGCCTAGGTAGCATTTCCTTCTTTAAGAGACGTTCTTACCTTACGAAAAAAGTTGCAAAGATGGGAATAGCCATTGACCACTTGTTTGTCCATACTGTTGTTATATTGACTTTTGAACGGACTAATCTTGGAAGAAGAAATAACTAAACTGGCTTTATATTGCTGCAGAATCTCATGATCATTCAGGACTTGCTAATTAACAAAGTGCCAGAAAATGGAAGCAGGTAGAGCAAGTGTAAATATGCTTCTATTCAGCTGCAAAAAAGGGCAGATTATATCCCCCCAAATATGCCTCCATGAAAAATACTGGAAGAGTGGGTGGAAAAGACATGCATATATGCCATCTATCAGGTAAACTCAGTTTGACACAGGCACATATATAAATATTTAGTGGTACTAAAAGGTAAGCAGTGATAGAATTTGTCATGTTACAGGGTCTTGGACTAACCAAGTTGAGGGCTTTGTATTTTGGAATTTGATGAAGATGTCACTTCTTTTTTCTTTTTTTTTCCCTCTTGACGGTCGTCTTTGAGCATGGGTTTTATCTATACTATGGCTCCTGTTAGCACACTGGCTCTTAAATCCTGCAGAAGTGTTACCTCTTGTGCAGGTTCATGTTACAGTTTATCTGATATCTGGCCCCTGCTGAAGGGGATCCCCTTGCCTTTGACTGTTAGTTATTATACCTTTCCTCCCCAAGTGTTTTGTTTTTGTAATTGAACAATTAAAACATAGCTGGTTTAATTTGCTGATTGAGTGGAAATCTATCCCTCTTTTCAGGGTTGATTTTCCTCCATATCAGCTAGGGTAACCAGTTCCCCTGATGCCACATAGTAACTATCTTACAGAGGGAAGCAGTGGGAACATTTGCTCTGTGGGGAAATCTTGTCCCTTTACATCATCTTTGTGCAGCTAACTTACAGCCTGGCTTACCGGTTTTGGGGAACTGTGGCACCAGTATGATGCCCTTGGTTCTGTGGCGATTTTTTTTTTTTTAAACTGACCCAAGTGTGGGTTGCTGCTGAACAGGGAGGATCTCATGTTTCCATGCCCATCCAGTATTCCTTTTATTTGTGCTGCCACCCTCCCACCACCAAGCTTCTGCTAGATTGATTCTTGCTGCCACTTGCAAGGTCAAGTGTACAGACATCAAGAGAGGATGGAAAGTCAAGAACTTTACATAATGACCCATATGTACTTCAGTTTATAACTGTGCTGTTTCCAATCTGCTTAAGGTTCTCTCTAAAGAAGCAATCTGATATTAGTAAAGTATCTTTGGAATGAAGAAAAGTTTGGCCTGATCGCTTACAGTTCTGGTTTGACTTTATAGTTTTGCTTTTTCTACAGACGCCAGTAGGAAGCCTTGAGTTCATACCCATTCATCTTTTTGGTGCTGTGGTTTGATTAGGAAAGAATATCAGAAAAGTAGAAAGAGGATGAGAATGTGGAGGGATGATGATTATTATTATTAGGGTTTTTTACTTCTTCCGTGGGTCTAGTATAGCCCTGAAATCTGTTGTATCTTAAAGTAAAATAAAAAATTGGAGCAATTACCTGTTTTTGGTAGCATGGCAACATTTCTGGAGACATTCTCTGAAGTATTCCCAGTGGACATGCACAATTAAGGGAAGTAAGTAGTTTAAGATAGAATACGTAATCTACATAGTGACTTCTAGAATAGAAAGCCTCTAAGTAGACAGGTGATTGCTGTGCACATCACAGGAGAAGGAAGACTGTATGAAAGCTATTTATACAATATACATATTCCCTGTCTGAAAGCTAAGTGAGCATATGCCTGGAAGCTGCACTAACAAAATAAACAGATGAGATTTCTTTTTAACTTCAAAATAATACAGCTGCTGCCTCCAGTCAGTGTCATGATGAATGACTTCTCTTTTGTGATCTGTGTGCTGGATTAATGCAGTATATTTTATTTGGGTTGCTTTATAAACTATTTCTCGATGACTGGTTCAGGTGTGGTGTATGACCATACTCTGCTTGTTTGCCTCAAATATGAAGTGATAGCTGCACTCTAGAAGTGTCTTGAAGTGTCTTTTCTTCAGAAGCTGTGCTTAACACCTTGTTCTCCAGTATGCATGTGATAAAATGATTCAGGACCAGACTACTGAAGGAGTGGTTTGACTCTTCTGTCAGTCAATACCATCACGATAGGTATTCATTGTCTAGTATTTGGTATTTTCTATCCATATATTTTCAATGTTCTGCTGCATAAAGCTAGTTTTTCATCTTTCTTTTGGGTGAGAATTGTCAGAAGTTGGTTGTTGGAACTATTGGGCTTAAGCCGGAAGAAAGGTTTTATACAAATGGAATCTTTTATTGCAGGAAAGAATTAATTCTTAACTTTGTTTCTTAAGTGTAATGATGTGTCTTTGTTTCCAGTTCCCTGGGTAACTTCCAAATCTTTTGGTTGATTTCAACCAATTTGACAGAAAGGCAGATGTATTTAGAAGTTTTTCTGCAAGTTCCAAGAAACTGAGCTGGGGAGGAGAGGGATCCTAGGAATGCTCTAAGACAGTAAGATGGACTTACGTTACAGGCATTGAAGAGTTAACATAAATAAATCCATCCTTAAAAATGTCCCAAACATAAGAAAAGCTTTGGTCAAACATAATATATGAAAACTTAAGCAGCCAAACCAGTGTTCACAGAATGGCATGTTTAAGGTGGTCAAAACTCTGGGTTTTGGCAGAATGAAAGTAATTTTAACATGTTTGTGTGTGGTTTGTTTTAATATATGAGAATTCTCAGAAACAGCCAGAAGTCTTTGTAGTCATGAATATATTTGCTTTGCCAGCTGTAGGAGCTTAAATGCTGTCCAGCATCACCAGATACTTGTGACTGTAGTTCTCTCCAGGTATGTGTGAGATTTTTGGGTGGCAAAGGTGAACTTCCTCTTGAAAAGAAATAAGTGTGTGGGTAAACAAGTTCCAAGAGAAAGCAGCAGAATCTTTTGGATTTAACTCTTCTGGTCTTACGCAAAGTTACGTTAGTAATGGTGTCAAATATTTTACGTTTCTATAATTAGTAAATCAGAAATATTTCAGTGCTGTCTGCTTTATATGGCTGTAACACTGTCAGTATTCAAATCGCTTTATAAATTTAATTAATACTCAAAGACTCCTGGTGCACAAAACAGATTGAATTTTTATTGTCAATTACTTAAATTGCTCTTTAAGCTCTTTACTTCCATCTTTTTTGCTTCTACTCAGTATCTATAATCTGAAGTACATTCAGTCTAGCTTGTAAAGTTGATGTAATAGGTACAGGTTCTGTAATACTCTCCAGTGGAATTTCCCCATTTAAAAAAAAAAAGAAAGAAAAAAACCCCCAAAATATGTAATTGCTTCAGAAGACACAGTTCTTTATCACAAGCTTGTTTTCTATGATTAAGAAACAATTCTTCCAATTTTATTTCATGGTGTTTCCCAGATTACCTTACAGGTAGCATGACAGGTTGTAAATACGCTACCAGTGTGAGACAGAAATCCCTCTATAAGACTGGCAATCAGCTGGAGAATAGTTTGCTTGTCAGTTTATAAGCACGTGTTTTTGTGTAATATGCATAGTCTAATCGTGCCTTTGGACTTTCAAATGAAATTAACCTTGTGCAGGCTCATTAAAATACATATCCTTAAAAATGGATGTACTTTATAGTCCTATTTAAAGAAGGAAGAAGAGTGTTTTAAATTATGGAATGAATTTAAAATTTTTATTTTGGGTACCTTTTTTGTTCAGATGAAGAAAAGATCTGTTGTCAAATTAGAATAGTCAAGTAATGAAAAGAGCATTATCAAGTAGGGAAGTTAATTATGGATTTACTGTTACTTTCTGCACTCTGGAAGTAGAGTGCTGTAGGTAGACACGTTGTCAGAATATGTAAATCAGGAAGGAGACGGGTTAATTGTTGATAAAGGACAACTTAAGGTCCTTATTCAATCTTTTATTGAATTAAAACAATTATTAATAATTATTGTGATATTGACACATAAATATCTCTCTGCATTTTGCAATCTCATGTTTTATTACCAATACTACTGGCAAACATTTTAGGTATATATATCATAGATAAAAATCCACAAAGGAATATATGAATAGGAATATATAATTTATGTGTAAGTAGTTGATGCACCGTATTGAGGGGAGGAGGTGGTCTAGTGGACAAAAAAAGATGCTTGAGAAAAGCGCAGTCTGCAGTTATGAATTATTTCATATACATATTGCCTATGGGATGGATATTTAAAGAGGGTGAAAAGCTGAATATATTACGAGAGCCAATATTAACTGCCGTTACTAAGCTATCGGAGCATGCTCAAGCAATTCAGAGAGGAGGCGACCGAGTTTGGAAGTCTGTCTCGGATACACCCTGCTGTTTTTTCTTTAGATAACCAACTTCAAGCCACTTGGTCTTTTGAAGAATTACTATGTCTTGATTCCTATTGTAAGTAATGATAAAGAATTTTTCGGAGAACTGTGACTTTTGAACAGTTTGCGTGGAGCAGCCTTCCGTGGCGCTGGAGAGATGAGGTCGGCGTTTGTCCACGAGCTTGCCCCCCAGGTGGCGCGGTCTGTCGTGGTGCTCTCCCGCTGCTCTCCGAGTGGGAGCTGCTGTGCTGGGAATTCTGGTGGGGCTGTATGGAAAATGTATGCCTTTCAGGTGACTACCGGAAACCAGATGTTTTTGATAAGATTTTGGTAAATGTATTGGGATCCATTGAGAATAAGATTTAACATGAAAATAAATAAAAAGCACCCAGGAGAGTAATTCTGTTTTATTTATATTCCTTAGCTCAGATAGATTTTTTTTTTTTAATTTTTGTTCTGTTCCTTTCTTCTAGCTTTTTTAATAAGAGCATTGGACAATTTATCCCCATGAAGAAATTACATGAAATGTTTTCTACCCTTTTTTTGGATCTAAAACCTTCAGCAATGCATACAGCACAACTGAATTTTCAAAGGAAAACTCTTTGAAGTCCTTTTTTCTTTTTTCTTTCTTTGTGTCTCTGTCTCCCCCTTTCTCCATCTCTTCCCCCTCCTCCTTCTCTCTGTCTGTCAAGTTCAAGAGCAGCTCAGATGCCATGAATTAAGTGAAGCACAAAAGGGGAAAAGGAGACCCTTTTGAAGAACAAAGGCCTCCCATTAGGCTGCCGTGTTCTTTCTCTGACCAAAATTGCTCCCTACATGGTTTTTATTGCTGTCCACATGCTTGGCACATAAGGTAAATACAGTAGGACCCTCGTTACCTCACACTCTCTTCCTCTTCCCTCTTCAATAAATGTTTTGTCTCTTTGATGTCCCTAGTAATTCTTAAACTGATTGTTCCCACCCTCATAAAAGCCCCCGGGGGTAGTCATGGTGGTGGATAGCATTAGATACTGTGTAAATGCTTTCAGAATAGAAGACAAACTGCAACCAAAGAATTTATTTCAGGTGGAAGGGAATGGGAAGGAAATACAGATGTTTTCTTTTCTTCTCAACATGTTGCCTCTGTGCCCCAGTTACACTTAACATATCTCAGGGAAGGTTCATAATTTCTTCCTGTTTGTTTCAAAAACAAACAAGGAAATAGGGCTAAATGAGAGTTATGAGGAAATGCATGCCACAAGACTTTAAAGCTATAGAAATCTTCTCTTAAGCCTTCATGATTATTTATTTTTCTTTATGTTTTGGACAACTATCTGTTCCAGAGTTCCAGTGAAAAGTACCAGCTAAGGTTCAGACCTAGATAGGTTTAAAATGTCACCTTTGTAGTGTGCACCTTTTAAAAAGAAATCAGTCAGGCCCTTAGTGAAGAGAAGTTGAAAAATAGCACTGAAATATATGCATGCATATACAAAAACTTAAACCAGTGTAAACCACTGTATCTTAAACCTAAAATTGCAACTAAACTGTTTAGTACTTAAATGACAAAATTTGCTAATAATTTAAAAGGCATCTTTTGGGGAGTTGATTTTTATGGCAGAGTCTTGAAAGATTAAAATAATTGATGTGGGATAGCATAATTCATGCCTAAGTTGTCTGGAAATTATAAAGCATACAAGTATTTCTTGGAATTTGGAATTTATGTTCTCCCAACTTCTACTTCTTTCCAAATAAATTATTTTCAAGGATGTCTGTTTGGTTTGGTATTTGTGCTTGCTTTCATCTTCTAGTTCTGCATTTTCACTGACAAGAAGTATTTTTATTAGGTTGTGTAACACAGTTAAATATGTAATGATTAACAAGAGAATGCCCTCCTATTTTTATTTTTGGCACTGCTTCTTAATGCTACCACTTCACCTCCTGGAGTATATGCTTTTATGAGCATATATTGTTATGAACATAGTAATTCCAGAGAAAATGTCAACAAGGCTACTTAAAGAAATAACAATGACTCTTATCAGACTATTTTGTAGACTACAAGGCAAGGAAAATCCACCTTGAAATCTGACTCTTCATGGCAAGTTTGATTCTCCTCCTCCTCACCCCATCGTGTTGCATAAGAAATTTTACAATAAATGTTATTGATTGTAATCAGTCAAATTTTTCTTCACTCTGTATGTGAGCAAGGTTTTACACACCCCCTTCCCTGCAAAGGAATTAAACTCACTTCCCCATCCACTTGTAATTGGCCTACTTAGCTTCCTGCTGTGTGGGGAGGGAGGTGATGCTGGCATTTAATGAACTTTCAGTATATAATTGGCTTATTTTGATCCATATTTTATACAAGAATGGATTGTCTAAAACAGAATCTGTAACTTCAGGTGTTCTGGTAGAATACTGGGTAGGCAGCAGTAGTACATCTACTTGTGGTAGGTGTGGATGCTGTGATTAATGGCAGTGGCTACAGCTGCCTGAGTATGGAAGATGAACCTTTGTTCTGTCTTCCCCCTCCCCCTTACCATGCACCATTTGTCATGTAGCCTCTCCTGTTGTCATTTAACCTATGTCCTCTTACTCCATCATGGAGCTGTACCTGTAGTCATCTGCCCCAGCCTCGCAAACCCTGCCTCCCCATCTGCCTGCGGGGATGTTCTATTTACTGATCGGAGAGATCCTCGGCTGATGCTGGGCGCGGATCTTCACCCTGGTCCTGAGCAGCAAATGCAGGTCTTGACTGTGCCAGCTTGGTCGCAGCAGCTGCTAGAAGTAGAACAGTGGGTGAGAAGATGCAGCTGCCATGTCCATGGTTTAGCTACAGCAACTGTTGATTAGTGTTAACTACCAGTCACTAGCATGGAGATGCTTTTGTTGGGAATTGTGCTGTACACTGAGTGTAAAGCGTGTACCACCACTGACAAGTCTGTGAACCACCGGACTAAAAGACTTCATGTTGGGCAGAGTAAGAGGAAGATTTTGAGGTAGGTGGGGCTGGATCATGCAATTTAGTAATAAGATTTTAATACTACCTGGAATTTCTATAAAGATGAAAAGGAACTTACATAAATACATTTTACCAATGCAATAAACGGTGAGTGGCACCTTCTGAGTATTCCTTCCAACACTATTAGGAGAATGATTTTCCCAGGAACATCTTGTTGATAACTTATGTTTTTAAATTCTGTCAGATTATATTTTTCCTCATCATTTTTCTTTAAGAACACGTAATGTACACCCAGAAGAGACCATTGTGAATTTTCAGTCGTATGTCTGCACAAAACAGACTTAGGGCCTGAATTTTGAGTTTTATTTGGTAATTTCTGTATAAAGACCAGTGACATAGTAAAAGTAAAGTCTTGGCGGCTTCCATTGAAGACTTCTTGAGATAAGTAATGAAAGAACATATTAGCAAGAGGCTTAAGTTTTACTTACTCGAAACTGTGTTCCTTACTTACATAGGAACTGCAAATTTTCAACAACAGTACCTCATGCCTTGAGGCAGAACCCCGCAATGGAAAACACTTACATTGCTATGCTTGAAATAAGCTCAACATTTTTAAGAAGTGGTGATATCTTCAGAATGACCATGTCGGCACTTGCAAAAACAGGTTTCAGTTGAGATCCATGCCATAGCTGCAAAAAGCACTAACTGTGACGTGCAGAGATACAAATCTTTAAACCAGCTGAAATACACCTAGATCTGCTCTTGTGAAGGAAGGGTTGTGGGCATGGGACTAGTGGAATTGTGGGTTTCCAGATAAAAATTTAGATGGCTTTATGAGTCTTAACACTCCAAGACTGTGGTACATGAAAGACCCTGTTCTTCCTGCCTTCAGATGTGTACTTCTGCCAGCTCTGTTACCAATTTGCCTCTGAGCTGGAATGGCTGAAACGTATCCTAGAAGAAAAGAAGAATCCTGTACAGTTAGAGCAGCAAGATGATCTTGCCGTCTTCATGACAGCACAGTCCCTCAAGTTTATTGAGAAATGTAGAGATGGAGGAGAGAAAGGGTCAAATGTTCAAATGACAACCCTTATTCTTGAGCCAATGGTGAGGTCACAGGGTGCCATCAGCAGGTGGCTATGCTGTCACCAAATGCCTCTCTAAACTCCTGTGACTCCCTGGAAGAGCCTTCTTTTAAAAGAGGTTTTTGGTTTTCAAGTTTTTTAATTTGAGCATAGCTTTTGTGAAGATTGTGACTTTGCCACTACATTTTCAAGATCTCAGCATTCTTGTATGTCTGTGATATCCTGAATGCTCCTTAGTACGTGTGCTAAGCCATCATATGCGACTGGGCCCTACAGATTTAATATTTGCTACTTTGATTAAAAGGGTTTTCTATATCTAAAATGTTCTCCTGTAGCGTGAAAATGGAATTTATTTCTTCCGCACTGACGCTGCCAGAAGTTTCTCAGGTTTGTCTTAATTTTGAACTTTCAGTCATTCAGGAAAGGCTTGCTTATCAGAGCTCTGAAATGCTAGGTTGGTTATTCTAGTCATTGAGATTCTCATGGGGTCGGTCCAGGATAAGTGGTCCATTACATCATCTGCTCCTTCCCAAAGGACTAGTATTTCTTATTAGATTCCTAGTAGAGCTTTGAAGCTGTATAAATACTCTCAGCCTCATCACACAAAATGTAAAATTTATTGAGTTAAAACAAATAGAATTTTCTGCTTTTTTATTATTTGGTTTGTAGACAACAATAAGCAAGGCTCCATGCACTTTGAGCTGTAGCTAGCATTCTGAGTTCTCTGCCACTGGAATGGGCTCTTTTTCACTAGCTTGCTTTAGGTTATAATATGGAGATTATTATTTTTATGTTTAACTTCTTTGTTTATTGTATTTAGCATTTTTTTACAGGCAGCAGTATGAAATGGAAACTTTTGCAAAAAGATTGTGTTGCGTGTTGGATTTTGAACACTAAGTACAACTTTCAAAGTTGATTACCATTCTGCTGTGTGTTAAATCAGTCTCTTATCAGGCTTGTGAAGAGGAGGTTTTGTGTACTGACACTTTTATGTTTTCCTTTCTAAGGGCAAAACAAAATATTAAATTAATTAGAAATTGGTGTAGCAAGATTTGTTCAACCACAGCCAGTAGAGAGCTGGTGGGTGAATTTTTCACGCTATAGTGGTTTAGGAAAGGAGTACCTGTTTGTTTTGCCATGACAATGTGGTCTATCCTGATTGGGCATTAGAAAAGAGAAGACAGGACTTCACATACAAATTACCTTATGGTAACCACTTACTCTGAAGGACATAGAGTAACTGTCCATGTGTAAGAACGGTCAACGCTTTTTTGACTGTAATCTGCTTTTATTAAGGACAAAGCTAACCTGAATTATTTTGTACAGCTGCAAGCACACAGCTATTTAACACAGGTTATTGACACACTCTAACTTGTGTTGCTGGAGACTTGGCTTTTTTTGCATACTGTCCCCTGGATTAGAACAAAAGAATCATTGTGTTTTCCATGTGTTTCTAGAGTCATCAGGAATATGAAGATAGGTTTATCACCTTGACTGGGCATGGACTTCTGCCCCCAGCTCTGTTGTGGGGTTTTTTTGTTTGTTTGGGTTTTTCTGGTTTTTGGGTTGTTTTTTTTTTTTCTCCTCCTCCCCCCTCTTTGACCTTAGTCAATCTGTTTCATTATAGCATCCCTTCCTTCTTTTTGTCCCACACACATTTTTATTGTTTGAGATAGAGACAGTGGGAACCAGTTCTGGAGCTTTTGGACATAACTGATACAATTAGTCTTGATTTATTCTTGTCAGTTTGGGTTCTTTTGTCTCTAGTCACTTAACTATCTGATCTCAACAGTACTTGGCGATGTTTTTCAGGTCTGAGCGGTCTCTAAAAATCACAGCAATGCACAGTCAGCCATCCCAATTCAGATTATTGGCATTAAATACAGAGAGCTTTTCTGAAGATTGCATACTTTGTTTTGAAGTGAAACATACAGTTGTTTCTTCCAAAAAAACCCATCCCAACCTATTCCACAAACCAAAACAAAAAAACCCCCAAACAACAACAGAAACAAAAACCCCTGGTATACCAAAAAACTCCGCCAATTCTTTGGTGGAGTTTATTACTCTTTATACCAAAAAACTCCACCAACACTAATTCTTAATCTTTAATGTTTATTTTCCTTATCAGTTCTCACTGACACAGTCTAGGTTATTCTTACTCATTACAACCTGTTTGTTTTCACCACCCTTCCAGTTTTCTTGTGCACATCTGAATGTAGAGATTTTTAAAGACTTAACTTGCATTCAGAACTATTTCTAGCTGATCTTGTCTGTTCTGGGACTAGAATCAGGCCACATGTCTCTGGTTTAGATCATTGTCACTGCGGCTGCAGTATCTGAGAGCCTCATGATCTTTCCTCACAATATCCTGTGAGGCAGGAAGGATTTTTACAGTTAATAAACTGAGACACTAAGGGCAAGTCTGTAAAGATATTTAGATATGGTACTTCTCTCTTGTTGTGGAATTAGCTTGTTAAGGGTACCAGCAGGGTCAAATTGGTGCCTAATTATCTCTTGTGGATTTTTCTCATGACTTGCCCACATGTTAGAAATGGGGAACTCTGAAACCAGGTCTCCTATGCCCAAAGTTAATATGGTGAGCATTATAGGTTTTTTTTTTTTTCTTTCTTGATAGATCAGGATTTTCATCTTCTAGGAATATTAACCCTTCCATTAGAATTTCTTGCTAAAAGCAACGACAGTAGCAAAGAAAGCCATGAAGCCTATATTTCTGATTAGATCTCTTCCTTTTTCTGCTTACCATGACACAATAGTCTTTCCAGATAGCATGGGACTACTGCTATATTCTAAACTCAAACTTCAAGTTGGATCCTTCCTTCTGTATGCATCTTCCTGCCTACGCTTCATTTTCGGACCAGGAGTCTATTGTGTTGATTCTTGGATGTGTGTGTAGTGTTAGAATTCAGGAAGATCTGTTCTTAGGAGGTTTTAAAGATGGAGCACGTCTTAAAATGTAGCCCTAAGGTGTTACCTAGAGAGCTGCAAGGTGTCTACACTTAGCTGTTCTCTGTCGTTTACATTTAGGTAACATCCCCCTCCCAAATTTTTTCTAAATTACTTGCATATTTGTATGAGCATATATTGTAATGTTGTGTTGAAGTAACTATTGGTATTCTTGGCAAGGTCTAGAGAGTTGTATAGGTGACTTTTGCACTTCGGAGCTGCTGTGTGGAATTCACTGTCTAGGATTAAGCACTGTGGTCCCAGATTCTGTTTCTGGGCATAGTACCCACGGTGGAAGACAGTAGTCCTGCGGTATGCAATTTTACATTAAAGTCTCATGGATATCTTCCATGTCCATACTCAGAGAGCTTAATTAACAGAACTAATTACTGTTCCAGGTAGATCTACATTTCCCAATGTGCATTAACATATGGTTTAAGAAAGTAGAAAGGAAATGAAGGTGTCATGTTTGTGGCTGCTTATCAGCTGTTAAGTGTAAATGCTCAGCTCTCCATGGGAGTTATGGGCATGGCCCAAACAGTTCTTTTCCCCAGAAGGCATAATTTTCTCAGCTGAGAGAACACAGGTTTCCTAAACAGAGAATAACTGCTGACAATCCACTTAAAAAAATGACAGTTAGTGAGCAAAACCCCCTGTCTTCTGGCTTACCAGCAGACACCGAACACTTGACGTGATCCTAGGCAACTGAAAAGTAGCATTCACGGTTGTGCTTGCCGTTAGGAGAAACACGTATGCTTTCTTCTTGCAGCCCTTTCTGAGAGGCCAATCTGCTTTTTCTTTCACTTGTCTCATAGCCAGAATGCGGCATGCTTTGTCTTCCTTTGGAAAACTGCTGCCGCTGTTGGCTGCGCGAGTTTGTTCTGCGAACGCAGGCTGGCAGTCTCGGGAGGAGAGAGGGGCTTGCAGTTCTAATCTCTCCTTGCCTTGCCTCTGGTCAGGCGGCCGAATGTTTTTCTGGTTTTGTTCCTCCGGGTGGCATCTGTCTTCAGGAAGAATTTCCTTACAGCAAAGTGTAGACTGCTGAACTGTGGCTGTCTCAGTATTGCTGTTTCTGACTGCTACGCTGAATTAATTATGTGAGCAGTTATGATGTAGGTGCTTGAAATATTAGTGGCCGTTCAAAATGGAAGGATTGCTCTTAAATGAATTTCTTTCTCTTCCTCTGTAGCCTTTTTTGTTTGTTTTTACTTTACTCTCTTTTACTTTTTCCTGAATAATAAGATTTCATATTTCAAATGTCTAAAAATTGTTTTTGTGCCACTTGGGATGCCTTTCCTATTTGTTAAGGTCTTTTGTGATCTTATTGTCAATATTAGAAGTGGTTCACATGCCTACACAGCGTTTCACTCCCATCTTTTAAGCTTTACCTCAGCTTAACTTTCTAGTTGTATATTCTTGTTTAATACTAATCAACTGTTTCTTTCTTCTTCAACATGTTATATTTGAACTCTGTATAATTGACTCAGTATTACTTGAAGGTTTCTCTTAAATTCCTGTTTTAAAGGACTAGAAAACAGTGTTCTTTAAAAGATTGGGTTAAAATTGCTTGATGTACAAAATTAAAAATATGTGAACGATGTGGCTGTACACAGCCAGATGTTGCAAGATCAGTGTGAACCTGACATAGCCTAGAAGGGATTCTGCTCTCGCTAGGTAAAGACTTAAACAAATACATGGGACTTGCAGTGTTCCCCCAAAGGCCAAAAGAAATGAATTCTCTCAAATCAGAATGTGATTTCTCTGGAAAAGTTTTTTCCGCTGAGAACACCTTCTCAGCATCTCCTGGGACTTGAACCATAAAGGTCTTTGGTTCGAAGCAAGCTGGAGTTTGCACAGGGCAAGCAAGGGTAGAGAAATAACTAATCTAGTGAAGACTGCAGAGCTCAATTATCATGTGTTTCATGGAGAAAATGTGCATATGTGGTTGCATTCTGTGCTAGCTGAGTTATCTTACTGTTTTCTGTTGGAATTTTCTGGTACTAATAAGGGGAGAGCTTTAAATGTTCGCTTTTCTTCGTTTCATTTTTAAGAAATTAAGGTTTTCTGGGCTGGGATAGTGATTTATGCCATTAATACCTGTAAAACTGAAGTTCTTCATAATAAAAATCAACTGATGAAATGGCAAACAATTTTCCAAATACAAACCAAATACAGTGTACGTATTGCTTTGCCTACAGTAAGCTACTGAGATGCCTCTGCTGCTCAACAGTTTTACTAGTCAATGGCAGAATAAAGTTAATAGGACTTGGCAGGTAGTCAGAACCTATTTAGGTATTAAACAAAAAAGTAGCATCACTTTTATGCTCTCTTTTTGTTCATAGGGAAACCACGACTAAGGACACAAGTTCAAAGTATGCTGTATACAAATGGGCAAAATGCTGTTAAAATAACAGAAACATTTCTTAACATTTACCGGTGCGTCAAATACACTGTGTAATCTATTGCAGTCTGCCTTCACAGGTAACAACTGTATTTTTTCAGGTGAAAATTGAACACAACTGAACTGTTGTGCAGCAGATGCTTAAAGCATTACTGGGACAGCTTTACCTACTCCACTCCTGCTAAATTTATGTAAACTGTACCAAAATCTAGATTATGTGGAAATACGTGTTCCAATATTGTCTCTTCAGATGTGTTTTGAGCTTGTCTGGTGGGTGTAGAAGTTCCAAGTGCCAGTGCTGCTTTAAAATTAAAGTGGGGTTTTGTTTTTTTTTTTTTGCATTTCAGCATGTGCTATTTAAAAAGGTGTGTTGCTCCAAATAAAGGAAGGGAACTCTCTTAGGCCATTTGAGAGAATTTCTTGAGGAGAAACCTGTAAAAATGCTGCTTGCGTAAATTTCTTTCTCTTCATGGGCAAGGTAGGGAAGTAGGGAGGAATGGAAGTTGGAATTTGAAAATGGTTGTTCCCGTATAACTAATAAAATTACTCTTCAGGTCACAAGGGCTGCGGAGTCAGCTGTTGTGTCCAATGGATTTTGATTAAATTGGAGTACAACCTTTTCTTTTCCCTTTTGTGTGAATCTGTTTTTTTGAGGCATGCCCTCCTAGAGCATGTAGTGTTTCAGCCTTTATTTCAAGCATTTCTGTTCTTTGTACCTCCTTTGATCCATAGGATTTTTTTCCTTATACTTTGACCTTGGCGTACTGTGCATTTGTGAAGCTAATAAGGTAGATTTAAGAGAATGGCCTGTCCCTCAAGTTCAGGGTGTGAGGCTATGAAATAAACACATAGCGTATTATAGCATGGGAGAGAACAGAAAGAAATATTTAAGAGGAGGGTAAATATACCTTTACATAGTTTCTAAGCAGCAGGGAAAAAGATGATGTACTGACAAAAGGTCATATTTTCTTTCTTTAGGAATATATTTTTGTTGTTTGTTAACCTGTTTACAATCTCTAATTTAGAATTTATACTAAAAGCCTATAAGCTTTATTAAACCCCATAGGTTGGCAGGATTTTTTGGGCAGGGGGATGTTTAAGCCTGGTTTCCAAGGAACGTTGAGATTGTTTATGCTGACTGTTAATCTAATTTCTTATAATTTTTTTCCATCTGCTGTCCAGTTGGTCATGTTTCACAGGGGCATGGAAGTCTCAAGGTCAAGTAGAAAAACTCTGCTACCATTCACATGAAAGGAAAGAATTCAGTTAGAATATAAGACTCATCAATTATTGGAAAATTAATGCAGAGAAGAGACCTTTTATGAAGGTGTGTGTTTATAACACACTTACTGCAGAAGTTTGGTAAATGAGAGAAACTCATCCTTAGTCTATCGTGTGTGTATGTAATATGCCCTTAAAGTAGACAAGTCTTTTGTATGGTGAACTGTACAGTTACTTTTAACCTCTATCAATTCTTTAATCCTGTTCCTGGGAGACTGTGCAAATGATCATACTGGTAGAACTGAGGGAGAAGAGCAGGGGTGGAAACAAGTGCAGGAGCATAGAATTTGATTCAGAAGATATGTTGCCAAAAGAAATGCTTGCCAAAAAGATGGCTGCTCGGTCCAATGGATTTTTGTTCTGAGGTGACACAGATTTTAAGCTTTTCTGGAAATTAGGATATGCAGAACAGCTTTTTTGTAGGTGGAGTCTCTAATATATCAAAAGGGGCAAATTCTTGCTTTAATCATAATCTGGTTAAAAAACCCCCAAAATTCAACAACTACAAGATACAAATACTTCAGAAAAGATCCTTTGCTAGTTTTGTTGCCCGTTGAATTACATTGCCACTGCCTGTGTTTTAATAACATTTCTATCTTGTGTCATTTCAAGGGGGAAAAAGTTTTGGACAACTTTACCAAAATGTGAAAATAGTATTTATGCACCATATGTTCTTGGAAGCTTTTGTTCTGAAAAACCTGTCTTTTCATTCTCCATTGCTGGTTGATAGTTGAGAGTTGATAGAACTCAGCCTTGTGTTATTTTGCAGTCAGAGCAGTATATCAACTAATTTTTAACATGCTTATATGTCAGCTGTTGATCAATAGAACCTAACTAGTAATTCTAAGAGATGAGCATTGCTTCAGCTGTCTTGAGTCAGTATTGACAAAACATGTCTTGATACTGTGGCAATGTCTTCTGTGCCTTTCTCTTGACATTGTTTGATGCATTGGATTTTGCACATAGTCTTGTATTTGAAGGAAGCTGAAAACATAAGAGTGCAAGTGTGTTTTGCAGTGTAAGACTTTTGGGTGGTCACAGTCCAATGCTTTATTTAAGAGGAAAGCTAATGTTATAGTGTACAATCGCTAATGTAGTGGAGAAGGTAGCAATTGGCTACCAATAGCAGTGATGGTGTCTTGAGTGACTCCTACATATGTATATTTGATAACAACGTTATTTTTAGGCACTTTAACAGTACAACCATACGTTGCTGTTTCTGTAAGAGAAGTGTATATACTTAAGTTATGGTTCCAAGCATAGCTAAGCCGATGTAACAGCTCTCTGAAGCTGAAATGGGACTACCCTTACTCCTTACCTTCAGCCTCGTCATCTTACCTTTGCTCCTCTTCCCTTGGAAAGTCTTTCACCACTCTGGCAAGTTATATAGCCTTCCGGAAGGGGCTCACTAGTGACAAAGCCAGCACAACATAGTCAGTAACGGTGGGAAATCCAAGTGGGAAGTGTGGCCTCCTTTTAACAGTGGTAAGCCATCACATTGCTGTACCCTGTCTCTTCACCCTCATGCTGAAGTTATAACACAAACCTTTTTAAGTTTTATGCCACTGGAAGGACAGACCATTTCCCCTTTCTCTCCCACACTTTCATGATGCATCCTTGTGTCTGTTTTCAGTCTTTGACTTTCAGACATAGCTGATTTAACTTGAAAGAAAAATAATTTTCTGTTAACTTTTTATCAAGTTAATTTTCTTCTGGATTGCCAAGTCAAATTGTCTCTCCCTCTAGTTAGGTGAGCACCAGGGCCAGTGTGAGGGAAGAGGTAGAGCCATCTTGTTGTGACTGGGGGAAGGAAAGAAAATGAGGCCTTTCTATTTCAGCAGTGGATGGTCGTTAGATTGGATTAGTTATAAAATCTAAATGTATTGTGAGGCTGTGGTTTGGACAATTGAAACCAAACTAGACTGATTCTGTTCAGTCCCACCCTCGCTGGCATTTGCTCCAGTGCACTTGTCTGACTCTGTAGTCCTCCAGGTTGGGGAGCTGAGCTGCCAAAATTGTTTTTCAGAGGAGTTAATTTTCTGCTGCCCAGTTCTCGAAGCTTGCTAATCTCGCCAACTGTGAGGTCAGTTGAGTGCTGGTATAACCCCATGGGACGTATGGTCAGGGAAAAAGGGGGTCGGCCTACAACTTTGTCAACTTCGGTTGTTTTCACTATCACATTAATAAATGTTTCAACTACTTCTACATCCATATAAATTATGTAGATGAGATAATTCACATACATAATGCTAATAAGGGGGAGATGTTACATGAGTTACAGTAAGACAATGTTTCTTCGGTCCTGAGGAAGATTGAGTTACAGTGAGAATAATCAGGAGTTTATGAAAAATAGGAGTCAACAAAGGAGATAAAGGAGGGTCTAATGGGTAGAAGGTACTTGACTGGGGCTTCTGGGAGTCAACATGAGATGTTCCTGGCAATCATGTTCCCATGGTGATAGGAAAGAACTCTGTTATCTGCCTCTGTGCTGGACTTGTACTGGTCAGATGGAAATCAGAATACAGATCTTATACTTCTTGCATAATTAACATTTGCATCTCACTGCTGTGAGATGTAACTGAGGCCAAAAGATTAACAGGATCAAGAAAGAAAAGGGATTATTCATTTACAGTACATTATGTTAGGTTAAATGAAAGCTTTGTAAAGCCTTTGTAAAGAATTGAAAAACCATTATACAACAGGGAACAAATAAAGTGCTAACTAAAGGGGATTAGGAAGAAACTTCTCTGGTAAGTAGGCTATTCCATGGGTGTCCACTGTGAGGTTTCTTGTAGCTAGTATTAATCATAGTCAGGCAAGTTTTACGTTAGGTGATTCACATCTTTGCAACAATTCTTATGACCACTTAAACAGATGCTGTCTGTTGATTTGAATAGAAATGTGTAGCTGGAAGGACTGCTTAGGGAAGCAAAGTTTAAATTTAGTTATGCGCAAGATCTCTTTCCAGAAGAGAGAGCCTCTGGAGAAAGGATAGGTGTACTATAATCAAAGTGTAACCAGAAACCTGACAAAGAAATAATGAGGACGATTATTTGCAGTAGGGTTGTATGGTGAAAATTTTAAGTGAGGAGGAACATTTGGAATGTCAAATCTGTGCTGAGAAGGTCAATGGTATTAACATTACCAATTAGAGAATTCTAACAGCTAAAATAGTGGGTGCATGATTTAGAACTGAACATATCTCTGATTTCAAGTGTGAGAATATGAGAAAAATTTATTAGTAAAAATTGATATTAAAAACAAATAACGTGAGCTCAGCAGCATTAAAAAGGGCCCTTAATATGATACGTATGCTTCTGTAATTAGGCAGGACAAAAGCCTGAGAAATTAATTATTAATTTGACTGTTAATAATAGTCAAACTGATGATTCATTGCACAGGTAGGATAGATTAGCTGTAAGATGAAGTAATGCTGTAAGATTCCCAACTTGCACAGTGAAGTAAAATTTGAAAGAGGAATTGCAAGGAACGCTGTTTGACGGAGCTTCCCGATCTTGGAGTCTACCTGTTGACTATTGCAGCCAAATAATCTCTGAGGGAACAGATCTCAGTGAAATGCACAAATACTGATGGCTGATATTTTAAAAGTAATATAAAAATGAGGGAAATCAAAGAATAAACTCAGTGATGATGACTCATTTAAATTGTACCTCTGCTACCCGGTACCTACTTTCCATCAACAAAAGCGGCTTGACAGACAAGTAACTGCCCATAGTCTGCTCTTTAAAAGGATACTATAGGGTTTTTTGTAAAGTTTATTGAAAAATAAATGTAGTAAATACTTTATATGGCTTCCCCCCTCCCGATGAGGCAAAGAGGAGTCCAAATGGGGGTCTGGTCTTCAGTATCTTTCTGCTGGCTTGGGAGACCAGGAGTCCCAGTTACAGCTTCATCAGTTTGCTCACTGTATTCTCCTTCTGAAATAGCAGTCTGTGTTTTCTCTCCAAGATGGTTATGTCTTGGTTTGCTAATAAGGAGGACAGGCAGTAGCATGGTTTGGGAAGCATTATCTGATGAAGTCATATGGAATTACGGTATCTACTTTTCTCAAGCTATTGGAATACGAGTACACAAGGAATTGTTTGGAACAATACCCTAATCTATTTTTCCTGATGGTATTTAGCAAGCTGATAAAGCTCAAGCAATGCCAATAAATGCCTCCATTGCAAAATTTACATATAACACTTGTTATATGATTAAGATTGGATGTTGAAGGATGAATATTTCTGCAAATAGGATTTCATGAGGCAAAGTGAACCACCACAGCAGCTTGCTGTCAAAAGCAGCAGCACCTTTCCCCCTGCTCCCCAACCACCCCCTGCTTCTCTCTTTGCAACTTCTTGTGGTTAAACACCTCTGTGGACTGATAAAGCAGTGCCAAAAAACCACACCAACCCCCCCAAAAAGAGGAAACAGTGAGATTCCTTCCCCACCCCCCCATCTTTGGTGGGAGCCAGCTGTTAGGTTGACTGACCAGCCCATGGATCTGTAGTCCACGGGCACTTTTTGAAATGTGCAAGGGTGAGAGCCTACGTTCTAACACGGATCACTAGCGTGTTTGCACACTTCTTAACCTGTTTTAAGGGATCCTCCATCCCCTCTGCCCCAGCTTCCTGAGTTGAGCTGGCGTGACGGAAAACTACCTTGTTAGCTCATCAGGAAAGGGTCATACGTGTTCTTAACTTTGTAACATCAGGGTCACAAGTGAGAATGCAGTCTTTGAGCTTTGTTGGATATTTACCTGCTTTTGAGGGGCCTTAAGTGTTTCCTAAAAACGGAGGGAAAATGCCATTCTCAAAGTATATGGGAATAAGGGAGGGAGAGGAATGCTTGAGATTGTGTGAGTTGGAATTCTAAAATCTGCAGGATGAGGCAGCTTGCATTTAGTAATTTACAATGACTGGAAAGGAATGTCTCTAATTTGTTGATGTTATGTATTTGTTGATGTCAGTAAATCTTAAGTGGCCAAGGAAGCTGCAGAGAGGGGATAGAATGAGCAAGTCAATAATATGAAAAAATGGGGCAGGTTTATTTCAAAAGCTAGAGGCCAGTTGCACTTACATGAGTGACTAGATAATTTTATTTGCTGATAGACAATTTTTGGTCAATGAACATAATCTAATGTCAATTTATACAGTTTTCTGGGGTAGGAGAGAAAGTCTTTTCAGATGAATTTGCTGTAAGCTTTTTCAGTTCTTGTTAAGATTTAAGCTTTGTTTTGTAATTGTATTGATAAAATGCACTCTTCTATAATGTAGCTGATTTAGAATGGCTAACTTCATTGATTACCAAATTAAAGTGATACAAAATCAATAGTAACACATACTAAAAGGATTAAGGACAGGATAACTGAAAAATCTCAATATAGTTGTTAATGGAAAGTAAAAATCTACTAGCTGTGTCTCTTTCTTCAGCAAGTACTCTTCTGTATCTGCCAGTGATGAGGAAGAAATACGGAAACTTCGTTGGTAAAGTTTTCAGAGGATGCAAAGATTGGTGGAGTTGCAACTATCAAATCAGTTACTACGAAGGGATCTAAGATTCAGCAGTTTTTCTGGGAAATGAACCATGTATTTTAATTTAGCCCAATACATTTTCTGCTAAACATCCAGCAAAAGAGATGTAGATTGCACATTTGGAAGAGGAGCCTGTGTTCTGAAACACATGGACTCTAAAAATGAATTGAATTGTGATGAATTACAATGTGGAAATGGCTTCTGGAGTGAGGCTGTACCTATAAGAACAATTACAATACTTGAATTATAAATACAGTTGAGACTAACCTTATGGTGCTACTAGGAAATTTCTAAGATCAGAAGAGTTGCTAACAAAGCCAAAGATGTTTCTGAGAAGAGTCGTGATGGATTCAGAGTATGAAAAGCCTATCAAACTGAATTTAAAATTCAGAATCTTTGGTTAAGCGAAGTTGGACCGAGTGAACAGTGACCTGCTCGCAGTACATAAGGGTACTTCTGTTTAAGGTAGCCTCTTTAACCAGCCAAAGGTGCATAACAAGATCCAGTTGCTGGAAGTTGATCCTAGGTGATTTCAGTCTTAAAGCACACCTTATACTTACAAAAAAGGGACTTCAAGTTAACAGCTAAAGCTAAGAAAATGGTATAGCTCTGTCTCTTGGAGTGTCTTAGTCAGTATACAGTGGTTTTAATCTAATCCATTACCTGGAAGTTGAGGCCTAAGTTACACAGTAGAGCTTAACAGCCTCCTTTTATTACAAAAATGCTATGCTCAATGCCAAGTCTCTTCAGAAATCAAAACCTTCACTCCTTCCTTTTACCTTCTCCCTTCTCCTCCATCCTACATTTAAGTTGTTTGTAAGCAAGTACCACGTGTAGGGTTAGTGCTGATCTGGCCAAATGAAATTCTAATTACATATGGACAATTTCATTGCAAGTTTGTCCTCAGCATGCATCAACTGTCATGAATAGAAACCACAGCAGAGATAAGAGCTCTAGAGGACAGAATCAATAGGTGCTTAAATCTTCCGCATTTTTGAGATGTACAAAACCTGCCTCTTTGTTGGTATAAAAGATATGAGTGACAGAGTGTGTGTGTGCGCACGCATGCATATTTGCATTTGGAGTGTCTCCTCCTTAACACCTGACATTAAATATTTATTTGTTATACCAGTATTAGCTGGTACTACACTTGAAATTCTTTCAAAATTACATGTTCACTTCCAATGTAAAATCTCTTCATTTTTCAGCTTCTCAAATTCTAGACTCTGCCACCTGTTTTGTCCATTTCATTTCTCTCTTTAAATTGTGTAAACCTATTTCTTGCAATACAGACCAAGAGCCTTTGGTTTTTAATTGTTTGGCTTTTGTTAACATATGATGGACTGTTAATGTTAATATGGTGTTCTTAAAGTGCAAATTATGCCAGGCCTATAGGGGAATACTGATTTTTTTTTTTTTTTTCCTTCTAATGAATTGTGATTTTTTTTTTTTTTTTTCAATTGAGTGGGCTTACAGTCATCATTTTTAACACTAAATGGCATGTTTCACTTGCTCAGTGGTTGTACCCTGTTAAAGCTTTGTGTGTTTCCCTGGTCATTTTAATGCCACCAGCTCAGCTGTTTCTTTGAAGTGCTGCTGATTAGTCTGAAAAGACATTTGGAAGGGAATGCAGAAAGGGTAGACAAGAAAACTAAAACTACTTAAGCAAATGAGCAGCTTTCAAGTTAGTGATGGATTAAGGCTAGTTCCCACAGGTGGGGTAATGGATAAAGCTTACAGGTGTACAATGTCTTATAGATGTTGATGGATGAATAAAATTTATAGCTAACTTCTGATATGCACATTAAACCGCTCCTGTTTGCTTATATTCCCCATTTCATACATAAATGTATATTCTCTTATGAGACTGCTAGCATAATGGTGGCCTCTTGCACAGTTAGAAGCTGAATGTTCCTGGGTAAGCTTGTCTTGCCCTCCTTGAAAAATAGGGATTGTTTGCAGAGAGATGGGTAAGCCAGGTACAAGGACAGGCATTTTCTAAAGTCAGCACAAACAGAACTGACTGGTACTGAGTCTATTTCTTATCAGCCACCTGCTCTTTTGGAAGCAGAGAAGCATCATGTTGTTATTTTTGTTAGCCAGATTTCATAAGGAAAGAGAGGTTTGTGTCATTTCTGTCTGGCTTTTCCTTTCCACTCTCCCTCATAAGCAGTTGGCCAATTTTAACCAAATTGAACAAATTATGATATTTCAATGATACTAAGCTCCTGTAGTTTTCCTGAAACTGGTGAATAAGTTAGAGAGAAGATCCTGACTTTATGTGCAGTAGTATAGGCACTCTTTAATGCTCCAGGTATGAGATCTTTCATATTATGATTTTTCATGGAAATATCTATTGTATTTTCATGCTCAACAAGTAGTCAAAAAGCAAATCAAATGCTAGGACTTACCAGAAAAGAACAGAGTGCAAAGCAATGTAAGAAAAAATAGCATTGTGCCACAATCCATTACCACTTCTTTCTCCTGGGTACTGTGCTGTGCCACTCTTCTCCCCCTCCATGAAAAAGATGTAGAAAAGCAGCTTTAGGAATCATCATATGGAAGACATTCACACTTTTTATGAACAATTGTGTAGGCTAGAGATTGTCATTCTAGAAAAGATAGAGCTAAGGGGGGATATGGCAAAAGTCAGTGAAGTCTCATGGAGGGGTGAATAGAGGCTCACAGTTCAGTCTCTTTTTGTGCAAGAAGTAGGGGAAATTGAAGTAGTGCTACAGAAGAAGATACATTCAAAACAAAAACCAATGTTCTTCAATGTACATTTCAGTTGTGGGACTCATTGCTGCAGGCTGGCTCCTGAAAGTTTACAGGGGTTCAATGGGATGTTGATGCGGGTTCATGGGAGAGAAAAATCCGTTGAGGGTTACTTAGTGTTTATCAACATCCTCTGCCCCAATAAGTCTTTGAGTTGTAATTTGGGGGGGCAGCATCTTATGTACCTCTGTGTTCCTGCGTTCTCGCTTAAGTATCAGCTTCTGGTTCCTGCTTCCTGGCTAGCCATAGGATATTAGTTGGGATACACGGGCCCTTTTCCTTAAGCCTGTAGGGCTGTTCTTACTTGAAACCACAGTCTGAATAGAGGAGAGATGTCCTGTTTGTGGCCATGCTAAAGGAAAAGCAGAGAAAGTGTAGTTCCTATCTGTATTGCTTATCTGGTCAGTTGACCAACAAGTACATACCTATGGCCAGTCAGTACACCCGCGGTTCCAAATTAGCCGCAGCAACTTCTCCCTGTTGTTTAGCCACCAGATATGGAAGGAGACACAGTGAGAAGGCTGGAATGAAACATAAAGGAGAAGAGTTGCGGGCTTGGATGTAGGCGAAAACAGTGAGCTACGTGTGCAGGACACAGAAAGGAGTGGAGTGAATAGAAGGTGGGATGCGTGTTTGTAGGTAAGGAACAAAGGATAGGATTTGTACATGATGAACAACTGTTTGTCAGTCACAGGGTAACTTTAGATTTTTAGAATGAGACTTAGAAAGCCTCTACAGAAAGAGTACAATTAAAATTGGAAATATTACAAAGCACTTATGAGAGAGGTACTGTCTTGTGGAAGTTCTATAACCTGACCAGAAGGATTTGTGTTTGGGTTTCTGACTTCTGTCTTTGAGCTGTGTATTCTTGATTGCAATTTACAGAATGACAGGCATTTTCTAAATGGTGTAGTGTTTCCTAAACTTCAGTACCTTGCAGCGGAAGAGAGAAGCCATTTCCTTCGCAGGCATCACCTCCTGTAAATAACAGATACTCACTTTACATGTTGAGCAGCTGCCGAACTAGGAGCGTATCCAGAGTTTTATTTTCCTGTATTAATCAAGGAAAAATGGATGTGCTTTTTTAGTAGATGTTTCCTTTACCGAGATGCTGTAATTGGTGTTTCACTTGCTGAGTGTTTAAACTCTGTAGCCAATATGAAGGAGATACAACCTCTTTCTCATGGCCAGCTGTGCAAGTTGCTATGGGAACTCGGTGGGGACTATCTGCAGATTACTGCTCTGGGGACCACACCTGGCTTATTTGCATTCAATTTAACTTGGCGAAAATTCAAAAGAGGAAAAGAGGAGTGTAGGCTAGCCGGTAGGCAGGCAAAAAAGGGCTTGTCATTTTGAGACTGTCACATTGGATGGAAAAGCTGCTCGTATTCATGGTTCTTGCAGACTCATGCAGGGTTCTGAATTTTATAGCCTTTTTTGTGCATTTTGCCAGTGTTGTGAGGCTTGTTGGAAATGTAATGTCACAGAGGATTTTTTTGGTATTATTGCCTCTAACTTAATTAAGTTGCAGAGAATTTGTTAACTTTCTCTGCATTTTTAATGAGTAATCTCTCTGTGATGGTGAGGGATTGTGAAGGCAGTACAGAATACAGGTCATTCTTTTAAAATGGCATGTTAGTTCAACTCAGTGCAATATTAAAATGTCAGTGTAATATTGAGTGTTGCTGGAGAGCTTAGCTTGATTTTTTTTCTGAATACTGAATTGCTTTTCTTTCAGTGGTGACTGTGACTTCGTAAGGCGGCTGTGGAACAATTTTCATTCAAGTCAGCAGCATTGGTCAGCTGGCAGCTCTCAGGCTGTTTGTGGCTGGATTTTTGGGGATGATGGTGTCCTGGCACTTAAGTGCTTTACTTCTTTCTTGCTTGTTCATTCTCACTACATCAACTTGTCCAAGACTGGACAACAGTGATTAAAACAGCACTGTATCCCAACTTGCTTTTTATGCTATTTCTTCCACTGGCTTGATAAACTGCCAGGATACCTTTCTGCAGGAGTGTCTTACAGGAACATGTAAACTGTTTTCAGAACAGTAGGCTTAGAAGCTTTGAGAAAGCTGAGATCACCACTTCAGTACTTTAAAAAAATTTATATATATATTAAAAACATACTATATATACTATATATAATACAGTATATATGTTTTTATTTAAAACACAAAGTATGTATATATATAAAAGTATATATGTTTTTATATAAAACATATAAAGTTCATATATTTTATATATATAAAATAATTCTGAGGGTTAATGGATGGTTGTCTACCTGTAAACACTTTCAGTTCTGATCTATTGTAATGTCACCAGCGCCTTGGTCTCCCTTGAAGATTCACGTTCTCAGCCTGTCGTGATGCTGTAGACCAACATACGGCCTTTTTATATAGGCGCGTCAGACATTTATAAGGTGTACTTTTTGTTTGTTTGCTATAATTTGGTCTACTGTGATACTATAGGGTTATTAGTAGTTATTTTTAAATTCTTCTGTGAACAATTCCTTGAATTTGGGGTTTAGCACTCTAAGCCAGGTCTATGCTGAACTTCTTACTGATATAATTGTAGCTGTTAGTTTCTTGTCAACACTCCCAATTTTCTCTACTTTCAAAACCTTGTAGTTCTAATGCCTTTTTCAACACATCCGATGAAAATAAGTGATTACATAGTTAAGTCTTACAGTGTAGGAATCACATTTCCGTTTTTGAGCACGGAAATGGTGTGTGAGAGTAGACCAGAAATCAAAAAGAGTATTCTCAAGAGTGGAATTGGAGGGGTGCGTGCTTATGTTAGTATACTAATTGATGCGAGTTGTCAACATTAGGGCTGAGAGTCAGTGTCCCAAAGAGGAAATAAATAGTCATTGTGAGATTTTAATTTCTTCTATTTCTCACAGAAATTGCTTGATAGAGTTCATAAGGTGAATATGTAATATACAAATGTATTTAAGCCATAGACTATAAAAGTTTTAAGGTACTATTGCTGCTGAAACAGTCTTGCCCAGTTGTTTATTCCTGCCTCCTTGCTGCCTTTGTTCTTCAACAGGGTAATCATTTCTCTCCTTGGATTAAGAAACAGATTTGGGTTAGTATTTTCTCCTTGTGGTCGGAGTAGTTTTAACACAGACCAATTCTCTTGTGTAGCTGTGTATGCGGCAGCACAAGAGAGGAGGCAGTACAGCAGTGGGGATGAGCGGGGCTGCAGCTGCTGGCGCTTCTGCTGGCCTTTTGCTGACTCAGTGTTCATAGCCCGTGGTTGTAGTACTGTCAGGCATATATTTAGGGTCCTACATTAAGTGTCCTATTTTTAATTTTTGGGTTTTTTTTCTGTGGAAACGATGAGATGCACACCTATGAAACTTGTGTTTTATTGAGGAATTGGCAGCTAAGAATTAAAGTATCCTGCATATCACTTTTAAAATTTTTTTTTTGTCAGGCCTTTTGACCTAATTTTTTCAGTTGACTTCTCTTACCCTGTAATTTGCGACTAGATCATGAATTTCTTTTGAGAGGATTCTGTATCTGTCAACTTAACACTTCCAACCAAAATAAGTTCCAGAAAGTGGGGCAATGCAGAAAAGTGTACCTCTGCTCTGCTTTGTTGGAGAAATAAACAAGATGTTCCGGTCTTCAGTGGTGTGTGTCCATGGGCCTACAAATAAAATGTGCATGTCTTCCCAGCAAATCCTCTTCAAACACAGCCACAGGTGGTAGTCATACTGCATGCACTTCAGCATTGCTGCTAGTAAACCTGTTCTTGTGGTTATTTCCTGGAAAAGCTCATCAGTGCCTTTTCTGCTTTAGCACAGCATAGCTACTAAAAGGGGCAAAACCGTGCTTGTGAACATTTCCTGGAAAAGCTCATCTAGGTAATACTTTATACGTGTACTTACGCTGTGGTTTTCACTTTCCACTCTTCCTAAATTATCGTAAATTAAAGACCCAGGTGTCCAGGAACTTTGTATTTTTATTTTTTTCTGACTGATAGCAAATGCAGTCTTATGTTAGCTCTGACCATCCAAAATGATAGATACTTGGATAGGTGTGCTGATGGATGGAATCAGTGTCTGCAGTGTGAATAACTCCGTTTCTTTCTTCAGATCTTGCATCTGGCAATTTTTTATTCAATTTATAGCACACAAAGCAGCTTGTCTGGAATTTGGCCTTTTTCTCTTTGAAATGAAATAATTTAGGCTTCAGAAAGAAGCATCCTCATGACATGTCTTGTGGTTCCTACAGGTGTTAATAGTGTCTGGATCAGTGTGCTGAGGGCATTAAAGCAATATCCTCCTTCAGATTTGAGATAGTTATTAAGGAAGAAAGAGCAAAAGCAGTTTCTGCAAAGGATGGTGATAAGAGCAGTGCAACTTCGATTCATACCATGAACTGTAGAGGTTTTGCACACGCTTTTTCTATTAATTTGTCAAATGCTCTAGTGCTAACTAGAGCTAAACACTATCTCTGCTGTTGATCTTGATGTATGCAGTTGGCTCCAGCAGAAATGATAATAAACTTAAATCTGTGACTTTGATTTATGTATTTTGAGAGTGACCTGTAGTGTATTTAATGACAAGTGGTGTGGAGACTCTGGGTTTCTAATTGAACTGAATTGTATGGTTAAGTCATACACTGAATTAGTCAATTCTTTGTAGAGTCCCTATTCATCGTCACACTAGACTAGTAATTACTACTTTTTGACAAAGTGGAGAATAGTGAAACAGTATGTTTGCATAAGGCATTATGTTCTGATTTACAGGTGAGTTTAAAAATAATGTTTAAGTTTTGAGAGTCTGTCTCTGTTATGTGGGTGGCCATGGGGAGGCAAATCTAATGCTTTTGGAATGCACATATGGTGATGTTTTCTAAATGTAATAGGTCGTACAACTGCTAAAACAAATACTGCCGTTCAATATTTGAGCTTGGTGTAAGTAGCTTTCATACGTTGTCAGATCAATCGTGTTGCGATTTACCCATTAGAGAACACTTATTTTACTCAAATACTTGGTATTTTTAATGTGCATGGCAATAACAATTTGAAACTAGCAGTATTTATGCTATCTTCATTGCTTGGGGTTTTGGTAGCATGAACTGCGTTTACCTTTTCCATTCAAATGCGTGCACAATTTCAGTAGCCGCTACGTGTGTGGAAGATATGTTCCCATAAATGTCAACCCAGCATGTGACTAGTAAGAGACGACCACGTTAGGTCAAGGGGATATGTGAGCATGGGCTGGTGTTCTTGCCAGGGGAAGTTCGGGGTCACCCCGCTCCTTGTGGTGGCTGGTGCCTGGCCGTGCTCCAGGTTCTCCAACTGCCCCAAGCTGCAGCGTCCCATAAAAGCTTGCAAGCTTTCAAGGTAGTGGTGGCGCGCTTTTTTTTGTTTGTTTGCTTCAGTACTGCTGTTATGCAGACCTGTGCCCTTAGATTGCTTCTTTTTTTCTTATTCTGATAAATTTTAAGGTTTTACTGGTTGTGTTTTTCAGCCCTCCCTTGTGTTTTGTTCACGTTAACTTCACATCAGCCTTAATTTTGGTCTTTCTGTAATTTGTTTCCTGCAGTACTTTTTTGAAAAGCAATGTGGAGCATGCAAATCTTGTAAAAGTAATAAAATAGTAAGAGATGTTTACTAATAAAACAATATACATCTGCTCCAGGTGTTCAATACTTGTCAGCGTGAAGTAGTTCAGATTTGACAAACCAGTAATTTTCAAAGGAAGATGAGACCCACTTATATGTGGCTAAAAACTCACAGGTGTCTCCCTTAAAATATTTATATTTTAAAAGTGGTTTGAGTGTGTTTTTTAAAAATGCCTGCATAACTTTGAATATTACTTTTCACATGCAAGTTTATTAGAGCAATGAATATGTAATGGTATAGAACTATACCTCAAGTGTGGTGGAATCAAAGCATGATTTGCACATTTTTCTATGCTAACTTCTAGTTAAATTGAAAGGAGGTAAGTGCCCTCCTGAAAATACTAGAAAGTGCTACTGTACAACAGCTCTATGGCAGGTGTAACATGCTAGTTAAATAACAAATTTGTTTTCAAACGTGTGACACTGGGTTGTTTTTTAATTAAGTTCCTGGAGTCAGTGCTTATGATGTAGTGATCAGTGCATGTAAATACATAAATTTTAAAAAGTCCCAAACCAATATGTGATAGTGATGAAAACCTTGAAAAGATGAGTGAAACATGAGTTCTTAAATCAGAAGATGTAAAGACCTAATGTTTGCTACTCTTCAAAATATTCCGTGATTTCTAAGTAAATGTTATGATGGTTTCATGGATCAAAGTTGTGGTTTTGAACACCAAGGGTTGACTGCACAGAATTTATATCCTTTGCTTTTGAAAATAAAACGCTCAACAGAATGAAAGGAAAACTTTTATGTAAATATAATATGGATCCTTTCTTGTATGCTATGGCTTCTAGGCATTAAGGGGAGGGCAAAACTGTTCAGATGATGTGCCACAATGATAGTATTAGACATGAGTTTCAAATAAGGCTCAGTTTGCTTGTGAAAGCTATAATGCTGTAATTTTTTAATGAGGTTATTTATTTTCTTTTCTGCCCCGCCACTGCCCCCCCCTTTTTCCCCTCCTCTTATAGTGGGACTCTGCTGTGAGTTTTTCATGACCACAGTTTTCTTACTATTAAAAAAAAAAGAGTTAAACCATTATACTTGCTACCTTCTGTGGACAAAAATAAGTGAGACTTAAAAAAACAAACCCACAAACAAACCCCTTCATATTAATGTGTCAGGTGCTTATGAGTGTCTGCTGTCCTGCACTGATAAGATGAATTAGCATTCCTGCTTAGCTGTATGCATACTTAATTTTCCTCTAAAAAAGGTACGTGAAAGAATTTTGAAAGACATTTTGTGCTGTGGAAAGTTTGAAAGGATAGTTATTATTTGAGTTTGTGAGACAGATGTAAAATTAGATGTAGACTAAAATTCCAATTCATAGCAATTGCGTAATGACTGGTAATTCTAAACCAGGCCAATTTTATTTGACTTTTCCAGACAACTGCTCTTTGGCTTTCGGAGCAAACTTTGCAATTTTCAGATAAAATCAATTTTGTTAGCCAAAGTTAAAGCTGGTGGCTAAAATTAGAGCTTAGTTTGCAGCCCTAACTATGAACAGGCTGCTGTCTGTCTGTCCGTAATTACTCTAAGAGGATTGTGCCAACTTTAATAACAGTTTATTTTGTTGAAGTATGTGGTGTGGGTTTTTTTGTTAATAGCACATTGGAGTTCTATTTGATGAAATTTTTATTAGGTTTCATTTAGCTTGTGGAATGGAGACTTGGAAATGTCTTGCGTTAAAATGTAGTAGCTCTGTGTAATGTCAGTTTAGGGCTAACTGTATCTATGGTCTTGGCTGGCGTGGCATATAGAAAGCAGCCTTACTCTGAGTGTTGCCAGTGTTCATTGAGGTTGAGCTTAGTCATGCACTTTTTTCAAAGCTTGGTGACCAGTCTTCTTCAGTGGTTCTTCAAGATAAAATAAAAAACTAGATACTGATACACTAATGAAGGCAGTCTGCTAATCTGTTTCAATTAATACCATATTTCCTTTTCTTGTATCATTCCAAGTACACCGTTGAAAAGGGAAATAATGCGTTGTTGGCTTATTGGGTAATCTTGCTATGTTGTGTCAGGAAGCATGCCTGCAAAGTTTACAAAGGTCACGCTTGTCACAAAGCTGGCTAGTGGCAGAAATTTCCTAACTGTTTTGAGGGCATGTAGTAATTGTCATCGAGGGCATTTTACTTTCATATGGAAACATTACTATATAAAAATGAAGATTCTTCCCCCCATAAATGTATTGAATAGAATAATGTTGGTAATAACTTTGCCCTTTATCCCTTTAATTCTGCCTCATTTGTATTGTTTGTTTTTTTGTTTTTTTTTAAATAAAAGAAGGAAAAAGAGAGACCGGCTAACCATCTGAAGATAAGGGTTTTAACATCTTTTCCCCCTAGTTTATGACAACTTTCACGATCTATAACACTTACTTACAATAGATGACATTGGGGAATAATTTTGTGGGGTTTACAGTCAGTCAGTTGGGCATAATAACTGGAAAAAAAACAGGAGGAGAAATAGAAGATACAAAAAAAAACGAGGTCTAACCAAGAGTTCCATAATCTACAGGGGAAAATGAGGTTCCCTTTCCAAAAAGTAAGGTATTAAAGTATCAAGTATAATCATTAGAACTGAATAAATAGTGGACGTATTGGTGGGACAAACAGCAAAACAAACCCATGCATTTGAAATGGGAAGGTATGGAAGATATGTAAATAGTGAAGAGAAGAAGAGAATGGGGTAGAAAGAGTCTCCTAAAGCCTTGTCTGTAGACTCTGAAGTATTTGACTGAAGAACGTTTGCCTTTGTCATACCTGGCTTCGTGTTAGTGGCTTAATTCCACTGGTTTTAAGGAAAAGTATGAGTAGAATTATGTGGGAAAAATTATCAATGTAAGAATTGTAGAATTGGGTGAAGAGGAGAGAAACAGTTTTTGAGATGCCTGTAGTTGCGCAGGATGTGGAGAGTTTTTTTGCACTGATGATCGCAAGGTGCACCACTTTCTCTTCTTAGAGGCATCTTTGGAGGAAAAGTGAAACTTTGTGTGCAAAGCCCAGAGTGGTGTTTTGCTTAAACATGAGTACCAGAGGTATGACTTTGGTTCAGTGTGTTAAGTAACTTTTAATGTAAGACTCCAGAAAGAAAAGAACAGCCAATGACGTGGCAGAACCTAAACAGAAAGTTAAACTAGCATATTCTGCCGTTGGTTTTGAAGCAGGGTGGTATGCACTGTTCCTCCCCAAACCTTTCCTACTTGTGTCTTCAGGCCTCCTTCGGAAGCCTACCAGATAAATAGTTGCAGTAGTGTGGCCTAAATGAAACAGTAGGGTTTTTTTTGCCAAAAATTAAGAACTTGCATAAAAGGGAAGATAATAAAATTGTCAAAGAATGAAGTGGTCACTGAAAGAATGTTTTGAGGTGGTTTGTTTGTTTTCTTTTCCCAGTTGTTAGTTTGAAACGTCAGTGTATAAGGTTTTATTTCAATTATCAGGTTAGTGGAAGTTACAGTTCAAATGAACATTTGTGTGGGGGTTGGTATTTGTAAGACAGATTGGTTGGCACAGTTGGGAATTGAAAGAAAACTTCTGCCTTGTCCTTGTTAGCTGTCAGTGCAATGTTGATAGTATGGACAATGAGTAGCGCCATGGTACCACCAGCACACTTGCAAACAGTGCTTCAGGCACATTCTTCCCTGGCTGTCATTTGCTGCGTGCTTGTTCTGTTGCTTGATACAAGTCATCCATCACTACACACGTGCCTGTTTTTAACGGTCATTTCCTGTGGTCGTGTGCTTTTGATGCTGCACCTGTGTTCAACCGGCTCAACATAGACTCTCATTTGAAAAGCATCCCAAAGATAACACTGATGTCCTCTTACTATGCTACCGGCTGCCTCAGCTCAGCCACTGCTTAAACGGGCACTTGCTTTATGAAGTGCTTGGCTTGTTACACCATTTGTGTCCAGACTCTTCCAATGAAGCAAATGGATTATCTCCCAGTGCACTCCAAAAGCGTGTAGGGAAGAGTGAAGTTTACTGAAGATCTGTGAACCATGGAGATGTGTTTCAGAGGTCTCAATGGAACATGTGCATGAGTAGAAAACCAAGTTGGAAACAAGGTATTAGGAAAACCTATTCAGTACACGCAGTTGTTTCCCTGCAATTGGGAGCACCTTCCCTTCTTGCAATCTTTTTCAAGTGTAGATCACTCATGTTAAATATATAGCAAGGAACATCTTGTGTTAAGTAGAGATATGAACCTGAACAGAAGAAGAGGTCAAGCGTGGAAATAAATTCTAGTCAGTACTGGATGATTGAGAAGTCCTTTTTCTCTTGCTCCCTCTTGTTTGGAGAAGCGGTGCTTGAATTCACTTCAGAAATGAGGAGAAGAAAAGTACAGCTAGCTTTTTTGAAAGAAAAAAGGAAGAAAAAAAAAAACCTTACTCTTTAAATTTGCATCAACATCTGGAAGTGGGTGGCTCAACCCTGTAGTCATCTGCATCATCACATTATCTTTTCCTGATCAGAATATGGAATACTAAATGTTGTGATGTCCACATTACAGTTGAATTTTTATTTAAGTGTTCTTGCTGTTTAGGACATTAGTATTTGAGTGGTAAACAAACTATTTGAAATGGTTTAATCTAGCCTCATAGTTTGTCAGTACACTTAGTTCTTCTTAGTTTTGTTTTGCTTTTGGAAAAGAAGATTGATTCCTCCACAGACCAAAGCCTCTTCCCAGTTCTCCAGTCTTTCAGTGTATTTTGTGGTCACAGCAGCATGTTCTGGTTATCAGTGAGTGGTTCAAAGATGCAACCTGGGTGTAAAGTGTCCCTTTCAAAAAACCATAGCTCCACAGTAAGCTTTGTTTAGCTATATTGTGTACGCTTGTGGAAGGGATTAGTAATAGATTTTTTTTTTTCTTGGAAGTCATTGGAAAGCAAAAGGCTAAATCTATTTTGATTTCACTTGGGATAGATTAGTGGGTGTCAAATGTTACACAATACTTGACATATCCACTGCTGTTAAGTTGGCCGTGGCAAAGGGATTACCCGATAATGAATCACCAAGCTCTTTAGCCATTTAAAGGGAATCGTGCCGCTTCCTTGCCCTGGTGGTACTCTTTCCTGCCGAGGACCTTCTTGTGACAGTTCGTGTTCGGATGTGGAAAACTCCACGCAGATGTGCAAGCACCGGTTTGACAGCTTTGTCTTCAGCTTCTACCTTGCTAATTGTTTTCGTGGGATTATTTGGATTGTGTAGAAAGCTTTTTCCAAATCCCCTTTATTACTGAAGTTATTGTTGCCAGCAGGAATAAGATTAAAGGTGCTTAAGTCTGTAGAGTTGTTTCTAATTTGTACGTGTCATTTCAGTGGCATTTGAACAGGACTCTGTCTCTTCCCCTCCCTGCTCCCCTGTGGTACTGTGCTTGAGTTAGGGCTGAGAAGCCAGGCTATTGGAAGAAAATTCATTTTGTTCTCTAATTATTATGCTGGCACTCGGGAGATAATTTTTCCCTTCATGCACTGCCAATTAATATGCAAATGAGCTGATAAATATTTATACCGTGATTTAAATTATGCAGGGAGCGCTTTCAGTGTACTCTGCAAATGAATTGTTCATGGACTTCAAAGTGCTGGCTGCTGTGCTAACGAGAGGAGATTTGCATAAGGCCCTAATCAGGCGCATACTGATTAAGCTTCATTATGGAAACTGCCAGCTGCAATCTTTGTTTCTATTTTATTACAAAAAGGGGAACTTTTCACGCTTCAGTCGCCTTGACAATGTCAGACACAGCTAGTAGGAGAGACTAAAACTCCACAGAGCAACCGAAGTTTCCCTGTTCAGTTGAAGATTGCTATGGTGTAACTGAAGTTGTATTTCTTCCCCCACCTCCCTATTCCCTTTCGTGTTCGGTCGAGAGCAGTAGTGTAGATTTGATAGAAATTGCCATTCTCCCTTTCCTTGGACTATCTGAACCTGTAGAGGATACCACAGCAATGCTGGACTGCAGCGACTACGTTCTAGGTGGGTACCAGCTCAGCTCTTTCTTATGAGCGTTTAATATGGAAATAGAGGCTGTGAAGTTGACTATGCATAGAGGCTTAATCACACATGCAGAGGATAGAGAAGGTATTTGTAAGGCTGAAGCTCACCAGTAAATCGGCAGCAAGTAGCTGCCTGGTAGATAGATAGATCTGTACCAGGGAAATACATGGTTTGTTTTTTTTTTCTTCTTCTTTCCCTCGCTCCAGGAGAATTTGTTTCCTCTGCACTGGAGAGATTTGCTGCTAGGCTTGGATGATATTAATACAGACCTTTTGCTTTTAGGATTTCAATCTGAGAAGCATTTGGCTTATAACAAACACTGGACTTGACTTGCATATCCCTGTGTTATGAATTTTAAAGCATTAAAATGAATGAGAGTGAGTCCCCGTCTCAAAGAATTTAGTAGCTGTATTGAGCCATTCCCCAACAGAACGTATATTATGTCTGTGTATTTTTAATGTAATAGCAAGGTTCTTCATGCGTAATAGAAAATAAGGTGGCGTGCACAGTGGTTGCCATTGATACCGTTGCAAGCTGTGCCTAAGGTTACTGGGATAATGTATTTCCTGCACTGAGATTCTATCAGGACTGCAGAACAGACATGCCGTAATTTCTTCTTCGTGTCTTTTAAAGTTATTTATAATAATGGATCATCCCAATTTTACAACAGGTTTTGTTTATTTTCAAGGCTCTTTTCCTAAAGTTCAATGTATAGATTTTTTTTTCTTTTGATTCCATTATTATAAGTTCATGTAAGAACTTAAATGTCAAAGTAAGAGAATTTATTTTTGGATGGTAAATTATAAAGCAGACATCTGAATATTTGTTTCTGAATATGAAGTGGTTTTTTGAAAATGAATTTCTAGAGAATTCTTGCCATGTTTTCGCTCACATTGAACTTTGATTTTTCCATATGCATCAATGAATCATTTTTGCTGGTGCTGATGGAGTATTAAGCAGTTTCACTTTAATGGGTGAAAGGAAATAGTTAATGATATATTCCATGTTAAGATTTTCTGTGTTTTACTAGCTATGTACAGAACCTAATACTCCAGGTTGGTGCGGTGTCCGCTGCTTCTTTCTTCTGAATACCTTTTGAAATGTTACTGAGGGTATGTGAAAGCCTGGCACAGCATTGCCTTGCGACACCCTCAGCCCTGCTAGCGGAGTAGCAGTACTGAATGTATTCACTCCTGAGAGTTTGATTTCAATCATGCACCTGCTGCTTTCGATCCTTCCTTCTGTGGAGTTTGTTTTTAGATAATGTTGGCAGAAGTTGTAGCCCAGGGCCTTTATTTAAAACCCGAGTAAGATCTAAAGGAAAAAGAAGAGGTGATGGCATTATGGTTTGGTTTTTTTAGCCCACTTCATTTGTTTATTCTTTTAACTTAAAAGCAGAAATCGTATGAGCATGTATAAACCAAATAATCTTTTTATTTGATGTATAATGAATCTGTAGGTTTAGTATCCTGGGGATATATGTCTGTTTTGCTGGTAGCAGTTTTGTGCTTCAGATGTATGTCATACCATTTGCAATGGAAATAGCGGCATTGTTCTTGATGCTTTACATGCAGAAGGCCCACAGATTGAACAAGAAATAGTCAGCTGGTGAAATAATGGATGGTATCCTTCATTTGAACCTGAACAGTAGCAGAAAGATGTTTCTTCATCCAACTTGCTGCTTTTTTGCAATAGCAATGTTTGAGGTCTTTGTTAGGGATGAATCTTTACAACAAAATAGTTTTCGTTTAGACGTGCTTTTGGTAGTTGAGTAAACTTTACGTGTATGTCTAGTACTAGGAAACACTGAAACCCTTTTTTAAAAGGATTCATTTTGCAGCATAGCCTGAAAGAAAAACATGTCTTAGTTGCTTTATGAAAAGAGGTCTGTACAGTTCTAACTTTGTCCTGAGCAAACTTGCTGGTCTTGCAGGAAGGTTTGTTGTATGAACCTCCTCATACAGAGGGAACAGTCACTACGTTGCTTGGAATTCTGTGCACAGGACAGTTGTGTCCCCTCTCTGGGTTCAGTTGGTTTATTCTACTACTAGCATCCTGCACAGTGGCTCTAATACTTCAGTTTCTGCAACAAACTAGCACAGGAGGCCCTGTGTTGTTTTCCTTGCAAGAGCTTTCTGAAGTGGTTCAGCGAATGGATCCCGTGTTACTGAGAGGTGATCTTTTGAACTTGTGTTCTTCCCTTCTGGGCTTAAAAAACACGTCCTATGTCCAATAGCCCCATGAGTTAGCCTAGTTTCCACAACCAAATGTACTGGACTCCTAAGTCCCCCTTGCTCATTTTCATGTTGGATGAGGACTCTTCATGTTTGTGTCCAAAGAGAAGTCTCCCATTCAGTGTTCTCTGAACCGAAACTGATTTCAGTAGCCAGCTGTTTGTCAAGGAATGCTGTTTATCAAATGAATGTTGCCTAAAATCACTTTAAATAAACATACTGTTGCCACAACAATAAACTCAATTTAAGGTGCACGCAACTTCTAGATAGAAACATACTTGTATTTGTTTTACACGCAGATCTATCAGCAGGGAGTGGCACATGAACAACAAACATTTCTGTGCAGTCAATGGAACCCATGTTCTCTTTCTAGAGTGTGGATCATACTATCCAAATGTGGAAAATAACACAATAAGGAGCTGAGAACCAACAGGTTCTGTATCTGCAACCTCAGCAGAGCACTGTCTTTCAAGACTATGAACTTGTAGCTTGAATCTGCTAAGCAGAGGTGGTGAAAAACAGGGCAAAACTTGCAGCCTTTGCTGAAGTGTGGGCCAGCAGTGCTCAGCTGGAAAGTTTCTCCTCACTCACTCCCCCTTTCAAAAAGCAGTTTAATATATCTGCCTTTATAGTGAGAGTAACATTGATAGTTCAGCTCTCTTTTACACGTGGCTGACATTTGAAAGATTTAAGTATAGGCGTAGGAACTTTCTGAGAAGGGTTGAGGCTCTGGAGAGGTTGGGTTAACTTGTTGGAGGAAGATTCCTGTTTGTTACAGTCCTCTGGGTTTTCTAGGCCCTACTGGGTTCAACTGCAGCAGTTGTTGATGTGGAAAATTACATTCATTTAAAAAATATCGACGTGTCTTAAATTGTGTTTCCTAACTGCTTATTGGAGTTTTTCCAAGGTTGATGTCTCTTTAACTTTTCTCTCACGCATGTTGCATCTCTAACTAGTTCCCTCCTCTTCCCACCCCACACTCCCAGCCAGACTTCATCGTGATTCCTGTTTTCCTTCAGGCCCTGTCCACGTGCTTCCTTCCTCTGGCTTGTGCTTGTGTTCTTCTGCTGCTGTCGCCCCTGGTTCTGATAGCCTGAGGGTGGCACTGGTCTTTCTGGGCAGTAGCGGGTGATAGTATACGGCAATAGTCTTGCTTCTCATTTCCAACTCTCATAGACTGCCAGGCGGTGAGGTGTCTGGGCATTCTTGGAAATATCTGGGGGAAAGATGCAGCAGTTAAGGCTGTTACTGTATTCTTCTTCAGCCGATTGGTATTTTGGAAATCACTGCTTTGATGAAAGTACATGACAGAGGTAACCTTTTAAGCACCTAGCAAGAGAATATCCTGGAGTCAAGAGTTCATTTTGAGCTCATTGAACTTGCGTTTAACTGGTTATGGGAATGGAAGAATGTGCTTAAGGATTTGCTTACACTTTATTTTATGAACTGGTCTGTCTTGAGATTCTTTTTGTAATTTTGGTTTGTGATAATGTGGCACACTGAGGTCGGTAGCAAGGAATGAGGAGGTAATAAGCTGGAGAGCTGATGCTGTACACAGAACATCTGTATAGATTCCTATATAAGGAAACTATATTCTCCATTTGCCATCTGGAGAGGCCCTCTGCGTTGCACTATATTCAGCTGACAAGCTTTGAAACCAAGAGCAGACTTTTCAACAGATTCATCCAGAGGGAGAAGGAAGAGCAATTATTCTATATTTATATGGTTTTGCATGAATATATAGGAAATAGAAAATGACTTAATATCAGTGACATTCCTGTAAAATAAAAATGCAGTATTAGAAAAATGGCATCTATTTAATTATGATGACTGAATTTCCTTTCTCGCTCTGGGGGGGTGGGGCAGGGAACAACGACGGGACGACGGACCAACACAAGAATAATGTAGGCCATGGTCAGACTTAACGTTTTTGAATCGATGTAGTCGTCATTCCTTCTGTCTTTCTCCCCCCGCCCCCCCACCCCCTTCCTTCTGTGACTTTCATTGTACTGAAAATTAAGTTCCTACCTATCTTTCCCCTCTAGCATGCTGTCTTTTATTCCTTTAACACCATGTTTTCACATATGGAAAACATATAGTTCTTTTTGTGTTATAATCTGAATTAGGGTAAAGCACATATCAAATTCCTGATGTTCTGTACTTCCCTTGGACAAGAAGGTATGAATAGATTTGGGGTTTTTTTGCTGTATTAGTTTATCTTTATTTCTGTTTTAATGCAGACTCAAGAATGAACAATCCGTCAGAAAACAGTAAACCATCAATGGAGAGTGGAGATGGGAACACAGGTAAGAAACGATGAATTGATGCACGGATACTTTCTGGTGGAATCGAATGGATATTAAAAGCAAAATTTCTTTACCAGTTTACAGGAATTTAAAAAAAAACAACCACAAAACAAACAAAAAAAACCCCCCACACCTACTGTTTTTAGAGACTTGGGAACGCTTTTGTCTTGTTATTAACCCTACTCTATGCAGGGCATTATTCGCACCTACTGTATCAGAGCACTACCCGCACTTTGTATGTAAGATTGCCCTTCCCCACTTCCTCTATCTGTAATGTTTCTGATATTATGGAAGGTCTGGTGGCACTAGCTCTCCATAAGTAGTCTCATCGTTTCCTGGCAGAACATACCTTCAACACCTCTAACTTCCTCATTTATTTTTGGGTTGAAATTTTCCCAGGAGGATGTGGGCCACTGGCTGATCTTGTTTCCATTTTAGATTTCGTTGAAGCTCTCACAACAGTTCTCAAGAACAAGGCAAAGGGACAAAGCATCATTTCTCAACATTTAAAAAAAATGTTAGTTGGCTTTTCTGTAATTTCTTCATGTGTTAGAATAGAACCTTGAAATTTGGCTGGGGAAGAATAGGCTTTGTGTCACGCCAATGTGCCTTGGCGCATCCTTAAGATGTGGCCAAGTTCTAAGCCCTTGAAGAAGCTTGTTAAGCCACTATAACTCAATCATGCTATCTCATGCTTTAATTCTTTTCTGGAGGCAATTTAGTGTTCATTTTGGGAAGCAAGAGAAATGATGGTTCTGAATGGAAAGTAAATAGTTTAACCTAACTCAGAATCTACTCTGAGCTCAGAATAGCATTTGGGAAGAGAAAATATTAATGATAAGGAACTTGTTGCTTTGAGAGTAGTTACCTTGTGTGAGGAAAATTATTTTTCCTCCTCTTGGTTCAGTAATAAGGGTTTTATTTTCAACTCTGGAGTTGTGATGAAATTAACAATTTATTTCATTTTATGCTGCTGTCTCCTCATTCTTTGTGCAAGACTTTAATACGCTAAAAGTGACTGAATGTTCTGATACTGATCCGAGAGGCTGGATGTTTTCTGCCAATGCATGGGGTCAGTCAAAAGGAATTCTGCTCACTTATTAATGTGTGTTTTGTTACTGGCATCTTGGTTTTTATAATTTCTGTTGTATTTATAATAGGAGAGGTATCAATATTTTTATGCACAAAAATTATTTATTATGTATTTAATACTGGTGTAGGATGATATAAAGCATTATTTCAAAAAACATATGGGCTGTAAATATTTCATAATCATAAACAGCATCAAGAGAACAATGGTTTTAAATATCCCTGTAGAATCCTTGTAGCTGGAGGGTGTGTCTAAACTTCTGAGAAAACTCAGCCTTCCTGCTCTGTATGACCACCATTCCCTCCGTATGCTTTCTCCAAAGAGTGCATTCCCAACGCGCTTCCTTAAGTGCAGCTTTAACTAGCAGTTTCACCTAAACTGAGCTGTTAATGAGGAGGACTTGGTTTATTCAAAGGTAGCCCATTATCACAGAAGTACTGCATCTGCTGTCCTAGGCAAATACTTCATCGATGTGAAGGTGGTGGTCGTGGTATAAAGAAATTGATGGATTGTAAAGCTGCGTGTAGGTGCTTTGATCACAAAAGGGGGATACAACGTCTGTGTTTTTTATACGCTCATACTAAGGTTAGTTATTACAAAAGCTTGACTCTTAGTGGTGTTCGGACCTTTTGCAAACATTACTTCTGTAATTTAAATGTTCCCAGACATTCCTTTCAGTTTTGTTTCCTGACTTTTTAAATGATGCAAACTAAAATAATCTAAAATCTTTGAGGACCCATTGTTCTGCAGTCATTGTTTTGTTTTTAAATATAGTGCTCATAAACCACTGGAGGTAGTGATTAATGGCATTTGTCAGGTTCTTTGGGGGCTCAAGAATCCAGTTGCATTAGTCAACTGGCAGATGTTAAACCCTGAAAGGAATACTCACGGAATGTAATTTTAGGCTTCTGATGAGGGTACTTAGATTATGGTTCTGGGCTCTGTGCATACTTCGTGAAAAGAAGTCAGCTTTCAGCTTGGATGCTAAGGAACTGGAAGTGCCATTGATTGTCTGGGGAGTATAGGCTCTGAAACAAAATGCGTGAAGATGATCTTTATAAACACTCAGTTCTTATTTTTGTAACTTTCTGTAACTGTCTGTTTTCCAGTGACATTTGTAAATCACTTGAGTCTGCTGTGTAAGCACTACTAATCTATCTTTTGTACCTCAGAGGATGTTTGTTTGTGTCATTCCTGTCTTACACTGTAGTAAGCTGATGCAACTTAAAAAATTTTAAGAGAAATTACTGTAGGGCATGGAATTTACATTTGGTAGAGCTAGTGTTCTCAGCAGAAAAAAATACGGTTACCACTGGTAAAGATGACTTAGCATTGGTACCTCTCTGAGCTAACAGCTAAGTTTCATGGAAGTTAACGAATTAGGGTTTTGTATTTCTAACTCTGACTATTTAGGGAACATAGTAAAGTCCCCTGAGTACGTTGGTCACAACAAAAAGCCTGAAACATTTTAACTTTTAAAATTTTTGTGCTAACTGGACTCCCCTTTTAAGCATCTGAAAAAAGCAACCCATATTTCAGATGAATTAAACACAACAACAGAAAAAGTCTTTAAGAGTACAAGAGTTGTTGAATGGCTGTTTTCACAAGAACATGAATTGATCAACTGGTTGTCAGTATTGCAGAATTACACAGATCTTTTCCAACCTTTAGTTGTGGGTGGACAGTCTACTTAGTATATACCGGAAAAAAGAGAGGAAGGTAAGAAGAGTTTAATGCATATACTTTTTTAAAAGCTATGTGAATGCAGTACTATGAAAACTAAGGTTATAATGTTTATGGAAACTGCATTAAAACATGCATTGACATAGCAGCAAAATAGTAATTTTTGTAAGTGTAGTATTTGAAAGGATTCTCAGGATTCTTGTTTGCATTGCTTCGTTTCTGGAGATTGATTTTCCGCTTTCCATAAGAAGCATGTCTATAGGAGAGTGGGAGAGGGACCATGAAATATTCTTTAACTGCTAAAATTCTGAGCAAGTATCAATGCTAAACTTCTTATTAGTAACATGGACAAGGAATCAGCAATTTCTGAGTGCTGGGGATCTCTCTCTCTCAACGCACACATGCAGAGAAAGAGAGAGAGAGAGAGATGGGGAAATGTACTGCTGGTGCGGGAAGGTGTCTCCCAGAGCACAGTGCAGATACTCACTCAAGTTAGTTTTGAAATCTTCCTTCTCCTTGTTTGCCTTGCATTCCTAAGTCCTTTCTTGCACCTTACTCCACATTGCCCCAAACTTGTAGTTCCTCGCTCCTCTTCCTTTCTGCTGCAGTTTGTAAACTCAGGCTAAAGTCTAATGATTGTGATCTTGGATTTTGAGAGTATGTTCTTCTGCTGACTGCAGATGCAACATTACCTTGCCTGCTCCATTTTGTCATGCCTTTACCCTCTGCAGGTATAATTCCAAGCCAGCATGAAGTAATCCACATTCAGGGTGTCCTGGTACTTAGTGTTCTGTTCCTTTCCCTGGAGTGGCACTAAGTGAGATGGTTCAAAAATTTGATTTGGCTGAAAATTATTTGCATTTAGTATTAGTCTTCATCCAAACCAACTCTGTGAAGTAGCTAACTACATGGTTGAATTTATGCCAGAATTTAAATGTGCTTAAGTTGCATTGGACTTGGGCTATAAGGGTGAAATTTCATCCTACAGCTTGATTCAGTCTTAACTGCTTGTGGAGGGGGAGGCTCATTTCCCTTCTACCACGTCTCTGATGTCCCCTGCTTTGCATTATCTGGTGCTTGCTGGGCCCTAAGGTGAGTTAATTCATCTCACATAATTGGCAGAAAACTAATTCAGGACAGTGACAATGTAGTTGGAACCGAGAAGAAAGGAGAGGTGGGAGATGAAGAGTTCCCACTCCTGTTTTTTTGGCATTGGTGAGCTGCTAGATCAGCTCTAGCAGTTATGGGAGCTGGGATGGAGATGGAAAAGACGTAAATACTTGGGATTGTTAAAATCACAGTACTTGTGATTGCATCTGCAGTGTCTGATAATCACCATGGGTTTTTGCATTTAACTCTTATCTTGAGTAGAAGTGGCATTCTGGCCCTTTCATGTCCTTACAATGTGCTGACCTTCTGCTTCTGACAGCTCCATTTTCCAGTCTCTCTATCAGATTTTTTTAGATTCCACGGGAGTGGTGTCACATCCTTATGAGCACCTTAAGAGCAAGGCCGCTCATACACTGGCCTCAAAGTTAATTTTCCCTGCTGTTCTTCATAAGACATAGGCATCCTGTGATAAATGCAAGCAAGTAGGGTAGCATTCCTTTCAAAACTAAGGCTGCATCCAAAGGGGAGGGGACACTGTACTTCCAAATACCAAAGAAAACTTAAGATGCAAGTAGAACAGAGAGTGAACAGGTGTGGTTTGGTTTTTTTTTGCTCTGACTTTGGTTTTGGGAGGTTTGGGAAGAAGGAGTTGGAGTCCTTCAGGGTTGAATTTAAACAAAATGTTGTTTTCTCTCAGTACCTGTCTAAACTATTTTTTGGGACCCATGGAGATTTTAAGCTCAGTCTTGGAACTTGCTTTGTTCTAATCTATCAACCCTAGGAGGCTCGTTTCAAATTCCCATATTAAGAGTCAGAAGTGCTAACTGGAACGTTTCTTCTGCACACATGCACAGCAGTGCTCTTTTAATATGGTATCGTGATTTGAGGCTCTTTTTGGAAGATAGTTAACTAGAACAACGTCACCTATTTATTATAAGGTGAGACTTCCAGGTAGTCCTCTCAGAAATGGATAATTTTCTTGACCCCTGCAAGTTTCCAGTTGGAATGTGGAATATCCGCCTCACAGTAGGTTTTCTTATCTGTATTTTTTGTTTTCTACTTGGGGGTCCCTGACCACCTGTTGAAAACTGATTCAAAACATCTGCTTAAATGAGGAGGTGGTAGATTGTTTCCTTTGAATTACAGTAGCTGTTTGCCAGGAATTATTTTTATATATTTACTCAATCATTTTCCCATTCCCTTTGGCCTTCTGCATTGAGACAATTCTGTAGTTTACTGGAAAGAATGAAAGTAGATGAGTAGATGAGATTCTTCTAGCTCTTTCCAGCAGACATTCTTAGCTACCTTTCTTTAGAGAAATACAACCAAGTTGCATTCATTCAAGATCAGTTCAGACCAGTCATAGTACTTCCATTCACTTTGGATTGGAATGTTAGACTCATTAAGCAAATTAATTTTACATAGTTCAAAATTTGAATATTTTTAACATGTCTGTGGATCTTTGGCTGCACATATGTCTCTTAAGTCTGTAAACCCTGGCTCAAAGCATAGAATTAAAAACTTGAGAGTAGACCAACTCTTCCCCCACAGCACCTCCACCAAAGATGCATCAAAGGGCTACCTTAGGTATACCTGACATGGTAGAAAGCTTGACTATCCACATTGTATCTGTATTTAATTGAACAGTGACTCTGTCTTTGGAAATTTTATCTGTGTAAGCTGTTTGTAGGTCAAAATAGCAATGTAAAATTTAGATAGTGTATTTTACTGATCAAATTTTACGCCTGCTTGCTTTTGCAGATGTTTCCAAGGAATAGCAAACCTCTGTTGTTGTTTAACAACTGTGACTCTCTTTTGCTTAGTAGATAACCCAGATTTTTATGGCAAAAAATGTAGATGATGGAAGGAATTTTGAAGTAGGAGTTAGCTGAACACCTGTCCATAGGCACGGAACAAAATCTGATTGTCATGAAGAGTAAACATGCAAGTCTAAAGCTGGTTTTACTTCATTTCAGTCATGCAATTTTTAAGATTGCATCATCTGTTCTAGAAATTCCATGCAGCCTGATACACTCAAGAGTCTCCCTTCTTGTTGTTAGCCACTGTAGGTAGTAATACCCAACATACAAAACCAGTTGTTGATAATCCCTAATGCGGATTTTATCATTTCCCCACAGAATGATTCTTAAAAATTTGTAGTTATAGTTCCTCTTAGTAGAAGAGAATTCGGTGCTGGTTTCTTGTGGAAGAAATGTTCTTTTTATTTATTTTTTTTTTGTCTTCTCACAACCAGATTATTTGGGGATAGTTTGGGGGTTTTCATGTCTTCTGAGCTGTTTAGAACGAAGACAACAAAAACATAGGAAAATAATCAGGTTTTAGCTATATGAAAGTGGGTGACAGCAAAAGCAAGCCCAGGCAGTTATTGTATGTAATGAGAGCTCTGCAAAAATATTCATAGAAATGTGGAGGTATCTTTTATCAAATGAGTAAAACTGTGGCTCGTAACTGCCATGTATATACGGTACTTCTGTTTTCATCAAGTATAATTTTACCTGTTTTTAATGAAAGGTGACTTTATATGAACCTTGTTCTTGCCACTTTCTGAACTTGAAGATGGTCTTCAGCTGCTGGATAGGGAGTGCATGGAGAATGGAAACATGGTTTAACCTTAACAGCATGCACCCATTTGGTTCTCAAACCATGGTAGAGAATGATGGGGTAATAGCGTACGTAGAGTAGGTAAGATGATAGAAGCTAAAGAAAATATGATGTTGATTTTGTTCAGCTGGAAGTGACACTGCTTCCCCATCCCCCTATTTCAGTAAAAAACTTCAATTTGTCTTACTCTCAGAGTATTTTTCTACTACATAGTATTGAGAGACTAGCAGGAGACTTAGGAATATTAATTCTTATTCCATTTCATAAAAGCAATAATAACTAATAGTTCTTAATATCTCTCTTTCTCCAGGCACACAAACAAATGGCCTGGACTTTCAAAAGCAGCCGGTGCCTGTCGGAGGAGCAATCTCTACAGCCCAGGCCCAGGCCTTCCTTGGGCACCTTCATCAGGTAAGAGAAGACCCATTTCAAAGTAGGGGAGACTCTGGCAGGTACGAATGCAGCTGCTCTTGTGTGTTCTATGTTCTCTCTTTCTGTGAATGATGGGTAGTCATGTACAGAAACATATGGGTAGACCACATGCTGAAATAGCTTGCATGGGAAAAAGCTCTTATGGTGGCACTCACTTCATTGTATTAGGCTGCAGAATACATCAAGGTAGGATGAGACTTATTTGGGGGAACTAGAAAGCCCCTTTTTGGGGACTTGAGAATGCCTAAAGTTTTTTGGTGTTTATTTTGTTGTTGTTGTTTTGTTTTGTGTTGTTTTTTAAACCTTAATGGAGATAGCAAATTGAAAGGCAAGGTAAAATTTAATCTTTTTGGTTAAGGATTGTATTAGCCCAACGGCTGCCAAAGTTCTGAGTCACTACCTACTTAAGAAACTAGAAGTGGTGTTGAATGGTAGTCAGCACTATGCTTCAATCTTTCAAGCTCTTACACATTAACTAGAAATACAAAGTGATCATAATTACTAAGTGTACATGGTTAGTGAGTTTTTAAATTTTTTTTTTTAAAGTTATTTCAGGGACCTGTTTGTCAGATGATATTCAGGCTTCTACTACTATCCCTCTGTTCTGCTGCTGCTGTGTTTAGGGAATCAAAGCTGAACTTTAGATGTAGGCTGAAGCAAAATGGGGCATCCCTAGGTGAAGAGAAGTATAAGGGGCATTTTTTGTAGGTTTTTATCTGTTCGCACTTGATGTATGAAAACAAATGTCCTAATTTCTTTCTCTTCCTCAGCACCGAGTTTAAACTTTAAAATACTGTACCTAATTGGCTGACCTTGAATGTTTGAGGTCTGAGGTTGCACAGTTACTGTGGTATAATTGATGTACTGAAGCGTTTATGCCCTCTTTTAAGAGCTCTGAACTGCTATTTTATTGTATGGAACATTCCACACGTCTTGTCACATAATTATAATTTTCCTAGTGGATTGGGTTATATAGAACCTAAGGAGTGCCAGTGTTCGAATTTGCTGAACCAACAGGCAGTTGTAGGCTGCCTTTATTGGAGAGAAGCTGACTAGTTTTCATGGGTTGTCAGTATGTGTTTAACACAGAGACAGATACAGCTGTTCTTCAGAATTTTGTGTGTTTGTTTTAGTCTTTGTTTTGTTATATAGATTGATCCAGGACAGTGATTGTATTTAGCACAGTGCTTTATCTTGCTTTGGAAATGTATTTCTTTAAACAGTTGTCAGGATCTTTATAACTTCTTGTTTGATAAAGTGCGATTCATTTCTTGAAACTAGTTCAAAGGAAAATCTCAGCTATTCTTTTATGCACCTGCAGGTGTGTGGGAATCTATTGTCAAACTGTCCTCTTCCAGTGTGGCTGCTGTTAGTGGGGTGTTATTCAGCCTTAACACACAGTGCTTTCCTCCAGACTAATACAAAATATTAGGTTGTAGACAACTGTTCAGGAACAGTTTACTTTCTAATTAGAAAATGTTTGTTGTGTGGTGGAAGGGGTGTCCAAATTGCATTCAAAGAGATTTTCAGGAATACGCTGGCTGTACCTGAGTGAGATACAAATGTAGTCTTTCATGTGGTTTTTTTTTTTTATCGTGTAATTTTTAAAGGATTATTTCTGAGTATATTTTCTGGATGGCAGGCTATTATTGCTTAGATTATTCTCTGCTGTTAATTCATGTTAAAAGCTCAGGTTACATCAACTGTGTCAAACTATATTTTGCTTGTGATGAGGAGGAGCTTTTCTGGGAGTGTTCTTTTAGATGTAGAACATGCTTAGTAAGTCTAGTACCTTCATCTAGAGTGGTAAGAAGTAATTTCCAAGGTGACTCTTAAGGGCTGCCTGTTCGAATATTCAGTTATTAATTTCATGTATTGCAATTTAAATTAAAACTCTCCTTCCTGTGCTTGCAGATATTTGGACTCTCTTTTGTGATGTATGTTATGTGGGGACATCTTTTTATAGAGGCAAGAGTGCTACATTTTGCTTTGCTTTATTGTATCCTTATGTGTTGCCTGGTTTTCAAATGAGCAGTGGTTTTCAAACACGGCCAGAGATGGAATTCACTACAGGCTGTAACTCTGACCTTTGAAAGTGTTGGTAATTAATTACATAGCATTCCTTCTTTATAGTAGGAGTGGTGGTGGAAACAAGGCGAGACTGATTAAAATGTTCTTCAGTAAATGAAAGTTTAGCGTTTGTTGTATAGAGAAAATCCTTATTAGAGATAAAATAACACTCTTTAAAAATCTCACTTTCTGAAGCATCAGTTTCTCTTCACTGTTAACCCACAAGAACTTCTTTGGACTTATTAATCACAAACATTGAATTCAAGTTTTGAGTATACCTGAATCAATACATCCTTTGTAAGTGTCTCCAGTCCTCTGTATTGAGATCTCTTTGCAGTGGCTGAGGACTGCAAATACTTGAATGGGTTGATTTGAGGAAGAGTGTTTATGCTGTGGGTTTTGTGCTATGCAGGTGATTGCTCCTGTGTCGTATAAGGAGACGGGTGAATGCAGTGTACATATTTGGGGTAAGACCCATTCTGAAATATTAGAAGGATGATGATGAGTAGAGCTTAACGCCCTCCCCTGAAGCCTGGATTTTTTTAACAGGAATAAGAATAGTTAGCCTATCCACCCCAAAATGCTCTGTTTCAACTCAGTTTCATGATAATATCTAGATCCTTAGGCAGGAATACATTCAGCAAGAGGTAGACAAATAACACTGTGGAAGAGTCTTTCAGATTTTTTTCAGTCTGGAGCACAACCCCTATTTCACTGATTCAGGTGTTAGAGGGGGCATGCATTGTTCTTGGGGGAGTTTTTGTTGGGGTGCAGATGGGGAGGTTGTTCGTTTTTACATTGTTAAAGACTTCTGTGGATTCTACATTATTTCATTTCCATTTTTGCATTGTGTTGTAGGTCCAGCTCGCTGGAACAAGTTTACAGGCTGCTGCTCAGTCCTTAAATGTACAGGTAAAGACAGTTTCCTTCTACTACTTGTCCTTCTGTCATTCCAAACAGCGTTATGGTCCCATTAGAGATGGTTTTTAACCTATGATATGTTCCTCTGTTTTTTTCATTCTGGCTGGTCTTGCAAGTGATAGGTATGAAGGAGTAATAGTTTTACAACTGTAAATCAGGTTCAGGATTGTAAGCATTCAGAAACTGGAGTTGCTTAAAACATGCCGTGATCATAATTTTCTATTGAATTTCAGTCAGGTGTTTGCATCGTGAAAACTATAAAAGTCCAGGAATATTTCATGTGCTTCCATTTATTCACTTATTTTAAACATAGCAAGTATTACTTTACAATTTGTCCTTACTTCTGGTAGCTGAATATAGGAGTATAATGTAACATACTAACTATGTAATGTGGGTAGTGTAGATTGCGTGTGTAAATAACACATAGTGATTTCAAAATAAGTCAGAGTAATTGTTGTTTAATAATGTATATGAGACAACAAAGCTTTCAAACTTTTTATGATGCTGAACACTTAGCGTATCAGTTAACGTGCCACTTCCTCTCAGTACTATATTAAGGGGCAAGGGATGCAGTTTTATTGAAAACTGGTTTCAGTATTGCTTGTTATTAAAGAATGTATGTAGTGCATTACATGAAATGCAGTAGAATGTGGACCCACTTATACATAATAACAATTTGGAAAGAAGAGGAGGTATAGTGACCTTCCTTTCTAAGAGGAAGGAGGCAGAAAATTGCCTTGGTTGCCATGGTAAACTTCCATCCCTGAGAGAGATGTTGGCAAACAGGCTGTATCTCCAGTGCAGAATGTTTACAGTCCTGCGCTGTAATTATCGCTCAATGACTGGCAGAATTAATCAGAGCCTTTATGTTAATTAGCCTGCTCTGCAGTCCCCAAAACAGGTGGTGGAAAATATGCAAATCTATGCAGAATTTTAATGTTCTGCATAACCAGTTTTAATTATCATAAAACTCTCTCCCCCTCTCTTCATGCACTTGCATTTCCTCCCTCATGTCTTCACAGTGTCTTCTGTTTAAGAAAAAAACAAAACCCAAAACCACACAAAAAAGCAAAAAACCCTCAAATCTTTTAAAATAAAGCAGCATTCAATTAAATAAATGCTAAACTTTGATTATTTAAAAGCACTGTATATATTATGTATTTTGCTGTAGGTAGATAAACCTGTGAGGATTTCTCAAACCAGTTCTGTATAAGCCAACAGTATGATAACTTAGAGGTGCAGGATGCAGATACAGAAAATGGAAACACAATCTCCTTTCTCTTGTTCCATTGTTCAGAATTTTAGGCAATGAATAATTTTAACAACCTTTTCTTTCTTTATGGTGAAAGATAGTGTAAGCTTCAGTTGCATTGCGTAAAATGAAGAGAGACCCGAAATAATGTCAAAAAGTTACAAAAGACCTGAGATCCTTTTTGTTTTGTTTAAACTGCATTACCTACAGACATGTTTGAGCAATCGTAGCTGAGACGGTGGGCGCATAGAGCCATTGCTTAAACACACTCTTAAAATAAACCCAAGGGCTTTTTGTATGCAGATGAAAGATTTTTATTGTGCAGTGTTGAGATAGCAGTGTTATACATTAACATCTGTTTTACACTATAAAGAGTTGGGTTTTTTTTTTTTTACTAGTCTAAATCTAATGAAGAATCTGGGGACTCTCAGCAGCCAAGCCAGCCTTCCCAGCAGCCTTCAGTGCAGGCGGCCATACCCCAGACCCAGCTCATGCTGGCCGGAGGACAGATCACTGGGGTAAGATTTACCCAAGTATACTGCAGTAAGCCTCCTGTCCGGCAAATGATGGCAGTATCGACGGCAGTCCCCGTAGAACTGCCAGTGGAGGTTATTGTCATTTCCTTTAACATAGGAAGAAACTTGAGTGAAAGAGGGGACAGAAAATGTCTTCCTATTAAAAAAGCAGACTTTAATCTTTGTTTTTTGTTGCAAAGTATTTGCTTCAAAAAAAAAAAAAAAAATCTCTCTCTTCTCAGTATCTGTCTTGACTCTGCAAAGAAATTAAAACATGGTGTGTGTACAAATAAGAAAGTCACTGATGTCATAAAGAGGAATTTTTATTTTTTTGCAAGATTAAAATGAAGCATGAGACTAAATCTTATCAGACAGCTAGGTGAAGAACAAAAATTACGGGAACTGCTGACACTAATTCTTCCTCTTCTCAAACACATTTCTTTTTAAGTAACTATATTAGTGCTTGCCTTAAGCCTATTCAACCCTTCTGTTTTCACCAACCAATTTTGAGTTTTTTAATTGCAAGGCTTTGGGAGTAATTATGAAATAACTGTTGTTTTAGGATTACTGGTGTTTCTGAATTGTTGTAAATGCTTTCAGTCATTTAAAAAAAGAGCAAGTTTTGTGAATGGGCTGGTTTGGTTAAAGAGTTTGCTTCCACGTAATCAGCTTTGCAGTTTTAAGAGTTTGCATGTTAATAAGGAATTAGGGCAGTTGCCCCAACAATGTATTTATAATTTGAAGTATTAGGTTAGATCATCTCTACACTTGAATGAAACGATGTCTTAACCATGTTCAATTGTTAAATCTTCTTGTATGCTAGTGTGTAAATAAACATCCTATTTAGTTTTTGGTTAATTACATTAGAAAGTTTTAAAAGTGAGACTGTTGTAATATGTTATTCAAACCCAGCATATTTTATTTGTCTCATTCTCAAAAAATACTTGTTTGTTTTAATTTATGATTGTCTGCAGTAGTGAAACATTCAAAACTCCAGGCCTATGCAGATATGGAATGCAGTAAATATGGGCATCAAGATTCATTTCACATGTAAAGGAGAGACTGCTGCCACCTGTTTCACAGAGATAATGCATGTTTGGGAAAGGGAAGGGATGTAAACTTGCCAACTCTATTCTATTTAAAAAAAAAAAAAGCAGATGGGGAGACTTGGAGAGAAACAAATGGCGCTCATGTTCTTTACTTATATCTTAGGGCATAATGGAAATGATGGAATATGGCAGGGATTCATGCTAATGTGAAGCAGCTGGGGTGTTATCAGTTTGTTCAGTAGCCATAGCCAGCATTCCTGCTTCTCATTCATCTGACTAATCACTTGCTGTTCTGCTGGGTGTAAATTTCCTTTCAAATCCTGGCAATACTGATTCTTTTCTTTTGCTTACTACTTAATTACCTTTTTCCTGAACCTCTTGGTAGAGTTGTGAAGAAAACGTAGGAGTAAAGTTAGGTTCTGTAGGTTCCAGTTAAGCGCAAATATTTGCGTTCATGCGGTTTGGTTTATGTCAGGTCTGTGGCAGGTTGGTTCCTACACTGTGTTGAGTAGCCAGCTGTCCTTACTTAAGGCCAGAGTCATTGGCTAGTTAATGGCTGAACTGTAGTAATAGTTCTAGGAATGTCTGGTTAATATAACTAGTAATGAGCTAGCTAATGACTTTGTAGCTGAAGTGGCTCTTTCCATTATTAATGGCTGTGTTTTCTAATTATTTATAGCTCACGTTGACGCCAGCCCAGCAACAGTTATTGCTACAACAGGCGCAGGCACAGTTGCTGGCAGCTGCAGTGCAGCATTCAGCCAGTCAGCAGCACAGCGCTGCTGGTGCCACCATCTCGGCCTCTGCTGCAACGCCGATGACGCAGATCCCTCTATCTCAGCCAATACAGATTGCACAGGTGAGCCTTGAGGCTTGAGAGGGTGGAAGATAAAGAGGTTTGACTAATTGCATCATTCAAATAATATTTTTATTCCTTATTCAGTGAGTTTCTAGAGTCCTAGAGTACTGCTAGTCTTCCCTCATGCATCCTTAGCTGATGAGGTTGAAGTTGGTAGTTTTAGCAAAGAATGTGTACCAGCTGCTCACCAGTTCCACTAGGCTTCTGAGTTTGTTCCAGAATCTGACCAGATGCTGTATTTTCTGAATCTTCCTCCTTGTAGTTAGCTTGAGAAAGGAGAAAAAGGGCTATAGAAAGATGCCTATAGAAATGACACTTGTCGAGACCTGTATGGATGGGAAGGGAAACTTGCGTATCACAAAGGATGCTTGTTAGATCCAAACAGCAAAAGGATGGAGTTGAAGAAAGGCAGTTTGACTTGACACATTTGTGTGCTATTTTGGCTTAGTGCTTAATGCTCAGAGTTCAGTAACAAAGAAAGGGCACTCTTGTGTGTCTAGAGAAAAACTTGCCAGAATGAGTCTGGTGTTGGAATCTGTCCAGTTTTATGGTCTGCTGGTAAAGGCCCATTAATTCTTAACTCTGAAGAACTGCTTGCCAAGGAAGTTGTGCTTACTATGAGTAGCAAAGTTCCTCTTGGGTCTTCCAGGATTGGCTTAATTCAGTGTGGAGGGTGCAGTGCCACTGACTCTATGCTTAGCATATGTAGTGTGGAAACTCCTTAGACTTCTGGACAAGGGTAACCGAACGTACAGCATAGGCATCTTGAGTACTACTAGTAGGGGATTGTGTTGCTGATGCTGAGGTCCATCTTTCCATAGATTAAGGTTCTCAGTCTGTAATATTTCAGGTTGATTAGTCTAGCTGTGCAAAGTATGTTGGGTATGTAATCTCCAAAGCTGCTGCTTCTTACAGTGAGCAGCTTCTTTAAGACTGTCTGATGCTTTCTATTCAGACTATTTTCACTTGCATTCAGCTGGGATGAAGTGTCTAAAAAGTGAAGATGAGGGCTGATTAAGTAAAAGAATGGAAATGTCACAATCTGTGAAGTCCATTGGTGAAATGTGCTATTCCTTTACTGTGCTGGTCCACTAGCTGAATAACAACCTGGTTGTGCTATCAGTTTTTTATTAGCTGAAATGGCAAACTTCTGTGGCATTGGTCTAAAAGTTCTGACCCCTCTGGCTGTCCTTACAGAGGCCAGAGTGATGCCATCCCACATTTAAAAGGCCAGTACTGATGTTGCCCACAGACCCCTCACACTGAGCCTCTTGGTGCACTGTGTCAAGTCAAGTGACCAGATATTAATACTTCTTTTAGTAAAGGATCCCACCTCACTGTCATGATCTGGAGATGACTCAAGGATGTAGCATTCAAGGAAACTCGTAACTGCCAAGACCATCTCTTAATTTTGTTAAGCCTTTGTCTGTAGCTGGTAATACAGACAAATTTCAAGAAAAGAATGGGAAATGTCCTTGTCAGAGAAGTTGATGGTTAGCTTCTAACATCTCTCCAGGCATCTGTCACAGAGTTCCCATTTGATATTATGCGAGTCTTTTAACGTAAATGTAAGTGATCCACAGGTGTATGCCTCATCTTCCACGTGGGCAGCTTAAGATAGTGAGGTCTGCTTTACTGAAGTGTGGAACATTAAAATTTCATATTAATGAAATCTGTACCTTGAACTTTCTGGCTTTACATTTGTCAAATATGCCGCGAAATTAGTGGATACTTTTGAAGGCATTGTTGTGCATGTGCAAGATGCTAATCCCACTCTTCCACTTCAGTGGGAAGCTATGAAAATGTGTGAAGCATTTACAATTATTAATTTAGTACTGGGGTTTTCTCCAAAACTTACAAAATCTTCCGAGAAGTGTTTGAGAAGAGTTGAAAAGATCAGGCACATGCCATGAAACAGGAGCTCCTGAAGTGAACATTTTCTGGTTTGTGCACGTAAATGAGCTAAAGGCTCTATGAAAAAATAACATGTGATCATGTATTTGCCACCGTATAATATGTATTTGTAGCACAAGGGGAACAAATTGAAGTTTCACTTGTTTTCTGATACTCCTGATTATTTAAATCTTTGACTTCACAATTAATTTCTTTTAGGATAGGTTATTTTGATACATAAATGTAGCTTGGTTGAATCTTGTTAGCTGCTTCTTATGATGAAAGTCTAGGGCATAATTTGTGCAGGTGTTGGATATAATTTGAGATACTTTATGGAAAACTTCCACGGTCTAGGTTTGTAGGTGGATAATACCATGCTTTTTGATCCATCTTGACAACAATTTGTAAACAGTGCTCAGCTTTGTTTGCATTGCTATTGTAAACATATAGCTGATTGCACAAATAGCTGAATGTTTGTTTTAATTGATGATTTTTGAATAATTGATTAACTGGCAGGTCTCTGCAGCAGGGGGATTACCATATTTATTTTAATTAACTAATTGCACAAGCACGACTTCTTTAATGTGCACTGCAGTTAATGTAAGATATCTGCTGCAGCAGCCTTATAAGAAGTTAGTGTTGCTGCTGGGCTGATGCTAAATTGTCACTAAACAGTTGTACCAAGTTTTGGAGTTCTTTGTAAACTTTACTTGTTTTCATGATCTGTGATCAATGTTTGTATGGTGTAAACTTCAAAATGACAGAGATGCTTAAGTTTGTACTGAAGTTGTAACTAGACATAATGGCATTGAATTTAGAACTTTAGATAATTTTTTTTTAAAAACAAAAAAACTTCCTCAGGTCAAGACATAGCACTTGGCAGATTATTCTGCCAAGGTAGGACTTGGATTATTTTGATTTTCCTAAATTGTTAGGCAGCACCAGAAGACATGCATGTTTACCCAAAAGTCTTTCAATCTCTTGCTATGTGCTTGTGCTAGTATACAGATTTTACCATTGAGAGAAAAAAGATCAGTATAGGAAAACAGTGTTGGGGTTGTTTGCATGGTTGCTATTGGGAGATTTATTGTAATGCTACAATTAACTAAATAATAAAACTTTCCCAAGGTAGAAATAAAGTTGGATTTCAAATGAATTTGAGGGGCTGGTAGGGCTATTTAAGAGTGATTAGCCTTGGAGGTATCATTTCCATTCTGCATTACAGAATTATATTTCTGTATTTAAACAAGACTCAGCCAAGATACCATTTACCAAGGCAGATGTACAGAATAAGATTGCTTATACCAGTTATCCCTGAGGCCTCAATTTAAAAACAGTTTCCTCATATTAAAGTGTAAGAGCCTGATGATAAGAGCTGTCATGTCTTAGCTGGGTACTCTGTGTTATGAATACTATAGTCTTAAACAAAAAGCTCTCCTTTGATCTTACAAATAGACTGCCACTGTTTCTTTGTATTCTTTCTTGTATGTAACTCCATCTCCTGTGGTGCTTCTTCAAATCATCTGAGATCTGCTTGGTCATCTGGGGGGGTGTGGGGTGTGTTCATTTGTTTGTTTTTGGTGGGGGAGGTCCTCAACCTGTTTTTCTGTCCATACTTTTTCGTTCAAAAATTTCTTCCCAACTCTTCCTTTTGTGTTTCTATTTTTTCTCTTATCTGCCTCTATTTTCATCCTTCCGCCTCTCTTCATTTCTTTTTCTTCCACCCCACGTTCGCAGCCTTAGTCAGCATACCCTACTCTTTTCTATTTCTATTTCTGTTTCTTCCTCTGCATCTAGTCCTTGCATCCAATTTGGTATAAGCCCCTCTGTGCTGGAGGGTCTGCTCAATCTGCAGCGGTAACCAGTAGAGCATTGAATATCAATGAATAAATGAGTGGAGGTCCATGTCGCGTTGGGCTCAAGTAGCAGGAGTTTTTAGTAGCAGTTCTGACCAATGTAACTTTATGATATGAAGTCAGAAGAAACATGGAGTTCCTGGGAGAAAACTGGAGTGGTTACATCTCTCTTTTTTTAGAAAGGAAATTGGCCTTGATTTCATAGGAATGGTTGCATAGGAATGGTTACTCTGAAATTTTCTGAAAGCAAACAATACTATCAAATTTAAAAAAACTCTGTTGCGCTGGGAGCACTTTTTAAAATGTTACCATTCTCTTATACAACAGAAGTTTCCATTTCTTAAAGAGCATTGCTTGGTCAATCCATCTGGTATCTGTCTACCATATTATAACACTGCATGCTCTTGACTTAACATGACCAAGCTGCCCAAGTGATTGACGGCCAGTGTCTTTACAATTCAGGTTAAGTAGTCGTTTTCTTATAATGCATATCTACGGTCTCATAAATCAATGGACTGTATTTTTTTCCTCCCTAGACTTCCTTTCCACCCACTGGCACTCCTCCCCGCGCCATCCCTCCCCCCCCCCCCCCCCCCTTTCCCCGTAAGGAGATTGTTGCAACTTTTAAGTCTCAGTTTAACAGTTTTAAAATAATGTAAGGTCATAGATAACTATATTCTGCAAATGGTTGTATTGTGTAAATAAAAACTTATCCTTGTCAGTCTGTCTTGACTTCCCATCACCATTTCCATTGCTGGCAGTTAATGGCCTTTCACATCTGCTGGATGAGCAGCTTGTGTGAGTGCTCAGTAACCTGAATCAGCCAAAAAGCATGGGGGCTAATTTGCTGGCCTTAAGAAGCAGGTCTTTGTTAGTCTGGCTCACTTTAACTCAAGCATGTTAGGAAGTATGTTAAAATGAGCAGCTCCGTTCAAGCAGCCAGACCGAACAGTGTTTAGGAGCAAACTGGCATGGTTAACATCTTCTGACACAGCTGGACCCAGAAGAGAGTATCTGTCTGCAAACAGATACCCCGGTATCTGAGTAACTTATCTGAAATAGAGTTTTGGGAGGTTTTTTGTTTGGTTGGTTTGGTTTGTTTAATGGGAGGTTGTAAGTGTGGGAAATACTTCAGGTTTTTATCCACCTGCTTGGCAGGTATTTTGAAACAGTTTCTTCTCAGAAAGATGGAAAGATTCTACACGTGTATGGATAGGTTTCATAGATTCCCTATGTTGGCTGGCTTCACATTGTGCTTCAATTTTCAAATTTCAGTTACTCTTGTTATTGTCCTGTTTGGAGAAGAGGAAAATAAAAAGGCTAGTTTGGGGGGAATATTTTTAAGCAGTTCTCTATGTTTGCATTCTCCAGCTAAACAGCAAGTTGAATCATTTTTCTTGATGATTCAGTTTCTCAGAGATTAGCATTTACATTGAGACCAGTCATTTAATTATAGAAAATTAATAGTTCTGAACCATTTAAATACATGAAAGTAGGGTTCTACAACAGTGCAGTGTTTTGGGTTATTCCTTTTAACCTTAATTATAGCCATGTCTATTAAGCTTATTGTAATTTGTTTCAGAACTAATCAAATATATTTATTTACTATTTGAGTTAGCTACTTCCCAAAATTTGACCTGAACAATGAGAGTGCAGACTAGGAATCTGTGATTTTTTTTGCTTTCCTGTTGCTGATTAGAATGGTAATTGCACATTGTTGTTATAAACAAAAATAAGCTAATATGCTTGATTTGTCAACAATGAATTTTGTAGCAGAGTTACATCCTCAAAAAATAAGTCTGAGAAATCTCTGTGCTGATAAGTCTAAAGTATTTGAAAACTTCTGCCTTTGGAGGGGAGGGAGATTGACACTTTTTTTTTTAAAAGCAGAACAGTGCTGGAAATATTTTGCTGGATTATTTGGTAAACAATTTTTGTTTGGTTTTATGAAGGACTGTGAAATTCAAATTGCCAGCCAAAAGGATATTCAGTAGCAGGACTGCTGCGTTTGACATCCACTTTTATCTCTAAATGTTAGAATGTAACTGGTTGATAGGAAATCTAGTTACATTGGCAGTCATGGCTGACTTACATGTCTAACACACAGCTCTTTCTTTTCCTTTTTCTTTTTTCTTTTTTCTTTTTATTTTTTATTTTTTTCCCTTCCCCTGTTTCCTTAAGGATTTGCAGCACTTGCAGCAGCTTCAGCAGCAGAATCTCAACCTGCAACAGTTTGTGTTGGTGCATCCAACAACCAACTTGCAGCCAGCACAGTTCATCATCTCACAAACACCGCAGGGGCAGCAGGGTAAGTGCTCCTTGCCAGAAAAAAAAAAAATCCTACATAGCTTTTTAGAGGACAAGGTGAAACTGAGGTGGTTCGTACACCTTCACTAACTGTTGATATTCCCTAGGAGAAGTAACAGTATTGCAATTAGGAAACTCTAACAGGTTGCCCTTTTCTGGGTGTTAGACCTCAGCCTTGTCAAAGTTTCTGTAGCTCATTTCTCAAGGAGGATCAATCCAGAGATCGTGTCATAGGAACATTTCTTAACAACAGAGCCTCTTGGGAAATACTGCAGCATCTGAATTTCTGGGTCAGGCTCTCAAGAAGGAAGCCTACTGGGAAGAGAACTTGGAGAAGACAACTCTCCAGAACTCAAAGGCAGAATCCTAGGAGCTGTAGGCCTGGAGGGTCTGTGGGCTGTCTGGATTAGGTCAATGCTAAAAGGGCTACAAAATTCTAAGACTAGAAAAAGATTACAAAATCAAGAGTCCTTGTGGGAGACTAGAAAAGTCCTTAAGACTAAAGAGGGTACAGTGAATTTTGTCATAAACTGAAATAATAATTACACCTTGGGAAGAGCTAGAATGCTTGATTTTGTATAACAACTCTTGGAAATAGTATTTTGGTGATACACTGGCTGTGGCGTATGTGCTAAGGGCAAACCAAGACAGTGGTAGGTGGTAGTGTGCCAGACCAGTTAAGATGTTGTACAGGAACTTTGCTCTAAGAACCAATGCATTCAAGTTGCAATACATCACAGTACTGATTGCACCCCATTTGTTGATGCCCACAGAAAACTGCATTTAGCCATGGCCTCCTATACTGATATACTCTAGTGGTCTCTTTTTTTCCCCCTTTCTCTTCTACATGAACTCTACTCAGTTGTTCAGGTCTGGTAATCCAAAGATTCTTGCTCAGAAGGCAAATCCTCTTATGCTTGAAGAGTCCTCCAGAGCCTGGCTGTCCTATAAAGCAGCTCTTTGCACCTCATTTTCTTCTGTTCCTTTCAATTTTTTCATGCATCATTCCTTCTTACATACTATGACTTGGATAGAACTGGCTTTCCGTTATGCTGAAGCTCTTTCACTGTCTGAATGCTCTCATGTTTGAATAAAGGGTTAGTCAAAATTAACTTTATTTTAATAGAACTTGATTTAGGAGAGCTTTTATACCAGCACTAGTAGAAAATGACTAAAAGACTATTCATGGAGCCATGTAATGATGTACTAGTTTCTTAAAATGAAGCAGAACTTATAAGCTTAACATACTTTTCTAGAAAAAATCAAACTTGACTGAAATTTAGTTCAAGGATTCTTTAAAATAGGCTTTTTTTTTAAAATAAATTCTTTTCAGGAAACAGCAAGCACAAAAGCATTGTTTTGAAAAACTCACTGGTATTAATGTTTGCCTACGTTTTTCAGCTAACTTCTGCTGGTTTTCTAAAATATGTCTGAAGATGCTGCACAAAGAAGGAAACTAACAGAAGCAAATTATATCTCGAAATGAGTTGTTTGCATTATGTTCATTTGTTTAAAATCTTCTCAAATAAAATAACTACCAGAAGAGGTTTTCATAGTACCTTTTCCGGGGGCTAGCTCTGAAAATTATTTCTTCACTACAATTTAAGACCTGCATACTGCTGTCATCAGTGAGTCAGTATGTGTAGAAACAGCATGTTTTACTGGTAATGTGCAGCCTGGACAACTGAATAGCTCAAAAATGTGGGAAGATTTATATTCTGTATTCCGACCATAGGCCATTAGTGTGTGACAACCTTCCAAGCTGAAATGCTTGAATGGATCTAATTTTCTTCATGAGCACTCAATGATAAAGCAACATGTATGTCATAATACCCCTTATCTCACTTTTTGGTATGGCTTTTTGCAGTATTTCATGGTTATTGTTAGAAGATCTCAAACAGTATGTTATTATTTATGAGAAAGATTGAGAAAGTGTGTATTTTTATTTTGTTATTTGCTGTTGCAGCTGACTTTTCCATGTTGTTCTTGTCCTATTGCTCCATTAGTCAACTTCATAAAATAATAAATATTCTAAAGAAACTAGCATAGAGCTTTAAAACCAGTGGCATTCAGATTTTTTTGGATGCCTCATTGGTACTGCATGCAGCTTTATATATATGTGTGTACGCATTTAATAACTAAAATGAACATTGAGACTTATTTATAGATTATCTTTTCTGGAAGAAATCTATTGCTTTACAGACTACTCTACATATTTTGTACATGCCATGTAGTCACGTACATGAGAAACATTGTTTTTAATACAAGAGAATAGTTATGAGGGAAATAAGTGAAAGCTAGTACCTCTAAGCAAGATCGTAGAAGACATGTAAACATTTCGTAGAGAAAAGCTTCTTTTACTTGAAGACGTGACAGGGTGCAGAGTAAAGCAATCATCAGCAATCATATTTAGATTCTTGGAAGGGGTTGAACATCATGGCTTAGACCCAACTTCTGAAAAATTTTAGAAAATTCAATACCTAAAATATTAATCAACAATCAGGATGTTATTCTGCTATCTATCTTCAACACACATTATAGATCACAGCAGCAGATGTGAAATTCTCCCCATAAATTCGCTGCCATATATCTAATGTAGTCATCTTCCTTTTCCACATGATTTCTGGTTATTCAGTGGCTTAAGTGAAACAAATTGTGAAGTTCCTGTTTTTCATGGCTTGTAATAGGTAACATCATAACTGAAGGAATTGTTTCAAGCCTCAGCAGAAGATTGAATGGAAATAGAAATTTGGAACAATTTCTTCTTTGGAGCAATTATTGTCCCCATATTATTGTTAAAGTCACAGGCAGGAATGTAGCACCTTGTACAGTCTTTATACCTCTTGTATCTGTTCTTGTATCTAATAGATCTGTCTCTAGAATGATCAATTCAACATCCTTTTCTGCAATTATGGCTGCTTCTTTAAAAATATTACCCTCATCAGATGACCGTTCGCCTTTCTACTTGGAATATATTGCCAATAAAATTTGTATCAGTAAAAATCTGAATGAAGAGGGGAAACGGTGCTGCATTTCATTTAAATTAATCTTGGAAACAGAAGTTAAGATCTGAGAAAAGACTGCCTCATTGTCAAGGAGGTTTAGAAACAGTACTTATAAAGAAAGTATCCCGAAAGGCAAATGTGGAAGACAAGCTACCGATTAGCTTTAAACACTGAAACTGGGCCTACCTATTCTCAAATTATTGCTGTTTATTATCAAAGGCATTGTTTATGATTTCATTTTTTTATCGTAAAAATACCTGGGATGATGATAGCAGGCCAAATCCAGTCCTGTTCTCTTCTTGCGTACTTGTCCTACAGACTTCGAGACTTCACTTGTATCATTAAAAAAACCAAAACCCCCACATTTTTAAAATGGGATAATGAATGTTAAACATTGGTACCTACCCTGCTGGCCTCTGGTACCATAAATCAGAGTGCAGCTTCCTCACCCAGTGTGAGGATGGAGGAAGATGCCTGAAGTTGCCTGTGTTTCTTCTCAGATGCATCAAATTTGTGATGGACAAGTATTCATCTCATCTGAGATTATGCACCTGTGCTGTCCTTACAGGATGACTCCTCATTTTTTTTAATAATATGCTATGTGAACCAGGTGAAAGAGCTTTGGTCCCCTCAATATGCAGATGAGGAGACCCAGCTCTTCATTGTCAAGAGACTCTTAATGACAGCATATTTGCTGACACAGCAGTTGAATAAAAATGTAGCTGACTCAAACTCATTCCCCAGATAAAAGGGGAGAGATTGAAGTGGAATGAGGAAGAACTCAGAAGAAGTGATTTAAACAGTGACTTTTTCCCCTGTGCTGCAGATACCCATTTCCAAGATATGAATTAAATACTTAGTATTTACCGTCCTCTTTGAAATCAAGTCTTTGCTTCTAACCATATGAACAGCATCAATGGATAAAAATGTTGACTTTCATTGAAGTAGCATGGCAGCAGCTTTGCATGGATCACTGAATTGGTACTCTTCAAAACCGCGGTTCACCAGCTTCAGCATATTTGCGTCATACTCTTCAACGGATCTTAAAGGGTACCTGGATACTGCAAAAGGTGCAGCAGCTTAAGGTCTCAGTGGAACAGATTTGTAGGAATGCATAGATTACTACTTTCTCTCCTGTGTTGGATACCAATATAATTCCAACAGTGAGTCCCCGTTTTGGAAGATCTGCATTTGATAAAATGAGGTACACCAAAGTGCCCAGAAGTTTCTTTGCATCAACAGTGATCAACAAAGTTGATCAAATGGCACTGTATGCAATTTGTGGTATGACACCCTTCCTTTTTCCCTCTCAGTTGTTTCCAGTTAATCAAATTATGACATTGTAATGGCTTTGTCTTGCAAGCTGAGTTCCAGTATATGTGAGAAGATGATCAGCTTTGGCAGGGAAAAAGCAGTCAAGTTCTTCTCAGATGAAAAAATTCACTCTTTTGGGAGATCAGTTAGGGGTGAATTACGTATTATGCTTCTGGGCCAACTTTTTAAAAATTGTGCTGAAAACGTCTGCACTTGAATGTTTGTTTTATCTTTTGTTCAATTTTAGACAGTAAGAACTGAACCCCAGATCAGTCCTTGGGAACTGTTGACTGGCAGGAAGAGTTTTTTGACTTGGGCCGTTACTCATGCTACTTGTAGACATTACAGGAAAAATCCTGGATGATGGTAGATGCGTTTACTTTAACTATTAAAAAAAATTAAATGCCTCTAAAGCATCATATTTTTGCATAAAACCTTATTTACCTCCATGCAGTCATTCTTCTGGAGCGTCACATAGGTGATTTGTATGCCATATTTAATGCAGTAATACCACTGGGCTCTTAGAACCCAAAGCAGAGTTAGAAATACCGCCTTTGTAAAGTTAAGTGTACAAGTACAATATTAGTTTTTACAGATTCAAGAAATCATGTAGGTTGGAAGGGACTTCTAGAGGTCATGTAGTATTGCTCAAAGCAGGTCCAGTTACAGCAGTGCCTTGGCCAGTTGAGTTTGAACATCTCCAAGGGTGGAGATTCTTCAGACTCTTCAAGTACTTGCCCCAGTAGTTGACCGCTGTCATGGTAAAAAAAAAAAAAAAAAAAAAAAAAAAAAAGTTTCCTTATATCTAGTTGGAGTTTTCCACGTTCCAGCTTATGTCTGTTGCATCTCATTACTGTGCACCCTCAAGAAGGGTCCATTTGTGTCTTTGAAGACAGCAATAGGATGTCACCTTAGTCTTCTCATAAGGCTGAACAAACCAGCTCACTTATCCATTCCTTGTATGGGTGTTCCAGCCTGTTAACCACACTGGTGGGTCTTGAATGTACAAAATCTAGGATGTCATTGTGTCTTGTATTGGGAAACGCAAGGCTGAACACAGTACTCCAGATGTGGTCTCACAAGTGCCAAACGGAGGGCAAAAATCACAGCCCTTGACCTGCTGGCTGAACTCTTGCAAATACAGCCCAGGATGTTATTGGCTGTCTTTATTGTAAGGGCACACTGCTGGCTCATGTTCATCTTTTTGTCCTCCAGGACCCCCAGGGGTTTTTTCTGTGAAATTGCTTTCCAGCCAGCCAGTACCTACCCTGTATTGCTGCACAGGGTTATTCCAGCCCCCATGCAGGACGTTGCATTTTCCTGCATTGATCTTCATGAGGTTCCATTTGTCCAGCCTGTCTAGACCCTGACTTCTGGCCTGTTGACCACTTTCCCTGTATTTGGTATTGTCCACAAACTTGCTGAGAATATATTTTGTCCCATCAACATTATTGGTAATAAAGATGTTAAACAGTATTGATGCCAGTATGAGTCCCTAAGGAAACAGCAAAGTTTGAAACACCAATATTTCAGCAGTTGCCTAAAAGGTGCAGTTTTGGACTTAGCACACCCTTTAAAATACAGTTTATGTGCCCTGTAAGTTAAGTCACTGAAGTTATCTTGGACCGAAGTGGGGTCCAGTAGTTTTCTTCTCAGAAAAAAAATGAAGGTGAAGCTTAGACTAGTAGAAGTCATGTTTGTAAAGAGCAAAACTGTAGCTGCCCACCTATGGAAACCAACAAGAGTCCGAAGTGTGTGCACAGCAACTGTCTGAAAACACTAGAAGTCAGTGGAAGAGATGTATACTTTGCCAAAACAGTTCAGCTGCTTTCCCCATCTGCTGATCATTACTTCAGTCAGCTGCAGGTTGAACTAACATTCTTTCTCCAGTTTCTGCCTGAGATGCCTTATATCAGTATTTCTTAAATAAGATAAAATAATGTAAAAACTGAGTAGATTAAACATGTTGAGAATATTTTACACTGTCCTTCTCCGGTAATTACTTCAGAATATACAAGTGAGAATAAAACGAGGAAGACTGTAGTCATCTTATGCTCTTCAGCAGAAGTGTTATTGCCAGAAAAACATCCTCTGGGATTTCTCCGAGGACAAAAAATCACAAAAGGACAGTCCTAATTACTCTGATTACGGTTTTAAGATGAGTCAGTAACTTGTGATTGATGGCGTTACTGGTGGACTGGAAGTCAAATGTGGTCACTGTCAGCTGCCTGTTTTTTGCTTCATTGTTGGTCAGTCGCTCTAGTGTCAGTGTGATGGCTTGCCCCTTTCTATTTCAAGTTGTCAGTTAAAATTCACTGTCATTAAATGAAGGTCAAAACCTCTTCACTTAGAGTTGACTGTTCACTAATTAATATTTAGATTTGGGCAGCTGAAATCATCTTTCAAGTGAACAAATATTTGCATTGTAAAAAGCACTGTGTAACTAGTAGGTAGCTGTCTTGGAAGTTCCTTAAGCTGATCTGTTCCCTTGCTGTGGTTTTTCAAAAACACAGCTGGAACATGCTGATTATGTGGTGCAAAGCAAATTTACATAGTTGTCTATGCTGTGCTATTATGTTGCATAAGCAGCTGTCTTTATTCTGTAGGTCTTGAGCATTTTGATAGCAACATCTTCTATTTAAAATACATATTCAACACTGTAAAAAAAAAAGTAACAGTAATATCACTGTCAGAAGCCAATTCTTCTGTAGTTGTGTATCTGTCATTGAGGATACGTTTTCTCCTTCCTACTGATGGTAGTCCCTCTTTTCATGTCTCCTATGGCCTTAACCTCGCATAAAACATCTAGTTTCTCACTCAATATTTATCAAGTCCTAAATTCCTGCGTCCCCTACCTGTATTCTGCTGAGAGGGAGCTGGTCATGAGTGGTGTGCTCTGATTGACTGGCCAGCTGATGAGCCAGAACATTGAACTCAAATTACAGAGTTGTAGTGGTACTTGGTGTTCTGTCCTAAGTGGCCATAGTGTCCATCTGTTGTTGTCGTGCCATTGTTCCCCCCCTGGGTTTAGGAACTTGGTATGTTGAAGATGCCTATTAAGTGTAGGTTAATTAGTCAGGGTCTTAATTTATTATAGGCGAAGCTGATAGTCGTAACCAGGAGTTAACTAAAGAATAACAGTAATATTTTTCACAATAAAATTGAGGGAGTTAACTAATTGTGGGTATATTTTTGTCAAGGTTCTTAGCCCTTTAAAATATATAAATTTTAGTATTAGAAATGCAAAAAAAAAAAAATCAGATAGCTTCTAGTTAAAATATATAGATGCAAGCATATATCTCAATTTCCTGAGAGATTTTGTAAACCATACAAATAGTGGACTGTAAGTGAATTTATTTTTAGAATGACACCATATTGGTTGCATCAGTCCCAACTGTGCTTTAATGTTGTCACCTTTTCATAATAGCAGGGGTTTCATATATTCAGTGTAATGTTTATTCTATTTGTGCAACTTAACCAGTGTTCAGTATCTTACCTAAGCTTTACGTTCTGATTACTTTTCCAGAAGATTTCTTCTTTATTTCAGCCAGGAGGAGGTTATCTGGGCTTGTTTTTTCTTCTGGTGTGGTCTGCTTGAGTTTACCAGAAAAAGTTGCCTTCTTGCTAGGCAGTTGGAATGGGGTGATAAGGAGAAGAAGAAGGGTGATCAAGGAGCCAGATTTGTGGTTTTGATTAGTATTAGTATTTGATCTGATTAGTGTTCTGTTGTTTATTTTTATATGGCTTCTTAATTTTTGGTTGGCTGTTGGTTACAGGAAGAGGTTTACCCAAAATCTGCAAGCTGAAAGGGGCAATGAATGATTCCTGCACACAGAACAGGGATAACCTAGATCATTACAAACTCTTTCTGCAGAGGAGACTAGTTCAGACTTCTTTCTTTTACCCTTCTGTCACCACATGTATTTCAGGAAAATGCAAGGGGATTTTGGACTGAAAAGTCCAAAGTCTGAAGATATCTATGCAGGGATGAAATGAAGGCTTGCATCTCAAATATTTTGTAACTTTCACTGATTGGCAAGATCCTTGTTTCACCTCATTTCGTGTTTTAGTCTTTTTAAATGGCAAACCAAACCCACCCTTTTCTCTCTCCAGGTCTCCTGCAAGCGCAGAATCTCTTAACGCAACTACCTCAGCAAAGCCAAGCCAACCTCCTGCAGTCTCAGCCAAGCATCACCCTTGCCTCGCAGGTCAGGCTTATTTCTACAGTTCATGAGTTGCTTTGAGTGGATTTAAACTATTGCAAGTGAATGGACCCTTTGTATTAGTTACTGGAGCTATTGTATTAGTTACTTGTAGCTGTAATAGTGAGTTTATCTTTCTAGATAGATAGATTCAGTGTAGAGCTGAAGTAACTTCAGTTTTGTAGTTACCACCCTAATGTGCCTCTTTTCAGGCATTTAATGTTCTAAATTTTTATTTTTAGCTGAAAATATCCATGATTGATATCTTGAGTGAATGGCTCTAGAGCATCTTGATTTCTTGTAAGGCTTTCTTGGACAATCTACAAATTTGTGAAATTCAGAGGACCAAGTGGTAGGCTACCTAAAAAACTCGAAAACAGGATTAGTGACAAGTATCTTTTTTTCTAAAGATTGAAGTGGTAATCTATCTTTATTGTAGCCTAGTTGTTTTGCTATTATTGCTAAGTCATTGCCAGTCTTATTAGTTACCTTCTGTGAAAGTGAAGAGTTTGTTAGAAATGCATTAAAATATTCTGTTAGATATATGTTAAAATATTTAAACAATGATTAAGCTTTCAGACTGTAAGAAAAGCAATTTTAAGGTTGCACGTGCCTGCAAATTTGATTTTGCTTCACTCTGGGTTTTATTGTGCAGTTTAGTTACATGCCTGCATGCTGTTTCTCAAATACCGTGTAATATCATACGGTATCTTCCTGCCAACTTGGTTACACATAAGAATGTTTTAGTTTGTAATAAGATGCCTGAGTCTATCAGGGTCTTAGAAAATGACATTTTCTATTATACCACCTATAGTATTTTTCAGGCACCATGTGGAAAATGGAATTTATCTCACCTCTGTAGTTCATACCTCAGTTAGCAGCATGACTCCCTACGAAAGATTATACTTGGATTCAAAAAAAGTATCAAAGCTACAAAAAGAAAATAAATTATATAAAGGAGGTGAAGTCAGTAAAGACACATTGCAGTAATTAGCCACTATGTTTAATGTAAATTAAAAAAATATTAAAAACATTTGTAGTGTGACACATATATCTGCAATCCTAGAAGGATCATATATGATCATATTATTTCTGAAGTAATGGAGTTATAGATCCTGACCTCCCTCTACCATCTGCTGTGCACTGCAAAATACTGCACTAACCCAGGAGAAAAACAACATAAAGAGCTATGTAAAGACTCAGCTATATGTAGGCCATTTCTTTTAGAACAGCTGTTTCTGGACCTTTGCATAGACTTGGCATAGTACTGTAGTGTTGCATAGACTTCAGTCTGTTCTTATTTGCCCTGAAGGAGCCTGTAATTTCAGAACTGGGCATAGGACATAAAAGCATAACATCACCTTTACTTGAGAGCCTCAGCTGAACTGAATAGAATTTAACTAGAGTAAACGATTTGTGTCTGCATCTCAGTTCATCTATGGCATGTAAGAAGGTAGAGTTGTGCACTCAAAACATGTTTCCAATGTTCCTGTTGCATATAAAGCCTGAACTGTCCAATACGGGATCTTAATATATTTTGTTCACCTGGGAATATTTTCTATGATGCTCAGTTTTTTCAAATTCTTATTATTGCTGCATAGCAAAATGCTCTAGTGTGCCAGTGTTCAGGAATAGTGAACCTGGTGTGGACTTCCTGGAAAACCAGGCTTTTATATAGAAGAAAAGTGTGACCTTAAAGGAATTATTTTCTGCAGATTGCCTTTGCTTAATTTCTCATAGCACCAGTACATTCATTTTTACTGTGGCAAGCATCAACAGAGGGGTTAGAGGGGGATCTATTTTTTTTTCTTACTGGAAGAGCTGAGTCAGTCACAAGAGATGGCATTAGAGGAAACTTGCCATGTTTGCTGCCCCTGTATGTGCTCACTGTTCCAAGATTAAATAGGAGACTTGAATCTTTTGGGCTGATGACAATCTGCCACCTCACACAAGCAGTAAATTCAATTTTAAAATGATTAAAAGGGGATGAATGCCAAGCTGCCTATAAATGATAGAACTATATCAAGTAAGAGTGTTCAGCCTTTCTTTGAGCAGCTTCTGTAGAACGAAAGTTGTTGGTTAGCTGCTGCGTTGAACATCTCTTACTTTTCTTTAATTGGTTCTGACAGAGCCTTTAAAAGGCTGTCATACTAATAGCGTTTTCTGGATTGTGATTGCTCGTTCTTGAGAGGAATGTAAATAAATTGGAGGAACTTTCAGATTGTGGGAAATGTCAAATTCATTGATCTTTCTCACAGAAACGTCACATACCTTTTCTGAATTTAATTTTTGCTGATTATTCTTTTAAGTCTGGTTTTGATCTTTTCCTTGCGCTCTCTCTTAATAGCCAGCAACCCCAACACGCACAATAGCAGCGACCCCCATTCAGCCACTTCCACAGAGCCAGTCAACACCAAAGCGAATCGACACTCCCAGCTTGGAGGAGCCCAGTGACCTTGAGGAGCTTGAGCAGTTTGCCAAGACTTTCAAACAAAGACGGATCAAACTTGGATTCACTCAGGTGAGACTGCGTACCTTAGTGCCTGCCAGTGTGGAATCTGAGGTCTCATCTTTCAAGTCTGGAGGGTGACTACAATTCCACCTTTTCCTAGGAGAAGCTTCTTAAATAGGGTTATGCTCTGGCCTTTATGTAGGGGATTTGTAAGAAATAACAGAAGAAGCCATACATCCATCTTACTTCCCTGTTGGTTTTAAAGCATAGCCATTTTCCCAGCAGGTACGTGCATTTACCAGCTCCAGATGTCATTGCATGTGCACTATCCATTCTATAGGATGTAAAGTGAATGGGACAAAGCACTTTAAAGCTGCCTTCAGAAGTACAAAGTTCCAAAAATCATACAGCACAATTAACTGCTCTGTGTGTTTAAAAAGTATGTCACAACTGTGGAGTTGCTTTGGATGTCAAAGGGTTTTTATCTCTCAAGTGTATTTTCCTATTAAACATCAATGATTTCAGTATTTAATGCTTTTGCTAAGGCTCCTAAACAAAACCTGAAAAGACTGTCACTTTGAAGTTTTCTTCTTACAAAGGTGAGCGGGAATTGTGGTTTGTTTTGGTTTGCTTAAAAGCTCAGAAATACCTATAGAGCAGAAGAAAAGTCATCTTGAACACAGTGAAAATGGTTGAATGAGAAGAACAATTAAAAGTACAAAGTGCATTTATATGTTCTGTTACTCTGTTGAAGGGAAATGCTGCTTGGATCCAAGAATCCTTTCTTATTAGTATCAAAATGAATTTTTCTTCCCTGCAAAATTAAAATATCTGTCCAGGTAAACAATTAATTTTGGCAGGACTCTGTGGTAAGCATAGGCGTGTTTTTGCTAGAAGAAATAGTATGCAAAAATCAGAGTAGGTATTTAAAAGTCTGAGCTCAGAGCAGTCAATCCAACATATGTGATTTGTTGTCCGCCCCCCCCCCCCCCCCCCCCCCCCGAATAAGTAAATCTACTCTAGGTGAAAGTATGTGCTGAAGTCAGATTTATTTTTCTGGCAAAGACCTAAATGTTTGAAAAATCAGGGCTCATAATGAAAGTTCCTGGCAGCATCTTAATTATAACTCAAGAACAGAATGTTCTTAGTAAAAGTGCATTTTGCTGGCATGTGGCCTCCTTCCCTCCCTTCTTTCCACTAGAGGGAGGCACAGAAATACAGCTGATGGACACAGACAGAAGCTAGAATAGAGTAAAATACAATAGCTTCCCTATAGCCTGACTGAGGAGGTTCATGTAGATCTTTACAGCCCTGCTGTGAGATTATTATAAAGGCTCAACTACAGTTTTTAAGTTATGGGTTAACCCTTCTTTATTGACCCTGTTGTGAATTTTCATGGTGAGGAAAAATGAACACAACTGCTCGGGCTTACATTTCATTATTTGCTTTCAAGCTTAAAAAAGGGGAATCTTGAGAAAGTGATAAAATTGCATTTGATCATTCCTATCCTACTCTGAGTTTGTATGTGTATAATTAGGTAGTTCTAATAACTTCTACCTAATTGCATAATTGGATGATAATTAGGGACCCTATTACTTTGGTTTCCTATAGTTGGATAAATAGACTGCCTTTCAGAGGATAAAAGAATTTATTTCCAGTGGTACTGTAAGCTTTTTCAGACTCGCGCCACCCCCGCCTTTCAGAAATAATTGAAAGATGTAGTTTGCATTGCAAACTAATCACTTATTGCATTCTGTCTTGTGAGCAATACAACAGGTTTTGAACTTCAGCAGTTCTGTCTCTTCTCCCACCCCAAAAAGTGGGTGGTGGATTTAAATCCTTTTGTTTAACTGTTTTCCTTAAAAATATCTCCATGTTTGACATACAGAGACACAATGAGCACACTGCATCTTAGCATTATTGCAGGTATGTGACTAATTGGTTGGTACAGATTCAACCTACGTGAGCGAACATTTTAGACAATGTTGTTTTTATTCTGTAAAAGGTATTACCTCTGCTAGTTCATCTGTGCTTCTTAACAGACCAGTACGCACAACAATGATGTACGTTATAATCAGCTTCAGTTCAGTACCAGAGCTTCATTCAACCTACAAGGTAGATCAGATGTGCACATTACCTTTATCCTCTGTTCCATGCATCCTTTCAGTGGCCCATCCCAATATATAAAAATCTCATCCCAATATGTAAATTCCTTTGCCTACAGCTGAAATGCTGCCACCTTTTGGCATTGAAAACTATTTGCAAAGAAATGGTTAACTATTCATTTTAAATCAGATGGCGAATATTAGTAAGAACAACATAAATACCAGAATTAAATTTAGTCAGGGGACTGGAACAAACTTCATAACTCTTTCCTGCCAAGAAATAAATCAACTTATCTCTAAAATGGTTTACATAGCCAGGTTTTCTTCTTCATAAGCCCACTAGAGCATCCATGTTACTTCTCTTGGAATGATTTATGAGTTTTAAAATGCACGGAATCCTGGCATATGGGTAGAGGTATAAATGTGAGTTCCCACATGTTTCCTCTGATTGAAGGGCGTACAAAACAATTGTCCTGGTCCTCTTCTAGGAATGAAATTGTTTTCTTTATGCAACCTGCACAATATATGAAGCTTACCAAAGGTGGTTTTCTTCCTTGCTTGGATGTGTCCACTCTGCATGCTGTTAGTATACTTGTGTCAAGCTGTGGTTGTGGATCTGACCTAAAAGGAAAGAAAGCAAGCTTTATGCACAATCCAACTAACCTAACTTAACTTGCAATTAAACTCCACTAACTATGCTCAAGCTTTTCAGTGTCTTTTTCTACACTTTTCATACTTTTTTGTGTTAAAAATTAAAAATCTAAATTAAACTACTTCAGACCAAATAGCATACTTAAAAAATAACTACATTTTTTCAAACGGCAGGACCTTCCAGTTTTAAAACAAAACAACAAAACATTATGGTGTTTTTAATGGCCACAATCAAGAATGGATTGTTTTTTTTTTTTTTTTTTAAAGAAGATTTTCCAAGTGTAAACTACTTAGAGATGTATATATATAGGTATTGGGATAAGCAGAATGTCTGATAGCTAGCTAAAACTGAGTTTTGAAAAGCAGTAACAGGTGTAAAGAGATGATCATCTGTCTGTAAATCTTCTGGATAGCTTTTTGGCAGATGGGTAATGGTAGTGAGGACTACAGTTAATCATTATTTGAAATGGTTCAACTTCTTATCTGCTTTGAAATGTTTATCTGTGGGGAGAAGTTTGGTTTGAACCTCAGAAGATACTAAAAGTTCAGATAAGAATATTTTTGCATCTGTTTAAACACGATATATGTTTGTAGACACCTTTTCGAAGAGTGTTTTTCTACTAATTTGACAACATGAATTCACTGCATTTCTGCTTATTTGAACTTCTCTTCTTTGGTCTGAAATATGCAGATACTTAAATCTGCTCCTAAAGAGAGCTTGTCCTTCACTTATTTTTAAAGAACTAAGAAAAAAATGACAAGTTAATATTCAGTGGAATGTTCTGTTCAGTGATAATGCAAAGAAGATAAATCATCGTGGATTTTCTGGAAAGAGTTACATGGTTAAACTGCCTGAGGTTTGACATTTCTTTGTGATTATTTGCTTTAGCATGAATCTTGGTAGTGCCGAGCAAGTTCCTGTGAAACTGAAATCCCACGCGGCAGTGGAGTCACTGAAAGAACATAAGAATGTGACAGGATTCCTTGCTTTGGAAGTGCCTATGTTAGTGAATTCCTTTTTTCTCTTTCTTTGTCCAGGGTGATGTTGGGCTCGCTATGGGCAAACTCTATGGAAATGACTTCAGCCAAACTACCATCTCTCGCTTTGAAGCCTTGAACCTCAGCTTTAAGAACATGTGCAAGTTAAAGCCACTTCTGGAAAAGTGGCTCAATGATGCAGGTGAATGAGTCTGTGTATTTCTTCACCAGCCTACCAAAATCAGTAGGATTCTGAAAAACACTGAAAAACTGCTTCGTTTGTGCCCTTACAGTTTTATGAAGCCACCAATCTTCGTAACTGTCCGCGGGACAAATAAGGGTGTAGGAACAAGTGTCCATACTTCCCTTTTCATGTGGCCATATGCATCCAAAATTGTTCCAATATGAACTTTCAGAATTGTGTTCTGCAGCCAGCTGAATAATTGCATGGGGTGAGGTATAATATGTGTCATGGTTTTCTTCCATGTATGTTAATGCATATAACTTCTAATCCTCTTCTAGCTTTCTTTTTCAGATGTGTAGTAGAGAGAGGGTTGCATGTTTTGTTGTTTCAGTAGGCAGAGCTTATTGCATTCATTTCTTCCTACACCCCATGTGCATTCTTTTCATCTGTCTCCAAGGGTCCATATAAACATTCTCTTTCTCCCCATAGGAAGGTTTTTATGGATTAGGTTTTGCTTTTTCTTTCCAGAACTAGTTTTCCTGGGACATAAGTTATTCATTGTGCCAATGTTGGTAGTGTTCCTTTTTTGTTTTCATTTTTTTTCCCACCTGCAAAAGGAGCTTGGATGGTGGTGCTAGGTGTTAGGATAGAAAGTGTTGAAGAACGCTGTCAGCCAGTTTTTTCTTCCAAGCATACAACTGTACATAGTATAAAACTGATGTATCTGCAAAACAGATGGCAAGGACGGTGTGTGCCTTCCTGTTTTTACCAAAATGAAGAGAGCTTTATGCTGATGCCTACAGTATTCTCTGAAATTTTGAAAGTAATTGGATGCAGTGTTGAAAATTTGTCCTGCATTGAAACAAGGAAGTGTCATTCTGTTGTGCTGACAGGGGTTATCTTTAGGTAATCTAGATCTGTGATAGAAAACATAAAGATCTTCACACTGAGTGCTCTAGTCCACAGGCCAGTGGTCCCCAAACCTTCCAGCAACACTGGATGAGACCAGTGCTGAAAGGAATGTCATAGTTTGCTTTTCCTCCTAGTCTGAAGAAATACTGCGATCTGTATAGTTAAGGACTGCAAACAGTGACAGGGTCCTTTACAGCCTGGAAGTTGGGAACCATTGTCTTTGCCTCTGATTCAGTTTCATGAAAATCTTTGGAAGAAAGATTCAGATGACTTTAAAGGCTACTTTTAGGTAAAAGCAGGCAGGAGAAGCATACCGATGATCCCCTCCATTACGTTACATTGGAGTGTTGGAGAATTTATTGTTACAGAACTCAGCTTGTTCTGTGGGGTTTTCAGGATGCAGAGGGGTTTCAGCACATTTATGGGTGCCATTACTGAAAAAAAAAAAAAAATCTAGAAAATAATGAACTGAATGTACTTGCCTATTTGAGCCTACCAGAATGGTCTTAGAATTTGTGAACTTTGACACCTGCTTATCACCCACAAACCCCGATGCAATGAGGGATCTTCAGTAATAATTAATCATTTTGTTTAAATTCCCTGTTGGAACCTGCCTGTTGGTTATTTTGCACTTTCTGCTACAAAGTGGGGTCAAGTTTGTTCTCTCTTGGCTCTTCTGTGGAGCCAAAAAGACAGGATTAGGGGTTGACAGCTAGAGACCTAGTGAAGCTAAGGAGTGGGAGCTGCTAGCTGTGTAGGCTGTTAGGTAGAACTGCATAGTACTGAGTATCTGCTAAGGTCTCCAGAGAGAAGAGGTTGAACACTGTGAAGCTGGTTATGAACTTCCTCTCATGTATTGCAGAGTGAGTAAAAGAAATTTCTGGCTGCTCAGACTTTTTCATAATTGCTTGTGGCTTACAGCTGTGGCTCATGGATATCAGTTACTGCCTTTTTTCTTTAAACTGTGACTTGCAGTGAATGAGTGTGGGGTGGAATGAGATAAGGGAGACAGAAACTTTGTACAGGTATTGTAAAAGGGATACTGTGGTAGCATACAGGAGCAGAGGGCACCCTCTGGGCTTACTTCTAGCTTTTAAGTTTCAAGTATATGTTGCAATTTACAAGTACAACCATTAACGCACCTGATCTTCAGAAATCTCTATATATCTGGACTAGATACAGAGTGGGTTTTAACATACCTTGCACAGGTGAAGAACACTTGCATTAGGCTGCACTGCATTCAAATAAAATCTCCTGATTTGGGTTACTTTTTTTTTTTTTCCAGAAAACCTCTCATCTGATTCAACTCTCTCCAGCCCAAGTGCCCTGAATTCCCCAGGGCTGGGGGTCGAAGGCTTGAACCGTAGGAGGAAGAAACGCACCAGCATAGAGACCAACATACGTGTGGCCTTAGAGAAGAGTTTCCTGGAGGTCGGTGATCCTGTTGCTCTTCTCAGCCTATAAAAAATTGAGAAACTTTGCTTAACAATCATATCTGTTAGAGTGAACCCATTACTGTGCTATTTAGGAAAGTGCTTGTACTGAACAAGGTGAATACAAAGGCTGTGCCAAGAAGCACACATCAACATCTACTTCACTTTAAAAAAAAAAAAAAGAACAGAAAACCCCTCGAAAAAACTCATTGGTTCTTGCAGTTCACTGACTTTGTGATTTTGCATTCCAAGATACTGAGCCATAGATCTAAGCTTGATATTCTGCACATCAAAAAGAAGAAAAAAAGATTACCCTTTCTGAAGATGGATAAATGGGTTGACACTCTAAACATACATAATGTGAGGGTTTTAGCTGGCCTTATGTTACTCTTGATAGGCACTTTGTGCAGCTGTATGGGCAGATAGCCTAAGTAGCCTGTTCAATCTACCTGTCTTTCATTATAGGTCTAAACAACTTGGGGTTCATTTGTCTATTGCTGTAGTTAATCTCTCCTATTCCTTTTCAAGAGATGCTGAAAGAAAGATTTTCTTATCAAGGTCTAGAATTCCTTGAAGGATTAACTCACAAGTCAGATCCCTTCTCTCAAAAAGAAGCATGTGAGCTTAGTCTTCATCACCTGTCTCTGAGAAACACAGCTTACTATTGGTAGAAATGTTCCTGTAACTAGGAAAATGGAGGGCAGAAGTATGTATTATAGTCCACCTCTACTATACGACTGACTAGATTCTGGATATAAATGGCCCATCTAGATTTCTGCCTAGTGAAGAAGAAGCTATAATGTAAAACTTCAGAAGGTAATTTCACAGCTTTTCAAGTACCGTTTCCTTTTCTCAGAACCAAAAGCCTACCTCGGATGAGATCACCATGATAGCTGACCAGCTAAACATGGAGAAGGAGGTGATCCGCGTTTGGTTCTGTAACCGGCGCCAGAAGGAGAAAAGGATCAACCCACCCAGCAGTGGTGGAACCAGCAGCTCGCCCATCAAAGCAATTTTCCCTTGCCCAACCTCACTGGTAAGAATCAAGAAACCATGTTGACAAAGATCACTGAAAGACACAGTTCTACTGTGCTCACTGTGGGAGTTGCACATGCTACACCTTCTTTGTACAGCAGACTTGTTCTCACAAATTTGTATTTTACTGGCATTTTAAATATCCTACTTGCATACTGTATGAGAGAGAGAATGCTTACAAATCAGGCAGTAGTTGGGCCTTTAGTTTGGGTGTTTTATTTAAGTCAGCTCGTGAGTAAATATTCTGACTAGCAAATTTGCAGTTGAGGTCATTGCTTTGTAAGTATTCCAGATAGTAACTCCAGTTTATATCTGGACTTTCTCTCTTGCCCAAACTTCTTTTGTAAAATAATAGTAATAAAAAAAATGCTTAACAGCTCTACCCCTTCCCTCTTATTTTGGCTGCTCTGATAAGTAGATGAGCAGCAGTAAAACATATTATTTGGAGACTTAGGTCACACAAAGCCAATGATACTGTTGTTGTCACTTTAAGTCAGGAATGATTTATGGAAAAAAAAGACATGGAACAAAGGAACAATTTAGCTAATACTCATGTAATTAATTTCGCACACTTGTATTTGCCTCAGGTAAACACAAACTTCATGAAAATAAAGAGTAACAAAACACATGCATCAAGGTTCCTTCAGCTCCTTTGCTACCAATGTCCATGGAGGTCTGTTTTCATAAATAGCAACAGTAGCTATTAGATTTCATAGTAGCTATGCTAATAGGAATGTGGTGGAATTTATGTAGCCTGTAGCTGTCCTTTTGTAGTATTTATTCCACCCTCATCACTGTAGTAGCTAATATCTTCCAGTACTTCATTAAATCATTAATTTTGGTGACATTCTTTCTGCTCATCCCTGTCTCAGGATGTGTGCATGCAACCTTTTGTTTCAGGGGAAGGGATGTGTTAAATGTACTTAGTCTTTTTTTTCTTTCTTTCTTTTTTTTCTTCTTTTTTTTCCCAATTGGAAAGCAAGGTTGCATGCCTTGCTACCAAAGCAGAACATAGTGAGATTTATGACAGTGTGTTTTAGTAACCATGCAAGTTCACTCAGACTGCAACTTAAGAAATCTTTCCTACATAAATTTTCCTTTTATTATAAACTGCCATTGTATGTAAGAAATTGAGGTGTTAACCACAATCTCCGTTTTTTCAGTGATGTTTCACTAAACATTTTCACTCATTGTAAGCTTCTCTTAAGACGGTGCTATCACTCAAATGGATGTTCCAGCCCTGCTCCCCCTAGCCTTCCCTGACTGTGTGCTTTGTTGATTCCCTGTGTCAGCTCTGGAGGATATGTGTCCACAGGATGATTGGACTTGGTTTACTAATTTGACTGCAGATTAACCATGTGAAGAACAATGATGAATTTTCAGTAGGGCTAGATAACCAATCTGACTTGTAGCCTGGCTGCACAAGTGCTAAGGCTCTTGAAGCAGGATTGGAGGGGAATGCTTCTTTTCATGTCAACCTACTTTTGCGTTGGCTAAAGTCAGTCATTGTAACCACGGGGTTAGCTGTATTAATTCTAGGTCGTTCGCTGCCCTGAAATGTGGATTGTGACCTTGGCCTTAACTGTTTGGTAGACAGATGACAGATATGATGTCTGGGCTGCATTTGTGAGAAGTGTGCTATATATCTAGCTCTTCTTCATTTCATACACTATTTGAGATGGGCAGAAAGCTTTTAGATCTGTCCCAGTTGCCCCAGTCTTGTTTAAAATGCATGAAGCATTTGACTTCTTATAAGAGGATATGCAGCATGAGAGAGATTTCTCTTATAATAAACTTAAGGTAAGAGAGGGGAAAGGAGGAAGGTTTTAGCCTATATCCTTGGCTCTGTTCTCTTGGGCAATTCTAAAGGATTCATTTCTCTCATTGATGTGTAACAGCCTTCAAATGTTACCTTTGGACACTATTTCTTGTCCATAAGAAGTCCTTTCTCTCCTTATATTTCATTTTTCCTCATAAGCTAGTTCCTCCAGCCTTAAATTTTTTGTGTTTTTTATCTGTAATGTCTTCAGTTTATTGTAGCTTTCTTGTAATAAGCTGTCCACAAGTAAAATTAGCTGATGTCATTTGAATGCTTTAAAATTCAGAGATCCTTCCTCTGGCACAAGGAAATTTACCAGAGTAGAGCCTATCTCACAGAATTTCACAGTTTGGTTGAGTAAAAGTGAATTGTTTTTCTGTTTATCCATGTTTATCACATTACCCTAAATACCTTTGGTAATGCTGGGGCATTTAAATAATTTTATCAGAGAAAGAGATTTGGAGCTGAAAAGATGTTTAAACAAGAAAAAAACACCCACGCAGAAATAATACATTTTGTAACTCTTTCTATAAGAGTGACTGTTAAAACAAGGTGCTTGTCTTTGGAGGGAGGCAGAGAGGGAGGGCTAACTTGCAGTCCTGAGACAGTATGGATGTAATTGATACATCTCCCTTCAAATACTGAATGATGAAGAATAAAGATATTGCTGGTAATTAGAGAAGGTACTATGGTTGGTCCACTGAATGATAAAGTAATGAAATTACAAAAAAGTTAGTTTATATGCAGTGTTTTCCCTGATAACTTCCTCAGCTGAGGATGGGAAGAAAGAAATTCAAGTCTAGTAGCGAACTCGTTTTTGTCTAACAGTTGAGCAGTTGTATTCTTTTTTGACCTCCAGGTGGCAACCACGCCAAGCCTTGTGACTAGCAGTGCAGCTACAACCCTGACTGTCAATCCTGTGCTCCCTCTGACCAGTCCTGCTGTAACTAGTCTGTCAGTCACAGGTAAGGGCTGATTTCCCTTGCCCCTCCACATTAACCTTTACCATTTCCCCTTTTAAGCTCTTCAAAAGGTCATTCAGTATTGGTCACACTGGTATCCCAGGACATTCTTGTCATTGTTCCTTGTTACTCCACTAGGAAACTTCAGTCTTTTTTTCTGGGAATAAAATCACAGGTGGTGCTGGAATGAAATATGCTTTATTCCATTGCTAGCTTCTAGATTCTAGAGCTCCTCAGCCTCCTCTTGGAAGTGTCCTTTCATTATAGTCTGAGCTTCTCATTTGGACTGTTGGTGCTTCTTGGTCCTACAGAAATGTGTGTTTGTCTCCTTTTCAGTTGGATGTGCAGTTCATTTCAGGTTGGTAGTGGTTTATGTTGAGTCATTTCTGTTTTGTACTGATCTAACCAGAATCAATCTTCTAGGCACAACAGAAACCACCTCCAACAACACGGCAACAGTGATTTCAACAGCACCTCCAGCTTCTTCAGCAGTGACATCACCCTCCCTGAGTCCTTCCCCTTCTGCCTCAGCCTCCACTTCAGAGGCATCCAGTGCCAGTGAGACCAGCACAACACAGACAACCTCCGCTCCCTTGTCCTCCCCTCTTGGGACCAGCCAGGTGATGGTAACGGCATCAGGGTTGCAAACAGCGGCAGCAGCTGCGTTACAAGGAGCTGCACAGTTGCCTGCAAATGCAAGTCTTGCTGCCATGGCTGCTGCAGCAGGACTAAACCCAGGCTTGATGGCATCCTCGCAGTTTGCAGCTGGGTAAGGATGAATTCTTCACACCCTTTTAGGTGAGGTGACAGAAGAGGGAAGGATTATTTCTGGGCTGAATTGTATGGGCTTTTACGTATCACTGTCTTCTGGTAGCTCACTTTGTGACTCTAGTGTCATTTATCTCAAATTCTGAAGGTTTACTTATAGATGGTAATTGGCCATTCTCGTCAATGTGCACAAATGTTGTTTTCATTTTACAGATGAAAAAGCTGTGTTGCAGCAATGTTGTGATTTGATAAATCATCCATCCCACTGCAGAGCTTGACTTAAGAGCTGCAACTTACCAGTGAATCATAGAATCTGTTCTACTAATTGTAAATTGGAGACCTAGCCTAGACCCACTTCACACCTCTGTATTCATTTCTCCATCATGAGCAAGAAGCTGTAAAAGATGCATGATGATGCATTGTTGAAGTTTTAGTTTTAACAGTGTTGCTCTGAGAGATAACTCTTTGTTTCTTCAATTTCTCTTGATTTACATCTGTCTTATCTGAATTTCGGAGATGGTGATAGCTCTCTAACAAGTGGCAGTTTCCCCAAAATACTTTACAAGAATATTTTACAGCAACAATCAAAACAAGTCATGTATTTACAGTGCCTATACTTCAGGCCTGTTGCTAACCACACAGCTGAAAGGTAACATCTACTCAAAGCATCATGAAGGAAAAATAAACTAAATAAAATAAAGTAAAATTAGCCCTTAATCTCTGGTCTTGCTCCCCCTCCCTTTTTTTTTTTTTTTTAAATATGATGGTGTACTTCTGGGCAGTGACAACCTTTTCTTAAAAGTAACACTCCTTCCCTTTTTCTTTGTTTCTTCTTCCACGATCTTGCTTCCTGCAGAGGTGCCTTACTCAGTCTCAATCCAGGGACATTAGGTGGTGCTCTCAGCCCGGCCTTGATGAGCAACAGTACACTGGCAACTATTCAAGGTCAGTAGTATTTTTTTAATGCATCTGTGTCATGCAACTTGAGTTTATGTGCTTTGTTTTTCTCTACCAAAAAAGAATATTGACTCCTCAGCATTGGACATAAATGTTATAGGAGTAAAGGTTTTACAAAATTTAAATGCGCAAATACGTTTTCTGTACCACAGAGATAAGAGCAGGTACAACTTCAGAAAGGGGTTTGGAACTGTGTATGATCTTGTAGAGATTTACAGGAGGCATTTAAGATATTGAATGTGATCTGGAATTTATTTTGTTATCCTCCCCCCATTGGCATGTATCTCCAGCAGATGAGAGATTTGCTTTTTATAGCTCTTCTAGCATAAGTTTGAGCAGAGTTGCACTGTTTTGAGGTCTGTTAGGAGGGCATTTCCGAGCAAGACTTGATCCTGAATTCTTGTCCTCAGATGTATTTAAAAAGAACCCACAACAAACCACCTACCTCCTAAAGTCCTTATGTAGAACTTTTTAAATCGATAAATCCTTATTCAGAGGAGTAAAGATTTCATTTTGGAAGTGCCACACAGCCCCAAGTTTCCACTGACTTTAGCAGGAGTTGTTCTCAGCTCATAGTGCGTTATCTGTAAAAACTAGATCGTGCAAGCGCCTAAAGAGCTAGCTAACCTATGTATTAAAATAGCCTCTGAACTAGCTTAACAAATCTTGTTTCCAGGGTACAAGAAAGAACCATTTCGTAAAGTGTCACAGATAAATTTAGGAGATCATAATCTAAGATCATAATCTCACCTGTAGACTGGTGAGAGTAAGTTGTAACAGTGGTTGTATGTCAGCATTTAAAATGTTACGCTCAAGGCTACATGGCCTTCTTTATCTTGGGATAGCTGTCATTTCATGTGAACACTCATCTCAACCCTTTCCAGTACAGGTTGCCTGAATGTGCAGGTTTTCTGTGGCAGGAAACATAGACCAGTATTGCTCTTAAAGATCTGAAGAAAGGCATGATGGAATTAGTTTAGGAACAGACAACAGAGGCATTTTAGTATCTGCAAGGTCTCATCCACTCTTCATAAAAAGAGTTGTTTTTTTAAAAAACAACCTATGATAAGATGACTGTCATTAGTGGTGTAGAGAGCACTCATGTCAGAGAAAGGAAAATGCAGAGACCAGCTGCTTTTAGGCACATTTTGCATTGTTGCTTACTGCTAATGTTATCTCCTCCCTGCTCAATTTTCCCTTTTTTAGCTCTTGCATCTGGTGGCTCTCTTCCAATAACATCACTGGATGCAACTGGAAACTTGGTGTTTGCCAATGCTGGAGGTACTCCTAACATCGTAACTGCCCCTCTGTTCCTGAACCCTCAGAACCTTTCTCTGCTCACCAGCAACCCAGTTAGCTTGGTCTCTGCAGCTGCAGCCTCCGCAGGGGCCTCTGGACCAGTCGCCAGCCTTCATGCCACCTCCACCTCAGCCGAGTCCATCCAGAACTCTCTCCTCACAGTGGCCTCTGCGAGTGGGGCCACGTCCACCACCACTACTGCCTCCAAGGCACAGTGAGCCGGGCTGAGCTGTGCTGCCAGCAGCCTGTTTCACTGTGCGGTGGGATTGGCTGCCAGCGGGGTTTATAAACTGAAAATGTGATGGGCATCCTCTCGCCGTGTTGCTGGGGACAAGGGAGAGAAGGAAAAATATAAAAAACAAAAGCAAAACAGGAAGGATTTAAAGCTGGGACAGACATTTGCCTAATTTTATAATAAACACTGTCTTTTCAGGATCGCTTCATGGATCGGAGAACTTTCTAACCAAAAATGTAAAAAAAAAACAAAAAACAGAAAAACAAAAACCACAAAAAAAGTGAAAGGACTACTTATCATTTCCAGCAGTCACAATGACAAGTTAAGGTGGGTTATCAACTCAAACATAGGAAGGGGATTTCTTGTTTCTTTTTGGTCTAAATATCTTTCTTTTTTAATTATCATTTTATAGGTCTGTTGTACAGGCCATTATGTCATACAAGGTGTTTATAATCGTATCAATCGTGTTGGGGGTTCCTTTCTTAACTGGTACAATTTAGGCAGGCCTGTATTACTGGTGTATCTCTATTATTATTATTATGATTATTATTATTATTATTTTTATATATATAGTTTGGACGCGTTTGTCTTTTGCTCCTGGATTATTTTCAGCGAGCTCCCACACCATGGGGGGAGGGCAGGAGGGTGGAGAGGAAGAATGGAGCACAAATAGACTTTCTGTCCTAATCTTCTGGGAACGTTCTGAACAGCTTCCTCATCCTTGAATTTGTCTAATGGTTACTTGTAGAGGTCAGAAGAATTTATGTTCATCATCTGTGCAGGAAGCTCAGTGTAGCAGCAGAGATCATTGTGTGCAAACTTCCAGGCGGGTCTATGCTTTTTAAGCAGAGGTAGGAATTAGTCCCAAACTGCAGTTCTCCTTCTCTCGATTATTTAGACAAAATGGCCAAATTCTGCTCTTAGCTTTGTGTGCATGGTTCCTTTTTACTTCGAGAGTGGGATTTGACCTCCCAAGTCTAGATTGTGTGACGTACCGATGGCTCTTCTGTTCTATTGATTCGATTTTGCTGTTAAGAGCATACACACAAATATTTAAAAAACGTCAAGTTACCCAAGCTAATTGGCAGTATGTAAAGCAGCATTTACAGTCCTAGATTTCTGCCAGCTGAGTTGGTACAGGATTTCAAAAGGTCAGATTCTCCCTATTATAGAAATACTCCTTTTCCATTAATTCTGATGCTTCCAACATTGTATTTAGAAAAACTTCTTAGTGAAAAAGTGCTGCTGACTGCAAAACACAGAAGCCAACAAGATGAGAACAGAAGTTGCCATTGTTTATGCCAACACAATAGAGCTGACTCTGGGGCTTTGCACATACCTGGGTGATCTCATGTAGTCTCTGAGCTGTGATGCTGCTAGCTATGTAAAAACGGCAATAAGCATCTCTGACAGAGTGTCAGGGCTTGCCTGCCACTGTAACGATCTTTTCAAGGTTGATTCTGATCCATGTAGCAAAGGATATTTACGTGGATGAGGAAGAGTAACGAACTGTACAGAAGTTAGATCTGTATATTCTTAAATATACAATCTAGTGTCTGAACCAAAAAAAAGATTTTTAAAAAGAGAAGACTGGATCACTGCAATGCAGTTCACTTTGAACTTTCCATTCCTGATGGATTTAAAGGTTTCTGCCATGTGTATAAAACTAAATTACTTTTAGCTAGCGAGGGTATTAGAAGAGTCCCTTCCCCCCCCCACCCCCTTTTCTTTTGTCACCAGAGTGTCCTAAAATAATGAGCTGATGCAGCTATGTTCATTTTGTTGATGATTCAGGGGGATCCTGGAGCTTCTCATCCAAGATCCAGAAGGCAGCAACTTTAAACTCAACATATGCTTTGGTTTGTGACCTGAGCATGTGGGATTTGCGTTTGCACTCAAGTGGCAGAACCCCTTATCTCTCCCCCCACCACCATGGTTTTGCTCTGTTCATCTCTTAACTCTCCACCTTCTGTTTTACTGAATATTTAAACCAATTATCCCTAAAACTTCAAAACTAGTGAACTGCAAGCAGGGAAACTAACAAATGTCCGTCCACCGTTTCTAATGTGTTTTTTATTTTTTTTATGTTTTATTTTTTTAAAACTAAGCTTGAACCAAAGTCAATTTCTAGCAAGCTGCTGTACTAATGGACTAGTTTGTATAAGTGCAGTTCAGATGCAGAGAGGCGATAGATGCTACTGACAATTTCTTTTTCATTTGTCTTTTGTTTTTATTAATTTTATATAAAAGTTGCTGCTTGTTTTTAATCTTTTTTTTTTTTGTTGGTAATTTGTTTTATCCTTGGGGCAGACTCTTAACTTGATTTTAATTTGTTTTCTTTTGTTTGATGTGTAAATAGAATGGCAGTGTTAGAGGATTGTTAATCCAACAGGCCCCACCCTCATCCCACCAGTATGGATAAATCTAAGTATTTTTGATGCGTCTCTATGACTTCAGGCTGTGCAGGAGGCTTTTAGGGCTATGAATAATACTGCAGAAATGGAAATGGCCCACAGTAATAGCTTCAGAGCAGTAAAAGGTATAGGTGGGTGAGCTTCAGGGAGGTAGGGAAGAAGTGGAAGAGGAGATGCTGGTACCCCTTACGTTGGTCTGGAGGCCATAGCATGAACTACAGTTTCTGCCAAAGGAATGCAAGTCCCTGGGACTTGTGTTCAGTGAAGTAAGAAGATGGGGAAAACTGCAGCTGTAACGTTCATTCCTGACTCTGAAAGTACCCGCTTACTTTCATGCCTGTGCAAAAATACGATTTATCAGGAAGCTTTTTTTCTTAAAGGGAGGATACTACCGGTGTTTTCTCCGATGTATCCTCTGTTCCCTAAGGGTTTTGTGGCAGGGTGGGGGACCATGGTCCTTGCATATATCTAGGAAACGCAAAGAAAGGTGGGCCTTAAATCAGCATAAAATCCTCTCTCCACAGTTCAAAGAGACTGTGCCATTAGCTGTCTGAATGAGTTTTCATGTCCCATTCTTGTTGGTTTGTGGTTGGGAGAGGGTCTTGTTGAGTACATATCTGGAACACTAATGCAGCTTGGATGGTTTATTTATTATAAAAATCTGCTTTTTTCCCTGACTACCTTTGCATTGGTCACATGGCTTTGGTGTGAGCACCTTATACCCCCTTACCCTCCTCCTCTCTACCCAATCACCCTTTCTGGGGCCCAGATTCCAGGGAATTTCTTAGCAAGTCTTTTTCTGAGAGAACCTGGAAACTCAGAGTAGCCACATATCGAGAAAGGGCTTGGTTTTGCTTGCAGAAGCTGACATAATACCCAAACAGCACATATCCCATGGCGTCCATCACCATTGTGCTCTGATTCATTGTCCTAAAACATCCCAGTGACTGACTGTTGCTCCTGGAGCCTGCTTTTCATCCCTAGCAGTGTTTTGTCTCATGGATTCTGGCTACCTCCAATGTTTAGGGGTGAAAGACAGAAATCAGTTTGGCAGCGGGTGTACATCTGCTTAGTTGAGTGCATACGCTCCTTCAGAGCATGAAAGGAATATGAGATCATGTACTAGAATGTAGCAGAAGTTTCTTTTAAATCATAATCATGCTGACAGCAGAAATTGATGCATCTGAAAAGAGACAATAACAATTGTATACAGGCCTAGTAAATATGATCATGGTCTGAGTTCATGAGTGTTGAAAATGAAGAATTATTGTCCCAGTAGACACTGGGACATGCATTGTCACAAACTTGCTGACAGACCCAGGACATTTATTTAGCAGACAAATTTGATTTTTTCCCTCCAATGACACAAAGTTACATCACTGATTCCAGTATCAGTGGGTTCATATGTTGAACGGAGATGATTTTCTGTCTTAAATCCTTACTATGCTTTTTAGGGGAAGATTTTCTGTGCAAATGTTCATTTCTAGACATTATTCTACTGTATGCTGGTACATTTGCTCCGGTACTGATTGTCAGCCAGGACCAGAAGGCTAATAGCATCTTTTTTTCAGAGCTCCATGTCTCTGTATTTAAAGATGTGTGGGTTGCTTTTCATAGTTGCAAGCATGCCAAAGGACATATGCAGGAAAAGAGAAGGTGAAAAAACTCTCTCATTATAGCCAAGGACAAAGCTCAAAAAGCAAGAGATTTACAGAGACACAAATACAGATATGCCCTGAAGGTCTAGAAGAACAATTTAGAAAATGGCTTCTGGATGAGGTGGTGTAGGTTGGTGATGAAATTTTTTATGATGTTAGGAAAATGTATTCCAGTTTTATTTTATTCCAGGCTTTAGCACACTTGATCTCCTGAGAACGCACTCTCTATAGTCATCATAGAATGATTCATGAACAGCTCATAGAAACTACACACAGATATGGCTGCTTACAAGAGTCACATCTGTCTATTTAAATCTCCTTAAGAGGATTTATTTTGTTTCTGAGTTAGTGTGCAGTATGTGTTAATCTAAGTACATTTTATCATGTTGCTCTGAGATGGTATGTATGTGTACTCAAAAAATTTTTGGGGAGATACCATGCTTGTTATGTGCACAAGTACCTGATTTTTAAGAGATTTTTTTTCAGCCCATAGGCTAGTGTTACTTCAGTTTTTTGTTTTTCTTTGGGTAACTTGTGATGACACATCATTGTCCCGCTACTTCTTAAGATCCTCTGCTTCAATAAATAGTTGTTAAAATGGAAGTTAAATTGGATTGAAAAAGTCACTTTACCATGAATGGGAAATCTGTGCTTAGCTGAACCAGCAAGGAGAACATACTTGAAAGTCAGTTGGATCTTCATGTAGGAATGTGCTGCTGTTGCTTAGTAATTTTGAGTGCTAGTGAGCTTATCTTGTAAGAGAAAACTAAAATTCCAGAACATTAAGAGGAAGACATATGTTCTGATGGCTTGAATTATAGACCTTTTAGGACATCAGAAGCTTCAGGTTTGAATTTTATCTTTTAATGAACAGGCTGACAAAGAGATTTTCAGTGAAAACAGCATAGCTCCTGATGTATTTGGAGCTACAGCTTGTGATTTGTTGCACCTTTTAGGTTAATCAGGGACATGCCAGCACTGAGCGAAGAAGCTATCTGCTGATCTTAACACACAAGAGCAAATGTTCTCCCGTACTATGATCACTTTTCATTTGAGCAAGAGCAATCCACTGCCTCTACTTTTACCTCTTATTTTAATTTTACGTACTTTACAGTGAGCATTAAACGTAGACAAAAATTTTATACTTATGATTTTTTTGTATATTGCCAAAATCTTTTAGAATAATTAATTCCTTTAAAAAACCCAAACCAAACCAAAACATAGAAATAACTAGTTCTGCTCAGGGGGCAGTAGGAGAATGGCTGTTACCAAAATATGTTAGAGAAAATTCTCCATGTGCATCCGTGCTAATGATTGTATGAGTAATAGAAAATTCTTTTTTTTACTTCTCTTGGAACTATAACCTAATGTTTTGGTTCATTCTAATGTTTAATTGTCACCTCTGTAAGCCTTGCGGTGTGCTTTGGCTTATCACACATTTCTGCATTTGAGTTACTGAAGGAGACAGCAGTGTTAATTCCTTAACTCTGTGCGCATTCCTGCAGAGCAACATTCTTTAAAACAGAAATTCCCTCTTTCTTTGTTATAAATGGAGCAGAACACCTGTTACAGCTGGAACCATACCACAGATACTAAACCAAAACAACATCTGATTTAACTTAAATATCAATTGATATTCTCTTAGATAAAAATTTGCTTTACAAAGTCATCTTGGAGAGACAAGTAGCTTCTCATGGTCATTAGAATGTTTTGGGACAGACAAAATAGTGCGTCTGGTCCAAACTTTCAATGATACTTGGTTTTAACCAGAAGTTTAAAACATACATCAATTTATTGCCATGTTAACTTTATTAAGAGTCACTGTTCCTGTTCTGCCTGAAACAGTTAAATGATGTTTATCCACAGGGCCTAGGTATGCCTGTTGTATGTACACCCGACTGTCGCCTAGGGTAGAGTGTTACCAAAGGAGTAAGCTGACCTGCCACCCCCCACTGGGTTTATGGTTGTCAGCCCTCACATAGCCAACTCAAATTCCTTTATATTTTTGCAACCGATACCTCTTTGTTACTTCTCCTTCCCTTTCCAAAATACTATAGCAATACAGAATTCAAGATACATACCTTGCAGAGGTTCTGCTCTTTTCAGTTGTTAAGTCCTAGTCCTGTTGCTGCCTGTGAATCTTTCTCTTCTTTCCAGCGGGGAGACCCCTAAAATAATTTAAAGATATTTGACAGAGGAGGCTTTGTTGTAAAGTTATTGACTCACAGTTTGCAATGTCTTAAAATGTTCATATCTTTTGCTCTGTGACCTGAACGGTACCTAATTCCCTGTATGTCAGCACAAGTAGTTTCAGTGCTTTTGGAACGATGGAAAGAGGCAATTCCTGTACTTCACAGACAAACTCACAGAGTTAATGCATGAAAAAGAACTTGATCTTTTTTCAGCTTATCTATCTTCATTGGATCTGTCTGCCACTTCTCCCAGGACACTCTTAGTGGGTACATGCTCTGAGCTTTTACCCTCCTGGGATGCTATTAGAAGGGTGTTAGGAAGCTTGCACTGGAACCACAAATACTTTAACTGTGGGAGAAGGCAAAAGACACCTTTTAGTTGAGTAGACAAGTAAGTTTAGGATATAGAACATACCAGGTACTTCTTTCCTGACCAAATTCCTAAAACCGAAGCAACTACTGGGCTTTGTCTTGGGCTGCTTTTAGATCCATCTGCGATACTCTGCTAAGAACCGTCCGTAACTGGAATAATCTGGGCCCCCTCCCTCCATCCCTCCTTGTTCCTTCCCTTGTCTTCCCTCAGCGAAAAGGTAGCACCATACAGCTCTGAGAACAATACTTGTGGGTAGCAGCTGGCTTCTGGCACCTTCATAAAATACCTCAGCATAGCTTAGCATTGTCGCAGAACTGGTTTTAAACTGAAAAAATCAGAAGAGAAAAGCAAACTTTATAAATAGTGGAGATAATTCTAGCTGTAGAGTTTAGTTGAACTGATGTTTATTATGATTGATAAACATGATTATGCTGTATGTATTTGAGATCCTGTTTATAGGTTACAACTTTATAGGGTCGGGTGGGGGTGGGTGGATGTTGGGGGCAGAGAAGGGGGTTGACTGTGTTAGAAGGAAAATGTTTGCTCATGAATTTTTTTCCTTGTACCTGTCTTGCCAAAGGAAACATTTTGTCGCTCCTGGGTTTGGGATTGTTGTTTGGTTGGTTTATCTGTGGTCTAATCTGCAGCACAGCACGTGGTGGCATGCAGGTTACTGATTGGGTTGCTGTTCAGGGTCTTTTCGAGTGTGCGCACACTTCCCTCCCTCTTGGCCTTTCCTTGCCCTTCGCTGGGATCTAAAGATGAGGCAACGCGTATCCGGGAGGCTCGGGAGAAAGAAGATGGCTGTACTGGGTTAGAATCAGCCTAGGTGGTGTAAATCCATTTCAGTTAGGTGAGTTACTCCAGAGCTGAACTGGGTCCGTTGTGTTTAACTTCGGGGAGGGAGAAGAATGGTTGTCGCATCTTAATCTATCTGGGAGAGCAAAAGTGAAACAGGTTCCTTTTATCCCCCTTGTCTTGTTACTGAATGTAGGGCTTGTAGTGCTTGATAATAGGTGGAAAACTTTTTAAACACTTCCTTTTCTAATAGCAATGCTAATCCTGTCTAGACCAAAAACTATGAAAGAAAAAACCAAACTGAGAAGTGAAAGCTAACCTACTCCTAACACCTGGCTGGTATGCCTGAAAGGGTTGAAATACCATGAGACAGTCGTGGGAGAGAGGAGCTTTGAGGGGTTGTTGGCGAGGGAGTGGGTCGTTCTCCTGGCATATGTCTTGGTGTTGTGGTGGGAGCAGCAGAAGAGCGAGTGGTTATTGCTTTGGGGGAGGGTGTTGCAGCCCCCTCCATCTGGACCCCAAGGCTCTCTTCTCATCTCCCTTCAAGGCCGATGGAGTGGGGGAAGAGGGGAGGGGTGTGCGTGGGGGTGTGTGCAAGTGCGTGTGTGCGCAAGTGTGTGCACCTGGCTGTGTGCGGTGATCGAGAGAGGTGGGTTTCTAAAGGAGCTCGACTCCACTGGGGTGGGAGAATTCCCGGTGGCCTCATAGGGAACCAAAGGCACTGATAAGTTGTCAGCTCTGCTCTTCTCAGAGCAGCTAAGAGGAAAAGCTGGGTGGGGTTTTTTTGAGCTTTGGGTCAGTGTCCCTTTCTGTAAGGACCTCATCTCTTGTGGGTACTCCCACCTTTTCAGCATAGAGTTGCTTTGGCTCTGTGAAGACAAACGGTGTGTGGGGCTTGCCCAGTGCTGCAGGTCTTAGGCTGATGTTGGGATACAGTCAGGGAAAACTGTTTCTTTCCTTCGAATGTGGAAGCAGTGTAGTCCAAGGTCAGAGTCTGTTCAACAGCTTTTGCGTATGGCCTTTCTCTTAAGGGAGGGACCTTGAAGACTCCTTTCTTTGCTCCCCAAAGTAGCCTTGTACATGTTCATGTATCATGCTATTGGGCTGAGTTGTTTTATCGATGAATTTGGTGAGCTCTTGTGAAGAAAGGGAGGGAGGAAGGGGGAGAGGTGGGTTGTCCAGCTACTCTTCCTCCGGACACCAATCGGGTTGCAGAACTTCACTGAAAGCTTTACTAATAGAATTGTTGTTCTGACATTATGTAAAAGTGGTATTAATATTGTGTGACTTTTCAAAGAGCTAGTTAGATTTATAGATAGGTAATAGGGATATTGAAGAAATGACTTCTCAAAGAAAAGAGCACTTGGAACAAAAGAAGTGGAAAACAAGGTGTGCTTTAAGGAAAACAAATCTGAGGAAGGAAATGAAACAGCTTGTAGGAGGCGAGGGAAGATGATACCCTTTGGCGTTCCTTAGTGCTGCTGAGGCTCAGCCCCAGAACTGGAACATACCCCCTCTGCCTTATTTCATCTCTCTACCAAACAGGACATTGTCAAGTAGCTCAGACCAAAATGCTGATCTGTCTTAAAACTGTGTTGGTCTGCTGGTGAATATTCTCTGGCAGAGCTTTACATAAAACCATTAAGATACTTAATTTATCATGTTAGCTTCCCCTTTCCTCCCAAAATTCTGTTATCTGTGGTAGACCCCACTTCAGGATTCATACTGCCTTTGCTGAGTTTTGTAGCAGCAGCTACTTAAGTCCTATTCCCTGAACGTGATAATGTTATGTGTGGACAAAGCTGGCATGTTGCAGTGCTATAGAAATCTGAAATTATTAAACAGAAGGAATCCTAAGACATTGGAAATGGCATGCCAAGGGGCAAATCGTGGACATCACACAACACCCTTGAGAAACAATTTAGGAAAAAGAGCACCCGTGACAGTGTCCTGAGAACAAGGCAGTTGAGACAAAACCTTTAGTTCTTCCCCCATTCACTCTCCATGTGTCGGCCTCTGTGACCCTGGTGCTCCCTGCACCCGAGCGAGTCCGAGGGGAAAACGCAATGTGAAAGAGCTGGAGATCAGAGCCGCTCCCCGCGAGTTCCTGGGGAGCTGGATTGGGCCTCCCTGCGAAACGGGGAAGGGAAGGGAAGGGATCGCTGCAGAGCCGCCCGTGGGTGGTTTGACGAGGTCTGGAGCAGCGCTGGTCCCAGTGGGGTGCCTCGCATGCCAGTGGTCTGCGGGAAGGACCCGGGCAGTAGCTTCTTCGTCCCCGCCAGTGCTGTTGTTCCATTTCCTTCCTCTGTGGTAGTATCTAAGGCTAGGTGTGAGTAGGTGTGGGGTGTTTATCCGCCACAGGTACAGGAGCTGTCGTATACCTCATTTCTAACTCGTAACTGAGTAACTTGCTTTAACTTTCTCCAAACCCTACAGAGTTGCCAAGTCTGCCCTCCCTCCTTTGATGAACACTGAACTCTGGCCTATAGCACCCCGTGACCTGCAACCCGGGGAGTGACCCCCTAACGCCTCTGAATGTCGCTGCTTAAAAGCTACTGCAAAGTGAGGGCAAATTGCAATCTTATCTTATTTCCTTTGGTTACAAGGGGTCCTCTTGATCAGTCTGTGAATATCCACCCCCTCCCCTCCACTCTCCGCGGAAAAGGGCCGCCCGCGCTGCCTTTCCCCACCCTGGGGCACCTGCCCCGGGGCTGCGCTGGACTCCAGGCCCGGAGGCGCTCTCAGCCCAGTGCTGCGTACACGCTACTCGCTTTTTAACATGACCAAAAAAAGGAAAAAAAAAAGAAAAGAAAACTCCAAATATTTAATTTTCTTCTTTATTATTTGACAATCCTGTCTCCCTTCCCCGCTCCCCAGCCTGGCCAGAAGCTGCATCCTTAACCCAGTCCATCTTTATTTGAATGTAGTTCCCCTACCCCCACGGGAAAGAGAAGCTTTGTCAGGTCACGGTGGCTGCTATAAGTCGGGAGGGGGCGGTTTCTTTGTTTTGTTTTGTTCTTTTAAAATTTCCAGCCAAAACCAAAGATTTCCTAATGATTGTATAAACTCAAAACAAACAAACAAACCAAAGACAAAGGGCATCTTCAGCACCAAGCCCACCTGTGAGGCCGGCCTGGCCAGGGTGAGGGTCTCCGTCAGCTGCCAGCCTGGGGGGCCAAGCCCGGGCCCCAGCCCCAGGGCCTGCCCCAGGCGAGAGGGCGCTGCCCCGGGGCCGGCCTCCCAACTGCCCTGGGAAGAAACTCACTGCCCCGGGGTGAAATCTGGGGCGCAGGTGCTGGGAGGGGGCGGCCGGGGGGCTTCGCAGGTGGGTTGAGGAGCTGAAGACTTGGGTGCAGGATTGGCTGCTCTGCTGGGTGCTTTAACCCTCTGGGGGCTGGGTGATGTTGATTAATACACGCTGAGGTGCACTTCTGAGCTTCCCCCCTCCCCCCGTCACTGCTTGGAAGAGGCTGTCCCGTTGTGAGAAATCCCTGAAAGAAGAAGAAGCAGCTTTTCATTTCTCCTCTAGTTCCTTTTTTCTAGATTTCTTTTACTTTTGCAGCACCACTGTGCAACTATGCATTGTATTTCTCAACCTTTTATGCTAGGTAGATGCCTGTGACTTTTTAACTTTTGGGGGGGGGATTGCAAATGGAGGAACTTTTTACATGGATCTTTTTAATCTCAGTTGATTGGGGGGTGTTTGGTTCTAGGGTCATACAAGCTCTATCCCAAAGCAAAATCCAAATGTTAATATTATTAGCCTGATGCAGATACCAAAGATAATTTCTTTCCTGCAGAACCTTAGACTTGTGTATTAAGTACGATTACCCAGCACTTGCATTAGTCTAACCTCAGTAATTCCAAAGCTTAGATGTATATTTTGGTATATTTCTGGGATATTAAAAAATTGTCGTTTAAATTCTTGTTTGTTTCAGTGTAATGCTCTTAAAGTCATAGCATGGAGATAACTGAACTTGTCCTATTCTTAGTAGTTTGAAATAATAGTATTTTTGTATGTTTTGGGTGTGTCTATGTATGTATTAACATAACAGTTTTCACTGCCTAGGTGTTCATAAATAATAATTAAAAAAAAAACAACTAAGGGTTTTTAAACTGTACATAATATTCCATGAGGAATTTCCACCAGACCGCCAATTTGGATCGCATTTTCACTGACAGCCGCTCCCAACTGGGATTCTTTCTTTGTTTTTAAAGAGACAGCATGTTATTTTTTTTCCCTATTGACCTGAGGTTCTTTCTCAGTGTAAAGGGGTTTTCACTGTTTTTGAGATGGGCCAAAGAGGAAGAAGTAGCTTAAATTTTGTTTTAAAAAAAACATTTAACACATTAGTTTGAAAGCTAACCCTTTGTACGAAGAATCGGGAGTTGAAAAACAAGCCCTTTCTTCTAAATCCGGCAATAGTTTTCAAAGAGACGATGATTTGTGAACGTCTGTGGCGTCTGGGCAGTCCCTTTTTGCTTCGTTTCTAAATAAGAGAAATTTTCAGTCTTAATGGTTTCACTACTCTGTGCAACTGCCTGCTTACACTGGCCAGGAGGTTTTTTTCTCTTTCCCTTCCTCATGTACTGCATTTATACGCTTCAGGTCAGCAGAACACTTGAAATTGAGGGCCATGTGGGAGTACCCGTACCCAAACGCAACCCAGGCTTTTCCTGAGACTGAAATGTGAGAGTCCCACACATTTCAAAACCTTGCTGATCACACTAGGGGTGAGGAGGAAGGCGAAATGCTGTCTCTTTAAAGATGTCCTTTATTATTATTATTATTAATTATTATTATTATTATTATTATTTTCCCAGTGGTTGCCTACAGATAGCTGTAGGCATTGAGAGATTGTGTAGATTACAGTAAATCAGAATGAAAAGGTAGATTTTGTGTAGATGCATTTGTCTGCTGTAATTTTTTATATATATTAAACTTACTGTAATTGTACAGTTCATTTCTGTTGTAAACATCATTAAACCATTTTCCAAGTGTTTTAACATGTATGCACTTGTTTGTAGTTTTTTAAATGTGTGAGGGGAAGACTAATTCCCCTTCCCCCGGTGCATCGAACTGGGCCAGGAGATTGTTCTTTCGCGCTCTTTGTCTTGTCAAAATGGAGGAGACCCCAGGGTTTTTTTCGCACTCAGCTTGAAGCTTTTGCTCTACTTCTGTATTATCAACTCCTCTCCTAAAAGAAAAAACAGCTTCAGTTGCTTCCTGAAGGCAAAGAGAAGACTCGGCTCACGCTTACGGTGAGTGTCTCCGAAACACGCGTTGGATGCTTTTTGAGGTTAAGATACGTTTGTATATGACGAGCATAAAGGTGATATTTTTTCCTAAGAATTTCTTCCCCATTGTTTAGTGGTTGGTATTTTATCACTGCTGAAACTTTTGACTTCTACATCTTGCAAATATGGTTATCATGATTTTTTTTTTTTTAAAGATATTTTCAGTACTCATGTTCTTGCATCAAGAACAAGAGTGCTTTGCAGTAGCAACTTTACTGTAGTTTTCAGCTCAGCTGTTTGAGGTATCACCCAATTGTCTGAGATCTTTCTTGTCATTGCAGAAGAATGGTAAGGGATCCAGGAAGTTCTTTGCAAGAAACATTCATTGCCATGCATGGGATGTCTCAGTTTGGTGGGGTTTTTTGCCCTAATTTAGTGTCTTTGAAATAGTCTTCAAAGCACCTACTGCAGATACAGTTTTACTGCTTGAGAAGTTAGGCACAGTCTTGTAATTTATGTAGCAGCAATTTCAGCAAGTTTTTCTGCTGCTAACCCAGTCCCTTAAGAAATGAACATGTAACCTCACCTGGGTAGCGCCCACAGAGGCAGCTCTTGTTCCCGCAGTCTGGCTTTAGCTCTGCTCCCTCTGTAAGGACTGGCGGAATGTTAAACTGACCCAAGTTAAAATACCCTTTATTTTGCTCGGCTGTTTTTGTCCTTGCTGAGTTGCTTATAGGCTTCACCTCACCGTCTTGTAAGTCACCGGCAAAACTGAGGATGCAGCAGGAGGTGAGTGTCCCATTTATACTTGGGCTGACAGCATTTTTCCAACATCCCGTCCCTCCTCCCAGGATGTGTTTAGAAGCTCCTGTCAGAGTATCGTCCTCCTCAGCTTGCCTAGGAGATTACGCTGCTGGGTATAAATTGGTCCAGCCAGCCTGACTGCGTCAGCTAATGAGCTTGTACCATTCCCACGGCTGTGCATGGCACACACACATACACACAGGTCTTTGACACTAACTTTATTAATTCATCAAAAATGCATTACATTACTGAATTATTATTTGTTTGGAATGATACCTGCATCATCTTTTAAAGGTAACCTGATGATAGACTGGTTTGGAAACTGCATTTACATTGGACAGCTTTTGGACAGTTTCTGTTGCCCAGAAGTGATAGTTTTGGTCTGTTTCTGACATTAGAATTACCATACCAACTCTTAAAAGGGGAGCCTGTTCTGCAGTGATAGTTGTAGATGTTGCTAATGTGAGGGGGCATAAGTTTTGGCCAAACCCTTCAGCCAAATGGGATTCTCCGGGGTGTTTTCCTGGCTTTTCCAGTATTACTCTCTTTATCAGAGTCCATTCTCCTTGTTTTCATTGTAACAAGGGTATCTTCCCCCTTCTGAGAAGTCTCCTAGGCAGGTTACCTGGCTCTTGTTTAGGTTCAGGTGTTGGATGAGCGGCAATGCCATTGCTTATCTTTTGTTGGAGCTTAGAGCTCATTTTCTTTGTAGTGAAAAGCTGGCATTGAGCCTCTGTCCTTCACTACAGTAACATCACATCACTTTTTACAATTAAAGAAAAAAGTCATCCCCCACTGAAGCAGTTTTTAAAAGGTAAATTTAAAGCAAAAAGTTTAGCTGGCCTGTGTCAAATAGTCTAAAGATAAATACTACAGGAGATAACTACAGCTCTATCTTTACAAGTTCTTTAAATGCAGTGAAACCGTAATTACATGTCTGTCTTGATACCCCTGGAAGTAAGAGCTACGAAAACAGCTGTGTTAGTAGGTGTGGTCTGGTCCCACAACACAAATCTTACAAAAATCAGCCTAATAACCACTATTACTGGAAACAACTTTACAGATATGTACATTTTAATAGCTAAAGCTTGCAGTTACATGATTCAAGAGGGGAGAAGGGACTGACCAAGTCCAGACATATTCCCTCTGTGCACCAACCAAAGCAGGTTGTTGCACTGAGAAAATACAGTGTTTGTTTTGGATGAAAAAGGCTTTCTCTCCTCCTCAAAGCAGGCAGGCGTCTCTCACCCTTGCCCATCCCCTCCATGACTTCCACTTAGCGGGGAGGCAAAGGCTGCATTTGGAGAGCATCGTAAGTGTCCTTGGTTGCTGTACTGAGTCCCTGAAAAAGAGAAAAATGGGTGAGGTGTGAGAGTGAGTGCTTAGTTCTCCCTAGCTGACTGGTCAGGAACAGGATGGCAGGGGCTCACAGCAAAATTATTTTTTTTTTTTTTTTCCCTTACAGAGGTTTTTACTCATGAGTGTTTCCTTAGTCTTTGTTTGGTGTCAAGAGCTGTCACTTACCTGAAGGCAAGATGCATCCTGAATAACTGTTATGTACGTATGGCTACAGCAACTCATCCTAATTGGTTTTGCAGATCTTTAGAGTACATTTTATCTGCATATTATTGACTAAGAGCTAACTGATGCTAGAGTGAACTGTGCTAACTAAATGGATAGACAGCAAATCATCAACTTTGTTCTCTGGACTTCTCCTCTGTAATTTGGAAGGAAAGTCAGATTCATCTCCCGGTAGGATGGCAGTGGGGCTTCAGATGGCTGCAAACCCCAGGAGGCATCCCCTCACACCCCTTCCTGCCATGCAGCAGTCCTCCTGCCAGCCTGCTCTGGTGGGGTAAGTCAGCTGTAATGTGTGAGCTACAGATCCCTGCTGCAGCTGTGGAACCTACTACTCCAAGAGCGGGGCAGTAGAAGACATGGCAGTGTCGCAGGTCAGCCAAGGAGGCTGCCAGAGCAGAGGTAACGGACTGGAGGTGCTGACCAGTTTGTGTTCTGTATGCTCTAGTCAGATGGGCTGAACCACTGATGCTTTGAGTTACAACAGCAGATTTGGCAACCTGAAGGTTTCCATCTAAACAATAAACAATTCAGAGACAGAACTGTATGCGTCATCTGCCGCAGTCAAAAGGTGGTTCTCCAAGATGTAGGACTGTGGAAATGGTTCCTACCAGAGCAGCTAAACAAGTGTTCTTACCAGAGCAGCTAAACAAGTGTTCCTGCCAGTTGTATTTAGAACATGCGACCACTTTATCAAAGTACCAACACTGTGGTCTTTGCCCTGAATCTGAGTAACTACCCTCAGAAAGGTGCTTTGAAAGCTCTGCTTCATCATGCATTGCTAACAGTGTGGTGAGGTATGTAACTAGAGGCTACAATTAAGCCATGAAGATAGATGAGGGGAGCAGGTGCTGGATGTGTTGCCTACCTGGTAGACACCTTCGGTCCCTTTGCCTCGCCGCCGCTGCTGGTTTGAGAAAGAAAAAGAAGCATAGATTAATGAGTGCTTTTCCCATTATGCAAAAGGAAAGAAACCCCTGACTTCCCCCATCCTGTACTGAGGGCCAGCAGCTGCATTTGGCCTAGAGACCCTCTGCACAGGAGGGAAAGCACCTGCGAAGTCTGGACCAGCCCAGACATGCTGCAAGGGCTGTAGAAGGAGAAAATGGTGAGGATTGGAAATAAAAAGGAAATTATTTTGGTTTGCTGACATGTTTTCCTGTCATACTGTTAAAATACTGCTATTTCTTTGATTCACTGTGTGTATAGAGATTTGGCAACGTTCCTATTGACACCGATTGTTTTTTTGCGCTGAAGGCACACCTGGAAGAAATGGCGCTGAATTTTTTCAGTTGCTGCATGTCAGCTGGTGTCCGAGGGGCTCTGCTCTCTATTGGACAGACATGGATAAGTGTAAGTAAATTCTCCAGCACACGTTTGGTAAGCTCTCAAGCTTGCTTCAAAGGAACCGCAGACAAGGCTGTCTGAGGACAAAGTCACGCAGGATTCAGTAAAATAGGTACCGGGACTGTCCTGGTACAAGTAGAGCATACAAACAAGGTCACTCAGACCAGCCAGGTACAAAGAAAAACCTGCTGCTTGAACCCACTTGCTGCTGCATTCCCAGGGGTAGGGGGAGCTGCCAGACAAAGCAGCCAAGTTGTGCACGAGAGTGGGATTTCCAGGTAAGAACCAGGGATAGCAGAGCTTACAGACCCCTGGACGGAGGCTGGCATGTCAAGCCCATGGCTGGTCATAACTCCCCCGCAGCAGCGGAACACTGACTATCGCAAACATTTCATGAACTTATGGCAAAGAGCAGTGCCTGCCACAATTAAAACTGCAGCAGTCTGTTAAATGATCGTATATCTAGAACGAGGCAAGGCGGGGGGGGGGGGGGGGATGTGTCCCCCCAGTAACAGAAACAGTCATAAAAACATGGCGAGACTTCATATACTCATAGCTTGCAAACTGAGCTGGAATGTGGCAGATGGGCATTAGAATTAAAAAAAAGGGGAGGGGATTAAATGTCAGTGTTGCTTCAGCATTTCTCAGCACTAAACTTTGTTTTGAAGTGCCCTTTTTTTTTTCACTTTTCAGAGGGAAATGAAAGGTTATATTTAAGACACTTTGACATAAAATAGAACCTGTGTAGGTCACAGCAATTTTTCATTTTGCTATAAACAGTGCCCTCAGATGGTTTTTAATTTACACAAGCTTCTCTCCCCCAGCAGTTTGTGCACAGAGCTAAAACTCTCCATTTGCTGCTAGCTTTAGACATAACTGATCTGTTCCTTCTTAAAAATTGGAGAGTGGAGGTGGGGGAAGGAGAATGTTTCCCCCATTACTTGTCTGAACACAGGCCCAAGGAGGAGCTTGCAAGCGCTTACTTGTACCTATAAAGCAGATCAGCCTTGACAGCCCATAGAGGGGAAATGGTGAACCTCCAGCTTCGGATTGCCCTGGAGGAGCACGCTCAACTAATGTGAGTTGCTGGGCCACAGATGTTGCAGCGCTTCAAACTAGACAGTTCCTTCAACTATTCCTCACCCATCTCATACCCTCTGCCTCCTTAGCTGGGGCAGCCGTCAGAATTTTTCTGTCCGAAAGTGGAAATATTTCCCCTTGACGTTATTCAGTCCCCCCAGGGACACTGCTGGTGTACGGGCTGTGTTTCTAATACTGATGGGCCAAAGTTTACTGTCTGATCTCCACCTTGTTTTACGGCTACTGTAATGCTATAGCTACACGTCTGTCTTAGTGCTGCACCAAACACACCGGTTACTACAGGAAATAGGTAACTGCTGTTAGCTGTGCCTGTAGGTGCTCTGCAACACAAGGGACTTCCTTGTGCAAGGCAGCTAGCTATGTGCAGCTGGGGCAACTGCTCTGTAAGGGAGTGGCAATGAAGAATTTTTCATCCCAGGTTTTCACCAGGAAGGAAAGTAGGACTCACCTCTCCCTTCATTCCGATTTCACTGTATGCCTCGCCCATCTTGTCCTTCTGCAGTGACTGCAAGCAGAGAAGGGGAAAGAGTCAGCATGTTACTAGAAAAGCCAGGCCAGCCCCCTGGATGATTGCACTCCAAGCCTGTGCTTCTGGGGCTGCCTTGCCTTCAAAGCTTCAATATGTTCCAGAGAAGAAGGGATAGTGGTGGGACTTGACCAATGTGCATTTAAGTAGATGCTATATGGGATCAGATCTGCTTAGCATATAAATATCACCGTATCTCCAAACACTTAAATGAATATAACTCTACCCTCATCATTTATCTAGACTGCCGCCAGATACTACAATGAAAGCTCTCTAAAGAAAAGCTTTAAGCAGCATCTGTTCAGGAGACAAACCCGAACATGCAGCTCAGCCCCAGAGAAAAGGGAAGTCTAACACTGCAGGGTGAGGGTTAAGAAAGAGGAGCTCTTCCTCCATCTGGGGAAGCAGTTCCCAAATGCTTATGACCAGCTGTGATCAGAGCATCTGATTCAGTAACGATGAAGGCCAGTCTTGGAGACAAGCTCATTCCTCACTGAACATCCAGAAAGACCCGAGTTAAAACATGAACTTTAGCATCCATGTATCTATCCTTAGGAGGACAGACCACCGCATTTACCCGAAGTTAAATCAGTTAAGTCAAGAGGCTACTAAGCAGCCACTCTTAGATGCACTGGCATTTGGCCTCTGTCAGAGAGCAGCCAGAAAGGCTGGAGAACAAGCACATAAAATACTGCAGCATCAGTCACATGGGATGAAGGTTGGCTAGTCACTAATAGCTAACGTAAAGGGATCAGCAGGTATCTTGATACAAATTCTTTTCCCCATCTGCCCATGTTTTTCTCCTACCACAGAGAAAGAAGCAGAAATCTTCTAGCAAAAAAGGGGTGGTAGAAGGGAAGAGAAGTCTTTCAAAGCAGTTGTTAAGTTAGAACCAAAGCTGAAACTGGGCGGGGGGGGGGGGGGGGGGGGGAAGTCTCCTATGAAATAGAAACTCCTATTTCCAGCCATCCCTCCCTCTCCTCTCCTCTCCTCTCCCTCCAGCTCTCTCTACTCACAGTGTAGATGGTGTCCTGAGGGTTCCTTCTTCTCTGCTGGAAAACAAAAGGAGAAAGTTGCCCACATGTTGCACTACCAGCATCCCCCACCACCTTGTATGTGCCTGTGCACTGGCTCTAAGGCACAGCTACAGCTGTATGGACACGCCATACCCCTTACATGCCATCTTGCCTCCACCCATAAGGCTCGGTTAAGACAACTTGTTCTCTGGAAAATTAATTTAATTTTAGTAATTGATAAAACTTAGCTCTTCTCTATCTCTACAGCTGTCACCTGCTGGTGTAGGCAGTGTGTAGGCAAACCTTACACACTGATGCAGAAGGTTTCCCCTCCCTCTTCCTTTGAAACTGTTGGGTTCTGCAGCAGAAACAGTTGTTTTGGCTGCTGCTTTACTTTGTTGGCACTTGTTTGGCAGCATCACGTGCAGCAGGCTCTCGTGAAACACCCACTCCCGCCTTGCCTGCTCCACATCCGCCCCAAGGCTGGGTGTCACTTCCTATTCTAGGTAGCTGCAAGCTCTCAGCAAAGTGACGGGGGCGGGGGGGGGGCGTGAGGGGCAAAGATCAAAGGTGGTGGTGGGGGGAAGGTTTATTCTTGTCCCCGCCACGCTGCCAGCCGCCTGAGTTACTACACAGATTTTGCCGTTCCCTCTCCAGGAAGGCACTTGGTGCTTATGTGATGAATGCCTGCATGTCTAAACAGCGGTTAGACACAAGGGGGAAGGAACCAGATTAAAAGAAAAAAGGTGCATGTGTGGGAGGAAGTTACCTGGTGTCCCCCGCCCAGCTCAGGGTCTGCACCTCGCTTTGCCCCCAGAACATCATATTCATCTCTGTGTCCACGAGACAGTTTCTGAAATAAGAAAGCAAGAAGCAGGGACGGACATTAGGATCATGAGAAAATAGCTCTTAACACAGGAAAAGGAAGGGAACCCAGTTTGGTGTCTAACTTCATGAGTACTGTAACTGAGCTAGAAATTATTTTTACCCCTTAATGCAACTGTCAACAAAAATGTCTACAACTAAGCCATGAAAATGACAGAGTGGTTTGTGCAGCACAAAACTGCAAGCCATTGCACCAAGAACCTTTTTTAAGTAGAAATGAGCTGAAAATGAGAGCGTGTGAGGGGGAGGGACTCTGACTTTCATGCTTTCTCTCCTACTGGTGGGTGAAGATCCACAAGCCTAAGTTTTCTTGCAGAACATCTCATCTAAATGTGCATCAAGTGGCTGCAGAAATTTTATGCACAACACATTTCTTATCTGGGAAAGGTTACCCTAGAAGAGGGCAAAGGAGAGATTTCAGGTCAGAATAATACAGCTGACAGAGTGCTACTGAAAAGATGACAAGCAACAGTTCTTAAACTGAAAAAAAAACGCATTAGTCTTCATACATTACACAGTTAAACAGTAGAACTTATCACAGGATGTGGCTATGGTCAAAAGCGTGAGAGAAAAAAAATTAAAAGCAAAAGATAACGCAAAAATAGCTAGAGTTTAAATGCTGCCATGAGTGAGCAATTTAGCTAGGAAGCTTGAAGAGCCATCCAATGCTGGCTACAATCGGGGCACAGCGGACGAGGTACGCCTCTAGTATGATCTGGTACAACAGGTCTCACGCTGTGGGGCAACAGGAAAGCTCAGGGATGGAGACAGCCGGGCTGCAGTGACTCAGGCTCCACACACTCAATGATACAAGAGCTACACTCACCCAAAGTCAGCAACACAGCATTCCTGGGCATTTGCCCTTTCTCCAGTCCACATCAAGTAACATTGGCAACATGGGTGGTGGCATGCCTGTGAGTTGCCCGAGGAACGGCGATCAGCGAGAGCTGCAAGCCAACTGCAGAGGGCTGGGCGCGAAGGTGGGGTGCGCACATCATAGCCTGGTGGCTGCCCACACATACACGCAGCTCTTGCAGGCGTGTTACATGGTGCAGCACACCAAGCCCTGTCTCTGAAACGGTCTGGGTTCCTGGTATACCTACAGCTCAGTGGAACAAATCAGGAACCTACAGCCTGTATCTCTGTCCAGCATCTAGCCAGATAAATGACAACAGAAGCTGCCCTTCTCAGGTTTTATCTTTCCTCCTTACAACTGCTGTGCTGCACACTTGGGTATAGGGCTTTCATTAGCTGGGTCATCCAAAGTTTTTATGATCCACAGGCAACTCACTATCTGTAAGTGCTCAAAAAGGTCTGTCTGCATAGCAAATTTGAAAACAAACAAACAAACAAGCAAAACACAGTAGTTACTTACATTATACACATCATCCTGGCCTGGCTGCAGCTGTGTTTCAGAGGCCTGGCTAAGCTGGAAGAGAGACCATACCATGAGCAGAGAAACAGTGGCTTCATTCAGTCCGTTCGTTCCCTTTCCTAGAAGTTATTTTCATCAGAAACAGGGCAACCCCTAAGCAGCCAACCTGAGGCACTGATGGGGTTACAGGCAATACAAGCCACTGCTGCACCTGCACTTCTATCCACATGCCAGGTTGCTCTCAGCAGCCAGGTCATTTTACTTGCACATAACACCAGTTTGCAGCTACTCAAAGCACCTGTGGTGTTCCCCCACCCCCACCCCCCCCCCCGCTGCTTTTGCGTTCCTATTCCCTGTGTATCATAATCCTGTGCTATTGAAAGCAGCTCCATCAGGCTATAAAATCACAATTGCAGCCTGTGTTAAGAAAAACGGGGTATCTTGGGGCTGCTAACAACCAAAAGCACCCCTCCAAGCCCCCAGTCCTCCAACAAAAGTGCTGCCTGCACAGTTCCTGAATGTCCTCGGCTTCAGAGGGCACAGGGGATCCCTACGCCTCTTGGGAGTGGCACCTGGCTGGTGGGGCCGCGGTGCCACCATGGTAAGTTGGCATGAGTAGCAACTAACGAGTAGGTCAAGGATTTCCGTTCTGTAGCTACTCTTTGGCTCTGCTCCTCACAATATCTATGAGCAGTTAATTGCTGAGCCAAACTCCGGAAAAAAAGGGCAGTTCTAGGCCAGTGAGAGCAGCTACTTTGTGTTCCAGTCCTTTCAAAAAACAGTGTCAAACTCCATTCTGTATTGCTTTAACCTTTTTGAGTTATTATTATATGTCAAAATCTTTATTAAAAGCAACTTTCTAGATGGGTTTGTTTTCAGGCATAGGATAAACTTGACTTTGCTTTTTAAAGTCATATTTGTAGTAATTACAAGTTAGTTACCTACCACACCATTTTCCCTGTGAAAGTGCCGTTATCACCACTAAACCTTTGGCGGGGCCAGTAATTTACCAAGCATCTGACCCATATTCCTTGCAACGGACCCTAAATATTCACATGCATCACCCACGTGGTCCATAAAGTTCACAACAGAGATGAGGCTGTGCCCTTGCCAAAAACCTCCACAAACAATTCCTTCAGCCAGGAGGTGAGGTTAGAGATATAGAAGATTTATAAAAAAGTCCTAGGTTTGGGACAAGACAGAAGCGCCTTGGAAAATGCCTCATCAGCTTCTTGGTGCTTTATGGTGGCGTTTCAGCTACAGCGCCTCTGCTGCTTTCAGCTGCGAGACTCCAGCGTAACCACAGGCATGGCTTTCCCCTTCCTTCCGCTGCCCTCCCTCATGCAACAGTGTACTTGCTGCGACTGAACACTATGCATGTTACCAGCAAAGAGCTAGGCACACCAGGACAGCGAGCGCTCCCAGACCTAAGGCAGGGGGCCACTGTCTCTGACCAGGAGCCATTTCCAGCTCCCGCTTTGCCCCTGCAGGGAGCCCCAGCAGGAGAAACCACACAAGCTTCTGCCCCCGCAGCAGCACGCTTAAGACACGCTCTGGGTGGGGGGAGGAAGAGCGGCTGGCGAGCACACTGCTGCTGCGGCAGCTGCCTGTGCCAGATTCATGCTCTTCCTTGGATGCTTTGCTGAGCCCTCCTTAACTATCGCTCTCTTGCCCTGCACCGGGCGAGGTGCACAGCTCCTGCCGGCAGGTACAGTGCACGCTCGGTGTGCCCCAGCCGCTCGTCCCTCTAGCAGCCTCAAAAAGGCTTCCAGTTCCAGAGCAGCACTTTCATCTGCAGTCAGGATTTACACTTGTAACAAAAAAAGTTTCTCCTTCACCGTTACCAAGTTCTGCTCGTTTCCTACAAACATCCCTCCATCCCTCTCCCAGATATGCAGAGGCCAAGACACCTTTTGGCCTGCTTAGGCTTGTCTGAAAGCACCATTGCATTGGAGTGCGCTGTGCGGGGAAGAGGCAGACAGCTCCTCTCCTATGATTAGCAGAGCTCTCAGGGCATGTACCCGTCTGGAAATGTACAGGCCTCCATCACTTCTTCCGTGGAAGTGCGCTAAAGCCACCAAGTCTCTCCCTAGATGCTGAACAGCTGCTGGATGGTAGCAACAACCCATCAAGTTGTGTCTGTCCCGACCCCCTGACTCCTGTGGTTGTTGGGGTAATATAATTTGCATCATCACACTCATACTATCAAACACGTCTGACTTCTTGAGACATTTATCCTGATTTTTCTGTATATCCCCTCCTCTCATTCCAATGACAAAGCAGCAGAAGAAACCACATCACTGTTGATCAGGCATTTCCCAGCTACAATATCCAGAATCTCTGACTGCATCGATAACTATAGCATCAAAATACTCTTATATGCTCTCTTCCTCTCCATACATGAGCCCTCAGAAAGAACTCCCCCACATTGCTCAGGCTGGCACAAGAAAAGGAGAAAAGTTAAAAAAAAAAAAAAAAGAAAAAAAAAAAAAGGTCTTAATCTAAGAGACATGCTTTCTCTCCATCCCCAGTTTCCAGCTAAGCCCAGCTTGTTTACACCACCAAAGCCAAATGCATCAGCGTTTGGAAAGACTGACCTTCGCTTTCACAAAAAGGGCTGTCATGACGACTGCGTAAATGAAGAGGAATCCATCCAGTAAGTAGCAGAGTCTTGGGTCTGTCAGTCCAAGGATTGGTACAGCATCTGTACGGAAACATCAGATACATCAACAAACAAAGCAATTTGTATCGCTGCGTGCTTGACAGCATAAATGGGGCAGTGCTGCATGGTGCTTCATGAAAAAACAGCCAGTATGAGGGCAAGTCTGTCCATTCGCAAAGGAGATGGAAATCTGAATAAGAACCATAGGGTTAATTAGGTCAGAAGGGACCACTGCAGGTCCAACCCTCTCGCTAAACAGGGCCAGTTAGACCAGGCTGTCCAGGACCTCAGCCAGCTGAGATAGAGTATCTCCAAGGATGGAAATGTTTGCAACCTCCCTCAAGCAACACAGGACATTTTACCCAGAGTTTCCCACCCAGAGAGTCCAGGCTCTGCTCCCTGCATCTCACAGGCACAGGTCAGGGAGTGAGCACAGGATCTGCATGGAGATAACAAAGGATCACCAACACTGCAGTTACTGCAAGAAAGCCTCGCACAGAGCATTTGTTTTCTGGGAAAACCCAGCAGCATCTCCTGCAGGGATTCATTACTGGGTCTGGTTAGGGATTCCTTCATCAACTAAAACGTGTGTGTGTGTGAGAAAATACATCCATTTGGACAAAATTTTAGGGAAGGGCTTCTCAGGACAAAATTTTGTGTTACATGTAAAGAAAGATTGACACCACCATAGTCGGCTGGAGATCCAGGCTGAAATCACTACTCTATTCCGAAGAGGAATTTGAGGATGCATCTCCCATATCCCAGGTTATATATTGTAACTGTAAAGCTGCAGTGTCTCCTCTGTGAGAGTTCTCTTGGGCTCTCAGTTTGGGGATGTTGGAGACCATTAATCATGAGAAGGGAACTATGGGCAGGAGGGACAGACTTTTCACCCCAGATGTCAGGACACATCCATGAGATACCCATGAGACACCTTGATGTGCTTTCAGTTTGAGAGGAAGGTTTTAAAGCTGAATACCCTGCAAAGGAACATCAGCTGGCTGCCTTTTGTTGGATGGATTGCCCCCCTCCCCGCCCAAGACTTTTATTTTGTATTTGTTTTTAAAAGAAGTGTTAAAACTTTTCTGAGGGAGTAAAATCTACTACTACCGTAATTGAGAGCTCAATAAAATTGTTATGCAGAAGATGTTGATGTTCATTTCCTAGTCAATATTGCATATGTTTATACCCTGACCGCATCAAGCAGGGCACAGTAATATTGTTGGTTTTCAGCTGCTAAAACTGATGAAACTGCCCCTGTATAAGTTCGTAAACATGTAGTAAGTCCACAAATGTAGCTAAAAAAAAAAAATAAAGCCATTCAGGTCAAGAAGCCTAAGTAACTATAGATCCAATATGCAGCTCCAGGTCCATCTCCAAAGGAAAAGCTGTATTGCACAGCTATTAAAAAAAAAAACCAAACTACAAAAACCCTTAAAAATGAATCTGAGCTGTGCTTTGAACAAAGAATTGGAGGGAGTTCAAAAGAGAAAGACAAGAATGATCAAGAGCCTGTGAAGCCCTTCAATGAAGATAAATGGAAAAGAATTGGTATGATTCATCTTCTTCCTAAGGTGAACAAAGTATGGCAATTCTTATTAACCACATGTGATGGATGGTAGTTGAACCACTCAGTGCAGCGCTTCAAGGTGCTGAGTTACTCCAGTGCTGAGAGCGGGACCATTGTGCGCGCTGGGGTTTCTCCCTCGCCCATCGGGCCACGTTGATGATTTCATTAAAAGAAACTTGCAGATGACATTCAGGCAGTACGCACTCACCACTGTGGGGAAGTCTCCTTCACAGAAATAAAGTTAATGATGATGGCCTGTCACACTGCTCAAGTGTGCAATTTGTATAAAGCATGGCTGAGAAGACATGCCCGGATACTTGGTAATGTAATTGTAAATTCTCAAGCAGATGATGATATAAGCACTGTTCCCACTGAGAGCCTAACACGGCCAGAAAAAGAAACATTTCCAAACAGCAGATTTGTTTGCTTGTCCGAACTAGGAGTTCGCATTAATTTTTTTTTTAAGTCTTATGTTTAGAAACAAATCCATGGAAGTACATTAAGATCCTAGATGGTTTTCCTTCTTCCCCTCCTATTTCTGTTTTTTTTAAAAATAAGGTTTTTCAGGATTATAAAACCTCATATACATGTGGTAAATGGAGACAGAGAGATTAAGTTACATGCCCGACATTGTATATTAAACCAACAAACAAGCTGAGATTAGCTTCCTAGATTTTTTCTTCTAAACACTCACAGTACAATATTTTATGCCATATTTGGTTCAACAAAAAAACAGCTGGAATCACATTAGACTTGGTAGCTAAAACGCAGAATCAGGGAATACAGCTGTACAGCATCCAGACACAATTTGTTTCTAGCAGTAATTCAGCTGCTTTCGTGCAGCGCAGCAGTCTGCCCCGTGACATTCACACTGTCATCTCAAGTCCAGTATTTCTCCAGCACTAATAAATTCCCCAGCCCAGGAGGAGCTCAAGCAGGAGACGTACAGAACTATGGAGGAGAAGTCAAGAGTGCAGGGGGCTTAGCTGTAGCTCCGTGTCAGCCGTGGTCAACCTTGGCTGACTCTGCAGAGTTGCCCAAGTGCCTACACGGTGCTTATCTGGGGCAGCCTGGCCTCCGGCACCCCAGGTAATGGATTAAAGCTGTTCAATGAGGGAAATCCTGCTAGACATAGTCTGGCTGTGATGGTTGCTGGAAAAATATGTATTGAGACAATGATAAAGTCCAACATTTAGAAACAAACCAAGAAAATGAATTAGTTCATGTCTTTTCCTTCCTTGATGTTCAATTTTTGTATTCTTTAAAAAAAAAAAAAAAGGCACAAACCACTTTCTAAATAATAACCTTTGCAACAGCTTTACGGATTAGAAAGCGAGACAGAGAAAAAGACAAAAGATACAAAGCCTATTGAAACAAAGGTCAAAGAGATACAAAGCGTAATGAACAAGTAGCAGTTAAAACAGTTAGCATCCATTCATGCGAACAGGATCTGTTTAGGTTTTGAAATCGCTGCAGGAGGGGTTACTGCCTCTTTAATATTTGCACAACATGCACAAACAGAAGGCCAGTCCCTTAGGCACCACCAAGGTTGCACTGCTGCAGTGGATGGGCTGATGATGGGAGCTGGGCAGAGCCAAGCCTGCCAGGCTTGAGGGAGCAGTCACACTCAGCTGCCTCACACAGAGCGAAGCAAGAATAATAAACATTTCACTGATGATTCCCACTCTGTTAACCTTACAGATTAACCAGTGCCTACCGTGAGTTACACGGCGTCTTTTCAATATTCATATACCAGTGTTTTACCAGTCCAAATTTCAGCAGTCCAGTAAAATACAGCAGGGTTTTAAAGCAAGATGTCTAAGCACAGACACACGGCACAGCTAATGCCAAGTCACGGGCCGGTGGAGAATACAGTTACATTGCATTGTAAACGATGTCAAGCTTACTGCTTAGACGTGGGTCAGACAAACAGCATCTCTCTCTCCAAGCATCAAAAAGGAGTTGAGTCACAAGTTGACATCTAGGTACACAAATACACAAGGGCTTAAGGATGAGGTCAAAGTGATGCTCTTGCTCGGGAGGGAAGCAAGCTCTGAAGGAGTAAACGATTCAAGAGTTTGCATTTACTCTTGCTTACCACGTGCTCCTATGCAAGTAGCTGCACAGTTAGATCTCCCATTGCACGGCGGGAATGACCTTTACTCATAGACCACCGGGATGTTAAGGAAAACCAGAAACAAACTATGCAACTTACAGCATTAGGTAATTACCTTTTTTTTTAGGAGTTTGTACAGGAGAAGCTAGGGAAAGCTTTGTACAAGGAGCTGACACGGGCTGAGTAAGGACTGGCAGAGCCATAGCAGATGAGGCAGCAGGAAAGGAGACGGGGTCAGAAAGGGGAGCACTGCTGCATTTTGTGACAAGGTTGTCAGCCCTTCTCAATCCCAAACCCCAGGTGCCTCCTGCCACCACATTTGGGACTCTTTCCCAGGCTGTCCTTCTGCCGCTGAGAAGTTTCTTCCCAGCAGCTCTTCCTTCCAAAGCCTGGACTTTTGTTCCCCTCTTCTTCTCGCTTCCCACCCAGTGATGCAGCCCTGCCCTCCTCTATGCCTGGGCCCTCTCTCGTGCCGCTGCAGGTCCCTGCACACATGCGCCCAGACCCCGGGCTGGCACACCTCCCTCATCCCCTCCACACTCAACGCCCCCAGAGCAGCACTGCCAGTGCCCCCGCAAGAATCCCCTACGGCCTTTTACTTTTTAAAGTATTGGGGGGAGAAAGAAAAAAAAAAAAAAAAGGCAATTCACACCAACTGCTAGTGACAAGCGAGTGAGAAAAAACCCTCCAGACTGACAGCAACCCCGGTAGCCGAAGGAGAGGAAGCCCGGGGGCTGGGGAGGGAGGCTTTGCTGCACAGCAGCCTGCCCTGCATGGTGCGGTTTCGGAGAGCAGTTTCAACCCCCCCGGTGCAGGCCCAGCACCAGCTTTCCTGCACATGGCCGTTAGTTTACTGTCAGCCACCTGCCCACCCACTGCCTGCACGCACCTCCGCCGCTCCCCTGCTCCAGGCTCAGAGACAGCCAGGGAGTCCCAAAACCCACGTCCAGACACATCCACCCTGCTCCAAAACATGGCATGATCAGCGGATGCTGCACCCTGAGGCTGCCCGGGGCGCAGTTCACAGGGCTGGCCCCCACTGCCAGCTCAATGCAGCCAGTCCCAATGGGGATCTGCTGAAGTGAATCACTGAAACACGGCCTGGACCCTTGAAACACCCCAGTGCGTTTTTTTTTAATAGGATTTTCCTCCTCCAACATTGTTAGTGTGCACCTGAATTGAGTTAGACCATGATTCCTGGTAATAGTTTAAGAAATACAGACCGTAAAAGCTGAACTACTTGTAGATTCAGATCAAATCTGTCCACCATAAAATTTTCTCTCTCCCACGGCCCTCATTAAGTGATTCATTTAAGAGTTTTATTTGTAGGGGTTACCAAAATTCAGTAACACTGTTATAAATGAAGAGTTTTATCTTCCCTAAAACCAAGTTTCTCAGTGAAGCCCATGAAAACCAACCCTAGCACGAGACATTCATTGATGCAACTGCAGTCACAAAGGTGTTTAAAGGCAGAAACTGTAGTGCCTTCTCTCCAGCTGCCACAGCTACATGCCAGGGTGAAGCAGGCAGCATTTCTTAGATGCCACTGTCCCCCACCAGCAGTGATCCCAGGGACTCACAGTCGCTGCATGCAATTCACCTCACTTCTACCCCTTATCTTCCAAAAACCTCTTGCTGCAGGTTTGTGTTTCCAGACCCCCCTGGGGGACAGACTTCCACAGCTGCGCATGCCACTGCCACCATGCCGCATGTCAGGCACTCACCAGATTTTCGCTACGGAGGTCGAACACATGGAGAGGCCAGCCGTGATGGATCTTGCCTCGCTGCCACTGTCGGAAAGCAAGATGCTGAACCCAAGATAGCTGCCTGGGCTCAGGGCTGAAAGGGAAGAGACACGAGCACCCTGCATGGTGCTTCACTTCAAGTGTATACAGGCTTGCATCTGAAGAGACAGCCCAGACTAAATGCCTAAAAGTTAGCCACCTAAAATTAGGAAAGATAACCAGGTTCATAAAGAACACATCTATCCTGAGGTTTATTTATTTATATGTTTCTATGTTTTTTACTCGTAGTTATAAATAATGAACAAACCTGGGACACACCAAGACTGAAGAAGCAGAGGCCAAATCCTCCTTCCCTCGCAGAAGGAAGAGGCTTCTCCATGCCATCACTTGGGCAGATCGATGGAAAAATCTGAGCAAAAATAACTGAGGGAAGAAAAGGCCTGAATTACACCAGGCATGGTGTATTAACAGGTCTGATGTGCACGGTAGCCAGTTAAGAGAAACAAGTGGAGTGAAAGGCATCACTCGCATCAAACCAAGGATGTGAAGTCAGGAGGCTTCTCCCTTTATGCGGAGGCTAAAGATAGTCCTGTTGATCATTAAATTATATTAAGACTACAGGGCCAAGTACCACTTTCAACATAAAACTTCCCCACTACCATCCCTGCAAAACCAAGACACCCAAGGAAAGCCAGCAGGCTCTTAACCCAGGAAGATACAATAACCCCAACACAGCAAAATGCCATTGAGCTTGTTGCCTGAAAATATGCCCGGGTTTGTCTTTTCATACCAGTCACTTGCTCTGGCAAGCTTTAAAGCCAAGGAGCAAATGGCTGATATGATCAGGATTCAGGTTGCAATACCAGACATTATGCAGACAGAATAATTACATTTTAAAAAAAAGGAAGTATTTCAGGTCATTAACTTTCACTTTTTTACGCCAAAAAATGTTAGCACTATGGAAACATGAGGTCAAGTTAAGGTGCTTTAGGATCCTCATGAGCCCTTCATACTCCTTCTAGGATCCGTTTCAGGGAGGTGCTATCACAAAGTTCAAATAATGCAAGCTTTCTTATGATTTATTTGGGAAGAAATAGATTCAAAAGAAAAAGATTATAATGCCACAAAGGGCCAAACATTTTCTAGCATATCATGGAATAAAGACTCTAATAAATAAAGTCCAGGGTACTGTAACAGGAGCAAGACAGGAAGATCTCCAACAGCTCTCTGATTTGTGGAAAGAGGACCCGGTGTGTGCAGAAAACAACAATAAATGGTCTAACTTTCCAGTTTGAAGATGAAGAAGGTTAGCTTGGAACATATCATTGAATAAGGCAATCTTTCACCCTCCAAATCCTTCCAGAGCCTCGTCAGAAACAGAAAGGATGGGAGTGCTTTGCTCATCTCTGGAAGGGGACTCCTCACTTCGTCAAAACAGTCAGTCATTCTCAGAAAAAGCAACTGCTTTCACTTCTCAGTTTTGCAAGAACTTGGTGCAAAGGGCTTTCCTGAAGCAAACCTGATGTTGCCTCCTAGATACAGCAGACCAAGCACAGGGCAACTGCAGAGCCTGGATATTCAAGAAGCTCAGGTGACAGATGCAAGCTGTGCAGCTCTTTCAGCTTTTGTAGTGGGTTTAGATTAGACACATGTGCTTTTACTAGACCCATTTTCATCAGGGATAGAAGAAGTTTAATCTAGTTAATGCAAAAGATGTTCCCTGCTGTAAATTTTCTATTGTCCTATCCAATCTGGTGTTAAGTGTGCCAAGAGGCAAGACTTACTATTCAAACGGTTGTTTCTAGGTCACTTATCCCTTCCCTTCCCCTACCAATTCTGTCTGTGCATCCCACAACAGTAACTCACCCCAAACTGATTTACTATTAGGTGGCCTTTTCATGTTTAGCTTCTACAACCCAATGCACATGATGGAGGACTACTTAAAAGAATTCAGTCTACACATCTCGGCTCACCGGGAATCCCAAAGAGACTACATGCTGCAAGGCTGAAGAAAGAGACGCTAAGTCAGACACAAGATGATGTTGATTGCAATCAGATGTGTTTCTCTGTTCAGTGAGCACCTCACCGACGTGGCAGACGTTTCCCTAGCACTTTAAATTAGTACTTTTAAGTTAGACTTTATGAAACGCAGAGGAGGTATGGTTGTGCTAAACAGCTTGCAGCTAGCTCGCTGCGGATGGCTCCAATAATCAAACACACTGATAACATGAAGAACAGTTCCCAACTGGGAGTTTTATAAGGCATCCCCCACTACCTTTTATCCTAGTTTCAGACTTCCAAAAGTCATTAAGCTTATGCTGGCTATCACTGTTGGTGGGAAATGGCTCTCTACTAGCTGGGTAATAAAGTAATACAAATACCTGTGCACAAAATATTCAGAGCCAGTCAGCAAGCACAGACTTATCAGTGCATTTTCTTCTTGTCTCAGTCCTAGTGCAGGGAGGGACTACTCTGATTTCACAGCTAGTGTCAAACCAAGTGCAGAGATGCACAAGCCCAACAAGAGACTTAACAGAGCTGTTTTGTCTCAGACTGAGCTCAATTGCAACTCTCTTGATCAGCTGCAAGCAGAGAAGAAAAGCAGGAAACTTTTCCATCACAACGAGGCAGGCTAAGGGTGGAGGTGCTGGAGGGAGAATTGCAGCTACAAGGCTATTTACAGACATAAGTCAGCCCACGAGCAATTCCTTGTCTTGCAGCCAACATGGACCAAAGCTGTGACAATTACAGGAGCCATCCTTGACGTACGGTCAGACAAAGCTGTGACCGTGCACTCATCACAGCTAATTCTACTGGGATGAAACCAGTTTTCCTTTCCTTTTTCCAGGATCAATTTCCACCTAAGCTCACTGACAGCAGCAGATCTAACCCGTGCCAAAAGAGCCAGTGTCAGGAAGGGTATCAAACCCCCAATAGCGAAAGCCATCCACTTTTTTAGGTTAAGCCTATAGCAACATTTTGCGAAACTCAGGTGGCTGTCATCCAAGGTTTTCAACACATGCCTCATATACTGTTTTTCAGCAGATAAATATGACTGAATCATAAGGTAGGTAGACATATGCAAAGCTGCAGAAAGGTTGCAAGATTTACTTTAGCTCATCCAGCAGGACAACAGGGAGCAGACTGTTTTAAGACTTGCAGTCTCAAGATGTTTTCATTGCAGTCCCTGTATAGACATCCACTTGCAAGAGGGCTTCTGAGGGTGAAGAAATTACTAGCGAAGCTTGGTGTCAAGCAGAGAAACAGTTAAATCATCTTACAGAGGCAGTGGCGGCCTCAGGTTATCAGGCAGGAAGAAGGTTATACGGGCCCCAAGGGCTGAGGCTCCATACGATGTAGCAGCTACACATGTTGGGGAGGGAGAGGTTTCAAAGTAGGCCTTCAGTCCCCTGCTACTGACCCACTTAATGGAGAACCATGCATGTCATGTCCTGCCTCTGCTAGGAGATGCACAGACAAAAAATACATGCAACAGCAGTTACGTACTGAGTAAAGAGAAAGGTTGATCAAGGATTTGGTTTAATATTAAATTCCCTGCATAGTCTTTTTGCAGCATTGCTCACCAAAGCTTAGCAATAATACCACCACCATTGGGGAATATTCCACTCTGAAAACAACAATCTGAACATGAAGCATTTTACAGGCCTCGTAAAAAAGAGCCAATGGACGAGCTATCACAAAATGGAAATATCACAACAAACCTTGCCTGGGTCCTCGACGGAGCCCTTCAGCAAAGGGTCTTGGAACAAACCCCTAACTCCACGGACCCTCACAGATTCCCCTTGAGAAAAGAAGGAATTGCATCTTCCACCTCTGAAATGTTCTTCCTCTAATTTGGGAGCGTTCACATTTTCATAGCACATAGCAACTATACAGCTAAAGTTTTATGGCAGAGTAAAACCCTGCTAAAGAGAAAGGGCATTAGTCATGGATCTGCAAGTGGGACACAGGGGCATGACTATGTCCCCATTAACACCTCACTGTTGAGGCCTGTGCTTCTCTGTCAAGTGATATAACTGTGGCTGGTACGCCTCCATCACTGCCACCTGAGGGGCTGCGCCCAATTTTAGAAAACCTTATCTCAGCTTGCATTACAGGGTAAGAAAAAAAAAAAGGCTGTATTTTGAGACATACCTTCTCATACGTAGGTAGGAAATGGCAAATATGAAAAGCTTACACATAGATTTTGACTGAATTAAGGACTGTTAAAAAGCAATGCATTCCTGTGGGGGGTGGGGGGAATAAGTGGAAAGAATTTCCTTATCATTAATGACTTTATGCAATACCTTTATTTTGCCACCCATAAGATAAGAATAACTAAAGTAATATTTTAACTGTCAAAAATATTGAAGTGCTTTCAAAATCTCAGACACTATGAGTTAGTACCTTCTTAATTACTTCTCTGTGGAGACACAGACTCGTGGAAAAAGCAAAACAAGGAAAGAAAAAGGACCCCAAGCTCTCATCACAAAGAAAATTTCCTGTTTATTTACAGTTAAGGTTCAAACCTTCCTGTGTCAGTGTTTGTGACTAACATGAAAGTAAACAATTATGCTTTACCCATATCTACAGTGGATGCAACTAGTATTAAAATTTATCAAGTTAATTCCAGTATCCAATATATACATTAAAATATATCTCTACATCACCACTAAGAAATGAGAAGTGTTAACAGAGGTAAAGTCTCCAGTCATGCCTGATATCTATTCTGGCAGTTAATTTCTATTGTATTAACAATATTTTTTCCAATTGTTCATTGGTCATAATAACTACTGTGCTGAAAGGGAATATGAGAGCTTCCAAGCAAAGCTATCTAAAATTAGTAAGAACACCAAATTTAAGAATATAATGGTGCAGGGTTAGGAAAAAAATAAATCACAATTTCTGTCGTTGATGTATAACATGGGTATTAAAATCGCATTTTTTGTAAAGCAGAATATCCTCAGCATTGTAGGCTTTCTGGAAAAGCATTTATTTTTTGCAGTTTTAAATTTTTCAGTGTTCTGTGTTGTTGACAGTCCAGATATCCACTCTGTATTTAAGCTTACATTGCAGACCTATTAATAACATAAAATAATTTTCCAAAAGAGGCTCAACTTCAGAGTTCATTTGCTAGTGATAATTACAGGCTATGTTGCACAAAGCGTTAGTGACCCATAGCAATGCTCTGGGTCAGCTGGTCTGAAAAGCATAGGCCAAATTCTGCACTCCCTCTATTCAGGACATCTCCATCGATTCCTGCAAGCATTTAATGACGAAGTGACCAGCTCACGTTCCACATGCTGAAAAAAGGATGGGATGACAGCAGGAACGCACTGAAGACCCTGAGTTTTCATATAGTTTTTGAACGTGCTGGTTTCAGAGGGGCTGAAGAAGAAAGTATTTGAACATCAACACACCGGGATTTTTGCAGATCTTTTTGGTAAAGGAAAAAAAATGGCAATGTTCTACAGCAACAGTCAATCCACCAGAGAGGGTATTAGTTTGACATCAGTCCACCAAAGTGAACACTGCAGGATCTATTATTTTTATACCATCAAGCACGTATGATGATAGAGATGGGATTTCAGAGGCTGACATGTATTTGCATTAAACCAAGAAGAAGTTGAATTATAGACACATAAAGTCAGCACAAGCAGGGGGAAAAAAAAAGGCTATTGAAATCACTCATAAGACTAATTTGTATTCTCTGTTTTATATCCCCAGTTGCAAGTCTCTGCTTCCTCTCCTCACTCCATTTTTATTCCTACACTATAAAAAAAATTCCAGCATCTCTGACCATGCCTTAAACCTTCTCCCACCCTCACGTCCCTGCAGGTCACACAACTCCAGCCTTGCCCAGCAGTGGTATTTGCTGTGGAGGTCCATCTGCCAGCCCACAGCAGCCTAAAACAAACAGGTCCCTGCTGAGCTCGTACCGCTCCCACACAGGCACTGCCTTGGGTTTTCTCCCTCCATCCAGCCATCAGTTGTCATGAAACCTGGAGAAACTCAATTGCCTATTGACACCTTAACCCCTTTGTTAAATTTGGTGGAAATGGGCAAACTGCTAAAGACAGGGACTGCATAAGGTTGATCTCATTAGGAAACAAGGCTGATAAGAACGCGCATATTGCTATAAAATACAATGCTGATGTTATTTGTGAAGTGTAGCATGTGTACATCGTACTTTGTAAAGCATGTAGAAACAGAAGGGCCCTTCTCTGAAAAGCTCTGTCTAGGTAAGTGTAAATCAGTATAAGGAACCTGGAAAGGTGAGCTATCATCAGCGATCTAAACTAATTTCATCTACAGCACTGAATGTACCGTACTGGTTTTTCCTTGGGATTTTTCAGGAAAATATTTTCCAGAAACACTGCACACAGAAATCCCACCATGCTGCTTATGACTGGGTTTTGCTTTGTTTTGTTTTCCTGGAGGAATGTCACAGCTATTTCTAGAGTGTTTAGATTCCTTGTATTTATTGCTTGCATCTTAATGCAGATAAGTAGCTCTCAGCCACTTACCATATATAGTTTACAGAACAATTCTGTTCATACCTTGGAGTTTTAGGGCAAATACCTGAAACAGCCACTCACGATGGGATATTATATTCACTCTGCTTTTTCTCACTCCAACTAACTTTATAAGTATAGAATTACACATTGCACGCTCAGTACACTGATCTAATCGCTTGTCAATCTCATGAAACGTGTTTCTTTTAAGGTCTTTAATGCTGCTTCTAAAATGGATGAAAAATTTCAAACTATATCTACTTTAAACACACCCTCTCTCCCCACAAAAAGCCTTATTGGGAAGCCTCCGAGATGTGCAGCAGATAAAAAGACTGCCTGGAAACTGTGTTTGTTTACTTTCTATGTGCAGCCAAAACAGAGTTAGAATGCAAAGGAAATATCTATGAGCTCCATTTTTCATAACACTCGGAGCTTAGGTAAGGCTTTATTCCAAGCAGAGTGTTGGAAAGTGCCGTTATAGAACTGTTGGATGGGGTGCAATATTGCCTAATGATCAAATGCCCACAGGAAATAAATTTTCTCCTAAATGTGAAAAGGATCCTTAGCATTACATTTACTTTTGCTACGTACTCTCTATGAAAATCCTTCTACTTCTACTCATTAAAATTTCTTCTTGCCACAGAACTGTATATTGTACTACTTAAAATACGTAGCAAAGCTGGGCTGCCCAGATAACGCACGGACTTGTATAAAACAAAACACTGTTCTCCCTTAATAGAAATGCTTTTTTGACATTAGCTTTGATTAATTCATAATTCATTCACATCTGGACTTGGTGTGTATTCCTTATATGACAGAGGGGAAGAGGAAAGGTATTAGGGACAAATGCTACTTTGAGGTGCTTTGCAGTAGCCTCATTTGTGCCTCCGGAAGTTTCTTGTATATGCAAGCATGGAATTAATCCCATTAAGCAAAGTGTTATCCCACCAAATTAGCCATTAGATGTGCATTAATTATTTCAATCTATCCCTTGAAAACTGTTTGGAGAAGTTACTCTGTTTTTACAGACAAAAAAAGCAAAGCTATTCAAATAAATAGTACTCAAGAGGATTATATTCAGGTTTATTGCATCCAAATGGAAGAAGAAACACAAGTGAATGTAAATAAATGGCTCAGTTCTCTACCCACTAAAGACCAGATTCTGTAATGGGGTGAATTCGTTCTCCACACCATTGATTTCAACAGAAGTGAGCACAGGCCATTTAATTCAATGCGAATAGGTTTAGTCCCAAAGCAGACTTGCACATACCTTCAAGGACACATAAGAAACATGTAATGTTTTGCAATAATTAAAAGATAGACACAAATGTTTTTTCTAACACAATATTCATTATACAAGAAATCTTTCTTACTGTAACAAATTTAGGTCTGGGAAGCTATGATGTGATTTTTTTTTTTTCCTGGAAAATAACTTTTCTTTACTCTTTTCTTTAGTTTTACTGTATTCTACCCTGCTTTCAGAGTAACTTTACAATTTGTTCTTCTGCAATTCGTTTTTACATGCCTACACATCAAAGGCCAGAAAAAAAAATAGTTGTCTCTGAACCCTTCACTTTAAACAGCATTATTTTTATACAAATACACCCCACAGCATGTATTTCTGTTTTATTAACAAAAATTAGCAATGGTTTACTCAAAGTCCATTACAAGAGCTACATTAGAATGATTTACTACAAGGCAAAAAAAAAGGAGGAAGGACCAGATAGTTCAGCTCATTGCAGAGGACCAAATGTATGTAACTAATTCTCCAAACAATTTCATTGAGGAAGAGCACAGCACATGCACAAGAAACAAAGGTCTAAGAGAAAAGTCCGTGTACATGAAGCAAAAGAAGTCTGGCTTTATAACCTGCTCTACCTGATATTGTTTAGAATATGAAACAACTGATTCACAAAAAACAATGGTGAAAAATTCATTGTGTATTTGTCCTGTCAGTCAATTTTCAGCTTGGACATGACACAAAAAGTCATCACCTAACAGATTCCATGCAGTCACCTGAAATTTCTAGAATACGGTGGCATCCACTGTCACATAGTGGTTTTTTATCTAAATTAAATACGTGCATAAAGATCTAGATACAACTATAGAGCAAACATTATTTTAAATTAAACAAATACATTGCATTTCACATGCTGGAGAAAACACTGAAGAAAATTTCAACAGAGAAATAATAAGCAAAACTGCATAGACCCAAGATGGTTTTATTTTGCCAAACTAGTGCCATAAGCCCCCTAAAGTAAAATTTCCCTGCCTTGTTCTCCTCCAGTGCCCCACCATTATGTATCTCGGTCTCGTGAGTTTATAATCAGCATAGTTAAAGTCCCTAAAAAAGAAAAGGTCCGACCACCTGGGACAGAGAAAGCGTCTGTTCGGGTATTTTATTACCATGCTAACGATCAGTGATCCATACCCTATGGTTTTAAGACATAGTTTACCAGCTTGGAAACAATATTTCTTCTCTTTTCTCTATCACATTTCTAGCACTATTATAATATTGGTAGCATATAAGGCAAAAAAATACTTTACAAATCCTAGGAAAAATCGTTATGTACTCTTTAGGAGCAGTAAATGAATGACAGTTTTATGGTGAGATTAATATAAGCTAGGTAAAGCTAAATAAATTGTCACACTGAATATCCTGCTTCACTTAAAATTCTCAGCTGACTACAGCATAGAAATACCCTCTAGACAGGCTGTTCAGAGATTAGTATTTCTGCAGCTTTTAAGAGATTACATTAAATTCTGCAGCTGGTTATGCTATCTGCAGAATAACCTAATACCAGATATCAGAATTTAGACTTCATGCACAACCAATTTGTAATTCAAGGCATAACTGAATAATTAAGATTTTTTAAAAAATAATATTTCAAAGTCAGTTATACTTTCATTTTTTTATGAAGTGTCAGTAAATTATATTTTAAAAACAAAATAAACACTGCTATTTTCATTTATCTTAGCAGATTAGTGCAGTTAGTGAAGGTATTACGTTTGTCTGTTTGCATACAGACTTGCTTCTCATCAGGATCATATTCCTCTTCTGCAAACTCCAGGCAGATGAACGATCAAGTTCTACTAGCATACAAGCAGCCTAAATTTTACCATCTATGCAGTTACCTATCAGTGCTGAAATTGACAATAAAAGCTCTAATCAAAGTTATTAACACATGTGGATCATCTTGTGAACTCTTTTGACTTCCCGAAACCCTGACCGACTCTACTAATTACCACAGAAATGTTTTGTGCTTATTCTAGTGTGGCTGATGACACCAGCATTTTCATGGAAAAAATGTATAGCCATTTTGTTCAATAATTACTCACTTTGCAACTGATGAAGCAAAATTAATATACTTGCTTTCAGTCAGGAATTGTATTTTATTTTTATTATTGAGCAGAATTGTAGAAGTGAAAGAAGTCGTTTCTGCATACTGCTTGTGATATTATAGGGAATTTGGCATTACTCTCTCAGTCATTTGTATCCGAGTTCCTCAAATTGCAAATGCACCGCTCTAAGAACCGCGTAAGAAAGAGAAGAACCCTAGCAGTTTCAGCAAAACCATGTCTGACTTTATTTAAAAATATACTTTATAACCTTATTAGGTTACATGGGAATGGAAACCTATAGAACAAGCATTGACGTAATCATAATGTGTTGAAATCAGAATGATCCTACCCAAACAACTGATGCACAAACTTCCCGAGTACTTGTTAAAAGGCTGAGAAAGTGCATTTTACACAGACAATCTTAACGGTGGAAAAGGACAGAAAACCATTAAACCGACTTCATTAAATTATTTTCTGTAGTTACCTACACACTGTTCAGTGTTTCTCCTATTCTTCAAAATTACTCTGTACTGTAAAAAGATAAAATAGGACTTCTAAGCACGAAAAAAGCACTTGCAGTTTAATGACATTCTCGGTGCTGATCAGAATAGTTCAGAGAGAAACAGAAAACGCAGAGCCATGACATCAACCAAGGGCACCCTTTCATGCTTGCTGCCCCCCTGGGCATTGCACACTAGACACTCTCCAGGCTGGTTTTAATAATAGCTTTATAGCCATAGTTAAGTAGAGAACGACTACTTTATTATCCTTTGCAGACAGATAAATCACATTTCTTACATCTATCCTATTTGCTCACTTCTATGCTACAGCTTTCCATCCTGGCCACTAATCATCCTTTTATCAGATTTTGTTAACAGCGATACGTTTCTCTCCGTAGATACTATACGATGCTATAGATACTATATGACTTCTCCTTGCCCTTCTTTCATATTCTAGATATGCTGTACTTTGACCAGAAAGGATCAGATCTGTCTTTCAGTGCGGACCATACAAATCAGAGCTTGATGCCATACTTCCAGAAAACCAAACGCGTTTTCTTGCTCCAACACCTTGCTGCTGCATCCCGGTGCAGCCTCAGAAAATCGCCCATCATTTACTACAGAGAGCAGCTCTCGCTGGCGTGCTGCGTAACGCCAGCGCCAGGCCAGCCGGGCCATTTTGGGAACTCCTCAGGAACTGAGCAGATCGCCTGTGATTTTTCTGGTTTACTTTCACCTGCCAATAGGCAGGACATGGGGTCAGCGAGGGAGGGAGCCTGCTCCCTTCGTCTGCTCACCTCCAGCACTGCACAACCTGCTCTGCTGTGCTCCATTGCCACAACAGGGGCTGGTTTCTTCTTTTAGAAATCACCATCCTCTGTCTCTTGGGTCAGGTTACTATCAGTAAGGTCATCTGTATTTTTTTCTATTCCATTTCTTCAACCTCTCTTCCTTGTTCAAGACAACTGATTTCTGGCAGCCCTTACAGTATTTCCAAGCCCCAGCTATGAAGCTGATTATGAAATGGCTCGAACATCCTTTTTACACAGATTTGTTCCCATGCTCCGAGAGAATCATGGGGGGCCACACTTGCTTGTCTGACAGCGCCGAAACAGAGCTCATGGTCTCTCACTCATACACACCCCAGCCCCTTTGAAGCCTCAAAGCGAGACATTACGCTTCCCTTCGACAGATACAAATCTACGCCCCTACACACCCGCCCCAGCAAACACACATCTGAGACTTGTTAGCAAAGACAGGCAATACCAGGTGCGTCTGAGAAAGCACTTGCTCAAAGAAGCTGAAAGCTGCTGTAACCGAGCTAGAAATCGTTGCCTCAAAATAAAGTAAGTGTAGGAGAGGGCTTTGTAAGTTCAGGGCTCTTCAGCCTCTCTTTTTACAGGAGGGAAATAAATAAAAGAAGTGCTTGACTAAAACAGGGCAATACCAACATAGTATTTTCCTTAAATCTGGGTCACAGGCATCCTTTTCCCAAACTTGAGAGTGTAAGGAGACTGGAGCAAGCAAGCAAACGATCCTCGGAGAAATGTTGTGAACAGTCAGATAGGTGACCCCACTGACGCAGGAAGCAGCAGTAATGTCTGGGATCAACATCCCACCTCTGCTAAGTATCAGACCCTGGTGAAAGACCGCATAGGTAGGTGTTCAACCAAACAAACACAGGCGTAGTGCCAACCCCACTACACAGCATGGGACAGCATACGCGGGGACTGGTTTTCCTTTGAAGTATCTGGCTCCAAAGAAAGCCCTTTCGACAACCTGAAGGCAATACGTATATGACGCAATCTTATACACCAACGCGCTTTTTTTTTTTTTAAGCAAGATGGTGGTGACAAGGCGATGTTTGTTTGTTTTCAAAACGTGGCTGTCTTTGCAGGAGTTGTTGCATTCGTCTATGAAATGGGACATGCCTGGAGAACTCAGCAGAGAGAACCGAATGCCTCAACATCTAATGTCCTGGACCTCTGCTGCCCGAGCTGAAGAATTTGGCTCTTGGCATATCCTGGGAGCTTGGAGAAGAAAACCACACTAAACAATCTTGTGTTGCACAGCCAGACTCAGGGTGCAACAGGGCAGTGCAAGTGCAAATGCTGCCTGACAGGCTAAGACAGAAAGGGAAGGCTACAAGGTCAGTTTTTCCTCTTTTTTTAATAAAAAGCAAAATACAAATCTCTTTTCAGAAGGCGGCTTTGACTCTGGAATTGGAAAATGAAATTGCCAGAGGGGAAAAAAAATTAACATCCATATAGAGTAACCACTGATACACAAATTCTCTCTCCCTCTCTTTTATAAGAGGCACCCAGAATAGCAGCATGAATTTTCAGAACGTTTTTGTCTACTCCCACTCCTTCATAATGAGCAACTGGAAGGTTTCAATCTGAATAACTGACTTCATAGATTTAGGGAAAAATAAGTCAAGTTACTATGTCAAAGGGCAAAAAAGCCCTGCTTGTGCTCTCTGGAATGTACTGTATTGGCTCCCATGAGCAAGCAACAAAACGCGGCTTCTGTCATTCAGAAGTCAGAATAAACATCCAGAAGTTTAAATTCAAGTCTGAAGAGGTTAGGCTATATCTTTCTTGTAAGAAACACAAATTCCAGGTAACCACAAAATACAGCACTGTTCGCAGAGCTGTGGTATTGTAGAACTTCTGGCATTAGCTGCAATCAGAAATGCAAAGGCATCACAAAATGTTTGTATTTGAAAGTTTTCTGCTTATTCAAGAAGATTAAGCCACTTCATTCCAAAGATGTGGTAGAGTTGCAATAATCAAAATAAAAATCTGTACTGAACTTTTGATAAATATCTTCAATTCAACAACATTGGTTTTGCCTTTTCCCCATTATTTTGCATTCGTGTTGCCTCAGAGCATTCTGCTCCTGAAGTGACTATTGATAAGCCAGTGACAGATATACTGAAAGAAATACAGAGATATAATAGGATTCTACTCTGATGCCATCTTCCAGAGCTGTTGGACGTGGCTAAATCTGCGCTACTATTCAGTTTAAATGAGCGCCTCAAACTTTTTGGTTCACTCATTGCCATTTTCTCTTCACTTAGGTGCAATGTGCTTGCTGTCTTTCCCTTTCATATAAACATACGCACAATACCACATACCAAGGGTGTATATGCATACGTATATATACGCACACACATATATGAGGGGTGTGTGGTGTATCCATGTATGTGCGTATATATAAATATATCTACAAACACTCACTCCAGCCATTTCTTCTCATTGCCTTGGTGGGTTACAGACCAGAGCAGGGAGGATGCTCAGCCAAACAAATCACTCGTGTAACACCAGTGACTTTCAGTCAGGCAGATGCATGTGTGAAAGGAAAAAAAAAGATTCAGTAATGAAGGGAGCCACCTGCCCTGCTTTGCCTGGTTGCAGGAGAGCTTCCCTGCCTCCCCCCTCACAAACAGGAGGGTGCCGGCGACCGCAGCGCAGAGAAAGCCACACCACCTTTGAAAGGGGTCTCAGCACAGGGCTCCCACCTCCCCAGGGGTTTCCTTCTGCAGGGTCCCTTCCCCTCCAGGCTGCACTGGAAAAGCATGCCCATCATTAGCGTGAAACACCTTCATCATCCACCCAGCCTGGCTTTAGTGCTGTGTCCCTCTTGCCTCCTTTCACATCAGCGTCTGGTAGGAGAGGAGTGGAAGGGGTTTGGGGAAGGGCGATAAAAAGCTGAATAACAGTAGGCAAAAGAGTCAGAAAGCAGCTATGGGAAAGAAGAGTAAGCAGCTTTAAATGGATTCATAAAAACAGAAAACAACATATTTTCCACTTGAGCGGAGAGGGTACTGCAGATTCATTTATAATTTGCCTCCTATGTTTAAAGGAAGAGACCTAAGCAATACAGACAAAACAGTGGAAAATTAAACTGTTTCATCTATTCAGCATTTTCTGTCCTGTTCTTACTGGTGGTAATCACCCCTATCAGTGGGCAAGCCCTGCCTCCAGCTCTGGAAGCATCCCTGAACATGCCTGTATAGCCAAGGGACAGCTGACTCCCAAGGCACACAGTAAGGATTCCACTCATGAAGAGGGACTGGGCTGTTCTCCCTGGCCAAAATCTGTAATTTTCTGGGTAAGTGTGCTGTTTTCTTGCATACAGTCTAGGATTTGAGGGCGCTCCTGGAGTGCCAACTACACTATGTCAGGGACAATGCTAACACATAAACCAACATGCACATGTTAGTACTCACACCTGTGTGCTAGCCCTGTCTAATCCGCTATAATGTATTTCAACAATCTATTCTCTGGGACATGTGCTATCAAAGGGAGTCAAAAATGCTGCAAACTACATTCATACCTCCCACCCCAAGATCATGATAAAGAAAGCAGCATCCTCTGTTTTCTTTCTAATCAGAATCTTTGCCATCCACACTTTCAAGTTTTTCTGTCACTGAGAAGTTAAAAAAGAGTGTATGTATTTTTCTGAAGAAAAAACCCTAAAGATACAGGCAATCGCATGAACCCCAGCAGCCAAGGTTTGAAGAAAAATTATCACCTTTTTGAGACAGGTGAGAAATTAATGTCAGGTCAGAAATGTATTCTTCAGAGGCTAAAAAATTCAGATCAATAAATGAACTCAGCGTATGGTATCTTAGGCTACTAGAGAGTTTGGGTGCTGCTTTAGAGAGTTGTGTTTAATATCTTAACTGCATGGAGAAAAAAAAGCTATAAAATCAGCTGTTTGCTTCCTTCTCCGAGAGTTTATTTACAATATTCCTAACTTCTGGGTAATTGTTAAAGCCCAGTCACCACAGTCACAGAAGCTAAGTAGTTAATCAATAAGCAGAAACCAAAGTCTCTGTGGGAGAGCATGGTGTGTCTCCTTCAAAATACCACACTATGCTAGCCTAAAACTGTCCTGACATATAGCAGAGCTTCAGGTATCAAAAATTAGTTACAGGGCACCAGAAAATGAGAATGTAAAGTACATAAACCACATAAAGTACAGGCTGTTAATGTTTCTAATAAAGAGGACTAAGTTGTTAATGGAAAAGTAGCCAAAAAGGATTTTAAAATCATAAATTTTATTAAAAAAAAAAATTTACACGTTATTCTTCCACTTTCTTTTGATCTTAAAGTCTTCAATTGTGAGCACATATTATGTTGCACTTGGTATTTACACCACGTTACCACAAGAACATTTTCTTTGCAGAAATAAGAACGTGTTGAACTTCATACTTGATGTGTTCATTTACGCTAAAAGAGAAGTAACTGCCCAGGGCCCAGATTACGTCCTCCTCAAAGCAGCAAACTGAAGCTCTAACTTAAACTGGTAAGTTAATTGCCTGCGTGAACATCCTTTTCAACCTTCAGAAGAACCCGATAACTCACCCAAAAAAGCTGAAAAGCTGAATTATTTTGTCCCGTTGCACTTTGAAGAAAATGGTATGTGTGCTCTAAGTCACTCTAGTGACAGACATTCATACCTTCTGGTGCCCCAGACTGTTAGCTGAGTTTGCATGCTAAAAAGTTCCAGCTAGGTTTATCAATGTGCTATAAATAAAAATGATGTTTTCATTGCTAACACTGCAGTTGTTTTTATTTTAAAGAAACGAGATCTTACGGCACTAAAAAAAAGCGGCAAAAATACAGTTTTAATACTTTATGCTGCTAACCTGTATCCATGGAGTTATTTAAAAAAAAAAAAAAGGCAAAAAAAGGAATGAAAAAGCTCTCTCTTCGCTTAAATGCTCACAGAGCACAACAGCACAGAGTACCTGTTCGGAGGAGATTATGACTTACAAGCATTTTCTTTCTGAAAAATTAAAACCAAAATATTTTTGTTATCATTTTTGTTTGGTTTCCTGACATACCAGAAGTAGATATAAGACTATGTACATTTTCATGTAATTTTTCATTTTTAATACTCAGTAAGTTTTTTTTTTTTAAATATCAAACAATACATCTTTTCTAAATCAAAGAATCTTCTGGCTGTTATAAGGAAACTCTTGGGGGGGGGGGGCGGGGATCAAAACAGATAAAAGATTTCCACTTAACACCAGAAAAAAGTTTTAAGTCTCACTATTTTGGGATCTCTTCTTCTGGTATGAGTCAGTAACATCTCCTTGCTATACTGGTATTAAAAGATGAGCATTTATCCATTTAATTCACTACAATTATACATGAAACTTTGTAACAGCCTGAATTTTAAATTCAGTCTACGCAGTTTCAGATGGAGAAAATTCAATGACTGAATGGCAAGGAAATAACTTTTACTTAAAAACTTCTCTGGTTTAGTCAACAAGCATCTGCTCTGGGATATATACCACCTTCATCTCTCTTGCACAGAACCATAACACTAGCCTTTAATCAAAAATACAAGTGACAGAGGCCTGTCAGACTGCAGACTTGACCCGACTGGTTCACCAAAAAGTCAAAACTGAGTTTTCTGTGGCTTCGGTCTGCCTGGCAAGCACCAGCTCAGCTGCATACTACCGTTTACGATAAAAGGCAACAGCGGACCCCATGGGAGTCAGCCTCACACGCAGAAGCACAGGAGTTCACAGAAGTTATCGTCTTTCTGACTCTACGTGGGTTTTTCTTCTGCTTGTTTTCAGTCCCCGTGGTGCAGCTACATATGTTCCACTACCTAAGCTGCGCCCCAGAGTCACAACCTGATGATGCTGTGGCACTCGGAGATGTTTACTGAACAGCTCTTGTCACCAACACTTTCTTTCACTTAAGTCTTACAGCCAACCTGTTTGCCAGTACATCCCTTCCCACTGCAGAAAAGCTTTCCAACTCATCAGCATGTCTGCAAGTTTCAGATCAAAAACCAGAGGGTGCAATGAGGTCAAGAAGAGACAGTGCAGATGACCATTAATAAGCATTCAGCAACTCCTAAAGCTACACACGCAGCAAGGACTCATGCACCTGCTACAGAATGGCAGAAAACATTTGTAGAGGCAGGGAGGCATTAGGTACTGACAAGGTACAAGCAAATTTCGATAGGATGTGGTGGAAACAGAAGAGCCACTGAATTGCTAACTCTACGTGCTTTAAAAAAGAAGATCAGGATTGTATAAATAATTAGATTGCATTCAGAATTAAACAAAGCAAAAGCACAGGATACTTGACAAAGATATGACATATTGACAGTTCTATAACAAACAGAACAGGGTAAATATTTTTTGCAGGACTGAATTTAGTTATGCAGATAGCAGGGCAGGGATTAATGTCAATCTTAGGCACTCTGACACAAAGCCAAGCTACCATCTTTCCCCTATCACCTTCCTTTCAAGAGCCACGTTTTCCTGCAAACTTATTATGCCTTCAGCGCTGAAAAAAAATTAAAAAAAAACCCCAAACAATAAACCCACGCATGCTGGTTTTGACTAAGGGTCTTGTCCTGCTCCCTCTGGATTTAGCAGCACGCTCAAGGAATAGGATCCAATGTCGTTGTTTTAATGATACTTGAGTGTTTCATATTCGATACCATTAATGAGACAGAAAGTGTTAAAAGAGAGGAAAACAAACCCTGGTGTGGACAGTTCAGATGGACAACACAGTTGTTTATTCAAGCCTACTTACTTACCTGCAAGGGAGGTACTGCTATCACAGCTTCATGCTGTGTGAAATTCAACCACAACAATCTTTATGAGATGACTCCAGAGCGCTCTCCAGGTTTCTGTGCTCATCCTCATCTATGTAAGCAAAACTTTAGGAAGGTCATTTCTACCTTTGCCTTACAGGTCACAATCAAAGCAGTGTTTGAATTGCATCTTGTCTCTGAACCACAGCTTGGCTTCCCAGGATCATTTCTAACATGAAGAAGGTGATATAAAGGTGAGTTACTAGGACATCATATCTACAATTCTCCCCCTAATCTTATGCTTTGCTGCTTATCCTCTGATGCTTTCCCTTTTGTTCCCACCTTGGCTGTCTCTGCAAGTAGTTTAACCTTTTACAGAATATTTGCCTTGTTCTCTCTTCCCCTTCTTTTCATCTTCCCCTTTCTTCCCCCCTCCACATACACCTTACATAAAAGCTCTCCAGTTTTAGATAATCCAATAATAAATTACAATCAAATTCAAAACGGAGCATCAATAACCACATAATCCCATATAACCACAGAAGGCCTGATTCCGAGTAACCATTGAGGTCTCACTGCTCTTATTCATCTCAAGGGAAGATTTCGGTCCAACCCCCTCACAGCATCATGCCAAAAGATTCACCTGCCACTACCTTATAAATAATTTAATGTGTGTCTGATGACACCCATCGTATCTCACAGAATTACACGCACAGAATCACTAAGGTTGGAAAAGACCTGTAAGACCAAGTCCAACCATCAACTAACACCACCATGCCCACTAAACCACGTCCCACAATGCCTCGTCCACATGATCCTTGAACTCAGAACTATCCCACCTCCTCTCATGTGGGAGTGGCTTCTGCTTCCCTTCTCTCTACAACCGTACTATAAATCCTTTCGAGTTACTCTGTTCTCCTTTGCTTCTTCCCTAACACTCCTCACAAGCTCTCTCCTGGTAAAACAGAGGGGTTGTAATGATTTCTCTTGGCACTTAGCTCTCCTTAGTCCCTCTGTGGGTACCCTGGACTTGTTTTCTTGCAGGACACCTGCACAGCAGCAGTATTCCACAGCCTCGGTTTGTCCTTCTCCCGGAGACCCCAAAGCATTTGCACAGGGAGGAGGCATGTCCAACCTGCCGGAAATGTAACCGTGCCGAGATACACACAGGTTCCTGACGGCTCATCTGAAAAAAACAGCTCTAAAACCTCTCTGCCTACATCTGCCACGCCATTCTGGGATCTGAACAAACCAGGTACCTGACAGAAAAATTTTAGGAAGTTCCTAAAAAACTATTCCAGCCTACTTGCTGCATTTCTACCTGCAGACAGAAACTTCGCTGATAAAAGTCCTGTCGTTCAGAGCACCAAGGGAAAGATGAATGTCAGATGACTAATGTTGCTTTTCCATATGAAAAAAAGCCCTTATTTTAATGGCCACAATCATAAAGACTTGCCCCAGAGAACAGGTTCGAGATGCATGCTATATGCTCTTGGAAAGCTTCAACAATATCAGAACACACTTATTTTTAACATGCAGCATATTGAGATACTATACATATCAATAATAAACATTAAAAATAAAAGAGATGTATAATATATAAAGATAATATAATATATAAATATATATATGTATTACCTTAAGTGCTTCTTTTATCTATACAGGGATGGCCAAACTAGGAGGAAATAAGAAAACACTCTGTAATAGGTTACGCTGTTTTAAAGCTTGGGTCACTGGAATTGCTTAGGATGTTTGAGTCATCGAAAGTTATCCAGCAGCAACAAATAGTTAGCAGTATTGCCAGAATTTAAGTGGTTTAAGTTATATATAAAAAAAATACACGTGCACTATACCTAGCACTTGAAGATACTATGAAAATTCAAATCAAAGGTCTAATGCACCGGTAGTAAATTTTATCAGGTCAGAAACTCTAATGTAGAGTATTTATTAAAAATAACTCAAATACAGTCATTTTCTTTCCAGTGGCTGGGGGGAAAAAAAAGAAATTATTCTTTTCTCCCTTAGCTGCTCAGGGAATAGCTGTCTCCCAGGGGTATAGCTGAGCTTTTTACCGCAAATAGCATGGTACTTAATGAAAAATTAAAAAAAAAAAAAAAAAAAAAAAAATTTCTTTATTTCCACTTAGCTGTAGGGTAAGTGGGAGGCAAAGCAAGTCACTATCAGACTCAAAACAAGATTCCCAATTTCAAGAGTTAAGGCACTGAACTGTATTACCCTAACATTATAGAGACAAGATGAAGAAAAATAAGTTTACAATCCGGAGACAGTTAAAGCACTGAGACATGACAAAATTAAAAATAAAATGCATTTGGAGTTGTGCTGTTACAATGTGAAATGGATTATACCAGCTAGGTCTACATCATCTTTTCTTACATATTTGCATTTTTAAACAAAAACTGACACAAGAATTGGTAATGAGTTTTGTTGAATATATTCCAATTAAAACAGCAAAGTCTCTTAGCTAAAAAAAAAACCTAAAAAGAAGTTTCATGTGGGAGAAGGAAACAAGGGGAACATAGAAAAACATGTTGAGAAAGTAGGGTATATCGGAAGCAGGAGGAGGTGAGAACTGCTATGTAAATTCTTTTAAACAAACTCTTAATTCTATAAAATGCATTATCCTTCTGAACTGCATACCCAGTAATTCATGTCCCCATTTGTTTTTTCTTTCAGCTGAGTCCCCAGATCCTAGAATAAAGCTGTCACTTCAGGCAGCAGGTGCTTTCATTCCCGCCTCCAACCTACAACAGTTATGACAAGAGATTAAGAAAAACAGCTACCCCGGGCAGCCCAGGCTGGTGCGTAATGAACGGTTTAACCCTGGATAAATCTAATGACAAGTGTGGGTGGCTTTGATTGAAATGACAAGGCAGTTTGTCACCCGTTGCTCTGTCACAGAGATCAGCGGTGCTAACATTTTCTGCTGAGTTGAGGGGAAAGCAGCCCGAAACTTGCGCATTTCGGAGGCTGTGCACAAAAGACTTTGAAAACAAAAGGGGTCAGCCTCGGTGTTGAAACACCTCTCTGGCCCCAAAGAAGTTCAGCAGTGGAAGAGATGTAGTTTCTAAGAAGCTCTTGCAAGAAAACACCACTGTCGCTGGAGATGGACAGAAAATTTAAAACAAAAAACAAAACAAAACCACAAAGATATTAAGCTCTCTTGCTTTAAATTACCGAGAGACTTTTGGCAGAGGTACTCAGCTATTCAGTTTACCTTCACATAAAACTCCCAGTAGCAACCTGCGTTACTATAGGGGTTGTGTTTTGCTCATTGATGTGTGTTCAGTGCCCATGAAATGGTAACAGCAAGAGTCGATTATTATCATAAATCATTACATAGTCTGGAGGGCCCCAGCCCTCAACCACTGCAGTTTTGGATGATACTGTTTGTGGTGGTACAGGTGTACCTGCTTAAATACAGCAATTGTCCCCAGAAGACTGCACGTACCTCAATCCTGCAAAGATTTGTGTTTCTGTTTATTGTTAGCTTCAATTAGTGCATTAATTTCTGGACTGTATGAGGTGCTACGCAGTCAGAATCCAAATAAACAAGTGATAAAGGCTGGTAAGGGGCACAGAAAGAGGCAGTGGCTGTTTGAAGTTCACGTGGCAGATCAGTGACAGTCCTGGATCCAAAACCACCACAAATGGGAGAGGTATGTGACAGCATCATATGACACCCATCAGTGAGAGGCACTGCAGTTTTCCCCATATGAGAAGGGAATTAATATCACAGCTTCAGACCCTATGACATTATTGAACTTATTCGTCGTAGGAATTTGAAGACTGTGGCCTTACCATGTTTTCATTTTCTACACCCACACAGAGCCTTCCTGAAAGCCCGTCTGGTTCTTGCCATTAGCTTAGCCTGGCAAGTCTATCGGGGAAGACATTCGAAACATTTTCAGCCTCTGTGTCTGGAGAAAATTTATGGTGGCTCCTCTGCCTCCCACTCTCCCCACTCCTTCTCAACCCCTGCTGGTATAAATATACATACGTTTTCAGCTACAGATGCCAACATTTTGAGATAATCAAATGTGCATAAGCCTGCTGCTTTGCAAAGGCCAGTAGCAGCCTTGCTGAGGGTTTGCTACCCAGCACTAATCCTAGGACATCTGGGTTGATGCAGACATGCTATCCAGTCTCATAGCAATCCCCTGGGAACTCAAGACCTTATTACTGCTCTTCATATGTATTTTGCTTGAAACAAAAAGAAAATGCACTTCTCTATTAAGATGTTGCCAGAAATAAATCAAAAAGATGGACTGATACACTTCCCTTCCGCTGAAGCCTTTAATACAGCAGTTGCAGTATTGCCATTTCAACAGAAAAAGAGACTCAAAGCAAAGAGATTTCCCTTCTGGCCATAACACAACAATCTGTCATTTTGCTACAGAAGAACACATTCATGGCAGGTTTTTTGGTGGTTATTTTCATCTTGACCCCCTTCTAATGTCAGCTGTTGATGTCCAGCTCTTTCAAGGAAAAGCCAGCTTTGCTGTTTCGAACTCACAGATGGCTGTTTAAGAGAAATCCTGCTGCCTTACTCTTGTGGTTTCCAGCACATCTTTAGCTTTCCCAGTAAAATGGGTGGTATCATAGAAAGATATTATCTTTCTAACAACCAGTCTCAAATCTTGTGTCTGTTATCAGGTAAGACTTCCCTTTCCCAATGCCCTTTCTATCTTAACCCAAACGCTAACTAATGAATCTCACTCCTTATCTCCATGTTTCTTTACACTTGTCCTTTTGGAAAGGTATAGTAACCCTTCAGCATCCCCAGCATCCTGTTATGAAGAACTGAATGGATTTTAACCACGTTCTATGTCATACTGCTATGTCTGGGCTTTGCATGCTGGACATGGTACTTACTTTCTACCAACCAGATTTTGCTTTGGCTGGTGATTTTTAATTTTTTTTTAATTGGTGGTTGTAAAGATATGCAGAATATCTCACAACTCATCTACTACATGCTTCAACGCTGCATTTATCTTCCAGTCCTTTTCATTCTTGCTGCAACAGCTTGTGTGGAGATACTTTTCTTATCTTAACATGGGTTTCTATTTATGTCACTGGTTTTGTTCACAAATAGCAACATGAAACAACTTCCCCTTGCTTTGGCTGAAAACTCATCATCAAGGGTCCTGAAATACACTTTTGCATAAACAGTTTCTTGCCCACTCCAGCCTGGTCTTCCATTCTGTTAGTCTATCCTGGATTCAGACACGGAAACATACTATAGCTAATGGCTAAAGCAATTGGCAGTTTTATTGCTGGCTTTGCCAGAGACTTTCTGAAAGGCAATTAACCATTCTGTGCCTTGATTTACCCCATTAGAATAGAAATTACAGGAACATACTACTTCTGAAGAGTAGCATGAGGACTTACTAATGCTTATGAAGCACTTCAAATTTCTAAGAAATCGTTAGTTTAATGAAAGTAATGTGATTAGTGGCAAGTGCTGATTCATTAAAAGATTAAAAGAAGCCTACACTGGGGGAGTAGAAGGTACTCACGAGATGGTAATTGCTCAGCCCTGCTAGGAACACAGTTTATTCTGCAGTGTAGATGGTGTCAGGCCACATTCCCAAATCATGTTACAGCCCAACCAAAATCAAAGGCTATCACATAATTCAGGGACAAGGTAAAGACACAATTCACAGTCCTGTCTACACTTCGAGACCAAAATGCGCTAGCCACACTATAATGACAACTATCAAAAAGCAGATTTTGCAGTGTAGCTTGACTGATTTTACACAGTGGCTTCTTTCTGTCTGCTTTTACAAGAGTGTCCATTTACAGTGTGGCTTTTAGGAGATTTCCAGTTCATATTCCAACACTGATACTTGTTGAGGTGCTAATAATGGTCAAAAGTCTGGTATAGCCAAACTAGACTAATTTCATACACCAGGTGCAACACTCACACAGTTAGTTTCTGATACATGGTGCTGGGTATGAAGGCAACATCTCACACATTGAACAACATGGCATTCAGGCCTCTGTCCTTCCGTGACCTCACACAATCCACCCACTAGCAGTGGTCCACTTGGAGAAGAAAAGTGACTGTGGCAATGACATAACACCTTGGGGTAAGCAATGCGAACGGGCCTCTCTGATCAAAAAAAGATGTATCAAAAGTATATTTCCTTATGGCAGAGCATCACCCTACTCTTCCCTTACCAGACGGCACAATGAATTGGACTTACCTCCCTCTTTGTAGCCCAGTATGTCTTAGACTTATACATACAGCCAAGTAGATGGATGTTGCTGGTTTAATGGTTTCCTGTCTTGACTTCTTTCTCCTCTAAAAACCCAACCCATCAACACCTTTCCGGAGCTGACAGAATTGCCATGTTTGTGATCAACTGCTTAGATATCTTCTGTCATAAAAATCAAACATTTTATTGAAGTATAATCAAAATAAGTACAGGAAAACATTATGTTCTTTTTTTATTTTTAATTCAACAGACAAGTGGTTTGTATTTAATGGTAACTGCAGAGGCAGTTATTGCTATGCTAGAGAATTCAAACTTGTTATGATTCAGAAAACTGGGTTTTGATGTAAATTTTAGAGCCTGCATGTCACAGAGCTGCATTATGTTCACACTTGTCAGCTGGCTAACAAAGGTCATCAACAGCAAAAATTCAGAAATTAAACATATTCATGTTTATTATTGTTTGATGAATCCAAGCAAGAAGCTGCTGAAAAGCCCTTTCTTCAAATTTAGTTGCAACTACCATTGCCCTTCCCGTACCACTGACAGTTAGAAGAGCCTGTATATGAAAGGAAATCATGGGGGGGTGGGGATAAAAAAAAAAATCTTGTGTCTCCTAATTCCATTAAAAAGATCTGTACTATTCCTTTCTCCACCCTCAGGTTTAAATTCTCCTGAAGGGGCAGTAGTTTTAACCAGTTATTTTTCCTTTGTTATTTTCACTGCTAAAAATAAATTGCTACTGAAATACAGCATTAGATTCTAAAGAGTGGGACACATGAAGCTAACCGTAATAAAAAACCACACACAAACTACTTCCAAAGAGAAGAACAATTGAAGACAGAAAGATCACAGGAAGGGATAGGTGCAGCTTTAGAGGAAGAAATTAACTGCTTACATAACCACTTTCACATATTCCTCTCACCTAAAATGCACGCTTTATTGAATGTCCTTCACGAAATTACATCAACAACATCTGAATCAGAGAACCCAGTGAGCAGGTCAAATCATTATTTTATCCTCAGTAACAATCATTTAGTTCTTCTATTCTAAATTCTTCCGCTACGAGGTTTGAGGAGAGCTGTTTTGATTCTTTGTATTTTGATTTCCCAATCTGTCCTTCAGGGATAATAAAGGAAATCTAACCATATAAAGAGACGATAGAATTTTGTTCTGTCTCAAAGCTTTCTTACAGCAGGGAAATTACACATTTCTCTAAAATAATATCAAAGGTGTTACTCTTAGCAGGCTCTTGTTATTCAACAGATTCAATATTTTAAAGCCAGGTAGCCCTTAACTTCCAGTAACGTAATTCTAAAACGTGACAGGCACACACACAAAGCCTTTTTTTATATTAGAAAATTGTATGCATCTGATCTTATTTTTCAAGAATTATGTTAACATTATGCTTCACAGATCAGGGCAAACTGGATGTAATCAAACAGTATTTCACGTTTCATTAATATTTGTGTTACCCAAGCAAGATCTCCTATAGTTTAGTGAAGACCTGTATATCATTCTAATATACATACAGCTTAAAGTATTCAATTTAATTGTAGCGGTTCTTATTGAGTCTATACCTTATCTAATTCACACAAGAGGTAATTAGCCAGTTACTGTGATCTCAGATTTCACTCAGCAAGTGAATAAATAAGAAGAATGAAAAATAAGAATGCAGATAGGGTTTACAAGACTTCCTCCTAAGAAAGGGTGAATAAGGCACTTGTAAACTAGCTGACAGAATAAATATTGAAATTGCAGTTTCCTACTGGGAAGTTGAATCAGGGCAGATGAATCTTTAATGCATACGTGGATTATCAAAGGAAAGAAGTTTGTGTTGCTCATTCAAAAAGTGACTTCAAGTAGAGACTGGGTTATGAGTTCAGCATGTCAGGTTGGAAGGATACCTGGGAATGACTGACTTGCGCTGGACACGTGCAAGATGTTACATATGTGCATGTAGGAGAACATCCAGGGATATACACATAGTGTGGTCAGAGAAAGACAAATATCATGAAACTTTAAAAGGTGTTTATGAATTCACATTTCTGGATTTCCTGATTTCTGTTTGGATTTTCAAAACCATTTAATAGCAGTCTTTACATAATAAGTCTCAGATGTGTCACTGGTGGGAAAGTAAAAAACTAGAAAGATATACCCATACCTCTTGCTTATAAAAGACAAAATCCAGGTAGTAGTCAGCAAGGGAAAGGAAGTAGGACAGAAACAGAGGAGGTCCCAGCAGCAATAGCATTCACTGCCTTTGAAAGAGTAATGTAAAGCTTAAAGAAATATTCCATTATTCCTGACACCTGCTGAGAAAATATGATTCCCCCCACCTTGGGCTGCATGTATGTAATAGTATAACTTCACTTACTCACAGAAAACTGCTGTTTATCTGATAAAATATTATCAATAGATTTTGTAATTTTAATACGTATGCATATAGTGGTAAACAAACCCTTGCTAAAGATCATCTTTGATCCTTATTAAATGTACATTTAAAAATGGCTTCAATAATAGAAGAAAAATACATTATCATGCTGATATACCAAATAGCACATCTGAACTTAATGGGTTTGCACAGAGCTGCTTGTAACAATGCTTACAAACACATCCACGCATTTTTGTTCTGCTCTCCGCACATATACTTGTGCAATATGAATAGCATCGGTGTTTGTATCTAGCCATTTGCTTATATAGCATAAATGTCTGTAATATGCTTGATTAAGCATTGGATATTCTTGTGTATCTCTCAAATATGTACATAAGAACAAAGGACTGAGGAAGGTCTCCTTGGCAAACTGTCTCTTGCTCCTACAGCCAGCCACCTGAAAAAGCCCGTTCCATGAGCTCTGCAAACTGCTCCCAAATAAGAACTCAGTTTCTATGCCCTTTGCCCCAAGAATAACCTATGCCAAAACTATTTGAGTGGTGTCAGTCCTTCTTCTGATCCCCAGAAGTAATTCAGCAACCAGTCTATAGCTATTTTTTATACTGTGCATTCTCATTTTCATCTTCTCTTCTTCCCGTGTATTTTAGACAGCAATCATCACCTGTCTCAAATCCTCTGCACGAATACGCAAGCAGATGTTCCACATGCTACATACAAGTGTTGAAGAGGCAACGTTTTGATAAGTTACATGTAAACTCCATTCAAAGTGCCACTTGCCTTTAGGGCTCTACTGCCAAATATTTCACACTTTCCCTCGTCCCTTCTCAGCTCAATACTCCAAGATTGGAAGGCTTTGGAAAAATATCCGAAGTAGCTTTCAGGCAAGTTCACACCCCTCTGGTTCTCACATACGACACGGGTAATAGGTAAGTGCCATGCACTGAGCATTTTCCAAGCCACATTACAGATATTACCCTGTATAAGCCAAAACACCCTGAACAAAAGCTCCGCTGAAGTATAGCTCCCCTTAGGCAAGTTCTCTTCTCAGAAGCCAAAGACCAGGGAGTTCAAAACCGAGGTGCTGTATTTGGTGCCTGAGGCAAAAGAGGCTACATACACTGAGCAAATAAACTGCAGTCAATCCCCAAAGGAAGTCCTTGCCTTGATGCCTGGTTAATAGTTAATGCATAGGGCAAGTCCTCAACAGCCAGGAGCTACCTATGAGAAAAGCAGCATTCCGTTATAGGAAGATGGACAGCTGAGAGCTGAACTTCAACATCTACTGAAATAGCAAGAATGATTTCCATTAAAAATAATGTATGTTTTAATTAGCCTAAATGAGATATTTAGACACAATAATCATCAGGTCTTAGCACAGGTGTTCTCGTGGGAGTAAAAGGTGGCTAGAATAATTGCTCAAGTATATTTGCAATCCCAGTACTGCAGTCTCTAAACAATAACACTCAGACACCAACCAGCTTAAACACCATCACGTTAAGAGCTGTACCGGCATGAACAGTGACAGCATGCATGTGTTGCATGGAGCGCAATAAATGTTTTTCATCTCTAGAGCACATTTTCTAAAGAGCTCAAGATGCTTTCTAAGTCTGAAATAACACACAGTCTGTACAGGGTATTATTTTTTCCTCCCTATCTCTGCTTCCAGAAGACTAACAGAATGTCCATAACTGAGCTTTTACCTTTTTGTTTCTCTGATCAGTTCAAGAGAAGGAAGGAAAAAGGTTGGCCATTTTCCCAATGCAAGCAAAGGCTGTCCTGTAAGCAGTAAGGGTCACTGTGAATGTAGCAGCAAATTAGACACAGCCACTATTTTAATTTTCTATACACAAAATACATTACACTGGAGGATCTAAAGGATACTTGACAGATCTCAGTTTTCAAAACTCCATCATGAAATAGGCAAACAAACCTCTTTGTTGATTAATTAAATACTAAAATAGCATATAGCCTTCAGGATTGTGTGTACTAACACATTCTAAGTGTTATTTTTGTATCAATAACCGGACAAGCAATTTAAAGTTAACAAAAACAGCTAACAGAATGGCCCATCTTGATTAAACTTGGACACTGGTTTGCTGGAAAGCCTACACACATTCCAGTAGCTTTCTAAAGGTTACACAGTAAATCAGCCACAATTAAAAGTACAAAACCTGCGACCCTGTTTTTCCATTTTCTTGCTTTATCTAAAAAAATTAGTTTCACTAAGGGGAGAAAGACTTCGTAGAAGTGAGGATGATAGGAATTTTCAGAATTATTTACAAATCCTTCAGACAAGATCCCGAAGTTCAAACTTCCCAATTTAAAAAGTTTATGTTCCATTCATATTGATTTTTCTTAGTATCGTAATAGCAATCTTCCTAATCAGATAGATTAAAAAGCACCAGAAGATACTTTAAAAATATTCAGAGCTAAAACAAAACAAGATAATGAGGAGTTAAGCTGAAAAACACTGAAAATTAAAACCTCAAAACATAACTGCTTTAGGAATTCAACATTATTTAACTGCAGACTTTGATAAAACCACTTTGTAAACTCATTTATACATGCAAATTGACAAATAAAAGCCGGATAGTATAGCTACTTAGAGGACTCTTTTCCTTGGGTATAAGACACCTTCTAACTATGCATGAAGCTGAACACTACTATTCTTTTATTATAGTATGATCCTGAAGCTTCAAAGGAGGTGGAGACCCCACTGAACCCAAAGGCACAGAATGAGAAACTTTCTCCTTTCCAAAACATTTGTATACACTGCAGTCATTATGGAGGCGGCAGCGGCTCACAAAAACGTCACTAAATTGGTTTCTAACTAGCTGATAACAGCATATTTCCTTCAGCATAGATCTTCATGTGAGCTGCAAAAATCTGGCTGAGCAGTTTGGTAAATGCCCAAGCAGTTTGCCTGAAGTAAAACTCATGCTGACACCACTGGGGAGCTGCCTAAACAAGACAGCTAATTTAAAGCTAGTTCAGGCATGTTTAAATATGCGGCATTTACTAAAACACTGACGTGACCTAATTAGAAGGGGAAAGTTTGACAGAAATTAAATACTATCCCCACATTATAGTTACAGCCTGTAGACAGCACGTTTAGATGTGAAGCTACTTGCCAAATCTTTTTAAATACCTGAGGCCCTCCTTTCTGGCTTCAGATAATCCTTCTCTTCAAGAAAGGTCAGCGCATGTGCTGGGCTTTCTCAGATTGCCTCTTCTGATCATATTTCCTGTTGCTGACTCCCTCAGATCCCTGCATACCCTTAAGATTTAGTAGCCGAGGACCACCTTCTAAATCTTCCAGTCCTGTATAATTACATGTGGTTTCAGAAGTGGCAGAGAATTGTCAATATATAAACATATATTATCAGTACTCATATTGATGTTATTCTTATGTACCCGTGCATAAGAGAACAGCACCGCCTCTATGCCCCGTTTTGCAGACAGTCTCACACAGAGAAGCTGCTTAGGGATTCTGGTTGTGCTGAAATACAGTTGCTACTAAAGAGAGCACAGCAATTTTTGCAAGGGTGGATGGGGAAACTCTTAGATACACACTCCGCTCTGTAGTGCTGACCCTTACTATAAGGCTCTGCAAAACAGGCAAGAACATCATTAAGTCTTCTGCAGAACAAAGTACATGTAGTCCATTAACTCACTGCAAAGTATTAAATTGACTCTATAAAATACTACAACTGAAGTTGAGATTTATTTTCTTTTTTATTGTATAGGTTTAACGAGAAAACACTTGTTCATCAGAAACACTTGCCAGTACAAATTCTGATGGCATATTAATTAGGGAACATTTCTAGACTCCCATTAGAATTTCTCATCAAAACCAGCAAGTGTCTCTCAAACGGCTTAAAGGCACGTGGGAGTCCCGTTCAAGCTCCTGCTCTGAGTCAGACAGAATAAAGACTTGAATCTGGGTTTCCCTCTTTCCAAACACAGAACACTAATTGCTCACAGACTTTGTTTGGTGTCTCACACAAATACTTTGGAAGGGTTTGGTTTACTCCAGTGGAAAACAAGGCGGGGGGAAAATTAAGATCTTGCTAAGTTTTGCAGAAAGTTCCTTCCCTTTAAGCTCTATTTTAAACCTCATATTCATTCAACTAAAGCCATCATGTCTAACAAATAGACATTTGGCCCAAGATGTAAAAAGAAGAGCAAGAGAGAAAGAGGGCAAACCTGTTAGCTACTTCTTTGCAGCTGAGAAAGATAAAGTCAGATAAAAACACCTTGGAAAAGATGTTACAATAAGATAGGGCTGAAGGTTCATATCTGTAACTTCTTTAAGAGAGTTATAAAAAAAAAATAAATCTTCTGTTGCTTTTCCATCAGAAAAGACATAGCTAACAGCAGCAACAAATGCATTATAATGCTGCTGGGTTTTGAGGCAAGTAGCAAAATAACATCTGACTTATTAGAAGAAAAGACATTAATTTAACCTCATGAATAGACAGGAGAGGGAAAATTCCAGTTCTGTCTAGTTCACATTAATACTAGAGACATCTGAAATTTAAGAGAGAAGTCAAAACAAGATAAATTAAAGCTGCCGCTTCTAAGGAGAATTTATTTTGTGAGAATCGCCCGTTTTTTTAACATTTGAGTCAAGGAGAAACACTCGGAGATGTGATCAAAACGCATCCTTAGAAAAAAAAGTCAAATAACAAATCCGGTATGCATAACTTTTCACATTTCATTATGTTTTAGGCAAGGCTCTTGCAAAAAACAAACATCTTGAAGATCTGTAGTTATTTTCGAACTTTTGGGGATGGACCATAATTTTGAAGTTACAAGCAGTCTTCATCAAAACTTTAGACCACATCTAAAACAGCATTGCTAATCATCTGGGAGGTAGTTGCCTTAAAAAAAAATTACTCCGAGTTCTCTCGCAAGCTTTCTGTATAAAGAAAACGGACAATGTTGTGCTATTTTCAATAAAATTATTCCTAATTTGCAAGGGAAAAAGAAATCCATATTCTCAGCAAACTGTACTGACCTTGATGCAGAAAGTAGAGGCCATCTACCAAAACTGAGGATGAAAAAACAATCGCTCCATGCAGTGGTTTGGGCTTTCAAGGGAGTTTTTTTACAGCTTGCCGGCAGTCCGTGGCGACCCATCTGTGCCTTGACCCACATGGACCCGGTTACGGCACTGTGCTGTGGGTGCTAACATTCACTGCTTAATTCTGCTCATGTACAGCATGGTGTGCATGTGTAGGCAAAGCTCCCATCACCTCCCTATTCATACAGAAGTGAGACTGAGTCCTACTGAAAGCATAATTAAAATTAATTTTACTGAAAGAGACTTAGAGAAAATTTTTTTTTTTCATTTTGGATGTTTATTCTGAGAAGCTAAATTCCAGAAAGCCTTTATGACATACATTAGATACTCATTTTTTAAAGTAACTGGAATGGTGTTTGACCTTGTGTTTGAAATCCAGATCGGTTAACCTTGCTTATCTTCTCTGGTCCACTGGGTATAGTCATGCTTATAATACATGAATGCTCAGTTTTACATTTAAAAGATCAATAGTTTCAAGAAGTTAAAAATTAAGCAACTTGTGATGGCGTATTACTCCCTTTCCTTCTCCGGAAAAGGGAAAATCAGAGGATGGTTGTTGAAAATGGTGGGTTTATCTTATTTACTTTCACCAATTCTCTTTAAGCTTACCACCTGCAAAGATTTAATTCTTATACTTTATTCATCAGAATAATCCCACAGCAAAACTTATGCAGAGAATTTACATGTCCAGAGAGATTTTGAAAGAACCAGAAGCCCATTACTAATGAAGAGCATGTTACAGGTAAATGAGGAGAAAAAATTGCAGGTAACAAACAAGCATGAGGTCAGATCTATTGCTAGTATAAGCCTCCAAAGTCAGTTAATTATCACATGGATTACTTTGGTTGTGTTGCATTCGTAACTCTTCAAATTTCAACAGACTATTAAGTACTGAACCAATATTAATAGCAAGAATTTTTGCATTTCCTGAGAAATATGAAAATAAAAAGTTGTAATAAAAAATCAAACAGAAAAATGCATACTTACATTACTTCATACAGCACCAGTCCCATACACCTCTCCTGAAAGTCTTTTATTACAAATTCCTTTAACAGGTTCTAGTCTATAATGACTAAGACTTTAAGAACGAGTTCACCTGTGCATGCTAACTCAGTCAGGTATCATACCTTTAGGTAATAAACCATAAAAAAATGTAAAATAGCAAATAAATCGTGAAAATTAGCAGCAAGTTGTTAGGAAGAAAACTGTAGAATTGAAATAACTCTCTTAAAAAAATTATTGAAAGAAACTGATTTGCTACAAGACATTTTATGAACAGAGCAACTATATTCAGTCACAGAACTGTTTGCTTGCTTCTTAAAAACTGCCTTTAGTTTAGGTAGACTTTTATTACAAGATACCAATTATATAATATTTCCCTCTCTCTCTCTCTGTATCCTGTCTTCCTTCCTTCAGAACATGATTCTTAACACAACTTGCAAGACTTTATTCTACTTTTCAATCTTCAGAAATGCACTTGCATGATTTCACGAAGTGCTGCTGGAATTACTTTGCTGACATAAAAGCCCAAAGCGATGATACCATGCAAATTTGCATCATGGAGAGAGAAACAGAGAGAGAGAGAGAGAGAAAGAGAGGGAGATGACTCCACATAATTCCGGTAAGACTTCTTTCTTGCAATTGGTTTTACATGGCTGGATGGGAAACAATGTAAATCGCAATAACACATAGTGGATAGACACAGAAATTACTTTTCCTACCAAAGATTTGACGTTGGGTTCTCCAACTGAAGTTTACTGATATGCGACCAAAAAAAAAAGATCTAGTATTATAAAAATTATACCTCTATAATGTATAATATTATAAGAGTCAAAATTTTTCATTGCAGAGGTTTAAAATTCTTCTGTATTAATTGTGAGCTGTAAGGTCCCAGCCCAGGAATCCAATTTACATATACTTTTTAAAGACATCATTCAACCGTTCAGCTATTTCTGAATGACAAAACAAATGTTTAATAACTAGAAACATGCAGTACCTAACATTAGGAAGATGATCTCTTTCACTGAAATGATGTTTGCCGAGAGTATTTAAAAAGTCGCATCGTCACACTATACCAAACTCTTGCTTCAAATTGATCTGGTAAGTAATAAATAATTATCATATGTTAATTTTTAGTTTGAGCTGAATTTCTGTATTAACTAATTCAAAATAAATGTTTTGCAAACGAAGTATCTAATTAGTTTGGGCCCTACTCCTATACACAGATCCCTGCGCAAAGAACCTCGATCCACTTGCAGGATCTGTGCAAGTGCAAGGGTTTGCTGTCACCCATCTAATAGTTAGCAACTGAAGGCTTTTCTGTTTTGCCCCTCCCAAGTCTCAGTTTGCTTTGTGAGGAGATATACACCATGGGGAACTGGAATGAATTTACAATACATACTTGCGCATTAAATATTTGGGAATAATTTTTATAAATAGCTGGCTCTGTTTATTTCAGGTTTGGCTGTCATGCAGATGACAGCAACATTCTAAGCGAAATGAATGCAAAACACCCATGCTCCTGGCTGGAACAAACCGATTATGAAACTTGGACGAACAACCAGAAAAAAGGTTTTTTAGTCACATAGCTCTTTCCTTTATTCAATGGCCAATGTACACTTACCTGAAATAAAACACCACCCAAATTAGTATTCCCTCATTAATTTCCTGGATACCACATCTTATCCCATTAGAAAAGTGTTTAGTTCACTCCTCTGATTTGGTTTTTTTTAAATAATAAAATTTGTTAATTCATTTTTATGATTCAAATTTGGGGCTCTTAGGAAAGCTTCTCTAAGTGTTCTCTGGTTATAAGTGTTTGATGTTCTGTTCTTTTTGACCAGGAAACTATTTTCAGTGCTTGCCAACCATAAGCATTACAGCATCCTGAGGCAGGCTGGCCTATCACCCCCCAAAAATAGCAATTGCCCTAAAAAAAAAAAAAAAAAAAAAAAAAAAAAAAAAAAAAAAAAAAGAAAATTTATAAGTGACAGGTTATATAGCTGGTTTGCTCTTTTTCCATATCTGGAGCCATGCAGGCTTGCATTTTCAAGGTTTCCTTTACAAGCTAGAAAACTAGAAAAGTTTCTTTATGGTGAAAGTTTAGATTTTCACCTAAGACAACAGCTTAAAATTTAAGTAAATCATATATGGTGAGATTTCTTAAAGAAACCCACAAGTGCTGGCAACGAGCCGCCCTCTAGACTTACTCAGTGTGTCCTACTACAGTTTATGCTATCATTTGTTGAAAATTTGCCAACCTTTTTCCCTTGTCAGCCTCCATCAAATTCTAATTTGGTATATGTTTCACCTCTGTATTCAAAGAGTTGTGTGATCATTATGGCTTCTCCTTCGCTTAAAAATATAACAAATTTTAAAATATTCTGCAACTCAGGAGGAGTCAGGACATAGATTAAGTTTTCACTACGATTATATCCCATGAAAGAAACAGGCCAAATAATATGAGCATTTCATCAGTCTTTGCAGCCTGCTTGCCAGAAACACAACATTTAACGTACTCTCACATACCAAAAGTACGTGAAGATGGAAAACTCCAAACTTGCTGTTCTTCTCATAAGACTTGACAGATATATAGCAAAGTATTGAGAACAAAATACAAAAAGGGCTTCCAAAGGTTGATGGTTTATTCCTAGGAAACTTGTAGGCATTCAAATATTACCAATCTATATAGTTCAAAAATTGAGATGGCTTCTATCCCTTAAACACAACTTGCACAGACACCAGTGCTTGTGATCTCTGAGGCTTAGGATCTAGCTGTTTTCACTTCTATTTTTAATAGCTAAATCGTCAAAGGAGTGAAAGAACTACACATTGGTAAGTCTAACTTTCACAAAGATGGATATATCCATTGTATGTGGCTAAATACATGCATTTCCACTGCCTCAAGATCTATGCATTTGAATGAGTAGACTAAAGAACTGCGAACTAAACTTTTCATTTGCCTGCACATTTTATCTGTTTTATATGAAGTTATAAACCAGTTGCATAGGACAAAGTGGAGTTAAATGCCTTCATTGCTTTCCTGAAAAAAAAAAAATCTGATTTGAACTGTGAAATTTTAAAAGCTAAAAATACTACATATTTTTTAAAGGAGCAGAACTGAATTTGATTAAGAAAACAATATTCAAACCCAGTCTCAAAATATTATGTTATACAACAGTGCAAACTGGAAAAATCTGCAAATTTTCAGCTTCTCACAAGCTCTGGAATAGCATAAATTGTTTTCTTAATGCTAAAAAGAAACAGCAGTAAAACTTTGATTTTGCTGTTTATCAAAGTCATATCAGTAGAACAGTGAAAATCAACAATATGCGTATGAGTACACATGCACACGGACAAAGTAGATACCTTTAACAGGATAGGTATTTTAAGTATTTTTAAGAAGTATCTTCCATTCATGCCACCTAAAAATGCACTCTCTTTTCTTTCCAGAATAGCTGATGCATCTTACAGTTCTACATACAATATGGACAATCAAATATATTGTGAACTGGAGGAGGGGAGGTAGATTCGATGGTTATCTGCAACTGTGCAAGCAAGTATTTTTTCTTTCTTTTTTAAAGGGAGTTTGGTTACAGTTTGGAGATAGTTAGGAAACAAATAATTTATTTTTAGGTATATCTTTTTTTCCTTGCTTGCGGGTTTACTCATGGTGCTAGTCACAATTCAAGTTTGTGTGAATAACAGAAAATGGTTGTCAAAAGCGTTCCTCACATGAACGTTCATTCATAAATGAAGTTCTCATCCCCTTTAAGCTGCTAGTGAATGTCCTATTTTTCCCCCACTTTGGCTTTTTATCCACATAGTCTTACTTAAGAAGGACACACTTACACAGGAGAAATATATTTATATTTTCAGATAGCTTTCTCTATTTTGTATGTGCTTCCCATCTAGCATACATGAAAAACCAAAAAGGAATGCGATTATTAACTTGTTTCTTCACTCATTAGGATTTTGCTTGGAAGGGTTCAGATAGAAAGCACTTACTCTATAACAAGCATTAGAGAATTGAATATAGCACTGCAAGAGCTCAACAAATGTTCCTTTACAAAGAAAGGCTACATTTGCCTATGTTTTGTTCCATTTGCTAATGTGCCAGTTCATAGTTTCTTCCATGAATTATTAATGAATCATTGTGAACCAGCAGGAGAAAAGGGAACTAAAACGTGTAAAATTAAGCCTTTAGATTATTTTTATCCCCCTAGGTGTAACAAGAATTCGACTAGGAGAACTTAAGACAGCATATAAGGACATGGGAATGGTAGCCAAAATAGTCTGTATTTACTGATAGGCTTGATAGTCTGATAGGCTTGTAAACAACTTTTCGTTTACAAATCTTGTAGTTTGCAGACCTGCTAAGTCATCTGATGAAAAGGAAGGAACAAATGAACCCTAAGACTTATTACCCATCAATTTTATCTTCCTGTCCATGAACCTATTAAAAAAAGGCTCCTGGCATAATGGGGCCCAATGGCCAGAAGACACAGTTGTGCAGAGCAGCAAAATATCGTGAAAATAAGCTGTGCAAGTAATATCTGCCAAAGGCTGACATGTTTTAGTTTCCGCAGAGTTAGCAAGAAACAGGACACTGTCCAATTCCGTTTTGCAGACAATTTGAGAAAAGTGATTTTGTAAAGAAGTGAAAAACAGGGAAGGTCTCTATTTGAAGAACTCTTGTGCGTATATTTATATACACGTGTGTGTGGTGTATGTGCACAAATCAAAGTGTCACCTCATCAGCCTTAAAAAAAAAGGTAGCAATTCTACAATGTTCCCCACAGTACTGTTTTCTTGCCATTGATACCTGTCATACTTCAGCCAGAAAACTCCATAAACTGTACGAAGATTTTTGCCATTTTAATTGTGATATTTGGGTAGAAGTCTTTTAATATTCTTCTTATGTCTCAATGAACAACATTATTAATAAAGTAATCTGCTCAGAAATTCAAATTATTTATTTTTATGCACTTTTTAACAGAGGGGTTATAGGCTAAACTTCCAGATGTACACTTTTGTAGCTTTGAAAGGGGAAACACAGAAAACTAAATGTGTATATGATACGGCTTCCCTCTAATTTCCCAAAGGCCAAGTTTGAGCATTCTGAAATTTGTGGTCTGTGTCAATAAATCAAAATCTGCCTCAGAATTTGTGGTCCATCTCTAGAATTACTTCTTTTAAAACAATTTTTTCCTCATATCGGACATATTTCCTTCAGTACTCAAAAGATCAAAAGGAAAGGCTTTGCAAGTTCTTTAGTCCCAATCTTGGTAGCATCTTTCAATTGACCATTTGAAGAATAAGCACAAAACACATCATAGTGAAGTGGAATGAACTCACTGTAAGGTGGTATTCAAAATTTGATTCGATGTATTCTTTGTGAATGTGAATACCCCTAAGACCTTTGCACCAGACCCACGTAGGGCTGGTTTTACCATCTGTAAACTGTATTACATATTTTTCAATAAAAGTTTTCTGCTAAAAATGTACAAATAGGAAGGATTGATATCTTGTGACAGGTTAAAGGGGGAAAACACAAAAAGATTTTTTTGTGGATGCGTTTTGACCTGAAGTAATTTCCATACCCTTATAGCCCTATATGCATCTATGGATACAGAGCAATGTACAAAATACAAGTACCAGAAGTATCATACTTAAGTACAGTATCATACTTAAGTATCAGAAAGGGACAGAGGCCCCGGAGGTTGAATGGAGGAAGAAGAGAAGGCATGCCTTCCACAGCGCGTAAGAGACTGCTTAAAATCCTCCTGAAACACAACCTCCACAAATTACCAGAATGGGTCCCACAGCGTTAGCAAGTGGCTGCAAAACCCTTCCCCTAATCTCCAGAAAACTTTGAAATAAAAAGCCTGTGGCAGTCACCAAAGCTCTTCAGCGTAAGGACGGTATATTTGTTAAGTACAGTTGGGGCGTACATTGTGGGGGAAATTCTTGCTTTAATACGTGGTCTACTAGTATTGTCTGACTTCTCCAAACTTGGGCCTCGGCTGAGGCCTTCTGTGGATGTAAACTTTGTTATTCTCTTGATCTACTAAGCAGTACATTCCTCTCTCCCCAAATTAACATGACTTTTGAAGATTGGTGCATATCAAAGCTGCTTCCCTTTCTGCCCAAGCGGGGCCAGCATATACACCACCATGAGTAAGTATACAAAGGTAAAAACGACTTCATTTTACGCTGTGTCTAGCAGAGAGAAGCAGGAAGGCAGAGACGCAAAAGGAAGGACCCTATCCTTTTTGTCATCACCCCCCTGTTTCCAGCTGGCCGGGTATGCCGTTCACTGCAAACCAACCACCCAACATGTCGTTACGAGCAAAGCGGCTCTGATTTTACCTGACTAAATTAAAAGCCTCTCTTGTCCAGATCACTGCAATGACTACGTTTTCATTATCGTATCAAATTTCCCCTTTTAAATCACAAGGAAAGCTGCCCAGGTGAGGTCCGAGAGCCTTATTTAGTTAGGAGGTGTCATTCAGCTGCGCCAGTCACTCGGGCAGGGAAGAGGCGGCCACACCAACAGCAATGGCTGTCCTCACCGCCTCCTCCCTGCCCGCCAGAGGGTCCTTTATCGCAGGGCAGTTCAACACAACGAGTCCGGCCACCGCGTTCACAGGCAGCCATGATTCCAGCCACGATTAGGAGGACAGATGTGGCCGAGGTCCTCATGCAGATACCCTCCCGCTACCAAAATGGTGGGGAATCCACCACGGAAACATCATGCTCTTCTGAGGAAAGAGCTTTAAAACAGCTCCTCACAAAATAAAAGCCCGCCTCACCTGTGACTGGGAGCCGCGCCTGCAGGACGGCAAAGGTCACAATCCTCCTCCACTTCATCTTGCTCGCCCGGGCCGTGCTGGGGAGCGGGAGGCCGCGAAGGCGAAGAGGCACCTCCACGGGCTTTGCTCGTCTGCCGGCCCCGCAGGAAGCTCACCTCCTTTGAGGGCTTTCGGAGTCCACCTGCCGGCAGCGCTGCCGAAGCACGCGCCTTCCTCTGCCTCGCAGCCTCTGAGGTCTGGGGTTTACGTTCTTGGTATTGATGTTTGGGGTTTCCTTTTGTCTTCTTTTTCTTTCTTTTCCTTTTTGCAAGAAGGTTTTTGGTGGGGTTTTTTTTTTCAGTTTGTCTGATGGTTCCTAGGTCATCCCAGGCAGCAGCTGCTGATCTCTACAAGGGGCCTAGAAAGCGTATCTGGTGTCAAATTCGGCCCGACTTCAAAAGGGATGCCGCATGCTGGGAAGAGTTATATAGTACAGCATAAATAGAAGTTTAAAATTGTAAGCTATAGTCACTCTCGAACAAGTAGCTGGCTAAACTGGTAAAGATATAAAGCTCATTTCTAAATCTAACTGAAATATGGGCTTACCATGAGCAAGTGAAAGTGGCTGCACTCTCAGGGCTGTGGGGTGGCCCACACCAGGGAGAGCTGGACTCTGCCCGTCCTTGCAGATGGCATCCACAGGATGTAAAACACCACCGCAACTGGCCCTGGCCAGCTCATTTTAGTTGTACCTGCCTATGAAACGGGGATGCCTTTTGATGTGAACACACCACATCTTTGTATTTTGAAAGGGTGTCAGCATGTGCAGAGCCCTGGAGCCATTTTGTCCTCCGAGCCACCGCAGCCCGTCGGGAGGAGAGCCTGTGTCATCTCTGCGGGAGAGCACGGTGTGCATCTCCTCCTCGCTCGGCTTGAAACAGAAAGCTTGGCCACCTCTAGCTCTGCATGCCACTCCTGCCTACAGAGCGGGCCATGGGATTCAACCTCCTGGCTGCTTGAAGCTGTCCTGTAGCAACAGATCCCGAGGCAGACCAGCACACCCCAGGAGCGGGACGAGTGGTTTGAAGGCGGCTGCGGTCTGGGAGCTAACAAGGCTTTTCGGCCCCACGTTGTAGGCTCGCCCGTTAAACACCATCCCTGGAGCGACACAAAACCGAGCAGGCCTGCCTGGCAGCCACACTGGCAAAGCCTGGGTTCCCCCAGGCCCACGTTCTCCATCCAGCACGATGACCGCAGTGCCTCCCACGTTGCCCTGAGCCCCTGACCCCCCCCTTGGCTCTCCCGTGCCCCCAGGAAGCACATGTACGTGCTGACTGACTAACCCAGCAGCCCAGCGCGTAAGTGAAAATGCCCCAATTTTTCTGCTGTTCTGAGGGGACTAATAAGATTGCTGCAGCTAGCTACACAAAACCACGAGCAGGAACAGGTTGTGTTTGAGTCTCCTTTGTTTAGCTGAATTGATGTTGATCCCCTAGGTCAAAAGTGGTTGGGGTGGTGGCGAGTGGCAGGCTGAGGCAGGAGAATCACAACGCTCGTTTCCTTACAAAACCAAGCTAGTGATCAAATCGGGCGGTATTAAAGCAGCGCCCCGTAGGCAGCAGTAGATAACCACACAGGCAACAGAATAAGCATGCTTCAGCAGTAACCTCACAAATGTCACTCAGGAGAATGCTTCACACTATGAGCTGGAAAAACACAAGAAACTGATTTGTATTAACCATACTAAATAATTTCATTATGCTTTTACCGGAGGACCTCAACATGCTTTTCAAATTAGCCTTACTAAAGCCGGGGCAGTTAAGCTTTTACAGATAAAGAAATGAAGTCTTAAGGGAGACAGGGGAAACAAGGCACTAGAACTCAAAGAGAATCAGGGACACCTGGGAGTTGTTTGGTTTTGGCGTTGGTTTTTTTGGTGTGTTGGTTTTCTTTATTAAAAGCAAACAAACAAAACCCAAACCAGCCATCACAGAATGCACGAGAAAAAAACAAGGGGAGAGCCAAGGTGTGGTTAGGGTTACCTCCTCCTCAACATTTCTCATTGTGTTTTTAATATTATTATTTTCAAGAAGCAGCAGCAGCTAATAAAAGCATTCATTTAGGGCAATAGAGGGGAGAAGAAACCCAGTATAATGAAATGAAATTAAGAAAGGTGAAATCTGGAGTTTTAGAAAAATCTTCCCGAGACGGAGATATTAGACAGAAATAATTTCTCTGGCGAAGTGTTAGGGCATTTATATGAAAATCATACCACTTGACACAGTGATGCCAACTCTCACTTTGTAAGAAATTTCACATTATTGTGCTCTTTTCAAATGTGAACAAATAAAAATTTTCACTTTTATTAACAGAAATAAAAAGTACATTTTAGACAACTGTGAATTAGAAAAGCTTGAAAACATGACGTAAATGCACCTTAAAGCCTAAAACTCAGTTATCTCCACCCCATCACAATACAACTGGCTCAACAGAAGATTGTCGAGTGTTTACAACAGTAATACTATTAATACACTTCAGGATCAGAGATTAGGCTGGGAGGAAGCACAAGTATCTCAATGCATAATTTTTTTTTCAATTTCTAATTCTTGGAAAAGAAAGAGAAAGAGGAATGTGCATCCCCAGCAGGTACAGGGACAGGATTGGTGATAACTATTTCCCAATAGCATGAAGACAACTGGCAGGGTGAGAGTTATTGTGTGTCTAAGAAGTAAGGGTTTATAGTCTTTTGAAAGCAAAATAAATTGAAGTTCTTGGAAGAAGGACACCAAGAAATTAATCACCTTGCTGTCTGGAGTAATGAAGGCTAATACATTGATAAAACGGTATTATCCTTTTATTTAATAATTCTTATATATTGCACCAGTCAATGCCAAAATGGTTAGAGACTAATATTACTCCAGCGCCCAAAACCTAGTGCTGCATGCCATGCTGTGATACCTAGAAAGTACTGCTGAAACTCTGCTCTCCCCCAGCCTTGGGGAGGGTTTCCTTTGTGGCTCTTCTGCCCCAAAAGCTGCAAGGGAAGGCTGGAGATGGGTTCTGACTCACTGCCAGGCAGAAGGCAAAGCACAGCCCATGAGAGCCACCATGTATTGAACCTGAAAGAGGTGTCATTAGTCCCAGAACGGCTGTGGTCGGGTACACGTTCTGTATTCCAACATGAGCCGGATAAAGCCCTTTCTGTCCACTTCCCCGTTAACAGAAGATGGGCTGAAATAAGGAATTAGTGAGAGGAAAAAAAAGACCGCTGCTCCCACTGCAGGCTGCCTAAATCTCACTGATGCCTTATCCAAAAGCTAAAATAGTATCATACTATGTATTGATATTTTTGGGTAACAGTATTTTCAGAGGAGCAAATGGCACTGCTCATCACTATTCCGCTGACCCCCGTCTCCTCCTGTTATTGATCATAGCTTCTCCCTCCGGCAGAAAGCCAGCAAATTATCACTTTGAATAAAGAGTTGAGGCCAAAGGTAAGGAAAAGGAATGAAGAGCTGTATAAGAAAGGAAGATTAATGGCAACAGTAGGCACACTGGGAGAACAGCAGTTGGGCCAGTGTGTTTTGATGTCTAGATAGGAAAAGGTCAGAGAAATAGAGTATATGGACTTCATTCAGAAGTGTGGGTAGAGTCAGAAAAAGGCTTTGCATGACAGGGCCCCTAGAAATTCTCTCCTCCCCATCCCTCAGCTTTTGAAATAAGGTAAGCTTTTCATTGTATTTAGATTATAATGATAGTATACAAAAGATCAATCATGCTTGTATTATGAGTTATTCTCAGAAAAAGCACAGCATGGGAGATGCAAATCACATGCAGTCAAGGAGTACAGAAAAAGATAAAGGGGAAGTGGTCTCTTCTTTAGGAAAAAGCTTTTCTGTGTTCATACAGCTTGCAATTACATGATGAGGAATGTTTGCTTAGAATGTTGCCTTCTCTTCAGCCTGTTTGGTCTTTGCCTCTCTAGGAACTACATAGCACAGTAAAAACTTTGGCGCCTGCTGCCCATGTTGTGCATTAGGCAATCTCATACGTGCATTTTTACCAACAGTTTAAACTATACTGACGTTTCAGTTTACTCGCTTCAGTCAGATCGTAAGAACTTTGTTAACACTGGACTAGAAATGAATGCCAACACTAGTTCAGCTGAACCAGCAGCTATTTTTCTCAATACAGACAAAGCCACAGTGGAGACATAAAACCCTCCCTGCTGGGTTAAGAAAAGCTCTCAGCTAAACTTGACTCTTTATCTAAGCATACGGGTGGAGGAAAGTGCATTTCAACAATTACCTGCATTGGGAAGACTGCAAGATTTGATCTATGGTTCCTGAAACAGAATGGGTCAGGGAATTGAAGTGGTCCCCAAGTACAACTCAGTTGTGTTTAATGCTGGTTAAGGTGCAGCTCATTATCTGTAAGGGTAACATTTTTCATAAAACAGCCAACGTATGCACTCAATTGGTTCTGTGCACCAATATGCCATTCTTTCTCTGGACACAAGAAATCCTGGAACAGCTGTAATGCAAGGGGCTGATTCATGCCCAGAAGCATCCCCTTTTCATGCTTACTGGTTATGCTTCGACTGTGCTATAAAAAAAAGCAGCAGGGTCTGCAGTTTTAACAGGAAATAAATGAAAACTAAAAAAACAAACCCACACCACAGTCAAGCTGAGGATTAAAAAAAAGTAACTACACTGCCCTCTGGCTCATGTATTGCTACCACAGAGAGCTTGCCTGTAATCATCACCGCAGACTGCTGGGACTGAGAACAGGTCAGTTATCAGAAGTTCTCCTAAGCCTATTTGATACAGTTAGTACTTGCAGGCAAAATTAATACCTACATCACCTGATGGAGGAGCTGGACAACTTTAAAGATGGGAGAATCCAGACAGACTGCAGTCTTGCCCCTGATCCAGCGGAGAGTGACAGCTGTAGTGCCAGAACTCAACAAGTATCAAAGTAATTTTTGGAGGTGTTCACACAAAGATAATGGGTCTTAAATATGCAACAATTTTCTCTGGTGAGCAAGCTGTAGCCCCCAGCAAGGCATGCCATTCATGCAGTAGACTTAATACACTGAAAAGAAAAAGTCTGCTGTTTACAGTGTGTGAGCCCACAATTTTTATTGACAAAATGTTGCGGACTGACAGTCCCACGTTGCTTCACTGCATTTCAATGCACTGCAGTGCCTTACAGTGAAGCTTCACTTTGCTATAATTGGGTTCAACTGCGCTAATCCCATTGGAATGCAGCAATTAATACTTATTTAGTGATAATTACTGCATTCCAAGAGGATTAGTCCCTGCCCTGCACTTTTGCCAGCATTGCAAATGAAGAGCTAGAAAGAAGACAGTGTCTAACTACAGGTCTTGCTTTGCGGCTCCCAACAGGGAGACAAGAGAAGTTGGTCTCGCTACAACTGCTCCCCTCTGTGTGTGAAAATACTGCTTTTCCAAGGAAAAACCACTTGCCTGTCACTACTCCTTGCAGCTGCATTGTGCAAATAGAAACCCTGTCACATCCAACGGGGTGGGGGGGGGGAAGAGGACAGGAACAGAAAGACAACAGACACCTGTGCGGTACCATAAAGACAAACACAGCCGTGAGTGTATGTTTCCTATGGGAGATGATAAAAAGGCCCTGATGCAGTGTAAGAACAAATTCCTATTCATTCTTTTTGGGGTTTTTGTGACTAGCAGTCCCCTGTTCCCACTATGGTCTTAAAATTTTCAGTGCAACGTGGGTTTTGGAAACCTATAAAGGAGATGTTAGTAGAAACTTAAAATGCATCCTCTCTGAATACTCAGTTTTGAGACTACTGAATGTGCAATGTCCAATTCTTTCCTCCCCAGTGAAGCCTTTATGATCTGCTCTAGTTTGTTTGTTTGTTTTTTAAATGCACTGGAGAGACCACTGCTTATTTCCTATCTTAAGAAGGAAGCACAATGCTTCTTTTCCTTTAGGCTAGTCAAGCTACTCTCTCACATCATTAACATTTTCACCTGTTAATTACAGGTGAATTTCCCTGATTACATTACAGTATATGTAGAAAAATTCTGGGACTTTACCACTAAACACACATCCTAGAAATGCTATTTTTAATTACAGACCACCTTCAGTATTTTCTTGCGTGGCTGTACAAACTGTAATTGATCAGTAAGGTTATGTCTTTCATGACTATAAAAGTATTGTGAAGCCAGAATTTAAGGCCTGTGACAAGTACCTTAATTTCCTTTATTTTCTTCCCCTCTTCACCTCTAACACATACCTTCTGCATTTTTCAAATGCTCATCTGGGGGAAAACTTAATTAAATGAACTGAAATTCATTTAAGCATTTAAAACCAATCAAAAATCCAATTCATGCTTGATTAGGCAACTGGTTTTGGCTAAATGACAACAGGAAAGAATTACGCAAGGTTCTTATAATCATATACTGCAGGTTTTGTGCAATTATTTCTCTATTTCTTATCCCTAAACAATTGCTTCATTTCAATCTAGAAACAGTTACTTTTTAATACCGGGTGATGTTTCATAGCTTCCATTGGCATAAAACATTACAGAAATACATTGTTTCTTCAATGTTTTCACTTATACATGCTTACATATGCAATTACATACATTCTACCTAGTATTTCTTGAAAGTCTGTCTTTCTCCATGTTTGCACAGACATACACGTACCCTCTGCATGGCTTTGTCCACGTTTGTAGCAACCAGAAATCATCTTGTTTTTAAAAAAGCATTCCTCTCATCTAAAGGTACTGAGATTATTTACAAGTATTTTACATGAATCCTACAAAGTGGTATCTATTCATATTTTTATAGGTAAAGGGGAAAAAAAAAAGTAAGGCTACAAAATGAGTAAGTTTACAACCTGAGTCAGTGGCAGTAGCAAAAAATAATGTGAAGTAGTTCTAGACCTGTATAGGTCACTGACAACATTATCAAGGTTGAGGGAGAGACTCCCCTCTCTCAACAAGGCCTGCAGCAGTTGTTGGATCTGCCACCATAAGCGTGCCATCTCTTTTGTTTAAACTGGAGAAGTTATATGCAAAAGTAAGCCTAGCAACTGCAGGAATCAGAAGCAAAGAGTAATGGGGAATTGTTAAGGCTTTTCTACCTAGGATATGAAGAGCTAGGGGGAAAAAAAACCTCAGAACAATCACTACAGCTATCAGGTTCTTTGAGTAAAAAGAATACATCCACTAAATAATACAAAATTTCATCACTTCAGATACTAACTGCATACCTGGTCTCAGTCAGCCAGAAGACTCCAGGCAGCTCTGCAACCAGCACAATTAATGAAGCTCAAGTTTTTTAAAAGTGCAACTTTTGTACCTTTAACATACATGAACTGGGTTTTGTTTCTCCTCTTGAGCTCCCAATTGTCATGACATACACAGGAGCTTTGTGGCTTCAAGGTCAGACTACCTGTTTCAAATCTAAATCCAACTGAGTAAAGACATCTGACAAAAGCAAGTGTCCAGACAACACATTACCTAAGCTTTGTTTCCATAGAAAACCAGGCTATGAAGAACATTAACCACTACAGCCAGGATGAATGAGGTTTACACTCCAATCTTATTACACTATAATATTAAACACAGAAACTCTTAAGAAGCCTCTAGACACAAAAGATCTTAAGTCAAAAAGCCCTGGGAGCAAGTCCAAGAGTTTTGCATGAGAAGCTCATGGACTGAGCTTCCCAGCAGGGAAAATACAACTGTTGGGGAGCACCAAGGGGCAGCTGTTCCACCAGAGCAGGGGAGCTGGCAGGGTCAGCCGGGCAGCGGCCTCACCACCAAGATACACAGTCCCACAGTACCTGAACAAGAAGAGGAGGTTGGGTGACAGCAACCAGGGTCAGCCGCAGTTGAGGCAGGTTTGAGGTTGTCAGTGGGACTAGAAAGCAGCAAGGGCCTGAGCTCCAGTACAGCCCCCAGACAAACAGGAGAAGCTTCGAAGCGAGCTCTTCTCCCAGCTCTGCCTCAGCACTCAAACACCTGCACGTCGTCAGGGCTGGCCTCCAGCACAGGCAGCCCAAACCGCTGGGGAAGGGCTGGGGGGCACTCAAACAATCACAGTCCAACAAGATTAATTAGCTGTTGGACATTACAAATCAGATTCAGGTGGTTTAGTTCAGCTAACAATAAGCCTAAGCCAAAGCATCATCATGCTAATGAACACCCTCGCTTTGGATTCTTACAGTTAGGAAGGACTGAGAGAAATAAACACTATGGAGTCTGGAGGTGGCTGCTCCCAGTCGATGTTCCAAGGAGTTCTAAACCTGTCTCCATTTCCTTTACTAGAGTTTCTTAATTTAAAAACCTTTAAATCATTTTCATGGATATTACTCCTGAGCACTCCATAGCACAAAATGATTACAAAACACAAAAAAATCATGAATACTTCTTTTTTAGCAGCTAGCAGGCTGCTGTCTTTATGGAGGAAAGCATTCATAACATAAAGCACTGCAGAAAAAGAATTTGTTCGTATCATGCCCCCTGTTGTACATTTTTCCAGCATCTTTGAGTTACAATGAATTCAATAACCAATTTTAAGTATTAAACAGTTAACAATCATCCCGAATGTAAGTCTATAGCACCCTCTTGTGTTCAACAATAATATAACAGTTTAGTTGATTTTTAATCTAGATTCGGCGCGTTACTCGGGAAAAACCTGTTGAGAAGAAATTCACCCATTAAGTTATGATTAATACTTTTTGTATTAATCTAACACTCTGATTGAGCTACCTCTATTTTATTGTGAAGATCACAGATACAATATTAAATAGCTAAGAAATTAATTCCAGCTAGAACTGAATAACGGATTAAACTAATACTTGATATGCATAAGCTCTATTCTGTAACGATGTAGCATGTCGCAAGAACCTACTGGACATAAGTCTTACATTAAAGCACAAGAAATTGAAAATCAAGAAGTAGAAACACAAACATGTCAATGAGCAAGATCAATAGACAAAGGACAAACGTGACTATATCATTAGACAGACAGGCTGAGATTATCCTAATTAGATTCGGAACTAACAAACATCCTGTGACTTAGTGAAGTGCCTAAGGTTATCCTGTGTCTCAGATTCTTATCTATGAATGGAGATACTTAACTTCCTGGGTATGGAGAGTGACTTCATTACTGTTTAGAATATGCTCAGATACATCAAGCATACCATGTTAGAGGATACAGAGTCAGAAATCAAAACACTGATTCATTGTTTACAGTAGTATTAATTTCTTATACTCTGCCTTTTCTATTCTAAGCCACAATATTACTTCTGGATATTAGGAAAAAAGCAAACATGCTGACAAGCATGTTTCTCTTCCTCCTCCTTCCCCCAGCTTTATATGCTGAGCATGATGTCATATGGCATGGAATACCCCTTTGGTCAGTTGGGGTCAGCTGTCCCGGCTGCGTCCCCTCCCAACTTCTTGTGCACCCCCAGCCCACTCGCTGGTGGGGTGGGATGAGAAGCAGAAAAGGCCTTGACTCTGTGTAAGCACTGCTCAGCAGTAACTGAAACATCCCTGCTTTATCAAGTTTTCATCACAAATCCAAAACACAGCCCCATACTAGCTACTATGAAGAAAGTTAACTCTATCCCAGCCAAAACCAGCACACTTGTATTCATTTTCACAAACTCCACTATTTTCTCTTCTGCATCTGTGAAACAGAACATGAAGTGTAACACAAAGATGCTTATTTCATCTAAGGAGGGAAAGCCAGGTCTAATAGGGGTGTTTCACCATTTATTCTAGCAAGCATGAAAGACACCAGAGCGACAATGAAACAAGAACTCCGAAGAGAGGGTCCTTGTGTGAAAGAGCGTGAGGGAGAGAAGTATTCTTGAATGTGCAATAAATAAACACTCGACACCACTTATAAAAAAATATTTTAATTTTAACAAAAGCCCAGCATCAGTCTCACACATAAGTTATGGAGTGACATGTAACGCCTTCAGGTGTCCCCATGGAAAGGATCAAGTCCATACCGGAGGATCACTTGAGTTTCTACAGTTGTTATGTCTTATACAAAAATATTTTCCAATTTCATATTTAATGTCAGCATTGTCTGTTCAACATAAATTGTTTCCATATTGTACTTTTTTTGATCCTAAATTTTCAAATAGTAGAACATAATATGTTTGATACAGTAACAAGTACCTTTTTTCCCCTTGCAGAGAAGGAAAACATAGTAAGTTACGTCAAAAATACTTTCACAAATCATTCCAGTATTTGAGAAAAGTAGTGATATAATAACGACATTAAGATGTAGAGATGATTTGATATGACGAATTCCGCTGTTCTATATGGATCTGCCTCTAAGGAGTCTAAATTCTCACATTCTTTACTCTGTCAACGAGGCAATATTTGCTCCTTGTAAAACCAACTTAATGGTTCATAATCCCTTTTGGATATTTATGAACTTAGCACATGGGAAATGAGAGGATGTAAAAAGGTGTTAATTTATTTTTTGTGGTTGTGTGTGACTTATTTTAACAGTGAATTAATTATGCACACCTTTCATTAACTTTCATTCTCCACAAGTCATGAATCATCTGCGTCATACTGTATTGCTTCTTTCTCACTTCTGGGTTACTAACCCAAAACTGCTGTGTAAGGCTTCCAAAACCTGCTCAGTTCTACTGTTGAGGGTAATAAAAGCTGTTACATTGCCATTTGATCAAACTAACAAAGCTGAAGATTTCAGAATCCTAATCAGAAAACATTTACCCTTTACAACATTTTCATTGGATTTACAAGCCACTACTGTTCTTACACTAAAGTCAGATACTTTAGGTATTACCACCCTGCTTCTTTTAAAGAGTCAGGGCTTATAACCACTTCCAGCTGAAGAGTTACCAAGAACTTACCGTGAGGTATACGTAGTTTGCATAAACACAATCATATTCTATAGCACATTCAATCTATGTAGCAAAACAGAAAAATGGCTCAAACGAATGAGTGCATTAGCATGCAAAGAAAATTCTTAACAGAATTTGGGAACTCAGCATATCATTTGCCATTGTAATACAAGCAATGCTTCCCACTCCACAGTCAGCTGAGCCATCCTGCAGTACTTTGCCATAAGATCTAAACTAAACTGGTATTAAAAATAAAATAAAATTGGAGAGTGCTCACAAACAGGTATTTTTCAACTAAGGCACTGAAAGGTTTAGAACTGGACTAATCCTCTAGTTTCCAGTAAACACAGCCTTTCTGAATGAAGACTGTCAACAGACAGACATCCTTCCAAAATCACGTCCAATGAATAAAATTTAGTTATGGCTTATGCACAAAGGTTTTTGAGTATGACATGATTCAAGCTGTGCTAGTTAGTGGAATTTACATTTGCTTCAGAAGAGTTATATAAGCTCATTAACAATGCAAGGTGTTTGATTTTTTATATTTTTAATTCAGCTCTACAATATATAGAAACAAATAAATCTTTCATGAAACAGCCAAAGTAATTCATTTGTATATCAGCATCACCAAGGATCTTCTTCCACCTACAAGGGAGTAAGAATAAGAGTTAAATTGAATGCATTAAGTGTTGACTGCGCTAAAATATATTTGCAAGTTTTGAAGACTTAGTTTTATGCAGACAATAGAACACAATTTCTCTATACTTCAATATCATAATGATATATTCAAAAGCAATTTTGTTTTGAAAAATATTAAGCAATATTGCTGGAATCCCATTAATACAGCTCCATAAATGCTGAATAGTCTCGCTACTTTTAACTATTAGACCAAAACATCATCTGTCTTGCAATTAATTCAAAGAGAGGACAGTGACTCTGCCCACTCTATAGGAGTCCTTTGTCCCAAGAAATTGCATTTAAGCTGAGGTACAAGTGCAGTTAATGATAGATAGTTCTATAGGTACTATACTTGATATTGTTAAGTAGGTGGACCCCCTATTCAAACATATCTTATGATTTCAGACACTGCATTCAGTAGACTACTTAGGTAAGAGACATAAATGTGTATAAAAAACAGAGACATGTAACATACACTGTTAATAGTTTTTACAGGTTCCAAATATAAAGAGAGTTAAGCACGCAAAACTTAAGCACTTACTAAGGCTTGACGCTGTAATATTCTTCTGGTGTCACAATTTTCAGTCCACCGAAGTAGTCCAGAACCCAAATATTGGTGATGTTGAACTTGGCAAAGAACCAGTTATGATCCTTAGGCCAACTTTCCATTTCAGGGTGGCGACTGAATAATGCTTTTTTTGCTAAGACTGCTTCTGAATCATTCACCTAAACAATAACCAGCAAAATATTACACTACGTTACAGTCATGTGAAGACAAATTTTAGCTAAAACACCACTGCTGACTGCAGCGTGCTCTTTTCAGTTTAGCCATGTCTTGTCCCAAAGGACTCATTACTGTGGCAGAGTCCACTCATCTTCAGTGTAGTGTACACCTGTATCTGAGAGAGACAAAAGCTCCAAGGTAGTTGATTTTAATATTAAATCAAAAAGGTGCTTTTAAAGTAAGCATGAGCAAGAAAGTACTTCATCAACATAAGAATAAATCTTTCAACAAATCACAAAACAGAGAAGTGTGGATTCTTGCTGAATTATTACAATGCAGTGTTTTAGGTGTAATTTTACCTCCTCTGCACCTGTTCACTCAGACACAAACAGATCCAAAGGTGTTCAGATGCACGCAGACACACACACATGCAAACAGGATGACAGAACAGAATCTACTAGAGAAGGGAAGCTGAAATGCGTGACAGCACTTAATACACAATGTGCAAATATTTAAAGGGTTAAATCAACAAGTCAGATGTCTGGGTATAGTACAAGATGAAGTAATTAAACAATTCCATTATTGATGAGAAACCTTGTGACAGCAATTTAAGAATTGCTGGAGCGTAATGTGCAAATATCTGAGGTGTAAAAACACCAAATAAGAATTTAGACTATCATATGAGACAGTAACAATGATTAGTCCTCATCCTCAATCATTATCCTCAATAATGGGATTAAGATCTTCAATGAACAACACGTGCAGTACTAAATTCCTTCTATGGGACACCAAAGTACTGGTGTACGAAAGAATACTGCCCTGGCAGCAACACTGACAGGTGATACAATGCACTTTTTCTGTCTCTTAACACCTGTAACTTTATAACTGAGGTTAATATTTACTTAAGCAAAGTTTTGGAAGCACATATGTCACACTGCATGGACCAAAGAATTTAACTAAGCAAAAAAGATAGAAAAATCTTCACACTTCACTCACAAGAGAATTGTCTTAGGCTTCTTCATTTCAGAACAGGTCTAGAGGGATGAGGGAGATTTCCTTCATTACAGTATTGTCCTCCCAAGTGCCTTGCTAAACACATGCCAACATAGCTCCTCCAAATATCAAGTGGTAACTTCATTTTCCTCACACAAACTATGAGCTGGCCTTCTGGTATCACAGCACATAACATCTTTTCGTATACTTTCACACAGAAATTCTAACCTTTCTCTTCTCCATCCACTACACAATACTATTTCATGCACTCAATCTTGTCCAGTGTCAACTTTCAGCTGCTTACCTTTACAATACTCCCACAGAAGATTATGTGGGCACAGAGGGGATTCTGGGGATCGTATCTGTGCTTCTTGCAGTAAGGAGTCTGTGCCAAAGACACAGTTAAGGAGGCATTTGAATTGATCTGAAATGCAAGTAATGACATAAGAGGTTCACATAATTTTGTGAAAAAAAAGTCATAACAACCATATTTTCAGCTTTTGGTACTTTATTCAGCTCAGTATTACTGGTAAAAAGAACAAAAATTACATCTTTTCCTAACTGTATCTGAAAGCCTACTTAGATGAGCTCTGAATCTGAAAGAAAGCCCAGTTTAGAAGCGTGCTGAAGTTTGTTAGCATAAAATCAAAACCTCACAAAACAGCATTCCTTAAAACTCTGAATTCAATATACAGTCTAGCTATTTCACATTCAAATGATGATATATTCCAATTTACACACATACAGGACAGTACAGAAGACAAGGACATACAGTGAACTTCATTAAGTTAATTCTGGTGGAAGGACAAAGGGTTACTGAAAAGGTAACCAACAGAGTTTCATAACTGTTGATAAAATTAGTTTAAACAAAAACAAATAACACCCCCCCCCCCCAATCAAAATAAGCCTTTCAGCTGCCCCCAAACTGGTCAGCTCTTTTGAAGTTTAAAGTGGATTTTGAAAGTTAGGTTTAAAAATTCCTGAGTATTTAAGTAAGACACCTAAATTGAAGAATTAAAGAATCTGTATCGGATTGTTTTTCTAAAACAAGTTTGGTGAACACAGCTTGAAGAGTACTGGTGCAAAACAGGACTGCCTACTGCAGAACGTCACGTACTAAAGTTCATTATCTCCCCACAAAGAAAGTTCATGTGCTTTGAGAAACTTCATTAAAAGAGGTCATCTCAAAAAGAAACCCCAAACCATCACTTAAACACTATGCAGAGTACTGAACCACCTGACAGATAGGAAGTTGCTTAACTACCAAAAAAGCTGACTCATGATTATTCAGCACCGTCTCCCTTACACGTGACTATCACAGTCAAATGTTTTTGCCCTGTAACAGCAGAGTAAGGATCTGCTGAGGAGCCTTCTGAAGGAAAACGTTCGTTAGCTGTCTATACTATGATTTTTATGCTATTCTGAAAGCAAAATGCTGTAGCTGGGCTGGAAAAGAGATACTATACAAGATAAATCAGGCTTTCTACAGCACTTATGTTGATAATTAAACTATTTTAATGTAATAAACTAAAACTTGACGGGGAACAAACAAAAAAGGTTGCCGTAAAACAAAGTCTGAAAAATTTCCATTATTTTTGTGCTTATTTGTTTTACTAATACTGTAATAGCTATCAGAACAAAAAAGTTTTCTAATAAAGGAGGCATACGATCGCTATTTCCCTAACTTTTTAGCCAGCTCTCTCTTGACCACAGCCGAGCAAAAGACCTGAGACAAGGTCAGTTGCTCAGACCCTCAGCGTGCCTGTCTGCTGCCTTTTGCGGTGATCCTGCCTCTACGGTCAGCTCCAGAGGTTTAACTGCTATTCCTTTAGTGGCCTGGGTAATTGCCCTCTTTGCTCAAGAGCCATGCTGCAAATTTCCAGTCCTTTTGGTATTTTTGGTGAAGTTCCCCCTGTTTAAATATTCTGCGGCCCCTCATTTCTCTGGTCAGTACTTTTGGAAGCTTCAGCCACTTCCTCTACCAGAGCGCTGCTTAGCGATTTTTCAGACCACGATCAGCAGGAGCTTCTCAGGAGGACTGCTAAGCGTCAACACAGACAGCACTGCTTACGTTTAGATGTTCAAGGGCTAATAACTGCCCCCAGGCTTCACAAATGGGGTGACACCCACGGAACAGGCAGCAAGCGCATGACATTGCCTTCAGAAAACGCGGGTGTAAACCCCGACTCCTACAAAGGAAATGCCAACCACCGCTTGCTACGGAGGTGAAGAAGCGCAGGCGACCAGGAAAAATACGACACTGCATTAGGAACCCGCATGCTTGTCGGTTTTCAGGCTCCTTTATGGGGGCCACCAGGTACACCTGCGGCGCGCACACGCCGCTGTCGCAGCCGATTTCGCAGGGACACCCCCCCCTTGCCCCGCGCGCCGGCTGAGGGGGCGAAGCCCCGCCTCGCCGCCGCCCGCGGCCCGGCCGCGCCCGCTCACCTCCAGGTCCTGCACGGAGATCTCCATGTCGGTCAGGTAAAGGTAGGGGACGCCGCTGCCGTTGAGCGGCCCGGGGGGCCCGTCGCTGAGGGAGAAGATGTTGGCGAACGGGCGGCCGCGCAGCCCCTCCTGCGCGGAGAGCGTGGCCAGCGCGCCCCAGTCGCAGTTGTGCAGCACGAAGCGCGCCATGCGCGCCGCCTCCTCCGGCGGGGGGATGGCCCCGCCGGCCGCCAGCAGCAGCAGCGCCGCGCACAGGAGCCGCAACCCGGCCATCCCGCACCGGCCGGCAACCGCCACCCACTGCCGGGCGTCGCGAACACCCTCCCCCGCGCCTGCTGCCCCGCGCGGGGAGGGGCGGGCCCCCTCTACTCTCCACCAATCGGAATAACCCTGCCCCCCCTCCTTCACCAATGAGGGCACGCCGGGGCCAACCTTGCGAGTGGGAAATTAGCCTGTCTGCTGTCAGCCAATGGGCTCGCGATGCCCGCTCTCTTCAGCCAATGAGAGCTGCTGTGAGGCGGGGACAATCCCCACGGTGTTCGTGGCTTGTAAACACCTCTGACAGCCCCGCCTCGCCGCCGGGAGGGGAGGGAAAGCGGACGGAGCCACCGGTAACGCAGCAGCCAGTGAAAAGCCTCTTCAGAACTCTCTACCAATCACGTTTCGCGGGCGGCCGGCGAAGCGGGTGGGTAACCCCGCAGGAGCGCCTCGCCCCCGCCCGTCACGTGTATAGGGGAGGGTAGAGGCGCGCGCAGGCCTAGTAGCGGCCGGGGGGGGTTCCCGCGCGCGGGGCCTGGCCGGGCCGTTGGGCTGCGGGGGGCGCTGACGGGACGCGGCCGGATCTGGCGGCTGCGGCTCCTGGCGCCGCTTGTGCGGGTGGTCCGAGGCGGCCCACGGGCAGCTGCAGCGGAGCCAGTCCCGCAGGATGGTTCTGCCCACGTTCTGGCACCCACGGGCTTGGAGCCGGTCCGTTTTGCGAGGTGTGAGCGACCCGGCAAGGGGTCATGGCGTCAGCACGGTGCCCAGCAGCGGCCGTCCCCCGGCGTTGCCCTGGTTCGTCTGGCCGGGGAAGGCGGTCAGATCCAAAGGGTGGTTGTGGCACTATCGGCCCCGCTATCGCTGGATACTGCTAAATCGGTCTCGAAGGCTGGTTCTGTGCCGTTACTAGTGTTTCTGGCCCAGCCTTCCTTGAGGAAAACCTTGTCGTTCCAGCAAGCAGGGCCTAGCTGAAACTGGTTTGGACTGTAAAGCTTACAGGATCATTTGCCACTGGGCATAGCTCGAGTCTTACCACTTGCAACCTGCAGGACGTATTGTCAAAGCCATCTCTTCTACAAGACTTGGTTTTGTTAGTTGAACAACCTCCTGGCCACCAATGTATTACTTACAGAAATAAATACTGAGAGATACCGTATTTTATCCATCACCTTGTGCTCAGTCACCTTATTAAAGGTTTGTATAAAAGAATGTTTTTAACTGGGGTAGTATTGAGACTTGATTGAACTTTTCCTAAAAGTTTGGAGGCTTCCATTTTTCCACTTCGCCTTGCCAAGTGTGTCTACACTACATCTACAGCAATGTAGCACAGAGGAACCCAAATTAACTTGGTGTGACTACCATCTGTCCCCAGGTGCCCTGTAGAACCCATAGCTTGTAGCAGGCTAGATGAATCATTTTGTTGGGCTGAATTCAGGAAGGAAAGCACACCACGCATCCATTCCCTACCATTTATGTACTGTCCTGTTGTTGTGTACAGGCAGAACAAAATAATTTTTCCTCCAGTATTCCCCTAGCCTGCAGAGTGTGGGCAGAGACCCTGATCTCCCTCTGGGGCACCGACACACAGAGCCTTCCACTGCCACCCTGTCCTGCCAGTGCTCAGAAGAAACCTGTATTTTCTTAGAAGTGAAAAGCACACACACACAAAAAACCCCCAAACAAACAAACAAACAAACACAAACCCAAAAAACCCCAACAAAAACCAAACAAAAAAAAAAGGCTGCTCTGAACTCTGAACCCCTGATGTGCAGCCACTCAGCTCGGGTAGGTAGCTGAACTTGTGAGTAGCAACTGTTCCAGCAACAAAGCAATACAAGCAGCCTTGTTTGTGACACAGAACAAGTAATATTTCAGGGCAGAGCACTAAGAAGAAAAACAGAGCAAGAAAAGGACTGAGTTATGAGAGAGGAGACTGCCCAAAAGGTTGTCTTTATGTATTTAGGATTATACAACATATTTAGATGAGGGGCAGGAGTGGAACATGTTGAAGGGAAAAAGGCGGCAGCCGATCTGCAGGAGTGAAAAGAGTATGAAAGAAAGGGACAAAAATGGTCAAGAGGAAGGGGCTTAGGAAAGGGAAGGGGTTGAGGAAGACAAGCTGCAACAAACTCTTTTCGTTAAGAGATTTTGCCAGCTAAAACAGACAGAGACATAGCTTCCTCTTTTCTCTCCCTACCAACATGTGTGTGCATACACAGAAATGGCTTGTTTCTCTCAAGCCGTCCTGCCCTCTGAGAGCCTGGGGCGGGGGGGCTGGTGTCAGTATTTACTTGATGCAGTCAAAGTGACAAGTGGTAGAGGGAGGTGGGGGGGAAGAGTGTGTGATTTTACTGGGGAGCAGGAGAGCGTGACCTGGAGCAGACAGGAGATGGTTGGTGGGGTCAGCCCAGGAAAGCAGGGATGTCGTGGAGAGTATGTGGAAGTAACAACATGTGCCACAGGGCAATAAAAAAGGATGGAGAGGAAAGAAGATAAATGGGATGTGGGAAGCAGAGCTGGCAATTCTTTCTATTTTATTTTGTTTCAGAAAAAGAAAATGCAGAAAGGGGGAAAGTTTTTCTGTTCTGGAGTTTAGGTTTATTAGCAGCATGTATTGCTGAACGTGGCCGTCCCTCCTTCGCCGGGAAGGGTGCGCGTTCTGGAGCTGCACAGCCCCTGTGGCAGGAGAGTCAAAGTGAACCCCACAGAGAGCGTGGCAGATCATCCCGCACTCCCCCTGCCACTGCTGGGACCATACAGCGGGATCTCAGGGGCCAAGAGAAAATGACCCATCCAAACAAAATCTGACAAGTTTTCCTCGCCTTCCCCTGCCCGTCCAGCCATGCGGCATGTCTGCAGCCATCCCGGTCTGCAGCTGCCATGGGGTGCTGCTGCCCAGCCCCAGCGGCCTGCAGGATTTGGGCTGATGAGTCCGGTGGGAATTCAGGCTCAACAGGATTTATAGAAGCAAATAGCATTTGCTTTCCACTACGGAGAACAGGATTTATTAGGCTGAGTACTATCTGCAGTGGGCAGTGCACACCGGCATATAGACTGTCTTGCACACTGCACTGAACAAAGGGGGCTCGTTTTGGTCTCGTCTTTCTTGGATGGGTAGCGTGGGGTGAACCTGTAGGGTGAGGGGTAAGGTCTTTCAACTATTTTAGCTTGGTCTGAAATGATGTGTTATCTGAAGTAAATTTCCAGGCTCTCTCACTTCCTCAGCTAGAGCTCAGAGAAAGGAGAAGGATTCTCTCTGTTGTGGTGCAATATGTCCAGGGGCTCCCAGCATCCTTGCATAACAAGGTCAAGAAAGTATTGCTAGCCACTAGTTCTCCTTTTCAACTCGTGCTTATTTACATAAAGAAACCAGTAAATAGACAGTAATATCTCACCATAGATTGAGCCAGTTTACTCCTTCCAGGGGTTGGCCACTTCATCGAACAATCTTAATTTCAGTGTGGTTTACATGCAATGGGCCACAGGCTGAATCTAGGGGCTCTGTCTCTGGAGAAGGTATATTTTAGGCAGAAAGTGGGCAAGGTCTCCATCCCGGCTAGTGTATCATCATGCTCAGTCTGCCCCCTTCATAGCTGGTTTTGCCCTGAGCCAGCCTCTGTCTTTAGATAACATGGTTGTTTGACAGGCTGGGCAAGGTTTCTCTTCAGACGCACAGTCTAGCGACGCGCTGGGCCAGGTTTCCTGTCCAGATCATGCAGACTGTCCGTGAACAGAAACCTTTCTTTGTCCAGATAACACTTGCAGGCTGTGCAGTCTCGCTCTGAGTAGCGTTTGATTTCTGAGCCAGGCCAGCTCTCCGCATCCAAATGACAGCCAGAGTTGATTAAAGTCACTTGCCGCTGCATTTGACAGAAGTGACTGACCTGTGAGTCAGCTCTGGCAAAAGCTGAAGTACTCAGCGCTTTCAAGTGCCAATGCTCGGTGCCACATGAGACCCACCATGCAAATTGTTTCTAAAAATGTTGGTTAGATATCTTCCTGAGGAGATATCAGCCCTGCCGAACAATGCGGTGCTGCTACTATTAAGAAATGGCACGCATTTGCTGAACACAAAAAGGTCTTGCGTGATTGTGCATAATGCATTTATTTGTTCTCGTCCTCAAAGTTCCCAAATTAACTTGCTTGGGAATTTAGCTCCTGCCCCTTTCATCTGCGTATTTTTTAAAAGATAGGTAAAATTAATATAGCACTGGCCTGGCATTCAGCTAAAAGTCCTTTACCTTTTTAACAGCCACCACACAGGCAGTGGCAAGGCAAGCTTCCTCTGTGCAAAACCTGTTAGGGACCAGGAATAATGTTCAGTTTTCAGTCAGAAAACCTTGCTGTTCAGACGGAGCTTGGGCTGCATGCAAAGGAGGCTGTTGGAAGGGCCTTCCTAGGACATTGGGAGTTGGGCAGTAGGACTGGCCTGAGAACAACGTAATCAAAAACATGGTTGTATCGAGCATGGATACCAGAGATTGTGTCAGCACCATGTTCTGATTGTAACTTTTTGGTTTTTTATATTAAGTCTTGTTGCGCATTAAAACTAGTAACTGGTGGAGGAGTTGTTCAATCTAGAAATAGGTTGGCAATGGCTGACGCTGACAGTATTTGTCCCATCACTGTATTAAAATAATGGGATGTAGCCATGCTTCTTAGTATCTGAGCTTAGTTTGTTCTCTGAAGTCAGGAGGATCAGCAGAGCTCTCCAAAAAAATTCAAGTGCTGCAAGAGGTGACACTAGCTACCTGTACACCACCCGCCAGCCTCAGGCTGCCTGGTATGAATAAGGGTGGTCTACCTCAGCGTGCTCTTGTTACTAAGAGCAGAGCCACTCAGGCAAAGCATCGCAGGTGAGATGGTCCCTATACCATACGGCATTTTCCTAACTTTACTCTGCTTAGGGACGGGCTTTTGCCCAGGGCCTGGAAGTTAAGAAGCCTGGTTAATCTGAACCATGATGTTAGCACTCAGGCTCAGGCTCAGGCTGACCGTCAGGAACACGTGAAATGATTCAACCTTTCAGTTAGTCTCTATCAGTACTATTTTATGTGGCCACTGCACAACACACAAAGTCTCGCACTCCCTGTCCAATGCAACTTAGTGAGAATCACGTATAACCGTGGCCTTGCATTTAATTCAAGTATCTTTGGTGATGGGGCTTTCCCATTGACATCAATTCCCAGGGATGCACAGTGCCTGGCACGCCAGTCCATGTGTACGCACGGGCACTGGCCTGTAAGCACGTGTGTGCGTGTGTGTTCTCAGACCTACTTCGCTGCAGCTGCAGAATTAGAGCAAAAAATGTCGATGGTACAAAGCGTTCCAGCTGACTTCATTTCCTGCTGATAGCTCCCTGAAGAGGAGGGTGAGGCTTAGCATCCGCACTGTTAGTTTAACGCTGAAGGGCGAGGGCAGGGTCGGTGGGAGCAGATACTTCAGAACATGGTTAGCAGAATGGTGGGTTCAAAAAGCGAGTTTCCCATAGAAAACACTGTTCACGTTCGCTTCCTGTCAGCTTGCCATTGTCGGAGGAGCTGCTGTGTAAACCCAACCCAAAACAGGATGTTGGCTTTTAGAGTTGATTGATCTTTGAAATGCAAATGCTTTTTTTCTGTGGTTACCTTATCCCCCTTTTTTTCAGTTGAGAACTGAGTTGCTTGAGTGGGAACAGGAAGGGTTGAGACCCCATTTTCAGGGGGTCAAAAGCCCAACATGGTAACAGCTGCTGGTTAATAGTATGAATTCTGGAAAATTATGTGGATAGCAGCAGCCAAATCCAGACAGACAGGTGGACAGAACAATCTCAGATACTGGCACTGACAGGCGAGCTCTACTAAACCCTCAATAAATGCCTTATCAAAGTAGAGATATTCAATCTGTCTTGCAGGGACCCACAGCTCCCTCCGCCCTTTGGTTATCCACCACCCATCCGCAAACATACCTTCCCAGCTTCAGCACCCACACAAACACACCCGAATGAAATAGCTCTGTGGACACAAATGTCTGAGTCTAAGTTTCAGATGCCCCCAAAAGCTTTCTTTCCTGAGTGGTCTCTGAACAAAGGATTGCTGTGTCCCTGCATCTCCTTTCTGTTGACCTAGCACCCTATAGAGGCCCCATTGTCCATACTTCATAGCCAAAATGCAAGAGGACAGCAAATATCACACACGGTGTTTCTGAGCATGGCAGAACTAGGTATGCTACATCTTTGGCAGGCGTGCCAGGATGAAGGATTTCACAGAATCACAGAATCACAACGGTTGGAAAAGACCTGTAAGATCATCAAGTCCAACCGTCAACCAACACCACCATGCCCACTAAACCATGTCCCACAATGCCACGTCCACACGTTCCTTAAACAGCTCCAGTGATGGTGACTCCACCACTTTGCTGAGCAGCCTGTTCCTTGCACCTCTCCTGCATGTGCTGTCCGTAGCAGTAGCACCAGTCATTTGGCCTGAAGCAAACTTGCTATTTTGGCTTCACATTTCTTGAAAAGACTCAGCTGGGAAGCTGCAAAATCCAGGGGTCCAAAAGAAAAACATTTTCTCACTCAGATGAAACATCTCCCTAGAGTCTGTTCTAATGGCACTTGCAATGACTGCATTTTTTCCCTCCTGAGCAGAACAGCTGTAGAAACTTTTTTTTGCATATACGAAGAAGTTAGTCTTATAGACACTGCTATGTCCCAGAAGGTCTGTAAACAGAGATACAGACAGAGATGCAGAGAGTCATATTCTAAAATATCTCACATTCATACTTGCACGTACCATCATGTAAAACACCCAATTCCTCAGTATAACTTCCCTTAATAATGTTTGTCACAAGGTTCTTGTAGTTAAAGCATGGGGGTTGTTTGTTTCAGATTTTCTAGTGTTATTCAGTCCAGAAACAAGAAACTCAAGTCTAGAGCAAATCCACACCTCATGTCTTCCTGTCTGGAGAAAAACATATACCGTATTTCTGTGCATTCTCTCCTTGCTCCTTCAGGAAGACAGATTTAGCATTAATAAACAGTGCTGTGTACCATGCTCAGAGCAATGGCATTTGGGAATCCTGCTGGCAGAAAAGATTTGCCTTGTGGCAAGATATTTTGGAGCAGAAATAAATAGAGTGGAGAATTGTGGTGGGGCAGCTGCAACTACCTTTGCTTTATTAGTATGGGTAAAGTGATACTATCTGTGCCTAGCAGTTTCCTTTTCTGTAGACCTAAGCAAACAGTTTCCTCTGCAGAGTACAACCCCTGAAAGCAGAAAGAAAATACTGAAATAGATGCTGAGCGGCATGAAGCAACCGTTGGAGGTATGTGATTTTGACAGACTGTTACATGGCAGACATCTTGAAAATGACACTTGCTGCCAATGCCCACAGTGAAATCCCCAAGCGTGAAATCCTCTTTTGGTCCCAACAGCAGGCAAAGCACGGGCAGCCAAAGCATCCTGCCCTCCCCGCCTCACCCTGCTTCTCATCAGTTCAGCTCCTATCACCTCTCCCAATGTACCACTGTCAGGACTTTAAGAAGCCAATAGGATTTCCAATCAAGAAAGATTTTCATTTTTATATTTCTTTTCGATTTTAATCTATTTTCTCATAGTTGCAGCATCTTCTGGTTGCTTACAGTAGAGGGGTTTCAACTAATCCAGTGTTTCAGCAACAGAAGATTAATTAGTTCCCTTGCCCAATCTCCAGACTGTAGCAACTCAGCCTATCATTCTTTTGACTAAGGACTGGGTAGCCATTGTATATTGAACTTGGGAGATAATGAGATCATGATTTAAATCTGCTAATTCCACAGGAGTCCTACAGCATGCAGTACAGCAACAGTTAACTATACTGTAAGAACAACTATGTCGAGACAATTTATTGGTAACAATAATCTGGGATATCATGATAGTCACATTTAAATCCATTCTGGAGTGTTTTCCTTCGTAGCCAGCAGGGACTTGTGAAACCCTGCAAAGGAAAAGTATGCATCCCTTTCAGAAAAGATGCTTTAACCCTCTTCTGCCCCCGGGGTATCATCCCAAAATGACGACATGACATTGTGTCACTTTGCAGCTGCATGCAAGGCAAGGAAGCCAGCAGAAGACAAAGGGAGTGCTTCCAAATTCCTCTGCACCACCCTGCTCTCAAGAGGTGGGGACTGAAATTCTTGAGAAGGAGCATATGCAAACAGTTGCTAAAAGAGATGTCTAGTTTACAACACTGCGATCTGAATAGGAAGGGAAATGGTAGCAAAACATTCCTGAGGTTTATTTTTTCCCATCTGAATTTTCCTACCACCATGGAAGCTTCTCACTTCCAGTGCACAAGTCTGTTCTTCCCCGTGAAAGGAGAGAAGAACATCCTGCGCTTTCTGACCTGGTAGTGTGAGACATGGATTCAGGTGGGAAGAGCTAGTCCTGCTTTACAGCTAGCCAGTGACACCTTGCATGGGGTCCCTCTGCTTGCGCCCACATTTGTGCAGTGCCCTTCGCAGTGGAGCCCCGACCTCTCGTGGGGGCATCACTGAGCGGCTCGGCGGTACTGCTGGTGTTATTGTCATCCCTGGGAGTGCCAGCTGTGCACCAGGACACCAAAGCCTTAAATTCTGCTCAAATGCAATAATCACTCGCTCTCTGCTCCTCTTCTGCCCTTCTAACCACTCTAAAGACAGTCCACTGCTGATTGAAATTACATAAAAGTGTGAAGGAAGAGAGAAGGGAAGCTGCAGTTAGAGGAAGAAAGATCCTCCTCACAAACGAACAGCAAGGAGAAGACCCTGCAGACTTGGAGAGGGAAGCGTGGACAGGGGAGAGATCCAGGCAGAGACACGGGGGGGAGCAACTGCAAGCAACGGAGAGAAATAGAGGCAAAATGGGGCCGGGGCGGGGGGTAATATAAAGATAAGGTGATAGAAAATAAGAAGGGGAGAAAGAAAGGAAGGGAGAAAATGCACATGCGGTGTCCCCAAGTTTGGGCGCAGCAGCAGAGTTTGTTGCTTGTTGTCTCATGAGCCCAGCACTCCGGGAAGGGCAGTATCTGTTTAGATTTGTGTCTAAATTTAAACCCTGATTGCCTTGCCTCCCCCTCCTCTCCCCTCCCTCCCTTCCTCTCACCCACCCGCCCTTCTTCCTTGTTCGTAGTGCAGGGCCACTCGCTGGGCTCTGTCACTTTTCAAGCTGAGCAGGAGCTTGGATATTACATACCCTCCACAGCGGCACGGTTTTGCTCTGGCTCGGCTGAAGTTTTCCCACAGATAAGAGGGAAAGGGGTGGGGAAGCAAGATTGCCCCGAGGACACCTCTCTCTTGCAGGACATGGAGGTAAAGAAAACTTTTATTTCCACTAGCTTGTGACTGGCTCCTCGATCTGCATTAGCTCCACCTTGCAAAGCAATTTCTCACTAAAGGCAGCTCAAAATATCTCTTTGCTGAGGTTCAGATAAATGTCTCTCCTCCCCACCCCAGCCCCTGCCATGCACCTCAGAATATTTTGCGGGTTTTAGTCCAGATTTGGAAAGTAGGGGGACAATATGGGGAGAGATTACATGTGTGAAAGGGGAACGAGCAAGGACTGCCATTTACTTCTTTAATTTCTGAAAGTGGGAAAGAGAGTTACTTTTTAAAAGGTATCATTTTGAAAGGAGGTTTTAAAAATTCAGTAACAATGGGGACATAAGGAGAAGAGAACAAACCGTACAGGATTAGTGGGCTCTTTGGGGTTGATTCCTACCCAACCCATGAGGCAGCAGCTGTGATTTGGACCCTGAGCGGTGTGTCCCCCCTGTTCCACGTGGATTGGGCGGTCTCACTTTCATTATCAATAGAGCATTTTGGTTCAGGAAAGAGGACCCAAGAACCATTGCTTCAGCGAGGTAAATGAGTAGCACACCCCCGGAGGGTTTCCTGTGCCTTTTTCTCCATGCTGCATGTCCCGTGCTTGAGGAGAGTCGGAGCTCTTATCTCTGGGTGGGCACACGGCTCATGGGCAGGGGTGTAGAAGCAGGAGTCAGGCTTCCCTGACATTTAAGTCCAATGCTTCTCCTGTGTAGCACCCTCTTGGGCACCTCCCCTTGCTTCTTTTCCCATTCATACAAAATAGGAGTGATGGTGCTTGCTTCGCTCATGTCAGCCGGATTCGCTAGCTTTTCAAACAGTTTTTTAAGTGGCAAAGGAAAAAAAAATATTTATTTTTAGGAGGGGCATGGGAGCTAGAAAGGCGATTACAACATTGGCAAAACCTCAAATGACGAAAGAGGACTTTTGGTATTTCTGTCAGCTAAACACAGATCTTACTAAACACTTTATATTATCTTCCCAGAGAAGCCTTTTTCTGCGTCGGTGCAGCCCCAACAGCAGGGGACATGCAACAAAGCCAGGGAACAGCGTGCTTGAGGCACCACTACAATTTTTCTTTGAAGATTTCCAGTGCATAGCTCAGCTGTGCAGTTCTGATAACGCCCAGGTGCTAACATCGCAGTCCTTGTTATCTGTGCTGGCCTGCCTCACAGGCAAGGGTTAAAGATCAGGCATGTTCATTACAAGAAATGTCCTCAACAGACTATCTAAACAGATTTTGGTGTGGAGAAGGACCAAGCGGTGATCAAACCAACTCAGCACAGACTACATGTGGCATGACAAATACATAGCTTTATAAGGGTTTTTAGGTTTGACAGAGCCTGGATCGGTAACTGTTAATGCTTTTTTTATTCTTTTTCATGATATAGCATCCTGTGATGTCTCAGAGGGGAGGGGGAGTTGAGCTCTTAATTTGTTATAACTGCTGTGCACAGTAAGCCACATATGGAGCAAAGACTAACTTAGGGCTGAAGCAGGTATTTTGTCATGTTGAGGACACTCTCCTCCACCCCCTCTCCTCTCCACACACAGAGGACTGCACCCCTCAAGTATTTTCTGTTGTCTGCCACAGCGATGTTTCAGAGTAGAAGGGGACAGACCTGCCGTTTCCTTTTGGGAGACATGTGTGACACATACGGCAGGTCTGATGGTCAGTAAGCTTCTCTGAAGTATTTAACCTAAGAGTTTCCTGCTCTTGATTCTGTCCCTTTACTTCTATTTCCCAGTCTTTCCCCATGTTACCTTGTTTTCTGATCATCTGTAGGTTGCTGCATCCATTCTTATTTTCAAAACATCTCAACTCCCAAGACATTTTTTAAGTAGTGCACTTGGTCTTCCCTTCCTGTCCCAACCCTCCAAAAAGGTGCTTAATGTCCCAAAGGTCAGAAGATACTAGACCAAAATAGAGCCAAGAGCAAGAACTTGCGTTCCCACCTGCCAATTCTTTGCTCTGTTTCTTCCTGAGAGTTTTTCACAGGCAACGTGAGCAGGACCCGGAGACTCGCTACAGTCTATTGCTTTAAAAACAGATTTAATGGTCCTGTGCAACAGGAACGAGAAGTTCTGTCATTTCCCCGTTTGCTTCATCAGTGGCAGGCTGAGCTGCTCTGTGCTTTCCTGCTGGCATAACTGGCAAGCTCTTTGCTCTAGTGGGACACATGAGAATTACCAGCATTAGGGGAAAAAGGGCAGAGGGCTGACCTAGCCAGCTGATTTCCATCACGTCTCTGGCAGGAAGAGCCTGTTTTTGAAAAACCCACAGAAGCAAGGTAGTTGGGATCACTTTCTTAGGGTGGTTAGTGTGGTTTTGCTGCTCCTTAGGGGCAAGTACCTACAGTCTTAGCCATTCTGCTGTCAGGAATGTGCCACATTGAAAGCAGTAATTATAACCATTTAAGATCCCAAAGAGGGAGAAAAGGGCAGCAAAACCCTGTTCTTGCAGTTCATGTGATTTCTTGAGTCTGCTGATCTTTGGGGTTTTCTTTTTTTGTGAAGACCAGCTTCTTGATGCAAGATAGATTTCAGAATCAGTTTTCTTTCCAATATTACAACTGATGAAAGGAACTTGAAATCATGAAGCCTGTATTACAGACTGTTAACATGAGGAGTTCACATCAAAAATGCGTAAAGCTGGCACCGATGAAAGCTAAGCCACTTGTGAAAAAGCAGCCACTAAACCTTCTTTGCACTCACGGTACAGAAAGGATCGGAAATTATTGTGTTGGTTTGTTAGTTTACACCTTCAGAGTTGGTCCAAGCTGTTTAATTCCCATAGCTGTACCAAACCTTGCGGAAGATGTTGTGAGTTAAGGCATCCACTGAAACTGCTTGTGGCTTTCTGAAGCCCGTATTCAACAGCAGTCATGGCATTCCTCTTCCCAGCCTCTCTGCAGGCGCTTGGGAGCATGGAGACATTTGAACTTTACTCGCACAGCAAGGGGAAGCAGTCCAAGACTGTTTCACTTTGGTGGCTCCCTCTGGTGCGATGGGTTCCCTAAGCTGTGAAGGTGCAGCAACTGGGTTTGTCTTGGGAAGGCTCCCCTCTCCTTTGTGCCTACCAACAGATTTAATTTCTTTCTGTGATATCTCCATTCCCATGTCTCTTTTCTGCAACTAGCTCCTGCTAGATCTTCATTTTGCCTGTTGCTACACCGGCTCAGGAGAGGGAGAGCTTTTCCAGGGCTGAGAGCAGCTCTCTGCGCACTTCGCCACTTCCCTTCTGGGCAACCTCCTGGACACGGCTCCAGCCCTAGGCCTTGTGCTCTCTCTACACCACAACGCCCTCATCTGTGACATTTGGGGAGTGGTGGGGCCACTGCTCTTTTCAGTAAAGCTCCCTCCTGCGTCAGGTGAGGAGACCATAAAGAGGCCCTGGGTATTGCCCCACTCCTCTAGCGATCAGCAGAGCAGGGTGGAGAACATTCCTCCGAGTCCTCTGTTCCCTGTCTCAGCGGGAGGCTGCAGAAACCTTCTGGGGTTCAAACACATCCCCTCCCTCAACAGGTGAGGTCAGAGGCCATTTCTTCCGTTGTGCTGTGGTCAGCCGGACATCACAACTGAGCACATTTCCAGGTCCAGTATCCCAATTGCTGCATCCTTCCAGGAGCCATGGGGAATGACGCCCTCGCCCAAACTACAGGGGCATAGGCACTTACCCTGTCCCTAGGAAAACTGCACTAAGGATATGTCACCTGTCACCCAAGAGGACTGAAGTGGAAGGGGTGGAGGAAAGGGTACTTGGTACTGTGGAGATGAGGGGGCTGAAATCTGTAACCATTATGGTCCTCAGAGCAGCAGGACAGTAAGCCATGCAGAGGTGAGCAGCCTGAGCGAGGTCTCTGCCCACCCTTGTAGCTGTGAGCCAAGATTAAGTACAGGCATTACGCCATGGTTAGCTCTGCCAGGAAACAATCTCCCTTTCTCAGGAAGCTCTGCTGCTTGGCTTTCATTCCAAAAGTTAAAACATTCCTTTTCGCCTCTTCTTTCTTATTTTTGCTTGACAGAACATTTTAACCTCAAATACACTTGTTCTCAATGTTTCCTCCCAAACTCATCAAAATGACACATTCACACAGAATGTCTCTGTAGATAAAGGGAAGAGTATTTAAATATCTAGGAGAGGTACCATATGACCCCATTTTACTTCTCAGGTCTCGGCAGATTTAGGACCTGCCTGACAGTAAATAGCATGTCTGCAGCAGAGGATACTGGAAAGGATCAGGTTTGCCAGACTTCCACATCCCAGTGACTGGATGAGGCCTCCCTCTTGAAGAACAGAAGAGAACAAAACCAAACGCCATGGGCTGTGCTGTGACCCTTTCTTGTACCTAGCAGAGACCGCAGAGTAAATGGTTTGCAGTATTAAAGCTTGTCCTGTGTCACTGGAGAATGGATGATTCTTCTGAACCCCTCCTCTCCCTCACTCCCCATTTTAACGTTTGGGCATCTGAGTATCCCAGGTCATGGTGATAGCATTTTGGCAAAGCCTTCTTTCCTGTACTCCACAGTCTAACTGGCAGGACATGTTACTGTTGAGCAGCATATTATGCATACCTTCTCACACATTCCCAGGATCTGCTTATCTGAAGAACAGGAGAAAACATCAGCATCACTTTATCAATAGGTGCTGCTAGGAAACTGCTGGGTTTCATCATGGAAATGACCAAGCCCATGCAAACTAGGGATGTTTTTCCTTTCTGTTTCCATGTGGTTGGTTAGCAGTTGTAGAAGGGTGGATGCTTCTTTTCCTAAAACACCAACTCTACAGCCTGAGTTTGGGATCTGAGGTAGCAGCTGTACTCAGCAGCAAGAGAAGCTGTTCGGAGGACCTGTCTATTTTAGTGGTGAAGCCTTCTTGCTACCTGTAGGTGCTATACGACCGCAGAGACACAGCTTGTCTTGGTGACTTACAATTACATGCCTTCAGCAGTTTGCAACACGGCATGCATAAGGATGAATTTGGTCTAGAGGCAGGAGATAGGTTGTGTAAGGAGACATCATTACACACTCACTGCACAGTTGCTTCACACCTAGTTATGGTCAGAGGCACAGGGCACTTTGTTCTTATGGAGTCTTGCGTAGGCACGGATTTAAGTCTCACTTCATCCAAGCCACAATGTATCCAGCTATGAGTCTTATGGCAGAAATGCTTTTATGTTAACATCAAGTCTGAGGCATATCTTTATGATATCTTATCGCCAGTATATGGGTCCTGGTAATGTACTGACAAGGATGAGACTTATCTGCCCCATTAGTGCCAAATGAAGTTTTCACTTGTTAGAAAGAAAAAAAGACATCACACCAAATTCTTGTCAGATATGAGCACATCACTTGCTAAAGGTGTTTCTGGAAGTCTTCTCCAAGCAAAGACCCAGACCTCACTTGCCAGATTGGCAGCTGGTATAGATGCATGCCCTTTTTCTTTTGTTCTTCAGCATCAGATTTTAAAAGAGCTCAAACCCCACACAACAGGCAGCAAGGTGGTGAGCTGGTTTTTGCGTACAAGTGTCCTTATGCAAATAAGCTTGTCTACCCTTTGTAATGAGATGCACACAGTGTTTTGGTCAGCGAGGATGACTAGTGGCCCATCTGCAAACGATATTGATTTACCACTGCCAGCTTCAACAAAGCCACCGTTCATCTCAGGCTTCTCAAATGCATACTCTCAGCGTAATTGGACCACAGCTCAGATTGTGCTTTTGTACAAATTGGTAGCTACGGCATGCAGTGGTGCTTTTCTGAGCTTCTTGAAGTACTTCACAAAATAATATACCTTTCCCTCATGCTCTATCACTGAACCAAGCTACATGCTGCTTCTTAAGGCAAGAAATTTATTGCTTACATAGATCACAGCTTTTCAAGCACAGAGAATTAAAATATGCAGTTCGGAAAGCCTTGGTATCTAAAGGATGCAGACCAATGACTTGTTCACAGAAAGACACAAAAATGCAAAGGAGAGAGAAAGCTAACTCAGAAGAATGGAGTTAAACAAGTCAGTGTGGCTTTGCAGGGAGACAAAGGACAGTAGTCTAAGACTTTTAACACAGAGGAAACAGAATTAGTTAGTGCATTGGAAAAGCAGTACGCCTGGGAATAATGGGATCCAATTAAGGGGAAGATGTATATCTCACCAAATAGCAGGAAGGATTTCTAGCAGTGAGGTCTGGCAGGGTTTGAAATAGTGTAGTGGAAACCAAATGTAGTGGAAACCAAATGTAGTGGAAACCTCTTTCCCATGAGAGATTCAAAAATAGACTGGACAGATCATTAGAAAGATAATGGCAGAAGCGGTCTTCTATTGCATTCAAGCAATAATATTGATAGGGCCACCAGAAGGGCAGGACCGTACTGTTTCTGCAGTTCTTCCATGTGTGGGTCTGCTGGCAGAAGCTAGTAGCTATTCAGCATCAGGCCCCCAAAGCATTTATGATTCTTTCCTGCTACACCACATTATTCAGGCCCTGAAAACTTCTGCCTCGGGGAAACGGGTCAAAATAAATTGGCATCATATCTGCAAGAGTCTGGGAACTGTTCTTTTATTGCCTGAGCAAAACACAAACCCAATTTTCTTTGTATTCTTTCTTCGTTTTTTAAGAATGGGTTTCTTTATCCTTTAAAACTGTGTACTGTGACAGCAATCATGGGTTATTCAAGTCAATCGTCTTGAAATACCTTTCTGCTGAGTGCCTTGTTCCCCTGATGTAAGTTCAGATGAAACAGATCCACTTTATTCCTCCCTTTTCATATACACACACTTGAGTTTGTGTGCCAGGTTTCCTAGGAATTTCCCCCCTTGGGCCCTGCAGCAAGCGTGTGTTTAACTTGTGAAACATGCACAGTGTAATTTGGTTTCCCACTTAGTCTTTACAAAGTGCACAGAGTTGTCAACACTGTCCCTCCATGAAAACCCCACGTTTTCACTCCCACTTTCAAGGCATTCACTCCCAGTTAGAGGCAGAGGGGCTGTCCATGCAAACAAGTACAAACATGCACACCGGTCCTCTAGACAGCAGGTGTCTGTAAAGAGAAGAGAATGGAAGAAAAGGGATGGATTGCTGAATACACTGGAGCGTGAAGTGACAAGAAACATAAAGGTTACAAGTCGGACAGGTCACCCCTACAGAAAGGAAGCAGTCTTAGCACCTTCTCTTTCATCTCCCAGCTCAATGCAAAGCTGCCTTTTCCACTCATATCAGGACTTCGAATCTCATGTAATATCAAGTCCTGCTCTGTACAGCTGAAGAAGCCTTTGCCCACAGCCACTAAGGAACTTCTTCTCGGTCCTTCTCCTGCTTTTTGGATGCACTGAGCATGGGACTCACCTTCCTTGATTCTGCCCTCCCCAGTCTCCTGCCGCTGGCGCTGGCATCTCGCACTATTCCAGTTCTGACCTCAAGTGCCTGATGTGGGTGACCCACCAGCAACGCTCTCCGTGCCAGGCCCTGCAGGGCTTTGCTTGGGGGTGTTGGTGCTCAAGGTGCAGTCTTACAGGGTGCATCCGCTGCAGCAGCTTCACGCTCTGATCCAGCAAACTGAAGCCTGCATCTCTATAGCAGCTCTTTGAGCCTCCGTAGCAGGCGCCAGTTTAGTCCGTAGATTTTCAAAGGCCAAAGCTGGAAGACTTTTCTGTTTGTAACCTGTGGGAAAGAAAAGCTATCAAGTAATGAAAATGTCATACTTTTTTTTCTTCTGCCTCTGCTCTGCAACTCAAAAATTGCTGGATCATTCTCTTGTAAGTTGAATATAATTTTTCTCCTCAACACCTTTAATTTTAAGGTCCATGAAGTCAGTGACATGCTGGCCAGAGCTTCCTAGTGCCAATTTACTCAGAGAGCAAGTGGCGTGCAGGCACTGAGCCCGTGCTTCCTGGACACCAGGTTCCGGTGGCCCAGCTTTAACCTGGAGAAACTGTGCCTGAGGTTGAAGGAACTTAGTCCCCCTTCTTGCCACAGAAAGAACATGTAAGAGTTTCAATCAGCCATCAGCAAAAAGAAATAGAGCACTGAAGTAGGTAGGGTGCTTCAAAGCTCTTGGGAACATTGGGTTTCTCCTTTACAGAGTTGTTGAGAGAATTTTATAAGCAGGTTAACTCAGAAACAGATAATTATTTTTCTCAGGTCACAGAATAAATCCATGTTAAAGGCTAAGCTGCAGCACAAGAATTACTTGCGTGTGTTTTTCTTAGGGTATATAGTAGAGTCTTTTACCTGTGAAAATCACTAAATTCCTAGTGCATCATGAGAGCTGATCCAGACTAGGCTGAAAATTCACACAGGCATTTTCAAACATAACTGCAAATTACAGCTGCCTGGATTCGTTTGCCCAGTGTCGGGCCTGGTTTTCAGGGGTCTCGCAAACTGGACGCTCCAGACGGAGCCGAAGGGAGTGCAGCTGCTGAGAAAGCAGCTTCGCAGACCCAGATCCTCAGTGCCACTGGGGCCACTGAGCTCTCCAGGGCCCAGCTAAAAAGACATCTCTGTGGATATAGCTTAGCATTCACACCTCAAGCTGGCTGCTAGCTGCGTGCTTACTATCACTTTCCTCCACTCCATATCTGCCTATCTTTTTCGACTAAATTCCTGGCTCAGATAAATATGAACCTCCTTCTCTGACCTGCCTGTATCCAGTGTAGACCTAATTTAATAGCAATGTGTTACAAAGATAGCACAGTCCTAACTGATGAGTCCGAGAAGGTGCAGCAGTTGGGAGCTCTGCGTAGGCTCTTTTACCCTTCTGATTTTCTGTTCCCAGCATGATAAACGAAGAGTTCAATCCCTGGGCTGCTACAACTACACTGTCTCTGGTGTTGAGTTTAAATGGGGAGGTATCTCAGTCTACTTAAAGCATTTAACTGAAGTATTTTGAATTGTCCCTGCTTCTTACATTCTCTATGGCCCTTCTTTGACAGTTCCGTGACTTCAGTTTCTAATTTGACCTTCTGAGTAGCTTCAGATTAGGTAATTAATGCAGACTGCACACGCACCTGCTTAAAGTTAACTCTCTTTAACCATTCTGTCAGTCCAAGAACAACAGTCCCTTCCTCATCCCACCTGAAGCATGTTGCATCTGAGCCTCCTCCTGTTGAAGTTCATCTTATTTCAGACCTCTGCTAAAAGCAGGGCTTTTTTCTTCACCCCATGTGAGACAAGCAAGGGAGGAGCTAAACTGAATAGCAGTTGAAAGGTGATTCATCGGGCTGAGACCTTTCCTGCTACAGGGGCTGTTCCATTTGCTCAGCTCGTTTCCTTCAGAGCAGCGGCCGAAGCATCTCTGTGTCTGTAGGTGAGAGTGGGGTGCAGCCTTGCATCATGTCTACAGCTACAGGGCTATGCAAGTCACTTAAAGCAACAGTATGATTCAGATGGTTTAAAATAATGATTCTCTGCAGGGCACATTTTAACCAACAGAAGGCTGCTCATCTCCGAGGTCTGTATCAGATGATAACCATGGTTGCCATGCATTTTATTCCCCACTGAAATAGTACACACGCATGCCCAACCTTCCTGGCTATCTCTCTCCCTGTGCCTTAGTCGAGGAGACTGTGCTCACGTGAGATAGGATGCACTTGCCCCACAGACTGCACTATTTCCCCTCTCCCTGTGGGCAGCCTGGCAGGTTTTGCCGGTTGTTCCTCCGTTAGCTCACCCCTCATCCTTCTAGAGCAGCAAGAGCTCCCCAGAACAAGGCCTGGAAGTACACGCAGAGAGGCACCAATTAATTTGGGGAAACCTGACAGGCTGTGTACAGTTCCCAGACCATTAAGAAAAACAGATGTCTGAGAGGGAAACATTGGGAAGCTGAGAAGGATCCTGGGGAAAAGCCCGGCCAGGAACGGAGTTCTGTACAAGCAGCTGGTGCAGCACAGCACACTAGGAAAGCAGCTACATCTTATGGTGGCCATCACTGCCCTTTTTCAGAACTACCATCTCACCCCTCCACCCATGGAGGCATTTGCTAGCAGTGTGAGTATCTCAAGGACAAATCCCAGATACTGGTTGTACAAGCTGCTAAAGACACATGGGAAGCAATACACTCCAGTCCAGCCAGACCACCGTCTTGGTAACAGCTGTTGTCAGCTGTAGATTAAGACATCAGCATCACTCTACCAGGGGTAGAGATCAGCCCTTGGCTCCAAAGAAGCCATTCCACATGTGGAGTGTCTGTGGATTCCTAAAACAATACAACCTCAGCAACTTACCTATCCAAAGCATAATTTCTGAGAAATAACCTCTTTCTTTTCTCCACATGCTTTTCACATCATTATCTGTATCTTAGATACCTGCTGTAGCTCCTGTCTGGTTGTATCAAACAAGTTTTCAGGCAGCATTTGTTGCTAGAGGGCTCCCATCAGATGGAGAGAAGGAGTTAATAACAGGACTATATATCCTGCCTGACACATCAGAAAAGCCAGAGTTCTTCCTGAACTAAGCTGAAAGCTCTGTAGGTGTTCATCTAATGAAGATTTGCAGAAATGAGAAGTGGTGCTGGCTTGGAAGAGAGTGGGGATCTTCAATTATTTAGGAAAGTGGTGCATTGGCTCTCAGATGATACTGAAATCCTGCTGCCCACTAGCCTCCTTCATTGTGACCTTCTTTGAGATAGGAGCTGAGGGCTGTATTTGATAGGGCATTTCAGAGTAAGGGACCTTGTTTTCAGCATCCCAATTCAAATTCTCATAACCTTGAGTAATAGGAATGCTCAGTGTATCTGCTGCAGGATTCTGGCTCAGGGCAGCACTCATGTTTTAGAGGCACAAAGTATTTCCCCCAAAACACTTAGAGTTATTGCAAACTTGATGGAAAAAGACTGCAGATGTGTCACTGGTGTTCACTGGGAGCAAGGGAAAAGCTCTGCAACATCAACATTGTTCTTTTGAGACCAAATGCTCATTATAATGAGCAAAAAAATGAAAAGTAACTTTTTGAAACTCTTTGTTCCAGATAAACACAGCCAGTATTTTTAAAACAGACATATTAATTCAAAGGAAATCGCAGGACTTTGAGTTCCCAGGACTTCATAAAGGGAGGGGACACATTAATCTATTCTTCTAGTGTAGTCAAACTTAGTAATTGCAGAGATTTTGTTAAACTAGTTGTGTCTTTGTATCTCAGTGCTTAAGGTTACTGATGGCTCAGCTCCAGTTTGCAGTGTACAGGGTACCACAGGGTAGTAGTTGGATGGTTTGGAATACATTACCACCTACAGTAGCTGGATAGTAAACCATCAACTTCTGAACCTTGCTGTATTCTTTTTTTTCTTGAAGCTGTAGAATCTGAAATATCTCAGCCTCCTCTAAAAAGGCATGTCTTGCCCTCATCATGGCAGAATAAGTCTTGAATGGAGACACTAATGCACCCCAAAGACTCAAAAGGGCTTGAAACGCAGCATGGATGAGTTTCTGAAGTTGCACTGTTTCAGGTGACAGGAAAACCCCTCTTGCAAGGAGCTGCTCCAGAGAAAGGCTGCAGTACTTCTTGTGTGGGCACAGCCTCTGTGCCTTTCATTGTTTCTCCACTTTTGTGGCTGGGTATGACTGCATTCAGCCAGATATCAACTTTATCCACAAGTCTTTTCCTGCTGCCTGAAATTATTTCCATGTTGGCTGCTTGGCCTGTCTGCAAGCAGCTGTGTCAGGCTTGTAATGAGGCAATTACATACGCATGGCCCTTTTACAGGAAAGTCCGAGGCAGTTTCTCCTTGAATTGATTGGAGGCTTATCTGTTTTCCCTGCTCCCTTAGTCAAGCCAGTCACCTTGTCCATACGCAACTGGCCTGGCTGGCAGTGTAGACTTTTACCTCCCCACCTAGCCCTCCTACCCTTTCCTCTTCACTGTCTGCAAGCAAATGTTGTCATGTATCGTAAAAACCTAATGATCTTGATGATCACAATCTCTTCTTACTATAGGTGGCATGGCTTCTCCCCACTGTAGCATCAGGGCTCAGTGGTACTTAACAGCTTTTTATTTCACTTTTTACCAGGGCTCAGTTTTGGGACCAGTCTTGTTTAATATCTTTATCGATGATCTGGATGAGGGGATAGAGTGCTCCCTCAGCAAGTCTGCAGACGACACCAAGTTGGGAGGGAGTGTTGATCTGCTTGAGGGTCGGAAGGCTCTGCAGAGGGATCTGGACAGGCTGGATCGATGGGCCCAGGCCAATCGTATGAGGTTCAACAAGGCCAAGTGCCGGGTCCTGCACTTGGGTCACAACAACCCCATGCAACGCTACAGGCTTGAGGATGAGTGGCTGGAAAGCTGCCCTGCAGAAAAGGCCCTGGGGGTGTTGATTGACAGCCGGCTGAAGATGAGCCAGCAGTGTGCCCAGGTGGCCAAGAAGGCCAATGGCATCCTGGCCTGTATCAGAAATAGTGTGGCCAGCAGGAGTAGGGAGGTGATCGTGCCCCTGTACTCAGCACTGGTGAGGCCGCACCTCGAATACTGTGTTCAGTTTTGGGCCCGTCACTACAAGAAGGACATTGAGGTGCTGGAGCGTGTCCAGAGAAGGGCGACGGAGCTGGTGAGGGGTCTGGAGCACAAGCCTTATGAGGAGCGGCTGAGGGAACTGGGGTTGTTCAGTCTGGAGAAGAGGAGGCTGAGGGGAGACCTTATCGCTCTCTACAACTACCTGAAAGGGGGTTGCAGAGAGGTGGATGTTGGTCTCTTCTCCCAAGTGACTAGCGACAGGACAAGAGGAAATGGCCTCAAGTTGCACCAGGGGAGGTTCAGGCTGGGTATTAGGAAAAATTTCTTTACTGAGGGAGTGGTGAAGCACTGGAACAGGCTGCCCAGGGAGGTGGTGGAGTCACCATCCCTGGAGGTGTTCAAGGAATGTGTGGACGAGGCATTGTGGGACATGGTTTAATGGGCATGGTGGTGTTAGTTGATGGTTGGACTTGCTGATCTTACAGGTCTTTTCCAACCTTAGTGATTCTGTGATTCTGTGATCCCAGGCTCCTATCTTCTCATTGCAATAGGACTCGCCTTGCCCTTGGAGTACCTTTTAGGCCTTTCCTCTTGAATATTCTGTCTTCTGGCACTGAATCTCATTTCAGTTGGTCTATTGTTACTACTTTCAAAATCTTTGAGCTTCTCCTTCCTCTTACACTGTTGACTTAGTGGTCTAGTGCTTGCTGAGCCTACGCAGGTTGCTGTGCATAGACGATTGTTAGGGTACAGCCCTGCAGCAGCAGGCAGGAAGGGTAAGCTGAACAAACAGGGTATGCATGTGACCGAGATGTGAAATCTGTTGTCTCGCTAGCAAAGTGTCTTTAATACACCCTTAGAATCATGCTGGTTATTATCAATTTTTAAAAAAATCTTTAGAAACCAGACTGAAATCCCATTAAAAAGATAGTTCACTGGGAGGGAATTGGTCCTTTGAGAATGCCAGACTTCGTTAGGACTTGCTTAGGAAGAGTTTTGTGGCAACAGATAATCTCAGTTAATATGCGCCCAAAGTATCCTGTACCACACAAAATCCAGATGGCTACTTCTCACGGATACAGAGGTGAAATGCATATACCTGGTCTGGGTGCATGTTCATGCAGAGCTGTGACTGGGTTAATGATTCCTTTGCTGTGAGCACAGGACCAAGCGAATGCATCCAGTTTGATGCCACCATGAGAAGTCGTGCTACACTCTGTGACTGTGGGGCTCAGATCCCTTCACACAGATTTCCTTGGGCTGCAAGGTAGTCATTCTCAGACACATATGTTGTAGTGAACCAGTGTGCCACAGAGGACCAAGTGTCAGGGTGGAACTCGTGAAGTCCCAGACTAAAATTCTGTCCTGGATTTTGAGTAGCTGAGGGCAAGTTATTGTGTCCTAGTTCAACTACAGGACTAATGCAGAACTGAAACACTCTAATCCACATCTTCAGCCTGAAAAAACCCCTTACAACTACTGACTGACTCTGATGGTTCCTTCACTTCACTAGGTATCTGCCTGTTCGACGTGAAAATTCAACCAGTGCCTGGGATGCTGCTTGTGTACAAGCCTGGGATCGCCCCACCTGACCTGTCCATAGGTGGTCGGCTGCCTAGACCAAACTGGCATTAGAAATTAGGCATTTCCCTGTTACACTCGCCCCACCCCACATCCTCATCTCTCCTCTCCACTCCTTTCCCCTCTCAGCATGGTGAACACAAGCAAACAGGATCAGGCATCTCACAAAAAAGCACTTCTCACAGAAAAGGAAACGGTGACACCCATGTGTTGCTGGAGGTTTCTGCAATCACCTCAGACAAGGACTCCCAGAACACTATGCACACACACAAAATAATTGATTTACTTTTTAAATGGTCTGCCACCTCCTTCCCTGAGCAGCAAGTCATGGCTGAACAGCCAGATACCTTATCCTGCACAGGGCACAGCAGAGCCAAGAGCTGCTTAGGTCTCCGTAGTGGACAGGCTGAGGTTACATACGTGCTGCCCCTGCACAGGCATGCTGCCCGGCAGAGACCAGGTGCTGTGGTTCACTGCCTCTTTTGGTAATGATGGCGCTTGATCAAACCATTCTTGGCAGCCTTTGACAGATGTGATAAGAGGCTTGCACAGGAAGCGGATGGCTGTGTTCTGCTCTCAGGGGGTGTGGGCTTCAAACTCTTTGGTCTGTCTAGCAAGAGATGATTTTTAATCTGGTGCTTAGGGCAAGGCTAGGGTGAGCATTCGCCAGCCTGCCTGTTAAAGCCATGCCAATACGTAGCAAAGATTCAAGGTTCCCTGGAAAGAGGGGAGCACACGCACCTGCCCGGTGGTCTGCATGCTCTCCTTACAGGTAAAACCCTGACTTCCCTCATGACCCTTTCTGTGGGGTATGCAGCAGTGCATAACATGCGCAAGCCCATACATTGCCCTCTCAGCAGAGGCTCCTGTGAAGGTTTGAGGTACTGCTGCTGTAATGAATCGGCCTGTGCAGTGTTGGGAACATGTAGGCACTAGGCAATTGCCAAGTATTGTCATTACTAAAAGGGAGACTCAAGAGCTCACTTGTACCTTTCACAATGAAATTTGCTGGTTTTGCAAATCTCACCAGACTGCGCTTAGCAAGCACAGGCCAGGCACTCCTGAGAGCTACATACCATGGCATGAAGAAGAGAACAACTTGCCATAAATCCATCCTCAAAAATTTTCAACAACAGCCAAAGACTAGTGCGAGGTGGCTGGCATACCCTTCCTATGTAAGGACCTTTCCAGACTGGACTGTTGATGTTAGGACATGTTACTAACGAACTCCACGGAAGCAAACAGGAGGCTGCTTTCTCCGCTTTGGGCCCAGGAGGCTGTGAGGACAGCAGCAGCAGTCCCATCTCATCAAATTAAACTGAGACTTCATGCAGTTACTCTGTTGAGAAGAGATGCCTTTTGGAAGATGTGGAGAAAGTTGGCATTGGTACCGACCGTCCATCGTGAAAAACAATGCTATATAACACTGGCATTGCACCCACTTTGCTAGCAGGAATACGTCAACAGCAAAGGGAGGGACTTCTCAGAGGGGAGGTTAAAATAACGATTATCTCATCTTATTTTCATTGTAGTCACGCTCTGAAACAGAAAGCAGATAATGTATTCACCACGTCTAATTTCCTGTTGTCTACAGATGTTTCCTATAATTCTGTTGAGAAGGACACAACTCCTCGCTTGCATGTCTAGCACTGGCTGCTCTCTGCTGCCCGTCTCCTCCCGCCCAGCACTGGCTGGCTCTACTGACAGAGCCAGTCATGGCATCGCTGGGGGCCATGGAGACACAGCTGCACTTGAGATGCTCTTGAACCACACCGCCTAACTCCAGCCACCACCCATGGGTCCCTGTCGCCCAGCACGATTAGGGTGTTTTTTTACTTATGATAACCATTTGCTTTGATGTGCAGGAGCTCTAGGCAGTCCTGAGGTTACTTGGAGGGAAGTACCAGAGAAGGACCCTGAGCAAGCTTCTGATCCAAACAGGCAGCAATGCTTTCTTGAGAAAAGCCTCACTCCAACCCCTGTGCTAACTATCCAGGCCCTTCTACATGTAGACATGGGTAGCTCGAATCACTGAAAGAAGGAAAACCACCAGGACTTTCCCCTCTACTTTTGGCAGGCAAGGAGGGGAGTACATGAACCATTTCTTTACATTATTGCGGACAAGTTCAACACGATGTCCCTTCCTTCAAAAAGCATCTGCCCCTTTACTAGTTTCTGGTTACATGATACTTCCCACCTCCACCCGATTGCTGAATCTTGCTTTTGTGAGCCTTTACATTTGGCAGATCTGAGTCTGTAGTTTTGAAATGACTGCACTGTATTTGGGAGCTGCTTGCTGTCTTCTGGATGAAAGCTGCGCATCATTGCTGAGCTGGAATATCCTCACATTACCCTTTGGGCACTGCTTGACCCTGAGTGCCAAGATGGGCAGCAGTTTACAAGGGAACTCTGAGAAGGAGAAAATCAAGACCAGACCACTGCAAGACTTAAGAAAATTGTTGCCCTAGAGCAAACTCTTCCCAAACACAGGGAAATGTTATGTATTTTTACGTATTTTATGTAAAGTAGGATTTTCCTACCCTTTCTCCTAAAAACAAACAAACATGCAACCCTCCTTTGAAGTCCGCATTCCTCATACTATTCTGCCCTGTGTTATAGTCAGAGCTCCTTCTTCTTCATCACCCTCATTATAGCTATGCAAGAGCCTTGCAGTTGAGTTCAGACACACACTCATCCTGTGTTCATTCATCTGTGGTGGGATAAGTGTTGACCTGGGTACCACTTCTGAGGAGGGTTGTTGTACTTCTGAGAGTTGTTTTTGCGGCCAACATTTGCAGGCTTTGAGAGACAGGCCAGCAGTGATTTACACTCAGACAAGAAGCTTGCTCTCCACTGAAAATGTTACAAAAAGAGAGAGTTTCAAGAGGAGACCTGACATCTGTGTTCCTATGACATACATTTCAGTAGTTCTAGTCAAATCTTCGCTTGGGCTGCTGTGAGAGCTCCTGTTTTCATTAAGACTAGAACTGAAGAAAGCTGCTAAAGGTCACCGGTCTCTAACAATACTGACTGCCTTGAAGGTAGTATGTGTAATGTCCTTATCTCCTGCTGCCTGTCTCCAAACCTTTCGTGTCTAGTATTTTTTTACTTTTTTTGACATTTCTCAATTAGTGAGCACTCCCTTGTCTGAAGGAAACCAGAATCTACAGCTACATAGAGATACGTCCAGAAGACATGTGCCTGAGTCAAAGGAGTCTTAAGCCCGTCTTCAGGGCCCAGGTGCTCAGACTGGTCCCACACCTACTCTGAGGTCCCATTGTGTTCACAGGGTGTTCAGAAATCTGGAGCTCAGACTCCAGCATTCACAATATGTTCCCACAGGCTGCAGGTTGCTTTCCCTGGAGCTGCAAGATTGAAGATTGAATATGTTGCGTGTGACATCAACCAGACATGGAGGCCACTCTGCACTGGCTGCGGGTTGACCTTAATGTAGAAAAAGCTTTATCTTGGAAGTGCAATGGTTCTGCAAAGTTCGCAGAGCTGGCCTAGCCCCACCAGAGGTAGGTGCACAAGTAGCTCCCATGGTAGCTTTTGCTCTGGTGGAGCACAGCACAGTAATTGTCACTCCTGTTCTGTAACAAGTGGTAGGAAATGCAGGTAGGAACCTTGGCCCTGAATCCCAGGGTGCTACGAGCTACGCTGAGACAATGATGGACAGGACTGGCTATGACGTATCACAGAGCCACAGCTGCAGCCACTTCTAGCTGGGGCTTCTGCCAATAATTAAAATTTACCACAACCAGAGAAGGAGCAGCTCCATTGCCAGATAAGAGGCCAAGTGAGTAAATAAACCACATAAATCCATCCTGAAACAGAGAGCTGGAAGGTCTCCAGTGAGAATGATTTGTGAAGAAGGGTAAAGAGAGCAATGGGAAGAAAGATGCTTTGCTGGGATGGAGAAAGGTCAGTGTAGCAAGAAGAGGTTATTTTATTCAGAGCTTGCATCTCGGGATATGTTGCTTCTTGAGCCAGGGGCCCAGCACACTGCTGAGCTCCAGTCGGAACAAGCATGGTGAGATTTCCTTCTAGGGATGTAAAAAATGGGCCAAGGCGAGTGTGACCTCACCCACTTCATGGGCAAGCTGTGCTCAGCCTGCCTTGATGCTTTCGTGGATCACGAGGGGAATGAGCAGGATGAGACTGTGGGTAGCAGCCTCTCTTGATTTTTGCCGCCTAGTTCCTCACTCTGTGATTCAGGTATTTTCCCACCCTCTTGCCTTTCAGTTTGCTTCTCTGGGGGAGTTTGTGTTTTAAACCTACACTCCTAACTTATCTCTCCCTTCCCAGTCTGAACAATGTTCCCTTTTCAATATGATCCTGGTGCCACTAATGTACTCACGTGAACACAGATAAATGAATCAGTTCAGGTTATGTTGGCAGGAGGGCACAAATCAGGATTCATCTAAATGGGAGATGCAGAGATATGGCTTTGAATGAAACTACAAACTATGTATTAGAGAGATTTTTCCATCAGGAAGTTGGGTCTAATCCTAATTAAAAACGATCCTTGAGCTTTTTTTTAGTTAATTTAAAGAGGAGTTCCTTATGAGCTGCCCATCTAATCTTATCTGTACTTATAAAATGTGAGAGCCAAAATAACTGGTGCCTGTAAGAAGAGGTTGAAAATGAAAATTCAGTTACCGATTTCCCACCATTGAACAAGACAAAAGGAGTGGTGGATTTGCCCAGGTGAACCTAAACTGGTCTGTTTTGTGCTATTCTCTGCTTTAAGTCTAAGACCCACACACAGGGATCCATTCCAGGTTTCTTTAGATTATCTTCCTCGAACAATAAATGAACCTAGGGGTAGAAAAGGATAGTTTGGTGGATTGGCCTCTTTGGACACTTACCTTTAGAACAGGTACTAAAGATACTCCTAACTGAAGGAAAGATTTTATTACTTCAATTCATGCAAATAAATTACTATTATTTCACATCGTTATTGAATATTATTGTGGCCTTTAAAAAGGTAGGAATGGTCTGACACGCAAGGTGTGTTTGGCTGGTAATGAGATGCATTCACGATGCATTCTCCAGAGTGTAAGTGCATGTCCTCTCCAGATAGACAAGAACTGTACCTTAGATGATGTACCATGTGAATATTCAGTGGCTTTTTGCCTCCAGTTGTCCTCAGCGGTCGAATGAAAGATGGGACAAGGAGAAGGGATTAGTTCTTGCCTATGGAAATGGTCACCCCAAATTGGTGGGGCAGTATGGGAAGAGCTAGTACTGTCATCACTTCTCCCTTGCTTGATCTGCAAGCAAGTAGGACATCTCCAGTTCATCAAACCCCATCTCTGCAGGGGATTCTGTTCAGGAGAGAGTCTGCAGCACTTCACCACGGGGGTAGGAGACATTCACTTCAGGGAGCCTGTGAGAAGGCATATTCCCACTACAGCTTAATGTATCATTCCCAAAATGCTGCTTTCTGTCTCAGAAACAGGCACTTGAAAAGTTTGAGAACAGCTCTTTCCAGCCAAGTCGATTGCCAACAAATTCAGTTACGCTGGAAAACAGGTACCTCTATCAGATTAAGGTTGTATTGCTCCCCGTGCAGCTGAGAGAGTTACCCCAGTGCATGTGGTATAAGCTTTCCCATGCAGAAAAGGCCCATGACTGGCTGGCTCCTCAAATCCTGCAGCTACCTTACTGAAAAACGAGAAGGGTAGGTGTCATGTCTGGGAAGGCTTTGCACAGAAAGCATGTCATTTGCCTTCGGAGGGCTGAGCCGGGCAGGGAAGAGGGGGTCTGCAAGGGGCTTTGCTCCCTCCTGAAATCCAGTGCCTTGGTGAGGGTTGACACTTTAATTTCAAAGGAGACCACAGCACTGCTTCCCAGTGTTTCTTGCTGACCTCCAGACAAAGTGTGGTGATGGTTTATTTTGACTTAAATAGTTTCTCCCCACAGATGCCTTCCCCATCCCTTCCTTAGCTGAGCAGGTCCTACAGGTGTAGAGCTTTGCCTCTGCCATACAGCAAGGAAAACCGCTCCCCAGCCACCTGTGCGGCTGCTGCTGTTTGAAGTGGGGCTTCTGGAGGTCTCTGACACAGTATTTGTGGGGCTTTTGTGGATGCTTAACGGAAACTTCTTCCGAATCACTCAGCTGCTGCTAACATGCTCCCCGTGATGGCTCACAGGCACTCCCTGGGTTTATAGCCCACACTCAGCTGCGTCTCAGGCAGGAGGCAACAGATTGCAGAGTGAAATACTGGTGCTACAGACCAGAACAGCCGTTACCAGCAGGCATGCCAAAAGATGATTTTTCTGTCATATCAGCCCTCTGAATGGGAGGACACATAAGGATGCAATTCCCTCAGGCTCTGGCCAGAGCGGTTAAAGGGAAGTCCTCCCTCCTGCGCTGCAGATTGCCCCTGCCACCCCTCCATCCCTTCCTGCTACAGCAGCGCAAGTGCTTGTCGGGCTGTGCTGTGAACTCGATTGCTGAAATGATCTGGGTTAAAAATAACCTTGTAAAGAGTTAAGGGAAGTATTTTTAGCCCAGATCATTTCAGTGATCCAGTTTACGGCACAGCCCCACAAACACGCTGGTGCAAGGGAGGGGGGAAAGGGGGAAAGGAAAGGTCAAGGGAGAATGAGCAGTTGGAAACAAGCTGTCTTTCTGCTAAACCCAGGACCTTATGAAACTGCACCCCAAAAGCACTGACCCTCTCTTGTTTTCATCTAGCACATTGACAACTCCCTTCTCATGGCGCAGCGTTGAGAGCTGGGTGCTGAGGATCGCTATTTCTGGATCCTGTTTGTGTAATCACGACACTAGCCCTGAGCTTCGGATGCCTTATTGTGTCTGCCTCTGACATACTATATTTGTCATTATTTTTACCATATTTGCTTTTGCTGAGGTAGATTGTATGTGCAGCAAAGAAAAACCCCATCAGGGTCATGGGGGAGCTTTGCAGAACTTGTGCGAGCAATGGTGGAGAACTTGTGCAATGGACTGGTGCGAGAACTGGCCTCAGGGAATTGTTCCTGCAATGCTCTTTAGAAGCAAGGGAGGGATCTGAAGGCCAGGGACTGGCCTCAAAACCATGTCTAGATGCACCTGCATGAGAATAGGAGTGGAAAGTGTGCAGGACCAGTACCAACAGTTGTGTAACAGTCACTGATTTCATAGCTACTGAATACTCCAGCCTTGCAAGGTGCTGTGAAGGGTTTGCATCTCAGATAAAAGGTGTTCTGTCTGGCCAAAGTGTCCTAACTGCAAAAGCAAACAAGTCAGAGGATTCACAGGGGAGGGAAGGAGAGTAGGGCAGAATAAATCTCTGCTGTTATTCAGGTGGTATTTAAGTGCTGCTTAATTCAAAACACTCCACTGTATGGCAGCTAATAGACCTTTGGTCTTTTCATCAACCAAACCAGGTGCACAAATCCAAATCTGAGCTTTTCCTTCCCTGTCTGCTTCTGACCCCCACTGGTACCCTTTCAGACTAGCATTTCCAGTAGTGTATTAAGGACAGTGACAAAACTGGTGGGATACCAATCCTGTGGGATGAAGTCATGATAGCTTTCAATTGTAAGTGGGTGGATTATGACCAAAACTGCTAGCTGAGGGCTGTCAGAGCTAGTTTTGCACCAGTCCCAGCAGGACATTAAGATTCATCCCCAAAGCCACCTCTGGCTTTCCAGTTTTCCTCAGGAGTCTTTGCAATTTTGATTTCATGAGAAACATATTGTCTACAGCGACACTCCCCACCTGTAGCTCAAATCCGTAATGTTCAGGGAAAGCTCTTTGGGAGTACCCAAGCAGGATGCACAGAGAAACTCTTCAGTCTCTTGCCCTTTTTTTTCTGTGGGCCTCTTAACATCCACTTTCTTTCACCTGGTGCCCATGGTGGGTCCACAGGCTGTAGCAGGAGAATTGGCAAATGTCATTGAGCAAGGTAATGACATTGCTGTGCTGAGGGATCCCCTTTGTAAGACATTGTTACTCCCATATCAGGCAGACCTACCAGCCCTAGCATCTTCTGGCACATTAAATCGCCAGTGAAGTTGGACTGTGCTAGCCAGAGCTGACTGTGCCACAGCATCTAGGCATCTCAGGTCAGAGAGCTTCCCAGCTGCCTTGAAAAGATACAGCAGGGATGGCATGGGGCATTTCTGTGGGGACCTAGCGGTGTTTACAGCAGGCAGCCTGTGAGAGAAGCAGGGATCTTTGCTAAAAACAGTGCCCCCCTTTCAGGCAGTCTGCAGAATCGGGGGTCAGTGGGCAGTTTTGCTCTCACAACAGAGGCAAGGACTCTGAAGCAAAAGGAAGGAGAGGCTTTGGTGGGAAGCTTGAATTGCCATGATTGTACCTAACCCACGAATAAAGGCAGAACTTTCTTCTCCAGTGCTGCCAAAGGGACCAGGTTCAGTTTTAAAAGCAGATGAAGAAACATGGCGTTGAAAAACATTTTTCAAATTTACTCAATTTTATAAACTTATTTGGAAGAGGAAAGTGAAACCCCTTACAGAGAACTTGTTAGTTGCACTTCCTCTTTGGCAGACAGTGCCATGCTTATATTAACGGTATAATTCCAGTCCTGTTTTGCTGCTCTGTCTGACATTTTTCATAATGCGCAATACTTAGACGCTTATTTTTATGGAACAGTAAAAGACCTCAGAGTAGCGGTCACCAAATTACTGATGGAGTAAGTCTTTTACCTTAGCTTGCTGGTTTTAGCCCATGCAGGCTGACCACGCTTCTCTTCTGAAAAGAAAAAGAATCAGCAGTTGTCTGCAAAGAGCGCAAAATTCGCACCTGAGTAATTTCACCCTTTTTGCCAAAAAAAGAGCAGAGCTGCTCCTCCTCATCATTCAGAAAAGTGGTGGGCTATGTCATCAAGATGGGAAAAATGACCAGGAATGAGAGAGGTTGCATTAATATTGTGGGGCAGGAGAGAGCCAGCATTGAGCTCTGGGGTGAGAGAAGCAGACGTGTGTCTTAGTGGTGGAAGAGCCTGAGGGCTGGTATGTGCTCTGGGGTGGGAGTGAGAAAGTGAGGCTTCCCACCTTCCTCACAGTGGGAGGGAGACTGCCAGTTCAGCCCCTGGAAGTCAGGGGGATGGCATTCTCCTTATAGTGCAAGGAAGGGACCTTTTTGCAACTGAGTGCCCTGGTACGGCATATTTCCTTGACTAGAAGACATAGAGCCTGGCACACCAGCTGGGGAAAAAAAAGAAGCTGTAGAAAAAGCTGGATACAGGACAGCAGTGTCATTGCCACAAAGGATCTGGGAAAGGACTTTTCCTATTGCAAAACACATAGTGTAATCGGAGAGTCTGCAGCTGGCAGTTTCGGGAGGACACAGCCCGTGGGCTACTTGTGCTAATCTTAGAATGGCATGTTCACTGCTTCCTGCGCCCCGGCCGGCGAGCTTCACGCCGGCAAGAGCCGCGTTGCAATCAATGCTTGCTACCGGCAAAACAAGAAAAGCATGGAATCATTCCAGCCTCACAGCTTTGATCAAATCCAAAGAAAGGGAGCTGTGTTTTCAGACTGTAATTAAAAAAAAAAAAAAGGAAAGAAACGAAAAAACACAACCACCCCAAAACAAGAAGTCAAGGAGGCCAAGAGGAAGTGCAGTGTCTTTGCTGGGTAAAGGCGAAGGGCTGTGAAAGAAGCTATTGGAGAAAAAGGGACGATGAGAGAGGCAACCCTTCCACCACAGATGCTGAGCACCTGCAGATCCTCAGCCTCAACTGAGTCCCCAGTTCAGGTGTTGGTTCTGCCATGCCCAGTTATCCTGGGAGCTGGTACGTTGAGCCAAGCCTTCCAATCCATCCTGCCTCCCCCAGGTTCATTCTTTGCTCCCTCCTCTTTCCAGCCTGCCCTCCCTTCATACAGATATCTGCTGGGGCTTGTGGGCCTGGGAGAAGAAAGATAGCGTTTCTTGGGAGCTACAACTCTCTGAGAAAGGGAAAGGCCCTTTTCCACAGTGCAAATGGGCCTTAGCCATGCTGCTCTATACCAGGTATTTCAGACTGGAGAGTGCTCCAAGCTGCGGTATGACTTGGGCTGATCCTTAGTGTAACCCCCTCGATTTGCTTTTAATCTAGAAACTAGTAGTCTAAAGAAATTCCTTCTTTAATATGATTTCAAGTTTCCACAGCTATTTCTCCAGCCCCTGTAGCGTGGTGACCCAAAGGAAACGGTCCATACGTGGGCCAGATTGGTGTTTCGAGGGTCTTTCACCTCCAGTGATGCTAAAGGAGTGGTTGTGTTAACGAGACAGCAGGTCCCTCCCAGGCAGAGCGGCGTAAAGGGAGAAGGAAGGGCTCTGCTGGAGCCTTAGGAGAAACAGAAATGGATTCCTCTAGCAATGGCCTTTGGGGAAACTTTCTGACTGAGAAGCGGAAGATTATTGAGGGGTGAGAAGTGTGGTGCCGATCATGCGTTCATGGCAGTGGTATAGGGAGTGGAGGTATGAGGTTCCTTGCTGATGGTTCATAGCCTGGTTTGTTGTTTTGAGATCTCCACCTCTAACAAAACAAGGATTGTTGGTTAGTTGTTCTCAGTTCCTCTGGTTTGGTTTTCCCTGGCATCAGATATTAGAGATGAAGAACAAAGGTTTCCTTTCAGCAACTTTGATTTCAAGGCTTTCTACTCGTATTGATACACACATAGCAAAGAAAACAAGGTAAATGTGGGATGACACCAGGGCTGTGTGCTGTGGGAAGAGCCACACCATCCAGTCTCCAACAAAGCTCCCACTTCTCAGCCTGTTGTTGGCCCAGGGGAGGGGAAGCTTCTCTCAGCCCTGGTATTTCCTCCCTCCCTCCCACCCGCCTGAGTATTTCACTGCCAAAAAAGCAGAACAGCACAGGGACATCCCCAAGCAGATGCTGGCTTGCTGCAAGGACAGGGAATGGCTTCTCGCAGCAGAACCACTGGAAAAGGAAGGGCAGGGGTGACCAGGGCAGTAAAAAAGGATGGGAGGGCTAAGAAGGTGTATGGGAACGTCCTTTACTGCCCCAATCCATCTGCTTGCTGCGAGGAAAAGATAGGGAACAGACACTTGGCTTGAAATACTTAATTTGCTTCCAGTGAAAAATACTGAGTTTAGGCTCTTCAGCTAGAGCTGAAAGGCTCTGTGTGAATAACTGGTTTTCTGGGATATTTGAAAATGCTACTAGGTCCTGTCTTCCCAAACCTCTTGCTCTTAGACTGGATGATTGATGCCAGATGTAAGAAACTCTACTTTAAGTCCCTGCTTACTCTTGAACTTTATAACACATACACAGGCTTCTCTGTAGCCTGCTTGTGCTTCCCAGCCTTTGCTCATAACTTCTTGTTTCCGATTTGTCAGAACAGGCCAGCAGAGACCAGCTCAGAGGTGGACAAGTCGGCATCACCCTCAGTGGCTCAGCTAGCAGGGAAATTCAAAGAGCAAGCAGCCAATATCACTGGAAAAGAGGTAAGGAGCTCTGAGGCCACAAGCAGGTAACCAAGTGGGAAATAAGGCACTCGCCTCTGCCTGCAGAAGTTAGAGCATCAGTGATCTGAGCATGAATCCACCTTGATTTTTAATCTTCTCAAAGGATTTGTCTCCTAGTGCAATGCAAGCTATGACAGTGTCCATGCATTGCTGACTTGTGGATGAGTATTTTGGTAAAGCCATACCTCAGGACAACTAGACACTGTAACTGAGACACTGTAAAGTTTGGTAGGGTACGCATACATACCTAACAGTAGCAGACAGCAATGCATGTACTATATGGTCTGGATTTTGTGGGCAATGAATAATAAAATAGCTAATATTGAGCCATGGAAAAAGAAAGCAAACAACGCATTATGGAGTGTAGAAGCCAGTGGCAGGTCACCAGCACCTTGTTCACAAAAGGAGAAGGTTTCCTCCAGGTAATTCCTTCTGTACGGCTCTGAGAGAGAAAGCTGTCTCTTTACTTGCCCTCATTACCTCTTCGCAATGACATTTTACACTCTGTGCCTATCTCTATCATGCTGAAACTTTATTTTATTGAAAGCCCACTACGAAAGCATTACCTCATAAACTGTCTTTCACCAGATAAGCAAAACACTAGAATACCTCTCTTAGGAAGAAAGGAAAGTCAGAGTGTTTATGGATGGAGGCTGACATTTTAGGAGAGCCCCCTGTATCATTATGCACTTTTTTAGAAGCATAAGTGTTTACTGGTGGCCCTCTTCAGTCAGTGGGTGCCCCTTTACAACTGAACTGCTTCCTTCTGCTGCTCAGCTGATTTCAGCATGTCCCAGGCTGGGCCTAAGGGGATCCTCCCTGTCACCCCTCCTGTCTTTGGCTGGATGAAATGGTGGTCTCTGTCCTGAAGGGCTGGCATGCCACCGCCTGTCAGAGGTTAGTACTCCCATAGCCAGGCCCCAGTAGTGGAATAGCCAATCTCTTCCCAAGCAGGTTTTTTTTTCCCTCTAGTCACCAGCACACTACTCCATCCGTCCCATTACAGTCATTTCCTCTTTTTAAGGTATGGGATTGAATTGCAGTAAGTCCCTCACCCTTCAGAAGGCAGCAAGTTCCCAGACCTCTCTTGTGTTATCTGCAGACCTCTGCTGCTCCCAAGCCAAGGCAGTGTGGAGGGGCCTCACAGTGGGGGGAAACTCGTTTTCTCCAGAGACAGAGGAGGACAAAGTTTCCTGTCTTTTCTCTCCAAGCCATCTGTCACTTCCCCACCGGCTTTCTCAGGCTGGCTTCAGATTAATGGCTGAGTGGATGGTCTTTAACCCTTGCTTGACCCATGCCAGCAAAGGGGAACCTATCAACCAGGGAACCTCTGATACATTCACTGTGGCACAGCACAGCATTGCATGGTTGCAAAATGGTGGGGTTTCAATAAGAAATGATATTATTGTTTCCTAGCGTGACATCAGAGTAAGAGCAGGGCTGCCCTTGGCTCCTTAGAGACACAGCATCACCATTGCTGGGTGCAGCACCACCAGAAATTAAGTGACATCAAGTCTACAGGTCCTCCAAGACAGCCAACTCTACAGAGGGCAAAGACGTCATAACTTTTCACGTGACTGCCTATTAGAAGGTAACAAAATTATCCAGATATTATGTTGTGGATATTATCCAAGATCCACAATATTATCCAAGTATTTTGTCTGTTAACACATAAAAAGTCTGGTAACAGCTTGGCAGGAGACTACAAACCTGGCATAAAAATAGAGACAGCTTGGCTTCAAGACCAGAGCAATACTTGTGAAGGAGCAACTCCATACGTGCTGTGCTATGTGTCTCTTCCTTCCTAGTGAGCACTCTTGTACTTCTGAGAGCCCGAGGACATTCAGAAAGAACTGGTGTCCCTGCCGTAAAGTTGCCTTGTTCCTTCTCCCCTGGAGGATCTGTTTCTTAGTCAAATTAAAGGTTACAGCTGAGGACTTGTCTCTGCAAGCTGCTCTTCTTCATTAGAGAGAAACAAATGGGGCTGTAGGGCATGTTGAAAAAGTCAGAATTCCCCTTTTTGCCCTGAAATATATCAAACGCAAAATAGGAAAATCACAAACCAGGTAGGCAGCTGAGACTCATTAAAAGGAAATCCTGGTAATAAGACAGGAAAGAGATCAATAACAAGCTATTCCAATGTGAGGGGGTTTCCAGCAGGATGCTTTAAAGATGAAGCTTCTGGGAAGTCTTCCCCACTATCCACAACTTAGAAGAGTGTCCTTTGCGCAAAGTCTGAAGTGTCATGGTTCATGCTGTGGAAAGGGATATAGACTACTTTTGCAACACTAGGATTGGGCTCGAGATGCTGCAAGCACACCTGGCACGATGGCACATGCCCATATGCTAATATCTTGTGCTGCCTTTGGACGACTCCTTTAGGCAAGCTGAGCCCTGCCGTCCAAGCAGGTCGCTTACAGAGCATGCCCTTTGGTGCTTGAATTTCACTTCCTTTTTTAAAAAAAACTGATTTCCCTGCTGCTGAGTTGGTTGTTTTCTTCTCTTAGGTACCACCACATAAGCCAACTCGGAGGAAACCACCATGCTCCCTTCCATTGTATTCCCACAAAACTGAGACAAGTGACAATGATGAGCAAGTGAGTATCAATTTAATAGGGGGGCAAGGTCTTTCCTCTCTGCAACCTGTTCTGTCCTGAGACACGATCTTGGAGGTAGCAGAGAGGTTAGGCTGTGCAGCAAAAGACATCAATCGTGCAGCATCAAACCTTCCCCTGTTCACACATATGTATTGACTAGAGTCAGCTCCATGCTGTTTCCCACTCCTGTGGGACGGATACACATCCCATTTCTACTGCTTTTTTTTTTACCCTTAGAGCACTGACGGATCCACCCAGTTACCACCTTTCACGCATTTTAAAGCAGGAAGTGCTGGCATTTATTAGATTTGAACAGTGCTTAGCACAGGGAGCATCCATGCTGTTTGTTGCCTTCAGATGAACTCTAGAGGTTTGAGCATAATGGCGTAATAGTTCTGCTCTTGAGATTTTTCCTTCTTCAGAAAAAGGGAATAACTAGTCTAGAGTGAAGAGGGGTTTTGTCAGCAATACCCACAGAATATTGTCTTGAGGTGTCCTCCATACAGCATCCTTGAATGAACAGGTCCCAGTAGGCTGGCAGCTACTCACTAAGGTTTATGCTCAGGCCCTTTCCAGTCACTTCTGTCCTTCTATATTTCAGGGTATGAGGTCTAGCCACCAAATTTCACATTGTCACCTGCCCTTTACAAGGGAGTGGTTCTTTGTCCTTCTTTTCTGACAGCTACAGGCTCTTGCTGCCTCCATGCCAAAGGAGCACAAGCTTTAAAATCTTAGATTCCTTTCTTTTCCTTTGGACCTGAAAAAAGCAATATGCCCCTTCTCAAAGCAATGCTCTCCATTTCTCATACTGTTTTCAGCCTTTCATAGCTCTACCTTTCTGGCTACTTATGCCTTTCCTGCCCATACTGATTGGATACCCTTTAACTCTGTTAGTCAAGTGGTGGCAGAAAGTCTTTCCTGTCACAAAAAGTTCACAATGTTTGCCAACATAAGGCTTGTACCCTTTAAGAGGTAGAGTTTTAATCTGTCTGGTCCTGAAATAATATGAGGGGAAACTGTGTCATAGGTTAGATACCTTAGTGAAGGCCATGTAGCAGCAGAGCCATTACACATCACCTAACTCAGATACTTCAGCCAGAAAGCAGACAATCACCTTTTCTCCCAGAGGAAGGATACATGTATGTAGAGCCCTAAGATGGCTAGATCACAGAAGAGGAGCAGGGTCAGGAAAGAAGAAAGCAAACTTTTGTGTGAAGACGCTGTGTGAGGCTTCATTTGCTTCCCTGCTAGCACTTTCTGCTTATCTCTTCCAAGTTTTCTGCCTTCATTGTACTTCCTCTTTTTCACCTACTTTACTGTGACTTTTTCATGTTTCATTTTGTTTTGCAGAAGCGGTCTCCAAATGCTTGCCCCATTCCCAAGGTCAAAGTGAAAAGCTCCCCCATGATTGAAAAGCTGCAGGTACGTCCTGGAAGAGCCCGCATGGCTGCCCCAGCAAATTAAAACTGATTGGCATTTGTCATAGCTACTTCCCTTGTGGAGCAGCCACAGGGGAAGGGGATCCAGGAGCCAAGGGTGACAGCTAGGTAAGCAGGGCAGTGGCCTCACTGATGAGGGCCCAGTCCCACAGTACACAAACAAGGAAGGGAGAGCAAGTCTGGTAATGGTAACCAGTGTCAGAAACAGTCCGACAATCCTCAGGCATGCCCACAGGCAGGTCAGTGCGTGGGTCAGGATCATTTGGATCTGCGGGGTACATGGGCATGGCAGCAGCACAGCTCAGGTACGGAGCAGGGGCAGAAGCCTCAGTTTACATGCAGCTCGCGAGAGAAAGCGAGGGGAACCCTGGCTGACACTTCTTCCAGCTGTTTCTTTACAGCAGTCTAAATCAAACTGAGTCACCTGCACCCTATCGGGGAGCTGGTCTTGAGCACAGGCAGCTACAATCCTGACAGCGGGGAGTGCGCTCCGGGATCCGGCACTCCCCTGCGCGTGCCTAGAAGCTTTGCGCTTCCCTCGCCTCAGTTCCCCCAGTTACTCACAAACACATCCAGTGCTTCTTGCCCTTTTTGAATCTCTCTGCAGCACCTGATTCATGCTGCTGAGGGCAGCTCTGCACTTGATAGCCCGTAGACATAGTGCCCTGCTGCTGCCAGCTGCCTCTCCCAGCAGCACGTGCGACTCCAGAGCACAGTGCTTCCTGGCCGCCCTGACATAACGTAAGCCTATTCATAGCACTCTTAATGCACCCATGGACATTTGCCCACGAGAGCTTCTTAGTGACAGGCCAGCAGGAAGTGTTTTGCCACAGTTAATCACAAGCTTGCTTCTTTCCATGGTCTTCTCATGACTGCACACATCATTCAGAAGACCTGCAGATCAGACTTAAAAATGCAAGGTGTGCTTGGGCACACACAGGGATGTTTAAATCTCAAAGTGATTGCTGGCTGCTTGTTCAGACTTTCTCCCGGCTCAGCCGTCGCAGACTGTGCTGGCTTGGCTGGGGCACTGGAAAATCCCAAAAGGCCTCAGGATGACAGAAGGACACATCCTAAGATCCAGCTGCTGGGGAAGGGCAAATGTCCAGTCATAACTTCTCTGCCCGGACTTGTTTGTTGACAGTGTCACCAGGAGAGACCCAGAACCAGAAGGTATGTGGGTTGTGACAGCTGAGAGATGTGGCAGTTCCCATGGCAAGAGCAAGGGTTCCTCCGTGTGGTTACCGCATGTAGTACACGCCAGTGTCATGCACGCCCGTGACGGGGATTTTTCTTTGCAGGCCAATCTGGCTTTTGCTCCAGCTGCTCTGCTGCCTGGAGCATCTCCCAAAAGCCCTGGTCTGAAAGCCCTGGTTTCTCCGTTCAGCACCCCTCCCTCAACGCCCAGCAGCCCAGGGATTCAGTCCCAGCCCAGTGAAGCGAATGAGACGCCGGTCAGCTTTGATCAACCCCCGGAAGGCACTCAGCTGCAATTCTATAACAAGGTAGGGTAAGTGCTAGGATTTCTCCATCACAGCAGGATAAGGCTTGCTCATCGCTTGGGGATGAAGAGGAAGAGGGGGCTGCAGCCCTCAGTCCTGTCATAACAGTGTGCATTTCTAGCCAAGGGAGGAGATCCACGTGCCTCCTCTCTGCATACCTGCAAATGGATCTTCATGGTCCAGCAGCTCCAGGAGCTTTCCCGGCCCAATGGCTAAAGGGAAGGGGTGAAGTGGCAGGACTCAGTCACCTCAGCTCAGCAGTAACAGGGTGGCTGGTAGCTGGGCAGGGAGCACTGTGAGGAGGTGGTGCCACGTGCCAGCAAATGTCAAAGGTAGATGAGGCGCAGTTTAAGGAGTCATGCAGAGCACAACAGTTTGCCAGGTGTTCCACAGAGTGCACAGCACTTAAAAGGGGAACTGTAACCTGCATTCACCATCCTCGGCTGGAGTGCAGACTCCTTCCTCAACCACTAAACTGCCAAAAGTAGAAAAGGCCGAGACATCCAAAAGTCAGCAGCATCTGCATAATGAATGCAGCATCCTTGGGTTAGGGTCTAATTTGGGCAAGCAGCCACATTTTAAATTGAGACAATGACCTCCAGCACCAGCTTCACAGAAGGAAAGGAGGCATATATTAGGGATCTGCTTGTCCTCTAAAGTAGTCTCTCATACATAGGAGCCCTCGTCTCCCTACCTTTCAGTAGCAGAGCAGGAAATGTGAGGCCACCAGTGTAGCAATCAAGTTTCCCATGGTATTTTCCTCCGTTGTGCTTTTCCTGCTTTCCAGTACTGCTCTTTTGACTGCTTCAATGTCTGCTTTTCCTGCCTCCAAGGTGCGGACACGGGGATCGATAAAGCGCAGGCCTCCCTCCAGGAGGTTCCGAAGATCTCTGTCCGAGTACGGAGACGGGGAAGATTTAGGGGTCAACATCTCCTCTCCAGAAAATGGTGCCAAGGAAGATGGGGATGAGGTGTTTGGGCCCAAGGGGAAGACAGAGAAGGCAGAAACAGGGGGCAAAGAGCAAAAGAAACAGATGGGGTCTGATGAGAAGCCCCCATCAAGGAAAGGATCCAGCAGATCAGAAGATGAAGAAAAAGAGGAAAAACAGGCAGAGGAAATGACTCCTTGCAAGAGTAACGAAGGGGATACAAAGGAGGAGGAGGAGGTGTGTCAGGGTGCCCTAGGGGAGGAGAGCTCTCCCCAGCCTCCCTCTGGAGACAAGGAGAAGGTGTGCGAGGGTCCCCAGGGAGAAGAGCAGCAAGGCACTGCCTGTGAACAGGAAAAGGGGGACAAGGAGAAGGAAGAAACTGAAACTGAAGCTGAAGTGAAGGAGACCAGTGAGAGCACAGATGCACGGAGAACGTCAGACACTGAAGAAACGCCACTGGTGCCTGAACCACTGCAGGACACAGTGGGCTTAGAGACTAACAGTGAGCCTTCAACGTCAGCCATGCAGGACCACAGCACCGCGTAACCATGATGCACAGGTAAGACGTGTCAGCATGATGATGGCTCCTAAAATACTAGAGGGTTTTGCTTACTAATGAAAATGGCAACTGTGACAGAACAAACCAACATTTCTGCGGCTCCCCACACCTCAGGAGTATCAAATCTCAGGCCTGCAGAGGCTACAAGGCAGAGTATTTAAAACAACCAGCCCTCCTGGGTGGTGTTATAGAGAGAGAGGATGGAAAAGAAGCAAAGCCGATTCTGGCTTCAGTAAAACAGAGAGGCTCTGCTCACTGGGCACCCTGCTCAATTGCTGTTTTGAAAGCATTTTGAAAGTACTTACAGTAGAAAGCACTTCTCCCTAGCAGTAACCATGTATATACTATCTCAATATGCCTCCTTGCATATACATCTTTATATGTATATGTGTGCACATGCTGTATATATACTTACGTACATATATATTCTCTCTCTCTGTGTTTAGCTTGTTAGCTTTGCCAGCAAAAATAGTGTCTGCACACATACCAGTTTCATGATCAGCCCTGAAAGCACGCAAACACAGGCCTCTGCACTGGCTAAAGCGAGGCTTGTTCCATGTAGCTTCTTATGTAGTCTCTAACCACTGATAATGTAGCCACAGATGCCTGAGGAAGTATCTCATTCCACCTCATCCACCTGTCCCCTCTTCAAATGCCTCCTCGGTTTGGCAAGGCGCAGCTGAAGGAAGCAGGCTGGTGCTCAGGCTGCAGCTCGCCTCTGCCTCCTAGCACGGAAACTACCAAAGTACCCCCAGGTCACAGACTCCCCAGCACCATATTTACTTAGACCCATGATTATTTTTCATTATTTCCTTACTTTTCCCCTCTCAAAAGGACATACCCAATCAGGGCACAGGAGACTTAACATGGGAATAGGAGCCATCTAACCCTACCAAGGTGGAAGCTACTGGAAAACCTTCAGTGGCAGGAGAGGAGCAGAATACGGATATCCCCCCGAGGTCCAAACTCATCCCGGAGCTGAGTGGCTGCTTGCTGGCTCTCTGCTTTGCACCATCATATTTTGGGACAGTTTGAACAAGAGACTGGCTTGCAATCGCTTCGGAGTTCAAAACTGAGGTGTTGGCTGATGTTCCTTGGTGAGATTCGCCAACTGAGAGACCTGATACACGCTGTCCTGGAGCCGACCACCACCACTACTCCTGGGCCCTCTGCTCCTTCATCCTGCTCCAAAATGTCTTTTTCTTCTCCCCTGTATTGGTCTTAGATGAAGTTCATCAGTTACATACATACATGTATGGTGCCTTTTTGGTAGCTTCTTTTGAAATATTTTGGGTTTTCAAATTTCAGTAAATAATGTTTTAACAGTAGGGAAAAGTATGTTTTCTCCATATATGCTGTATGGCAGACAATGTGAACTCCAAATATGGGGAAAACTCTTAGGACATTGTTCATAAAGCATAAAATCCCTTTCTAGTGGGGGTCGAGCTGGCTGATCTGTGAAACTGCCGGCTGTGGCGAGCAATTTTTTTGTGTGATTCAACTTTGGGGTGTTTTTAGTGCTGGTGGAAAGTAACAACCAACAGATTTGATGCACAGAAAAGATGTGCTGCCTAGGTCAATACGGCAAGTTTTCTTACCTGGCTCTGTGCTGCAGTTCAGATTTAGAAGGGCTGCCTGTCCATCAGTCTTTCTCACTTCCAGGCCCTATCCGATCTTTTGATTTTCTTTTGAAATTTTCAGTGTGTGGCCACTGAGTGCCACTCGTGATAGAAACCATCCTGGCTTACTGGAAACAGCTGACTAATTTTACATAGGTCAAAGAAGAGGTCTTAGATGGCTGAGTTTCCAGTCGTTCTGCCTGACTGAATATGAACTGGTGAAGGACAGATTGCCAGTCCCTCCTAAGTACTGAGGCATTGTACTAGATTTGCATTCACTCTTGGGGTACTAGTTAAGTCACGGGTCTAGCAGTTGCTAAGCCAAAAAAGCTTTTACATCTGGAGAGTATTTGTTGCCCGTAAGAAATAAGTTATGCAGGGAAGGATAGATAACAGACCCTCACCTGACCAGTTTCCTGACAGTAGTGCTTGAAGCTGTATCTGCAGTACTGAATAAAAAGCTGCTCTGGCTCAAGGCCACAGACCTCACGTCCACAGTGTGACGTGGAGCTGCGGACAAGTCAGCCTTGTCAAAAGCTGAGCCAAGGAGTCAGCTAGCTGTTGGGTGGTGTGAACGGTCAGAAGCCAGTGCCTGAACCTGCTGCCAGCCACCTAGTACCCAGCAACACAGTACCTCAGCTACAGAGACCCAAGGGCAGAATCATCCAGCTCCTCTTCATCCGTCACAAAGCTCCTCCTAGCAAATGTTAAGCTGAGCAGAGTTGGAGGCTTGGGTTGTCCCCAGCTCTCTGGACAGGCACAAGCATTTTATACAGCACAGCCCACATCCATCCTTGACTGGGCTCTGCAACACAGCAGTGTTAGAAACCCCATGGTTTTGAGGGATATCCCTTTTCTGTTCACCAGCTCTAAAATCGCAAGGAAAGAAGTGGCTCTGGGCTCTGCCTTTCTTTTTCCCAAGTGAGAGCACTGAGGTGTTATTTGCTGAGAGCCAGTAGCGTTGCCCCTCCTGTGTAGCACGGGCTTGTTGGCAAACATGACCCCCATATCCTTTTGAGCCATGCTGTGGAGCAATGTTGTCTTTGAATCCATTTTAATCTGTTTGTTAAAGCTTGTATTCCAGGGCAGGCTGCAATCATCCTCTGTACCCTGTTTCTTCTCTCAGCAGAGTGTCCCATCTGGATGTGAGTGATTGTGCCTTACTGTATATATAGATATACGTGTGCCTGTTTAGAGAATGAGTATGTGTGTCCCGAGCAAGGGAACGGAAATCCGAGGGAGAAACAGAAGAAATAAATGGTGGAATAAAATGAAGCCGAAACAAAATGGGTGTGTTTCCTCCTGGGGATATGAAGGAGCCTGAGGAAGGACGGGGAGAGCTGGTAGCAGCAGGCAAAATAGGGGTGGGATTTCCACTGCCATTGGAAGAGTTTAAAATTCAATTTTAATTTAATTTGTGGTATTTTTTACTTTTGGGGAAGAGCGATAACCAATGTGCTTAACCCACGATGGAAGGTGTTCTTTGGGGCAAGCAGTGACGCTGGCAACTGCCACACTCCCTGCCCTAGCCCTGCAGGTATGTAGGAACAGAAGAAAGCAAAGCAATCTAGCCTAGTGCCATTTCTCCAACAGAACAAGGGTTCAGGGGAAGCGTAAAAACACACACATAAGGCAACACACAGTGATCCTTCCTGTGAGACTTCCCAGCTTCTGGCAATCAACAGTTTAGAGACTTTCTGTGCCAGAAGTTGCATCACCATCTTCCTCCTTGATGGCTTTACAAATTGCAGGAAAAAAGACGCCTGTTTCTCAGCTGAAGGCATCCACACATCCCTTTCAGGGCAATGCTCGCTCAGGCCATGCACAAACCTTGCCCCATCTGCAGGCCAAGTGAGAGCAATTTTAGAGAAGACTCCTTGGCCAGCATTAGCATCGTGACACCGCAAAAGGAGAGGATATATGTGGGCACGTATCCCTTCCCCATCCATACTATCAGGAAACATCAGCTTGGCCAGTGTGGTCTTGTATCCACAAGGTGTACAGGGTTAAAAAGTTTTGACTGAAATGTAGACCACAGCTTGGCTTGGTGTGTAGGGTGGGGACGCCTGTTCAGGCCAATATGTACCTGTCAAATTCCTAAGGCTGGAGTGTATAATGTCAGGTGTAAGGCCACTGACGGTCAAACAGGAAAATGCCCTCAGCAAGAAAAATCTGATGTAATTTATGCAATTCCTCTGGTGTGGATGGTGCCTGAAAGATTAAAAAAAAGTAAAAACACAAACCTTACAGGCCAGAAGACCTTTAAACTGGGGGAGAAGGATGGAAAACAGAGCAAGAATTAAGTGGAGAAAGCAATGCAGCACAAGAGTAAGGAGACTTTTGCAGTTGTGTTTGGCTGGTGTCCTGTTGTTTTTATGGTTATTTTTTGATTGGACTGTTTAAACTGTAGTCTGAAGCACAAGAAAGCATTGGATGAATAAGGACTGAGAGCAATTACTGATGGGAGGAACAGGATTTTTTGAAAGATCTGGGATGCAAGTGAGGCTGGTACAGAGGTGTGGAAACACGAGGAGGAAGCGTGAGGATGACAGGCGGCATTAGCAGGATATAGCACATCAGAGATGAAGTGGAAGCCAAAGAAGCAGGGTGGAGTGGATTCAGAAAACAAAGGGAACGCTGCTGGCTACTCTGGGCCCCAATACCTGAGTAACACACTCCCAACACTGAGGCACTTCTCCCAGAAACCCGGGGCCCTCTGTTAAGCCATTTCCCTTGCAGCCTCCGGCAGGCCCCAGTGGCCACTCCTGGAAGGGAACCACCAGCTGACTCCACACGGGCCAGGCCACCCCACAGACCCTCACCTCACCCACTTGGGGGGCTGCCATGAGAGGATTCGTACACGCTTGCATACGTAGCTACGTGTGTAACCCCACACAGCCCCACACAGCAGGAGGGTGCGAGCGGGTGAACGACCTTGCCTGCCCTGCCTCTCGCTCCGCCCGCCCAGCGAGGAGAGCGGAACCCAGCGCCGCCCGCCCTCACACCTCGAGGGGGCACAGCGCCTAACGGCTCGGCAAAGCGCGGGCCGGGATAAACCAAAGCCGTTCGGGGGGGGAAGGAGGGGGCGTTTCCCATTCCTCCCTTCACCTCCGCTGAGAATGAGCTCGCCCGGCTTCGAGCCCCGGGGGCCTGACGGCCCGCCACGCGTGTCTGGCGCGAGCGCGAAGCGGGGGGCGCGCGTTTGTCCCCCGTCGGAAGAGCGCAGGAGCGGTATCTGCGCAGGGGAGCGCCGCGGGGGCCGCTGCTTCCCCCCACGGGGACTTGGAATCGTCTCTATCAAGCGGAGTCGTAGGCTCGGGGGAAGGGCGATGCCACGGGTTACCCGGGGGGGGGCACGGGCAAATCGCAGCAGCCTGCGCAGTGAGGGAGAGGAATGGTGTCTTCCGAAGCGGTGGGCAGAACCATTGGGAGTCTGGTGGGGGGGAAGGGCAGACCCACGGAGGGCGCTGGGCGGGAGGGTAGGTAGTGCTGGGCGGGAGGAGGCGGGAAGTCAGTCAAGTGCTGAGCTGGGAGAGAGATAGAAGAGAGCGGCTCGTTGGTCTAGGGGTATGATTCTCGCTTCGGGTGCGAGAGGTCCCGGGTTCAAATCCCGGACGAGCCCGCTACGAAGGGGGACGCGGCAGCGGCTTCCATTTTGCTGCCGCCGTCCCCCCCTGCGTTTTTGTTGCCTCGGGTCCGCCCGCGGCCTGAGGGTGGGCTCGGGGGAAGGAGCCGGAGGTGGTGTCGGGGGCAGCGGCAGGCTCCGCGCTGCTCCGGCGGCACGGCCGTCGTTAGCGGAGGCAGAGCCGCCGTGAGGGACAGAGGTGGGCCTTGGGGGAGAGGGAGGAGCCGCTCCGCAGCCCCGTCTCGTTGGGGGTGCGCGGGGGCTTAGGAAAGGTAAGGGGGAAGGCAGGGGCCTTAATTCGGGGTAGCGGCGCCCTGTGCGAGGCGAAGAGGGGGCGTAGGACAAGACGACCCCTTTTGAGTTATTAACGCGTCTTCCTTGCGTTAAAAGGAAACGCGTGTCTCGTCGTCCTCTCCGTGGCCCTTCGCTGTGTGCGGTAGCCGCCGCTGGCTGCTCGAGAAGCCCAGCGGAGGGCACCGGTTGGCGTCACTGGCGCTGAGTAGGGAGCGGGGCGGGAGTGGCGAGAGAAAGAAAAAGGTGGGCTCGTCCGGGATTTGAACCCGGGACCTCTCGCACCCTAAGCGAGAATCATACCCCTAGACCAACGAGCCGCCGCGAAGGAGTATTTTTCTCCCTTCCAGAGGAACGCTCGCCGGCTGCCGGGCGGCTCGGCCGGGCCCCGGGCGGCCGCCTCCTACCGCCCTGGCCGTGGAGGCCGCCCGCAGGGGGAGGCGGTGCGGACCGCGGGCTGCGCCGGCGGTTGGAGCAGAAGCAGGCTGCAGGTAGACGGGGGGATCGTTTGCCAGGCCTGAACGCTCTCTTCTTCTGCAGCCGTGCGCCTACGAGCTGGTAATAGAGACGGATGAGAAGCCCCCGGACAACAGCGTTCCATAAATGCGCGGTGGTAAACAGGCCTCACGACAGCCAAGCGTTTGCGGCCTGGTGCCAGCCTGCAGCGGCCCGGAGGCAGTGGAGGCCGAAGTTGCCCTCCCGCCTCAGCCTGGGAGGCCGCGACCCCCGTGGTTTACCTCAGCCTGTGCCTGCCCAGGCGGGGGGTGCCTGTGAGGGGTAGGGGTGCCGCTGGGCAGCCGGCACTTGCAGCCGCCCGCTCGCCTGCCCCGCCAGTGCGGCAGCCTCGCCGCTGCGGCCTGCAGCCCGCCAAGGAGCGGTCAGGGCTGACGGGGACTGTTCTTCTGCAGTGGCCTTGGTGGGACAGCTCAAACAAATCTCAGACACGTGGCCCGTCCCGCTTTTTTGCAGTGCTCCATATTACTGATGAGGCACCTGCACTGTTAACTCTACGTGCTGTTGCTCTCCAGGTTTCTTCCAATCACTGTGGCAACCCTATCTACCCTTGTGTGCAAAATCTGCTTAATATACGTCTAGCCATGAACCACAGCAGTCAAACCACAAACTCCCATCAAAAGAAGGCAAGTTCATGGCTCATTTCCATAAATGTAAAACTGTACTGCAGCCAAGCAGTGGTGACTTTACTTTCCTACTTCACAGGTGACGATTTTATGCACACCTGTTTAAATATCAGAGTCTTCTTGCAACAAACGCTGATGCTGGTCAGGCTAGAGGTCAGTGCTACCTTGGCTTTTGTCGCCGTACAGTAACAGTCGCTGAACTAATTTTGTCGATATTCCAAGAAACTGGGGGGAAGGTAGGAGGGAGAGACAGGAAAAATAATTGCTTCCATTTGATGGGCTTTTTTATAGATTAAGATTATCAAGAATACTTGTGGCTCAAGCATCAGTTCAGCACTGGAATAGCTCGTCATTAGCATCTTTTTCCATTGTAAGTTTTCCTCAGAACACTTATCCGTGCATAGTGGGTGATCCAAGACATTCTTTTTAATTGAATTATGGAAAATTAATTAGCAAACTCTTCAAGTACCATATGCAATTACTGTGCTGCTGCCAGCTCTGAGTTTTAAAGGAACCACTGCATTTCTGTTTAACCAGCGCAAACTTAAATGTACCTGCCAGTCACAATTTCTCCCAACTTGCAGAGGGAAAAGTAATGTTGTAATTGACACCCAATACTTTCTTTTACAAATAGAGCCTGTTTTTTCTTTCTCTCTCATGTTCTTCTCTTACCGTTTCAAAATGAGCATGTTGGGTGGGTTATTTTTTGCAGGAATGCATTATCTCTGCACACTAAACAGTGTCTACTGTACAATTCCCTGAGGAGGTACAGAGATGCAGGCTAAATAGAAAACAATCAAAACCATTAAAAATGTAAAATCAGTCTGAATATATTTGCTTCTCCTATAAGATGTTACCCTTATTTTGCTTGACATCATAATCCTGCTTGCTCTCTCTGGCAAGCTACTAGAGAGCTCTTCAAAACAGTAGGATAACAAAGGTTTGAATTTCTAACATAAACAGCAACCATTAAAAAATGTATTTAACCTCCTCCCCAGTGGGACATACACTTTTTTAGATCTTCCTCTTGTGATAAGCGGAAACAAAAAAAGACACAAAAGCATTTTTTCCTTCTCTTTGTGGGACTGAAAGCTGATTTTACTGCGTGTGAGAAAGCTCAGAAACCAGTTGGGCAACTTGACAGCAGCCTGCTGACAGGCTGCTGTGGTCTCTCTTGCCCCACTGTCTGGGCAGTCCTGCTCTCTTGCTGCTGCTTGTCTGACCTTACGGGCGAATGGATTCAGTGTGGAGAAAAGTAACTCCCCACCTCTCCATATGCAGACAGAAAAAATGAGTTTGTTGCCAGCTGAATTGAGCTGAATTACTAAGAAATTTGATAAATACCAATATTATCAGTAGAGAGTAGAGTTGCCTAGCTAGAAGGGAAAAGGATGGCAGCAACTACACCTTTAATTGGGTTAGCTTATCAAGGAGTTGTGTGCTGAGATGAGTTAAGGAATTGTGTAGTACAGCTTGTAGGCTCTGCATTTAACAGCTTACTCTGAGAAGTGTTCCCAGTTCTGTTTGTCATAACCTTAACAGTAACATGCCAACACATACAAATGCAATATATGTTCCTCAGGACAAATTAGGTTTGCTCCAGCACCTCGCTTCCTCTTCTGGAAATAGCAGAAGACAGTAATTTGATCATTACTACCTGGAAAAAAAATGGTCGACAGTAAGTAGACCAGATACTCTCCCGGATATTCTCTGTTTTGAACAGCTGTACTACTACACAGCGAACAGGACACTCGTAGGGCTGTACCTGTGACAACGTTCTCAGCTCCGTCAGGGAAGGGAGATACTGTAGGAATCCTCCGGCAAGGGGCATGTGTGGCTGAATCAGGCTTATTAGTACATAAAAAGAGAATGCTTGAGCTCTGTGAAGGACAGTACATTTGAGAATAAGAAAAAGGATATATCTTTTGAGAAAATTTAGGTTGGCTATCTTGAAAAAATGCCTAGAAAAGACAAAGCTTGGCCTCTTCAGGGGACTGAACATTTTTAAACTGTGCAGTACTGAAGGACGTGAAGGTAAATACTGAACTCTGAGTATTGAGGTGCTTCCATGTCGGTAGAGCACTTCCAGTCACTGAGGAGAGCTGTAAGGGTGGGTGGAGTTCCCATGGAAAGGAAGAGTTCTGAGGGAGTATTGAGGCAAAAGGGCTGGGGATGAAAGGCCTATCAGTTTCTGCTCCATTTGGAAAGGGGAGATTTTGATCAGTTGGCCAAAGACTCACCTGGCAAGGGAAGTCAAAGGGACTAAATGAGGTGGCAACCAAACAAGGTGATAATTCCCTCTGATACAAAGAGTTGCCTGTGTTGATCTTTATTCCCAATTGCTGCCCTTGATTTCTGGTAGCCTGGGTTTCTAGAAAACGTACAACGGTTAGCTGAGAACATCCTCCAGAGCCTCCCCCTAGGGCATGAATAATGAATGCATACGCCATTACGTTTCAGATCCCATGAGAGCTGTGAACCTGCTATCTACATCACAGCTGGGAAAAAAAAAAATCTGCCTGTGTTTTCGCAGGAGCTTGCTTCATCAGGGCCCTTCTCAACATGGCACACAGTAGCGGGGCTTTCTTGTGGCCTCTTTCATCTGCAGATGTGATTAGGTGGCCGGAGAGTGGCAAAGAAACTGTGGTGGCACATGCATCTGGCAGAGGACTAGCATCCATGGAGCACCAGGCAGGAGGGAACTGAGTATGTTGCAGGCCTCTGGTGTCTCATGGATGCAGTGAGCAATAGCCTTGTGATATGACTAAGCTTGTGCAACTTCATTAAAATACATAGCTTAGCAAAAGAAGAAACATATGCAAAGAGGTTCCCAAAAGGGAGGGAGCGAAGCAAGGTAATAAAGAAGGAAGGGTGAAAGCATGGTCTCAGGGGGTCTGTAACAGCAGGGAGTCCAGTCAGTAAGCTGGGGGAAATTCCAAGCAGGTACTTTCAGGTGAAAGGCAAAGGCGCTTATACGATTGGCATAGCAGGAGAGCTTCTGAAGGAGCCTGCACTTACAGGCAACGCGCACCGAAACAGGCTCTCCGAGTTAGCAGGGAAGAACAAGAAGGGTCTCGGTGGAGGCAGGGGGAACCCACCCTGGTCCGTGCTTGCAGCAGTGCTCTCCCGCTTCCCCCATGGCCTGGCACAAGCTCTTGGGATGCACACTTGTTAGCCTGTACTGTAACTGGCATCCAGGGGAACTCGCTTGCCAATGCCTGGGCAGACGCTGGGGCACTGAATAAGCGGTCTGCGGTCTACTCCTGTTGTTTCTCTTTGGAAAACCGGGCCTGGTAAATGCAGGGCAAGAGGTTCACATCGGGGAGAGCGCCTGAGACGCTGCGCTGTGCTGTGATCGGACCGAGTTCTGCTGTGGTCCTCATAGGTCGCAACAGCAACGGACTCACAGCTCTTGTGTAGCTCTTGACTAACAAATGCACAACTCCATTTGCGTGACTGTCAGTTATTTTCAGTATTTTTTACTGTAAAACGGGAAGATGGTTAGCGTGCCCCCGAAGGTACGCAGCCAGGCTCTCCACACAGAAGGTTTAACTGTCAGGCAGTGCCAGAGCCTGAGGCGAGGGCATTTGGCGCTGGGCTGCCTTGGGCTCCTTTGCTGCGTCCCTACGGACGCAGGCCAGCGGGCGCGGTACCGGCGAGGCGGAGGTAGGCGGACGGCAGCGCGGGCAGGCTGCGGCCGTGCGCGCAGGGGCGCGGGCTCGTCCTGCTGCCTGCGGAGGCCGAAGCGTTTGTCAGCGGCGAGAGCCGGCGTTTCCAGGCCTCCCCCCGCCAGCACGGCTTGGGGTGCCGCCGCTGCTTCTGTGCCCGGCTCCCCCGGACTTCATTGAACCGGGGGCAGCTCCGGCGGGCCCGCAACCCCCGAGCACACCCCGCCCGCAACAGCACCCCCACAACACCGCCCGCCGGCCAGCGGGGGGAGGCTAGTTACGTGCCCGGCTGGGGGGGGAGGAGCGGGCCAGTGCGTTCCCTGCTCGGATAGGGCTCCTGGACTTGACGGATCGCTCTCCTGGCCAATCCTCGGGGAGGAGCGGGGCAGCGCCGGGGCGGGGGCGAGGGGGACGCAGGAGGTGTGTGCGAATGACAGCGACGAGGCCCTATCCCGGCGAGGGAAGGGGGCTGCGGGGCGCAGGAGGGCGGGCCCGCGGCTGGGGGCGGACAATGGGGGCGCGGGGAGGTGGCGGCAGGAAGATGGCAGCGGCCGGAGGCACTGCGGGGCGTCCGGCGGCCGTCGTTCCCGCGCGGCTCCCCTGCTCGGCGTGGCTGCTGGCCGCCGCCGCCGCTGCACTGACCGCCGGTGAGTGAGTGAGTGAGTGAGTGAGGGCGGGCGGGCCGCTGCCGGTTGCATCCGCAGGGCTCCGCTGGTAGTCTGGGCGGATCTTGATGCGGCGGGGGGAGCTGCCCGGCCCGGCCCGGCCCGACCCGACCCGAGGCGCGGCAGGCTGGGCTCGTCGGCCTGGGTCCGGCCCGGCGGGGACCTCCCGCGCCGATCCGCGCTCGGGAGAGAGGGGCCGGCCCGGCACGTGGAGGCGCCGCCGGGCCCTCGGGGGTGAGGCAGGCGGAGGCGGGCGGCCCTTCCCGGGCCCGTACCTCGCCCCTGGCGGAGGGTGCCGCTCGGGGGACGAGGTCTCCCGGGGAGGTGAGCCGCGCCCCGGCTCCAGCCGGTTCGTGCCTTTAAACGCCGTTCCCGATCCTCGTCGCCGGGTTACCGGGACGGCGGGCGATTTCGCGGGCAGGGTACGGCTTTCCTCTTCCCTGCCCACCCGGTTCAAAATCGGCCCCCTCCGCCTCAGTTAGCGGGGCTCGGACCGGCGTCGTGGCTGTGGGAGCCTGCTCGCTCCCCTCCCCGAGCGCCGGCGGCAGGCCTGGCCCACGCGGGACGCTCGGCGTGCCCGGGCGTGCTGTGCTGGCCGGTTCCTGAGGGACAAGGAGCCGTGTCCCCGGGGGAAGGGAAGGGGAGGGGAGGTGTGCCGGCCTGGCCAGGGCCCGGTGATGCCACGGGTGCGGTGCGTGGCGGCCCCGTGGCAGCGCTTGCCGGCTTTTCCTGGGTGGGTGGATGGGGGGGTGGTGAAGCCAGAGGACGCGAGTCGCCTTTGTTGAGGGAAGGCAGAGCGCGGCGTGGAGGTCGCCGGCAAATGGGGACGCTGGAGTTGTGGTAAATGACTTAGAAAGCACCTTTGATTTGGTCAGTGGTGAAGTATTTGGGTGGAGGAGGGATTACATCAGCCCAGATGAAGTGCTTATGACTCGCGTAGACAGAGAATAAGTACGAGGCTATGGAGCGGTAGAAATGGCAAGGGTAACGCTTAACTTCGCTGTGGCTTACGTTCTTACAGGGCAAAGAGTTCTACGTTTCATCTATCGTTCTGAAATGAAAAGATCATACGCATTTCCCAAGGTAGCTCAGTGTGTGTAGATACCAGGTGTGGACAATGATGGGACGGCAGGCACCTGAAGATATTTTTGGTTGGCAATACTTGCTTAGTGGGTAAAACTTTGCAAAGTATTTCAATAGGAGTCATTAAAGAAGGCTGATGCCTTCTCAGTTCATGTGACTGGAAAACCGTGTAAAACTGTAAGTCCATCTGGAAAGAGGTTTAATAAGGAACTGTGCCGAGTTGTAAGAAACTTAAAACTTCTTATTTCCAAATAGCATTGTTTGGATTTGTTTAAGATTACTGCATTTGCAATAAATGTAAGTAGAGATTGCTAAGGCTTGCTGTATACCTTCAGAGACAGCCTTAACATTTAGAATTAAGTAGGTAGATATGATATACACATAGCTTACAGTAAAACTAAGTTCTTTGAAAATAAATGTGGAGACAAGAGAAGAAGGAAGCGTATTTCCCCTGACCACAACAAAAGGTACAACTACAGTAATGCTACGGGTAGCTGGGAGTAGTAGATCATTCTACAAAGTCTGAGGTATGTAACCAAATATAGTATCTTAAGACCAAGCAAAGCTACAAGATACCCTTTTGGAAGAGCCCCTCCCTAGGGTGGAGACTATCTAAAATGTGAGATTGCAATTTAAAGGAATGAATGGGTGTTAAAATCACTATCTTATCTGTGTTGAACTGTGTTTCTGTTCCCATCCCTACAACTGTTGATATTTGTCTAACTCCAAATCAGAATTTATTCCCATGTTGGCTTCTCTCTGTGCTTATACTGCACATCCTTAATCCTCCTGTCTGCTTTGAAAAGGCACTTTTATTTTTTTTGTCCATGTGTGGAGTTGGCACAAGGTTTACATCTTTGCATGGCAATAAGTGACCAGAGTGCAGGCTCTTCACCTCTTTTGCATATGCAGAGTAGCTTGGTGATGGGTAGGGAAAAGATGACCTTCTCTAGAGTTTGGGGTTGTAAGGAGTCCTGTGTAATAAATACTCTGCCTTTTGGCTTGCATGTGTTGTTCGGTTCCTCCTGTTTTTCAAGGACCATTGACCATCTTTCCATTCCCTTTCCTCATGCTGGATTTTCATCTAGTGAGAGGTTCAGAAATCAAAAACTGCCAACCAAAAGGGCAAGGGCAGAAGTGGTGTTTTCAGAGGGCTGTTGCTGCTCAATTGCTTGGATGTGACGTGTGGCTGGGTAATGTGCTGCATAGCTTAGCTGTCGTCGCTTGTGGCTCCCCTTCTGCCTCTTCATATGCTCGATGGCAGACCTATTTCCTGTGGCCAATAACCTGCAGTGAGACAGAAATATTACTTAGGGGACTGTGTTGTACAGGCCTGGTTTAACATCACAGTCTGCTCTGCCAAGCCTGGTGGGTCACTGTTGCTTCATGGCTAAGTACAGATTTAAGCTTATTTTCTTGTGTGCACCTGCATGCGTGCATTAGAAGTTCATCTTGCTTGTTTATGCTCAGTCATCTGAAAACCCGATTGTTTCATTTACTTGTAAGAATGAAGGATCATTGTCAAATGTACTGTTTGTGATCCTGTGGACATTTGTGGCATAAGTAGTCAATCTAGGTATAATCTCTTGTATGGGGGGGTGGGTGGGTGGGTGAGCCTTGAACAACTAGTCAAGAGTATCAAGAAAATGGATTATCTTGCAATCCTGAATTTGTAAGCCATGTAAGTATCACTTAAAGTGATATCGTGTCTGCGTTTAGCATGAGGATGGTGCCTGATTGCTTCCGAAAGTCTCAAATAATGTCTAGACATTAATGGAAAGAATATTACTGATATTTCTACTGTTCTTTTTGATGCCAACAAAGCCGGATCTTTTTTTTCCTTTTGCCTACTACCCCTTTTACACACACTCACATACATGTGCACGCTTGGATATACACACAGGTCAGTAACAAGCAGAGGACTATTGAGATGTTAAATAGCTCAAGTGCCTGTTACTGCTTTGAGCTCACCTGCACATTTCAGTTGCTGCTTGAAATGTTTCCTGAAAATAACAGTGTAGGTCAGGGTTGCAATGCTCACTTTGTGTTTGTGCCAGGTTTAGTCAGAATTGCTGTATTCACTCCGTCAGAAGCTGTTAGTTCTTTTAAGTTGAGCCCACTGATGCTGCGGGTGGGAAGACTTCCTTGCCTGCAGCGCTAAGGGGTTCTGCAGAGGTGATAAGGTGGATAAACTCTTCTCTCTGCTGGCTGGGTTGAGGGTGGGACTGCTGCTCAGGTCACCTCACTTGCAGCAGCAAGAAGTTCCTGAGTATGTTGAAAAGACTGTGGCTTAATATTTTGGTGATAAAATGTGGTTCAGTGCTACCTTGTAAAATGGCTAGGTTCTTCTTGACCCCAGCCGCCCAACAGTCCTCTACCTCTATGTAAGTAACGATGCACATGGCTCTTTTGCTTGTTACCTGAATTGCAATTGATTGCGTTAAGCAGTAATTCTAGGCTCTGTCTGTGGACTTCCCTTATCCTGACTGATAATAGTAGATAGTGAATGTCCTGTGTACTGTACAGGGTACCTTCAGTCTAGATGGAAGACCGAAGAAATGAAACCTGGTTTTACAAGGCAGATGTCTTGTACTGTTTGACTTGAAAGATTTTAATCTGAATAGTTTCTAAAGAGTTATTATTTTGCTAAAGAGGTGCTATATAGGTCATCATGAAGTCATCTTATAAAGCTTATTATTAGCACCCATAGTGGGAGGTCTCTGAGTGTGATGTGATTTGATCATATATGGCATACATGGCTTTCTACCACCTACATGTAATTAACGGATAAATTAAAAAAGTAAACAGTCTTGGATGCAAAAAAAAAATATTTTTTTTAAATTATTGAATGCTAACTCAGGATTTCCTAGGAATACATCAGAAAGCTGGAAGGTCTGGATATGAAAACATTTACATCCGTATGGTTTGTGTCTTTCTTTTTTGTGTGGTTTGTTTATCTTCATTACTTTGCTGATCTGGGTTAGCCTGACCCTGCATGGGGTCATTAGCACAATGGAGAGGATGCTCAGGTCTTGTGTAAGAGGAAGCTGTGGCAGGAGAGGACAAGAAGTTCTGAACTGGCTTTGCTTCTGGCGAAGAGGCTTGGTGAACTCTAACTTCAGTGATTACTGTTTTCTCAAAACAGTAGTTACTTGGAAGAGCAAGTGTTTACTCAGACTAGGGTTTAGCAGTAAGCTGTGCCCATAGTACAAAAGCTGTGGGTATGCATCCTGAGGCACGTTTAACATCAGTATTGTTTGCTGTCTGAGCTGGTTGATGGATGACCCTTCAGTCAAGTGATTTCACCTAGTTCCACTGTTGCGGTTTTTTCCCCTCATCTCTTTTATCTTTAAAGTGTCAGGACTATTCTGTTACTTGTCCTGAATAAGCCTATTTTTTTTTTTTAAATTGAAGATGTTTATGTCAAGTAAATATATTGGTACTCTTTTTGGCTGGGATAGAGTTAATTTTCTTCATAATAGCTTGTATGGTGCTATGTTTTGGATTTCTGATGAAAACAGCCTTGATAACACACCAGTGTTTTACACTGATTACTTGTTTTACAGTGGCTTATACAGCACCAAAGCCTTTTCTGCTTCTCACCCTGCCCCACCGGCGAGGAGACTGGGGGTACACAAGGAGTTGGGAGGGGACACAGCTGAGATAGCTGACTCCAACTGACCAGAGGGATATCCCAGACCACGGGACATCATGCTCAGCAATGAAAGCTGGGGGAGAAGAAAGAGGAAGGGGGGCTGTTCGGAGTTACGGTGTTTGTCTTCCCAAGTCACTGTTACACCTGATGGAGCCTTGCTTTCCTGGAGATGGCTGAACACCTGCCTGCAGCTGGGAAGCAGTGAATGAAAGCTTTTGCTTTACCTTTTAAACTGCCTTTATCTCAACCCATGAGTTTTCTCACTTTTACCCTTCTGATTCTCTCCCCCATTCCGTTGCGGGGAGTGAGCGAGCGGCTGGGTAGGGCTGAGCTGCCCACTGGCGTTAGCCCACAACCCTTGCATATTGTTCCCTTTTGCTACTCTGCCTTTCAGCTCCTCATTTTTATTTACCTATTGAGTTGGCACTTTCCGGTTGGTGCTGCTGCTAGGTTTTGGCTTAAAGTGCGGAAGGAAAGCAGAACGGCTGGTTGTTCCCATGAACTCTCTTACCTCCAACCCTGCAGAAAAAGATGCTTTGTGGTACATTTGCTGATGCTTTACACACATGATGTTCAGGGCATTAAGGAAGCTTGCCCTAAATGTTGGTTACACCCTACCTTCAGTGTTTAAAATCAGATTGAGGTTCTGATCCTTAAGGGAGGGTTAAACTCTGGGCAGTGCAGCAGTTGCGCGGGTGGTGGCTGGTGGCAGTTTCCTAAGTACTTTCACTTCAGGAGGCGGAGGTAAATCAGGGCAGGTGACTCCAGGTAGGTGAAATGGCCAGCACCAGAGGTGTTTATCTTCAGTTGGCTTCTAGCCATCTGTTACACTTTTCAGCAACTTGTTTTTGTAATGCATGCAAGTGAAAGATGGTGAACAAGGCTCCCTCTTGGTAAAAATTCTATAAAGCCTTATGTGCAGCAGGATTTTTAAAATCTGAGCGGTTACTATGTCTTGAAGTTTTCTGATAGAGGTCTTACAGGATTGCTTGACTCTTCCAGCGTGAAAGGTGTTGAGCTGATGGCTGTGTGGAGATGCTGCATACCCTGCTGCTTGACAAAGTCAGCACAGGCATGGACGAAGGTGCTGCTTTAATCAAAGGGATGGCTCTAGAAATGACCTTATATGTGTAAACTGGGGAAGTGATGTAGAGTATGCTACAAGGGAGGCCATAAACACTTTGCAAAGAGAAGTGTTCCTGCGAAGAACCAGCTGAAGCAGCTCCCATTCAGTGGTTCCTGACCTTGCTCAGTTGTTGTTGTACAAATACAGTGTACAGTGGACTGGGTTAGGGTGTTGGCCTGGTTTAAAAGAAAAGAACGGAAAAAGGGCTGTTTTGAACATGGCTTAGTTCCTGGTAGATTCATCACGTCGTGTTATAAGTGGGCATGGGAGCTATTTAAATTGGCATCACCACTGACAAATTCTTGTGAAACAATGCTTTGAAATACATAGCATGGGCTTTTTCTTTTGGTTTTGTGTTTGCGCTACTGCAGGCTATAGCTAGTTACGAGTTTGCTCAGCAAGTAAGGTAGCAAGTTTGGTTAGCGAGAAAGCATAAGATTGCTATGAGCGAGGTGCCAGAGCTGGCTGCAGGTGTTCAGCAGTCGGTGGAGCGGTAAGGAATCTGGTTCTCGGAGAGCTTTGGATTTGCTTGAACTGCTGAAAGCAAGTCCCTAGTCACACTAGAACAGATTGGCTGTGTGACTGAGTACCCTGTTAGCTGAGGAGGGTAATCACTTTGGTGACTTAATTTCAGCTGTCTCTATCTCCTTGCTCGGTTAAGTGATGGGATTTTATTTAACAGGTTTTAATTGGGTCCCTCCGTATGCAGGAAACAACTCTGTGTTCACCTTTCAGGCTAGTGGAAATACCAGTACCTTGCAAGAGATGGACATGATGCTGGGTCAGGAATGATGACAGGTGGGAGTGACTGGTACTGAAATGCTACTAATACCTTGAATGGTTCAAAGTGTGTCTTCTGCAAATGTTTCTTGGTGTATATAGATTTGTTGTCACTGAGTTGGTTGCAACTTTGTGGATTGATTATTGTAAAAGGGGAAAAAAAGGGCAGCTGCTTATATCTGTTTGACATGTAGCCTTTTGCGCTACATCTCCTTGGGAAATTTGCGTATCAACATCCTAAATTCTACTGCCTAGTTTGTTTTGGAAACTGGTAGTTTCCATGCTGCTAATGCTAGGTTTTGTCAAAAAGATGCTGCATGCCATCAGCAGTTGGCAACATGACTGGTATTTTTATAACAGTTTCACTTGAAATAGTACTAATAACCAGTGCTGACCTAGAGGGAAGCTTTTGTTCCAGCCAGTGATGTGTCCATCTCTACTGTCCACACCTTGGGTTTTGGGGGTGTGGGTTTTTTTTGTTTGTTTTCGTCTACAACTTCTGATCCGTAATACTCTCATTTCTCTATTAGACGTTGTGACAGTTTTAGTAGATTGCTATAGTAATTCTAGGAAAAGTTTGTGATGGTGGGATGCTTTCTTCACTGTCTTGGCCACATGTTGAGCATGTGTACCCAGCTTCTCGCAGTTCTTCAGTTAAGCAAGCTTAGTGATATCCTTTTTTTTGTGGGAAAAACTTGATGTGTTTCAAGGAGACTCTTCTAAGATGTACTGTTTATCTTCTTGTTCCGTGTAGCCCTTCTTTAATCTTAATTCCCATTTTCTGGAATCTTTCCTTGTGCCCAAGGAGTAATCTGCTGTGTTTGTTAGTGACTATGTTAGTATTGCAAGATTAGAGGTAGAACAGATGCCATCAGTTGTTCCAGCTACTCTTTGCACTTTGAATGGGTTTACTTAATTTGCCCCTTTTTCACTGTTTTGGTTTGACTTTGTCAACAAGAACTGTTTACTTGAATTTGAACACTGGTAAACTTACTTGGTCATGGAAGGAAAACCGCTTAAGGGCTGTTGAATGGAAAAATATGATGTCTGGTTTGGAAAGTACCTGAGCTGCTGATTGGTGTCCCAGTCTCCAGTATAGGCAGGGGAGTATTGTTTTGTGATCCCCAAGGAAAAGTTACTAGAACAGGGCTAGATGTTATTGGCCTCAAGCCTAAATAAGCATCTGCCCAAACCTGACGTATGACTGACTCTAATTGGCACATGAAGCAGTGCAACTATAATGCTTACTTGTTCATGGATCTCTCTGCACCTTTTACAAGCATCTCAATTCTATGCTTTCCAGGTTGAGAGAGTGATACACCAGTAAAATTATTTCCTTGGGATCGAACAAGAAATCTGTGGCCTGGCTGGCAAGGGAGCTCAGATGTTTTTTGCTTGTTCCTCATTTCTGGTTAAAAGCATGGGCTTTGGAAGTAAATCTCAGCATAGGTTCTTCTGCTGCCCCATGGTAGAACAATGAGCAGCTCTGCATCATGTGGAGGAGACCACTTGAAAAACTGACTCTGTAGCATGGGAGCAGAAGGTGGTACCAAAGCTTAGTGGCTCTGAAGACTTGTCTTTAAGTTCTGTCAGAGTAGGTGCATGGAGGTATGCAGGGCTGAGATACACGGATGTTACTGACTGCTTTGACAGCTTTGCCACAGTCTGCTTAAGGCTTCTCTGTGAAACTGTTTTCCTTTCACTTGGGGTGACAAGATGCTATTTTTTTGCCTTCATCACTGAGTCAGGCAGAGCTTAGCTGAATGTGCAGAGTCCAAGAGAAAGTGAATGTTGTGTTAGCAGATGCTCTTCTGAGCTTTTCTCTGCTCGAGGGATGAACATTCCCAGAAGCAAGGCGGCCGGAGGTGGTAGGTGTTCATGGGCTAGGTGTCAGCAGCTTTTCTCTCTGTTTCGTAGAGCTGGTAGGGTGCTGCAGGACTGGCTGTGTTACTGAAGACAGGAAGCTCTCTTTCCTTCAGCAGCCTGAACTATTTGATGAGATTGGCAACCCGGGGAGCTGTTGCAGCAGCAGCAAAAAACTGTTCTGGTGATTGGCATTTGAGAGTGAAACTAAACTCTTCTATCCTCCTTTGAGGCAGTGGAATTTAGTTTTAGTTGCTTTGAAACTTAGATGTTAAGATTGGCTGGTGTGACTTTGTCAAGTCATCATTTCTGTAGCTGATGTTGCTTTGTACCATACATGAATGTATGGGGTGTAGACGTCCAGTTTTTGGTGGTGGTGGGCTGCAGGGACAGTCTTTGTGAGGAGAGGCTGGGGCTGCCTTGTGCCTGACACACCCAGTTCCAGCCAGCTCCGCCGGACCCACTGCAGGGCACCACTGAGCCCCTCAGCCGAGCTGGTGACACTTCTGCAATAATGTTTACAACAGGACAAAGCACCACACAGGCAGTGAGCAATTAGAGGAGGAAAAGTGTGAGGAGCAACACTCCAAACCCCAAGGTGAGAGAAGGAGGAGGGGAGAAGGTGCTCCAGGCACTGGGGCAGAGATTCCCCTGCAGCCCCTGGAAGTTTTGGGAGAGACCACGGTGGAGCAAGTATTCCCCTGCAGCATGTGGAGAGGACCATGCTGGAGCAGGTATTCATACTGCGGCCCATGGATGACCCCAGGCTGGAGTGGGTTCTCCTGAAGAACTGCAAGCTCACGGGAAGAACCCATGCTGGAGCAGCGAAAGGTGTGAGGAGGGAGGAGCTGTTATGGACTGACCACAACCCTCCATCTTCCCCTGGCTGCCTGGGAGTGGAGGAGGTAGAGGAGTTGCGAATGAAGGAATGAAGTTGAGCTGGGGGGAAAAAAAGGGGTGGGGGAAAGGTATTTTACTTTTTGTCTTTGTTTCTCACTGTCTAACTCTATTTTCATTGGCAATAAATTAAATTTAATTTTCCCCAAGTCAAGTCTGTTCTGCCTGGGACAGTAATTGGTAAGTGATCTCCCTGTCCTTATCTCTACCTATGAGCATTTTCATCTTATTTTCTCCCCCTGTCCTGTCTGGGAAGGGATAGTGAGAGAGTGGCTGGGTGGGCATCTGGCAGCCAGCCAAGGTCAGCCCACCACAGTGACATGCTAGAACATTGTGGTGGGTTGACCTGGTCTGGACCCCAGGTGCCCACCAAAGCCGCTCTATCACTCCCCTCCTCAGCTGGACAGGGGAGAGAAAATATAACGAAAGGCTCGTGGGTTGAGATAAGGACAGGGAGAGATCATTCACTATTACCGTCATGAGCAAAACAGACTCGACTTGGGGAAATTAATTTAATCTATTGCCAATCAATTAATGAGAAATAAAACCACATCTTAAAACACCTTCCCCCCATCCCTCCCTTCTTCCTGGGCTTAACTTTACTCCTGAATTCTCAAAGTCCTCCTGCACAGGGAGATGGGGAATGGGGGTTGTGGTCAGTTCATCGCATGTTGTCTCTGCTTCTCCTTCCTCCTCAGGGGCAGGAATCCTCACACTCTTCCCCTGCTCCAGCATGGGCTCCCTCCCATGGGAGACAGTCCTCCATGAACTTCTCCAACATGGGTCCTTCCCACAGGCTACAGTTCTTCACGAACTGCTCCAACGTGGGTCCCTTCCATGGGGTGCAGTCCGTCAGGAACAGACTGCTCCAGTGTGGGCCCCCCCTGGGGTCACAAGTCCTGCCAGCAAATCTGCTCCTGCGTGGGCTCGTTTTTCCATGGGTCCACAGGTCCTGCCAGGAGCCTGCTCCAGCGTGGGCTTCCCAGGGGGTCACAGCCTCCTTCGGGCATCCACCTGCGCTGGTATGTGGTCCTCCACGGGCTGCAGGTGGGTATCTGCTCCACCGTGGACCTCCATGGGCTGCAGGGGCACAGCCTGCCTCACCATGGTCTTCACCACGGGCTGCAGGGGAATCTCTGCTCCGGCACCTGGAGCACCTCCTCCCCCTCCTTCTTCACTGACCTTGGTGTCTGCAGAGTTGTTTCTCTCACATATTCTCACTCCTCTCCTCCAGCTGCAATTGCTCAGTGTTTTTTTTTTTTTTCTCCCCTTCTTAAATATGTTATCCCAGAGGCACTACCACCGTCACTGGTTGGCTCAGCCTTGGCCAGCGGCGGGGTCCCTCTTGGAGCCGGCTGGCATTGGCTCTATCGGACATGGGGAAAGCTTCTAGCAGCTTCTCACAGAAGCTACCCCTGTAGCCCCCATGGCCAAAACCTTGCCACGCAAACCCAATATGTCGAAATATATATGTATATATGCATTTTTATATCTATACACCTAATAAGACTTCAGACGAGATAACACCATGATGGATTTCTGGTGTGGAGATGGTCAGACAGTCTATTTTTTGTTACACTGACATATGTCCTTAATACTTGTGTGTTGTCCTTATGAAATACAGCATGGTTTTCTCCTAGGTGGAATGGCTGGCATGGATTTCATTTCCATGTTAAGGCTAAATTATGTCAATGAATTCTTTCTGTGGAAATTTGATCCAGCGTCTGGATACCTTAACAGATCTTGTGGAGTTTCAGAGGAACAATTTGGGCATGTCTGCTCCTGTCTATTAAGACCATGAAAGCTAGTATTTTTCCACCAGGTGTTTTATCTAGAGTGAAGAAATGATGGCTATGGGGACATAAATGCCTGTAATGGCAGTAGGGGACTATAACTTTGTGCTGGTTTTCTGAAATGTTTTGTAGGGGTCTTGCTGCTATTGTTTCATGCTGATTGCACAGGGAAACTGTGCTTTGTGGGAGAGAGAACTAAATATCATGCAACTGTAGTTAAGAGTGATGTCAACAGTAGACTTTGTTTCACAACATGCTTGACATTAAGTAAGAGTATTTCTTAATGAAAGCACTGTTTCACAAGTGTATATTGTTTTTGTGACTTATGACCCCTAGTCATTAGAAAATCCCTCATGCTCCTTTCTGATGGAACTTCTGGACTGCTGGGGAAACCATAGTGAACATATCAATACACTGACTTTTTTGTCATTTTATTGAGACCTTTGTATGTAAACTGCTCAAACTCTGTTGTATTAATGCATTTCTTTCCATTTTCTTGGTCTGCAACTCTGTCATCAGCTTGTTACCTGTAGCAGCCTGTCTGAATCTTTTCATCTTTCTTTCATCAGACTTTTTGATTATTTCCTGATCTTTCATCCATAAGAGACTTTATTTATAAATTATATAAACAACTGTATTACCAGGCATCTTTAAGATAAATGAAGCAAGTTGCTTGAATTAATTAATAAACTGATGACTAGCCATTTCAAGAGGAAGGGAGTGTAACACTTTTCCCAGTGGTGAATGGGAACTGTAGCAGCTGTAAGCATCCAGTATTTAGTGATCTGATAAAAGTTTCTGCTTAGGCTGTGTTTGTGCTTGTGGAAATAAGATGCCCATGATTACAGTGTTAGTTGTTTGCATTCTTGGTTTGTTAGGACTCCTGGTGATCAGGCAGAGTTGGATCCAGGGGAACTGAGTTTATTTTGGTGTGTTCATAGCCTTAATTAACAGAACTTTTTCATTGGATCCAAGATCTCAGTGGAGACTATGGTCTACAAATACATTTTTTATTAGCTGTGTGTTAATTAGTGTAAACCTTCAGTGCAAGGAAGGATTTCCTTGTGATGTGCTACCAAACCAAATTTTCAACCTTTGCCTAGTAGAGTGGGGGCCCTATCTCTGTATACAAAAATATAGTAATAAAACAATTCTTGCCCAAAAGATTTTTTTTTTTTTGATAGCCAGTATGAAACAAGTGTAAGCAACCAGGGGATACAAGTAAAAGTAGGAAAAAACACTTCAGCTTTAGTAGGTATTGTTCTCCAGCGCTGGCAGCTTAGGCAGTGTTGAATTTATACAGATGCTGTTACTAAATGTTTTGGAGGCACTAAGGAGAGCTTGAAGGAAGTGAAATAAGTTTGCAGTTTTTAAGCAGATCCTTCCAAGTGTGAGGGACAGCGTTTAGGAGAAGGTACAACAATGTGGATTTGAAAAGTCTGATGAGATCAATGCTCTAACATGGTTGGGAGCAAGAGTCTCAATACTGGAACAGGGATGAGTGCTTGGATGCTTGGTGTCATTTAAATGACTGTGGCATGCGTAGGTGAATCTCTATAGCCCCAAGTAACCTTGCTATGTCAACTCATGACCTTGTAACTTGTTTCTGGGGAGTGCACCATAATTTGTGTTTAATTGAGGACATAGCTTTGAATGTAAGCAGTTAGTGGTAGTGGACAAGGGGAAGAATCCAGACTTTGACGTGTAAGATAGCCAGTCACATAGGCTGTGTCTCCTGTGCAGATTAAATTGCCAGCACATGTGACTTGGTGAGTCTCAGCCGACCTGGCCAAAGATGTCCCGGACAGGACATCTCAGAGGAGGACTCCCGGCAGTGTGCTGTAGACAGTGATTGGCCATCTTTAAGAGTTTTTTGATCAAGGTGTACCCCATTTCAAAGATACCAGTTAAATTCACTTACCAGTGCAATCCTGCAGTCCTTCATGCTAATCTGGTGAAAACCATAAGCTTGACTGCTCTTAATCTCACTGAAAGCTAAATAGTTAACCACAATTTGGTTAACTAACTAGATGCAAACTCTTGTGGTTCTGAATGCTTGTCTGCTGTCAATTCTGAATGACCTTATCGTCCTATATGTTGCTGCTTGGTAACTGTAAAGGCTTGTTCCACAGGGGTGATTTCAGAGCAGTGTATCGTTGCCACTCTTAGGAGTATCAGTGACGGCATAGTGCCTGGGGGTTGTTGAGTTGGGCCAAGGTTGAACTATGTGAAAACATGTAGCTTTTTCACTAGTTTTGTGTAACCTGTCAGACATGCTGGTCTTATTACGAAGAAACTGAGAAGCTCTGCATCTTCAGATCTGCTTAAACTACTGGAGAGCTACACCTTCAGAGTTAGCAAGGTCTTGTTTATTCGCAGCAAGTAAGTTAAAACAGTATTAAGTCAATAAAGCTGATGAGGTGGCAGCGCTGCATAATGAATAAAGCTTGCACTGGGCATGTGTATGTTGAGTACTACATCTTCTGTAGTCAGCTCATGGAAGAAAGCAGTGATCTTCTATATGCAATGTCTTCCTCTTCTTAATGTCACCCTTGGAGCAGTTTGGTTAACAGGAACTGCGATACTTACTGGTCTGTTACTGACCATCTCTCCAGAGCAAAAAGGGCATCGCAGTAACAAAGGCCAAGATACAAAATGGAGTTTTTAGACTGATGTCAGTTGAGCGGGTGGCTAGAAGCTCTGAAAGACTCTGCCTTGACCTCAGAAGAGTTCAAAGTCAAAAATGCTGTATAGGTTATGAGTTGGAGAGGCAAGTGGCAGGTCTGTGGTGATAAATGCAGTTGCAGAGGGCTCTGGGGGAAGAAATGAGCTCTGGTTTAGTCCCATTTAGCATGAGCTGACAACTTAGCATTGACAAAGATGTCAGACTGAGACGACTCTTTGAACATAAGGAGACAGATCCTGAGCAGAGACACAGATCTGAGTAGTCAGTGCAGTGATGGGAGCTGAACTTGTTTTGCAGATGAGATCCCTGAGACAAGATACTGAGGAAAGAGAGACCTGAGAATAGAGAGAGCGTTGATGAAGAATGAAGATCCATGATGGGACCAATAAGAAAAGATTAGTAAGTAAGAGTAGTAAGATTAGTAAGTCAGTAAGAGTATGAGTGTTGTGTCCTATTTCAAGAATAAGAGGATTGTATGAGAAGGAATGTCGTGGTTTAACCCCAGCTGGCAACTAAGCCCCACACAGCTGCTCGCTCACTCCCCCCAGGTGGGATGGAGGAGAGAATCGGAAGAGTAAAAGTGAGAAAACTCGTGGGTTGAGACAAAGACAGTTTAATAGGTCAAGCAAAAGCTGTGCAGGCAAGCAAAGCAAAACAAGGAATTAATTCGCTACTTCCCGTCGGCAGGCAGGTGTTCAGCCATCTCTAGGAAAGCAGGGCTCCATCACGTGTAATGGTTACTTGGGAAGACAAAGGCCATCACTCCGAATGTCTCCCCCCTTCCTTCTTCTTCCCGCAGCTTTATATGCTGAGCATGACGTTGTGTGGTATGGAATACCCCTTTGGTCAGTTGGGGTCAGCTGTCCCGGCTGCGTCCCCTCCCAACTCCTTGTGTACCCCCAGCCCACTGGCTGGTGGGGTGGGGTGAGAAGCAGAGAAGGCCTTGACTCTGTGTAAGCCCTGCTCAGCAGTAACTGAAACATCCCTGTGTATCAACACTGTTTCCAGCACAAATCCAAAACACAGCCCCATACTAGCTACTATGAAGAAAAGGAACTCTATCCCAGCCAAAACCAGCACAAGGAAGTTGAGGGTGGAGTCTGAGTCTTTTCATGGAAGTGTGGGGGCTGAAAATGTAGCTGGTGAGAGTTGATGTAATTGGAGTAAAGCTGCTTCAACAATACTAGAGATGAAAAAGAAATGGCTGAAGAAGCACAGGTGATATTTTTCCAACAATTTTGATGGTAGGTGAGAAAAATAGAAGCATCTTTCTGCTGAAAAGAATTAAAGCAATTGAAGGCTGGAAGAGATATTCAGAGGGAAATATTGGGGCTACGGGCAGTTGGACAGGGTGATGGGATCAAGGGCGATCTATGGGAGAAGAGCAAATGTTTATCTTTGCCATATGTGCCTTGCAGACCTTCGTTTCCTAAAGCTCTCTTCTCTCTCAGTCTCCTGTGATGAATTTTTTTCCTCTTGAGAGGAGCTAAGGCTGAGTAAGCTTGAGGAATGGAGCAGTGGGTAAGTGTGACTGCAATATGACTCAAACCTCAACTTTCTCCAACTGAAATATTTAAATAGATGGAGTAGCTGGAAGAAGGATGTAATCCTGGCAAATGTGGCATGAGAAGGAAAAGAGCTAGAGCTGGAGATGATCCACGTGGATTTTATTATGGCAGAGGAGGCCAAAGACTTCAAGGTAGTGGGAACTGCCACCATATCAGTGAAAGTATGGGAGTAGAGGGCTAAGGGTGAACAAATGTCAAATATTATGGCCTCTCTACCACTTCCAAACAATCACGTTAGTATTTGAGGATTTTATGTCTCATGCTGTAAGAAAACAGAGGCAGAAAAAATTTTTTTGAAGTGGTGCACACTGAAAGAGCAAGTAAATTGAGGAACTTTTTTTAGGCTGGCAGGAGAGAATGAGCAAAGAAAAACATGAAGTTGAGACAACAATAGGACATACGAACATTAAACTTGCTGGAAATATCTGCACAAGATTACATAGTCCCTGCCTTCCCAGACTGTAGGGAGAAGTCGGATTTTTTTTTTTCTTTTGCTTTGCTGCAGTTCTCTCACAGGTTGCTAGTGAGTTAGAACAGTGACTTCTTTAGATTAAGCAGATCTGTACTACCCACTGCCTGTGTGTGGCAAGGAGTTCTCCGTACCACGTACAAGCAGACAATGTCTGTGCAGACTCTTTTCCTCCTACACAAATGCTGAGGGCATCTTGCTTGTTTTATGCTTGAAAGGGAGGCTTGTTCTGTGGCTTGGACTCAAAACAATGGATTTTTTTTTTTTCTTTTCTACTCCATTAGCTGGAAAAAATACATAAAGCACAGCAGCTCTGAGTTCATTTCATTGAATTGCTAGAAGCCTTTGTATGTTCCAAATAAATATTTGGTAATTGTTTTACAAAAGAATATTTTTTGGCCCATAGTCAGAGTATGTACAAGAGAAAGGAAGCTCTGATACTACCTCTTGATGAAAATCCCCCTCCCTTAGGGTGCTGTTTCTCTTTCACTCATTTGAAATAAGAGCAATGATGACAGGGGAGTCCAAGGGATCAGGGATAACCTGACAGGACTGAGGAGTTAGTGAGTTTGAGAAGTGAACAGCATGGACTCTGAATGGCAAAGTGAATGAATGGTGGTTTCTTCTGGTTGTGGTTATTGTAATCAAACTGGTATGCTTAATTCTCCCCCCGCTGCAGTGCCTGCCTGCTCATTCCGTGTCCCCTGGGCATGTGCTCTGCCTTCCCCTGGCTTGCCATGCTGGTTGGGTGAGAGACAGTGGTGCCTACAAAGCTATGGTAATTGTTTGGTGTGCCCAGATGGCCAGGGTGTTTTAATCTTTCTCATTGTTTGGCCATTTCATTGACTGAGCTACAGCTTCCAGAGCTCGCAGGCAGTCTGTATTGCAGGGCCAGCTGCCTCTACCTGCTGTGTTTGTGGCCGTGTGCCGCAGTGGGTCAGCTGGAGTTGCCCAACAGATTCGGTAGTCTTGGGGCGAGGGAGGAAGACGGGAAGTGGCACAGCTCACGTAAGCTTTGTTTTCTTGGGGAACGAGACTTAAAGTTGCATATGGAAAAGATGGTTTCTGAAATTCTCTACGGAGCATGGGCTTTGCTTAATTTTAAGCTCCGATAAAATAACCTGGTTTATGGCAAATCTACACCTTAGGATGGTCATATCACTTGAAAGAAGCTTACTGTCTCACTTTTGAAGGTTGCTGAGCTGGTAGCTCTCACTGTCTAAAAGCATAAACCCCATGATTTAAGGACTAACGTAGGTGGGTTTTTCTTATTTGTTTTGTTTTGTTTTTTTTTAAACTGTCTTCATCTGGAATCTTTCTCTTCAGTTTGCCTGCTTCCAAGAGCTAGTTTATTCAAAGTTGAGAAATACATCAGCTAAGATTATTCAAAGTTGAGAAATAAATCAGCTAAGATACTGAAGAAGCAGGAAGGCTTGCTTTCCTCTTCTAATAAGGGAGGAAACCCCCTGAATTTAAGATATTGTAGCCCAGGAACATAGAATCATGTGAGCAGAAGCAGGTTACTAGTACTATCTCTCTGCTGAAAACCATGGTTTAATAAAAATCAAAACTTACGTTTGAGTTACCGGGGGCACATGTCACATGTGCACCCACCCACAATGATTTTGCAAGATTTTTGCTTTCACATGTATGTGACACAAATGTTCAAAGACATTCTTTTGTGATGTCACAAGATCACGCTTTGTTTCTTAGCATAAACTTGAATGAATGTACAGCTGTATCTTTGCTAAAATCTGGATAGGGACAGTGTCTTTGCAGTTTAAAAGGTGCCAGATAAAGAATATGTTCAACAGGTTTTCTGAATCATGATGATTTTCACTTACTCTGTAGGAAAACTACCAGTACAAGTACACTATTAACCTTGATTACTTTAAATTTGGGGGATGGTTGTGGTCTGCTTGCTGTTTTCATCGTGCATAAGCCTCATGGTAGGAAAAAATTAAACTACTGTCATGCTTCTGAACTGTAGTTGAGTGATTATTTATGAGGTATTGCACAGAAAGACCTTGAAGCATGCCAGAGAGCAGAAGCAGATGATGTAGCTGGGAGCCAGAGAGGTTTACTCCTCAGGTTTCTGGAGGTGAGCTTTATTCTACCTACAGCTGAGAAAAACTGAAGATGGGAAACAAGATGTGAGCCAGAGAGGAAACTGAATAATAGCTGGGTCCAAGATGTTAGTTCCTCCCATGTGGCTTATTTATCACAATGTCTGCTGGCAGGTAGTAGGAAAGAGTTTTAAACGGATCCTTTGCACCATAGAATTGACTTCCGCAAACTGTTGTAGAGGAAACATCTGTGGATGGAAAACGTCCTGTAACAGATAATACAAGGAAAGAGAAGTGAACTGGCCTGCTCTATACTTGTTTGTATTGCAGGTATAATGCAATATCTGTGCACACACTTGATGTAGGAGTTGTTGATGTCTCTTCTCTTTTCTCCTTACAGGCAATGTGATATGAACAGTTACCACTTCAACTACCTGATTCTTGAAACAGCACTGATGCCACTTGTTCTCCTTCTTTCTTCTCTTTACCTTTCCCATACAGTCAAAGTATCAGCAGTAGAGGTCAACACACCGGAGGAGATATTTGTGGAGAATGGGACAGACGCAAAGCTTCCATGCACATTTACATCTGTGGAAGTGATCAGCAGCGCAGCATCTGTTTCTTGGAGTTTTCAACCAGAGGGAGCTGCAACTCGTATCTCAGTAAGGAATGGCTGTAGGGGAACAAACCTGGGAGGGGAGGCTGTGATAAGTGTGCAGAGGTCGTCTTGTTGTTTCTGAGGAGCAAGCAAATACGGATTGGAGCCTCCTTCCATGTGTCTTGTCTCCATCACTGTGATTTTAGGGGGGCTTTTTTAGAGTTGTTTAAAAGTATTGCCATATGCTAATCTCTGCAAAGGCTGGAGTGTGCAGTGACTGTAAAATATACTAGTAGTTTGTTAGAGGAGAGGGGTGTTGATGTGGTAGCAGTATGTATGAGGTGGATGAGCATCTAGGAATCTTCTAAGTTCTATATCCTCTAGCACTTGAAATGAGCTGCGGAGCTGTGTGCTGAATGATAGCGGTCACAGAATTTGAATTACTACTGTTACAGTGTTACATCGTGTGTTGTGCATGTTGCTTATTTTCTGCTTGTGTACTCTATAACCTCTATTTGAAAGGGTTTAAAATAAGACCAGTCTGCCTGGTTTCAGAACAGAATTGAATTGCTCAAATCGATAAGCAGTTACATCCTCATATTTTAGTTATTTGACAAGTAAAAAAATCAGACTAGCAAGCAACTTAGCCTAATAATAATTGCCATCACTCATTTCCTGTCTGTTAAGCCCAAGTATGCTCAGATCCTTTGGGTGTGAACCTTCAAAGAAGTGGCTTTCGTAGGTTGCTAGATGTCTTCTTCCTTTGTCATGTAAGCTGTGCATATCTGGTGGGGAACATTGTCACAAAGGATGAGGAAAAGGCTGAGGTACTTAATGCCTTCTTTGCCTCAGTCTTTAACAGCCACACCAGGTATCCTCAGGGTATCCGTCTCCCTGAGCTGGAAGACAAGGATGGAGTGCAAAATAGGCTCCCCATGATCCAGGAGGAAGCAGTTAACGACCTGCTATGCCACCTGGACACTCATAAGTCTATGGGGCCTGATGGCATCCACCCAAGGGTGCTGAGGGAGCTGGCGGAGGAGCTTGCCAAGCCGCTCTCCATCATTTATCAACAGTCCTGGTCAACGGGGGAGGTCCCAGATGACTGGAGGCTTGCCAACGTGACGCCCATCTACAAGAAGGGTCGGAAGGAGGATCCGGGGAACTACAAGCCTGTCAGCCTGACCTCGGTGCCGGGGAAGGTTATGGAGAGGCTCATCTTGAGGGCGCTCACGGGACACGTGCAGGATAACCAAGGGATCAGGCCCAGCCAGCACGGGTTCATGAAAGGCAGGTCCTGCTTGACCAACCTGATGTCCTTCTATGACCAGGTGACCCGCCTAGTGGATGAGGGGAAGGCTGTCGATGTTGTCTGCCTGGACTTCAGCAAAGCCTTTGACACTGTTCCCCACAGTATTCTCCTAGAGAAGCTGGCGGCCCGTGGTTTAGACAGGTACACTCTTCGCTGGGTAAAAAACTGGCTGGATGGCCGAGCCCAGAGAGTTGTAGTGAATGGGGTGAAATCCAGTTGGCGGCCGGTCACAAGCGGAGTCCCCCAGGGCTCAGTTTTGGGACCGGTCTTGTTTAATGTCTTTATTGATGATCTGGATGAGGGGATAGAGTGCTCCCTCAGCAAGTTTGCAGACGACACCAAGTTGGGAGGGAGTGTTGATCTGCTGGAGGGTAGGAAGGCTCTGCAGAGGGATCTGGACAGGCTGGATCGATGGGCTGAGGCCAATTGTATGAGGTTCAACAAGGCCAAGTGCCGGGTCCTGCACTTTGGTCACAACAACCCCAGGCAGCGCTACAGGCTTGGGGATGAGTGGCTGGAAAGCTCCCCCGCAGAAAAGGACCTGGGGGTGTTGATCGACAGCCGGCTGAAGATGAGCCAGCAGTGTGCCCAGGTGGCCAAGAAGGCCAACGGCATCCTGGCTTGTATCAGAAATGGTGTGGCCAGCAGGAGCAGGGAGGTGATCATGCCTCTGTACTTGGCTCTGGTGAGGCCGCACCTCGAATCCTGTGTTCAGTTTTGGGCCCCTCACTCCAAGAAGGACATTGAGGTGCTGGAGCGTGTCCAGAGAAGGGCGATGAAGCTGGTGAGGGGTCTGGAACACAAGTCTGATGAGGAGCGGCTGAGGGAACTGGGGTTGTTCAGTCTGGAGAAGAGGAGGCTGAGGGGAGACCTTATCGCTCTCTACAACTACCTGAAAGGAGGTTGCAGAGAGGTGGGTGCTGGTCTCTTCTCCCAAGTGACTAGTGACAGGACTAGAGGAAATGGCCTCAAGTTGCGCCAGGGGAGGTTCAGGCTGGATATTAGGAAAAAGTTCTTTACTGAGAGTAGTGAAACATTGGAACAGGCTGCCCAGGGAGGTGGTGGAGTCACCTTCCCTGGAGGTATTCAAGGAGCGTGTGGATGTGGCATTGTGGGATGTAGCTTGATGGGCATGGTGCTGTGTGGTGTTGGGTGGGTTGGTTTTTGGTGTGTTGTGGTTTGTTGTTGTTGTGTGGTGTGGGTTTTTTTGTTTTTTGTTTTTTTTTTTTAGGTTGGACTTGATGATCTTACAGGTCTTTTCCAACCTTAGTGATTCTGTGATTCTGTGAATCTGAGCTCTCTGACACTTCTGCTTCCCTCTTATTCCTTGTCCTGAGTGAGAATTTAGAGGAAGCAGAACAAGGGACTCTGGGGCAGCAGGGAAGATGCGGGGACAGCAGGTTGCTCAGCCTGTTAGTGTTTGTCTCCCCTCCTCTGCTGCAGACATGAGATCGTTTAAACTCTAGGAGCCTTTCAATGGTCAGAACAGAGATGATCCAAAACAGTGTATGAGCATCTTGCTCAATATATAGAGCTCTGAAGAATCAGCTTCTGAACTCTCAGTGAATAAATATTTAGTTTTGAAAAGGGACCTCTTTTTGGGAAGCCAAAGCAGTAGCTGGGCAAAAGCTTAAGGAAGTAGGGCATATTTCCTGCCAATGTTGAACAGGATGGGTGAAAAGAAGCCATCTGTTTGTATGTTTTCCACTCCCCGTAGAAATATCCACCATACATCCTGTTTTGCCCTTCCCTTTCTGCATCACTGTCCAAACCCCTTATTGTAGAAATACAACGCCAGGACATAACATTTTTTTGGAAGTGAAGTCAATTTAGACATTCTACCTGGATGTAGTTATCGGCACAACTGAGAGAAAAGCAAATTATCTTTTGGCAGAAGTGACCCAGCATGATCTGATGTTAATTGCCTGTTTCTTTTGAGGGGCTGGGGGAGGTATAGAGGGAAGATTTTTTTTTTTTTTAATGAGCCCAAGTCATGTCAATTACATGGCTTGACGGGCATTAATTTGAAAGATTAATCTCATTATCAGCTTATGTCTGAGCTAAGTCCATGCTTCTCCTGAAAAGGATGGTCCTGTGCCTCTTTAGAATCAGCACTGGCAATCTTGTGGCCATGTGGTGAGGCTGACTTGACTGAAAACTTCCCCTGCTTGTCCCCTTCCCCTGTCCACATGCCCGGTTATAGAGACGTCTCTGCCTGAATGAAACATCTAATGACAGCAGAGTTTCACAATCGGCTTAAACTGGTCTAAACCCATCAACTTTAGGTTTCAAAAGAAGTCTCATGTTAAATCACTTAATCATAGGCATGGAGTGGCTTGAGTCACTTGGCTTGTGTTTCAGGACATATTTTACTTTGTGATTTCTCCTCCCCCAGGTGAGGACACCTAGAGAGCTGAGGAATCTGCCTCTTGCCTTCTAGACTTCCAGTCGGATGACTCCCCCTGTGCACAGGGGTGTGGTAATGCAGTGCCTCTGTGCTAAAGGTTATAATCCAGCTGGAAATGCTGCAGACTGATGCAGATTTCCTCTGAAATGTTGAGAGATGACTGTGTGCTAGCAGACTTCCTACCGGATGAGATAGTTTGCTGGATTTATGCTAGCCTGTAGACAACAAATAAGTGTCAGACTGACTGCAGCACAACAGATGGTCATGTGCACATACCTGATCTGGATAAGATTTGTGCTGCCGAGTGATCAAGCCTGATATTTAGAGTGCGGGTCTGATAGAGAGGATGTTGGAATGGCAAGCCTCAGATCAAGGGTAGGAACAGGAAAAGAGGTGGGAGATGACTTGAATGGAAAGAGGACTGGCTTGTAGCCAGTCTGTTCTGTGGCAGAGAGGCTGCTTCGTAAAGAAGGCTGTAGAAAGAAGAAGCTGGAATATTGTCTTAAATTTCTTTAACCACACTCTGGACACTGAACTGAAGAGAGTTTGGGTTGATTCTTGGTTGAGTTAAGTTTGTCTTGCTCTCTTTCAGAATGTGAAATTAAGAATGAATGTGCATATTCAGCTGTAAACTCCAGTTTTGGTCAGGTATAGCAAGGAAATAGCGCAGTTTCTCTTCAGACTGTACTAAACAGGTTCATTCTTCAAGGATTCGTGGTCATGTCTAGGGAGTGCAGGGCCAGTGTGCAACTTAGTCACCTAAAAACTGGGAAACAGTTATATTTAGTCACTGTGAAGGTTTCTGTAAAACAGCTAGGTCTGCTCTAAATTGCTCATGGGGTTTTTTTGGGGGTGGAGGGAACAAGGGTATTGCATGTTAATTTAGCTGTGCTGTATCTGCAAGTAAAGCACAGCAAAACACGAGATAGGAAACTTGGTATCCTTTTCCTTGCTAGGATGCAGAAGGCTTCCTGTGCCTAAAACTGAAAGACAGATGGCTGTGATTCAGAACTGTTCTATCTTTTAATTATTTCCAGGTTACCAGCCTTTTTCTCTTTCCCCCACCTCCTTGTCTGCGAAACCCCATGTCTCCAAAACCAGGAAAAAAACCCCAAACAATCCAACCACAAAACAGAACAAAACCAACAGAGAACGAAAACTTGTAGTCTATTATGGTAGTATGATTGAGATATAAGCTGTAGCATGGTTATATGATCAAGAGGCAACAAGCCAGACTAAAGTGGTGAGGCAGGAGGAAAAAAAAAATCTCAAATACTAGCTGTGTGTAATACAGTGGATACTGGGAGAATGATGTAATAGTGAGAGAAGCGTGGTAGTTCTGTAATCTCTAATTGGATTGTTCTTATATCCTCTTTTCCTTGACTACAGTTTTTCTATTACTTTAATGGAAAGCCATACCCTGGAAAGGACATACCATTTAAAGACAGGATCACTTGGGCTGGAGATCTTAACAAGAAAGATGCTTCTATCAGTATATCAAACATGCAGTTCCGGGACAACGGCACTTACATTTGTGATGTCAAGAACCCGCCTGACATTGTTGTCAAACCAGGAGAAATCCGAGTCAGAGTTGTGGAGAAAGGTATTCACCCTATATGATTTTTTTTCTTTCCTTTTTTTTTTTCTTCCCCCTTCTGTGTCTCTATCACTTTTCTTGGGGGTGGGGGAGTACCCTGGAGGGAACAACTATCTTTTTAGTTCTCTTCTTCCAGGTCCTAATAATTGAAGCGATATTCTGTCAGCTGTTTAAAAAACTGAATGTCATACTCTTTTCCTCTATACCCACTAATTCCTATGCTTTTAACAAGTATTAGCAAAAGCTGATGGAAGCCTTGATGAAAGCCCATCTTCTCATTTCAAAGTCCTATGAATTTTATTTCTGCATTATGCTACATCAAGGGTTAGGATGACTTTTGAAATCTGGGGAGCAAGGAGAAAAAGTGGCGGACTCTTCTTTTTAGGACCCATCCAGCATATACACCGGAAAACAAAACTAATCTGGCCCGAGCACATACTGACAGACAGTGAAATGCTACTGTCTTCCATGTGAAGGTGTTTGTGTTGGATGTGCATTCAGTCTCTCTTACTCGGATGGTCTTACAGTATCCATGGTGATCCTTATAAACTGCAAGGGCTCTCTACTTGCAGTCATTTAAGGCTTCTAGTTAGCATTTGGTAGCAATGATCACAGTTCAAGAGCACTTATATTCCGTATGTCAATTTGGCTCTTTATTTCCCTTGGCCATCCAAAACATTTGATTGTTCTAGCTAAGCTGGATGTCAGCCAAAGTGTGACTGTTCCTGCAATGAAATGGTTCTTACAGTGATCAGATTTCCAGATTTAATAAGGACAAGATTAAATGTTGAATTCATAAATGGCAGTGCTGATACAGCTGTTCCATTAGATTTTAATATGTTAGGGAAGATACCTACGTGTATGCTCTAATTAGAATGATACTGCTGCTATAACAGGTGTGTAGCACTGCTCATGAGGTCATTCCATGTACTAACATAGACAAGGTCTATATCTAACTCTTCTCTTCACAGAACAGTTTGAGTTGGATGAGGCCTCTGGAGGTGCTGCCATCCTTAGAACTTTCTGTTTCTTGGAAGTTTGAAGTCTATATAAAATAGGGTCAGTTTATTTTCTTACAGTGTCTTGATAGTCTCTATGAAGAAGCAGTAAACCAGCTGCTGGTTTGTCAAAGTCAGGCTGTCTTGGCAAAGCCTCTTCAGATTTTAGCCCAGGTTAAGCAAATGAAGACTGACTTCAGTACACTAATTCAGCTGATATTTTTCAACAGACTTGCATGCCGGCTTCCCCATAGGTGGAGCATCTGGACAAGAGAATCTCATTGTTTCTGAAGGGAACCCTGTATTGGGCAATACTTCTCATCATCAGAAAAATGCTGCAACAATTATCTTTGAATTCTTAGGAAGACCTTGAAAACAGGTTGTCAAGCTATAGCTGTAATGCTGTCTTGCATTCTGATTTTACCTGAAAGTACTGCTGTTGTGATAGGTTGTACCTCATCCTGAACTGAGCTGGAGATTTTGTTCAATTGAAATAAGTACATGTTGACTGTTGCACTTTTTTTTTTACTGTGCATACATTTAATTTTTCTGAATCATATGTCTAGTGTTGTAAACTGTTCAAAGCCACGTACATACTTTACACATTTAAATGATCTCATAGATGCTTGGTTAGCCTTAGATTTTGGATTAAACATTGAATAAGTTCCATGTTGGCTTAACTGTTTACAATTGCTAAGCTGAGCCATCTCAGCTGATTTTCACTGCAGAATCTGCATAGTATTTGCACAAACAGCTCCATCAACTACGTTGGAAGAATCCTACTGGCATGGATGAGAAGCAAAACTGTTCTTTCCCTAGTGCATCTGAATCTGGAAAGGACTACTGTTCAAAGCCTAAATGACAGAAATTTGTAGGGAATTCCAAGTCCTTACGTTAGGCTGCCCCTACTTGTAATAGGAAGCTGCTTAACACTGTGTTCAAGATAGCTTGTGTTATATGGAGGTACTCCATCTTTGATCTGAACTCTCATGTGGGAAAAATTAGAATTGTCATATGAAAATCTTTATACTTGGCAGCAATGGAAAACTTCAGTTTCCTGCCTATTTCATAAAACTGATACTAACACACTTTCAGCAAAAATGGAATTTGCTTTGAATTACGGTGATACTTAGTGAAAAGTGTGCTTTGAAAGGCTGGATTTTTGGCTTGTGTTAACCTATTAACTTAAACGTTAGCTTTCAGAGCTGGTGTTTGTAACAGACAGTTCCAGCTACAAAACCAATGAAGTCATGGGCTGCTCTGCAAGTGCTTACGAGGAGTTAATGTAACTGTGGAATGCTGAAAAATGCAACAAAAACATGGGGGGGAGACATTCTTCAGCTGAACTATGTGGTCGTAAAATTGTGTGAGCTTTTCTGTAGTCTGTTGGACCATGTTCTGAGGGACAATAAAGCCAGACTCTAGTTTCACGTGCAAACAGTTGCATTTTATAATACGGTCTTAAAAACCTCTGTCGGCAGAAGATAACTGCTGTCCTTTACTCAAATTCAGCCAACCAAAAAAACCCACCTGAGTCAAAGAAATTACAAAACTATCAAATTTTTAATATCACTGTTTCAGCAGACACTCTGCAGTATTGTTTTGGATTGCTGCTTACTTTCTTGCTCTGAAAAAGTGTGTGTGTGTTTTTTTTTTTTTTGTGTACAAGGCAACAGCTGGTCTGCTAACAGAAATGCATGTCTGTTTTGATGCTTTTGCAGACAGTTATTCCTGCACTTGGAAAGATGAAAAAGCACAGAAACTAGGGTACTCTTACTTCTTATATGCCTCAAAATAAATTTGTTTATCTTTGCACAGGGCTCAAACACAATCTCAGTCTTATGTACCTGAAAAGTGTTACTATTTGTAGGACTGTTGTATGAAAGGAGAGAAGGTTAGCACTCCCCTTGATAAGGATGGAAGAGGCCCTCGTGGCCTATACAACACGCATACGGTTAAGGCACTGCCACCTACTTCGTGGCATCTAACCATGGTTTTGCCTGCCCCACGCATCACAACCACCTCTACCAAGGCAAAAAGGAGGGTGGTTGTTGTAGGTGATTCCCTCCTGAGGGGAACAGAGGGCCCAATATGCCGGCCTGACCCAACCCACAGGGAAGTCTGCTGCCTCCCTGGGGCCCGGGTGAGAGAGGTCACGAGGAAACTCCCCAGTCTGGTACGGCCCACCGATTACTACCCACTGGTAGTTTTGCAGGTTGGCAGCGAGGAGATAGAGCAAAGAAGCGTGAAAGGGATGAAGAAGGACTTTAAAGCGCTGGGGAGACTGATTGAGGGATCGGGTGTGCAGGTCGTGTTTTCTGCAATCCCTTCAGTGGCGGTGAGGAACACTGAAAGGAATAAGAAAGCAAACATGGTCAACGCGTGGCTCAGAGACGGGTGCCACCAGAGGAATTTTAGATTCTTTGACCATGGGGTGGTCTCCATAGCACCGGGCCTGCTGAGTGCAGACGGTGTCCAGCTGTCCCCAAGGGGGAAAAGGATCCTTGCCCGTAAGTTGGCAAACCTCATCAGGAGGGCTTTAAACTAGACTCGAAGGGGGAAGGGGATGAAGCCAGGCTACCCAGAGGTGAGCCTAGGGGTGACGTGCCATTGTCGGGGGCAAGACCGATAGCCCAGCTCAAGTGCATCTACTCCAATGCACGCAGCATGGGCGGCAAACAGGAGGAGCTGGAAGCCATTGTGCGGCGGGGCAGCTATGACGTGGTCGCCATCACAGAAACATGGTGGGACGACTCGCATGGCTGGAGTGCTGCGATGGAGGGCTATAAGCTCTTCAGGAGGGATAGGCAAGGAAGGAGAGGCGGTGGGGTGGCTCTGTACGTCAAGGAGTGCTTTGATTGTATAGAGCTGGATGATTGTCACGACGGGGTTGAATGCTTATGGGTAAGGATGAGGGGGAAGGCCAACAAGGCGGATATCCTGCTGGGGGTCTGTTATAGACCACCCGACCAGGGCGTAGAGGCCGATGAAATGTTCTACAAGCGACTGGCAGAAGTCTCACAGTCGCAAGCCCTTGCTCTTGTGGGGGACTTCAACTTACCGGATGTCTGCTGGAAGTACAACACAGCTAAGAGGAAACAGTCCCGGAGGTTCCTCGAGTGTGTGGAAGATAACTTCCTGACGCAGCTGGTAAGCGAGCCTACAAGGGAAGGTGCCCTGCTTGACCTGCTGTTTACGAACAGAGAGGGTCTGGTGGGAGAAGTGAAGGTCGGAGGCCGTCTTGGGCTTAGCGACCATGAAATGATAGTTTTCAATTTTTAGCCAAGTAAGGAGGGGGGTCAGCAATACCGCTACCATGGACTTCCGGAGGGCAGACTTTGGCCTGTTCAGGACACTGGTCGGGAGGGTCCCTTGGGAGATGGTCCTGAAGGGCAAAGGGGCCCAGGAAGGCTGGACCTTCTTCAAGAAGGAAATCTTGAAGGCGCAGGAGCAGGCAGTGCCCATGTGCCGTAAGAAGAGCCGGCGGGGAAGACGGCCGGCCTGGCTGAACAAGGAGCTTATGCTGAGGCTCGGGGAAAAAAAGAGAACTTACCACCTCTGGAAGAAGGGGCAGGCAAGTGAAGAAGAATACAAGGACCTCGTTAGGTCATGCAGGGAGGGAATTAGGAAGGCGAAAGCCCAGCTAGAGCTCAACCTGGCCACGGTCGTGAGGGACAACAAAAAAAGCTTCTATAAATACATTAACAACAAAAAGAGAGCCAAGGAGGATCTCCATCCTCTACTGGATGCGGCGGGGAACGTTGTCACGAAGGATGAGGAAAAGGCTGAGGTACTTAATGCCTTCTTTGCCTCAGTCTTTAACAGCCACACCAGGTATCCTCAGGGTATCCGTCTCCCTGAGCTGGAAGACAAGGATGGAGTGCAAAATAGGCTCCCCATGATCCAGGAGGAAGCAGTTAACGACCTGCTATGCCACCTGGACACTCATAAGTCTATGGGGCCTGATGGCATCCACCCAAGGGTGCTGAGGGAGCTGGCGGAGGAGCTTGCCAAGCCGCTCTCCATCATTTATCAACAGTCCTGGTCAACGGGGGAGGTCCCGGATGACTGGAGGCTTGCCAACGTGACGCCCATCTACAAGAAGGGTCGGAAGGAGGATCCGGGGAACTACAGGCCTGTCAGCCTGACCTCGGTGCCGGGGAAGGTTATGGAGAGGCTCATCTCGAGGGCGCTCACGGGACACATGCAAGATAACCAAGGGATCAGGCCCAGCCAGCATGGGTTCATGAAAGGCAGGTCCTGCTTGACCAACCTGATCTCCTTCTATGACCAGGTGACCCGCCTAGTGGATGAGGGGAAGGCTGTCGATGTTGTCTACCTGGACTTCAGCAAAGCCTTTGACACTGTTCCCCACAGTATTCTCCTAGAGAAGCTGGCGACTTGTGGTTTAGACAGGTACACTCTTCGCTGGGTAAAAAACTGGCTGGATGGCCGAGCCCAGAGAGTTGTAGTGAATGGGGTGAAATCCAGCTGGCGGCCGGTCACAAGCGGAGTCCCCCAGGGCTCAGTTTTGGGGCCAGTCTTGTTTAATGTCTTTATTGATGATCTGGATGAGGGGATAGAGTGCTCCCTCAGCAAGTTTGCAGACGACACCAAGTTGGGAGGGAGTGTTGATCAGCTTGAGGGTAGGAAGGCTCTGCAGAGGGATCTGGACAGGCTGGATCGATGGGCTGAGGCCAACCGGATGAAGTTCAATAAGGCCAAGTGCCGGGTTCTACACTTTGGCCACAACAACCCCAGGCAACGCTACAGGCTTGGGGATGAGTGGCTGGAAAGCTCCCCCGCAGAAAAGGACCTGGGGGTGTTGATCGACAGCCGGCTGAAGATGAGCCAGCAGTGTGCCCAGGTGGCCAAGAAGGCCAACGGCATCCTGGCCTGTATCAGAAATGGTGTGGCCAGCAGGAGCAGGGAGGTGATCGTGCCCCTGTACTCGGCACTGGTGAGGCCGCACCTCGAATCCTGTGTTCAGTTTTGGGCCCCTCACTCCAAGAAAGACATTGAGGTGCTGGAGCATGTCCAGAGAAGGGCGGTGAAGCTGGTGAGGGGTCTGGAGCACAAGTCTGATGAGGAGCGGCTGAGGGAGCTGGGGTTGTTCAGTCTGGAGAAGAGGAGGCTGAGGGGAGACCTCATCGCTCTCTACAACTACCTGAAAGGGGGTTGCAGAGAGGTGGGTGTTGGTCTGTTCTCCCAAGTGACAAGTGACAGGACTAGAGGAAATGGCCTCAAGTTGCGCCAGGGGAGGTTCAGGCTAGATATTAGGAAAAAGTTCTTTACTGAGAGAGTAGTGAAACATTGGAACAGGCTGCCCAGGGAGGTGGTAGAGTCACCCTCCCTGGAGGTATTCAAGGAGCGTGTGGATGTGGCATTGTGGGATGTAGCTTGATGGGCGTGGAGCTGTGTGGTGTTGGGTGGGTTGGTTTTTGGTGTGTTGTGGTTTGTTGTTGTTGTGTGGTGTGGTTTTTTTTGTTTTGTTTTGTTTGGTTTTTTTTTTTTTTTTGGTTGGACTTGATGATCTTGCAGGTCTTTTCCAACCTTAGTGATTCTGTGATTCTGTGACTCCCTTCCTTAATAGCAGATGGACCTCTGGGCTGCCAAAAGGTTCTGGAAAGAAGGCATATCTTCCTCTAAATTGTGGCACTCGTCTTCATCTTTAATTTCTTACTAAGACTCTGAATTACCATGTTGTTACAAATTGGCATCTAACACTAGAGATCAGGTAGCCCTTCTCCTGAAAGTCACTGAACTCAAAATGAACAGTAGTAAACGTAAGCCCTGTTTTCTTACTGTGATGCCCCTGCTTCAGGGTACAGTGTTGTTCTGCTCCCTTCTAGATAAGTATGTCAAAATGGGCTTGGTCTGCAGGCTGCAAACTTGCTGGGAATGCTTTGTATAAGCATGGTCTGTGGTCCTTGCTGGAATGAGTCCAGCAAAGGGTGGCTAAGATGATTAAGGGACTGGACCACCTTTCATACGAGGAGAAGCTGAGAGAGCTGGGGTTGTCTAGCTTGCAAAAGAGAAGAAGGGGGGTTGTCTAGCCTGCAAAAGAGAAGAAAGGCTCAGAGGGATCTCACCAGGGATTTCTGTGCATTGATAGGATCTAAAGAAGACTGAGCCAGGGTCCTCAGTGGTGCCTAGTGACAGGACAAGAGACAATGGGCATAAATTGAAACACAGGAAATTCTGTCTGAACATAAGAAAACACATTTTTACTGTGGTTGAACACTAGAATAGGTTGCCCAAAGAGGTTATGGAGTCTCCCATCCTTGGAGATAGTCAGAACCAAACTGGACAGAGTATTCAGCAAACTGTGCTAGCTGACCCTGCTTGAGCAGGGGGGTTGGACTAGCCAATCTCAAGGAGACCCTTCCAATCTCAACAATTCTGTGATGATCAGATGCAGGTATCTGAGAAAGATTGTTCTATGTAAGACATTTTACCTGTTGGATCTTATGCTGATTCACATGTATTTGGTGCAAGTAGCTAGTGTAGCATGGACTTTTGCAAGGAACCCTCTGGTCTAAGATGTTCCTTGCATTAAACACAATGCAGGGGGAGGGACTTTGTTTCTTACTGGGAAAAGCTATAATGGTAGTCTGTGTATTCTTTATCTTGTAAGTCTTTTGTACTCATTCTCTGATTGGCTTTTATTTCTGGCTGCTTTTTCTTGGCCTACCATCCCCCAAAATTATATTGTAGAAAACATGAATAAATCAATACTGTGCTCCTATAAGTGTATTTCTAGTATTGTACAATGATCCTGACTTAAGAAGGGAAAGAATGACTCTATAAAAATGTAGAGAGATATGTATTTTGAGACACCAGAATCATGTATAAACACTCTTAAGAGTGATCATAGGTAGTAAGTAGGCTGTCTGCTGCATGCTACCCAGAGAACACCCAGCCTTCAGCACTCTTAGTTGGTTAGCAATGCGCTATGTTCAAATCTGCTTTCAAGTGTGCCTGCCTTTTCCTGTTGACCTCACTGGGAATTAGCCAGATACAAAATGAGACAGGGTTGTCCTCATTGTCGCGTGCGTTCCCTGATACGTAAAAATTCTTTTCTGAAGGGTGGTGACATTAAGAATGCTCTCGGTGTGTGCTCCGTTCATATGTTGTTCTGCTGGCTGCCTGCTATCACTACCACTTAGGCTGCATGTTATAATTTCTGGATATTACATTAGTGCCTTCTGCTCTAAATGAATCCAAGGTCAAGAGCATTTGTGGTTTGCACTTCTGTTAATGAGGGAATGCAGAAGAGTTGAATGTTTTCTCCCTTCTCTCCCCAGACAGCCTGCCTGCGTTCCCCATTGCCATGGTGGCAGGGATAGTCATCGGTACGGTTACAGGTCTCTCACCGCTCATCTCTATTGTCGTGTGTCTTGTCATCAGAAAGAACAACTCTAAAAAACGATACTCTGGGTAAGAGATCTCCTTCCTCACCTGTGGATGATGTGAGGAATAGCAGCAGGATCAGAGGGAGGGCTTAGAGGGCGGTAGGAGTTGTTTCAGCCAAGTCTTGGCAACCATGGCTAGAGATAGGGTATGGCCATGTGGAATGGTCACTATAGGTCATCTGCCTATAATGATTATCTTTGTACTGTGCTTGAAAAGATCTACTCGCCATGAGTTACACCTGAAAATCACCAAATTTTGGAGTTGATCCCCAGCCACAAGCATATATGCCCTAAGAACATTTGATCCAAGATCCCTTAGCCCTGGTCTATTCCACTTCCCTTCTCTCCAGCCCTGCTTCCCCCTACCACCCCCAACCCGCAAAGGAAAAGTGCCACACATGCACTTTAAGGAATGCTCTGCGTTGAGATTAAGATTGGATTTTTCAATTACCAGTGTCTGGCTCCTGAGCCTGGAGTATACTTGCCAAAACCTCATTTATCACCACACTTCAAAGTAAGGAAGGAGTAGGCACTCTGCATCCATTCTCATTCACTGTCTGTTTTTTGTTAACTGTTACCATCCCTGCAAGGTTTTTAGTGTTAGGAGGATAACTCCACAAAGTGAAACACAGATCTTTGAGTGGGCGTATGAAAAAGCAACAAGAACTAACAAAGGCAGACTTGAGTCCTGTGGTGATGGAGCTTGGTGCTGGTAGGGGAGGTTCTTCCTTTTTTCTCCTCTCTAATTAGCTGGTAATTTGCTTCTATAAGAAAGAATGAAAATTATGTATGTAGTCTTCAAAACAAACCCCAAACTTACAACTTTCTTCTGTTCTTTCCCCAACAAATATTCCTGCTTCCTGCAGATTCTTTGGGTTGCCTGTGGTTTAAAAGAAAGTAACTCCAAAAATAAATTTGTGGGGATTTCTAAATTAAACTTTGCCCTGTCCTTGTCCTAGTTGGAGAGCTTAGAGAAAGTGAGTTGGCTATTGCCTAATGGTAAGGCTAAATATAGCAAAGGTGGCTGTGTGTGCTCAAAATTGTGTGGAAAGCCTGGTTTTCCCTTTCTGCATGTCCCCTTCCCCTAAGAACTGAGAAGAAGCCTGCAGTGTCATGCACCAGCAGTGTGCGTGAGGCGGTCTGCTTGCCTTGCTTCCCAGTGACCTGCTCTTCCTGCTGAAGGACACGCTGGTGCTGAGCCTGGAACAGTAGTTTATGCACTGTCATTTCTTGTAGTAGATTTAACTACTCTCTTGGGAAAGTAATCTCTGAAGTTTAAATACTGCTTTCACTGACCATACCGGCTCTGCATGACCTGTAAAGACAAACCAAGTGTGCTGTGACCCCCTCCAAACTTACGGACTTCTTCTACATGATGCTAACCCAGTGTGTGGTGGTGGTGGTGATGGTGGTGAGATGCACTTGCTCTTAGATAACCATTCTGCCTTGAACTGAGGTGGGCTGGGGCACTGCGCGGCATCTGGAACCCCTGCATGGCCACAGTCTCCATTCATGCTCTGACTTTGGTGTTTTTTTGTTTTTTTTTTTTTTTTTCTTTCTGCCTTGGTGTGCTGGGATCGGATCCTACTTACCTTCCTCTCCTTACAGAGATCCTGATATAGACGCCAGATTGGGAATGTAACAGGGCTGGGTCTTCTCTTCCAGTCCCACTAGACACCATGGTAACTAATCAAGTTGGTGGTTGCTGTTAATACCTGTGTGTATGTGTACACATTTCCTCTTCCTTTGCTGACTAACCAGCTAGCTCTCTACTAACGTAACTTCATTGTAGTTTGTGCTGGAATCTGTTGGCAAAGGGATGATGCATTTCACTGGGTGCTTGGGTTTCATTGTCTCATGTCTAACTGGGGTGGGATTGCTGCTTATCCCAGATGGTGTCCCTCCATCTCTTCCAACAGTGAACTTGCCAGTACATTGACTAAAGCACAGGAAATTCAGAGCCCTTTCTGTGTCAGAATAAAAGTAAATTCCCTGTAAGTGTTCCTCTGGCTCAGACAGGTTGTGTGTTTGAAAACTTGCAGTGGTCTAAGTGCATTAGTTGCTTAAACCTGAATTCTGACTTTTAGATAGTGTAGATCAGAGGAATTTTGTGAATAAAGCAAACAATTCATGATTACATCGTTTTGATAACAGAAGGGGCTTCTTTGTCTCTGAGACGGTAGAAGCCCCTTGCCCTGATGGTTGGGGGCAGTATTTTTATTTTTTTTTTTCTTACTGCTGCATGTATGAGGAGATAAGTCTTCTATGGTTAGACTTACCAAAGGATAAAAAATTATTGCCCTGTGAGGAGGTAGTCTGCTTAATGTCACTGTCCTCATTTGTTTTTTTCTGTACTTGCCTTGTACACTGTCTGTCTAAAAAGACTGGGGGAAAAGGATGCCCAGTGGCCAGAGAGCTGTGGTAGCAAAGGGAACTCCTGTGTCTGCTGTCAAGGAGGTGGCTGGTTTTCCTTCCTGGCTGCTTGGGTACGAGGATGTAGACCTAGCATTTAGAGACCCATTACTGCATTGCCCAGAAGCTGCTGACGTTAAGTCTAAGGGCATTTGCTCACATACTTAGCTCTGTGGTATTCATTTCTCTGTCTGTCACAGGCTTGTTTTCTTTCCAGTCCTGCTTTAAGCAGATGGAAGAAGAAAACAGAGAGTGAAAACTGGCAACCTTCTTTTAGGGGTGTTGATTCTCACCACAAGACAGTTTTCTTGTTTGAAAAACACAAGATTTGCCTGATTAGATACTCAAGTAGCTATATCAGGGCACATAGCTTACATGTCACGTGTGACTCTTAAAGTAACTGCTCCAGAGACTAGTGTCTGTTGTGAGTGGGCAGAATTATTTTGGGATTGTAGCCTAACCAAAAGCAAGGGAACTAATGTGGAGTTTGGTAGGAAGTACCTTTCTGGTATGGATTGCTGGTGGCTCTTGCAAGTGTTCGCTCTAACTATAGCACTGGTATAACACTTGCCTCAGTGACTGGGACTATTTAGCTTACAGTTAGAAGATAATTGCTGTTTATCACTGTTAACTGAGTCTGAAGCCTCAGTGAAGAAAACACATGGTTTTAGACAGGTTGGGTTAATGGGAATATTTAGGGAACAGGGGTTTTGGAGGAACTGCTGTCCTATGTTAGTAAGTTGTTCCTTCATGTTGCTTACCAGTGAGACTCTGGGAGGAAGGATAGAGAAATGTCTAAGGAGAGATGGAGAATTGTATGTGTTTATTTCAGAATCCATTATGTTCATTTTTACTTTGGCGTAATCTGCCACATTCATCTTGCCATCACTCGTTTTTTGTTTTTGTTCTTTTTTTTTTTGTGTGTGTGTGCCTCTTGAACATTGTCGTGCAAACTCTGCTCTGCCACCTCGTCAGCTGCAGTACATCTGAGAGCTTGATGTCACCGGTTAAGCAGGCTCCGCAGAAGTCACCCTCCGACACAGAGGGTCTGGTAAACAGCGTGCCCACCAGATCACACCAGGTAAACTGCTTCCTGCTGCTTCCCGAAGCAGGATCCTCCCAGAGTGTGGGGGAGATGGTATGGAAAAGATAAAGGTGGGGTGGGACACATGAATTAGGTGCCGTCTGTTAAGGTGATGAGGGCTGGGGGGGTAAAAGTGTCTGCTCCGAACAAGGGATGGGCAGTAAGCTGGGACTGGTGAACTCTTCTGTAGAAAGCTTAGTGCAATTGAAAGAATAGCGTCTTGATAATAGCTGGGATGGAGTTTTATGCCTTTTTTGTACTAATGTATAAAAAAGATGTTTCTGATCTTGTGCGTTAACACACAAGTGGTAGTGAAGTGCAAGGATGAGGGCCTGGCAAGGATGAGGAGTGGGCAGTGGATAGCTGTTTACTGTAGAGACAACATTATCTACTAGATGTGGAATCACCCCATAAAGCTGCCTAATCTGTTCTAGGATTGTAATGGGGAGGAATTTTAATTACTGGTTCATCACTGTGAAGGTGCCTGCTCTGTGGTGTGTACTTCCTTCACAAGGAAATGAGCCGGCGCAGCGCAAACACCGACAAGTTTGAAGATGACTCTTGCTGCTGAGAGCTTGAAATTGCTACGCTTTGTCTTGTGCTTGCTGCTGTTGGCAAAGTTCTGCTGGCTTTGAAGGAAAAAGGTGGCTCTTATCCAGGCTTAACATCCCATGGGAAATTAGTCAGAGGGGAGAGAGAATGAATCAGACAGGGATTTTAGGCAATATATGATTACCTGTTAACAGTGTACAGGATTTCCATATTTGTAAGCTGTTTTTTACCTCTTGCTTTGCAAATTCCCAGCAATTTTCCTGTGGAGGTACAGATCCTGAGTGAGTCCAAAATGGAGTTTTTCTTAATTAGCCACCTTTTAGCAAGTGGCTGCAGAGTAGTGTGTGAACTGATGGGTTTTTAAATCAGAGTTAATACGTGGTTTCTTAATTTCTCCTGACAAAATAATGGAGATGTGTGTTAATGTGTTAACACTACAGGAAAAAAATGCAGTGCTAACAGTGAGCTGCGTAAAGTCAAAGTCCCTACTCTGTTGGGCTTCCAGTCTGGTTTTGAAATGCATCTGGTTCTTGGCAGGTGCAGTATTTCCAGAGTTTTAGCACATAGGCCCGCAAAGCTACCTGACTTCAGAGAACAGTAACTCTGAACATAAAGGCAATATACTCAAGCTATAAGATTTAAAAATAGTTCAGATTTTGACTGGAGTGGGTCTAGTAGCAGCAGGCTGGCTCTAAGACCTCTAGTTCATGGGAGGGGCTTCTAGAATGGGTGAATGAGACAGGTGATTCCGGCCTCTGCCTCCTCCCCCCCCCCCAAAAAAAAAAAAGAAAAAAAAAAAGAAAAAAGCTTATGTGTGGGATGTTGCAGTAGCTGTTGGAGTCAACTTTCCTAGGTCAAAAGACCAAGATGTTTTTTTTAATTACTGTCATGGTACGAAGCAGTACATGCAAGTGCCCTGAGAGCTACATGGAGGAAGACTTTTGCTGTTCTGCACTTACATCTTGAAAGCAAAAATACTTTTATCTTCTCTGTAATGTTTTGGTGTGAAAACTTGCTGTGTCCTCACCCTTCCGTGTCCCCAGTGTTCTGGGTTTCAATATACTGGAAGGAACATGTCAGAGTAGATCTAAACTTTGTAAAGATAACTCAGAATCAGTGTGCTTTTGCCCTTCTGTGGTCACTCCAGTCTGCTTATTCCCTGACAGATACCTCCAGGGTCTTCCCACAGGTAAGTTCCTAAAGGAAAACCAGAGGTGTGAACACTCCTGACCTCAAAGGAAAAATATGGCAAATGGCTTTAGTTTTGTTTAGTTTTAGTTTAGTTTTTTAGTTTTGAATCTCTTTTGTCAGGCAAGGAGAGCTTTGTCTGGATTTCCTTTCCTTGGCAAACATTTGTAGCAGCAAGTGGTTCCTCTGCTTTCTGTTAAGCATTTGCTCCATCTTTACAGAACAGCAAGAAACAGATTTACTTTTCTCTAAAAAGATCCACAATAAAGTCAAGGTAGATCAGATTTTGAACAGATGGTTTAAATCCATGAGAAAACTAAATTTCAGTTGATTATGCTTACATTTTTAACTTCTAGCCATTGGGGTTTTTTTTTAGAAAAGGGTGATACCAACATGCAAATTAACATATGTGAAATCTGGCATCACATATAAGTAAAACCTGATATTTCTTGGTAATCAATAAATTCGTTGTAGTATTCAAGCTTTTGAGCTGTTGTGTAGGTGAAATGCTGATATTCAGATTCCTAGCAGTTCCCAGAAGCAGTTGCAGGCTGCTTGCTGGTTCAGGCACACTTTTGTGTCTTTGATTGCCTGGCAGTTTTAGACCAGTGGTTCACACAGTCAGTGCTGTGGTTGAACAGTAAAGGCCTGTGGACTTCCTTGTAGCCTTTTACTTGGTAGGATGTCTAGGAAGTGTCGGAAGTGTCTGAAGGCTTTGTGCTTCACTGGTGGAGAAGAACTGTGAATACAAATACACAACCCCTGCCTCTGCAAGTTAAAAACAGTAATAGAGGTGTTCACTCTCAAAGAGTGGCATTTAAATTAAATTTATTGAATGAGGTTCCCTCATTTTGTTATTTATGTATCAGTTTAAGAATCAGTGATGAAGTATTTGTCCACATCACTTCTCAGCTGAAAGTGCACTTGAGCCTGCACTTCTTTGTGTTTTGTGTGCAAGTTTATCAAGTGTGGACCTCGCTTTCTGGAGTGCCCCAGAATGCTGAAAGTATGCATATCTGATTCTGAGAATGTTCAGCTGGTTGAATCAACTCCACTTGTTTTCACTGTGTCTTCCTTCTCAGCAGGTATGTTCTGTCCTGTCAAATTTGTATGTGGTGTTTTTTCTCCATGCCATCATTCTGTAGTGACTCGTATTCTACCATGACTGTTATTTGGATGAGTGAGAAAAGCATTTCCAGTGAAGGCAAGAACTATATGTGTTTCCCATGTGGATGTCCTTGTTTAGCTAGTAATCTGGGTTGCAGCGGGCAAACTGGAAGGTAGATGTGTGTTGTCCCAGGATATGCTAACTCCAAAGTGGCTGTCATTTGTTTTTGTGCCTTGCAAGGAGCTGAGTATTCACTTTTGGGCAGGCTGAAGGACCACTGATCTTAAAGTGTAACTTCCATAGAAATGCATTTCTGATGTGCAGAGCAGTATGGTATAGAGATCCTAAGCAGGTAGGTCTGTCAGTGTAGAAGCAGGGAGAACTAAAGTGACATTAACTTAAGTGCAGATCTCTGACTTTGCTTTTTCTGGTTTAAGACGTACCTGAACAGGCTATGTTTGAGCTCTGTTCCAGGCTTTGAACTGGACCCCAGGACCCTGGGAAGGAGCAGTTCATGGTGCCAGGGATCTTGATTTAAATTTCAGGTAAATTTCCTGGAGCTGGAATCTGTGATAGTTGCAACATCTTTCAGAATCTAAAAAATTTGAAGTACTGTAGACCACTGTTAGACTGTGATGGTCTAACTTTGTAATTCCTTTTTCTTTGCTGTACCTTGCAATTCATGACTCTGCTGACAAACCCTTAGGAAGGTATTGGTACACCTGCTACTCTTTTCCCTTCAGTTCTGAATGGAAAAATTGCAAGGCTTAGGGAGATGCTGGGTTTTACATGGCAGTGCTGGTCTGTCTTCTGGTTCTGAAGAGTCAGGATGAGCTTATTTGGGATTAGGTGAAAATTCTGATTTGTTTAGACTTTTTTGAAGCTTTTCCGTGTGGAAGAAGTCTTTACTAAGATTCAGATCACTGAAGGTATCAAAGGCAGGAAAAAACGCCATCCCTGGTGCTGATTATAATCAGCTAGAAAATCAGTTGGCAGCAAATCGAATAGATGGAGCGTTATAATAAATCCTTGGTCCTCCTTTTCTCTGTGTTAGCTAATCTGCCACTTATTTGGGTAATAGTGAACACATCGAGACAATGATGGCTTGGTTTGGATCAGGTGATCACACCAGTCAGTCTGTCCACCACCACTTAATATGCTGGTTGCAGCAGAATAACTATAGTTAACCTGGCATAAGATTAGAATAGCTATAAGATAACTGATCCTGAGTGAACTCCTGCGGTAGAAAATTGACCCATCAGAATTACTTGAACAAAACTTGAAATGTCATAGTGCGTACTTTATGCAGTTTTAGATTTTTTTTTTTTTAAACTGATAGGAAGTGCTCTCAAGCTGAATTTATCATACCTTTGACCTATGACTTCAGGCAGATGAGATTTCCCAAATTGCTGACAAATAAACCTTAGGGTCACTTGACGTTTATATGGACACTGCACTCTAACTGGAATTAGTAATGTAATCCTGATACAATGTTGGAGACTAGAACAACATGAGAGCCAATAGCAGAAAAAGAAAAAAAAAAAAGTGGCTATAATGAGACTTGAAATCCAGAATTTTCTAAGACATCAGTGTCTCTTTTTTTTGAGCATTTTCTCAGTCTGTTATTTATATTCAGCGTTTTATATCTGATTGCAAGTTTTCATCCTTCTGTCCATCTCCTTCCTCTAATCTTTATCAGTTGGGAAATACTTTACCTGGAAGGAAGAAAATTTGGATTTATACTCTTCTGAAAGAGAACAAGGTATTTATCAGGTGTGTGCTTTGCCATTGTGTTGGGGGGAAAACAGCTGTGCAGAAGTGTACCTATGGTCCTTCAAGGACTTAATTTTCTGTACAGAAGGTCTTTTTTCATCTCTGCCCCCTAATTTTGCTTTGGAAGATAGGTGGAAGGATTGCTGGGTCAGTTCCATAATGACGTTTTCTAATTTGGCAGGATACCAAAAGTACTGGGGAGAAGGGGGTAGAAGTGCCTGTGAAGGCTACTTCTTCCTCGGACGTAAGGGAAACAGAGTTAAATGGATGAAATGGTTTTGAAGCAAAAATTGCTAAAAAATCTGCAGGCAAAATAAAAGATCTCTCCTTGTAATTTCCCACCCCCAAATAGGACAGTCCCTTTCCCTGCCGCACAGAAGCTGCGTGTGGTCTCTCTGCTGAGGTCACTTGGTAGGTGGTCGCAGCTTTCTGCTCTGTGCTTATGTCAGTTGGGGCATGCAGAACGGGAGCTGCAGGTCAGACCTTTCCAGAAAGGTCCCACCTGTCTTGCTGGGTACCTGTTCTTTACAGGCTGCAGTCCTGCCCCCAACCCATCTCGAATACCTGCAGTTCACTTTCCTGTGGGCTGTGTTTTGGAGGACATGGTGTTTTAGGAAGGCGCTGGCACGTTTGCATGCTCTGCTGAAAGATGGTGCTGTAATGTCCTCTACTACACCCTAGCAAATATAATGAAGGTGTGTGGCCGTGCTTGCCCAGTGTGTCTGTGGAGGTGCTCACTACCTGGGTTGGCTCGAAAGTGAGGTAAGAATTCTGCATTACTGCACCATTTCAGTATTTTCTGGCTCACTGCTCTGTAAGTCTTGATCCCATCACTTGCTTGGGCAGTGACTGGTGTCATAAGGTGACTGCAGGTTTGTTCTCTCCCTCATTATCCAAGTGGTGCAGAACTTGAGTGGCCATATGGGAAGTATGCTCTGCTGTCTACTGGTAGATCTGTAGTACGGTTCCTCTTGAAAAATATTGAATCTGGCATACACCTGACTAAGCCATGTATCTTTGCTCCACAGCATGTAAGAATTGCAGCTTTTCAGAACAAAGGATTCTAGATTTTGCTTTTGTGAGAAGCAAGCAGCCATAACAGTATTAAAGGGAGGAAATGGTGCTGTTCGGCATGCTCCTGGTAGGAGAAAGGTGGCAGACTAGAGCTCATTTGTAGGTGAGGGTTCATTCCACCTGCTTCGAAGTGCCATTAGCAGTCATAAAAGCTTTGTGGTTTTGCTTTAGCTTTGGTCTTGATGCAGCCCCTGCGAAAGCAAGGGGCAGTATGGCCTATTCTGAAAAATACTGACTGTGCTTTTTTTATTCTGTTCCCAGGGCCCAGTCATTTATGCGCAGTTAGATCACTCCGGAGGACAGCACAGCGACAAGATTAACAAGTCAGAGTCTGTGGTCTATGCTGATATTCGGAAGAACTGAGATGAGATCCTAAGCTATCCAAAGGAAAACACACATTCAGACTGGAATTGCTTGAGCAAGATTTGACCCAGAGAACTCACATGTGGCCTTTGATGCCTAGGCTAGGACCAATGCATGTGCATACAGAGGGAAAGATATATATGTATTGTGTGTAAATAGTCTATTTAATCGTACAGAAGTGAGACCAATGTTGCATGTTGAAATGCGGTAAGAATTTTGCTTATAAATGGCCAATATTCTTTTTTGTATTTTGTGTGACGTGAGAGAAAGTGAAAACTCGCATCACAATTTTAAAATATTTTTATCTTGATTATTAATGGAGAAACTGGAAGATGCCTGAAGATTCTAGGTTGTCCTGGAGATTCTTTTTTTGCTTATAGGGCCTAATTTCTTTTCTTGAGGTAAAGAAGGTATCTTCTTTATATTCACAGAGTTCTTTATGTATACAGGGTATTCATCTTTCCTTGGTCAGATTCTCAGTACAAGCTGCCTTCTCATATAAACTAGACACTCTCACTTGGTCTTGTAAGCCAAATTGTGACTCCTAGGTATCAGAAATGTATGTCTTAGCAGTGTAAGTGAAGGAAATGTTTAGGCCTACCTGACCTGTGTAACACAGGTCACAGAACTGTTTACTTCTGTATTGAGCCCATCTATTCAAGCTTAGTCCTTTAAGGTACAGGGGTAGTGTTGATCTAATGAATTTTGTGAAATGGTAGTTCACCTGTGAAAACTTAAGAGCTAGTGAGTTAAAGGGGTAGGAAGCTATAGCTGTAGGTGGTTGCCTCAGACTCTGTTGAACCGCTCAATGAAATGTTTCTTCCTTGAAGCTCTGTCATTTCATATAAGCATGAAAAAGGGCTCCAAGGGACCTGGAAGCTGTAGTACTCCCTCACCTCTCTCCCATGGCCTCATTATACCACTGTCACTTCCTTAGAGATGTTTTAACAGCCTGTAGTGGAGGCTGAAGGACCTCTGGAGGAAATCTAGGGCTTCACTCTGTTTTTTTTGATGTGTGTTTTTTTGTGTAACCTGTATTTGCACAGAGGATGTGGAGGGCAGTTTATTTCCTTCCTCTCTGCAAGTCTACTACTTGAATATAATTTCCCAGCTTCTTGTTTCTAGATTTAACTCCTCATAGATTGTTAAGGATCTCTGATTGTTCTCTTCTGCTGAAGAGGATCTTTCTTTAGCTGACCCATTTGTATCCTGAAATCTGGTGCTCAAAACTAGAAGTGGCATTCCAGCTGAGGTCTTCTTAGAGTAGCATATAGTAGATCCTGGTTTTTACATCCTAATGTGGTGCTGGCTTTCTTGTAGCAGCAAGTAATTTTCAGTTTGTTCTACCATAACCCCTTCTCTCTGATTCTTGCCCATTTCCTAGTTCAGTCTGTTTCCCAGAATCAGTCACAGAATGGTTGAGGTTGGAAGGGACATCTGGAGATCATCTAGTCCACTCCCCACCCCCCCAAGCAGGGTCAGCTGGAGCAGGTTGCCCAGCACTGTGCCCAGTTGGGTTTTGAGTATCTCCACAGATGGAAACTCCGCAACTTCTCTGGGCAACCTGTTCACTCTAAATGATCAAACAGTTAAAAAAGTGCTTCCTTGCGTTCAGGTGGAATTTCCTTTTTTTTTAGATTTCTGTCCATTCCCTCTTGTCCTGCCAGTGAGCACTATTGAGAAGAACAGTGCTCTTCATTCCCTCCAGTTGAGTATTTATACACATTGTTAAGATCCCCCCCCAAGCCTTCTCTTCTTCAGGCTGAACAGTCCCAGCTCTGTCAGCCTTTCCTCATACGAAGGATGCCCCAATTCCTTTAGCATCTTTGTGGCCCTGCACGGGACTTGCTCCAGTAAGTCCGTATCTCTCTTGTACTGGAGACCCCAGAACTGGACACAGTACTCCAGGTGTGGCCTCATCAGTGATGAATAAAGGGGAAGGATCACCTCCCTTGACCTGCTGGCAATACTTTGCCTAATGCAGCCCAGGATACCATTTGCCTTCTTTGCAGCAGGGGCACACTGCTGGCTGATGTTCAATCTGGTGTCCACCAGGACCCCCACAGGGCCTTTTCTGCCAAGTTGCTTTCCAGCCAGGGGGCCCCCAGCATGTACTGGTGCATGGGGTTGTTCCTCCCCAGGAGCAGGACTTTGCACTTCTCCGTCTTGAACTTCATGAAATTCCTCTTAGCCCAGTTCTCCAGCCTGTCCAGGACCCTCTGAAGGACAGCACAACCACCTGGTGTGCTAGCGATTCCTCTTGGTTTTGTATTGTCTGCAAATTTGTTTCTACTGAAATTATGTTATGGCTTTTTCAGACCTCATCTTCAATTTGTCGGTTGAAAACTTGGTTTGAATTCTCATCCTGTCCTCCAGTGAGCTTGCAACACTCTTAGCTTGGTATTTGCAAACTTAAGCCTACATTCCACTGGGACATCAAGTAAATGAAAAACAGTTTTAGGTCCATGGCAGACTCTTTCAGAACCACATTAGATAATCCTTTAATTATGACAGTGCAACTTTAATAACTATTTTGTGTACAGTGGTTTTTTTCCCAACAAAGTTGGGTATACCGACACTATATTCTTTCATCAGGATCAGACTTCACTGGTTTCCTGACAAGACCTGCCTTTCTTAGAAGCCTCATTAAGATCAGGATGAATCCTGCTGCTGCTGCTTTCCTTATCTACCAGGCTGTTACTTCCCAACATGTGTTTTACACTTAGGAAGAAATTAATGCTTTTGACATGGTTGATAGAGAAACTTGATTTTGATCTGCTTGTGTTCATCTCTGTGCATCATCATCTTTCTCCCCAGACATTTTAGAGTAAGAGGGAGAAATGTGATGAATGTAGCAATCAAAAACTTGCTGCTATGAGAAGATAGGGCTGTCCTTGGCTCTGAAGTCTGCTACTAATGTTTGTTTCTTTTCCTGATGGAATATACTGGAGAATCTGAGCACAATCCTGATCTAGGGCTGGCTTTAAGAAACATGCTGATCTGGTGCTAACTTTAAGAAACACGCTGATCTGGTTGGTGCTGACTTTAGGAAACACACAGATATGGTGCTAACTTTAGGAGACGCGCTGATCTGGCTGGTGCTAACTAACTTGAGGAAGCATCTCCTTCCATTGCTTTTTTTTTAGCTACAGTTATGTTCATATTGCCTATACTGAGGAGGCTCACTGCAAGGCTGCTTGGATCCTCTTTGTGAAGGCAGAATGAACTTGGAAGTATTTTTTAAAAACGCTGAACATCTTTTTAGAAAGAAACAAAAGTCCCTTCCCCCAGGAATAGCAGAAATCAGTCTGAATCCCTCTCCAGTACAAAGGCTGTTGCATTATCTTTTCTTTTTTTTTTTTGTCATGGAAACGTGAACAGTGTAGCTATTAAATAACTTATTCAGGTTGAAGTCAAAAGAACTTGAGGCAGTGGGAGACAAACACTTGTGAACTTTCTGTCCCTCAGGTTATCTTAGCTTGTTTAATCATACGATAACCTGAGCTGATGAAAGGGACTGATGCTAAGTTGGCTTACTTAGTAAAATCTCAGGAGATAGAGGACTTCTACTTCCTTGATGGGTAGCAAGTAGAGATTAAAGTCAGACAAAGTCATTGTATCCTGATGTTACAGTAACCAGAAGTTTTAACTGTTTGCTCTACTGCTATTCTCTTAATTCTCTGATGCTGTTCTTTGCAGGTGGAAAGAAACAGCTTGGACTTTGAGGAACACTGTGTGTTGTCCTTGTCCTGCTGTAGTACTGCTGCTAGCTCTTTTTAGGACCATCTATTTTAAAAAGAAGTGCTGCGTGGCAGGCTTGCTGCAACACAGCTGAGGGGTAGGCAGCCTCTCTTGAGGCAGTAGCAAATGACTAAAACTGTTACATGGGCCATTGACCTTGGATAGTGGAGCTGGGGAGGGTCTGCGTGATGTAAAAGACTTGCAATGAATTCTCTTTTATTCATCACGCAAACAAAACTGGGATCAATCTGAAATCTGTTTCTCAGCTAAGGGGGGGAAAAAGGTCTGTTATGGGTAAAAGTGACCTTCTACCCATTGTAGGAGTGCAGTTTTGGGTTGCCAGCCTGGGCTCTGGCAGCTAAGCCAGCTGGCACCCCCTAGAGCCAGAGATATGAATGGCATCATTCATCTTCCCAGAACTGCAAAGTGGAGAAGTTTGGGCTTTTTACTAACAGTGGGTATATTCTGCCTTATTTTTGATTACCAGAAATGAACTTTGAGGAGAGGATTACAAATAATTATAAAGTATCAATCTAAGTAAATCGGTAGCTGTACTCAGTACATCAAATCTCCATTGCCCCTTTTGACTTCAGCAGTTGTTCTGCGAGGGAGGTGGTCGGCGTGTACCTGAAATGGCATTAAGAGCCATTACAGGGTGGCAAACATATCCCTGTAACTAACTGAATGATGTGTCATTTATAACTGGAGATGTGTAGGGTTTTGTTTGTCTCACAAAGCTTTAGTGGTATTTCAGTTTGTGACTAGAAGAGCTGGAATTAGGTTTTTAACTTTTTTAAACCTGTGAGAACTGTTTAGGTAACCATCTGTCTTGTAACTGCAGTAAATGTGTATATGCAACTTAGAAGCTGCATTGCCTTGGAGTGGATTCATTGAGGTCAAATGTGGGCTGCTTTATAACCAAAACACCTTCACTCTGTATTGAAATCTTCTCTTGGAATTTTACATTAGTAATGTGTCTACCTAGGACCTCAAATACAAAATGTTCTTATTCTATAATAGGTGATGGAAATATTTTACCTTTAAAACCATCAAAGCTGATAAGGTGGGTAAGACTTCTGGGCTGTGGCCACATCCCTGCGGTGCTAGTATTTAGGTAACATTTTTATATGGGAGACTACAAAACCATATTAATTATACTCTTCTTGAGGCTTCTCTTTCCCTTCTCTTCACTGCCCTTAAGCTAATAAGCCCTTTCATTCGAAGGTATTTTTGCACTCTAAAACGTAAGTTCAATGCCTTTTGAGATCAGTGTGCTGTGCAATCTTTTCTGTCTCCCTGCAATGCCAGCTGTTTTTATGTGGTAAATGTAATCGGAAATGTAGACTGGGTACTTTTCTTTTGTAAACCTCTGTCTTGGAGGTATGCAAGAGAACAAACACCTGTAAGACAGGTGTATAATCTGTGTGAGGGAGCTAGATATGCATTGCATGGCCTGATTACATGAAGAGCCAGTGTACCAACTGTTAGTGCTTTTGCTTTTACAGACTCATCTGGAAACAGTTATCTTGGATATTTTTTCTTGAATGGACTTTCATGTTTTCTATTGTAATCTTGTGAATATTTTAATACACTTTTTTTTTCCCATTACTGGTTTGCTGGGCGAGTCTTAATCTGGTTAGGGACTGGGCAGGGACGGGGACTGAAATGCACCACCCCTCTTTCTGGCAATATTCTTCAGTCACTGCAGTCTTTGCTCAGCGAACAACACAGCTGGAGAGTTCACCATTTGAATTGGTGTGCTGTATTACCACTTCAGCTAGGAGAACTAAGAAATGCAAGTGAAACTAGCAGAACACACATAGGAGAGGAATAGCTTCATGGCAGGACAGCCTCTGAAAAAGGGGAGCTGACGGAGTATCAGGTGCATGGCTTATAAGAATGGAAAATGCTTTCCTTAAACTATCCTGCACAAATACTCTGCACTGGATAATGTAACATTATACATAGGGTGAGAGAGGACATCAGTGCCACAACAAGGTCCTGTAGTTTTTGTAACCATAGAACGGTTTCCTTTCCTCTCCACCCTTGCCATGCTGGAGTGATAACTCAAATGGGATTGGAGGGAAAGTGGGGGTGGAGAGAGACTTAAAAAGAAGACTTTGCAAAACTCCAGTATTTCAGTCTTCATTTTCCTGAAAGCTGAATCCTGAAGAAGCTACTCAGTCTCACAGTTACCTTTTTCTCCTGGATATAAATTCCTGAGCTCTGGTACTGACTCCTAGCTTTGGTGGGAGAGGTCTCAGAGAACCTACCAGGGAAGCTCATTGATGCCATGCTCTGAGCACAATTGCCTTGTACTTCTCAGCACCAGATGAGCTTTTGCAGTGTATTGTAAAGTCTTTGCTCAGAAGCTATTTCATAGTGGCACATTTTTCCTCTTTACAGGAGAGTATGTAGGGAGAGATGTTGACTTTCAGGGAAGGCTTCAGTGTTTATTCACAAACATACCACCGATGGGAGCAGACCACTGCCTCCAAAGCTTTGGAGAACTGACATGTACATGTTTCTTGAGTGCACACCTTCCCAGGAAATCCATATGCACTCGAGGGGGTGGAAAATGATTAATAGAAGTTTTGGCTGTTTATTTTTCACACTCCGAAGAACCAGGTACTTAAATGCACCCATCTTCTGCCTCTAGTTGTAAAGGATGACAGAAGCTAAAACACCAGTCGCACATACTAGTTTGCTCTCCTCTTGATAAAGACGGTGGTGGCTGAAAAGAATGTCCGTACACTACCAGGGAAGAGCATCAGGGAATGAAATACAGATGCTACTGTTGTTGGTTATTGAAAGCATGGTAAAACCCCACCCAGCTCTGACCGTGACATGAAAGAAGATGACTTCAATCTGAGGCTCTGACTGACTGTCACCAGTACTGTGTCACGCCCGGCACTGTTCAGCAGAGGTGGATAAGGTGGGGCCCAGCAACTCATTCAAGGTACAATCCACATTCAGTTTCTTTTAAAGAGACACTATAAGACACAACAATTTTACTTCAATTTAAAAGGTTGCACTTTATTTAAATGTATGGAGATACTTTGTTATTTGCACTTAGAAAACACTCGCTCTCTAGACATTTAAATTTCCTCTTTCATTTTCTCAGAGGAAAAAATATTAAAATTAGTGAAGCTAGGTCCCATGGGGAAGGGTTTGTGCGTTGTTGGATTTGACCTGTTGAGTTAAGCATCTCTTTGCTGCAGCTGCTCTTGCTGTTTTGCTTTTAGCTCCTGATTATACCTATGGGGGGGGGGGAAAAAAAGCACAGACTAAGAATAAAATGCCAGTTACAGTAACAGTGTGTTCCTAACAATCTGTTCAGCAGAGGAGGTTTAAAATTACAATGGATTTGAGGATGGAAATTCAGGATAGGATAGTTTAGTTCATGTAAGAAGTTCCAAATTAGTTGCTAAGTTTGCCTCATTCCTGGCCAGAACTGAAGCCAGAGAACTCCAGATTTTCCCTCAAGAAATAATTAAAAATAAATAAATAAAATGTTGCTCTGCTTAAGAACTCTTTGATCCAGCTGGAACTGACACAATTCAACACTGAAAGCTAACAGAAGTGCAAAGCTTATGAGGAGGAGAAAGTCTAGGCTGTTTGCCAGTCAGACCTACAGCTTTTAAAGAATGCCTTAGACCCAGAAACTACAGCTTACATAAAGCATTCCTTAAAATGTGCTCTAGCTATACTGAAAATATTTAAAGCTTCACTCCCACTCAATTGGAAAACTAACAATGTAGTAAAAACGTTCTACAATGTTTAATCAATTGTTCAGTTCCTCTTGCCTCTTGCCCTGACATTGAGACTGGCAGAATTTATAAATTCCTGGTTAAGACGAGGTGGTGTGAATGCTTAGCTATAGTATGTAGAGTAGCCCTTCTTCATACATACCTCCATATTCGGAAGAGTTGAGAGCCACCAGCGCAGCCAACAAAGAAGTTCACAGCAAACAGACTCCAGTTTTTAGGAATAATAACTAGAGAGTACCTTGACCAAATAAGGCCTGTTGAATGAAAGGGAAAGTTTAAAGATGTTAAGTCTTTAACGTGAAATATTCAGACATTCCCCTAAGTTTGGAGACAGAATCGTTGGCCAGTTTAAGTAAATGAGTTTTACAACTTCATGTTAGACAACTGCTTTTCTTATAACTAGCTGTTTCTCAGTTAGATACACATCAAGTGCCAGTGGGACAGCTATGGGTATCTATTGCGTTTTTCCAAAATAGCTAGACAATAAGGTCAATCATAGTCTTAATATCAAAGATCCTCCGTACTCTACAGCAGTCTAAACCTTAATTCTCCAGCACAGTTGCAGGGTAGTGGCATTTTGCTGTAGTATATCCAGCTTGCTGCACCAGTTTAGAGACTACAGAATCTACCAGTCAAGGAAGGTTTACGTACAATGCAAAATGCACAGCACTGTGTCAGATATCAAAATAAAGTCCAGAGAAGGAAGAAGGTGGCAGCTGTAATTTTGATTTTCAGCTTTAGATGTCACAAGTCCCACCCCTGACAAGATCTGGTAGAACACCCTGAGTGTGGAATGTTGTTTCTGCTGGTGTGAAAATTCACGGCAGACAGCAGTGCAGCAGTCCATGTACCACTGCTTCCAAGTTCTTTTAACACATGGAAATTCTTTCCAGTTACATTAGTGTAATTACCCTACCATTGTTTAATCCCTTAAAAGTCTGTTCTAAAAAAGTCACTTATCTTGGACTGATTTCAAAATTATTTGACCTGAAGCAAAAGAGGTCACTTAGTGGAATGAGTGGTATCATTGTAACTTCAGGGATGAAACTCATATCCTAACTCGTAACAACTTGCTCTGACAATACCAAATTAAGACACATGTAGAAAACTGTTACATAATCACAGAACTCTTACAGATTTAATAACAGGTATAGGTCTGTCCTAGAATTGCCATGCAACAGCAATAGTGAGAGCTAGCGTATTCTAGTTAAGCCTTTTCTATAGAAGTGGATTAGTACTGATGGAGGATTTGGAAAGAAATGTATACAGTTTTAGAGAGGGTGCTGTGTAAAAGCATGCAGTAACTTTGGCTTTACCTGTGGCCATTAGTACTGCAGACTGTGCTGTGCTGAGCTTTTCTGCTGGTCTGGTCATATCAGCCATTCCAGCACATACCAAACCCTGTAAAGAGAAATTCAGTGAGCACCAGTTCAGTACCAGGAACTCCTGCAACAGATCAAATGCTTTACAAGGGGAAGTTGCTTCATACCTCAGTGCTTATTCTATATGCATTATGCAGGGGATGGGGTGCATTATACAAGCAGAGTAATTAGACTCTCAGAGATACCATCCACTTCTAGTCCCTTGTGGTAAGAATAAGAGCACAGTTATGGGGGGTGCAACTGGCTTGCAATAAAATCCCAGGCAGTGGCAATTTTGTATTAGTTTAAGAACAAGGTTAATTTAAGCACAGCTGCGTAAGAAAGCAGCTGAAAAACAAATTGGTCTTCATGCAACAAATAGAAGCTTATCTAAATAAGGCCCTTCTTCCTAAAGCTCAGGCTAAGATATTGCCAGTAAAGATGTAGGTGTGACACCATATAGTCTTCACTCAGCTTCATCTGAAGAGGTAAAAGTAATTCTTTAATATAACTTCAGTAAAAGTAGAAAGCTGCCAGGTGAAGTGAGGAATAGCTTGGCTGAGCTACTTGAGAACATTACTAGCAAACATGCTGTTTGATTTGTTTTGTTGTGTTATTGCCCTCTACTGGAAATACTATTTCATGTTCCGTTACAGGAGTTCACAAAAAACCCCGAAAACACACAAATAAAAAAGTCCTAATGCTTTTAATTCACTGACTGCCACTAAGCACTCCTTTGGCTTCAATCAAGAAAACAGTTTTCAAGGGTAGAGACTTCTGTGTGCTGCCTCACTTATGGGATTGATGTTGCTGCTGTGGTGGTGCCACAGAGGTACAGACTTTCAGCACACCTCAGTTAACTGCAGTAAATGTGCCTTGGCCATGTAGGGGAAAAGTCATTTTAATTTCTCAGTAAAGAACTTCACTGTGAGCTTACAGGTACACATTTGCGAAAGAGAAACCATCTGTGTATTAGCTCTTTTGCTACAGCAGCAGTCAACACCAGCCTGCTCAGAAGAGTTGCCTGTACGCTCAGGCTTGAGCCCATTGCCTGGGGGAGCCTCGGGAAGGTTAACCATGGTTACTGCAGCTCCGGTTTAGATTGACAAAGAACCCAAGCTACAGTTTAGAGCGTAACGTGTTGCCTGTGGACTATAAAAAGTTGGGGTTCACAACAGCAAACTTACGAACCAGGTGGTAATAGGAAGAGCAGGTTATATCCTTGCTTATTGTCAAACAGGTTTATGATTTTAGAGCTCATTTATTTTATCTGCACCAATACGATTAGGAGGAGTATGAATTAGGAGGAGGCATATACTTCACCGGTGCACAGACACAGCTAAGGGGGAAGCAGAGAGCTACTAATAGCCAAAACAGCAGTTGCCTTTTTTCTTTTTTAGGCAGTGACTGCTCATGTTTTCTCAAGATTACCTTGCACTCTGATACGCTTTAACCTGCCTTCAAACTTTGAGGCTTAGGAATTGTCTTCCTTAAGATACTCTTGAAATTCCTCAATCTCAGAATAAGTACATGCGTTAAGAGTTTTGAATTATATGGTAGCTCATGCCTACCTTGAGCAACAGTTAGTGTTTCACAAGAGAAAGCTTTTGTGAAACTTTCAGCAAAGAGTACAATTTTTACACAAAGCATTTTTCCCCCGCTGTATCCCCCGCATGTCGTGCTATATGTTATTAAGGCTAATTTTGTTCCTCCCCAAATATTAAAAATTAGAGCCTCTGTATTAAATCTTTCTGTAGCCTCAGATTATCTGCTGAGAAACTATTGCCTGCTCAATGGGTTGCTGCAGATTGCCCTCTGGTTAAGATGCCAGCTGGTGTCTGGATGTCATACTTACCCATTTCATAATAGGTGCCCAGAAAAACACTGTTTTGGGACCTGAGGGAGAACAGGGGAAAAAAGAAAAGTCAAATTATTCAATGAAATGTGGCCGTTTTAATACCCACAGTAAATCCTGGTTTTGTTTTGGTTTTTTTGTAAATAATGAATTGTGTATTTTAGCAGTTTCTACCACTGTACAAGCTCTAACACCTAATACTCATAGCTCATCAACTCAGTGCATCAACCTTTAGTTGTGTAATCAGTCCACCCATTTCTGCAACAGGCGAGTAGGATTTTGTATTTCCATTGTTAAGCAAACAAGGACACCAGAACAGGCAAAATGCATTCATAATGAAAAGAGTTAGGATAAGGCCTAGGAATAGTGAAGACATTTTCTATATAATGATTAAAAGATATTCTACAACTGGACTAGCAGAATTAGTATTTGAGATCTTTGTGAACTGAATCTGGTAAACTAAAATCCCAAAGTGTTTTATTACCGGTACTGTAACAAGTCAGTCCCTCCTTCCCTTCCCAAATCACAGCCCATCTCTTCATGCTACAGAAGACATGCTGCACAGCAGCATTAGATGGTTAAAGTGAGAGTAGAAATTGCAAACTTAAGTAGCAGTAAATGTCACAAGGAGATCGTCCTCATTCACCTCTAATCTACACCTCTGAATAACTGTGTCTTTCTAGCAGAAACAATGCTTCCCATCCAATCAACCCCCCACCCCAAAAACCTACTAAATGGCAAAGGAGGATTATGGGGGAAGAGGTGCAAATCTGCAGAAGGAAGGGAGAAAAGTCAGTGGGATGGGATCTGGGGGGAAACCATCTCTTTTACAAATATACATATCTTACAGCAGTGCTAAAATGGCAACTGGTTGGTTAAAACAAAGTACTGTAATGCCACACCTACAACATGCAGACTGCCAACCATGCGACAAATCATTAATCTAGGACTAACGCTTGAGGTCTTAAAAGAGAGACCACGATCCAAAGTATCAACCCGCCACACTGGGAGTGAGTCAGGACACTGGCTCTGATTTCATCAAAACGCACTAAGTTTTAGGTCTCGCTAGGCCACTGCTCAGCATTCTGATAACGTGCAAGATGAAGCCAAGTTTTCATGGTAATATGTTACATATTATGAGTGAAGTTTTTACATATGAATGATAAACACTAGGACTTTGGTTGCTGGCTTTTTATGTGTGCTAATTTTTCACTAACGATTCAGCCTTAAAAAGGTCTTACAGTAACTATTTATACTCATGGCTTTAAGCACCTTCATGTTTAAAACCATAACTTGGGAAAAATTACCTGTCAGGTTTCTACAGCAAGCACCTGTGAAGGAACTCATAATTTGGGGGATAAAACTAACTGTCACAAGTATCAGTTGCTCCATCACCTTAAAGCCAGCTAAGCCCTATAAAAGGGCAGGGCAACTGCAACAGAGAATGCAACAAAAACTGGCTTGGCAGCTTTGCATAAAGCCCTCTTAGACCCACACTGCTTGTGACAGTGATCAAGTTTCAAACTGCAGTTAATAACTACTAGTGCATTACTTTTCACTTGGATAACTGAATGTTTTTACCTACACAGGATTTAATTTTTAGGATGCATGGGGTTGTGCAGCCCCTAAACCTGTATAATATTGTTTGAATAAATACAGCTCAATATTCATCCTTTAAAGATAGAAACTTCAGTTGCTCTTCTCTTAGGCAGCTCCATTAGTATGTCAGTATCAGGCTTCAAATATAGCTCTTTATAAATCAGCCTGACAGAGGTCCCATAGAAGTAGCTTTAATTACTATGATCTATTTTCTTCTAAAACACAAATTCAGATTTGTAGTACTGGAGAATGTGGGGTAAGTATAAATAATTAAATTGACATTCCCTAAACAACTAATAAAGTTTTCAAGAAGACTGACATTAATTTTTATTAATAATAGATAACTTGATAATTTAAAACTGCTGACTACAAAAGTAAGAAACAGCTGAAGACAAGTAAGGTACCAAGCCAAGCTTGTTATAAGGGAAGACTGTCAAAACGCCGCCAGCGGAACACCTCTCCAGGAGGCACGCCAGTAAGCACCCAGACGGGGCGAGCTCGTTACAGATCCTGACACACAGAATTTTTCAAGGATGAGTTTGATAGCAGCATATCAGAGCAGCGGCATACCAGAGGCTAATTCGGATATCCATGTATGTATGACCAGTTTAGAGAATTCTTGACTTCTATTAAATGTAAGAAGTCTTTGTCCTGGAAAGTTTAGTTTAATCAGGCAAAGTGAACCAAAGAGGCCAAAAGAGACGGAGTACAAGCTCAGCCCACGCTTCCCTGTGGCTGCCAAGAGCCATGTTCCCGGCTCTGTGGCAGCCTGGGGAGAAGGTGTGCTGTACCCCGGGCCCTTCACTGTCCTCCAACGGCCTCGCTCTGCGCAACACCAGCCAAAGAAAACAGCTTTTCAGACCAGGCATCAATTATTTTACTGGAAGTTTTCTTTGTGCCAGAAAAGAAGTAAGCATTGTTCTTCATTTCTCACAAGTGATTTATAATTTCATGATAATGACACTTATATTCCTAAATTAGACTAGAAACTTAGATATCACCAGAGATAAAATGTGAGCTTTTCATTTTTAACCTACTTGTTTTGCAGTCAGAGTGACATCTATTGCATAACTTTCTTACAGACCCACATTCAAGATATTCAAGGCTGAAACAGAAGTGGCAGAGGTTCGGTTTCAATACCTGCTTGCTCTGTGGCTTTACTCGCTTACGCCATCAGTATGGATTATGGCAGATATATATGTATATATACATAGATATACCCACACAGAGTCTCCCTAAAAAATGGACTTTTAAAAAATTAATTTCAACATTATGGTGGTGAACAAAAGTGGCCCACAGGCAGTTCCATGAAGTGAAAACCACTGCAAGAGAACCTCCAAAGCCTTTTCCAATTAGTACAACAGTTCTGATGAAGAATCAACATAGGTGTTCCCCGTGCTCGCCATGCCTTGTATACAATAAAAGCAATTGGAAGCTGCCACATTTCACACAGGATGAATGTGGCACTGAGAGGCTTGGCACCTTTACAATGGAAGTGCTGGACATATTGACTCTTTATATACAAAAATCGCATTAACGTTAAATATATCTATTGGTCTAGTCAATTCAGTACAAATCAGACATTTTGATAACGGCAGTTTTCACTCTTTAATTGTGATTTCTTTAAAGCAACAATTTTCATTTCAAGAAAGGACCGTTACAGGAGGATGGAGCCACTGACTGAAAACTAAAGTCCATTTTCACAGTGCATATTGCAGGTAGGTGAAGAGTCAAGGATGCATATCACACCGAAACAAAACAGTGGGAACGGCAGCCTATGGAATTTTAGGATTTTATCAAGGACTCTTTTTAACTACCCTATGCAATTTGTTTACATGACAAACATCACCTAAATGGCACTGAAGCAGATCATTTTACAAGAGGTTTCTCCCTAATAACACAACCCCCCATGTTTGCTCAAGCAAAGGTAAGCTTTAGGTCAGGTAAGGGCAGCTCATTTCAGAGAAACTCGAGCCCTTCCTTTCCCACGGGAGCCCTTCAGCTACCCGAGTGGGCTCATAAAGGGCAGGAGTTGCCTTCGGTAGGAGCGCCGGCTTCGGCAGAAGGGAAATAAAGCGAACAGCGGCTTGACTGAAACCAGAGCACACTTCAAGATCAGAAACCCTTGCAGCGCTCCCCCCCTATTTTTTCCACACGTCCATTTGAAAGAAGTGACTGCTGACGCCTTCAGACCCCTTTGGAAACCACCACATCCCCGGGTCAGGATGAGGTACCCCAGCCGTGCCCCGGATTCCAGCCGTGGAGGACGGCGGGAGTGACACCGGGGTACACCCCTGCACCGCAGCCCACGGGAGTCACAGTTCGTACCGCCGCTGCCTTCTGCTTTCTTTCCAAACAACCGAAGTTTTCCTTCAAGGAGCAGGGGCCCACTCTTCGGCGGTTCCCCCCCCGCCAGAATCACCGTCACAGAGGCCCGGAGCCGCCTCCCCGCCGCGGGAGGACCCCTTCCCCCGGCGGACCCCGCTGCCCAGCGCCCTGGCACCCCGCCGGCTCCCCGCGCCAGGCAGCCGCAGCTGCCCGCGGAGGGACCGGCCGCACCCCGCCTCTTCCTCCGCGGACCCAAGCGGGGGCCAAGGTGACCCGTCAGCCCCCGGCCCCTCGGGGGGAGGCGGCGCAGCCCGGCCGCCTGCCGGGCCGCCGCTGCCGGCGGAGGACGGCCCGTTACCTGCCGGGTGGTTGTAAAAGGGCCGGAACCGCGGCGGCAGCTTCAGCTCGATGCGGTCGAGCAGGCGGTGGTAGGAGGCGCGGAGCCCCGCGACGGCGGCCGCCATGTCGGGACGGCGATTGGGGCGCGGGGGCCGGGCGGCGGCGGGTCGGCGGGCGAGCGGGTGCCGGCAGCTCCGTCTCTCCGCGACCCGCCGTCCTTCCACCGCCCCCAGCAAGCCCCGCCTACCTGTCACCCCCTGCCGGGGGGAGGACCGCCGCTCCCTGCGCGCTGATTGGCGGCCTCCGCCTCTTGCGGGGCGGGGCGGAGCAGTTCGCGCGGCGCTATTGGTTAGGGCGACCGGCCCCCGCCTCGTGAGGAGAGCTGGCGCCAGCGCGCTCGGAGGAGGTATTCCGGCCGCCTTCGGGAAGGGCACGAGCGCCCGGCTCAGAGATGGCCGCCGGCGCCGCTTCACTCTCCTATTCAAGATGGCCGGCGCGGGAAACCCTGAGCCGTGACTACAGGCCCAAACCCAAGATGGCCACCTTGTGGCTTCACCGCTTGGCTCGAGAGCCGGTTTGGCCGGCGAAGCCGAGCGCGTTGACGTCATCCGTCGTTTCAAGGACGCCGCTTCCCCGTTCGGGGAGGGGCGGGGTGGGGTCCCCCGAGGCGTCGCCACCAGCTCGCGCGAGACGCCTGTCGTCTCGGAGCGCTGCGCCCCCTCCCTCTCGGCGGGGGCGGGGCGCCGCGGGGGCGGGGCGCCATGCCCGGGGGCGGGGCGCGGAGCCGCCGCCGGCCTCGCCGCCGCCGCTTGGTCCCCGACGGTGCCTCGGCGCGAGGCGGGCGTGAGAGCGCCGCGCGCGCGGGCCGGTCGGTTTCCATGGTGATCGCGCGGGGCGGCCGGTACCAGCGGAGCGCCCGACACCCCTCCCTCCCCGCCCCGCGCCCCTTCCGCGCGGGGCCATGTCCCGCGGGCACTGCCCCCACCTGCTGTGGGACGTGCGGAAGCGGAGCCTGGGGCTGGAGGAGCCCGGCCTGCTGCGGAGGCACTACCTGGGTAAGGGCGGGGGCCGCGGCGGGCGTCGCGGAGCCGTTCTGAGCCCCCCCAGGGTGAGGGGGGGGGGGGGCGGGCGCCCCTTCCAGCCGCCGCTCCCCCCGCGGTGGGCGCCCCCGTCTCCCCACGCGCGGGGCGGGGGCAGGGGCAGGCGGCGGCGGATTCTCCCCCCGCGAGGCGCGCGCACGCTGGGGGCGGGGCGCGGTGGGAAGAGGGTCCGCGCGGGGCGGGGGGGCCCTGCCGCCGGCCGGCCCCGGGGCTGAGCCCGGTTCCCCCGCCCCGGGGCTGCCGCCTGGTTCCGCTTCCCCTCTCGGCCGGGCTGTCCCGCCGCAGCGGCGGCTGCCGGCTCCGAAGTTTCCTGTGCCCCGCGTGGGGCGGCCCCCGCTTCCCCCCTCCCCCCCGCCCCCGCCCTCCGCGCCATCGCGGGGGTCCCGGGGCACGGCAGGGCCCTCGGCTCCCCCCGTGCGCTGCCGCCGCTGCCCGGCGGCTCTCGCCCGCCCCTCTCCTGCCCCGAAGGAACTGTTGCGTGAGGGAGGTCCGGCGGGGAAGTTGGGCGGCGGCGGATCGCGGCGGCTCGGAATAGCCCGGGAGCCGTGGTTCGTGCCCCGGGCTGGACGGGCTCCGGACTCACCGGCCCTGAGCCTCTGGAAATTGCTGATAAACCGCGTCAGTGCCGGGACAACGGCCTGATTGTTCCCCGGGCTCCTAGGTGTTTCCTGGGTTTCGGAAGCCGGAGGCTGGGCAGAGCCAGCTGAGGGTGCGGGGTGCCGGCGTGTTCGGCGTGTCTTTGTGTTCACAACTGCTCTGCAGCAGTCGGGGGGGGGTGTGTGTGTGTCTCTAAATACGCTTCAGCTTCTTGCTGCCGTCTCTTTCAAACGCGAAGCTAGTTATTTTCACTTTCTGAGTGCCCTGAGTTCAGACCAGTGTTAGTGGCTTCAGGGAGATTAGTGTAAAAGAACTACTGATGTTCCTGCTAATGGCGCAGGTTGCATGCGTTCTGCATCTCCCCCTTCCCCAAAATATTAAAAAACAATAATTATTCACGTGTTTTTGGCGGTGTGGCAGTCTGTTGCATATATCATAACGACACCCTGCTTTGGGAAGCGGGGGTGGCTCTCCAGGGGAGATGGCTTATTGGTCACAAGCACATCTTTTTGTGCTTGTGTGGCAAAATAACTCCTGGTTTTGAGTCGAAACGTTGAGTACTTGAGCTTATTACAGTATTGTGAAATTTTGTACCGCCTAGGTACTTCTTGTGCCTCCTAGGCTTTTCTGACTGTGGTTGGTATTGGTTTTCATTTGGATTCCTAGTGGAATCTAAGGTGGCATATCACATTACCAAGTCTTAACTCGGTAGTTTTCTGTCTGTGGTCCCTGAGCACTCAGTAATCCACAAAAGGTAATTGAGAAAAGCGAGGTCATTGCTGGTAGGTTTCCACCTATTACAGAGGGGGCGTATGTGCGTATGGCACCTACATGCACGTAAGTCCTTCGGAAAAAATTTTTGAGGTCGTAAAGTTAAAAAACGTTGAAAACTAATGGTCTAACTGCTTTTGACTTTTGTTATGTCTTGACAGCTGTGCTTGGCCAAGTCTTAGCTGAGGATTGTCCTAACTTTTAGTGATCAAACACAGATATCCTTCTGACTGGATACCTAAGGAATTTTTTTTTTTTTTTTTTTTTTTTGCCTGCTCCAGTTGGAGCAGAAAAGCTCAATGTTAAAATTAGGACTCTGGTGTGTAGATTTTGAAGAAGCACTGTAAGACCTTTTGGTTTTGCTTTTACATGGTTGTGTCTCTGACAGTTGAAGTATTAAGATTTGATCGGTAGAAATCATCCTCCCAGATTTTTTTAAGATCTCTTTTTCTGGACACTGCTCCAATAAAATGTTTGTAACTTTAGTTAAAAACAAAATCCCTCTGGTGACTAGGTTAAGGTCTCGTATTTACTGTTTTTCATCTAACATAAATGTTTTCACATCTAACCTAAATGTGTTCAGTAGCTTTATAGCCTTGAGAAAATAGGACCTGGGAGAGGCTTCCCAGTGAATTGATGTTAAGATCTGCATTGGTGGTGGCGAGAGTTGCTCAGTCCTTGCTGACTTCGGCTTTTAATGAAAGCGGTTAGTACATAGTCTGCTTCTCTTGTAGAGCCATCACGCTTGTATTCAAAATGGCATTTATGGCCTTAATAGACCCACTAATTTTGCTGCTAGTCAGGTGTGATTGCTTGTGTGCAGATGTACCAGACGACAGGCCTGTTGTTGTGCCTTTTTATGTGCTGTTTAGTGTATATATGGCTCTTTTCTCTTTCAGAGTTCAGCAGTTCTATGTAGGAGCTTCGTTGTTTGGACACAGGTTGAGATCGCAGTGAAGTTAGATGGGTGACACTGATTGTCGGTCAATGCTGATCTAGTCTGAATGGGAAGTAAGGTTTCTTCCTATTTATACTGTTTTTATACTGTTCCAACAGTCTGACAGACAGAACAAATGCAAGTCAAGCATTTCATTTTGACTTAGTAATAGTATTGGGAGACTCAAGGCATTGTCCATGTGCATTTTTTGCTTTTTGTTTGTTTGTTTGGGGTTTTTGTTTGGGTTAGTTCTTTTTGTAAAATTGTCAAAACAATTACTGATACCAGTACAAAATAAAGTATGTTATATGACTCTTGATTGTCTGCTGCTCTTTTTCAGCCAGCAAATCAAAGGAGAACCCTCATAGCAAGTCCATAACTAGCAATGCAGTTCACAATGTGTTGATAGGAAGATGTGTAGGTATGAATGATACTTGCGTAGTGAACCATTCGTTTGGATGGTGTTGTTATGCTACAGTGTAGAATATGGGGAATATTGAAGGCGACTGTCTTCTGCTATTTGAAGGAGGACATCTGAGAACTAACTGCTGTTTCCTATTTACTCTGTGTTTTAGTTTTATGTGAACTGGCAATTGGCTGTCACTCTATTTATAGCCTCTTTCAGCTTTTGAAAACAGCTGCTCCAGGAGGGATCTGTGCATCATACTGTACCTTTCCATGGAGATAGTTCACTCCTGGAATTTATGTCCTTGCAGAACTCTTGTCTGATTTTGCAAGATCTCTAAATAACTGCTCTGAAACCTAGTCAGTTCTGGACAGAGTTCTAGAGGAAAGCCTTGTGGAGATGGGGCAATGTATACATACCTGGGACGTGTCCTTCAGATGTTATCATTTGGTAAGAATTCCCGCTGTGATGATAGAGGGAAAATGTGGGTCTTATCAGTGTATCTGTTAGCTACATTTTCTTCAGCATTTGTAGGCTAATTAGTCTCAATTTCAGACAGTTCTCGTATCTGAAGTCTTCAGAGAAAGCCAAGCCTCGGGCAGGCTGTCAGTAACGCTCTTTCCTTTGATTCAGTTTGGGCATTGTCTTAGCCTAGTGCTAGTGGGAGGAGTCCTGCTGCTGGATCACAGATGGAAGCCGAGTTTCAGACTAATTCCAGTTGTTAAAAACATCACAGTGCTTTTACACGGAAAAATATTGGTAGTAAACTGTAGCATCCAATTTAAATTCTGCTTTGAAACTGGCTAATGTAATTATTCAGTCATGATACTTTCCCGAGAATCCCCAAATCTTTGTTGCAATTTTGTATCGTTGTGGCAATATTTCAGCAACTAATGAACATACCAGTTCTGATAGCAGGTGAGGTGTTCGGTGCCATCACAATAAAGGCCTCTGTGTGGTTGAAGTATAGCATATAATAATATCACTAGAGAAATAACTGCATGGGTTTCTTGCAAGAAAGTGAGTCCTTAATTTCTCTGAAGTATTTAATGTGACGGTTTTATTTGCTTTTCTGTGAAGGGTCATGCTGCTGAGGATGGCTCTGTTTAGCCAGGAGGACAACTGAAGACTTTTCCTTTTTTTTGTTGTTGTTGTTGTTGTTAACTGGCATAGCAGGTTATCCAGAGAAAATCTGTTACTCTAAAATTGTTGGCAGAGAGGAACTGATGCCGTTTTTTAGCTCAGAGTGATTGTCAGAAGTTGTGGTGCTTGATACGATGGAAGCAAGTATCAAAGTGAGTCAGTTCCCCCTAATCTCTGATACCCTTGTTCATGTACTATTTTCTAACGTCTTTCCTTGTGATGTTAAATTTTTAAGCTTACCAGATTTCTTAGAGATAGTGTTGTGATGCTGTCTCCTGAGTTTCCAATCCCCTCTCTTTAAAGACTGTTTCATATCTTACTATGTTTTTCTCATCCTGTTTTTTAAGATTTCGGGAAGGTTTGAAATCTATAAATTAACTGCAGGGAAACCAGTAGTCAGGTTCATTGTGGTCAAATTTTGTAAAGTTTCAACAGCTGTTTAGCTACAGCTCTTTTTAGCTGTTGCTAAAAAGAGAACTATAAATATATTATTATGTAGGTAGGGAGAACTTACTAAACTAATCAGGTGTCAGTAGCTCTCCCTCTTTACCAAGATGAACCATAGTAAAAGCAAAACTAATTACAGTTTTGAAGTAAGTTAATGACCCTGGTCATTGGTAGGGCTGAAAAACAGGATAGGCAAGAATAGCTGTTACGTGTATGGACAACCGATTAGTTTTGATGTTGACTGTGTTGCATTCATTGCCTTATTAGTTTATAAAACTAGTAGTGGCTCACTGAATGTAGATAGAGTTGGGTATTGCTGTTGAACATTTAGTTATTCCTAAAATACATTGCCCAGTGTGCGAGAGTGAAAGTAGTTCCTTAAGATACTGAAAACTTCCATTCTCTCTGTTGTTTTTCTTGGACAAACAAACAAAAACCAGCAGAGATGGTAACCTGAATGTTAGGGAGAAAAACTGGAGAGACATGTGTTATTTTCCCCAATTTTTGCTCTAGCTACATTTCAACACGTGGTATCTTAGTCTTTGAAAATAGTACAGAGTAAGAAGGGTCAGGCAGCTTTAAAACGATCAGCTTTGTAGCTGGTGCTCTTGCAGACTTGGAGATAGTCACAGAGTATTTCATCAGCCTTTCTTCTTTAATTCTTTGCATAACACTTTTGATGTGTAGTTATTTTCAGGTGCACTGTTACATTTCATGTCCTAAACCTCTGGCATTAATTTTCTTTTCCAGAATGAATTAAAAACACTCACCTGTCGCAGCTAAAACCCAGAATTGGTAGCAGTGTTTTTATGCTGTTTTTCTTTATACAAGGCTAGCAAATTAACTGCTGCTTGAAAAAGGACCACTGTAAATTTACCTGTTTGTCTGATTACGAGGACACAAAAGATTGACTGTTGTTTTAATGTAAGCAGTGTGGCTTCTTGATGTGCAGCATCCTCCACTGCACTTTGGTGTGTGCCCAGAAAACCAGTTCTGTAGTGATATATTCTTGTACACACCAAATACTTTGTGAAACTAGACTAACTGAAGATACAGTTGAACCCCCCAAATTTTTTTCATTAGTGATGTTTTCCGAATAATAGAAATAGGCAGAGTCAGAATTGAAGTGCACAGTGTAATGAATGAATTAGAGGGAAATACATCTTTGAAACAAAACCAAACACCTTAATGTGCTCAATCTAATATATGTCAGGCAGGAAATTTGGTATAGTCATTGGATTTTCAGTGGTTGTATGGAAAAGTTTTAAGACATAAAGAGCATTGCAGAAAAGGAATGTTACTTTTGAATTATAAAAAACACAAGAGAGTACAGTGATCAGGTATTGCCTTAAACTGGATATGTTGGTTTTTTTCCCCTGTTAATAAAAGCAAGACTTAGCCACTATAATCCTTAAAAAATTACAATGCGCAATTGAATGAGCAGTGTGTCATTGAGACCTGTTGATAACAAATTGAATTTGGAGGGGTTTAATGAAGAGACTATGTCTCAAACGAATTCCCTGGTACCATCTCATTTAAATTTGTATCAAGGAATATAAAGTCAGAATGCATATGTATAAAATAGCATTTTGAAAAAATGTTAGGGGTGATCCTAGCACGTAAAGATTAATGTTTTGTTTTTTTCTAGTTCCAAGTAAACCAACTGAGATAATAAAGACACCCATTTGAAATGTTTGAATAGAATAATTTGTCAAAAGTAGCACACTATCGGTAAAGGAAAGTAAAAACATAGTATAGCAGAATCATCTGGACAAGGCAACAAATAAAGAAAAGATGGTTGGTTATAATTTGGTACATACCAGAAAACCAGAACGAGATGTGAGCTGGGAGGCAGGATTAAGGTTGGATATTTCTGGTGTCTGAGTGCTGAATACTTAGCTTTAATTTCAGTCTAATCAGCCTTCTGTTATCTTTGGGATTATTTCACTCGTAGACTAACTAAGCTATGGAAGTGGAGGCGCGGGAGCCAGTTGAACCTGCAAGTGGTACAGCCATGTAGCACTACACTATGTAAATCTGATAGCTTGTTTTGCTACTGTCTCAGGAATCTTTGCTTGTAGTTAACAATATCATTGACCTTTTCTCACTTACATCTTCCCTGTGTGTTTTGTGGTTTAATTGTTATGATTTGTGTTACTGCTTCTGTCTTCTCAGTGTTGTCCCACCTTGCTCCGACTCAGTGATAAAGTATTGACAATCATTTTAGTATATTTTCTTAAAAAAAAGACACACGAGATGTAGGGTCTGGGGTTACTCAATGCCTTCTATCAGTCTGTCCTGAAATAAGAGAATATTTTCCAAAGTTAGTTTTTAGGATGTTGGGGATTGATAGAAGTATAATTTCTGTTTTTTATGTACTAACATCAATTTATGAGAAAGTGTAGACCCTTACAGATAACATTATTATGTTCTTTGGTGGGACTACTTCGCTGAAGTTTGGTTTTTTGGGTTTTGTTTTTTTCTTTTTTTATAGTACTGTCTAGATCAGATGTCATTATCAATGGACCTACTTACTAAGTTTTGATGTTTTAATTTTCAAAACACCAGCTTTTTTGCTGCTGTTGTATCTTGACATACAGCATAAAAACATTAATGGAAGGGGGATTTCTGGCATTGCATACAAATACATCCAGCCTAAATGGAGCTAGAAGGAAATGCTCAAAAATTGGTACAACTGTTTCAGATTGTTGATTTTCTGTCCTTCAGAAATTCAAGAGGCCTTTTAAGTTGTCTGCAGTTTTGTCAGCTTTGCTTGACATGGGCTAAATTATGCAGATGTACTTTTTGTTTTTAAGGGATTAACCTTATGTGTAATGTCTGTGCACTGAACGTTCATCATGTGTGTTAGTGGTTGCCAAGAAGTATGAGTGTATGTAAGTGTGTTGTAGTCCCAAGGCTTTGCATGTATAATTATATTATTTGAATTATATATTATAGGGTGCAAATGTATTTGCTTTATATCCTTTGGAGTCTCAGTCTTCTCATGCAAACAGCTGGAGACTGTAAAGATTTGTGTGCACTTTAAATGTCTTTTCATTTTTGATGGCAGTATTTCATTGAATTTACATTGTATGCTTTTAAAGGCTTTTTGTACAAAGAATGTATTTGCTTTGTAAATAACTGCCTGTGTCTTGATACTGAGTGTTTCAGACAGCTTCATAGTTAAGTTGCACCTTGATCTTGTAATAATGAGCTTTGGATACATGAAAGCTGTCTCTTGCTGCAAAAACAAGTCGTGTACTGCGTGTACTGGATTTGTATTTCAGGATGAGGTAGTGATGTCGGAGATCACTTTAGATCTCTTTATGTTTTTTAAACATTTTTTTTTTCTGTAGCCTTCTTCCAGGTGGATTGCTTCCATTAACTGCGTTAGGGTAGACCATTAAGCATATCTGTGTTTAGTCACTTTTAAGCTATTGCACTGCAATACTATGAGTTCTTGTGATTTGTTTGCGATTCCTGATCTTCTATCCTTGAATGTCCCTAAAATAGTCTAGTGGGATATAACTGATCATGTATCAAGAACTTGTTGACACTTGAGACTAGTCTGGTCCCAGCAGTAAGGAAAAAGATCAGTTCAGATACAAAGTATGCCAGCCTTCAAACAAAGCTGGATTTTTCACTGATTAAGTGCAAGTCTCAGCGTTTTCCTGTCTTTGGGGCTTAGTGAGTTGCTGATTCAGATATGTCCCAAATGCTTTAGTATGTGTTGAATCATTAAATATTGAACGTGAATATCGTGAGATGGAATCTGAGTCACAGCAGTGAATTTTAATGTCCCCTTATTTTCCTTGTTTTGTTCTTTAAGGATTTGCAGGCTTTCCTCAGGAAAATTGAATGCATCATTAATGCTGCTGCTCTCTACTTAGCAGATATCATAAGGAAGATGAGGACCCTTCCCTTCCCTTCCCTTCCCTTCCCTTCCCTTCCCTTCCCTTCCCTTCCCTTCCCTTCCCTTCCCTTCCCTTCCCTTCCCTTCCCTTCCCTTCCCTTCCCTTCCCTTCCCTTCCCTTCCCTTCCCTTCCCTTCCCTTCCCTTCCCTTCCCTTCCCTTCCCTTCCCTTCCCTTCCCTTCCCTTCCCTTCCCTTCCCTTCCCTTCCCTTCCCTTCCCTTCCCTTCCCTTCCCTTCCCTTCCCTTCCCTTCCCTTCCCTTCCCTTCCCTTCCCTTCCCTTCCCTTCCCTTCCCTTCCCTTCCCTTCCCTTCCCTTCCCTTCCCTTCCCTTCCCTTCCCTCCCCTCCCCTCCCCTCCCCTCCCCTCCCCTCCCCTCCCCTCCCCTCCCCTCCCCTCCCCTCCCCTCCCCTCCCCTCCCCTCCCCTCCCCTCCCCTCCCCTCCCCTCCCCTCCCCTCCCCTCCCCTCCCCTCCCCTCCCCTCCCCTCCCCTCCCCTCCCCTCCCCTCCCCTCCCCTTCCCTTCCCTTCCCTTCCCTTCCCTTCCCATGCATTCTGAACAATTAGTGATATTTGTTCAACCTTTATTGAACTACTGAAACTTCACCAATATAGAAAACTATTATACAAAACCAAAACCACCTCTTTATGCAGGTTACATGGCTTTGTTGTTTTTATTATTGTAGTGTGTTCCCGTTATTTACCTTTCCTAGGAAAAGAGGAAAAATGTGGTTCCTTTTTAATTTGTTGGTTTCTATTTTAGAAACACTGTTATGTCCTGAAAACTCTCTTAAGTAAAAAAGAAGTCCCTTGAGTTAAACAATAGGGTCATAGGGTCTTTTGGTCACCTAGGATGAATACATACAGTTTAATGCAACAAGCAGTGTAACTTTTAAAAGTAAGCTTTTTTCCATTTGTTTTTAAATGCCCAATGATAATTCAACTTACGTCACAGTGTTACTTAGTAGTCATCTACTACCAAGACTCAGATTCCTACTTTAGCTCAACTTTTGATGTCATCTCTCTTTAAACTCTAATCCTGGGCAATTTCCGAGTGTTTACACTTGGTAATCTCTCGGGGTTATGTACCTGTATCTATTATGGTGTGTATATCTGTATCTATTTCACATCTTCCCCCAAACCCGGCAGTGTATAATTTCTATACTACCCAGGATTAAACGGTATGTTTGATTAGGTAGGTGTGCAGAATAGTAAATGCTTTTAACTCAGTTCCACCCTGTCCAAAGTCTCAGTTTCACTGAGACGTCCTTGTGGTAAAGGCAGGCTCTGCTTTTTTGCTGGAAGACATGTCTCTTTAGATGGGCTGGTAAGCTTCTATATAATCACTTCTTAAGCTGTTTAAAAATGTGTATTGAATTAGCTTAAACAACATTAAATAGTAGGCTTTTATTTACCCCAGAACCTTTGTCCAAAATGGGCTAGGGGATGTTCAGGATTAGTCCTGCTGACTGATTTGAGAAGCAGTAGCCTCTGACAGACACTTAAAGGTAATGGAAGGACTGGCAGCAGTATTGGGCACACACATCTTCAGCTGTAAGAGAACATGCCTGCTAGGAATGTGCTTCTCCTAAGAGCAGATTCCAGTGACTTTCTCTTTCCTTCTGCTAGTGATTTTCCATGCTCCAGTATTCATTTTGTCTGAGTGCTTGGAGAGGATAGATCATGGTTCTGCTGCTAGCAGTCTTAACTTTTGCAGTGGGGTAGAGTCATGCCCCTTTTCCAGCTTCTTAGACATTGTCTGTTCTTGCTGAAAAGTAGTGCTCCTAATTAACCTTGGGTGTTACACAGATAAGTAGTACTTGAGAAAATAAAGCAGAGTGCCTGATGTGATGTGTATTTCCCAAAGTATCATAAGGATTGTCTGGGTTACTATGTTAATATAATTTTTATGAGAAAATACTCAATGTACATTACTGTTCCACATACTATTTCAGATGAAGACTTCAAAATCAGAGAAAAGCATTTCCAAAGACGTGTTGAAACCTACAGTAATGCTGTTTACTACAACTTGCAACACTCTGCATGATTTTTCTTTTTGCCTTCAGTTAATGGAAGCCTCCTTTGATGAGAAGAAAACAGGACTCAAGTGTATTTTTCTTGATCTGATGACTATTCAGTTTTGTGTTGGTATCTGCTTTAGAATTTCAAGTTGTTCACTTGGGAGATGTATTTTAGTGCTGCTGGAGAAACAGAAGATGCTTTTGCATTTGGTTAACAATACATCCAGTTAATCACGCTTAAGCTATTTTGGATAGTTTTGTGTTGAGAAGAGTAAGGCGGTGCATGTTATCTTTTTGCCTTTGGTTGTCTTTTACATAGGTATAGCTTCTCTTTGTTTTATCATGCAAATTTTTGTCCTCTGTAGAAATGAGAAATATTTGTGACACAAAAATTTCGAGTGCCTTTTATCTCAGTGAGTAGTTTGTGTATGATCATTGGGCTACTTTAAATGATTAAATGAATATCAAAATGGCTGAAAACTGGCATTTTTAAAACACGCTCATTTTATCTTCTGCTCAGCTGCAATCTAAGGCAAGAACAATACAGAAGACTTTACTATGGGCAGCATAAGTGGGGACAGGACAGCTGCCAGAATATGGTGTACTTGTGAATGAAATCCACTCAATATAGCACACTCACTCAAAAGCTAGTGCTTAGAACACACACACAAAATGCCTTCTTTAAGACAGCTAGTTGTACTTTATGCCACATTTTTGCCACTGAGAACACCTTAAAAAATTGATATTAATACAATTGAATTTTATGGATTAAGCATCTTTCAAGCATAAAACATCGTAAATATCAAACAGAATTTAAACACATTGATTTAAAGCTCAAATGCTTGTAGCCTTACCAGTGATGGAGCCCAATGGAAGCTTATATTCAGGAGTGGATACTTTTAGTACCTGAAATATGTTTGAAAGTTAATTACAGACATTGCTACTAATGCAAACAAATCTTATCTGTGCTGTTACCTATAGTTACTTACTCTTGCAGATTCTGTAGAAGCAAACCTAAACAGAAGTCTTTTCAAAATGCTTATTAATTACCCTAAAATGTATAACATCACTGAACTGTTGTGGGTTTTTTTTTTTTTTTACTTCAGCAGATCTCTTTTTGTGTTTCTTTTGAGATAAAATTTTGTATCAATATACTCACCAGGAGATACTACAGGCTTGCTGGACTGTAATTCAGGGCATAGTGTCCTATCCTCTGTAGTTTCTGTCTTAGTGTTAATGTGTGAAAGTTTTGTGTTTCTTAATACATAAAGCTTATTCTGAAGTGTATCTTAGGATTTGAGTGCAAGCTTGATCAACACAAAGTTGTTTGATGCTGGGTGTTTAGTAGCAAAGCTCTTGTGTATTGAAATGGCAAGTAAGTCTCTTCATATAATAATACTATACAAAGAAATTTAATTTCTGTATGGTTATATATAGTTATATAGTATTATTATGTGTAGTTATATACATATATATTATGTATAGTTATATATATTATAATATTATTATGTATAGTATTTTCTGTATAGTGTTCAGACCTTCAGGCTTGATGATGTATCATTAAGAGCAGAGAAGAATTTGGGTTATCTGTTTTGAACTTAAACCATAATGAAGTAGTTGTTCATAGTAACTTGAATGGTAGTCTTTTAAACATTGACAGAACCAAGAGCTACCATTTTTTTTTTGGCATTTATACAGTAGAACAAAACAATAAGGAAATATAATGCAGGGCCTTGATCAAAGGACTGGACATCACACCAATGGATTTGGTTTCTGGAAGTACTGCTGATTCACTCTCTCCTTTGATAAATTGCTTCAGTTTCCTGTGTCACAGTTTCACTGTCTATAAAATGGGGCCACTGTCATTCTATGTAGCTAACAAATGTTTTTCAAGATTTTAATTAATCTTCAAGAATTTTAGCATACCTCAATGAAAGTTAATTCAGTGCATATTGTGTATAGTGCTGTTTACTGTACGGTATATGGAGAATTCTGGTTGCTGGAAAAACAGTGTGTTGAGATGTGCATCGGAAGTTATACTGGATCGCTATGCAGAGTTTGACGTAGTCAATCCAGCAAAATAACCTCTATACAATGAACTGGACTTGTCATCTTTTCATGGAGTGGCTTCAGAAATATGTAAGCTCTACCCTGGAAAATCAAGAGTAGTTTTTAAATGCGCTTAGAGTGCAAGATAACATGTGCTCTGCATTGGGAACAGATGCTGGCTCCATTTCAGTTTTAAACTAGGGCATTCCAAATGTCACAGCAAGCTAGCGCTGAGGGACTTGGCCTTGGAAAGAGCCAGCTCGGCATAAATGAGTGTTCATTTGACAAACAGGATCTATTACTAGTTTTCTGAATAAGCGTTGTCTTTTAATGTCTCATACCATGGTGGTGCTGCTTTGGATCAAAGTTTAGTTATATTTCTGCAGAGCACAAATGTACTTTAAAGCTAGACCTTCATCATGAAATGATCTGTACTTTTTCAATGGGAAATTCTGGAGTACAGTTTTAAATATGTGGAGGTTTTACATGCTTGAAGCATTAAACTTGACTGCTGTCATCAGTTCTGAAGTAGCACTGAGTAAGTCGCTTACAAAAGAAAGGTATGTGTACCTCTGCCAAAATAGCCATGTAGAAAGCACCTGACCAGCAATTCCTAAATGGAGGATTGTGACCTAAACGGTGTCATAACTGCCGTGAGCGGGGAATACAAGGGATGTTGTGACATTTTGGTATTGCTCCCTGAAGTGAGATTAGAGCTGTGTATACATGCCCGAACACTGAAGTTAGGTAATCCTCCAGAAGTGAGTGGCAAGGCATCATTTGGTTTGACGTTGCGCGCAGTGGAACGTTTTGATGGAATAAGTTACAAGGAAGCAGCTGCAGTTTCACTTTTGCCTGCTTTTCCATATTTAAATTCATGTTATGAATGACTCAAGGTGGTGCTTTTTCCATGCATAGAATGTGGCCTTGGAAATGGTCCTCTAGTCTCTAGCTTAATATAAACTAAAAAAATTTTTGATCAGTGTACTGAGGGTGGCACTGTACCGTGAGGCTTCAGTTAGTGCATTACGTCTAGTAAAAATGGGTGGGTGGAGCATTAGCTTGATAGTTTTCCAAATTTCAGCTATGTAAACACTTCACAGGGAGGTCATCATTGCCATTTGAAATTTAACAGTGCTTTTTTGTTTTGTTTTATTTTATTCTTGTTCGTAGTTTCACCTTAGCCGTTTCAAAGCAAACCTCGTGTATGTTCCACTGTCCAGTGAGATGACCTTGGTGATGACAGCTTAATCACTTGATCCCTGTCTTAAACAGGCCTTATTTGAATATAAGAAATGATATATTGAAGCATTCTCACAGAAATAAATTACTCCATTTCTGGCGGCACACAGTTAAGGGGAAAAAAACCCCCAGTTTCTGGCTTTTACAGAGCCTGTACACATATTGGGGGGTGGAGGGAACCCAAAACTTGACAGAGGTCTTGATGCTGATTTTATAAGAAAAAAGTACTCTATGGGGTTTTGTCAAAAGCCTGAGTCTCCTCCATCGTCTTAGCTGAAGGGAGAGCCAGGAGGGCTGCCTTTGTTGGAAGGTGGAGGGAACAGGTAGCCATTGGATTAGATGAATGAGAATTAAGGATTGTGAAGATTCTTGTCACCTGGGAGAGCAGAGTCCTTGATGTGGAGAATCTGACTGTTAGAAAGTCTAGCAGTGTAAGAGTCAAGATGCACCTGAAGAGTAAAAAAAGCAATGTAGCCTACTGATAAATGAGATAAACAGTATTGTATTTCTAATTTTTTAATGTGATAAAAATGGGAAAGTGACTTAAATATCGGAAAGCACTAGTCCTTACTTACTGCTGAGCTTTTTTTATCAAACCAATGAACTTGTGGAAGTCATTGCTGAAGTAAAAGGAACACAGATTCACTGACTTTACACAGCTCTTAACAACAGCACATGCAGAGACAGTGTTTTTTTCAGAGCAGTTCATTTGAGTAGTTCTGGTTCTTATTTTATGAAAAAAAAATTATTTAGGATCTGGTGGTTCTAGTTTTGAATGATAAGATAAACTAGAAGCAATCCATTCAGTTGTCTTACTGTGTTTATCAAATGGGTACTTTATCAAATAGGAATGTTTTTGGAGGCAAAACATTTTAACTGTTTTCTCCCTTGCCCCCTTTTTACTTTAGGGAATAAGGAAACTGCTTAAGTGTTGTAGTTTTGCTTGTATTTAATTCCTTCCTCAAATCAGTGTTTAGATAAATAGTGATCACATGATAAATAACTAATCACATATATAACAAATCACATATGCTAGCATGTGAAATCCTAACATTTTTTTCTAATGTTTTAAATAGGAGAATGTAAGTATATGAGACACCCATATGTCTGTATCTCAAGTTAAATGTTTACTGAAGCCTGTATAGCTACTGTGATCTTAAGGCCAAAAAATCCTAATCTAACAAGTCAGTTCATATCTAATTTTGTCAATAGACTTCTTTAAGGAAATAAAAATTGCAGCTGAAGATGTGATTAGAACACATTTACTGTTTCTTGCTTGCTGAGTTAAGTGATTTGGATTAAAACCAGACCATTTGGGAAGGAGGAAAATCTGTTGCTCTGCTCGTTTTTAAAAATGAGTTAAAGTAATCTCCTTCAGTGTTTTTGTACAGAGGATTCTCAGCAAGCGCCTGCGTGTTCGTCTGCAGACATCACCTCACTTCCAGATGTGTTATGTGCATACAGTGCAATGCCCAAGAGTCATCCACTGCTGTCAAACTTTTCAGTTCTGCAAATGTGATGGGACACTAGATTTTTGTGTTGGCCTGCTGAATATACCTTTCTTAGTGAAGTTATCCTGTCAGGGGTCAAGTATTATTGTGCTGTATTTTTGCATTACAGTAGCACCCTAGAAGCAAATTGTTGTTTGTATTATGCAAAGTGATGTATAAGCATACAGCAGGTGATATTTCCCACCTCAGTATTCACATTTACTTACAAGCAAGCGTTGTAGAAATCAAATAAACCTGAAAATAGGAATCTTCATCGAAAATACATGTATCATTCAGTGATTTGAAAAAATAATAGGATTTAACTGAAAAGTACAGTAAACCAACCATTAAGGACCTAAGTTCAAAGTCTGTTCCTCTAGGAGAAAAAATGGCTAATGAGCAGTGGTAAAGAGAGAATAGTGAACTAGGTAGATGTATTCCCAATTCAAGAATACATACATTCTTGCTAGTAGTGCATGGTGCATAAGATTGTTATTTTAATCTCTCTCTAATGATGGCTATTCCTGGTTAATGGAAATTGTAGCACTTCTGAGATGTCACAATTTCAATGTCTTTAAAATGGGGCATAAGAGAGTATGGTTTTTATGTTTTTAATGCTAGCTTAGGTGCGCTTTAAAAGCAAACACATTATAACCGTTTCAGCCAGTCAGTACCTCATCTTAAAAAAAATATTTTGCCAAATTATGATCTTCATCTAATATGCTACTTGAGCTATGTTATGAGTGATTTTGAATTTTGGAGGTGACGTCTAGTTCCAGCAAAAAGCTAGGTACCGAAACATACCTTTCCATGGAGGGAAAGCTGTATGAACAGTGAATGAGTTGCGGGTGTACCTGCGGGAGTTGGTACTGCTTGAAGGGTTTCCTGGTCTTTGAGAGAGCGTGGCAGGGATGCTCAGTGCCTGCTTTTCAGTCAGATGGTTGTGCTGTGGCAGTCTGTGAGGGACCGGGTATGGATATCAGGTGTTCTTTTTCAGTGCTGGAGAGTATACGGGACAAATAAAAGGCATTAAGAGGAAACAAGTGGAGGGAGGAGAAATTACTTTTCCAAATTTGTGCTACAGTGCCAGAGGCGACACTGGGATCTGAAATGGTTCTGCTTTGAGCTGAACCAAAACGAGTTCAGAAATGTAGGATTTTCAGATGTGGAGAGGGCTCTGTTGCAGTTGTTCTTTCTCTGACTCTGTAGTTCCCTCAGAGGAAGGCAGGAAGGTTAATTTTGAGTGAATACGATAGGTTTCATATTTGAAAACAGCGCAGCATAACATAGGCGTACAGTCTAATGCTCTGACGGAGTTTTGTTCTGAGAGCTGTACAAACACAGGACAAAAAAGGTGGTAGTCCTTGAGGGTTAGGTGCTTTTAGGATTTAAGTAAAAAAATCAGGTTTATCAGCATTCGTCTTTTCTGAAAGTGCTTTCTGGGGATTACTAGGTTCATTATAACCTGTTTTCATAAAATGGGGGCACTCTAAATTAAATGAAAGTTGGAGCTATTTGTTTAAACATCTAGTTCAGGAAGAAACCACATTGTTTTCAATACACTTTATTTTTCCCTTTTCATGTGTATAGTACCATAGTGTTTTTAGTGCAGTGGTTAAGTCAGCTTGTATATAGGGAATAAGGACATAAAGTTCCTGAGCCCTTGCCTTACTCAATATGCATGTATAGATTCCTTCGTTCTCCTTCATCTATTCCTTTCACATCACCTTTGTCCTTTGTAAAAGTTTCCTTTGTGTTCTGTCCCTTAAGTATATATCAAATGGAATGGTACTGGACTTTTATGTTACTTTTCAAAATGCAACATTAATAACGAAATTGAGGTTGTATTTTCTCTAGTTTAAGAGGAGGTGTAGAGTTGTAGATAATGCCTGGAAGATCAATTTCTAGTTCTTTGCTGAAATTACGAGGCCATGTTTTACTTTCTACCTGAGACCTAAACGCATTCTTCTTTATATTGCTATACAAAAGGTCATACTTCTTGAATGATGTTATACTTGCTGTCTTTCAGCTAAGTTAACCAAATAACCATAGGGTTATTTTCTGCTTTATAGCTATTAGTTTTAGAGGAAACATCAACCTGTGAAATGTTCATTTTGCCATTTCTGCACTCTTATTAAAGGTGGTGGAAGAGCTAGCAAATGTGATACTTGTCTTAGCATTGTAAAATGAGAACCATATGAATTGTTTCAAGATTTACATTTATAGTCTGATTCTTTATTGTTTAGGTTTTTACCTGTTAGTACCCATTAGCAGGGTCTTAATTACTTCTTCAGTGTTATTGTTTTAAAAGAGTATGTAATTAGTATTTTTCTCCACAGGGAGAAGAGAATTTATCCAAAGATTAAAACTTGAAGCAACCTTGAATGTGCATGATGGATGTGTAAGTTACTTGTTGCTTTTTTTGTTTGTTAAAAGAAGTTAAATTGTGATTTTGTTGCCACGGTAATAGTTCCTTACTTAAAAATGCAAATACCCTGTATTAAAGCTGAGCTGGAGAACTCCATTTGTTGAGACCTACATCTGAATTCTCTAGGTATTTGTTTCTTCTTAAACATCTGATGCTTCACCTTTGAAGCAAAACAAAGCACCATTCCTGTACCTTAATACTGTGTCCCACTGCTGAATGAATTAATCTCCAATGCCAGGAAAACGCATGCTTTTCTTTTCAGTTAGAACTCATCTTAAACCTTTAAATAGAATCTTTAGTAGTTTTGTGCTATGTTGATATATTCTGTTGACTTAAAGCTCTATTAGTGTTTTGAGTGATTTATTCTCCTAGTCTAAAAAGCAAATCATCAAGTGCTACATGCTTATTTAAAGAGACAATAAAAACAAAAATAAGCCTCCCCGAAAGGCAATAACATAACTTAAAATATTGCTTATTTAAATAATTTTTGAAAGCGGTCCAAAAATTGTAAGTCATTCTTTTAAATAAAAGATTTTACTTAAACTAGGTACAGGGTAAAGAGATTGCCATATTACCTTTGACGAATAGAGCAGAAATTCATGACTGTTAAAGCATTTTCTTTGTTGTACAAGATATCTGAAAAGTGAAAGGATACTAGATGTGCTGTAGAAAGTGAAAATGTAAGTGTGAATTTTATACTTTAACATGTTTATTTCAAATGCTGTTCAAATGTAAAGATTTTTTTTATCTTAGGTTGCTTACACTTCTAGCTTTAAATTAAGGAGTGTTATAATTGTTAACTAACACAGTAGTTTTAAAGAAAAAGTGTTAATAAAATCTAGCTTTTGGCTTGAGATCAGAAGTATGATTTTGACTTGAGTATATTTTTGAGAGAGTAGAAAGGCTGGGGAAGGCAAGGATTAGAATTGCTGTATATAAAAAGTTAACTACACTTGCTGTACTGACTACCATTGTAAGTTTAATGTTCTGGTACAGATGGTGTTGACTTAAAAAAACAAATGCATTAATTTCCCAGGTTTTTTTCAAGAAATGTTATAAGAATGGCAACGTAAGGTCTCTTCCAACCCAAACCATTCTATGATTCTATGTGTAGAAAGTTACTTATCAGCTTTTGTATTCAAGATTGTAACAGTGATTTTTACTTCAGAATTTCTTTTTTAGTACTTTTTCATCTCCTCAAATATACTTAAGATGAAATTTTCTGAGTGTCTTTTCCTGAAGTTGGTTGGGGTTTTTTAATTATTTTTTTTTTCTTTGTTTTCTTATAAAAACAGTCATTTTTGCCTATAAAACAGGGGACAGGAAAATAGTATTTCTTCACTACTTGTTAAAAACAGAGTGACTGATCTCTATTTTAGTTAATGACCTCTGTGTCATGTAACAGAAATTGCAGATTTGGTGTTGGCTGTTTGGTGTTGCTTGGATCTACCTGGTGGATATGAATTTAAAAATTCATTTGTAATTGACTGTGTTAGCTTTTAAAGTATGCTTTAACATGTGGCCTAACTTAATTCTTTTACTGTGTGGAAAATGTTTTAATTGTGAACTTACAGCATTATATGCAGGTCTTTAAAATACGGCTACAATTTGGAAAATGTCTCTAGAAATTAATTTGCTCAGAACTATCCACCTTTAAAGAATGGGGTATTAGGATTTCTTACGTCATTTACTCTGTGGTTTTTTTTGTGGGGAGTAATCTTTTATGGCTAACAACCATTCCGTATAATTTCTTAATACTTACTTTAAAAAAATCTGTAAAAAAAACCCCACACTGATTAAAATGCTTATCAATGGTAAATTTTCATATTAGTCTTTTTTTGTGTTTTCCCCACAATTGCTGGATCAGCATGCATTTCAAATGTGAGGAATGAATGCCATAGTTGCCTTATTAAGGGTGTTTCTGGATTTTCTTTTTTTGGGGGTGGTTGGGGTTTTTTGGAGGGTTGGAGGGCAGGGATTGGTTGGGGTTTTTTGGTTGCTTTTTGGTGCTTTTGGTGTGTTTTTGTTAAGAACATTTGCGTTCTGTGGAATAAGTTGTGACTTTTATTTTCTATATAAAGCATGCTGTGTAATTGGACACAGTGGAGAACATACTTAAGGCAAGATTTTTTTTTTTTTCTGATTGAGGATAAAAATAAAGTCCAACTTCCTACCTACCATTTGATCTGTGTTACGCAAAAGAGAGATCCTGTGGAAAATACAACTGTATGTATAATCATACTCGGGTTCAATATCTTTGAAGAAGGGAAGAGTTCTATGAATTACTTCAAGTACACATGCTCTTGTAGCAGTAATATTACCATAGCACCTTTTTCTTTGAGGTATGAATATTTTCATCTCAGTGTTTAGGTACTATTGTTTTTGAAATAGTGTGATCTTCCACTTCATTTGAAGACGCAGTTTCTAGCAGTAGTATGTGAAGTAATTGAATTAATTTACCAAATCATTGATGTCTGCTTGTAATCTTATCCTTCCAGGGTGTGATTTGCCTCTTTCAACAAGATTCCCATTGTCCAATTCAGTGAGGTCATGTGTATGCCAGAAGTTGCCATTTTCTGTGTTAACTGTAAAGGGAGCTTAAGATGATGAGGAAGTGTATAGACTTAGGTGAGATGCTTTCTGTATGAAGTGGCTAAATCCAAAGGAGAAATGTTGAAAGAGAATCAATTTGGACCAGCAGCAATGAAGTGTGAGGAAAGTAGAGGAGAAAGCAACTCTAAACCATATTGAATTGGAGTAAAAAGATTACTTATTTTCTTCCAGATCTGGTCTTGTGAAAGCAGAGGAAAGTAGAACTGCAGAATGCATGGGTAGATGGAGCCTTTGACGTGAGCAAATACTACATTTTAAAATAAAGCAGAGGATTACCTTGGAGGAATAATTTCTCATTTCTATGTATAGTCATTCGGTTCAGTAACAAACAAGCATCCTGTGTGGCATACATGTCCTTTAGGATGGCACTTGTGAGCAAGACATTTTTAGATACAGTCTTCAAGCGATGCTTAAATTAGTGTAGGAAATGTGTTTGCATATTGTTAAGAACGTGCAGTTTTTACCTTTTCTTCTATAGATGAAAAGTTGTGCCTTTTTCACCCCCTTCCTTGCTTGGGAGATCTTTCTGATGTTCTGGATATCTACATTTTTATTTCCTTTCTTCTCTGTCTTGTATTCTGTTAATCTATCCTGTTCAAAAAAGAGTTAATTCTACTGTTTCATTCTGTAGAAGTGAGGATTTTGCTTTTTCAGTTTTTAAAGGATTGGCTGTACTGCCTCCTGCATTGTCTTTGAGGAAAACACAGAGATAGTAAATTTATTTTTGACTATTTGACTAATGCATCAAAAGTGCCTACTGCTTCCTTTCAAGGCTAGTTGAGTGGCAAATAAAATTAGATACAGTTGATAATGTGGAATACTTAATAGAAAAAAGCTAATTACACACCCTTTGACTTCTCTCATCTCGTTAGTAATTGTCTGTCATTTCACAGAATCACTAAGGTTGGAAAAGACCTGTAAGATCATCAAGTCCAACCATCAATCAACTAACACCACCATGCCCATTAAACCATGTCCCACAATGCCTCGTCCACACGTTCCTTGAACACCTCCAGTGAGGGTGACTCCACCACTTCCGTGGGCAGCTTATTCCAGTGTTTCACCACTCTCTCAGTGAAGAAATTTTTCCTAATATCCAATCTGAACCTCCCCTGGCGCAACTTGTGGCCATTTCCTCTTGTCCTGTCACTCGTCACTTGGGAGAAGAGACCAACACCCACCTCTCTGCAACCTCCTTTCAGGTAATTGTAGAGAGCGATGAGGTCTCCCCTCAGCCTCCTCTTCTGCAGACTAAACAACCCCAGTTCCCTCAGCCGCTCCTCATCAGACTTGTGCTCCAGACCCCTCACCAGCTTCGTCGCCCTTCTCTGGACACGCTCCAGCACCTCAATGTCCTTCTTGTAGTGAGGGGCCCAAAACTGAACACAGGATTCGAGGTGCGGCCTCACCAGCACCGAGTACAGAGGCACGATCCCCTCCCTGCTCCTGCTGCCCACACCATTTCTGATACAGGCCAGGATGCCGTTGGCCTTCTTGGCCACCTGGGCACACTGCTGGCTCATATTCAGCCGGCTGTCAATCAACACCCCCAGGTCCTTTTCTGTGGGGCAGCTTTCCAGCCACTCGTCCCCAGGCCTGTAGCGTTGCCTGGGGTTGTTGTGACCCAAGTGCAGGACCCGGCACTTGGCCTTGTTGAACCTCATACAAATGGCCTGGGCCGATCCATCCAGCCTGTCCAGATCCCTCTGGACAGGATGAATTTGTGTTCATTATCTCATTATATCCTTTCGTTACATCCTTTCTTTTGGCTCTAACACCTTTTTCCAAGAATTTCAAACCCTTAGTGTAGTAACTGTTACATTATGCTTTTAGTTGGGTGTTGAGTGGCTGTGAAGGTAGTAGATACGTAGCTTTTCTACATGGTTTTGAAATACAAACAAATTTTCCAGCTAGTCCTCATTTTACACTGTATTTTAATAGTGGGTTTGCTACCATGGAATGAGACATAAAATCTGCTCTTAAGGAGCACCTGTTTTTAGTGACCGATATGCGTATTTATTGGGGTTGTTCACTGTTGGTCAATAGGCTGTACTGAACACTGAGAAGCGTAGTGTATTGACTAATCACTTACTGGAAAGTCGGTGTTCTCTGGAAAAAAAATAAGCTTTTTCCACTGAAAGACTTTATTTTTTGACTTACTTTTTGACAGTAATGTTGAGAAGGTGATCTGGTACAGAATAAAAAGCCTGTTTAGTTAGAGACCTCTAGTACACATTGGATTATGTCATCTCACTTCAGGATTTTTTCTGAACCTACTTTGGCCTTGGTAGGGTGTATTGAAATTTCTCAACCCTGAGGCAATCAGTGCAATGAAATCGGAATTTAGAAGATGAATGATTGATGTCTTGTGTAGGCTTGTGATGCTGCAGTCTAGATAATCATGTCTCCCCTTTGCATCTTCGGTGCTTTCTCTGCTTTCCTGTCCTTTAGATTTTGTTTTTGGACACACACACCCCGTACCTCCCTCAATTTGTTTAATTTTTGTGCTACCTCTTCTTTCTCACATCATGTTTTTTAATTTTTTGGCAGCTTCCTTGTTTTTGTTTCTATTCTTGTATCCTTGTATTACCATTTTGGTTTCTTTAGGCGATGATAGTATTTTTCTGCCTGAAAGGAAATGTAGATGAATGTTCTTGGGTTTTGTGTTTGCCCTAGCTGTAGTACTGTGCTATGTTTGATAAAGTTTTTAAAGTACAGTTCTTGTCAGGACAGGTTACTTCAATGATAGATGGACCTGGGGGCTAGTTGAATGCATGGTTCTTGGTGATTGACAGCCAGGGTTATAAAATCATAAGAGTAGCCATGCCAGGTCATACCAATGCTCAGTCGAGCCTGATAACTTGGCCCTGAGAGTGGCCAGTACTGATTTTTCAGGAAAGTTGAGACAGGGCAAGCAGACAATACTTAAAGGGTATTCTAGCTAACACATCACACTTTAATGGGCAGATGGAGGTGAAAGTTGTATCTTTGTTTCTGATAATTTTTCATTTTTCTTTGAAAAATATGTATATTCTTCCACTTCTGCTATTTAGGACATTCCATGACAATGAATTCCAGTGCTAATAAAATACCATGTGTGTCATGTGATGGTTTCATTGAAGGCCTTCCATTTCCTGTACTGTAAAGTTCCATGGAAAATTATTTATTTCTTTTTCCATGTCATTTATGATTTCATAAGCTTCTGTCATAGCCCCTCCGCAGAGTAGTACAAATTAATTGCTTCTTCCAGTAAAAAGTGTTAGATACCTATGATCACACTAGTCATTCTTTTCCATAATTTCTGTTTTCAAATGGGTGGTAATAAAATGGAGAATATGGGAGTGGGATATGAACCAAAACTGTGTAGTGTGGAAGACGCAGATTTGCCACTCATGGATGTATATACTGACAGAATGACGTTTCCTTTTCTGTGCATGATTCCTAACATTATTTACTGCTGCTGAGCATTGAGCTGACGCTGCCATAGGCATGTCTGTTGTAACACAAAAATATCTTTTTTTTATTTGAGTGGCAAAAGTTCATTTAAAGCTCCTCAATGAATATGTCAAGTTGTTGCCCATATGATCCATCCAAAACAGCTAATTTTAATTTTGCAACTTTGCCTAATTAAAGACCCCAACTAAGCTTGTGATTAAAATCGTAACTAAAATGGGTATATTTATTTTAAACAAAAAGATTTTTTTCTTTTGGGCTCAGATTGAGACATTTGAATATAAAAAAGCGTAAGAAAAAGACTTAGTATGAAGTGGTTTTTTACTAATTATATAGTCAACTCTGATACATGACACTAAGGCAGTTATTCTGCAACAGAATATAGCCAACAGAAGACGTTGATGTCTGCAGTTTGACACTTAAAGCTATTTTAGAGGCTACTTGAAATAATAATGGTGATGCACGCAGTCTTTGGTGCTTGTGCATGAGCTACTGCTTGAAGACAGGTTACTCTAAGGATTCTTTCTGAGCTTCCTGGATTTTGAGTGCTTTTACAGCTTTATTTCATTGATACATTATTAAACACAGCCTTGTGAAAAGGAGAACTGATAAGGAAACATATATCGTAAAGCTCTCCCGATAAGATTCTGTACCTCACTGTAGGATTCTTCTTTCCCAGCATACTCACACTTCTCAAAGGGATCTGGGATGGATTCTGCCGTGCTTTTCACATGATCCCTGAGGTGTGGTCACTGAAAAGTATACAGAGCAATGGATGGTCAGAATTTGGATAATGTGAAGATACAATAACGAGAGCATGGTGGTGCCCTCCAGTTCAAATTCGGAGAACTCTGTGCAGTAGATTTGGTACATTAAAGCACGTGAAGTGTAAAATTGTGGCTACTGAGGCCTTTGTGGGAAGGCTTAATTTACCTGATGGACTCTTCAGGAGCAGAGGGAGTAATTGAGATGCCATAGGTGAAGCAGGTGATTCCCTTATCAATTTGTTTTAAAAACACAATTTTTCTTGTGCGCTAGCTGCTTAGAAATTACATCATTTTAATTGAATTTGTTAACTCCTATTTTTGTAGTGTTGGGTGAGTTTTGATGTTTCGATATTCTGAAAATTGAATTAATGTAAGTCTAACCTAATTTTTGTTAATTCATGCAGGTGAATACAATTTGCTGGAATGATACAGGAGAATATATTTTATCTGGTTCGGATGACACCAATCTGGTAATTAGTAATCCCTACAGCAGAAAGGTAGGTTTGTTTCTGGATACTCAGTAATTTTCAAATAAGATTTAAGTTATTATTTTTCAAGTTATTAGGATATTTTTCAAGATAATGTTTTTCAGATATTAATTATTATCTGACAAAGATAGTATCAGGCACTTCATAGTGTTTATAAATGGGAATAAAACTTCACAGTGTTTCAAAAGTTAGTATTCTAATCCCTTGCAACATAGGTATTATCCCATTTTACGGTAGGTGGTCTGGCACAAAAGGAACATGGTCTCACAACAGATTAGTGTCAGAATTAGCAATAGGATTCAGTAATTCTTGTGAAATCTTATAGTCAGATAAGCTGTTTTCTGTTTCATTTTAGTTTTAAAAAATGGTATTAGCTTTTGCTAATGTAATACACTGAGTTGTCTTTCTGTGTAATGTGTCAATCTTGATTAAAATACTTTATTACCGTTTGAAATTACATTGCCTTGTGTGTGCTTGTATGTGGATAGAGGAGAATTTGTACTGAAATAGGGGACGCAGGTTTGTGAAGGGGAAAGTGCTGTAAAGGCCTCTGCTTTTTCCACTTTTGCACTCAGGTTACAATGCAGTTGAATGGCTCCCAGTAATGTCAGCTAGCATCCACCATGTAGTAGCAGTGTTCCACACTTTGCTCTTTAAGGAGCTGCTGATAGTTTGATAGAACAGGTGCTCTGAACTGTGTCCTTCAGTGCTGGAGATCCTATGCAGGAACGTTCAAGGGAAGTCCTGTCTCCCACGCTTTCACAGAGGTTGAGAACTAAACCCTGAAGAAGTGCTGAAAAATTAAATGTGGTGGGGGAACCAAAATGTGTGGTTGGTATGGTGGAAGAGAGTTTGAATACAAGGTTATGGAGGCAGCAATATTTTGCCTTCCTGAAGAGCTGTGGTGGGAAAATAATAGTGATATGGAGTGTTGCCTGTGCCTATAGGTAAGGCCCTTTTCCTCACTTCCCCAAATGAGCCATAGCTTCCAAACTTCATCGCTTCCTTTCAACTATTGGTGTCAGTCTGACAAAGTTCAGATCCCTGTCGTTAGACCAGGGTTTCTCTTGGACTGGGAGTTCAGCTGAAGAAGACGATGTATCTAAGACAGCTATGAAGTGGATGAAGAATATATTCCGAAGTGAACGTTGTTGGAGAGACTTGCAAAGTAAAAATTTTTCATGCAAATAAAGGGTGTTCAACATTATTTATTGTGCAGAGTTTCTTTTAATATATCACTATAGAATAGTTGCTATATCATCATCTTATTATATGAAAATATTGTAATATTTTAATAGATGCAGCAATTTAAACTTTACACTTTCATGGGATGAGTTTGGTATTTTTCCCCGTTGTGTAATACTGCTGCACTTAAGCCAAATGAGAAATATAGGAGATGTTCTGTTTTCTTATTTTTAATTCAGCTATTTTTTTACGTAACAGCAGAGCAGGCAGATTTTTTTAAAATTTTTTTCCCCCAATGCATACAAATGGAATTATAAAACAGCAGGTGCTAGAAAGAAGACTTAATAATCAGTGTTGTTCCTGAAATGTACTAGAGATGCGATTTTTAATGACTGTTACAATTGTGTTAGCTTATTTTCTCTGGCTCAAGTAACAGAATCAATACAGGAAAAGGGAGCAAATTGGTATTGGTACTAGAACCCTACTGTAATTCTGTCATCTTGGCAGATATCCTTATCACCATATTTTCTGTTATGAGCTAGCTAGAGTAGCAAAAATAGACTTCAGCCGTCAATACAGTCTTCTGTGTTAGTAAAATATCTAATTTAATAAGGAAGCATTTAATCTTGTTTAACTCTTATTTACATGAGTTTTATATAAGTCACTTCAGTTTGTGTTATGTATGGCCACATGCAAATGTTAATTGTTACTATGTAATGTGTCACAGAAGGAGAAATTTTTCTAAATAAGTTTCTCAAGTTTGAATAGCTTATATGTTTATAGTGTTTGTGCATCTGAGGAGAAATGTGTTACTGTGATTTCTAAATGTAGTTGCAAGTCTAAATCAAAAGGATGAGCACTTTATTATACTTTGGGATGGCCGAGAAGAATTCTTCTTGTGGATCTTTTCTTCCTCATTTTATTTGTTTTAGGCATCACATTACTGGGGGTGGGGAGGGGGGAAAGTTTGGCTGCAGCAAAAGCTCTACCTGCTATAAGTATGGTACAAAAAGATGGGAATTCATGTATTTACATCAGGTTGAGTACTCAGTTTTCAAAGCCTTTAAATGGAGCCTGAGACTTCTCTCAGCTAATACCAGTGTGAAGACAGATTCTTATGAGTAGTTACACTCAGGATTTTTGAATCTTTAGCCTGGTTTGCCTTCTGGGAGAGAAAGGGTTCAGCTCACATGAGAAAGTGCTGGGGAAGCTTTGGAGGGTGCTGAGTGGGGCTGAAGGTTTACAGCTTTTCTAGAATCAGGATTGCTGCTTTTCACTTTAGTATAGGGTTCCCTTAGGTTTGCCTTTCTTTACTTCTAGAGGGGGTTTGACCTCTTCAAAGGAAATGCTATTGAAAAGGCTGGATTGTAAATGATTCTGTGCTGAGTATCTTGAATGGGAACCTTAAATTAACTACATCCTGAAAAGTTTAGTAATCCGCTGATATTTGACTTGCCTTTTTTTCAACAGGCTTCTTTTTTAAAGTAAGCCAGAGTGGAAATAAACACACTTTTTTTAAACTGGTTTTAGTTTTTAATGTGACTTTAAAAATGCTCATTTGTTCATTATGGTGACTTTTTATTGTAAAGAGTTTCCAGTTGGATACCTTAAACATTTCAGGTTTAAAGAAGACAACAGAGTAGCTGCCAGAAATTCTACTTTTTTGGAGGAAAGTACTTATTGTTAGGGATGGAGCTTGTATGCAAGCTTCTGGGATTGCTATGTGAATTAGTAATCCCATCCCAAAGACTTAATCTGTGCTTTTAAGAGATGGCAATTTGAATTCTTGAATTTGTTGCCTCTTCGATTGATTTTCTGTATAACGTATTACTTAAGCAATTGCCAAAATTGTGAGGGTGCCTGAATAAGTTAGCTATTGACTACATGAAAAGCAAGGGCATTAGGTTGGGCTTTGTGAGAAAAAGGGGGGGGAAGTAAGAAGCACATGTAGTTTGGTGAGAGAAGGACTCTGTACAGCAGAGCAAAGAGAAAAAAGTCTACTTAGATTCAGTAATAGGGAGGAAGTGGTGGGTAACTGGCAAGGGGAATCTACGGTGGTAGAGAAGCCCCTAGTTGTTTTTATATTAAATATATATATATAAAATTTATTTATTAGGAAGCTAAAAAAGCGTTTCTTGTCAGGACAAAAATATTTCTTTCACAGTAGCAAAAACGTGATATCAGAGGTGGGATTGACAGATGACATCTTTAACTGTCATCTGAACTAGGGTACCTTATGGACTTCTTGTTCTGAGTTGCTCCTTTGATACAGAGTTCCTCATTTCCTTTGAATGTCTGGGTTTTCAATGCTTTCAGTAAAATGCAGAGATCTGAACAAATCTAAATGAAGAGGCAGATTTTTGAAATAAAATAAATGATTGTATCTCCTGATTTTGATAATTTTTTTTTAAATACTAAGCCTTGTGTCTCTTTCAGAATATGCAGATACGCTGTTAATCTTTTTGTGTGAATTGTTTAAAAGGTGTGAAATAGCACTTGTGAAATATTAGGCATGAGCTATCACTGACAGAGCAACTTCATTTGCATAATGTTTTCTTTGATTAACTTAATTGAGTGGAAATTTGGAAGTAATTTTCATACTGTAAACAACTTGGTAAGTATCTTTGTCCTGTTTGGCAGTGGAAATGCAGTTTGGTTTAAATGCTGCAGATGGGAGAAATAAAGTAAGAATAGAATGTTCACTAGTGCACAGGAAAGCATATGGAAGGTTTTTTCAGTTTTGATAGACTAACAAGTAGTATGTTAGGAAATAGAAAGAGTCATCACAAAGTGTTTAAAACCAACTGTGATGGTAGAGTAAATTATATGTTTCTCCTCTGTACTGTAGATGAACGACATTCATTGAGACTAAGTCAAGTCTTAGTTTATTGCTCTGTAATCATGTTCTTAAATGTTTGTTTACTGGTTTCAAAACATCCTTTCTTATAAACTTCAGTTCTCCTTTTTAAAGTTAGTTTATTTTAAGAGTAGCATCAATTTTTAAAGTCTATAAAGTTGGCTTGCATTACAGTGCCTTATTGTTCTTGACCCACGATATTCCAGATCTTCTAAATCTCTCCTCACTGACATGCTGGCAGGCTGCACTATTACCCTGGACTAATGTTTTACTTTAAGAAACCTGCTGTGATACATAACTAGTATTTTAAAAACAAAAGGTGGCAGTTGCATTCCACTCCTTTCATTTTGCAAACTACTTTGTGCAAGTGCATAAATGAATGTCTCTTGTGGAACCACTTTGTTCTTAGAAATTTGGTGTAAAGACAGCTTCTCTGTTCTGTTGTGTTAAACTGTAGGTTACTGGCAGCCCGTACGTAACTGATGTTTTATAATACCAGAGTCTGTGTTGTTTTCCCATTCTTTATTTGCTTTGCAAATATTAACCTGATAGTGCTTTCCTTTTTCTTTCTTCCTTAGGTTTTAACAACTATTCGCTCAGGACACAGGGCCAATATTTTTAGTGCAAAATTCTTACCATGCACCAATGACAAACAGATTGTATCTTGTTCTGGAGATGGAGTCATATTTTACACTAATGTTGAACAAGATGCGGAGACCAACAGACAATGCCAGTATACGTGCCACTATGGAACTACCTATGAGGTAGGGGACAAAAGTGTATGATAATTTTAAGATAGGTAGAATACATATTTTCCTGTATTGTTGCCCAAGATTTTAACCAAGCTGCTGAAAGCTTTATTTCAGTGAGAATTAAAGAACTGTTCTTCTAGCTTTTTTGAGTTCGTTTTTTTTCTTAGAGTAGGCTTTAAAAGGGAAATATGTTGTCTAAATTAAATGGAGGACTTTTCAAAAGGTAGTGTCATTAAGACCACTTTCTTTGCAAATATAATAGCTGAATACACCTTCACTGAAAGAATCATCTGCAGAGCAAAACTGATTTAAATTGTGCTGTGAATTTCTTTCTGAAGTAGGTTGGGGGTTGGGGGCAGTGGCTATGTTTTGCCTTTATATTTTTATTCTCCCCCGCTGCCCCCCCCCCCCCCCCCAACTTTTCAGCAGTTTAATGCCTTTTTCACAATTTAAATCCTTCTAAGAAATGCTTATTTCAGCATGTGTGAACAACTTAATCTGAAAAATGTATTTACAGTTTTAGGTAATTTATCTGTTTTGTATTCTAGTTAACTCTTTATGTGCAAATTTAGAGCCAGTGTTTTCAATAATGCCTTGGAAGTTTTGTTCATACAAACAGGCAAGTGAAGCCAAGTGTTACTTAAGTTAGGAAAATAATCAGATTTAATGATCTATTTATTTATTTTAATGACAGCAAAATCTGCCGCTTGTAAAACTTACTGTGCTTAAAATAGAAAAAAATACTGCTATTTCCTTCTTAGGTTATAAATGTTTCAGGTGTTTTGATTATTTTTTTGTTTGTTATTTTTAACACTACCACAGTACACACAAAGGGAAAAAAATCCCAAATCTGTTGGTTTTTTAACTACTTAGCTCAGATATCATAGCAAGCTTTTAAATCTCTTTCTTTGTATGTTAAGTGAACAAAATATTTTAAGACCTCTGTTAAAAAAAATTGGGGTGCGTGAAGAGGTTGTGTGAGAAAAGAAAATGGCTGAAGTACTGCCAGAATTAATTTTTGATCATGTAGTAAAAGTATCCTTAAGGTTGTAATTACACATGTTCTGTTAAAGGTTTTGTCACAAAAACTTCCTGTCTGCAGGGTAACTTTGTAGGTCAGTCGAGCAAACCTTGTGTTATTCACTCTGTTTCTGGGATTTGTGGGTTTAGTTTGGTTTTGCCTCGGTTGAATACAAGACTGTACTTTCCATTTTGCAAAACGTGATTCTGGATCCCAGGCTCGCATCGTCTGCTTTTATTTTTGAGATTTGTTTTGATTGAGAAACTACTGTTTCCTTTGAATAGCACCAGTCCTTATGGCCCCCAATCAGAAGCTTAAACTGCCTCAGTTCTCACTGAAGTTTACCATACGTAGCAGTCTCTATACTAGTCTGGGCATTCTGCAAGTTACTGCCAGTTACTGGCTCAGCTGGTGCCTCTGTTTCCTGGGTAGCTAGCTGTGAGTATTATATAAAACATTTTTGAGCTTGAGAATAGGAGAATGGTTACGGATACTGTGCTGGGGCGACATGAAGGTAGTGGTAGAAGTATCATTAAAGCAGTGGGTTTGGGTGTGTGAAGTTTGAGGTCATGGGCTAGGCTGCTCAGAGTACTGCAGATTGAAAGAGTTGGTGGCGGCATAAAAGTCATCATGAGAAGTCACTGTGGTGGTCTTCTGTTGGTCAACCCAAGCTCAGGCAGATCAAAACCCTTTGGTTGATTCCATGAAGTGACTGACAGCAGGTGGTGCTGCAAACCAATGATGAAACTGGGAAAATTCAATGAAAGCAGTTGCCAGTTGTGCTTTGGGTCAGGCGTAGTAACGGAGGCTAGAACATAACACTTCTAACCTGTAATATGAGATGCCGGTTGTCTCTTTGCAAGGTGTTGTTTGTCATCAGTAATGATGGTATGCACATTGCCAGCTACTAAACCAGGTGATAAATACGAATTTGATAGGTACAACAAATTAAACTTGTCAAAAGAGACAGTAAGAGTTTGAAAAATGTTTTAGAAGAAATATGCAGAGCCCAACAGTCTAGCAAATCAAGATGCAAGTTTTATTGTTGTCCATATAGAATGACTATAACTGAACATTAACTAATTGTACAGAATATAGCAAATTTCTTCAAAATCATTAGTTGAAGAGAGGATGGACATTTGACTGCTATATTGCACAGTCGAAATGGTGGTATTGGGGATGATTGGTATTCAGCAAATAACGTCAACACGAGGGCATTATTGTTTTGAATTACAGTAGTGTGATACTGTTTTGGTTGTTTATACTGTTTTTAAACACAGTTAATGAAAGGAATCTCAAAACCCATAAATTTCATTGACTGTTTTAACAACTGTGTCTCTTTTTGAAGTTATTTTTCTTAGCCTGTTTTTCTCTAAGGTTTAACATGCCTAAATTTGAGCTCTCTTCAGAAGTCTTTGAAAAGATAGGTTTATAAAACATTTTGGAATGTACTTCTTATAAAGACTATAAATTCTGTTACTGTGTCTTAAACCTGATATTTGAACATTAAATGCATGAATTTATTGTGTGGCATAGCAGACCTTTTTTTGAGCCTTGGCATATGAAAGTATAATAGAGTAAATAGCAGGGGGTTTTAAGCAAATGGCTGAGATTCAGCTTCTGACATAACACAGCTTGGTCACTGAGAGGTTTCTAGAGTGGGAAAACAATTTCAAAATATCGTGACGTTACTGCCCAGCTGTATGTAACCACATCATCACGTTAAATATAGAACTTTGACTCATTGGATTCTCTAAATAACAAAACCTAACATCATCTGCCGCTGAGGTACTAATTCTAAATTTGAATGTGGTTTGAATTATACTGCGCTTTAAACTTGGAGTTTGTGACAGTTCAAGACGTCCATTGAAACAGAGGACTGTGCAAATTTGTGTAGATTGTTGTGAACTGTGAGATAACTGGACAGTTGCTTTTAATTCTGGGGTAGAATAGAATAGGGAGAGAGAGGTTTTTGAAACATGTTTCTGGAGAATTTGATATTTATACAAGGCCATTGCAAGTTTATTCTTGCTCAGCCAAATGCTTTTCTTTATTGCCCTTCATGTTAATTGCATTTCAGAAATAGAATGTACTTTTATGGACAACTCTTACCTTCATATTTTCAATACAGTAATATGATAATATAGCTATATATTTTAAATAGAAAATGATTTTTTAGTTAGTAAAAAAGGATTTTATATATATAATGTGTTCTTGTCAAACTTAAGTATAGTAACGACGACTCTTAATTATTGGAGTCTGCACTTCTCAGTTTCTCTGTTTTAGTGCTTATAAAGTACTTAATGTTTTTAAACACCATGCATAAAAATTGGCATGTGCAAGTGGAAGTATGTACTGCACTATTTCATGTATATTGTGAAATAGTATCAGTGTGAACAAAAGTAAAATACAGCTGCTAGAAATAAGAGCTTGATGTGTTATACCACATTCAGCAACATTCTTGGAACAAAGTAAATGTTTTAAATGAAAGCTCTGCATCAAAATACAGAAAAAAATGCTGGAAGGATTTAGTGGATTGAAGAACAATTGCTGGCTTTTATAACTACACTAATAAAATTAATTTGAGTGAATGTGTAGTGAAAACCACTCTTTTCAATATGTTATGCTAACATATTGAGGAATAATGGTCATAGTTCAGAAGTTTATTGTTCCATTGTTATTAAAACCTTGGCTTTGTTCTGTCTGTTAAACTTCTTGTTTGTCAGCAGCAAGATGTGGCACCGCACACATTGTGTCAGTTAATGTACTGAGCATTACAAGAAGAAAGGCTGAATCCTGCAGAGATTACCTTTGTAATCCCACTTTAGGTAGAGAGATTTACAGATATCCATAGGTTACTTTTATTAAGAGCTGGGGGGATGGAGAATAAGTCATCACATAGAAAGTGTTAAAGAATCAATCATTTGGTCTGTGCTGAATTAGTGTATTAGACTATTACTGATTTTTGTAGCTTTATAAATTTCTGTGAAGTTACTGATAGTAGCAGTAGTGTAGGAAAAAAACATACTGCTCGTTTCTACAACATTCTGTGTTTTGTGTATAAGGGATAGCGTGTAAAACCATGATGTTTCATGTGCGTTCATTGACCTGTGGAATTCTGCTTTAACATTACAGTTGCTTGCCTTTTTATTTTGTCTTAGGGAGGCCTTCTTGAGCCAAGCCATGCATGTGAGACTCCATCTGAGTCTTCCCTAGTTTGGGTAGGGCTGATGTCAGGAAAATGGTGCAATACAGTGCTCTCCTAAAAAGTGTGTGTTTAAAAAAAAAAAAAAAAGGCAAGCAGTGAGGGGGTAGGTTAGTAACAGCCTTTAATGCGTAGTTGCTTCAGGGGACTACTTTGAATGTAAAGGAACAGCCCAATGGGAGTAAAAGCCATCTAGTATTTTTATATCATTCAGACTTCTGAAGGTTTTGTTTGTTACTGTCTTCTATTACCTGATAGAGAATAAACTGAGCTTCTGTTGAATTATTGCAGCAAATTGATTACTTATCTGAACAGATTGCAGTAAATTTATGTTGCTTATTAAAAGGTAATAGAAATAACTGTAAGCTTTGACCTATAAATATTTAATCTTATGTGACATTCCACAGTTTGTTTTAACTTCAGTAGTTCAAACCTTTTCTTGAAAATGAATAAACATCATCAGTTTTTTAGTTTTCCTCTTTATTTCAATAGAAAGCTTGATTTGAGTCATAATTGCTTCAGTCTTTACTGCTGCTCAAAATGTTGCTGCTTTTGTTTTCAAATTAATGGTATTTCTGGAAGTATAAATACTTTTTTTTTTTTTTGAGCAGATTATGACAGTACCAAATGATCCCTATACTTTCCTCTCTTGTGGTGAAGATGGCACTGTAAGATGGTTTGATACTCGAATCAAAACAAGTTGCACAAAGGAAGATTGTAAAGATGTAAGAGTGAAATCTTTTAATAAAGATGACCTAATTGTAGAGCTGTACATCATACAAACATAGGATATGAATTCTGGTAAGGCTTTTAGAAATAATAGATTTCAGGGTCGTTGGTGGAGATGACAACATGTTTCCCAAGAAACAAAAAAAGTTTGGGGAGTCTTTTTTCTTTCCCTTTTTTTTTTTTTTTAATTTGTGTTATTATAATATCGCCTTTGGCATTTTTTAGTTTATGAACTTTGGTGTGAGGCTTCAGATATGGTAGAAAAGATTCTATGTTGAAATGGAATCTCTTGGTCTGGTTTACTTTAGTTACTATAGAGTGCAGAGTTGGAGGCAAAAAATGAGTCTTGAAAATTATCTGCAGCCTTGTATTCTTGAGCATCCTTTGTCCCTCTGTAACAAAAGATTTGGTAATGAATTATGCTAGATCAAATTAGTCACTGGTATTACTCCCTAGAAGGTAAGGTGTTGGTGGTGTCCACTGTGTTTGGATTTCAGAAACAGTTTTAATATTGAATTAGCGAAAAACTGACACCAAAGTATGTATTGCTACTCGATTAATTTTATTAATTTTATTATTATAAATTTATTCTGCTTTGTGCATATTTACCAGTTCTAGGGGTTTCTTTCTTTCTTTTCCTCTATCCAGTTATCTGCCCGTAGATGAAAGCTATTCTGATCCTTTAATTTAGACTGGGTTTGTACATTTGGTACTCCTCTGGCTCAACAATTATCTATGTTTCCATAGGAAAATCCAAGTTGCAAGCTAGTTTATAAATCTGTAGTTGTTATGCTTATCTATTCTTAAATTTTGTTCCTGTGGTTTGTTTTGGTTTGTTTATTTTCTTTTTTAGTTGATCTCATGCTATATTTCTTTCTCTGATAGTTTACCTTCTTTGCAGTGGCTTTTCTGTCTGACATATTTACAGTCTATCTTCACAGGGCCAGACCTAGTTTTCTCAAAATCTCCTTGACTTAACGGCCTGTGTCCTGAAGTAAAAAAAAGAGTTATACTTCAAATGTTCAGAGCTATTATTTTAATGCTGTATTTTTGTCTGTTCCAGGATATTTTAATAAACTGCCGTCGTGCTGCCACTTCTGTTGCTATCTGTCCACCAATCCCATACTATCTTGCTGTGGGTTGTTCTGATAGCTCAGTAAGAATATATGATCGGCGAATGCTTGGTACAAGAGCAACAGGTAGGAACCATGCCTTACAGTAAGCTTTTCTAACTATTTGCAGTTCCAATTTCACGTTCTTTTTTTCAAAATAGATGGTGAATGACTGAAGTGTAATTACTGAATGAAGTGTATCCTTCTTCTCTGAGACCTATGCTTTGTACTAATAGTCATTTCACTCTAATACTTGCTAATACAGAAATCTTCAAGTAAGTAAACTTAGTCTCTTCATCCATCTTAGAATAAGTTGTGTACTGAATGCAGAAAAAGACATTTTGTAATGTCTCTTCTTTTGTCTTGAAACATTGTGATTCCAAGATTCCAAAAAGCTAGTGATTGCAGCCTGCAGTGGTCCACCTGAATTTTAATTAAGTTCTTATCTTCTTGCACTCTGCCATGCTGGAATGTGTTGCTTCTTATTAGAAGGGATCTTATGAACTCTATAATATCATGCAATATGCTTACCTTTGCAGTAGTTGTTGCTATGTCTAACATAATTTCACTGAAAACCTAGAACTCTTCAGGTGAAAGCTAGCATGCTTCAGATGCTTACCTAAGGATTTTATTAAAAAAAATTCTGGTGACCAGCAAAAGTACCTAACATATCTCTTCCTTACAATGTGTGATCAGTGTTTGTTTGGACACATATGAATTAATACACGTAGCTGTGCATACACATACAGGCAAGTAATCAGTGTCACAAAATCTGTCATTTCTTGCAGCATTTCCCTGTTGATGATTGTGATGGAGGAGAAAGGAAACAGTAAAGATCACTCATCAAACATAAAAATACCTCTCAGATCAGGCTAACGTTTTTATAAGATCTCTCCCTTTCATCACAGTGGTCAGCAAAATTCTGTGAGAACTGCCTGAGGAACAGATTCTGGGGGGTAGAGTAAAAGGTACTAAGTACCTGCTCTTGCACTGTAACAATACAGGAAATAAGATGAACTCAGGTATGCCGGCCTATAGAATAAAGGAGAAAAGACAAAATTTTGAAGACTGTAATTTTTCTGGATATATTGGTATAGTGTTCTGTTGTTTGTTTTGAGGGGTTTTGGGGTTGTGTGGGTTTTTATTCTGTTTTTTAAGAGGTGAAGTATTCTATGACTAGTGAGCAAATTATTGATTTTCATTTATAACTTTCTGTTTCAGTCCTTATGTGGTGTGAGATGATAAACTCTGAACTTGTCTGTGATCAAGGACAGACTGTTGCACATACTAAGCCACAACAGATATGCCATGCGGGAAACAGTTACATGGCAAATTATGAGTTTTTGGAACAGTCTGTTTTTCTCAGTGTTAAATTTTCTTATAGTTAACTTTTATCTGCTCACAAACTTGTAATTCTAGAATTTAAGATTGTTTTAGTGTGTGGAATGGAGGTGAGTTGTCAGGGAAGCATGATAAGTCCAATGTATCGTATAGTTCTGCAGTTTCAAAGTGACATTATTTCTCAAAGAAAAACTAGTATTTTTTTTTTTTTTAAACATTTTGGGTAGAAAAGAGGAGATGTATGTCCTAATTTTTCAAAGTTTCATATAATGAATTCCTTTCTAATTTTTGTGTAGATACAGCTTTCCATTATTATTGTGTAAATGTTCTTTAGGTTCCAAAATTTCCATTTGTACTACATTTGACAGATAGCATCCACATACCGTCATGGGATGGGTATGTGATATATGAATATATTTATTTGTGTATTTTCATCTTTTTTTTATAATGTACATAAAGTTTGTAAACAAAAATATAAAATACTAGTAAGATCTGATATGTCACTGTTCAGATCCAATTTAATGCAGAAGCTACAGGATACTTAGCTTTTCTCTGATCATCTTTTGTTGGATGTTAAATTAAGGAGTATATTGAAGCTGTTGAAGATTTGCAATAGTAAATATATAATTTCTCTTTCTCTCTCCCTGCCCTGCCCCCCCCCTTTTTTTTTTTTTTAATATAGGGAATTATGCTGGTAGGGGCACTGTTGGAATGGTGGCACGTTTTGTTCCTCCTCATCTCAATAACAAATCCTGCAGAGTAACATCTCTATGTTATAGCGAAGATGGTCAAGAGATCCTTGTTAGCTACTCTTCGGATTACATATACTTGTTTGATCCCAAGGATGACACAGCACGAGAACTTAAAGTTCCTTCTGCTGAAGAGAGACGCGAAGAGGCAAGTGATTAAGATGACCTGTTTCCATGTTTTTCGGGTTTTTTTCTTGTAGCACAGTTATATCAGTTGTGTTTCCCTTTAAATTAATCTTGTTAATGTTGCTGTTCATAGGCTGAGATGTGACAAGTAGATTGTGTTACAAAATGTGCATATTTACAGTATATTTACCTATTTACAATATTTTGTCACTCTGGTTTTCCTTCTTGTCTGGTTTCCCTCTCCTAAGGATGAGAAGGCATCTACATGAACCTCAGGTTATAAGACCAGCAAGGGTGGCAGGTCACTCTTGTAATTGAGGTGTATTCTGTGTTATTTTCCATGCCACCAAAAGCATATTCCTTGAAATCAAGTATAAATACTCTTTGTTGAAAGTTATCATGTAATGACAGAGATGAGGGGGTACAAAAGGTTTAGATCGAGGAGGTGAGCCACTGCTGCTGAGCAGTATTAAAAGTTTCGGCAGTGTAACCAAAACACAAGCAGTTGTTTATTATCAGCTCAGCTACATTGATGCTGACCCTTCCAGTCTAAATTTTCTGATTAATAGAAAACAAATCTCTTTAACTACAGTGAAGTTATATACATTCCTCCCCCTGCACTCCCCCAACCATCCACTACTTTTTTTTCTGGCATTATGCGCACCCTTTCACAAGCTTCTCTGCATCCTGAGTTCATTACCTTTAGTCTGAGACAGGGGCCTCGAGGGAGTTTACAATGAGTTGTCAGCGTCCTGCTGCCTTTACCTGGAGGATGAGTGTGATGATAGTGATGGTGATTTCTTCCTCCTCTTTGCTGGGAGAAGCAGGATATTGATGTGTTCTTCTTTTTCTTAGAATATGCTTGGAGGCCATTTTTATATGTTTTTCAACATGTTTTACAAGATGTGTTTTCTTTAGTAGTTGGCCAATATGGTGTGTTTTTGCTTTTAAATGCTTGTTCTTTGTCCTTGTTGTTATCCCTAAAACAGTTGTTGCTTGGGTCCAACCTTTACAGTACAGTTAAGAGCCACAGGTGAGCTGCTGAGAAGGTGTCTGCGGTATCCTCCTCTGCCTGCACCTGCAGGGTATCTGCTGTCAGCCCGTGCCTGTACTACTTTATGCTGCATCCGTATCCTGTGGTCATAGGTAGTTCTTTCTTGCACAGTTTAGCTAGCTGACATTCCTCTATATCTCAAAACTGTTAACAAGAGGTGGTACACCACACATCTATGCAAATCTAAGCAAAACTAAAGCAAATTAGGTGGTAATCAGCTGGTCACTAGACAATTGTTGTTGCAGCTAAATGAGCTAAAAGAACGCTCCAAGCAAGTGAAGTCCAGACAAAGCCTGAGAACTGTGAGGCTTTTGTTATCGGCTTCATATTAAGCCTGTGGCCTGTTACTAGCAATGACCATGCTGTATGTATTGGGCTACAGGCTGCTATTACTAGTAGAAAGATTGTTGATCAGAAGGGGGTGTAGATTCGTAGGACTGAGGAAGAATGTCCAGCTGAGTTACACTGTTACCTCACTGAGGCAGGAGAAAGCAAAGAGGAACCCAGAAAAATTATGTGGTGCACGAATGGTTCTGCATGTACCCCTTTTTTCTATGGAATGTTAATCTGATGTGAAGTAATTCTGGTGGAGAATTGACTGCCCAGTTACTATAGAGAGAGAAGACTGTGACCCACCTGTTAATAACAGATCCTATGTATTCTTTTCTTTTGTAGGCACAGAGTATGTCCTGTAATCTCTTCTTGCAGGATGATTTTCCTTAATGCTATTTTTATTTCAGCCTGGCTTTAAGTTGTATAGAGTAGAAGGAATGTAAAGCTTTCTTCCGGAGTCTGCTGGCTCTTGAAAGTTAACACTTTAATATGCTTTCACCACAGGGGTTTTACATGTAATTTAAAATTGTCAGCACAACTATTCAACCTTTTTTTTTTTTTAAAGCCAGACATATCCAGCCAATACACTTGATTTCAAACTCTAAACTGCCTTTCTGAATGTTCAAAGCACTAGCTGTGTCTTTTCAAGTCACTGAAAGTAACACTGCCTGCTTGTTTTATACTTCCTGCTGCAGAAAAAAAAAGTGTTATAAAAATTAAAAAAAAAAAAAAAGGTTAAAAAGTAAACTAAAGTTTATTTTCATAAAATTTCTTTGTTTTGTTAATGTTTGATTGTTTTTTCCTTGTGCTTAATTGCAAATCCATATTCAGGCTGAATTCTGGAAAACCTTAGTTTTTATTGTTCAGTATGGAAAGCCTCAATTAACATAGTAAAGTTAGTATTGCATAAAATAAAACCTACATTAGTTTGTAGAGTAATTGATTTAGACTGTTTAACTTCTGTGTAGCTAAAACTCTTGTATTCTATTGATACAGTGTTGTGCTTATTCATAGTTGATCTGAACATATGGCTGACACACTTTTTTGTGACAGATATTAACTTATGTAAATTAGGAAAATGGAGATACTGCATTTATATTTAGACTTAGAATTCTGTAATGTCCAACATAAATAGCTTTGTAATGCCTTTCTCTTCTTTTTTTTATTCTTTTTTTTCCTAGTTACGGCAACCTCCTGTTAAACGTTTGCGGCTAAGAGGGGATTGGTCAGATACTGGACCTAGAGCAAGGCCTGAGAGTGAGCGAGAAAGAGATGGTAAAGTGTTTGCAGTTGGAGGGGGGCTGTTGTCTTTGCTTGTGTGTTTTGGTTTAGTTGGCTTTTTGGTTGGTTTTTTGTTTGGGTTTTATTTTCCAGTTTTTCTTAAGTCTTCCTAAATATGTAAGTGCTTCAGATTAAACTGTCCATGTTTTAAGAATCAGCCAGGTCTTAAGATGGTTTTCTTAGATGGTTTTCTTAGAATTTAACGTGGAACTACTGTTCTGCAGTGATTTTTAAAAATCTCTAAATTGAAAATATTCTTACCAGAAAAATTATGTTGCTTCAATTAGGCTGATGTTAATCGAGGGGAACTTACTTCATTGGTCATGTAGTAACACAAATACATATTTCCCTTTTTGTAGTCAAGCCTCATACGCAATCAAAGTTACAAATGAAATGCTCTGTAAGGGTTACATTAGGGGACTGGAATACAAAGCAATAGGATTCTAACATTGTATCTTTCACTTTTTTTATAAAACACATGTGGCCACTAAACTTTTATGCTTATATTTTCTTGTTTATAATATATTACTCAATTACTTGAGGTTTCAGTAGATCGAGTATTTTCAAAGCTATGCTTTAGTGTCAGAAAATGAGATACCAAAGCAGGGCAGGGGATGCTTTGTCACTCATCTTACTCTTCATCTAATGATGTGTTGCTGTTTAAAACTGACAGGTTGTGGGGGTACAAGTATTTGTTCTAGTTCCCTTAAATCTGTCTCCCTTTTCTGCCTACCGTTTCCCTTTCCAGATTTTCTGTGTTGGTTTTCTCATCTTCCCGATTCCCCAAACTGGAATAGAAGTGTCTAGCTGTATCAGACTAATGGTCCATGTAGAGTAGGATTCTGTGTCCAGCACAGGCCATAGGAGATGCTGTTTAGGGAGAGAACATGAGCTTGTCCTCTTACCTTAGTCTCTTGTCTTTGTTGCTCCCCCAGTATTTGGAATTACTGGATTAGAAACGTTAGAGGGTACATTCCCATCTGTTCCTTTAGAATCTGCATATGTTTCTATTGCACGTGAGTTTCTGTAATCCTTTTTTGAACCTGCTGATAATATTTCCTATGGCAAAAAATTCCAGAAGTTCAGTGCCTACTGTGTAAAGGAATACTTTCTTTTAAACTGCTCTCTTAGTTTCATCATGTGCCTTCTTTTTTTAATATCACAGGATTTGATTATTAACAGTTTCACATTCTGCTTACTTGGTGGTTTCATTCCACAGACCTTATTTGAATACCTCCTCATATGGGGGACACTTTTGCTGTCATGTTTATTGCAGGTTTTTCCCATCAAAATTAGTTGTGGCTTTGCCTTTGCGCAAAGTTACTTTTTATCTAAATTCTTTTTCAACTAAGTATCTTCAGCGTCCTTCTAGCTGTCATTTCCCCATAATATCAAGTAAATCAGCTGGGGAGAAAATAAAGCCTGAGAAAAGGACTCCTCCGGTATAGACGTTGGCTAGATTTTTATTTTCTCAAAACAAAGCTTCAGTATCTTTACTGTGCATTATTTGATGGAACTGTATAGTGACTGAGAGAGAGTAGCTATATTGCATTAGTTAGGCATGTGGTGACCTATGACTTATTTTCCTGTTAGCTGTTCATTGTCCTCTTCCCATCATTAACCACTCTTTGTCTGTTTTCTTCAGCTGTTGTATTCCATTTTTTGTGGTTTAAGTGTCTGAGGTCAGAGTTCCTCTGCCTGGAGCAGGGGGTACAGGACCTGGGGTACAGGAAGGGTCAGAGACCTGCACTGTGGAAATGAGGATAGACAAGGGCATTGGGGTCCGACTGAGGGGCATTGTTGTTTGGGGGGGTTGTGGGTTGGTGTGTTCCCCTTCCCTTATCCATTCCCAACGTCTTTTAAACTCAAGCAAATAATCTAAAAGCAAGGTCTAGTGATGATATATTCAAGCTATAGCCCCACAGTGAAGATTATATGCAGTCCTGAAAGATAATGAGTTGCTCCAGATACTTGATGAGTCTTTCAGCTTTTATAATATCTGTGTGGTAGCAGCACCGATCTTGGAGAGGCATATTCTCACTGTACATGTTCTTCTCAAGTATGCTCTAGAATCTTTCGGCTTTTGTATGCAGGGTATTAAAGTATTTTTCACATATGTATTTTGATAAGTGATTGTACTTTGCAGGGATTCTATTTCTTAAGGTCTTCAATTACAAAACTCTTCCAAAAGTTGCTTAAACACCGCATGCTTCCAAAGTGGTTAAGGGGCCAGCAGAAGCTCTTACTTCAGTATGAGTGGAATGGTCCAGTCCAGTGGAATGGTCTTCTATTGGAAGATGCCAATGTGTTTTTAAAAAAAAAAAACAACCCCACAAAACAGAAAAACCCAAAACACCCCACACCGTATTTCACAGAATACAAAAAACACTTAAAGATTCAAATAGTCTATTTCAGCCCTTTACAAATGGAATTTTTCCTATCTCCTCTTTTGAAATAGATTTTGTTTCATATGTAATAAAACCAGAAATAAAATGAGAAGAAAATGTTTTGAGTTATGTTGAAAGAAAGTATGTCAAAGATTTTGCTCCTTGAGAGTCTTTGCAATCCTGACACTTGATCCAAAACATGAAAATGAAAAACTCTAAAAGAACTCTGCTGTTTAGATGTTCCTCATAAGCACAATTTAATACAAGTCATGAAGAAGCCTTTTGGAAATGCTAAAAACATCGTGTGCTAATTTTATGCTAGTCTTCTTGCTCTTTCATTGTTTAATGATCAAGTTAGTAGTTTTATAATTAGCTGGAAAAACATAAAAATCTAGGCTTTCTTAACTTACTTAACCAGCATTTAAAACTGAATGACGTAAATTTCACAATGTTATGTGTACAAAAGCTCCAGGTAATTGTAAAACAGAAAAGGAGGAGGGACCATTGATTTTTATGTGGTGCCATGTTCAGCTGGCAATTCTTGCTGGACTGTTGTGCTGAAAAAAGGAGATAGTTCAGGGGATTATTAGTTATGTAGCTTACAATGCAGGGGGTTTTTATTGGAAGAAGAAATGGGGGAAAAATGAACACTTTTGTAAACTTGTAGATAAAACTTTATCATTACTTACTTTACAGGGGAGCAAAGTCCTAATGTCTCTCTAATGCAGAGGATGTCAGACATGCTGTCAAGGTGGTTTGAAGAAGCTAGTGAAGTTGCACAAAGCAATCGAGGACGAGGAAGATCACGGTCCAGAGGTGATTTCTCTCTTTTCAAGAATAATGATTACAACAGAAAGTATGTTTATACTGGACAGAAAGTGTGTTTATACTGGCTGTACAGGCCTTGAAAATCAGCCTTTCTGAGGTGTAAACTAAAAAGTTTTTAGTGCACTCTGAAGAACTGAGCACACTTGTTTGCTGTATGAATGGTGATGGAAAGGGTTTTTGAGACAGAGTAAGTTTACCTTTGGGCTCTTGTTTCTCTTGCTTTTTTTTCTTTTTTTTTCATTTTTAATCAAAGGTGGGACTAATCGGACAGATGCTCCTGCTACTAATAACGTGCCACCTAGTGCAGAATCAGAAACTGCAATGGAAGTAGATGGTTCTGAACAACTTCCATCATCTTCCTCTTCTACAATGTCAGCCCAAGCTCCTTCAACATCATCTTCAACAGAAAGTCCCCCTTCAACTTCCTTATTGTCCTCTCCTGATAATGAACAAAGGCCTTCTCTAGGGGCCTCAGCTCAACCTGTACTCCATCAATCTGGTGAGAAGAAATCCATCTTGTCATTGTTTATGAAAAATGCTTTCAATAAGAAACAACTATTTTAGGATATTTTGGGTAATTGATCTCAATCTGTTTTTCTTTCTTGCACACCTTAATGAGACTAGGTATTTTATAATTACCAAGTGACTGCAACTGTGGTTTAAAGAAAGAGTAAAACCATCAACTGTATATGTTTGAAAAAGGAATCTCAAAGGGGTTAACCAGTATTGTCTTTTGAAGTAGAAATAAAAAAATATTGCTTGGTTTTTCTAAACTTATTGTTCTCTTTATGGAGTATAAGTAACATCATGTCTTCTTCAACTGTGATTTGGCTGTAGCAGTATCAGTGCAATGAACAGCAGAACCTATGACTGTTATGATCAGAGGAAGTAGAGAATGTCTCCTTCAGTAGGAATCTACATCCTCAACATTTCAGAGTCAGCAATGTTATTTTTTTGCATCTCAAAAGTATCTGGATAGACAGGGCTCCCCTTGCATGATATTCCATTGTTAGCTAATAAATTATACTACATATTGACTTTTAAGTTTGTAAGTCTTGTAGAGACTCATCTGTATTTAATGCAGACTTACATTCTTACTGTGGGGGAAAAAGAAGAAAGTATATTCCACTGTCAATGTCAGAAACTTATTTGGGTAGTAAACAAGCATCTTATGCTTTGTCTTGCCCTTTTCCATCTCTATTCAGGAAAAGATGCCACAGCCTTTAGAGTTAAATATTTGCACGAGAGTTTATTTTTACTTTTTTAAAGTGAGTTTCTAGGCCTCACAGTTGTGGTGGAAAGGCTGACGTGATCCAAAACACCTACAGGTTCAGACTCGATTATTTTAAAATCCCGTGATTTTTGTATAAATTCACCTTTTGTCTTGTACCAATTCTGTTGTAAAAAATCAAGGTCTTTGTCTTTGGAAAAGATGACTGATAGCATCTTCAGGCCCTAAACTGGATGTTCTGGAGTAAAGGAGAGATGGGAATTTCCCAGGGGAAAGTGTGCCATTCAGCGTACTGTGGCTGCTGCAGCCAAAATCTTTGGGACAAGTGAGAAATGATTAGGCATCTGAAAGACAGGGAAGCTAAAGACATCAGTTGAAATGCATTAAATGTATCATTCTCGCCCTTTCAAACCTTGCAACTAGTCTGATACTTATTTAGAGGAAATAAATAGTGAGCAGAAGCATGAAATACACACAGTCCGGATACTATTTCTAGAATAAGTGAATGCTAGAAAATTTATTTAGTAGTAGAGGCTTTTAGTCCCTTATGTTTTTTATTAGCATTGGTGTCAGTTCGCTGCAATCTCAAGTTTTTTCACGATACATACACAAAAAATTGATGAAGGGATCTACTCTAATTCGGTGTAACCCAATTTAGCCACTGTCTTTGGTACGGAGGGATAACCACCAAAGAACACACGTACCATTACCAAGCGTTCATTTTGATCTATTTATTTATTTTTTAAAGTATATGGTATATTCTGGAGCTTACACTGGCCAGGGAGAGTATGTCCCACATTAAAAATAATTGCTTCAAGCTATGTCATTGTAACTTTGTGGACTGCATAATGATAATACACTAGAGAGCATTTCTGGAATTATGATGCATTTTCTACCCTGCATTTTAAAGAATGCTGACTAGAAGAAGTGTGTTCCTCTTTTTCTCTGAATTTCTAAGTAAAAGTTTATTCTGCTAGCATGAAGCTGAAGTTGTTATTTCTTAATACAGCTCTTCTCTAAGAGCATTTCCTCTTTCCCAGTGTTTATTTCAGACTTAAGATTCTCCATATATTCAGTTTTGAAAGGGGTAGTGGTGGTTGTTTTGTTGACAGACAGTGGATACTTTCTAATTTACTGTATAATGTTTGATAGGTTCTTTGACTACACCTAAACATGGTGTCAGATTGGCTGCTGATTCTTCCAAAAAAACCCAAAAAGTCACCATGACCCCCCACCAAACACCAAATGCACAGAAACAAACAAACAAAACTTTATCTAGTATTCTTTATTTCCGTATGCAGATTTTAGTGTTAGGACCTGGTGTCATCTTTAAATTGTCTACAGGACTCCTGCAGAAGTAAACTTAATAGCACTATATGTTTGCACACCTAGTAAGCATCTTGTCTAGTTTGCACTGCTTTTAAAACACTTAAGTTACTGTAAAACAAGCCTTTGGGTAACAGAGCAAGTTCAGGGAGAGGGGAAGATCCTGGGCAGAGGGAGCAGGTCGTGGCAGAGCAGTAGCAGTGGGTTTATGAATGGTAGGCTTGAATGTGAATTTCCATTTTGCAATGTTTGTATACTTACGTAACCCATGACTGTACTCAGTTATGAGATTTTTATTTACTCACAATCTCTAGTCTATAAATGTGAAAACACTGCACTCTGCATCAAGAACAGGATTCCCTGAGTTTGTTTGGCTGCACTTAGACGTGAATAAAACCTGCTGCTTTTTGGGGTGACAGGAATAAGGAAAATGATAATAGGAATAGTAGTTTAAATACAGTGGGGTTGAGTAGGAAGGCCAAGTAGAGGTGTATTGTAAAAGATGGGTGACTGGGGAAGCATTTTGGAAAATGAAAGAAGGAAAGCGAGAGGCTTTCAGCCATCATTTTGCGTAAAGTGGTGGTAGATTAAGTTTGAATATTGTAACAAAGAGTTAGCAAATGAAGAATATGATTTCGGGTAATGACTTATTTAGAATTGGAGCATGAATTCATACTGCAGAATGGAACAGACTTATAAACAGCTTTCCATAAATAATTTCAACATTTTTCTGTACTGAACACAGGCGCTGGTAGTAATCCTGTATTTGAAATAGTAGTAACTTTGCATATGTATTATAATTCAAATATATTGTTGGTATGATGTTCCAGAAAATATGCCATGTGGCGAGCATTTTAGTTCCTACATCTGAATTACTTACTCCATCTCTTAATGTTTTAAAAAAGTACATGTTCAAAATAGAGTCAGTACAAAAGTGGTTCAGTGCTGGAGCTTGTTGGGGTAAGTCTCTTTATCAGAATGTATATTCTAGAAGAATACAGTTGGAACATTTGAGTAAGTTGCAAATAATCAACAAGATTAGTGCAAAATCTCAGTATCCTGTTCTTGTCAGTACATTTGAATAAGTTTTTTTTAAATAATGAAGACAGAACAATTGCTGGAGACTTTCATGCTCGTCACTAAGGAAAAAAATAACAAATTTATTTTCTTGCCCTTCTTGGCTCATTCAGTGGAAACCATTAATTCATTTTTACATTAGTTTTAAGATGCTTTGGTTTTAAACCATGAATAAACATCAGATACAACAAACTGTAAAATATAATAATGCTTTTTTCCCCATATATAATATTCCAGATACACATTGGTACCATTGGGGGGGGGGGGGGTAGGGGGGCAATTGACTAATTAGGACAAAGCTTAGTCTTAAGAAGTTTTCTGATATACGGTAACTTTGCTTTTAAATGTTGAATGGGAAAGTGGCACTAGTTGGGTTTTTGTCTTTCCATTTCTATTTCCTCACTCCATTTGCTGGCAAAATAAACATTTGCTTAGAGATTCTGAAATGTCTTAAAAGGTGTTGTCATTGAACATACTCAGGATAGTCGTTATCTCTTTACATTTTTAATTGTAGTTCTTGTTACATCTTAAGTTGTAGCTGTCTTTGCACAGAGTGGAACTGAATCAGCAGCAACTACTGAAAACTGCAATTTTAGACATCATTGAAATTTCCTTAAAAGCATTTTCTAGACTGTTTGGAGTTCTAATTTCCATAAATATTCATAGCAAATCTCTTTGATGCCATATTCCTTTTAGGAAGTATATCTTTTTCTTTCTTTTTATACCTCATCAGCCATAAACTGGCAGGATGTATTTCTCAGAAGTGGTATTAGACTGAGGACATTAGAGCTCATGACTATTCGATATTAACTGGTGCCTGCCACTAATTTTTGAGTGATTGGATTCTGTCTTTGGGTTTGTTTCTTTTTATGAAAGAAAACTTGAAGTTTGCTGGCTTCACTGAGTGAATAAGGGTTACAGAATATTTGTAAAGCTTTTGCTTGGATGAAAGCTTACATGCCAATGTAATGCTCTCTAGTATTTTAACATTTCATAGTACTGATTTTTTTTTTTTCATTGCAGATTTCCTCATATCTACAAAATACTCCAGAGTGCCCTTGATATAAATACTTTCAGGATGAGTCTAGGCTAGCACTTTATAGCAGAACTAGCTAGAGCATTTGATGTGAATATTTGAGTCTGAATTAGCTTCTCTACCCTAGTATGTTACAGTTGAGAGTAGTTCAGCAGTGATGCAGGTCAATGTTGTGCTTGAGCTATTGCTAATAAAGACACAATGTGTGTTGTATAAAGAGAAGCACTTTCTATACAGCACTTGTGTAAGTGGAGGAAATCTGCAAAGAGCATGGAAAGAATAAAAAGTTACTTGGGACACCTAGTTTTATAGCAGTTTGCAAAAAATACTGTTCATCAGACAGTGGACTGGTACATACCAAAATGGTATAACTAACAAATGAATAAAGACAAAATGATTAAAAGAGTGACGTCTCTAAAGATGGTACTGAAAGAATAGTCTGTTAAGAGAATGATACTAAGAATTGTTCATGATCCAATAAATTACTTTCTCTGTAGAACCACTTAACAGTGCTTTCAGACTTTGAATCCTCACCGGCTAGGAGTGTCCGAAATAAAAAATGAGTTCATAGTAAAGTGTACTTTTTGGTTAGATGCTGTTCTGCACCTATTTCCATAGTCCCAGTTTACTTTTTTCACACGTTTGTTTTGATCAAAATTGTGCTAATTTTTTTTTTTCTCACATCAGGAAGCTATTGCATTCATTTTGAAAACTAACCAGTAGGCCACAGTTGCATAATTTTTACACCACGAATATTGTCATTTGTTATATGTATTAGGAACATGAAAATGAATACTTCTGTTGTTTGCTTTGTTTTGAATTGGTCAGGATCTATCTATTTTCATTACATAATTCTTTGTTAAATGGTTTAAGTGTTGGAGATGGGGAGGGGAGCATATTGTGTGACATGAATCCTGAACTTTTAAGTCCTGCTATTCATGCATTTAGGAAGAGAAAAACAATTTCAATATTTTCTTTTATAATTTCTGAATGTTAGTAAATTTATTTACATAATTTTTTCGCTGTAATTACGCTTAGTATCTGTTGCTTCTCTCTTTGGTCAGTCCCCCTACCCCTCCTCCCTGTTCTGTATGTTGTATGTTCAATGCTTCTCTCTTTTACATACTTTTTCTTTTTTCCCCCCCTCCTCCCTGTTTGTCAGAGTTAATGGGACCTGAGTTAGCTATAATCCGTAGGGGTCTACAGCGACTGAGGCTTAAGAAGGCAGAACAACAGAGACAGCGAGAGCTAGCTGAGGGTTCAGCGCCACAGTCGTCCTCCTCTGATCAGTCCTCCTCTAAGGGCTCCTCACAGGACCCTCAGACATCAGGTTGTCATTTGTCAAGGTTTCTTAAGCAGCTAACGTAGTTATAGTTTGTGCTGCTGTTGTTTGCTGAGATGCTTCTCTTCCAGAACAAGACAGTTAATGCATTTGCTGCTTGTCTTACTTTGCATGTGGTGGTGTTTATCATCACATGGTTAGGGAAAGAGTAATATTGACAGTTTTCATTTATCTAACATGTTTGGATTATATAGCTAAATGAATACTATATGGAGAAAGTTTCCTAGGTGCATGGTATCAGGTGTGTGCAATGTTAGAGCAGTTGAGCAAGAAATTGCTGTGTCCTGAATAGAGTAAGGTACTTACACACTTGAAATTGCATTTCGGTGTTAATTGTATCCGATAGTAACATTTAAGACTTGGCTTTGGCTTAGCATATGTTCTAAACCAGGGTAAGAATTCAGTAAAACAGAATTTTGGCACTCTTAAATGCTATGGTTTTACAGTGAGTGTAGTGAAAATAAATACTTGTAACAAGCCGAAGTCCCGAGATATGCTCTCCTTTTTTGAACAGAGTGACTTTTCATTTCACCATCCTCTTTCTCTTGTCTTATTGAGATTAAAAATTATTACAAGAAAGCCTTGGAGATGTTTATAATAAAAAGAGACATATTTGAGAAAGTTAGGGTAGAAGCATGCATATCAATAAAGAGGTAAACCCTAAAGCATAAACTTGAAGCAAACTTTGTCATGGCACCATGTAAAAATGAGTGAGCTGCATGCTGTGTGAAAAATCAGCATATTTTGTGTTGAGAAGTAATGTCTAGCAGTGTTCCTTCTATGGATAAATTCTGTGACAGTTGAGATGTGGCTAAATTGCTTATAAGGATTATGTCATACATTCACAGCTTGACTTGCTACAGTTCAATCTATTCGTCTATCTAGAGCCTTACAGAACAAGTTGATGTAACAGTGGCTAGTGCTCTAGTTACAATATGTAATTACTGAATTTTGAATAACTTCCTACACTAGAAAATTCTACAGTGAATTTTCAGAATGTTTGGAAACCAATAAATTCTGGAGGGCTGTGTGCTTATCCTAGGGATGGTGGCCATAGATGCCTGTTACCTGTAGGAGGAGAACAAGAAAAACAATGGTAGCAGTGTTCTTGTAGGTGGCTGCAGTTTCCTGCCAGGAAAAAAAAAAAACCACCAATTTTTTTTCAGCAAACTGAACATCAGAATTTATTAACTCAAAGTTATGTGTTGATAGAGACAAAACCATAACTAACATTTACATAGAGACAAAACCATAACTAACTAACTTGATCTTCTGTTTTCTTTTTGGAATGACTTAAAAAAAAATTTTTTTTACTAAATTGTTTCTCATTGAATTGAAGTTGGAAAAAAAGTTCGGTTACAACCATATCTGTAGAATTTTCACCTGGAAGTATATCTGTGGATATTTTAGAGCCTCTGAAGTATGTGTTGGTCTGGGTTTCACTTGATACTGTCTCACCCATCTCTTTCTTAATGCTCCTTCAAGGATGCAGTGTAATTCTTTACTTCCAGTTGCTTGTGGGTCAACATACTGTAGGATCCATACTGACACAAATTTGAAGCTTTAAGCTGAATAATTGCTTTGACTGGGAGTCAGAGATGTATTGTAGTTAGCTTGGATCCCTCATCACTGCCTCTTAGAGTTTTGAGTTCCCACATGCTTCAAATTTTAAGGGAACTAATGGGAAGGTCCAATCGTTTTGTTTGGGATCACCAGGGAACCACAGAACACATACATAGCCTTGGAGGAAACTAGTATTCAAATATTTACCTAATTTTTTGTGTGATGACAATGAATTTGCAAATTTAACCATTTTACTTTATTAAGTAATTGCTTTGAAAGATAGAGTCACTTAGCGCTATGGAAACATTTATTTCTGGGGAGAGGAAGGGGAAACAGTTTTACTACCTGACCTCCAACTCATTAGGATGTGTATCTTTTTCCTGTTTGGCCTGATTGGTGGAATTTGTTACCTTCAGCATTATAGACAGTGGAAGATTTAAAATGAGGAATTAAAATTTAAATATTTAATGTGTTCAGTCAATTATTCCTCAAGAAATTTGATAAAAGATTACACTACCTTTTCCTTTCTACTTGTATGTGTAAATATAAGAAATTCCTGTTTTGCTTCATCAGCCTCTTCATTGTATTCCTCCTTTCCCTATTATGGGAGGGAACAAATGAAACTCATTTCTTCCGACTGAGGAATCCAGATCACCTGTGCATTGTCTATTTACTTTTTAAGTTTCCTGCACTCTGGGCATGGAAATATTCTCTGTATTTGCTCATTTCTTTTTATGCAAGTTACTTTGTTTTGTTCCCTTTTTCTGACCTCCCAAGACTTATTTTTGGAAGATGTGTATCTGAAATCTATGCCTTTGGAAAACCAGAGCTGCAGATTTTTGGTCTCTTGCTTTTCCATAGAGACAATTGTTTTCCCAACCCTGTGGTAAGTTGACATCTCAGAAATGTGGTAGGAGAAAAAGATGATCTTAGTTTGAGGGTTTTTTCAATAATAAATTCCCAAACAGAGACAATATCTATTTTTTTTTTTTCTGCAAGGCTGTCTTTGGTGCTCTGTCTTGAGGCAGATATTCAGTTTTCAGGCATGTACTAGTTGTAAATTTTCAAACAAAAAATTACACCCCAAAATGTGTCTGCCACTATGTGAAATGGTGTCATAGCCTCTGGCCCAGGGCTGCAAGTTCTCAATCCCTACTCTGGCAAAACTTGTATTTACACTTGCAATTTTTTGGGGAATTCAGTGGGAGACTAAGACCATTTCTTCTGACCTGTATTTCATTCTTAATCCTTATCTTTGCAATCACAGAAGCTCAATTATAGCTGTAGACACAGGCTGGAGGAAAAAATACTCCAGCCATGTAAGAAATTACCAGTAGAAAATGTCAAGAGCTGAAAGCTTTTACAGGTTTAATAGAAAATTAGACCGAATGGTAGTTATTTTGTCTCCTAGTGTAAGGTCTTGTAATAGTTACATGAGGATTTGTAAGCTGTATCTGTAATAGTTAACCTTCACTATTTAGAAAAACTATGGTCAAAAGTTTATGTTGTTGTTGAATGTGAAAGTGAGTTAACTGAGTAAATTAGATTCACAGTGGGCTGATTTGACATTGAGGACAAAGATGCTTCATCCTTAGATGGCAAAGGGACTTCGTTTTAGTAGATACCTCTCGTAAGTATTGTGTAAATTTGGCAGTTTTAGAAGCAGTATGTATCAGGTCTATTTTGTCTTCAAGCCTTTGCTTAGGTTTGATAGCTGTTTTATTTAATTAGGGAACTATGTTAAGTTGTTTCTTTTATTTTATTATATACTTTCTCCAACAAAGCCTAGCTTTGACTTATATTTTTGTGGCATTTCATAACATTTAGATCCTGTGCAGTATTTAAACAGCAGCATTATATGTGCTATATGCAAACTACAAAGAAAGCAAACCTTTTTAACCTATTGTTATTGGTGCTCTGCCCAGTGCTGATATGTGGTGTATGCATTGCCATTACCTCTTTTTGAGAACTTTAAGTGAATTGAATGCAATTTGAGAAGCTACAGAAACATGAACCAGCAGATCTTGAAGTGAAAAAGAAAAAATAAATTGGTATTATAGATCAGTGTGCATCAGGGGTTCCTGTAGCAGTCAGTGTGCATAATCTTACCCACAAATACTGAAGTAATGTGAACCTTTCTTTTTTGAGGAAAAATTAATTTGATTTACACTGCATTTATTGTGGAATAAAGAGATATACATGTACGTGCTGACATATTGCAGAACCTGTGATGCACATTGACTTGATTTTTTTTTTTAAACTTTGGTTGTTTCAAAAGGCTATATGGTCAGCGTTTTTAAAGCGGAACAAATTGGACCTTCATTTCTGTGTTAAAGCTTTCTGCGAAGAACAAGGAAATGGTTGCAGTTTTTATTACTAGATCCTTGCATTCTCTGTAAACACCCAGATGTAGAAATGTGTCTATTTGAAGTCCAAAATATGTAGCTGAGAGCTTATTCACTGTGCAAAGCAATTATTCCTAGTTATTAAAACAAGTATTTAATGTCTTAGATTAAGGTCCACTCTATGTACCATGTTCAGGACTTTAAAAACAGGTCTCGCTGCTTCAGGCTTGACGCTCGCATTGGAGCTGGTTTTACAGTGATATAAGGAGGAAATTTTTTTAAACAAGAACAATAGAGGTGGCATGCTAATATTTTGATGAAGTCAGGTGCTGATTGTCCAACCTATAGAAAGATCCTTCAGCATATAACTGACTTTAAAATTATCTTCTATTTTCTGTTTGAGGTTCCCCAAATTTATGAATCTCCAGTTCCCTCTTTAAATGGTGTTCCAGTTTAGAATGTACTGGTGACATTACAACCAGTGATGAACTGCATTGGGATGTAGACCCAGCCTGTGAAGGCTCAGGTAAGAGTTTGGATTTTTGTTTGTTTTTTTAACTATATGGCACAGTTTTGGTAATACTTTTTTCAAAAGCTTTATCAGAAATGATGAAAGTACTTTTTCAGAACTCTTACAAAACAAAGCCATATATTAAAAAAAGAGGCATTTACCTGAACTTCTCCAGGCTGGTTTTATGGTCGTGTTTATTTCCCTGCCTGAGGTGTGGGGTTCCAGACTGCAGTGCCACTTCAAGAGGTGCTGGTGATCTGTGGCTTCAGGGGACTTGAAAAAGGAAAAATAAGTGACTTTAAAATAGCTACAAACTGAGTTCTTTTCTTAACCATGTTGACTGGAATATTTAGGATGCTTCCTGTATGTTGTTTAAAAATTCTCATATTACAAGTGAAATGCATTCACAAAGTTGTAAGAAGACATCAAAATAATAGTGAAATACGGGAGGTTTAAGCCTACATTGGCATGGACTACTACCTAGAAAATTTTTCATTTTCACTTACTGTGATTGAATGATGCACATGGTAAAACATACCTGCTTTTTACATACTGTTGTGTAATGTGAGGTCTTAATAAAATTTAGAAGTGCTGATAAGGGTAGTAAATATAATTTCTTATGTTTATAATTAAAATATTTCAGTTCAGTCATATTTCTTCTGTTCATCTTGGTCTGAATTAAAGAGCTGATGAGATTAGCTTTTCCAGCCAAGTGAAATGTTTGGCAGCGTGATACACCTTTTAAAAAGGGACATACAAGCTTATAGAAAGAATTGGAGTGCAAGAACAGAGTGCGACTGAGAATCACTGTCTTCTGTCATTAGGCTTCTCAGCTTTCTGTCCAAGACCTTCCCTCCCTTTAGCACTTTTGATACAAGTTAATCCCAATCAGGGACTTCATAACTGTGAGTAAGTGATCGAAGCCAGCCTGCCCTTGAGAGGCGTACCAATTCCTTTGCTGAGTCAGCTGGAATACAAGTAGATCATCTTATCACATGGTGCATCTTTACACCAGTTTTTTGCTCTGATTTACATTCTAAAAAGTGGATTGCTACTCTATTGAAAAAACTCTGCTGTAAATACTTCTCTTCTAAATGAGAAATTATATGTAAAGGACACTTGAGTTCTGGAAAGTGAAATATATTAATGTTACAAGTCTCAAGAGCCACATCCCATCTAAATCTGGATGACAAATTCTGTAGTCTGGCTTAGGTGTGTTTGGTGCAAGGCGTGGGCATGGCTGAACAAGGGTGGAGACAAAACAGGAGCAATTTTATGTTCCTCAGTTATGGAAATAAAATGTATAAGCTCAGTTACCAAAACAAGCCAGCCTCCAAAACACGCTGAGCTTGCCTCAGACTCCCCTGGTCTCTGTTCTTCACTCCTTCTCCCCTCCCCTACGTGAAGACGAAGGGGGAGTTACACTCCCCCAGTGTAACGAAGGAAAAGACAGTGATTCTTGCGCCAACGGCTGGGAATGAAGTTATCATTTGAGGATATATATTTAAATCATCTTTGTCAATTTAGCAGGTTTTATGGCTGTACTACAGAATAGGTCACGCTGGTGGTTCTGGCCCAAACCTGGAAGTGAGCTTCCTGTAGGCGAGAGTGTATTATTTCATTGCTTTCCTTGTATAGGATTTAAATTTATGTTGAAATTCCTTTAGCATGCTGTGATGTTGGCAGACTATGACTCAGTTTATAAAACAGGGTATTAAATCCTTTTAGCTTAGCATGAATTTGTTTGCAACAGAAGATTAACAAATGGAACCAAGATATGGTAGCTTAGCCAATATCTTTGAAATACTGCACTAATTTATGTCCATCAGCTCATCTTAAGATAATACAGAAGTAAGATCTGATCTTCAGAGGTGACAGTGAAAATACTCACAGAAAATACTGAAGGTTGCATCTGTCACTTGTCTTCACAATGAATGCAGTGCTGGTGATAGTTATTAACTGGTAGTGTCCAGTGGAAAAAAATGCACTTAACTGCTGGGGTTTTTGATTTCTTTTTTAATTTTTTCTTTTTCTGTGATTAGATGAGGATTTTTATAAGACTGACTGGTGTGGTACTGTGATAAACTCATGAAGACATGTTCTCAGTCATCAGATACCACAGAGGTATAGCATCTAGGAATACGGAACTATTGAACCGTCATATGAGTGGGATGTATTTTGGTGCTTTAATGTTTTAAAATCAGTCTATCTACTGTTATATCTGTAAACAGTCTCATCTTTTACATTTTATGCTCATAGGTATAAATATTGAAGATACTGGTATGCCATTGAGTATTTTATGTTGAAGTATAAATATTCTGAAATTTACACTTAGCACATGGTTTGAAATACTGGTGTCATTTGGTAGTTGGAGCAAAGGCTTTAGGAGTCGTGACTCTTCAGTGTTTTTCCTGACATGTTAGAAATTTGAAGAACATAGTAAAATCTTTGGTAATGGACAGGCGTTTTTAATATTAACATGTCAGCAAGCTTCAGGCTGTTCAATGACTACCTAAAGAAATACATAATGATTTGAAACAAGTGGCTTTGCTTCTGTCATGCCTAGAAAATGCAATATGGCTGGCTGCTCATACAACAAACCCAAAGCTTCCTTATGTTGCTGCTTTTTATTTTTTATTTTAAACTAACATATGATCGTGACATTGCTGTGCAGTTCTCTGCTGCTTATGTTTAAGTTGAAATCTCGTTTTTGTTTCAGATTCTCCTTCTTCTGTGGTTAACAAACAGCTTGGATCCATGTCACTTGATGAGCAACAGGGTGCGTGTGACAGGAAATGCGCTATACCCAGCCGTAGTTGATTGCAATGCTTCCTTTTAAAATTGCCTTTCATGATGATAAACAGTCTAAAAATGCTGTTCATCTACATAAAGTAGAATTCTGTAAGCAGATCTGCTGGAAACTCATTAATTATTTAATTCTCAATATGAGTAACAGAATAAGGTTAATTGTTGTTTTCAAAAGCCATCCTATACTCAATTCTTAATGCGTTCGATGTAGGTACAGTAAATGTCTTATGTACGCTACAGACATTTAGAATATTTTTTTTAAATGCAAAGTAAAATTAATTCTTTAAACAGTCTTTTTCTGAATGGTTCTTCTTGGATCAAAGTGCAAATATCAAGATTGAAGTAACTTTTAATCATATAATGCCAAATTAATTTATCTAACACAAGAGAGATGTGCAGCTTTGTTATACTTGCACAGTTTGAGTAACTCAAGAGCACCTATTGCACTTGGGTGCATGTTACCTCTGTAACCCCTTGTCCTACATCCCTTCTGCTAAACAAGTACTAGTGTTTCTCTGTAGATGCCCAATGGGCTGGTGGTGGAAAGAATGCTTGTGAGCTTTCTCTATACCTCTTATTCATCAGTGTTCAAATTGCCAGCAGTGAAGTGGGCCATAGGTGACCCTATTCCAGTCACCTGAACCAATGTCACCTGTAGTGGATATTTATGCCTGAATAATTAATGAGTGATAGATGGTAATTGAAAAATAGATTTCCATAAACTCTGCATTATGCTTACTTCCATATCAAAGCCTCTGCAGAGATGTAATAGCTCAAATCCCACAAATGAGCTGGCTGTTTCATCTTGTTTCACATTCTGAACTAGAATGCCTTTTTGAAATCCCATTTCTGAAAAATAGTCTGTTTGGCAACTGTTGAGATTATGGTTTATTTTAGGATGCCGGAACACTGGGGAAAAAATCAAGCTGTGTTTTATATTGACAGAATGAATTTATTTTGTGGAATTATATTTTGTGATTAAATAGCCTTAAACCTCAGTGTGTAAATTTGCTAATTATTCATGGTGCAGTAGTCTACATCAGGTTTAGCTGGAAAACTTGCTTAGAATTAGTGGCCAAGTTATGATCTCTGTTATGAACTCAGAATAAAGCATTATTTGATGAGAGTAGAAAAAAACTAGCATTAACATAGAAAGTCTGTATGTTTACTAAAGTTCTTACAACTGCAAAAATTTTGGAAAACTGATAAATTATTCCGTGAAGTTGTGAATTAAGCCCATCTGACAACAAAGATAAAACGAGACGTTTTCATCCCAGAAATCAGTTCCCAAATCTGCATCAGATTCTCCTTCAAGCAGGATCAGTAATACACAAACCAGTTTTTAAGGCAACTATTATTAATTGCATAGTTGTAATAGGCGCATAGTGTAATAGGCTTTTAGGAAAAAATTACTAGAAAAATCCCATGTTAAGAAATTACTTGAACTAATGTGAAGAGGTTTTCTCTCATAAAAGCACTCCAGTTTTTTAATATGCAAAAAAAACCCCCAAATACTTTTGTTTATCTAGACTTTATTGGTAGACCAGTGGTCTGATTGTTTTAAGGCAATGTTTTTCTGTTGTGATGGTAAGGATCACCTGAAGAGACACAGAATGTTACTTCTAGTTTGGAAAACTAGGAATTTGGAAAAGGAGGTAATTTATCAGGAAATCTGTTGTTCAAATGATAACCAGAAAGAATAATTTGCTGAGATCCAGTTGGATTTTTGAAGTTAAACTGCTTTAGTTTCACTTCATATTTGAACAGAAATCTCAAAGTATAAGTAGCTAATGAAGGAAGTAATATTAGTTCTTTTTATACAGAAATGCTTTTTCTTTCTTACTCCTATCTTTTCTTAATTTGGTACTGAATCAGCTGTCTTCTGTTGAACCAGACTTTTGTTGGCATTTATGTTTTAAGAGTGTTTCTGGGTTTAAAGATCTTTTGATACTTATTACAAATATAAACATTTATAATGCCATTATTCTGGCAGTCCAGCAGAAGTTATCAGTCATTCCCATCTGTACAAAATGGTTTCAAATGGATTACAATGAACTACACTGGATTTTTTTTTTAATTATTTTTTTTACTATGATTGTAACAATGGAGGGTGGCTGTTAGATTTGTTGCCTTGTAAAGGCAATGTTATGACTGTAAGCTTCTGCCTGAATTGGTATGATTAAGGAGGGAACCTGAAGCCAGAGACCTAGCTCTGTAAACTCTGAAGTGTCAATGTGTGTATGCATCCCATACCATCTTAATGCTGCTTCCTACATACACAGAAGCCATACCAATTACTGATATTTCTAGATATTCGCAAGTTAGTGCAAGGGTTTAGTAATACCTTATGGTGATGTCCATACCAGATTGTTCAGTGCCACATTATAGGTACCTGAGCTGGCTCAGAACAAGCTGGAATGTCAGCTATGGCAGAGTTAGTTCCTCATGAACCGTACTTGTCCATGAACAGTAAGTCCTTGAAACTGTATTGGCATGTGTTGTGTCCCAGCTTTTTAGCTCTGCCTCCCAGTCCCACAAACTGGTTGAGCATTGGTATGCATATAGAGCTTTACAGATAGGTAGTGAGCTCTGCAGGTACAAGCTCAAGAATTTCAGACCTGTGCTTCGCTGTAAGGCACAGGGTGGTCTGTGCTGCCTCCTTTGGTAAAGTGCTGTGCTACATCTAATTAGTGTAGGAATCGTCTAGACAAAGAAATTGTATGCCTTGGGCTATAGATTAGGCTGGTCCAAAGAGTTGGGTGATTTTTTCGGTCTTCCCTTAGACGTCATTGTGCCTTACACTGACAGGTATCAGTGTAACATTGTTCAGTCAGTATTCCTCAGTAGATAAAGGAATATCCACCCTTCCCTCTGAGTTCATCAGCTGCTTCTGATGAATTTTCCTGTGTTAAGCCTTCCCATGGAATTCCTATTTTCTGAAATACACCACTTATTTTCTCCTCTTTGGATCAATTTTTCTCCCTTCAGAAGTAACTCTCTTTGGTTTTCACCCAGAATCTAACCCTATCTTCAGAATGTACGAAGCTGATTTTCTTGTGAGGAAATCATGATTAGTGCTGGATAGGAATTATTTTGAAAGTTTTTCATGCAAAGTCATCTGTCCTCTTCTTGTGGGGTTGCCAATAGACTAGTGAATAGGGCAGCATTTGAGATGTGGGAAACTAGCTTGAAGTTCCTTACAGTGTTCCTCCAATGCAATCTGTAAACCTGTCTTTATTTGCTTACCGCTTCAGAGCTAAGAGCCCCAATCTTTGTGAAGCTGCACTTGCACAGGTTCATTTTCTAAGGGAAACAGTGTGTATGAGGGGTATTGCCTTCAGTTGTGGGGTTTGGTTTTTTGAAAAATAAGGTTATGAATGAAATTTTGTCTTCAGTTTTAAGGGTGGTAGTTTAAAAGTACCTTCCTCCTGTAGGCACCTGGAGAATGGATCATTTCATGGGAGTGTCTGTTCTAAGAGGTTTCCTTACAAAATAAGACTGTAACTTGTTGATAGTATCTTTAAAGTATAATGTGTTTGGCTATAAAATCTAAGTAAAGTTTCAAGGTATTTTTGAGGAATTTGGAATAGAGTTTAGTAAGGTGTTGACAAGCTACAACTTTCTCTTGGAGCAATTACTACCCTACTACAGCTTGCAATCAGATGAATAGCTTTGGCAAAAGCTCTCCCCTAAATCACAGAAGCTGTACAACTTTTCCTCTTCTTCCCTTCATCTTTTTATTGATGTGAAGTAGATCTGGCCTGATGGGATGAACCTAGTAGTGAAAGAACAGTGCTTAATTCTGATCTAGCCAGTCTTTGGCAATCATATTGTTGCTCTTGAAAACAAAGAGTACATGACTTCAGGATTTTACATGGCTTCTCTAAAAGAATGTTCAATTATGTATTAGGCAAAGCTTATTAGCTTTCTTGTCTGACGCTCCCATTCAGCTTTCATTAGCAGTGTAAGTTTAATATAAAATAGTGAACTATACAACTGATTCTGTGCAGTTTATTACCAGATTCTTGTCTCATCTGTCTTTTAAAAAGTTTCTTATTCTTATTAGTGTTGATTTCATGCCCTAAAGCTAGTTTAAAGAAGAAACTGACCTAATTCAAATGGTAGCTCATGTTACTGTAGATTTAAGAAAAAGCTGTTACACAATATGGTTTAACAGCTATCTCTCTCCAGAAATTTGTAAAAATAATTTCTCAGTTAGTCAGTGCCCTCTTTAGATAAGTCTACAGCAATTCTTCCAACTTTTTGAGTGTGAATAAATACGATCATTGCTTCCACAGTAAGCATAGTCAGAGGACAGTCTTTGTGCATCTTGGTTAAATTTTTTGATGTTGAGATTTTAAGACAGGAAACTGCTGTTATAATATGATCTGAGCTTTATTACACAAGCCTAATATTCAATTAGGTTCATCATAGGATAGCAATGTTTGGTTACTTTGGTCATTAATATTAACTAGTTTTGTGCTGAAGCAAATGTTGCATAGCAGTATCAAGTTACAGTATAGTCATTGTTTGGCGGCTGTCTTGGACTATTCAAGGCAATAAGTTGTCTTTCTTTACCTATCTGGGTTCCCGATTCAAAGATATGTATTGTCTGTACCTATTACAAGGAAGGTAAAGATTTCTCCAACTATGTAATTTTTTACTCTTTTAGTGTCCAGCTCCTGATGACTTGTGCAGTCTGGTGGAATGACCAATATTTGTACTTGCTTAGGAAGGGATGCTCAAAGTTTGAACAGACTTTTATACTAAGAGCTGCTTGCTGATAGGTTGCCAAAAAATAGAGAAAGCACCTGTTCAGTTAAGAAAGAACATGTCACTTTTATTCAAAATATCTATATATGCCACTATAAAATATTGTCATACATTTGTTTCTTTTTTTACTCAGTTTATTTCAGGAACTGGAAACCTTGCTTTTGATCAGTTTTATCCTTGCTCCACTCTAACAAGAGTGTAACTGGAACCTTTATTTTAGAGAGGCTATGAGCTTTTCTTTGCATAGAATGAGGCCCATGCCTTATGTATGATTAGGATCATGGTCATAATTGGTTAATTCTCTTTCATATAAAAATGTTTTAATTTTTCTTACAGGGTTTTTGCATTGTGGTTTGGTTTTGGTTTTTTTTATTTCTCTTTAAATATGTATTTCTACATATTCTGAAGTTCTTTGGAGCAGCTGGTCACTGCTTTGATCCTGTGAGTGGTCTTCTGCCTGTCAGCAGTTTAAAAATATGAGCATTGATCATGAGGTTAAATTCTTATGTGCTTTTTCATAGTTCCTATAACTTAACTGTATTTCTTAAAATAAGGATCCTATGGCAGTATAGTAGCCATTACTGTTCTAATAATGGTCTTTTTAGTGGGGCAATTTGTAGGTTTCTGGTTGAATCAAACGTTAGATTTTAATTTATGTTTACCCCCAGATGATCTGAAGCTTTTACTTTATTACAAGTTTCAGTCTGCTGCCAATACTGCAGGCATATCTATAGTCAAATTTCTGTATTCTATAAACCAAAGAAAACATGGCATGGTTTTGTCCAAACAGTCCTGAAATGAAAAGCTCAGCATTCATGAAGAGCAAGACTGCATAGGCTACTTAATGGTCATTTGAGTGATACCTAATACTAACTACACTCTCCCATCTGAGTTCTGAAAGAATGGCACCTCTGTAGTGAGGCTTAATCTGATGGTACTTTCCATTAACTTTTTAGCATTGCCCAAGGCCAATTTCAGTATTAACAGCAATTGTGCCATGCATGTAGATAGATTGTGACCATGAATTTTGCTCAAGGGTGGTGGATGGATATCATTGAGCAGTTCTGTTTTGAAGGACCCCACTGAACATCCTTAAAACTATATACACAGTGGATGTTTGTCAGACTTGCAGTGGTTTTCAATTTGATTCATTTCTGTTGCTTTTAGATATTGTGAATAGTTTGTTTTCCAAGTGTTCCCCGTCTGCTTACAGTTATTATAATATGAAAGGTTTTTTAATCCTGAAGCTCTCAGAACATGAATTTAGAGTGTTTTTATGACAACTAGCTGACAGATTATGGCAGGTCTAAGGATATTGGTAGTTGCTTGGGTTCTAAGTAGGGAAAAAAGTAAAGGGGATGGTGATTTTTCTAGACCACTGATTGTGTCTAGATCTCATAATCTTTTTTTCATGTGTATTTACTGAGGCAAAAAAGACTGAACACCACTTCCAAAACCATTTTATATTCTTATTATTAATATACCTGATAGAAAAGGGATCTGCTTATAAAGGATAATATCGTGTGTACACATACCTATCTGCAATTTTATTTACTTGCATGTTAAAGGACAGCATCTTCTTTGTTTGCTTTTATAACTACAGATAATTTTAGGCCATTTTTAAAGCATTGCAAATTTGATGTGTTTACTCTGAAACTTTTTAACTCTTTGCTTGGGCTGTAAGAGATTTTTAAATAGACATTGTACATGTTACTACCACATTTGGTCTTTGTTAGGATAATTAGATGAATCTTCAGAATGATGACAGCTTTATGTATGTTACTGATGCCCATCCAAACTTATCAACCCCCTATTTACAGAGAGTGATAAGCCACGAACAGGAACAGGTGAACCGGTTTTAAGTTTGCACTACAGTACAGAAGGGACGACTACAAGCACGATAAAACTGGACTTCACTGATGAGTGGTAAGAAGTTAATTTTTTTTTTTGACTGGTTATTGAACAGCACATATCACTAACGCTCATCTAGCATAGATACAGATAAATTATTTTTCTGTATAGTATATGTATATTTTTAGGTGTGTATATAGACAATTTGAAATGGCTGTAGTCCTTAATGCATTCGTAACATAAGACAGTCATACTTTCACATGAAATTTACGCAAGAGTTTTTTTGTGATATTTACTGTGAATCTTTTTAATGCTACCATAGTTTGAAACATGCTATCTTCATCAAACGCTAGCATAATATTAGTGTTCACTAATCTTACTAAAGCAGGGTAGTACAGGGATGGAAAGGTGGTCCAGGGGCTAGCGCTTAAGTTTTACTTCTCTGCTCTGCCAGAATTCTAATATGGTATTCTGCAAATTAGTCTGCCTGTGGCATAGTTCCCAAGTTGTAAAACAGTGAAATTAGTATTTGTGTCTGAGGAGTGTTGATGAATGCATATGGTTAAGATACCAACTTTGTGGACTGCTTAGTATTTCAGTTATGGCATCCTTTTCAGATAATAAAAAAATGCATACTGTCTAACGGGCCTGACTTACTTGGTTTTGTATCAAAGTCTATCACTAGAGCATCTCAGGATCTCCCAAAACAACCACAATCCTTATTTTATCTCCTCTTACTTCTATTCCTTTGCCTATGTTTTCAAAATTATTGTAGAAGACAGGAAGTAGAAGTGCTTGCTGGCGTTTGTTACTGGGGGAGAAAACCCCCACCACATTTAGCTACTCTTTAGTGCTGTGGCTTTAGACATAAAACATACGCTTTGCCCATAGCAGTTTGGAAACTTTAAACAGTGATCTGTGTGTTGTCATAAGAATAAGGATTTTGCCCATGTGAATCTGAAATATTGTGACAGTTAGGTTCAACCGATCTATCAGACTGTATTTCTGTTTAGAGTCCAAATCCAGCAAGCTTTGAAACAATTAGTTTTGCTGTAATGCTTTTCAATAATTCTGCATTTAGTTTTGTAGTCATCTTTGTTTAATGTTTTAGGATAGGCAAATTTCACAAGAAGAATAAAGCATTAGCAAACGTCTTGTCCATTTGCTCTAGTGGGTTTTTTAATGTAATACTAAAATATTACTACCACTGTATTACAGAAAACAAATTTTATTAAACAACATTAATGCTATGTTTCTGTGTTTGTTTTAAAACAAAATTTGAAAAATGTATTTTACACTTCAAACAGTTAATGATTAAGTTATCCTTAAGATGCAAAATGTGAATGAACAACTACCTCAAAACCAATGTTAAGAAAAAGTAGAGTGTACAGGGAATGGAGATGAGGATTCGGAAAATTACCCGTTACAAAAATCTGTAATTGGGGAAGTAAAGACTAAGTGAAAACTACTAGAAGTTAACTTCACGTATATATTCTGACTAATAGCAAGTGTTTTAACAAATCTTTTGGGCCAAGGGTAGCACCATGTGAATGACAAACATCAAATATAATACCAAAGGAGAATGAAGGACTAAACATCATGATCTTTTAAGACTAGTGGTAGCAATATTCAAGGCTTTAGAACTGTTCTGATAGAAAGACATGTTAAAAAAAGCAGTACATGGGAAATAAACCAAAATTATGGGAACTAGAATGTGCATGATCCAATACCTTTTTTTTTTTTGACAGAATAATGGGTTCTAGAAACATACATGGTGTAATAGAGAGAAACTGTCTGGATTTCCAGAAAATATTTGATACTTTGCCACATGTTGAACTTCTGTGTTCAAGGTGGGACAGATAGATCAATAAAGAAACTGAACATGGTGGTAAGCTAACTTAATGGAGCTTTTGTAGGGGATAGTGTAGTGTGGGTATTGAGAGGAAGAAGCATTTCCTAGCAGGGCAAAGTTGCAAGGCATTGTCAGTTCAGAGGCTAACTAAAAACATTGTGCCGAAGAATGGAATAATAGAAGTAGGATACAATTCCATATAACAAAATGATGCAGTTGAGGACAAATAACAAAACCTAATCTGAAAGTTAGGGGTGTTGTGAACATGAAATGGAGGAAGGCATGGACCTACCAGTCACTTCATTCCTAATATACTGCAGCTACTAGAAAGGCATGTCCTAGATGTCGCCAGCTGGGATACTTCAGCCAAGGATGGGAATTACTGGTGCTGCTGCTCAACTCTGCTTTGCTTTGTGACTTAGAATGCTGTGTGCAATCCATGTCATGCTTTTGAGAAAACGGATTCAAATTGGCAGAGGTTCAAAGAAGGGTTATGCGGAGAACTGGGGAAACAGAAAACCTGCTATGGAAGCAGCTAGTAGGGCTTAATGTAACGAAAGCACAGGGTGTTATTTTTGGTCTCTCAAAAACACCCTTTTCATGTAACTGCTGGTGTGAAAAATAACATTGAAGTGAAGATTAAAGCAGAGTAATGCATGAATGTAAATTAGCATTGAGTGTTGAGCTAGAAAGTAGATTCCTAAGAGTCAAAAAAAAAAACCTTAGTGCTTAGACTGTGATTAAGTTTATAAAAGTCATTATATCATATGAGGCATGAAATAGCAAAAATCCTCATCTTGATGTCTAGTAGTACACTTCTTGTTGTCCGTTCAGAAACAATGCTGAAAATTCTTGATTTGGAAGAAATACTGTAAGGGCTAACAAAAATTTTCTACATACTCCAAATCCAGTACAGCAATGAAACAGGCTATTGATCATCAAGATGAGTAAAAGTTCTTATATTTAATGTCAAAAGTAAAAGTACTGAAGTCTAGACTAGATTCTCAAGAATCTAGACTAAGCATGATTTGTGCTGCTTCTAGCAATGTGGCGTATAAAATAGTTTAGTAATAACACACATGGGTAAGAATATGCATTTACAATACAGTCTAAATTCTTGAGAATCATGCTTATAATTCTCATAACTCATATTTGTTTCTGCTTTTGTCCAGTGATTTGCCTAAGTTTGAGGCCACAATATAGATATAGGACAGGAACAAGGCTTTGCATTTCCTAAAATAAGGTCTTTTCTAGAGAATCTAAAAACATTAGTTTTGATGACATTTAGAACAGCAGTGTTACATATTTCCTGAAGAATAATTTTCCTTATTGTAAGCAGAAATTGATGTTCCACAATAATTAACTAAACATGAATGGGGAGTAAATTTCAAGTACCAACGTATAGTAAATCTTGAAGTAACAAAACTTTGAGGACTGAAAGCCAACATCAGAAGCCCATGTCTCAAAAGGTAGAGGAGTGACAGTTAAGGGTGAAGAACCTGCAGAATTTTACCTGAATCAGTTTTTTAATTGGATGGGATAAGATTATGTATAAGTGCTCAGCTGACAGTTTGTAATACCTTTAATAAGATCTCTGATCATTTATACCTGCAAAAAATGTGTAAATAGTGAAAGAGAGCAAATCCTTTTGAGTTCTCACAATATTTTGAAAAGCAATGCAAAAATCCCTTAAAGGTTAAAAAAAAAAAAAAGATAGAAAGGAGAGAACAGGGTTCTGTGATGCAGAGGAATACTGTGGGATGAGTGGTGATGGACATAATAAAAGAGAATTTTGAAATTGTTGTGAAGGTTGTTAGTTGTAGCTGCTGCCAGGAGCTATTGAATTGTGAGATTGCAGTGAGAAAGATGGTGATGATCAGGCTGTGCTATTGCATTGATCTTATATATTTACATGATTTCTAATTTTTTTTTTATGTGTTATGTTGCCAGGAGCAGCACAAATTCAAGCTCTAGAGGGAATGGAAGTCATTGCAAAACTGAAGGCCAGGAAGACTCGGTAAAAACAAAAGCCTCAGAAGAGTCAGGACCTGAAGATGAAGAAACAAGTAAGATACAGCATTATTTCTGTAACGTTAAGATAAAAATTCTGCTATCATATGTTCATGACTACCATTGAACACAATGGGAGTCTCACACACATGCACATGAAAGCAGAATACAGCCATAATAGAACATGAATTTTTTTAGGAAAGAAAAAGATACTAACCTAAGATAGTTGCAAATAAATATAAACAAAATTAACTTGTCCTGTCTTTAGTTCCAAAACCCTTATTCTTTTTTCTTAAGGGCATATTCTGCCCCAATTTTTATTGAAAAATAGAACAACTGCACTTTGCAGTCATAAATGACTGCTAGGTATTTTGTTACATGTCTTTCAAGCTTTCACTGTATTTTTTTTTCACGTGTGGTTGTCTGGCTTAATTCATTGCCAAAAGGGCAGTCAAGTCAAATGACTGATTTTAGAGAAATGGGGTTTTTTTTAAAAAAAAATAAAAATCCCTTTCTGTAGAGGGATTACTTAATTTCTGTCTTCAGAAATAATAGCTTTCAGTAAGTGATTATCTGTTTCAAGAGTATTAATACCATTTTTGCAGCTAAAGTTCTCATAGCATAGGATATTAAGTATATTAAGGAACAAGAAAGAAATACTTTTTTCTTTGTTAGTGTATTGACCTGGGCAGCTAGATAGGTTTATATATACTGACTTGTATGTGAGATTTCAGTAAAGTGACATGTGGACTTTGGAGGGGATTGTTTTGATTGGTTTGATCTAGGAGTGCTAATATTTAGGTTTGCTTACATTATAGATGTGCATCTAAATGAAATCATGTGATTTAATATTAAAGTTGTTTAATTCAGGAGTTCCTGATGAATCTCACAAGGAAGACGCAAGCGCTGAAAAACTGAAAGCTACAGATGAAACTGTAGAGATGATAGAAACAAGTAAGTATCTGTACTCTTTCAAATATAGTTACATGAAGAAGTGGAGAATGAAAAACTAAATTTTCAGTATAAACTCAGTATGCATAATTTAACTTCTGTGACCATTTATAATGTCTTCTAAAATAGGCTATAATCATTAATGCTGTGACATATTTTCCCCAATATTTTCTATTAGCTGTATCAGATAAACCTGGTCCTGAGCATTCTGGGATCCAACCAGAAGAAAATGGCCCCAATGTTGATGCTGTCTCTGGAAATGTAGAGGAAGAAGCCTCCTGTGAAAAAAGTGTGAATCAAGAAATTTCAAGTCAAAGTACTGAATCCACTGCCAACTCGCTTGCTGCAAACGATGAACCTCAGCCACACCCAGAATCCTCAGGGCTTGCAACTGCCGACGAGTCCTCTACCAGGAACTCGGCTCTCCAAGAAACAGATGATAGTGATGATGATCCTGTTCTGATCCCAGGGGCAAGGTATCGAGGAGGACCAGGACACAGGTTAGGGGAATGCATATCTCTGCTATTGCTTGGCAAAATGCATTTTTTTTGAATGGAAGATCTAGAAACCCATGCCTCATATCCTTATTTAAAATAAGTTGTCCTTTGACAACTCTCCCAAGAGCTTGATGGCTGAGTCTAATTTGCCTATATGTAAGATATGTATAGCCGTATTTTCCGTCCTAGCTAGGCAAGCCCCTACAGATCTAGTAACTGCTTGTGCTTATTTCTTGCCTGCTGAAAAGCCCAGTGCTAAATATTTGCAGTTCATTTTTTATTATTCTCCCTGTAGTCAAAAATACAGAAAGCTCATAAATTTGTGTACAGGGACCTACATTTTCTTTCAGATGTACTTTAGGTGTTCTTACTTCGGCAAAGCAAGAGCTTTTAACTGTTGTTGTTCAGCAATACTGTGTTTGTCTGTACTACATACATTAAGACTGATGTGTTCAATTTTTCATTCTTACTTCTTTTTCTCTGAAGGAGAAACTCTGTAATCCTTTTCCTTTTTGTTGGTTATTGAATATCAGTATGTACGGCGGTCAAAAAAAAAGGTAGATTACTAGTTGTCATCGTTAATAAAAGATGCATTTAGTAAGCTTTGTGTATATTTTTCTTGTAAAATATAAACAGCTGTACATACTTGTTTGATCATTCAGTAGACTTAGCCCCCAATTAGGTATTGCTGTTTTAATACCTTTGTTCACTAATTTCAATTCTTGGACTTCTTAAAAGCTGTAATAATTGTTTAAGCAACATCTCTATTGTTAGGCTTAAGAAAATACCTTTTTCAGTTGCTTTAGATGTTATGTAACCTAGTGTCAAATGCCTTAGCTTTACTCCCAACCTGTTCAAAGGCAGCATTATCTTGCTATTAATTTCTTACATTAGCAATGTGAATTCTTTACAGGAAGCATTACAATATGTCTTCATTAAGAAATCGGAAAGAATTTAACGGTTGGCTATAGAAAAGGTTTTGAATAATTTTCAGTTAAAAGAAAGTCATAAGCCACCACATTGTCAGTAGTGACAAAAAGAATACTCAGTGGTTGCTTATTACATAGCATGAGTAATTCTGCTCACTAAGTGACAGTTTTTATGAAAAAGCCAATATGTACAGATTCCTTTCCATGCAATACTAAGTAATTGTAGATAAATATCTAATGGCAGAAATAGTTTCCATTGCAAAGCCAATGTTCATTACAATCTAGTGATTGAAGAGCAAGCTGTGAAAAGCCCTGCAATTTTAATCCCATTTCTGTTTTCGAGCAGGATTCTTAGGTTCTCTTCATGCACCTTATGTTGATTCTACAATGTAATAGTTTTTGTAGTAATGCAATAAGAAAGACACTTCCAGGTATCATACAGCTGTTACAATTTCCCATTAGTGAGGACATCCTAAATGAAGTTACACTTCATCTGACACGCTTTTTTCCTTCTTTGTATGTACCGAGATTTCTTCCTGTAGCAATTTAAATTTATCATATAGGAAAGATCACTGAACTAAATTAATGATATAATTAAAATTCTTTATGCAGCCCCCTTCTCCCTTATTCTTCCCCCAAATAAAATCTGACAAAAGTTGCTGTGTAGTCAATACTGGTTTAGGATTGCCATCAGGCTTTCATTACTCATGTTTAATGCCTGACCAATTCATTTTGTTCTGCTTTTGTATGTGTGCAAGCAGAGAAGTTTTCTAGTTTAACTTCTGAGCAGTCAGACAAATGTTTACATTACTTTCCCTCCTATTCTTCTGCTTTCAGGAGTTTCTAAATGACCCCTGAGATACTGAAGAGAAGTAAGACATCTTATGTCTGCTCAAAGGAATTTGGATTTCCAGAGAGAAAGCAGTCACTGGTGGTCTTAAAGGCTAGCTTTATAAGCCCTCTTAGTATTTATATCTCATATGAAATAGAGTGAAAGGAACTGGAAGTCCTCTCTACTACTACAACAGTTGTTACAGCATGTAATCCCTTTCATAAACCGATAAAATTTGTATAAAATCCCCTGGCCCTTTAAATTGTGGGAAGCTACCTGAAAACACCGCTGCTATAATGGGTCTAAATTGACTAAAATTAGTAATTTTGTTTTGTGCCAACATACTGTTTTGACCGAAATAATTTTTTCATGCCCAGTGCTTATCATTTGAATGATGTTCATCCTGTCCATTTTCAGCTTTTGTCTCACTAGACCGAGTGCCAAGTTTTTCTCACTCTTAGCAGTAAAAATTTGTGGTTTTCCTGCCATCATGCTGGTTCCTGTCTGTGCTCCTCCATATTCCACTTTGTTTCCTGAATATGGTAGACCAGAATTATGTGCACTGCACTGTTTGGATTTTGCTAGGATTAATAGTATGAGTATTACTCTTGGTCTAGAGAAGATTCTCTGAGACACAAGTGAGCTGTAGTTACATCCTTCTCCTCTCATGCTTATGGCTGTCTCATAGTGGTGGCTTGTGGTCAGACACAAGATCAGTTAGTGTAATGAAGTCTTTCCTACTTTGTCATTTCTAATTAATATGTTCTTATCTTTCACGAGAAGGAGGCTCAGAAGTGTATGACTGTCAATCTCATACTACTGAATTTCTACCTACCTCTTTTTCTCAAGGTCCTACCATCCCCTCTATATTCATAAAGTTACCCAACCTTTTGTCCTCAATGCACTGCATGAGTACATTCCTACATTTTGCTCAAAAACTATTAGCAATATATTAAACAAAATTGCCTGCAAGACTGGTGCTTAACTCCACCAGTATGCTTCCTATAGGCTTACATTTTCTCTTTTCTCACTTAGTAAATTGTGTTACCTAACAATTCCTGTACTAAATCTCATTTTCTCAAGTTTATCTAATAATTTATTTTCCAATGTGTCATCCTATAGATAATTAATGGCATTAATATAGAAGTAATAAAGTAGATTTTTGTCTCCCTAGAATATCTAGGGGGAGTTGCTTTGGGGCTTTTTTGTTTGGTTATTTTTTTTCCTTTCTGAAAAAGGTTACAAGGCTAGCCTGTAATAATCTACCTTTTGAGAACCGATTTTATGCAGTGGCAAAAAAATGATTAATTCTACTTTTTCTCTAGGACAAAAAATAAAAAAGAGGCTGTAGCATTCTGAAACAGAATGCTAAAAGCTGTTTGACTAAAAAGGCTTTTCCAGTATGTAGCATTACTAGTTTTACCTACAACCAATTTTAGGTTTCTCTAGGTTGTGTTTTTTATATACCTAATAACTAGCTATTGTTTACGTTGAGGAGAGACTCCGCAGTTGGGGAAATGAAGGTAAAGGAAACTCTCGGAGTCATTTTCCCACTGTAAAGTACAACTTTCTCCACTGAGAAAGGAAGAGTAGACCTCTGATTCTGTACTCTGAAATCATGATCTTAAACTTCCTTTTAAGGAAAAGAAGTGGCAGAAATACCCTTTTAATAGCTCTGTTGACAGTGTCTGCAGTTAAATAAATGGAGAACTTACTGCTGCATTGACTCCACTGGTCTCGCTTTAGTTTTAGTAAGATGGATGTAGATTTCAGATTTATGAATAGAATGTTGTCCATTTTGCAAATCTAATGTTTACAGAGCTTCCATTATTTGAATTTTGTTTTGGTACAAATCAAACTTTTAATGTTTTCAAACTGAGGATTGGGTCGTCTTCTCTCTATTACATAATCTAAGAATAGATACAACGGACATAACTTCTTGTGGATGCTTATAAATCTCACAACACAATGATGGTGGTTTCTCACCAAGTAATCTGAAATTGAACTGTCAGGAAAAGACTATGCAACAGATACAGAAAAACAAAGTTTGCACTTGCTTTAATATTTTGAAAAGGACTTAGAATAGTAGTAGCAAAACGTGTAGAAATACCACAATCCTTTGGTTGATAAATTGGCTAAGTCAGCTGAATGTTGAGTAGGAATCAGCTAGGAATAGTTTTGACACAGGACATTTCTTTGAAAGAAATAATTGAGAATGTGACAGCTGACTTTTTTTTGTAGCATTTCTGTAGCCACTGAGCATCACTATAGGAATGGTGAAGATCAGCGACTAAAAGAAGCTAAATAATGATTTAATTTTTCTGTTGTCACTGGGCTAGTCAATACATGCTCTTTTTAACAAAATGTATAAGGAACTGCACAGAATATTTCTAAATTACGCACACACAAAAAAAAGAAACCTGTTTTGTACAGCAGAACAGTTTAGCTAGATACTCAACAGAGAAAATAACCTGGGCATTTTAGGGTATCCACAGGGAAAGATCCCTTCTCTTACAAATACAAGGAGTTATGCAGGTTTTTAAGTCTCGAAGTACGCACATGGCATATCTTTAAAACTTACTGCATCTGGGAAATTTAGTTGGAACAGAGATAGATAATATGGCTTGCCTTAGCACTGTACTTTGTAATCTGTAGGGGAAAAAAAAATCTATGCAAAATGTTTGTGCTTCATGCATAGAGAGTGCAGTTTTTAATGGATTGATCTTAATTTTCACAAATTAGTCAAAACAACTTTCTGAGGGCTGCTTTCCTACTTAAATGACTGAATTAATTTTGTTTGGACTTCGACAGAAGCTGATCTATGAGCAGAGGCTAAGCCTGGAAAATGTTAAACTAGTAGGTTAAAATTTCAAACAAATACGAATGTAAAATGGAAATGATTATGCAGCTGCTTCCACTTCTGCTGTGATCTATGAAGATTTACTGCATTTTATAAGATCAACTTTGTGTACTGTTATGTAATCTGAATACTATTTTTACTGAAATCCAAGTAGTCTCATATACTAACACATTGAGAAGGATTCTTCTCAGTTGGAATACATAGAACACATTTTGTAATAGATGCTAACCTTTTAAAAACATGATACCCAGCATTTTTGAATGACTTCAGTTGTTGTTCCCTTTGCTAGATATAATATCAGAGGAACAGCGATAGGTGATAGAATAATGAGGTAATTAATTATTTTCTTCCTCCCCTCCTCCTTTTTATTGCCGTATAATGGATTTACCAGGTTCTTGTTTTTCATATCTAACTGGCATTTTAAGAATCGCTATACTTTAAATGCTATGAATTTCAGAGCATATTGCTTGAGTTATATTTAGCTGCATGGATTGCATGGAAATTGAAAAGAAATGGCAGTGTATACATTTAACAACCTATTAACCTTTTTATTGTGTGCCGTAGAAATTAATGGAATTTGAATAGTGTGTAGTTTGTGAAAAGCAAACACCTTTTTTTATTCAGCTGCTGAGGAACGTATTATATTTGCATGTGCCACTGCTGACTTGCTTTGTCTGGTAGTAGAGAACACCCAGTTCTGGACAAAAATATTAGAATACATATATCAAAGACCATTTATACTTTTTGCTTGAACAAGGTTATGGAACTGAGCATAATTATTAAATCTACATTTGATAACACATATTTAGCAAGATACATGTTAAATCTTATACATTTCTTTTAATGAAGTGAAAAAATCACTTGATCTTGTATTCCTCATTGAAATACTTGAGTGAATTAATTGTAAGAACATATAAGGCAATTTGGGCAATTGTGCTTGGCCCCACGCCATAAGAGGGAGAAACTCTCTACTGTGATTTAATGCCAAAGGCTATATATAGGGGAAATGGCACAAAATCATTCTAATGATAAAAATAAACATCTTGGCTTTGTGTGGCTGGAAAGAAAAGACTCGGGATGTGGTTTCATAAAAGTCTTAGCCTGAATCCTATATTTTAAATGCCTACGGGGAAAGTATTGCAGATGTGTATTTCTTTCTCTTATATTCCAACCTTAGCTGCGATTGGAATATATGGATTTAACTTGGCAACTTTTTTAAAGGTTCGGGAATCTGTGTACTTTTTGTACTTTAAATTTCACAATAAGCATTCTTTCTATATTAAACATGCTTACCATGGAGTTCTTTAGCTCTTCAGTACAGCCCGTGGGAATATTTGTTTCATATTGCTATAAATTTAATATAAAAATGAATGATGCATTCAGCATAGAATTTTTTTTTTATCAGTGTATTTTTCTCTGATTTTCATTGTCATTCTGCAGCATATCAGGTGAAAATTTAAAAATGTTTTGTAGCTGAGAATAGTTGAAACATTGTGTTGGAAGACTGGGAAATGACTTAGGAGTGCATTATTGTAAACATTTATTTTTATATGATCAGCCATGAAATAACTTGGACTTTAGGGTAGAGTTGGTGTGCTGTTGACATGATCGTTTTGCCCTTGTTTTTGAACTATCCTAATGCTTGAAATTTGACAGCAGTGTAGTAACTCTCTTTCATAGGTTCAGAGGCTTCTAAAGGAACATGGTTACTTGGTAATTAAAATCAGAAATATAATCAAATCTTGATATTCAGAAAAGGGATATATTTTAATGTGGTGGTTGTGGGTTAACCCCAGCAGGCAGCTTAGCCCCACACAGCTGCTCACTTACTCTCACAGTGAGATAGGGAGAAAAAATCAAAAGGGCAAAATAGTGAGAGAACTAAGGTGTTGAAGTGAAGACCAGTACAACGGCTTATTGATTAGTCACCCTCCTAAACTAGATTTGACTTTGTTGGTGATAGCCAGCTTGTTAAGACATGTGGTTGGAATTCTTGGGCAGGAGCATGGTAGCTGGCAGGTGGATTCCTCTACATGGTCAACGAAGAAATGACCATAAGGCATCAGCGAAATAGGTTCTAAATTAGTGGTTATAAGCCTTAGGTACCCTGCAGTTGTTTCGGATAGGGAAAATAGTTCAAATGAGAAGATGGCAACAAGAGGGAAAAAAATAGTATCTTAGCTTGAAAGAGCAGAAGAGAAGGAACCAGGTTTTCTGGTACTTGGCAAAAAGAGACGATGTTTGTCTGGTGTAAGTAAATTTGGAAACTTAACAAGTGACAAAAACCCTTAATATGGGAGGAATCAAGACTGAGCTCGATACAGAGCTGAGACAAGAGAGATGGAAAAAGGAAGCAAGTATGTGTGAGCCAACTGCTGCAGCCTGGCTCAGAAGACTATCAGTCTGCGATAATGGTGTTTGGAAGAAGCAGGGTTGTCTAGGGTACCAGATTAATTTTATGGCAGCCACTCTATCTGGACCTCTAGTGGAACAAAGTTTGTAGCAGAATTCCTGTAGATTGTTTGCAGATTCGGTTGATACATAATTTTTCGGTTTTCCCTCTTTTGAAAAACATACCATTAGTTTTGACTGCCTCTCTTCTAACTAGTAGATGAGCATAGTCGTTTTAAAACATGCAGGGCTAGTTAGCCAGAAATTATCGAGTAACATAGATTGGGAACTCAGGTCTGCAGCTCGCTCTCAAAAAAAAAAATTTTTTTAAGTGCAATGTGTGACATATTCTGCTTTAAGAAACAAACTAGTTATTTAATTGTGCAAATTGCACAGATATTCATTAAAAAAATTCCTTGTTACACTTGAGAATTTCTAAACATACAGAAAATGCCCTACGTGACCAATTTTTTTCTTTTTTAAGGCTTAACTTACATGTTTACATCTCTTCCATTTCTCTCTATGTATAATACATAGCTGTGGATCAGTCTGCATCACAGGGTTTTTGTGGTTTTGTTTTTTTCTTTTGAACCTATGTTTACTTGAAAAAAATATAATGGCTTCACTTCTAAATCTCTATTCCACTTATCTAGGGCTTAATTTAAACAGGCTTTTGATAATTCATGTTTACAACAGTGGGTGTTGAAGACTTCAAACCTGGCTGATTATAAGGGGAAAAGTTGTGCTTTGGTTCATGTCTATATTCTTACTTTTGGAAGTAATATTTAAAAATTATCTTTCCATGAGCACACTGCATTGAAGTGGTGAAAGCACCATACAATATCTTGGGCTCAATCTTACTAAGACTACACACACCAACTTTATTGTAAGATATTGCACTAAGGTACCACAAAATTTGGCAAAATACACTTAAAAAGGCTTTATACCTGCAGACCAGACAGTAGTACTGAATTATTCTGAAGTCAGAGCACTACCTACAGTATAAGAGCGTAACTAAAACAAAGTTCAGTCTCATTGGCTTTACAAGACCTAGTGTTTTCTGTACCGTAAAATTAATAACATTAATATGTATCCAACATTTTTCAGGCATCTTCATTATTTGATGCCTGAATGTGAATACATAATACAACTGTCTCAATTGATGGAGTTGCCTGCGGAGTGCTGACACAATGTGCATAAATTTAATTAGCTGACATTTTGTGCTTGAAAGACTACACAGTTTGGAAGGGAAGCAGCAGCTCACAGTCAGGCTTAGCTTAGGCTGAACTTCAGAACAGTACGAATTGCACAGCGCCCTTCTGTATCTGCTGATGCTCCAAGTGATTAGGCTACTATCTAAGTTTATATTGGCACAGACAGGAATTGCTTATCACAAATACAAATGAAAATTAAAAAGACACAAAAACAAATATGTTGGATTTTTTAATTGTTTTTTTGTGTGACTTAAAAAATGTATAGAAAATCTGTAGTTATGGAAAAGTCGTACCTCTCAGAGAATAATTTTTCCTGTAATGTTCTTTGTTCTGAAACGTCATTAGATTGGGCTCATGTTTATCTTTTCTGGAGAAGACTTGCATCTGCCAGGTTCCTGCTTTTAGCAGTATGTTACTAGTGTGCCCGATAACAGTATCACAGTTATAGCCATGTGTACTTGGCTGCATTCTCCCTGTTGAAGGTAATCATTGACTTTACAAGATAACTAAATACCAATCCATTCATGCCTTTTAAAATAAGACCCAAACCCAGGATTTTAAATTCAGAGCTGAATTTAGTGGAAAGACAGTTTTTACCAAGAGCTGCTTCTGTGCTTCTGCTTTTATTTAAAAATGCATGATTCTGCTGAATAGTCTTGAGTTTTTTTGGTAATGTCTGCATTCAAGCCTAGGGGAATTTAGAGGAGGAGATTATTTTTCTAGAGATGCTAAGGTGAAAAATTATGCAAGAAGCTACTTTGGGTTACCAATTAGTTACTTTAATACTGTTTTCTAATCCCAAGACTTGTTACTGCTATCTAGCAAGTAACCCTTCTGAAAGAGCTAGACAAGTCTATTGCTTTGTCAATCCTAATGATGTTTAACTTCTCAGCTATTTCACTCTACATCTTTTATTAATTAATGTGGATACATACACTGAAAAAACAAATAGCAATCATAGTAAGTGATAGCTGTAAGGCTAGCAGGCATGCTTCTGAAACCAAAAGGGTCTTACTGTGCTGAAGAGCTGTGTGTGCTGTTTCCAAAGCTGTGTGATCACTGATGGGGTTGGTAGCAGAGTAGTTGTTACTACGTGATTCTTGCTTTCACTTTCTCACACAAAACCCATCTTTTTTTTAAAAACAAGTACAAAACCAAATATGTACAAATAATTGTTTAACGTTTCTCTAAGTGTTTTATGTAGCCTATCATACACATGTCACCCGTCTTTTTCCTTCACATAGAATTAAACTGGTGAGGAGAATAATTCTGTGATCTTTAAAGGACAGTAGGTAAAGAACATGGGCTTCTTTTTTTTTTCCTCTGTTGTACGAAGACTTTGTGAAGAACCCTCTTCTTAAATCTGTTGAAGATTATAGTTGAGACTCCATATAGGGGCTAACTAACAAATACAGTCTATTTATTTGGTGTAGTATAAGGAGGAACTAGAAAATAGCCTAGAGATTTTTGAGGGGATAGAAAACTCTCAGAAAGGAAGTAGTAGTAGTCTATTTTTTCTGGGATTGTTTGCTAGACAAAATTCTAAGAAATGTATTATAGTAAATAGTCCACTGTTAAGTGGATCTATTGGCTAATGCTTACAAATCTTTTCTGGTTTCTATAAAAGATAAGTATTAAAATACCTTTTAAAAACTTAGCTGTATTAGATGATCTGTCTTAGTATGACAGTTTGTGGTTTGGGCTTTGTTTTTGTTTGGGTTTTTTTTTTTTAATCTGCAGAAATGACTCATTACTTGCATTCATTTTCCTTCTTTGCCTAGCTGTAGGATAACACTTACTTTACCTTAATTTTTTTGGTCCATCTTTCTCCTATGACAAAAATGAAAAAAAAATCTAAGCAGACCAGTGGCCAAGAGAGTTGGTTATGAGAGAAATCTGGTGGGTTTTTTTCTGGAAAAGAGGACTTGTTGCAGGAGTCTCCAGGATCATTGACTAAAACACCATACCACATTACTTTTGGACAAATTCAGGTTACTAGCTTTCTGGTAGCAGTGTACTGACGTTGCAAATATATTCAGTTCTGGCTCAGTTTACTTTCCAGGATCATATAAATTCCTGTAATAGTTTGACTCCTTGCATTCTGCTAAAATCTGTACATGTTCCTTCTTGAGAGTGACATTCCCCTTGGACTGTGTTCAGGACCTCAAAGCTAATAGCAACCCTGACATGGAATAAAAGAAGAAAAAGAGTTAGGTGCAGGTGCTGGGATGTGACAGTTTGGTTATAGCTGGAATTATGGGGATCTGCAAACTTAAGGGCTAAACAGGAAAAATTTGGCACCAGGGTCTTTTCACAGATGAATCAAAAAGTAGATTCCTGGAATTAAACATTCACAAAACAAAAAATACAATTTAGCTATTTTTCACTGTTTTTCTAGGAAATCTTCAGCTGTATCCCTCACTGCTAACATATGTGATAGTTGCTACAATAATTGATCTCAAATCATCTCTTGCCTTAGGAACTTTTTTAAAGCTGTCTAAATCTTGAGTCTTGTCATACAGAAATAGGGAAGAGAAATACATTTAATGAAATTTTGGGGGAAAACCAAATCACACTGGAAGGCACACTTAGATCCTTAATAACTTTTTAAATTTTAAAAACTTCCATTTTGGCATAGATTTTTCACTTCAGAATTTTGCTACCTCATTATGTGTGGAAGATATCTCTAGCACTGAGGAATAAAATAGCATGTGAATTTTGCCAACAGCTGAAGTTTGTTCTTCAGAGAGGGAATAAAATGTTGCATCACTTGACATTCCACTGTCTTGCATGCTATTCTTGTTCTAAGCCAGGATGGGGAAAAATTTAAGTCTGTAATTTTACATTTGGGATAATGTTGATGTCTGTTCCAAGCTTATGGAGAGTGTGTTTGAATGTCTAATTATTATTTTATAGTCCTTTTTGATAGCCCATTTCAGTGTTTAGAGATGGACTTTCAGTAGTGTTCTCTTTGTCTGCAATTTATAGACGATCTGCTGTTGCCCGCATTCAGGAGCTTTTCAGAAGGAGGAAAGAAAGAAAAGAGATGGAAGAACTGGAAACGCTGAATATTAGACGTCCTTTAATAAAGATGGTTTATAAAGGTCATCGGAACTCCCGAACAATGGTACAAACTCTTTGTCTGTTTTGGGAACTGTAGAGATTTTTATGGCATGAATCATTGTAGCTGCCACATTGATATGCTTGACAAAAAGGATATTGTAATGTATTGTAAGCACTTTTTCTTGTATATTCAGTTGGAAGCCACATAATTTGTTCGAAATGAAAATTAAAATTAGTGTGACTCATGTGTCACCATGCTAGGCATTTAAGTTTCCTTGAGTTTAAGACTCTCTCCCCTTAACTTCCTTTGAAATCTTGTGTATTTTTCTTCTTTTTCATTTTTTCTGTCAGCTTAAGTGGTATAAAATGTGCCTACCTTCAAAATTTTTCCTTTCCCTTCCAAGCCGTTCAAAATTATTATTTAATCTTTAACTTTAAAGAGCTTGAAGGGAAAGTCAGGATTAAATCATAGTTTTGAAGAGCCTTGACATCTCTGACTTAAAAAAAGGAAATAGTGTTAGTTATTAAATCGTAATCTAACTACTAGATACTCTTTTTCATACAAAATACTGTATTTTAAGAAAAATGTGTTTGTAAAGCAGTGGTGCATGAGAAACAAATGCTGTTTTCCTTGCTATGTCTTTTTTTGCTTTTTACAGTATTTTGAAGATGTGAAGTTCTGAGTACTAGGTGGTATTTTGTAAAAGTAGCAGGTGTATTATTTTGCAGATGATCTGAGGAGTAGTCCCTCTACCTTCTAAAGCAGTTTCCTGGAGTTTGTGTGAATGACTTTGATTACACTGGGGAAAATGCTTCAGTAAATGCATATTTCACCCTCATAAGCAACAAGCCTTAGAATTAACTTTGATTAATGACAAGGAGTTTTGCACTGCATTTCAGAAATAAATTTTAATTGCTCGTAACACCGTTAGTTTAAAAGTTATTGCATCAAGCACTTTGTAGTCAAGAGATACTAAAACTAAGCTTCCCTAAGTGGTCTTAATTCAGTCTCCATCTGCGTATGTGTTATCATAAAGATTATTTCACAGATTTTATTGTTTGGTTTCTTTGGGATGTGGGTTGGTGTTTTTCTTTTGTTTCACATGAGCACCTATGACAAGGAACGTACACAATGGAAGACGATGTAATTTTCCCTGTTGGTTTCTATGGTGGCAAACTTCCTTTTAATTTATTTTTTTCATTAATACCCACTTTCTGGAAAGGCAAGGGCTGATGGTATTTCCCTTTTAAATTTGTGAAGGAGACAGTTTAGAGAAGTCTTGTTTCCTATGCACCTAAGTGGTGCAGGGATGAACTCCCTGTGATCCAGGAGGAAGCAGTTAACGACCTGCTATGCCACCTGGACACTCACAAGTCTATGGGGCCCGATGGCATCCACCCAAGGGTGCTGAGGGAGCTGGCGGAGGAACTTGCCAGGCCACTGTCCATCATTTATCAACAGTCCTGGTTAACAGGGGACGACCCAGACGACTGGAGGCTTGCCAACGTGATGCCCATCTACAAGAAGGGCCGGAAGGAGGACCCGGGGAGCTACAGGCCTGTCAGCCTGACCTCGGTGCCGGGGAAGATTATGGAGAGGTTCATCTTGAGGGTGCTCACAGGGCACGTGCAGGACAACCAAGGGATCAGGCCCAGCCAGCATGGGTTCATGAAAGGCAGGTCCTGCTTGACCAACCTGATCTTCTATGACCAGGTGATGCGCCTAGCGGATGGGGGAAAGGCTGTGGATATTCTCTGCCTGGACTTCAGCAAAGCCTTTGACACTGTTCCCCACAGTATTCTCCTGGAGAAGCTGGCGGCCCGTGGTTTAGACAGGTACACTCTTCGCTGGGTAAAAAACTGGCTGGATGGCCGAGCCCAGAGAGTTGTGGTGAATGGAGTCAAATCCAGTTGGCAGCCGGTCACAAGCGGAGTCCCCCAGGGCTCAGTTTTGGGGCCAGTCTTGTTTAATATCTTTATCGATGATTTGGATGAGGGGATTGAGTGCTCCCTCAGCAAGTTTGCAGAAGACACCAAGTGGGACAGGGTGCTTGAGGGTAGGAAGGCTCTGCAGAGGGATCTGGACAGGCTGGATGGATTGGCCAAGGCCAATTGTATGAGGTTCAACAAGGCCAAGTGCCGGGTCCTGCACTTGGGTCACAACAACCCCATGCAATGCTACAGGCTTGGGGACGAGTGGATGGAAAGCTCCCCCGCAGAAAAGGACCTGGGGGTGTTGGTTGACAGCCGGCTGAATATGAGCCAGCAGTGTGCCCAGGTGGCCAAGAAGGCCAACGGCATCCTGGCCTGTATCAGAAATGGTGTGGCCAGCAGGAGCAGGGAGGTGATCATGCCTCTGTACTCGGCACTGGTGAGGCCGCACCTCGAATACTGTGTTCAGTTTTGGACCCCTCACTGCAAGAAGGACATTGAGGTGCTGGAGTGCGTCCAGAGAAGGGCAACAAAGCTGGTGAGGGGTCTGGAGCACAAGTATTGCGAGGAGCGGCTGAGGGAGCTGGGGTTGTTCAGTCTGGAGAAGAGGAGGCTGAGGGGAGACCTCATCGCTCTCTACAATTACCTGAAAGGGGGTTGCAGAGAGGTGGGTGTTGGTCTCTTCTCCCAAGTGACTAGCGACAGGACAAGAGGAAATGGCCTCAAGTTGCACCAGGGGAGGTTCAGGCTGGATATTAGGAAAAATTTCTTTACTGAGAGAGTGGTGAAACACTGGAATAAACTGCCCAGGGAAGTGGTGGAGTCACCCTCCCTGGAGGTGTTCAAGGAACGTGTGGACGAGGCATTGTGAGACATGGTTTAGTGGGCATGGTGGTGTTGGGTTAATGGTTGGACCTGATGATCTTAAAGGTCTTTTCCAACCTTAGTGATTCTGTGATATTAGGGTTATGCAGGCAAATTGAATAATTCTGGTACTTCCTTACTTTTGAGAACTTAATTTGGCAATCTTACAATTTTTTTAAATAAGCGTATTTTAAGTGTGATTCTTGTATTGTCAGAAAGTAAAAGATAAATAGCATTATATTGATGTTTGGTTGCACCATTGGCAGGGTTGGAACATTTTTAGGCCCAGCACACAGATCCCTGCCATGTAACCACCTGAATGATGTCATTAGAGTACTGAGTGCTACCGTTTTCCGTGAAACAGAATTGAAAGTACGGCAGCAGGGAGTGTGGCGGTAGTAGAATGATGGGGGGTGGGATTTCTTGTTTCTCTTAGCTCTTGGAGGAAAAAAAACGCTCTTGTGAGCCCCAAATCCCTTTCTTTTTCTTCAAAATTTGTCTTTTGCCATGTGCCTTCAGTTCTGTGTCTCTCCTGTCTCCTCCTCACTACTTTTCTCTCCAGTCCTAGTCATATGTCCTTTCATATATATGCCGTTCTTCCTCTATTCCATTCACCACAAGTCTCAAGTACCCCTTTTAAAATATTGACTTTAAAGAAACTTTTCCTCAGTAGAGCATCTGTGTGTATCTAATAAATGGAATAAGTTTTGTATGCATACAGTAGAATTGAGTGTGTATAAGAGTTTGAAAACAGAACTTTTAAATGTGAATTTCAATTCTGTTAATTTATATGGTGCTAAAATTAGTTTTTATGAATATTATAAATGTAAAATCAGCAGTTACATAAGAGAATACAAAGGAAGCAGGGAGAAGTCATAACTGAGAATTAAAATATACAGTTATTTATTATTGGACATAATTTAGATGTACTTCTAACAGGATAATGAAAAATATATATTAAGAGGAGCTAGAGGACAAAAACTGCCAAAAGATTAAGATATTGGAAACACATCTTTAACTACAGAATCCAGGAATGCAGTTCCGCTGGCTTATTTTTAGATATCAGGGTGAGTTTATTGCACTGACTGCAATCATTGATACATTGTCTATAGAATAAGATCTAGCAAGCCTGAAATTTAAAACTGGACATACTCATGCTGGAAATAAAGTACATATTTTTAATAGTGGTAAGGGTTCAGCTTACTAATATGATTCTTTATCATGGTGATTTTTAAATCAAGATATCTGGGGCAAAGCACAGAGCAAGACAATGTCTCTGTCCTTTTCTCCAGTGCATTTTCTGAGAAAACTATGCAAAAAGAAAGATAAGGATGCAGGCATTGTCCTCTTTAGAGCTTTATTATGATGTGTTACTTGGGAAATAATTCCATAGTAGGATTCTGTGTAAATGGTCTCAAACTCAAAATTCTGTTCCTTATGCTGGAGATAAATACCAAAAATGATGACATTATTTATTGCTAAACTTCAAACATTGGACATCATCTCTGTGAACTCTGAAAGCTGCTGTGTAGCAAACTTCTGTTTACATAGGTATCTCTTTTGCCCAGTGTACGTCAATTTAAAGAGTTCATAAGAGGTACTGATAACTGTTTAAAGTGTAATCTTGTGTGTAGGATTAGATTTTTAACTTTCAGACTCTTTTCTCCAGCACAAACATTGTGCTGTTGTGGAGCTTTCAGCTCACATCTTGTGACTGAGTTTTGACTTTTCTTGAAGCAATGTCCCTCCTCCCTCTGCCACCCCATCTAACCTTTCACCCTATAGATGATGTAGGACAGCAATAGAGGAAGATTCTGCTGCCTAGCCTGTTCCTATTTTAAATAGTTTAACAATGGTTATTTTGATGTCCTACTCTGAGTAAAATCAGAAGTGATTTCTGAAGGAGATCCTAATCATCAGTGAAGGAAGCGACCCATTCTTGTTTGCTTAGAGTAATTGTTTGGCTTCGTTTGGGTTACATCTTTTTAGGAAGGGAGGGCAAGAGAGACCTTGGCATGGAAAGATTATTCTATATTTAACAAACCTAGTAGTTGCTTCTTGAAAAAAATATTCTAGGGTGGCTTTTTTGACTCAGAAATTGAGTAAGCCGCATTATTTCAGGCTGTAATCATAACGGTATCTTGAATGTAACAGGTGTAGAATAATATCCACTTCCTTGAAATATAATGTTGATATCTGATACTACTGCCACTTTTTCCTGGCCTGCAATTTCTCTGTTGTTTACACGATCATTTTCATTGTAATGCTGCTCTGTTTCATAGGACAGAGTGTTTCATCTGCCTTCAGTTCCAAAACGCATGAGATTGCAGATCTATGAAATGCTCAAGGAGTCTGGGTTTTCCCACTGAATTAGTAAATACACAATTACTAAATAATATGCATTTACTACACAAGTTATTATTTATAAATAAATAACATTTAGGAAATAGTATAGTCCAATATAAATAATAAATGTATTAATCCTTACAAAAAATAACTCATATGTATAAATTATTATCAGATAATACATTATTCTTGTAATCCTATGACAATACTATGTTTTGGAGAGAGGGATGGGAACAAAGAGGAGAAAAAAAGTTCAGATTTATCAACTCGCTTGTCTCCTACAGGGTTTTTCAAGTCAAGTACAGGTCAAATTAGCTATTTTGTCATTGACTGTATCTGCTACTTTCTTTAATTCTCAGAGTCAAGGACAATACAGTCTACCCATTTTGGGGGGTGAGAAGGTGACTTCATCAGAAGAGTGTTCAGAGCATTGTTAGCGAATGTGTATCTGGAACAATGATGTTGATAAGACCATGGATATTTATGGAGCTTAAGACAGTAGGTATAAATACCTACTGAATTATAGCACTTCGCACAAGGAAAGGGAAATAGATGGTGTAATAAACCATTATATAGTATACTAGCCTAAAGCATGAGCATACTGTGCCCCCCTTTTCCTTTTACCCAGAGGATGTTGTTCCTCTCTTCATCGCATGAAGCGAAGGAGCAGAGGCTGTGTGTTGATGTTGGGGGAATAAAGGCAGAATGAGACAGGAAGCCTTTGCCATCTCCGTCCCCCTGCTCCAAAGGAAGCCTTCCGTCAGCCTCCCTTAGTGCTGGCAGAGCTTCTTGGAGAAGCTGCCAGAAGGGAACAGCCCAAGTGCACGCTGTCTGCATCACTTCACTGACTGTGAGGCACTGCAACAAACTATACAGTTGTGGTGAGAGGTGGCTAGTTTTCTGGGAGGCTTCTCAAGGGCCTTGGATCTTTCTGCAATGCCCTTCAGGCAATGGCATGTCCAGCCCAGTTGGGTTCAGTCACAAACAGATGTGCACACTTTAACTCAGAATGCCGTGTTTGTGAATTGCCTCCTGTCTTTTCTGGTTTATGAAAAATTCTTGAGTAATTTGTGCATCTTTCAAGTAAAAATTATTACCATGTTATTCTCGGAGGCGTAGAATTTCCTCCTTCAAATGTACAGTTCTCCAGTCAGAGAAGTCTTCCTTGAATGTTTTAATTACAGCCAGTTACAATCCAGGGTCAAACTACTGTGTTATCAATGACATTATAGAGGAGTTAGCTGTAGGCCAAAACCAGAGATCATCCAATTATAATTTCTGATGAGTGAGTGATTTAAAAATGAACGTAATTTGTGTGATGTTAGTCCAGTCAGTGCAAAGTAAAATTCCATAAAGTGGCCCAAGATGCTAGAATGACCTTCAGTGTGAACAGTAGGCCCTCAAACAACTCACTGCCTTTGCAAGATAGAGCTTACCTTGCTCTCTAAATTTACACACAGCAGCATGTATATTTAAAATAATAATAATAATTAAAAAAATAGTCCATGTTGGCAATGTGTTACACATACTCTTTGCTGATAGCATGGGAACACTGCTGATGCGTGATAAATGTTAGCCATGTCACTTCAAACATTCTGCAGAGGTGCTTGGATACCTCAACAAAGTAATGACAGGAACAACCATATAGAAGAGAATGCATCATGGCTGTGTCAAGAAAACTATGGTGGTATTGGTTCTACTTGCAGGGGGAGATGCTTCTACTTTCATCTGCTATTACTGTAATAGCTGAAGTGTTGCTTCTACCTAGATGCCTTCCTTGTTCAGCGGCTTATAACTTTAATTTTGGCCTTGGACTAAGAAGTCTTAGTTCTCATCTGATTGATTATAGAGGGGGGAGAAAGAATTCCTAGGTTTGGTTTCATGATTCCTTTTTATCTGTTGGACCCACTTAATTCCCACCTCCCAGTTTTCATAAGCTTCTATCTTGTCTCCTCTTCCTCTGTAAATGGAAAATCCCCGTCAGCTTGTCACTCACTTTAATTTACCAAACTCTTCCGAAAAACTGTTTCACATACCCCTGTCTCCACTATCATTCTTGTCACTTTGGAAAGTGACAAATCTGCTGTCTTTATTTCCAAACTCGCTCAGTCTGCCCCGACTCCTCTCCTTTTTCCTGTTAGCAGCCACTTTGCTCTGGAGATCTTTAACCTTTTGAATTTTCTTTCTTTGATTATTTTTCTTTAAATGCTTCCTTTAAATTTTCTTAAATGTTGTTTCTGCATTTGCAGAGCTCTTATTTCAGAGGCAGTGTTATTACAGAAACGGGAGTATACTCTTTGATGCTGCTTTCCAAGCTAGTCTTATGAAGTAATTGTTATTTTTGTTTTTACTGCAGATAAAGGAAGCCAATTTTTGGGGATCTAACTTTGTCATGAGTGGTTCAGACTGTGGCCATATTTTTATATGGGATCGGCATACTGCTGAACATCTCATGCTGCTGGAAGCTGATAATCACGTGGTGAACTGTCTTCAGCCTCATCCATTTGACCCAAGTAAGATGATAATTTTTCACAGTCTGCATGTTCAGGTTATCTGTAGTGAAGCATTTTAAAGCTCAGTCTCAAATTCTTTGCTCAATAGAGCATTGTAATGATCAATGAACTATTGTTCATTTTTTCCCCATATAAATTAGATAATACTGCTTTTGATTTTGTCTTTTACTAATGACCTTTGGCCCTTAAAACCCTCCTTACTCAATAACGTCTTGGAGTGAAAATGTTACTGACATAATATTTATAGAAAGTTAAGATGTAGTAAGAAGAATCTCAATTTCTTGCTCCCTTCAATACATCAAACGTTTTCCGTGACACTAATGAGGGAAATATGGGGTCACTGAAATGCCAGCAACACTTTGGGAATTGATATTAGAATCTGGTCTCTACTTGACTCTGTTGAAAAAATTGAGTGACGTGGGTCTCACTGGCTTTATGAGATTAGAAGAATGAATAAAATTCATAGAAATTCTATTAATTTGTATTTAGGGGAATATATTTATAGAAAAGATGGACCAAAGTATTAAAGGAATCATATGTTGTCTGACATGTAGATGGAAAATCTGAACCATTCTGCAGCTTCTGACCCAGTCAAGGAATGTATTCATGTTATTTCTTTTTTTCACAGCTTACATGGCTGTAGTGTGACAGTCAGCTGTAAATAGATAAGCAAATAAATTTATAATAATACCAGAAGAGGCTGGGGTTTTTTCAGAGATTTTGTGGAAACATGGAATACTGCCCTTCATTGGATAAGCCTTGAACTTTTAAATGCTTAATCGAAATTGTGTTCCTGTACATGTTTGGAGTGTGTGGCTAGGCTGGACGTCCCTTTTGGAAGCACCTTTCAAAATGCCCTGTAGCTTTACTGATTTCTTGATGGAGTGTGACTGTCTCCCTGTCACACACAGAAAATGTAATGAAGAGGTCATCCTCCTTGTGGGACAGTTAATCTTATGCAGTTTTCCAGTTACTGAGATCTTTCTATGGAACTTTTATTCCCATAGTGGTTTTGTGCAATGATCTAGAGAATGTTCTGCAGCTTTTTGTTTTCCATATTTTAACGAGTGTTTATAAGAGCATCCGTTGCTTCTTTATATTTCAATATAAAACAAATTTACATGAAATACACTGAAATTATCAAATGTCAAAATATGTTTGAAATGATCTTGCTTCTGTCTTTGTATCTGGGCCTACAAATCCTAAGGCTTTGTTATTAATGCATATACTTATCAGGCTGTCAGCAGAAATATTAGTAGTGGCTGGGTTTGTTCTTACTTTCTGCTCCTGTTTTATGTATATTCTGGTGCTTTTTTTATTTAAAAAAGGAGGGTCTTGATGTTTACATGTGTTTTCTTCATATATATATTAAAAACATGCAATCTATAGCTCATCTCATATGGAGACTTAATAATTACATAACTATGTTCAGCATGGGAACTGACATTTGCAAGTAAATACTTCAAGTTAAGTGCAGAAAATATTGGTAAAGACATAACACTTTTAATTTAGAATTACTATCAATTCTTTCTAGTTCTGGCCTCTTCAGGTATTGACTATGATATAAAAATTTGGTCACCATTGGAAGAATCCAAGATTTTTAACAGAAAACTTGCAGATGAGGTAAGAACCTTTCCTCCTTTTTCACAGTAATGTTGAATCTTCCAACTCTATAAAAGCCTTTGGTGCAAATTACTGATATCGAATTAACAGAGTTATTTAATGTTCAACAAATGAGCTACGAATAAAAAGCTGCCCTTTGTAATAGCTAACTTTCATATCCCTGGCAGCACACGGAGGCACTTTGTATTTCATTAACTCTCCTAGAAATTATATGATATGATCTGGTATTACATACATGAAAGAAGTTAGAAAAAGTATGAACAGTCAGATATAGAAGGAAAACTGACAGGAATTAAGAAATGAAGGTAGTGCCAGTCTTTAAACAAATAAATTAACTGAAGGAAATACAATAATTTACAGAAGAACAGGGAGTGCAAAAATCAATCCTATTAAATATTCTGTGGCATAAAAGGGAGTTAAGCTTAAGATTGCAAATTGGAAACTTCATGGAATAAAGCAAACATTGCAAGCCCAATCAATTATAAAAGTCTGTATGTAAAGTTATGTACGCAATAACAATGTATATAGCAACTGGCCTATAATGATCATATAGTTGACTGCTGAATAATCCTATTTTAGTGATTTATATAACGTAATTTATTAAAATGTTAGATATTTTTCTCTAAGTAATATATTAGGGCAAATTTGCTTGTGGGGTGTTTTGGAGTTTTTTGTGCAATCTCTTGGGACAGCAGGCATATAGTAGACTGGGATTTTAAAATTATTATTTCTCTGTATTAGTGCTATATCTATATAAAAAATAAAAGTAGCCCACAATCCTTAGCCACCACACCCACATCCCCCTGAAAAAACCCCAAGCCATCCACTTGTGAGTTTTGAACCTTTCCCATTATTTTAGTAGTAGTAACACTGAGTGAAGTGACACTTCTTTGTATATCGTATGATAGTTTTAATCTATGGCATGTTTTGGAGCTGTGCAAAGTGCCTGGTAAACAGGTGATAATGACAGAAAAGAGGCGCTTTGATTTGGCTAGGAGAAGGCCACTGCAGACATTTGCAAGAACATGTTCCTCACAAAAGGAACAGGCTTGAGAAGGAGTCTCAGGAAGAAAAAGGAATGCATTCTTTTTCTGCCTTACAGCAGCTGATCTGGGAGGAAGGACTGAATAATCGTCAGAACTAGTCTCCACCTAAAGAAATTTTTATGCTAAGTGATAACGAAGGAGTGTAGTCTAAAAGCTGAGAGACAAGCTAAGGTGTGGGATTAGAATTTAACGGCAAAGCAAGAAGGATGGCAAGGAAGTACCACAAGGAAGGAAGGAAGGAGGCAAAAGAGCCAAAAGTATTTGTTAGTGAATTTTTTTTCCTTGAAACTAAAACAGTAGAAGCTGGCTCTTTCAAATCATTTAGATGCAAGCTGTAGATCTGTTTAGAAAGAATTATGGAGCTGAAGAATGTTCTTGAACTGGGATAGAGTAATTGCTTGTGTTCCTTGGATTTTCTCCAAAAGTTTCAAGCAGCATGAAGACAGGAGTTTAGGGTAACCTCATCTCTTTTCCTTCCCACATTCTTGGCCAGCGCTGCTGCTAGAACTTTGTTCTTTACAACAGTTGCCATCTGTAACAGCACTTTCATCAGTCCTCCTTATTTTGTGCAAGATCTCATATCTTAATATCTACCATGCATGGAGACAACAGAATGATGATCTTACTAGAATATTCTTTAGTTAGACAATTGGATATCTGTAGGCAGTCCACTGTCTGACTTTTCTTACCACATACAATTGGTGTAACTGTATTTGATAGTAATTATTAAAATATTGCTCCCTGATTGTAATTTTGGACTCTGTAAATGCCTTTTGCATAGGAACTTCGTATCTACAAACCCATATTGATCTAGTACAGTTTTGTGTTTATTTTTGATGCTGTTTTTTCCCCTTCCCTGCCTCCAGGTTATAACACGTAATGAATTAATGCTGGAAGAGACCAGAAACACTATTACTGTTCCAGCTTCTTTTATGTTACGAATGTTGGCTTCATTGAATCATATAAGAGCAGGTGAGAGACTTGTGAAGAGCTTGTCCACCACATTGGTCTATAAAATAGCAGATGGATTGGGGAACCATCAAGACCTTCAGCTGTCTGTGGCTACATTTGGGGTTGGTGAGAAGATTCAAGGGTTTTTCAAGGGTCTCTTAATAGAAGCACTTAGCAATTGCTTCTTTAGGGTAAGACTTGCAACACTTTTGCAGTTGTTATTTTTTACCTCAAAACAAAGAGCAAGAAAAGAGCAAAATACATTTTTAGATGTTACCATACTATCCATCCTGAAATAGCTTATTCCTAATGTAGTACTAATTAGATGATGAAAAATACTCTTCTTTACTAAGGACTGATCTTTAAGGTGAGTGCTCTGCGATGGGAAAGCTATTGGAGATGACTGGAATGAGTTGTAAGATAAGCTGACTGTCATTGTGGGCTTGGAATTGCCTACGGGCGAAGGAGGGTGTGAAGATACAGGACTGTGGGAGAGATTAATGGGGCCACTGGCAGCTGTTTCTGGGGCAGCAGGTACTAGGGTGTCCCTTCAGCAAAGGGGCAGTTCCCTAGGGGCTGAAACTGCTGATATGAGAGGTTGCATGGAGAATCATTGTTGGGAATTGGCGTTCCTGGATGTTAGTGCTGAAGAAGTTGACTGCAGTGGGTTGATACTGAAGATGTAGAACGATGGCGAGACATCATACTGGGTAGGAAGCACGAAGATGAAGTTTTGGGAGGCTGGTATGACATATGGGGCGGAAACCTAACAGAACTGTAGATGAAGGTGAAAGTGACTGTAGATACTGAATATGGGGACTCCAGCACTGGCTGAGCAGAGCAGCGGGCTTATTAGTGTTGAGGTAGGAAGGAGGCTCTGCCTGGCAGCCGCTGCTGCTCCTCTTTGACCTCTCACTGATCTGTGCGAATTAGAGAGCCAGGAGGATGCCACTGTATCCAGCCCAGTGGTATGCCATGCCACTGCTGTAACTGAATGTATTATTTCGGGTTTGTTATGTTTATTATTTCTTCATTTGTTATGATATCTTTGGAGTAAAATACTCACAGAACTGCCCAACACTTGAGTTACAACAGTTTCAGCAAAAATCGGTGTTATGGCTGGGTGGAGTATTTCTTAGCGTGACAGTGCCTTTTGTTTGAGTGATAGATCTTGAGCCAATCATGTTCCCTCACACATTTCTGTATTTGCCTTTCTCTAACCATTTACATCAAAAGGTACTTTTTCTGATGTATACAGTGACAGATAGCAAGTCCCCAGTTTTCTGGAGTATACAAATTTCTAACTGCAGTTATTCTAGTTTCAGCTCCCCAGAACAGTGTTTCAATCCCCTGTATTCGCCATCTCTTTTTAATATTATGCTTTCGTTCATCTTTCCTGTGCTGTGACAGCCAGTCAGCAGCTACAGGTTTTTCCTTTTGTATACAAATTTCACTTCTATGCCTGGAAATCCTTTAGGGCTTTTCTCCTGTTCTCCTTTCTTGTGGTAACATTTCTACCAAATCTCTGCTCTCAGTCCATACGGACTTTCTTCTACCGTATAACCCACAGCCACCGTGCATTGTGTAATAGCCCAGGGAGATAGTATGTTACAAATATTTACAAAAAAATGAAAAGTTTGGACGTTCTCTTTACTAAATCTCTGTGTCTTACAGACCGATTGGAAGGTGACAGATCAGAAGGCTCTGGTCAGGAGAATGAAAATGAAGATGAAGAGTAACTGGCAGTTGTGTGCAAGCACCTAGACGTTAATGGGATTTGTATACGACATTAATTATATTTTTCCTTACAGAGCTTTAGTGCAATTCTAAGGTATTGCTTTTGGATAACCTAACCTTTTGTTTTTGAATGACTGTGTGCATGACTTTGGGAGAGTGTGCAAGTAAAATAAGCAAAAATGTTTTTAAAACGTTTTGCCATGTATGAGGGGTGCTAGAAGATGCAAAGTGCAATATTTTCCTTAACCTGCAAATGTGGGAGCTTGGATCAATGTTTTAAAGTAACTTTCATTATAGTAAAAACGTTGGTTCAAATAAATTTCTATACCTGCTGTTTGCATGTTTGTTGCTTTCTAATTAAAAGATTTGGTTGTTTTAAGTAGTTTCGTGTTTTTTCTTTGTGCAGCCATTGATTTATCACCTTGTAACTATAACGCTGTTACTGCCTTCATTTGCATTCTTTCTTACAATGTTTGTGAAGTGACAAATACAATTATTTCTTACAGTGAGCACTGGGATTCTCTGTGACTTTGAGACCCCATGCCTCCTGGTTCTTGCATTTCCATGGATGTAATCTACACATACATATACAAAATTGTCTCTCCATCACTCTTACTATAGTGCCACTTCACATACTCCATGCTGGAATCTGTAGTTCTGGTGAAATAGTTGTGTTTCACTAATAGATCTGTGAGTATGCGTTCTTTGCAACAGCAGCAAATATATCTTAATTTCCATTTGATTTAGAATAGAGAAAATGTAGTGGAAAGGAACTTGAATTTGAAAATTCCTGTGCATTAGTCCCTAGGCATAATTATTTAGGAAGGAAGGCAATTCAGTCCATGTAAAAGGCTCTACGCTTCCTCCATATATTTTTTGGGTGGCAATGGGAAAGAGGAAGTGAAGGAAGGAAAGCGGAGCAGGGAAAGAGCAGCTTTACTCAATGGCTGCTCTTGCCAAGGATGGCTCCATCGGCAATTACAGAATGCTGGGAAGAATTCTAAATCAGGTGGACGAGGGTACTGGAGGCTTCATTACCCTGTTATCATTAAAATACACGTTCATCACACAGTCATCACAAACTTTGCTTGTATCAACAAAAAGAATTCCACACACCAAATGAAAAATAACATCACAACATTCCGATACCCTAAATCACAATGCAGGCAGGCTGAAAGGACTTGGGGAAGGGATATAAATCACAGAAATAGAGGGAGATGGGAAAACTAAAACTATTTGAGGAGACGGAAGAGAGATTTGTGAGGGAAGAGAAATGGGAATTATATGGAACTCAGCTGGCAGTAACAGCGAAGATACTTGGGCAAGGGAGGAATAACGGGGGAGAGGAGAAGTGTGAGGAGATGGATAGGGTGTTTGTTTGTTTTATTTTTTAAAAAAGGAGAAGATAGGAAATTATTGAGGAAGAGCAAAGTATAGATGCTTTGAAAGTGATGCAGTGAAGCGAATTTAGGAAAGGAGAAAGTAACTGTGGGGGAGAGAAGGTTTTGGAGGCAGAGGGTGCTGAGAAAAATGGAGGTCTCGAACACTGAAGCATTGTGGAAAATGGGAAACTTCACACCCAGAGGAGGTCGGTGCAACAGAGGATGGAAATCTGGTAAGCATTTGAGAACATATCTACTGTGAACAAGGGAGAGTGAAGGAACTCAAGGTAAATTGTTTGTTTGTTAAGGTATGGAGTGAAAGTAACGGCTGATAGGGATATTTGTCTTTTCTGGTGACACAAGGAGAAGGACTAAGTGGCCTTTTTGTTGGAGAAGAGAGCAAAACGTTAGTTTTTCCTCATGATGTAACATTTTGGGCAAGCATTTGTAGACCAGCAAGAAATGAAAGAATATTTTATGATTTTTGTGGTACACCCATTTGGGGACAGGGGGAACACAGTTGTCTAGAGCTATTCAAACCTTGCACTGCACTGAGCAATAGTTTTACTATCACATGTAAATTAGCCTTGAATTTTTATAACAGAAAAGAGTACTCCTCTCATTAGATTTTAAAGAACTATATAGTAAATATATATAGTGTACTTAGTGTATATAAAAAGTAGGGTTGTCTGCTCTACTTTAGTTGTTACCAGTAAGAGGAACAAAGCCATGTTTCTGTTCTGTGTGGCATCTGTTGCAGTGGTGGACCTCTTCCATAGCTGCAGGTCCTGAGCAGTTCTGTGAATGAAATACAGTAACACAATGTTTGATGCAGTTGTTAGGTCCTCTACAGATGATATCTGAGATGTATTTGCTTCCAAAAAGAATGACCATGGTGTTTCTACAGAAGTCTGACTCTTTTTATTTAGAAATTATTAACTTCTGCCTTTTGAAAACAAATTCTTTCTCAAGTAGGTATATGGAGAGGATACCCTTTGTCTTCACTAGAGAGGGTTTATAAATCATCACTGTGGATGTCTGTCTTTCTAAAAATAAAAAAGCTGCTTGTGCCACTTGTGTTTTAGTCGTAGCAATTACCAGCAAATAGCATACAATATAAAACAAAAGCAACAATCTTGTAAATGTCTTTTTTTCAGAGTTCTCCAATAAGCACATTGTTCCCAAAAGGTCTCTTTATTTATTCAAAGGCTAAATATTAACTTTCATTCCAGATGCTTAGCTGTGGGTTTACTGATTAAAAGGAGGGTTGAATCTCAATAAGGGCAAAAGTTTAATATTTGGAAGGTTTTTCAAACTTCAGTGAAGCTTTTCAAGCAGTTTTTCTAAAACTAAGATACCCATAGGTTTCAGTTCGGGTTTTGGTTTTTTTTCATAAACATTTAGGCAATGGACTAAGTCTCAATTCCTAGAACCACGCAGTAATAGGAGCTGTTGGCAAGAGCAGGAGGGATGCTGGTAAATTGCTAGAGTTTGTAGCAAAAGAAAATTTGAAAATGTTATTCAAATGTGTATAGAAGTTAATAAATAAGTAATAAACCAACCCACAATCCAAAACCTCACAATTTTAGAAGCGAATCTTGTGAGCCGAGGCTGATGTCAGGTTGGGGGCTTTGAGGTGGGTGATGCTGCAGGAGCTCCCTCTAGTGCCACCATTCGTGCTGCCTTGGTAGAAGCAGCCGTCCTGTGTGCAGAAACAGCGATCTGGGGGTGTACTTCACGCTAATTTGATTGCTGCCATAGTGATACAATACTTAGGACCATCATTCTTCCTTTCAGGTAAGCCAATGAGAGGAATAGACCAACAAGTAACAGTCCATAATACTCCTGTTTGAGCATCAAATGACCAGTTGATTTAGCTGGCTGCTAAAACGCGTATCCAAAACCTTTAGTTTCTAATTACAATAATAACAGCCCAAATTTGATGGACAGGACGGTGAGTGAGAATATGGGGAGCACCTTATTTTCCTGCTTTGTGAACTGAAGATCGTACATATGCTCAAGCTGGGCCTTCTGTCCTGCGGCAGCTTGCTGTCAATGTTTACATCCCAGGAAGAGCACTTACCTAAAATAAGAGCACTTATCTACAGCAAGGGTTCACATGTCATCGAACTCACTTCTACGAAGGATATCTCTTAAGACCATTGCAAAGATCAAAAGCAACTTCTTTGATGTGTTGCTACGATTCCTGGTAAATAATCTGGTATCTTGAAGCTTGGGCAGATGGTCACCGTAGGAAGCAATCTCTTGTTGAAATGTTGGAGATGCTGAACATGTTCAAACTGGTATCTGCTTAAGTTCTAGTTCTTCATGCCTTCCCCTGATGGAGGTAGGACAAGGTTCATTAACAACATCCTGCATCACTTTTATTGTGACCTTTTCTTACCTAAGCAGTAGATAAATGTTACGGTAGACTATTGTGTACATCTTAGGCTCTTTCAGAACATCCCAGAGGATGTTTTTGAGGAAGAAATTCCAGAATTAAATGTTTAATACAGGTTTCACTGTCCTTGCACCAGCAAAATAGCTATCATTGAAGTGCGTGCGTGCTTGTGTGTAAGGGATGGGAGAATATGCTCAGAGACGCTGCCTTGGAAAGCTGAGTGGTCGTGTCTACAAAGTCTTTTTTTATGGAAAGATACCACTGAGCCAGGTTCAATCTCTGAGGCGCAGGCCTGTTGCAAAGGCCATTCATTAACAATCCTCAGGAATCCTCCATACTGCGTTGTCTCATGGGCCAGACCTGACAGCAGTGTTGAAAAATGAGGTGCCCATTAGCACCAGTTAGGTCAAAGCCCATATTCTTCTCGGTCCATAGTCATACCCCTACAAGAGGCCAACTCTAAAAGCCTCAGCTGATGTCCAGGAAATGACACAGAAGGCATGTGTGAGGTCATCTGCCCTGCCTAAATAGAGATTGATTTAGTCTTTCAAATGTGGGGTTAAATCAATTTTAAGCTATTTTCATGAATTATAACATGCCCAAATGCCTTAGTCTGGGTAAGCATCCAGTTTGTCTTCTCAGTGACATTCTCTACTGTTGAGTCTAAGTTATTTTTTAGGGTAACAGATTTATTTTCCTTAGTTTTAAATGTTTGTTTTATTATTTGCAATTGCTTTGTTCTTTTGATGAAAAGGTACCATTTACCTTCTCAGTGCCTTTTAAGAACTTTCCGTCAGTGCTCCCCTCTAGATTAATTTCCATTTGCTGGGAGAGCAAACTGAAATCCAAAAACTGACTACTGCTAAAACTACTAAAAAACAGAACGGAGTGTTTTGATAGCAAAAATAGGCATATGCTACTCTAAAGCAAGCTCCTTTTTTCTGATCGTGACTCACCATATTGCCATGCTTCCCTTTTTTTTTGCGGGAGGAGTGCTGTATGCTAGTATAATCCATGGAATCTGACAGATTCACTATCCAGGTCAAAACTGATGGCTACTAATTTAAGAAAGTCTCACTTAAGTGAAAAATCTTCTCAATAGAGTTTGTTAATGGGCTTTGTTACTAATTGGAAAACAGATCCCAGGGGATCTGCAGCTGTTCTCAAACAGCACTGCAGCTCTCCTCCTTCCCCTCCGTTGGATGACTCAATGCTCAGACCTCGTTTCCAATATTTTCTCCTTCCTGACCCGCCCTTAGCCCCATGCAATCTGGCCTCCTGTAGCTACTATTTTTAGTTCTGGTGAGTAGTGAAAAGAAGGAGAGCCGGGAGGGAAGAAGACAGGGTTGTGGGGGATCAGGAGCAAGGCTCTTTTCACTGGCTGGGCACTGCCTTTTTCCAGCCAGTGAGGCAAGCCAAAGGCAAGTCCTCGAAATCTTGCTAGCTCCTTTATCCCCAGTAGCCTCAGAGCCTTCACCTCAGTTCCCTAATTCTTGTCTCCTAGCGAACCCAAGGACTCTTCCCCTACCTTAGCAACATCTCAAACATGGGTGGTGAAGCTTGTGCCAAAAAGATTAGGAGTTGCTGTTGCGAATTTTTAACAGCAGTGGACAGTGCTGTGCCCCAGCCCTTCCCAGGACCCTGCTGCTCTGATGACAAATACAAGCAAACCTCCAGTTCTGTAACTGTTGGTGGAATTAATGCGTACACCTCAGGTGTGCTCATCTCCACGCTCTATCGATTTCCTCTCCCATGTGATACCCTGATGTCCCCTCTGAGTCCAGCATAAATGCACCTTTATCTCGGGGTGTATTAACCATGTCACTTGACTGATCTTGTGCAGCTGTGGCGATGCCATGGCCTTGTCACAAAGAGTTCTGGCCCCACTCTGCACCTTTGAAACCAGCTATTGTAGACCCAAGTCTTCTAGTAATTACTTGGCTATTTGTTGCTAAGTGAATACAGCTGCTTCATGTTCTATAATTAGTATACTAATTGTTAATTGGCCTTTTTGTTCTCCAGTTCTTGTTTTTTTCCAGGGTCAGATATATCACTGAGCAAGATTCACCAGTACTGAGAGTCTGATGTTCCTTATCTATCTTTATATATAACATTTCTTGCATATCTACTCTTCATTTTGGTATTAGAGCCCCATGCATATCTAAAGAAATTTGGCTCAAAACAATGTACATTAAAAACAAACCTGTAATTGTTAAATCATCTAAAAGAATAATAGTTAATATAAGGTACTCTTACGGTGAGCTGAATGTCACACTTTCCAGGTTGCTATAGAGGATTTCTATTCATCAGAGCGTGATGACCATTCGGTAGTAGGTACAAGATGAGTTGGTACTCTCACTTCAATTCTTGCTGACTTAATGTTGTCATGGTTGTCAGTAGCTCTGAGGGCATGGGATCCTGATTCAGCACTTTTGTTCATGGAAAAAAGTGTCTGGGACTGTTATCTGTCTCATTTCATGAGCATTTCAAAGAGAAAATACTTTGCTCTAAAATAATTTGTGGTTATTTTACCCAGGATTATAAAGAGCAAGGAAGGTTTCCATAAATCTTTAAATGAATATGGCTTTTAAAATAAAGTTAGGCGCTGTGACAAAACCATTTGGCTTGGATGTTGGTTGCACTACAGAAGCTTTACAGGCTCAAGGATGTAACATACAAGACTCAACTTCAAAATTCTCTCCAATTTTTCTCAAGTGATTTTTTTCTTTAAAAATTTCATTATATTGTGCACCTGCTATCATTGCATGTAAGGGTTGTGCAACGAGTACATTGAAGAGTGCAACCCTCCCCGTGGCAGGAGCTATTGCTCAGTCCAAGTACAGGAAGACTCTCAATCACACGCGGAGTTACAGTTGTCACCTCCATCGACACCCCCTCACCGTGGCAGGAGCAACTCCCAGCCCCTCACCCCTTCACAACCACCCCGTGTGTGCCCGCTCTGGCAGCTCGCTGGGTATGCGGGTGTCACCGATGGTGGCAGTTGCGCGCTTTCCCCCATCACGCTGAAGAGCCGTGTGATTGCTCAGAAATTCAGCTTCATTCATGCCACGTGAATTTCACATCACTGTGCTGAACGGATTTGATTGCAATCTGGAGGCTCTAAGTTTGGTCTGTTACATACTCTTAGAGAGGAGAGCTGGGCAAAAGATACAGAAATGAGAAACCTGAATGAGCTGCATCATTTAATTTGAGAAATTATTTCTCTTGTCCCTCTTCTCACAGTATCCTTCCCTTCTGTTTGCTGGCTACCTATCAAGCAGTTCGGTGTAGGGACTAAGAAGGTGTACGAGAGTGAGCCCCAGATGCAGGGGTAGCTGGACCCCTGGCCCTTTGGACTGTCAGTGGACGGGCAGAGAGCAGACATGAGGAGCAGAAGAAAGGTCTCCGCTTCCCCTCCACATGTTTGTTCCCTGGAAAGCAGACAGAGAGCAGCTGAAAGAGAGCAAGGTGAGGATAAATGAAAAGATGAATTAGTCCCAAGGAAGGGGAAAATATTCAATGCAGCAGTGATTTTTTTGGTTCACTGAAAGATAATCTAAAAACAGAGAGATGCTATAGAGAAGACTGTTAAGCGCAGCTGAGCTGCAGGAAAACACTCCAATGCCACCTGCACGCAGTATGGCAGGGGGTATCCTGCATTAAAAGCTGATTGTCAGATTAATGCAACCTCCTGTGTTGCTAATGGCCGTACCACACTGCTATAAGAAAGTATTTTCAAGTTGCAGAGCTATGCAGGAAAAGAAACTGTACTGTGCTACGTATCTAGAAGAGAAACAGGCTTTTCTCCTTTCCGTGAGAAGAGAGCTGGCATCTCAGTGAAACAGCAGGTTGAAAAAGACGGAACATCCACTAGGATATATTACTGAAGAAAGAGTAGACGGGAGAGTGAGGCTGTGAATCTCTTCTGTCTGGCACCAGAGCCCCAGATTTGTGCACACCAGGGTTTTGAAGCGTGTCACTAAGTTTGCTGGCAACCAGAGAGCAAAGAGGGGATGCTCAGGCAAGATGTGGCGCTCCAAGTCAAACGTTGCCATCCTCTTCTGGCAGTGCTCTGGGATGACCTGAAGTGATGACGTAAGTGGTGATGATGTTAATATCTAGCTTTTATACAGCTTAGCTTTAAAATGCTGTTAGATCCAGTTTACAAAGACACCAACATCAAAATTGCCCTTCGACAGATGGAGAAATTGGGCATGAAGGAGGAAACAAATTGCCTATCATCCCCTAACAGCCTGGTAATAAAACTAGGGTTTGGATCCTTTAACACTTCTGAGGTAAGTCCCCTTCCACCAGCCCATATTATGCCTTTTAAAAATAGGAGGCAACTCAAAATCTTGAACAACGCTCCTCCGCCCTGGCAAATTCAAATTACCTCTTGAGGCAAGGGAGAGAGTGTATTTCTTGGTAAACCATCAGTGGCATTGCTGCTGCACAGAGACGCTGCTTGGTGATCTGTGGGATAACAAACAGTGCTCTTAGAGCTCTGTCTGGTACCAAAAATGTAATTACTTGTGCTTGATCTAGGAATAACAGCTCTGAATGTGGTTGGTTTGTGCAGGTACAACGACCTCTTTGTTCACCTTACATTTTATGGTCTTTATTGTAAGATTTGTCTTCCAGTTATACTAATTAGGTCTTTAGCGATTTACCTGTATCCTGACAGAAGTGGAGTTGGAGCAGGATCGGCATCTGACGGTCGGTCCCTGGGTTGCCATGGTAACTGCCTAGGAAGGGGTGCGCTTAAGAAAAACACAACTTCTGGGCTAAATTCTGGGCTGGAGGGAGGCAGATGATGGATGGGATCCAGCTGCCTCAGGGGGTGGTACTCCACAGCCAGACGTGCAGATTCAGGAATCTCCCTGGGCAGCCCAGTTGGCACCTGGGAGGTTCTGCAAGGGGGGAAGCAGGGAGGAGATCCAGTCAGAAGCCAAATTTAATTTAAAACATTAACTTGTTCCCAGATTTGCTCACTGAGCTGTGAAACGTGCAGGGTTTGATGAACTCCTGCATAATCCAAGCCTGCCTGAAAGCCTTGTGCATTGCCCCGAGCCAGGGACTTGGTGCTCCCACAGCCCTTTCTCGGAGCAGCCAGCTGAGATGGGGAGGGCTTCCCATTTTGCTGGGAAGTTCAACTCTGTGGCAGCCTTAGATACTCCCAGAGCCAAGGACTTGGGATCCCAGGCAGCTGCGAGCTGGAATCAATGTTATTGGAGCCACCAAACTGCTCTTGAAACACAGGCAACATATTTCATTACAGAAACGTTTCCAAAACAAAATGTCCTTAGAATTTTCTGTTCGCAAAACAATTGGAAATGAAAAAAGGAAAGAAGAAACATCTTGTTCCAATGTGGCCCAAGACCACGTTTTAACAAGAACATTTCTCATAAGGGAGAGCGTGTGCTTTGTCAGCCAGCTGTATGGAGTACACAAAACCTGAGCACATGGGAAGCTCCTGTATCTAAGGGCAGAAATCAGAAGGGGAAAAAACAAAAAAAACCCCAAAAAATAATAATAAAAAAAAAACCAGCACCATGGGTGTATAAAAAGTCAACTTAGTTTTAGACAATTACTGCTTTGGGGTTTTTTTCGTGAACCACATTTATTGTGGTTCCTTTATACCATGTGCAGTGTTAAGTCCATTACAACAAACATGCTGTTATACTAAATTAATTTTTGAAGACTGTTTTCAGAAACACGATATGCCTCAGTATTCACAATCTATGGACAATTTCTGCATGCCGCCTTTCCCCTGCACTGCTCAGCTATACTGTTGCTTTCCACTTGCAGCATTTCTTAAATTTTTCCTGGTTTACTGGTATCTCATGTTAGGTTCTTTGGGGTGCATCAGAGCACCACTTCTGATAACAGATTTATCATCATTCAAAGGTAAAGAATTCATATTTATTTAATAGACTCAAATATACCTCCTAAACTTACTTGATTATGAACAATGCATTCTACACTTCCAAAAATGTAAATAAATTTTAGTTTGAGCAAACAAATATTTACTGCAGGCAGGTATTTCAATTCTTACTCATATTTTCATTTTCTGACGAAGAAGTGGTGAAACCTTCTCTTCTCCTATGCCTTCGTTTTTTCAAAGAAATTTGATGTTCCTAATTATGACAGAGCAAAGGGAAATGAAAGTCTATTTCAAGAGATGATTCTTCCTGTAAATAGTGCCTGGGCACTTCTGCCTTATCTCATTGCATTTGGGCTGTCAGATGAGCACGATAAATAACTTGTCCTATAACCTCCGTTTTGTTGTTCTTTTTTTTCTCTTGCAAATAATTGTCAGTTCTAGTCTTTGCCTGCATGTCACTGAAAGACTTCCTAAATGTCAAGGCTATGGGAGCCTTGCTTTAGTGGGAGACAATTTTAGCCTCTCTCTTCCAACAAAAATTGCATGGGCTAAATTTGGATATAATTTTCTTGCAGAACTAATAATATTTGGTTTATCTTTTGTTCTGTTTTCATTTTTCATTTGTTCAACAGCCCCAGTTATTTATTTAAAAGTATTGATTTAAGAGAGACCATCAGTGTATTTTTTTTTTTTTAACCAAAGTATCTAACTATTCTGCCAAGGAACATGATAAATGTTAGCAATTTCTAATGCACTTGCCTGGCTTTACAAGAACATTTTATAAAACAAAAATCAGCTTCACTTGCTGAAAAATGCAGACTATGAAGAAGTGAATAGGCTCTTCAGGAAAAAGAAAATATCTTTTTTGTTTACTCAGAAAAACAGCATAGTGAACTTCTCTTTCCCAATTTTCTAATTGTACTTAGGGCTCAGTGAACCCACCTGAAACCCTGCACACACTTCATCCTTTTGGTTGAATTCCCTCTTATCTACTGTGCTTCTTGACTTTTAGTCCTAATCATAGGAGTCATCCTAGGCTCTAGGGTCCAACACAAGCCCTGAGGCAATTGAAAATGCATTTCTTGTCTAACGATTTTAATGGTTTCCCAGAGACAGACTGTACCAATAAAATCTGTGTTGTTTTTTTCCTTCCTGATTTCAGGTGAGCTAGATCTCCTGGATCTGGTAACTATAAGCGTAGCTCAAGAAACTTGACAAAGGTATCACTAGGACTGCAAAACATCAGGATAATGCATCAAAATCAGTATCATTAGATATGCCATACAAAAATGATACATGGGATGTTAAAATTGTGGTGGATGCTGCAGAGATCCCAAACTTATTTTATGTAATAATTTGTCATTGTCATCATTAAACATCAACAGGAGGATCTAGTTGAGTTTTTCAGGTGGAAAAAGCAAGCCCTAACTCCCCAGCTGGAAACAAGGATGGGATGTGATTTTCGGCATGCTCTTTAGAAACCACCTTTCAGTTGACTCCTCTTCCTTACATTCCATATGCAGTAAATGAACGACCTTTTGAATTGTATTAGCAGCTCCCACCAGCGTCCTCTGGATTTACCAAGTTTGCCTGAAATTTCTCATCTGTGGATTGAGTTTGTAAGAAAGCCAGCCCCTAAATGGCAGAACCAGCAAGGTGCCTTTGCTAACGGACAAAGGAGAAACAACACAGGAGAGGGCAGGAAAGGGAAGAGTTAGAACCAGCCCTTCTTCCAAGTGAGTGAATAAAAATGACCCCATAATAGCAGCAGAGTAGAGAGGCTTCCTCCATTCTCTGCATAATTCAGAGTGCGTGACTTCATTATCTGTCATTGCCAACAACACGTGGTCTTGTTATGGCAAAAAAATTGCAGACTTTTTTTTTAGGGGGTAGTGGAGGTGTTGGGAAAGGGGCGTGTAGTCTCTCTTTCCCAGTTTCTGATGGGAGGAAGGACTTTAGCTCTGACATCTCAGCTCTCACAATGACATCATGAAGCTTCAACCTTCAAATATTGTGCAAATGGAGTCCTATCTACCTGGGAGAGACCTCGCCTCGGCTCCCTCGCTGCCCCTGGCTGAAGCTTTGCTGGGGCTAGGGGTGAATGAGGCTGGAGGGCATGGGTAGCTGCTGGGAGGGCTGTGATTTAGGCAGCAAGAGGGTGCTTGGTGTGGGTGCCAGCTGCCAAAAGGTCAGCGTGTGCTTAAGGAGATCAAGTCCATGGTCTCTGATGAGGCCCATTTTGAGCTATTTTTGACCACCCATTTATTTCTGCTGCCCCGATTCTCGATATCATCCATTTACAATTTCAGTATCGTTTTGTTTGAAGGTCCTCAATGCAGAATCACTTCAGAAGTCCATGCCTTAAGCCATGCAAGGCTGAGTATGGTTTCCTATTTCCATAATTTTTACTCGGGGTGGGGGTGGGGGGCGGGGCAGGAGAGGGGTGACACAAAAAGGTGACTGTTGTAAATACTCTCTAAAGACTCCACTCGGGCTTTCTGCCCTACTATAAACATCTCCAATTAGGAACCCTGTACTGTTCAAATCTGACACGTGTCCCTCTCTGCTTCTTGTTTGAAGCAGTTACTGGCTGATGGATGCACTGCTTTTAAAGACCGGGGCTTGGAGCTGTAAGGGATGGTGGTTGTAGGACATGTCCATTCGTTCTGGGCTCCATTTCACAGAATCACTAAGGTTGGAAAAGACCTGTAAGATCATCAAATCCAACCTTAAAAAACAAAAACAAAACCAAAAAACAACAAAAAAACCCCCACAAAAACCAAACCACAACACACCAAAAACCAACCCACCCAACACCACACAGCACCATGCCCATCAAGCCACATTTCATCTGTTTGTGTGGTACAACCTGAAAAGCCCAGGACAAATGTGCCAGCTTTATGCATTAATCAACAGCCTTGCTTGAGGGATGAGTTCAGGGATTTCATGTAGCTGAATCCGCAGATTAATTAATCTGTATTGAGCATGTAGTAATTGAATTCTAGGCCTTTTTTATAGATTAATGTCCAATCCTGTAACCAACATATAAGTTGGGGGGAGCTCTTAAAAATCAGCAGCTGAAATAAGGAATCAGTATTTCCCAGTGCCATATTGCAGTTTGGCATACAATGAAAAGTGAAGAATGCACCTGATTTCTTCTTGTATAACACAGAGGGAAAAAACCACTTACTGTTTGTGTGAGATAAGGATTTTTGCTCAGTTTCACTTCAGAGATCATCAGCAGTATTTTTCTAGCCAGTGGGAAATTATGCAGCTTGACATTTTTGCTAAACTGCCAGTTTTTAAAGGCACAGAATTGAAATCCTATGCCTGCTCAAGACAAATTTGGATCAAAACCTGGGATCACCTTTTTTTTGTCACTTTTGTGAGTAAGACTGTTCTTCAACTCTTCAGGCTACTAGGAGACATGCTATTGTCTTGCATAAAAAGATCACTTGCCCTTATCCTCAGGGTACTCCAGTGAAAGTAAAAGACAATCAAGTGGGGGTTTTGTTGTTTTGTTTTTTTTTTTTTTTTAAAACCATACATAACACTTTATCGTTCAGTTATCTTCAGTTATCTCTCTAACTTTTGTACTGTTCACACCGTGACTGCACTTGAGAGACCGTTATGGTTGTGTGATCTGACCTGGGCAGCAGCGTTTCACTAAATCGCTGAGAAATTAACTACTGCATCTGTTTTTTAAATTTGTTTTCCCTGGGGAAAAAAGTAATAATCTGTAACTTCTATTTTATATACAATGATTTGCATATACAGTGATCTGCCTTCAAGTAAGATAAATTCCTAGATACCATTTTCTCACAATACATCTACATTTATGGAACCTCTTCTTCTACCTTAGCACCAAGCAGAGTTGAATTTTAGTCTAAAGGGATTATACTTATCAGTCCATAGTTTTATTTGTAAAGATGAATCATTATGGCACTTGTCTAGTAGGATGTATGTAATAACTGAATTCAGGGTTGTTTTTTCTCTTTTTCATGAGGTGAGCACGGTTGGTTCTTTCTGCTATAAAATCCATGCGTATGGTACTTCATACACTTCAGTGTATTTTTTCTGGTCTATTAAACATTGTCTACATAGAAATGTCACTGTTAAATGTCTATACTGCTGATCTCCATCAAGACATTAATGTGATATCTCTCAGCAGGGATATGTTGATGTCAGCTGAAGTCCCCATGTACTTCGGCTGTCAGACTCTTTCTGTTGTACCATCAACTTGGGGCCACGAGGGTTACAGAGGCAGTGATAAGCGGCGGGCTGGAGTCCAAACTTAGTCTCCTAATGATTTCCTCCTGCAAAAAAAGCTGTGGAAAAAATGATGGATAATTTAAAATATTGTTTCATGTTCCTTTCTTAACACTTTCTTCAGCCACTCCCAAGCAGAGTTGATGCATTAAATCTCAGTCAGAAGGCATTTCAGACCGTATCTTTGGTATTCTCATTTCCCTTGGTGAACAGCAATGTTTCTTCTCACTTTCTATTGCTGTCTTTGCAGTAGCTGGAAGACGAGGCTTGCTGGGCGAAAAGCCTTTTTCCAGGTCTGGTCTTCGATCAGACCCTCTGTAACAGCCTTACTACTGCAATTTGAGGTAACTACTGTGGCATGAAAGATGATCAATGGAGCAACAAAAAATTACTTGTATGTAACTACTTGTGATAAGTTTCCTTTTCTCATTCTAGTTTCCTGTGTCTTGGAAGGAATTCTTGAAGATATCTTATTGTTTTCCTAACTGGTGTATCAGTTTAATAGATTTTAAGGTGCCAGGACGATCAGCTTGTCTGATCCTTCTGCCCCAGACCACAGAATTTTTCATCAGTCTTTAGCCATTGGATCTTGCATACATTTTTCTCCCAGATAGAGACCCATAAAGAATAAGAAGTCACGTCTGTGTTGGGATGCTCTCACTGCAATATTTTAATGTGTTTTTATTCTTCCAACACCTTATGAGACAGATAAATTGGTACCCTGAACATTGATTTAATATTCCAGTTATGATCTCCATGAATTGGCACACCAATTCAATTACCTCCCTATTTCCAAGGAGTAAAGGATCAACTCTAGATTTTTATAGACAATTAGCTTTTAGACTCACTTTTTCATTTCTTGGACTGTATAACGCATGTTTTCTTGAGACAGCTGTAATAAGATTTCAGAAGAAAATGGAATGATACAATGCAATTATCACCCATGATTACTCCTTTTGTTCTTGTCTTAGTCAATTTGGGGGGGGAGGGAGGGCTTCTTGTTTAGTGTTTCATAAATTATGTCCTGTTGTAATGGTTTTAAGGCTAAATTTAATTATATGACTCGAAGTGGTGGAGACGCCAGCAGAAAATAATTGTATTCCTAAAATGATGTATCAAACACAGAGGACAATTAATATGAAATGTAATGTGGGAGCAAAAACCTGGTACACAATGATAGCTAAAGAAATGCACACATTTAAAATAATAATTATGTACTGAATGATGCAGATGAACACCAACTTTACAGCAGAAGAAAAACAAGATGAAGTACACATGTTGGGTTTATAGATATGTATACATAATGCCTTTGCATATTATATATGATGCTCTCATGAGACTCTCCAGTGTCTGCAGCACTTGGCTCAAGGTATCAGCAACTGTACTCTCAGACATTAAGTTTTACAAATGCTGCCAAAAAGTTGCAAAATGGAAACCGCCTGCAGTCACGGCTGGCCAGTGCGAAAAGGTTCCAAATCACGCCATGACTTTTCAAGCCAGCAAGCTAATGCCAAAATCAGCAACATAAGAATAGGATTTTCTAAGCTTTTTCAACGTCTCTGAGGCAGCTGGTCACCTCCCCATCTTTGCTTTCAGGAAAATGGGTCCCCAGAGTCAACACACAGCTCTTTTGGTGCCACTAATGTTTTCTACAGGAAAAACATTCTCATTCTTAAAAAAATCCCAATGGACTTTATTTATAAATTACAGAAACATTTTAGTGTAAAATTTGTATAATTGCTGGTCTCAAAATACTGAACTGTCAATGATATCACTTGTGTGGCTTGTTGTAGCTACTAATAAGTACTGTTAACTGGGGTCTTACGTGCCTCACTCATTTTTCTGCAGATTACTGAAGCTAGCAAGAGCTCATAAACCATAGGAAAGTGGGCTTGGAGAACATTTAATAATCCAAATTACCTTCTTTGGGAATTACCAGTGGAGAAAACACATTTTCTTGTCAGAAGCTTGCAAAGATACTGAAGGGCTTTGAATGAATCAACAGCCAACTCTGAGTTGGCTGTGCAATAGAAGAAAATAAACCCAAGATGAAAGACCATATCCAGTTAAAATTACTTGGATCTATTAATTACTGAGAGGGCAAAAGCACTGTAAGAAATTTTCAAATTTTTTTAACAAATGCATTAAGCCAGCTTTTCCAAATTATGTTAGTTCTTCCAAACCAAACACTGGGAAAGTGAGGTGGTTGTTTTGTTTGTTTTGTTTTTTTAATTTAAAGGCAAGAATTGATCCCCAGTGTCTCTGCCTAGGAGATATGAAAGAAGGTCATGACTATCCGGCCTTTTACTCACTTTTTTCGTTTAACAGCAACGACAGTTCACAGAACTATCGCTTTGATGGTTTCTGGGACGCAGATTGAAAAAAGATGCGAGATTACGTTAGGATGGGAAAAAATGGACTGATGTTAACTTTCACTTTGCTGTTCATTGCCAGATAAACTGTTTGCATTCTCATTTGCAGTGCATGGTAATTGGAGGAGACAACGCTTCTCAGTTTCCCCTACAAAGCACTTACTGTGCAGTTCTATTGCGGCACAGCCTTAGCCGAATGGGACATACATATGGGGGAGAGGTTGGCATACATCTGAACTATGCTTCCAGGTCGTCTGCAGGCTTCAGGTAGCCATGCCCAGGGGCTGGGATTTTAGGGTGGCAAACCCAGTCCTAAATCTGTGTCTCTTTCAGCATCCAAATGGGTAATGAAGCAAGTGAAACCAGCAGCACCAGTACTGGTGAGTACCCTCAGCTTTGGCACCTGATCTTCCCCCTGGGAGAACGGTGATTACTCAGTAAAATGTTAGCAACTTTCAAACCCAATTCTGTTTTAACGCACATCAACAGAATTGCACTGCACATTTGATTTTTAACTTTGCACCAACCATTGCAGTGTTTCAGCTGTTGGCGGGGATAGTAGGTCTTTTGTTTGTTGTCAAGTGGATACTCTGGGATAAGGTGTTTTCATGTTGGCATTTGTTGACTGTGGAGTATTTTCACAGAAGAAATTATGTATGTTGTGATGGCTTAGCTCTGAGGTGCCGTATGGGCAGAAGAACCCTTGTTACATGTGGTTTGATGAAAACTGGACGCTTCTGTAGGGGACTGCTGGGTGCGGCACGCAGGGCAGTGTTGAGGTTGTCCATACAATGCAATGTGAGGGCTGCTGGAAGCTGATGTGTGGTGGGTTTTTCAAAGCGACCCAGGGGCTCCAAACCTACCCAGCTACTTCAGCCTCTTCTCTCCTGCCTAAGTGAGGCTGTACCTTACCAAAGTACTCCCTGGCATTGTATGGACTGATGCAATCTTGAGCCTCAATAAATTCTAGAGAAAGTGTGATGACGACAGAAAGATCTGGCCTTAAGCTATAACATCGGTTAAGCAGATAGCAAATTCTGTGTAATACTGAGCTTTTAAGACAGTGAAACTGAAAATATTCTGTCCAGATTAAATTTGGGTAAAAGTAACACTTTGTGATTAACTTGGGAATAAACAAGGTTTACTTCATTGTATTTAATGTGATTCAACATAATGTACTTCAGTATTTAATGTAATTAAATATTGTTGAGAAAGAATCAGGAGCTTGTCTTAGTTAAACAAGAATTGCAAAACAATTGTCAATTTTAGTGCAAATGGAATAAAACTGTCTTTCTCTGACCTTACTTTAATATAACTTCTTACTTACTGATGCACTATATAATACAACCTTTGAGTTCAAAAATCTTCCCTGTCTTTCCCTAAACAAGGAGAAATCAATTAAGTTTTGGAGGGTTTTTGGGGGGTTAAATCTGTATCACTTTCACCTGGGAGAAAGATGAGTCTTGAAAGTGGGAGTTGGTAAAGAGGCACACGGGGCTGTGTCCTGTTTAGCAGAAGTGGTGAGTAAAGAAAGTCTGGACAAGAAGGAAAGGAACGCACAAGGGTTGTGCCTCTGTGAGAGGGAAGCTATGTGGTTAAGAATAAGACAGAAGGAATGCAAATGTATTTTTAGTTGAAATTAGAGCCACCTTTCTCAGTCTACGGCCAAATTATCTAGGCTCCTCTTAAGCAAGGCAACAACTATCATGGGGACCTGGCCTCACGGTGACAAATGTGCCCGTCAACCAGTTTAAAAGCACAGTCATGTATTGTTGAATTTGAGCATTGTATATGCAGGGGTTTTCTCCTGTTTTTACTATCTCCAGAAGATCCACAAGCCAAAACTTGCATAGCAATAAATAGTAAAACAGCATGTTATTTCTAGATTTCCCAAACAGAAGTGCTGTGCAGGAATATTCAGATTTCTGTGGGCTGGGAATGTCAGCTGGGAGCAGGGGAGCTGCTCCAATGTGACGCATGGGAGCTATTTAGGGCACTAAGAAGCTGATAGCTGCACAGCTAATGGCAAGGAATTTGCGGTGTGGCTGTGGATGAAAATTACTCTGTGAGTGGAGCAGGCAGAGTATTGCTAAGCTGATTACAAACAGAAATTTTGAGCGAGTTGCAATCCATTCAGAAGGACAGACTGGTGCCTGGAGCAAGAGGTACTGAACCGGGCTAGGGTGTCAGCACGGACCTGCTAATGGTTGCCTCTCCATACGGCGAGAGTTTCTCGGGTTTCCTTGAGTTAGCCTGTCTGCACAGGCTTTTTTTCCTCTTACTCACCAGGTGCTTCTCAGGTGCTATCAAAAGATGTTTAGAACAGAACTACGCTCTCCAGAAGTTGAGAATGAATGAGATTACAGCTCTCTCTCTGGAAAGGGGATTGACAGCTGTATATATATATAGTCTTAGTGCAGCTGTTGTGAACCACAGAGTTCCCCCAGCAAAGATAAAAGCCCGGCCTGCTGCCTATAAAAATCACTAGTAAAGGGGGGGGCGGGGGGGAGTTGTTGGTGTGTTTTGGTTTTTGCTTGGGTTTTTTTTGTTTTTTTTTTTTTACTTCTGTGGAATTAGAGGATGTGTTGCTCCATACAGGGTGGGGAGACAGAGGTTTGCTGGCCATAGCCCCTTTTTTAACTCTGAATCAAAAGGCTTTTTCAACCTTCACGTGCAGCAGTTGAGCCAACTTCCTCCGGGCTGAGAAAATCTGGTTGACCTCTGGACAATTGGACAGTGCAGACTTTGTTCTCCTTGTGCTCCACCCAAGTGTCCCTCATTTTAGTCCAAGCTACTGACTTGACATTAGTATTGGATTCCTGCTGTCTGCAGAAATGCAGCTACAGAGCACCTCTTTCTGAAAGGATGAACATATCCCTATGGTTCAAAAAGTGCTCTGCTAGGGCAAGGCAGTTAATGAAACAGTTAATGATGTTTTACAGGCCTCCCAAGCCAAACTATTTCAGACTATGTTCCACTCATAGGTTGATACTGGAGGAAGCTAAGGCTAATTAGCAGGTATTTTGGTAGTGTGCTCACCTTCATTTTTTCTACATCCTACTAGGTAGGAGTATCCAGATGATGATGATGATGATAATAATAACACTTTTAAAGCCTTCTCAAAGCCCTGGTTTGGCTGAATGTTAGGAATGGCTGCTCTTCTACCCTTACTGCAGGTTTGCAGCCAGACACCCACCTCCTTTGTGGAACAGTTAATAGCTTTAAATGGTGTTGGAAAACATAAGAAGCAATCTTTCTCAACTGGCTTAATTAGAAAAATAAGCAATAAGTCTACGACATTTCGTTATGAAATCTGTTGCCTGAGTCAGCTGAGCTACTTAAACTGAGGGGAAGGACTGTAAAAGCTGAATTACCACTTGCATTTTAGCTAGCACACCTGGATGTAAAAAGTAAGGATCTTTTAATCCAGTTTTGTGGGAGAAACAGACGAGAAGATGTTAAGCAAATGGCTGGAGATACAAAGCTATCCAGGGCTGTGGACATGGGCTAGAGAGAGATGAACTTAGCAGTCAGCAGCACAAAGCTGCTAGGTGAAGTTAGAGAGTGACGGGGCTTCAGTGAGAAAATGTGAAAAGTAGAAGATAGGGGAAACACTGATGCTGGCTGAAAAAACAAACGGAAAGTTGCAAAACTTGAGATCCGTCAAGTCGGAGCAGTCTGCAAAGCAGGCAGGATAAAAAGAGCAATCATTGACAGCCAGGGAAGGAAATGTTCATGGAAGTGGCAGAACAATCAGGTAAAACAGCACCACGAATGTCTCCTTTAACTTAGCAGTCGCTGTTGAAATGTACTGGAGCACAACCAGGAAGCAAGCTGTCAGAGAAGACAAGGTCCCATGAACAGACAGCTTGCCTGAGACCTATGGAGACAGCTTGAGGAGATATGATCAATTTTGTTGTCATGGAGGCACCAGCTAATTTACTGAAAGTCAGAAAGGTAGAGTGGGAGGAAGGGCAATTTTTCCAAGATTAGAGAAGTACAGCACTTGTAAGCAAAGACGATAAAGCTGTTAAAAATAATGGAGAGAACACTAGGACATGAAAAGCAAAGGAAATGAAGGAACAGTTTAAGAAGAATGCAAAATGGATTACCTTCCCCTGAGGTGTTGCAAAGACCAAGCTCTTAGCATAACTGACACCTTTGTAGAAAATTGAACCTCCTGAAAGCTGGGAGTAACACCTAGCAAATCACAAATTGCCAGAAAATACCTGCTATACTGGATTTTGAGAATAACTAGCAATAATGTATGGATGCCGGGATGGCCAGACTGTCAGAGGGATCTAGTCCACTTCCCACTAGCCCCCCCCCAACTCCCTTAAGATACTGGAGCCTCCATCTGCTCTTCACAACAAAGAAAAGCAGAAATCTGCGGTTTTCCTTGGGAGGAGTAGAAATTCTGCACCGAAAAGCAAATTTTCTCTGCCTCCTTTTCATGGTGATGGTGGTGAGTAGGACCAGTCTCTGATTAATTAAGAGCTACCAAGATCAGTTTCAGGAATTAAGCATACCTGCCCAGAGAAACCACTATCACCATCAGAGCCGGTACCAAGGATACAGCCCCAAGGGAACGTCTCATTCTGTGATACCCTCCAAATCTTTGTCACATCTCTCCCTTTCATCTGGCTTCTCTCTGAGGAGTGCTTCTTTTCTTCTTCTGCTTGTGGCACAGGATTTCTTTGTTTTAAGGTCTTGTGGGCATCCAGAGTTCCCAGTAAGTAACATGGACATTAAAAGCACATTTATATAGGGACTTTACTCTTTAAAAAAGGCAAGACACGGAGAAAAATGAAGCATTACCTTTAAGCTTTATTTGCCTCACTGTGGCTAAGGATAATGGTACTAAGAAGATACAAGGTCTTAATTGCAGAGGTTTAAAAATCCTTTGACCGTCCTAAAGAGAGGGGCAGTAGCAGAGATGCCAGATTTTCAGTTTCACCATTCTTTTCCTCACTAGCTTCTTCTTGTCAGAAGGGAACATCTTCCTCTCTAGAGTGACTGGTACTTCTGTAACTGCTGAGGGGTCACTTTACTTGCAGAGCACTTCCCTTTGCAGTGTAAGGGTGCTGTTCCACAGCCCACATCTGCCTGGCCTGTGCGTCTTGTTCCTTCTCCCTGCCTGCCTGGGAGCTGCCTGTTCCTTGACTGCAGCGCAGACTGTGACTGCAGGAATCAGGTAGGAGTGGAGAATGGCAATGCCTCCCATAGCTTTTCAAAAGCTCAGAACGATTTGTCATTCGTGCAAATAAACATCTGACAGAAACATATGGCTAGGAATGAGCAATAGCCCCCTACGCTCGCTCACATGGGAGCTGGAGGGGCTGCTTGATGTAATGTACAGAAGAAAGAAGGAAGGGGAAATACATTTCTTTAGAACTAGAGGATTAAAACGTTCTCAAAAGTGGTCTGTGCAAAATAGCTGCCAATTCCAACTGCTTGGGTATGGTGTTTCTCTCTCAAATTCTGTCTCTCCTAACCCCCCGCAGTCTAACTACTGCAGGAACCAAGCAGTCACGTACTCCATTTCTCCATCGTGTTGTACCTTGCATTTGAGCTGGTGATCCTTGCCCCACCACTGTTGTGTAGGCTCGTCACTTCTGACTGCCTGCTGTCCAGATGCAGAGTGTGCCTGTCATCCTCCTCCTGTGAGTTTTGCCCAAACATCCAAAATTTTCTGAGCCTTGCTGGGTCAATTATGGTCTTTTTTTGTGTAAATAGTAATGGTCTTCAGTAGGACTAGGAGAGAGAACTGCTGAGATTCAAGCAAGAGGTGAAGGGCAGCTTTATCTCGGCAAGTCTTATCACAGGATTGTCCCAGAGACTCCTCCAAGGTTCTGAGGAGAAGATGCTGCTGGAGCAAGTGGCCTTAGGCAGCCCCGGCCCACAGGGAAAGACATGAGGATCCAGGCAATATCCAGCACCAAAATTCCACTCACATGGCTCCTCTGCTTCCCCCTGTTTTATCTCAGGTGCTAACAGTCTAGTTTATTTTTAGGCTAGTTTTCCTAAAAATGCAGAAAAAGTTCAGGGCCATCTAAACTGAGATCTACAGGACAAGGAGAAAATGTCAGCTGGGAGTCATGGGAAAAGTCCTGGATCTGGAGGCTAGAAGGAGCATCATTGGTGGCAGCGACTATAAGCAGTTCTTCGGAGCAGTGGAGGGAATGCCTGTTTACACCATTGCCTTTTACAATCTCTATTTATAAACTGGTGGAGGGAGAGAGGCTCTGAAACTAGGTGCTCCAATCTGTTCTCCAGAGTAGTACCTCTCTGCCAATGCCCTGTCTGTATAGTGTTGATGGTAAAATAAGATCTGACGCTGAGGCATGTAAAATGTGAGGGTATCAGGGGAGAATCACATAACCCTTTTATAACTGGTTATTCAGGATGCAGCATCTTCGCTGTCCTGCTCTGAGTGATGTTGATCAGAAAGTTATTCAAAATTGTTGTTTTTAAAATAATCTGGTATTTCAGGGTTTTTCTTGACTCCCGAGTCAACCATGCCTGAAGAGATTGCCTTCAGAAGACTCTCTTTCCCTGCCCAGCTGAGTCTGCTGATTCTCCAGCACTGTGCATACCTGGTATCAACTTAAGGTCTGAGCAACCACCATGTCAACACAGAGAAAGAAAACAATAAATAAACAATAATGCAGTCAAAAATAAGGCAAGAGCACAGTATAGCTTTTTAAGCTGTTTTATTTAATCTTCCTGATTCAGACCTTGAATTCCTGGGTGCGCTTATTTAAGATCTCAAACTCCAGGTCAATGTTCTGCATCTGTTTTCTATAGCCTGTTCTTGGTGTATGGTCCGTATTGACTCTTCATAAGGAAGATACCTGCCTGCCTATTGCATCTCATGTGTTCAACCTTGGGATGACAAATTTCTTTCTGGTTCCCCAGTAGAAGCCAAGACCACACTCTCCGTACCTTTCATCTGCTGAGATAGCAACCATTCTTCCTCCCAGAAGCCTTTCTCATTTCACAACAGCTGCATAATGCAACTGCTTCATTTTGATTTCTGGAAAGTGAGCACAGAAGGGTGGAGCTCCTGTACTATGCAGTGGTCCTCCCTGGAAATGCAGAAAAACTGTACTTTCTGAGTTCCAAACAGTGTGTGGAGTAATGAGTGTCAACATTGACAAAAGAAGAGGAACTCATACCTGCAAGATCAGGTAGGATGGGCTTGGCTTACAGAGAAATGTAACATGCATCTGTATGACTAATTAAAAGCTATAATAACACAAAGTTTCCACTTAACCAAACATAAATAATTATGGCATCAAATTAAAATATAGAATGGGTCTTTCAACTAACTTGTAATCAGTGCGATTCCCACAGGGGAGGTATAAACATCCCTAAGTTTTCACCCACACTTCCACCTGCTTAAAATCCACTGGACCCGAGGACTTGCAGTGGAAGTTTTAGGGCTGTTTTGGGGTGTTTGCATGACCCTGGGGTCTGAGGGGTTCCAAGGAACTGTGTCCCAGACTTCTCAATGCTCATTAGGTATGCCGTGCTATTAACTGGCAGGAAATCTCATGGAGTCGGTGGAGAAATTGTTTCTTGTTTTCAGGCCAGACTAAATTGTGGAAAAATTCTGAATGAAACAGACTCCTCCATTTTTCAGGATAACCATCAGGAGAAGTTTAGCGATTGGGAGGCATTGTTTCTGATCATCCTTCACAGCTCAACAGATATCCCTGGTAGAACACTACCACTTTATCTTTTTTTTTTCTTTTAAAAAAAAAAAACCTAAAGCTAAGTAACTTAGGAAAAAATGTTGTTATTTTGATGGGTATTTATTTAACAACTTGTTTCATGGTGGAAACCCCTTCATATCAGATACTTTTAAGAATAGTCTCTTCCGTCAGCCCGGTTCAGTATCCAGAAAAGGCTTCTCCTTTTTGATGAAAACTGTATTTTCTATTTTTGACTAAATGTAAAAGTGCCTTTCTGTAACTCTTTTTAATCTTGCTGGAGGTATGAAATGAGATATAAGCAGAAATTTAATTAATTTTACTCTAGATGTTAGATTTAAGCAGTCATGTTGTAAGTGTGTTGGCTTCAGCTACGAGCTAAGTTTAACACATGAAGCGTGTCCGTTTGATGATGGCCTCCTCTTTCCCCTTCCCCTCACTGCTGTTGGGTTCACCACTGTCCTCTGTGCTAGAGAGATGCATGTAAGCCCTGCCCGGCAGTGACAGCAGTGTGGCTTACCTCCACAGCGGGTGTTAAGGCAAGATAGCTGCGATGCCCTCCCAGCCCATCCCCTGCAGCCAGGCTGCTCTTGGACGTGGATTAGGAAGCAACTGCACGAGTCAGGCTCTAGCAAAGTATTTTCTTTGACAATGACAGAGAGGGGATGTTACAGGAAGAGGGAAATCAGATTCCCCTTTTCAGATTATTCTAATGAAAGGCCAACAACTTCTGCACGGTCTCACTTCCGTGAGACAATGAAGCTGGCCCAGAAGCCGCAGCAGCAAGGACGCAGTGACAGTGCAGCCACAGCAGTAAGGAGCTTGATGGCAGCTAATTTCCACTGCTCTGCCTGTGCTGAGCTCTGCCCAAGCTGCCAGCTGCCAGGCTGCTCCTGGTAACCAACCTCGCTGACAGTCTGCTCGCGAATCTCTGCATTTTGGGATCTGCAGCATCAAAGTAGCTTTAGGTTGTCAGTCTGTAAGCCAGCAGTAGATCTACAGATGAATGGACCGCAGGCTTCATGGGTCCATAGGCAATGACACTGAGAAACACCGTGCTGCAGGCAGCACTATGCTTAGCTCTGCCTGTCAGCTTCAATTTTAGCTCTTTAATTTCCTGGGGCTGCAAATGATGGTGAAGGGCTGTGCTATCATTTAAAGACTCTGCCTTATACTACGTGTTTTTTTGGAACAGAGATAGTAATTTTTTTATATCCATTCTTAGGATCTTGATCTGTTGCTGTTCCTTGACCAAAGACTTTAGAAACTTTCCTAGATTAAAAATAGTAATTTTTATTAAGATTTTTTTATATTGAGGACCTGCCTTCTTCTAATCCAATAAATGTTGGGAGCCAATGTGCTTTATCTCTAAAATTTGCTACTAAAGAAAAGAGATAGGAATTGGGTTGGGCCTGTCATATTTGATTGTACTGGGCATATGCATGTAGCTATTTAGATGAGGTGTGTTTGCATTTGTTCTCTTTCTCCATACTGTCTGCTAATCAATCCACTGGGTTATGTAAAGTGGATAAAGTGGAATCTGGCATCTGTTGTGAAATGAAAGCCAGTGGCCAAAACACTGGATGGCCCTTTTAGAGTGTTTTCAAGTCTTCCCCCCCATCAGAAAGGGTAAAATGGATTTTTGATGACCCCTTGTTTTTCTCAGGAATTTTTACATGAATAACAACTACCCTGTCTTCACATAAAAAAAAAAAAAACTTTTGACACTGAGTAAGCCACACTGGAGATGATTCATGAGCTTTTAGTTCAGTATGACTATTGTTGCATCCTGACCTATACCTTCCATTTGAATCTGAATTCTCCTGGCTGCATCACAGTAGAAATCATCCCTTCTGCAAGATCTTAGAAAAAGAAGGATATTCCAGCGTAATGAAAATGCATTATTTTCAGTGATGACAAAGCCAATAATAACAACACCCTTACCTAATCCTTTTATATACTTGGGAGGGTTTGCTGAGAGTTACAGCCTTTACTTGACTAGCTGTGTTCTGGGCAGGGGAAGATGAAAGTGAGAAACTGTCTTGTAAAAACATATGGAAACACAAGTCCCCAAGAGAAAATTTAAGGCAAAGAGGATTTTCAAAGTGTAAACAAAAATGTGAATCATTGCCAATGGGTGTGATTTGCCATGACTGCTTTTTACTTCAATTTGTGTAGCTACATTTCCAGGCTGACTCCAGGTGACCAGGTACAATCTTTCTGAACCCTACATTTTCCTCCCATAGATAAGGCTTCATATCAAAGCATTGCTGATCTAGTGTACAATAAGGAAAAATATTTAGCAGTAGTGATACAGCTGCCTACCTCACTCTTGCTTAGTAGTAATACTTGTATTAATATATATTTTTGTACCAGTTTTATACAGGTTGGAATTAAGATCCTGAAGGATCAGGGAATTGACACAGAAGGGGTAGAAACTCTACAGATACCAAGCAGTGGATGTTTGCCCAATGCTTTCAAATACAATAAAAAATTAATTTAATGCAGCAGGACAGAAAGTAGCTTTTCAAACATCTTTCCTTACAAAATGCTGAAAACCCTGCAGGTTACAGAAAGCAGATGGTTTAATAATTGACCCTGGCTCTCTGTTGCCTTGAATCGTGATATGCTGGACTCTGTATCCTTTACACCATCCTTTTCTCTATTGCTGAACACCTTCAGCTGCAGCCTGAAAAGCAAAGAGGTAAAAGAAGCCTTGTGAAAAGCAGAAAATAGAGAAATGGTTTTCCAGTGAAACAATCAGAATCAGTTTATTCTTCCATGGCATTTCACAAATTGTGATTTTCGGAGCCCTGAGTTTCTTGCCTCTTGTGCAGTTCTCTCTTGATGCAGTGGGATGAGACTCACATGATGCAAACAGGGATGCTATCACATGTATTCTCAGTGTGATATTTTAAAAACAGTTACGAATAAAATCCATCACTGTCGCCATTGGTGGGAGGCACCCACATACCCAATAACCCATCAGTGAGTGCATGCAGATGTCGTGCGTTTGCAAGAAGTTGACAGGGCTGGGAGTTGTGGGGTGTTGATTGAGGCTGCTGAGTGTAACTCTGGAAGCCTGGGCGTGTTTGAGGGTCTGCCTGCACTGGGACTGAGCGATAGCTCTTGCTGGGGGAGGGTCACACTCTTCAGGAGTGATCAAGCTCGAGTGAGTTACACAATGGTGTGCATTGATAACAGCTGCACGTTGCCCTCCGTGTGCTAAGCGAAGCTCCTTTGTTACAGAAAGAAAAAAATCCACTTCAGAAATACTGGAGAGGATTCTCTAGCGAGTCTTAGACGCCGAGTCCCTGAGCCTGTGAAACCCAACGCTTTGCTACAGGTTTTAATCAAATCAGTGTTTATTCAGAAAGAGGCATAAATCCAGTGCCCCTAAAAATTAACTTAATTTTTGACTAGGACTCAAGGTCAAGTCTCAGTTAGCTCATACTTCTGGAAATGTCTCAGCCAGAGTTTGCACGTACATTCCCCCATCCACACAGTATTAATCATACTCCTGCCATCTCAGGGTGCCGGAGTATCTCTGCATTCCCCAAGCATAAAGTTTTTTTCTTTCTCTCCATATTCTCCAAGTCCACACATTATGGATTGACCCCCACAGCTATACCTAGCAAGTTTATCACCTTCCTTTCTATGGCATTTTTCTGAACACTGTGGATCTAGAACAGGCTGTAACGTAATACTTGGCAGACCCACAGTCCCTGTAAAACAAAACTTTGTTTACTCTTGTTATTGGAAAAGCTTTTAAATGTGACCACTCAAGACTAACAAAGTAGAAGGCAAGTAAAACATCTGCTATTTAAAATCGCTTGTCTTCAAGTCATTCTGAATTTTTGCCCTTGACCGCTTTTGATGTTTGGGAGTAAAATGCCTACTACAGTGGCCCCCAATTATTTCCACATCAGCAAATCTGTGGCATATATTTTCACCGTATATATCTTGACACTTCTGCTAATACTGGTGACAGATGAAGGCCATTGCTGAGTCTCTAGGAAGGCCTTGTGCTAAGGTGATCAGATTAAAAGTGAAAAAAGGACGTGGACTGTAAGGAGCCTCTTCCCCTTCTTAACATGTGCTACAGAGTGATGCCACCTGCATCAGGTCACACATGTCATTGCAGATGGTGTGTCACCTTACATAATCTGGCAGAGGCCACACGATAGTAGGACACTCTGTCTGGGTCAGGTTATACAACAGAGGATGTGTTTGAGTCTGATGGCACAAATGAGCGTCCGGACTGGGGCCTGTGTCCCTCTACATACAATGTGAATTACAAGGATTCACAGAAATTGGGACCTCTTGCAGTTAATAGATTAAAATATTTTACTTAAAATCTCCAACACAAGCAATCAAAGTAAATAAAGAACAAAACACTGTACAAAGAATGACAGTAAAAGGTGGTGGCAGTGGCATGTTCAAGACAAGTACAAGGAGGTATTTATCCCTACGCTGGGTAACAACGCTGTGGAGCTCCCTGCTGCAGGTTGTTACGGATGCTGATGCTTTAGACTGGTCTCTGTAGCCAGGAACACCATTTCTGAGCGGACTCCTCCTGTGTACCATCGCTAACTAAAATATTCTTAATCTACATAAGGTAATTAGGCTCTTTTTTGTGTTTGGGGCAATCCCAAGCACAAATACAGCTGGGCAGAGAATGGATTGAGAGCAGCCCTGAGGAGAAGGACTTGGGGTGTTGGTTGACAAGAAGCTCAACATGAGCCAGCAGTGTGCACTTGCAGCCCAGAAAGCCAACCACATCCTGGGCTCCATCAAAAGTGTGACCAACAGGTTGAGGGAGGTGATTCTCCCCCTCTACTCCGCTCTCTTGAGACCCCACCTGGAGTACTGCATTCAGCTCTGGGGCCCCCGACATAAGAAGGACATGGACCTGTGGGAGCGAGTCCAGAGGAGGGCCACAAAGATGCTCAGAGGGCTGGAGCACCTCTCCTATGAAGACAGGCTGAGAGAGTTGGGGTTGTTCAGCCTGGAGAAGAGAAGGCTCTGGGAAGACCTTAGAGCAGCCTTCCAGTACATGAAGGGGACCTACAAGAAAGCTGGAGAGGGACTTTTTACAAGGGCATGTAGTGATAGGACAAGGGGTAATGGCTTTAAACTGAAAGCAGGTAGATTTAGATTAGATATAAGGAAGAAATTCTTCACCATGAGGGTGATGAGGCACTGCAAGAAGGTTGCCCAGAGAAGCTGTGGATGCCCCAACCCTGGAAGTGTTCAAGGTCAGGTTGGATGGGGCTTTGAGCAACCTGGTCTAGCGGAAGGTGTCCCTGCCCATGGCAGGGGGGTTGGAACTAGGTGATCTCTAAGGTCCCTTCCAACCCAAACCATTGTATGACTCTATGGTTCTATTACCGATACTAAATTATCTGTGGTATTTGTGGAGAGGTGTCCTCATTTCTTACTAATGAACGTCTTCACTTTTTCCTAGTGTTCTTATTTCTGATCAGTCTGACTAAAGCCTATCTGTCCACCTACAGCTTTTTGTCATGCTTTATGAAGCTGCCACCTTTATTTCAATTTTAAATGATTTCTAATGGTCTCTTGTACCAAGGACTACTAAAGGAATTACGATTAAAGTATAGTCACTAGAGCCTATCTTATTCTTGTGCTAAGGGGTGGGAGATCAGTCTCTGTAAGAAATGTCAGGGAGGTTGCTCTGGACACTGTTCCCCACAGTATTCTCCTAGAGAAGCTGGCGGCCTGTGGTTTAGACAGGTACACTCTTCGCTGGGTAAAAAACTGGCTGGATGGCCAGGTCCAAAGGGTTGTGGTGAATGGGGTGAAATCCAGCTGGCGGCCGGTCACAAGCGGAGTCCCCCAGGGCTCGGTTTTGGGACCGGTCTTGTTTAATGTCTTCATTGATGATCTGGATGAGGGGATAGAGTGCTCCCTCAGCAAGTTTGCAGACGACACCAAGTTGGGAGGGAGTGTTGATCTGCTTGAGGGTAGGAAGGCTCTGCAGAGGGATCTGGACAGGCTGGATCGATGGGCTGAGGCCAACCGGATGAAGTTCAATAAGGCCAAGTGCCGGGTTCTACACTTCGGCCACAACAACCCCAGGCAAAACTACAGGCTTGGGGATGAGTGGCTGGAAAGTTCCCCTGCAGAAAAGGACCTGGGGGTGTTGATCGACAGCCGGCTGAATATGAGCCAGCAGTGTGCCCAGGTGGCCAAGAAGGCCAACGGCATCCTGGCTTGTATCAGAAATGGTGTGGCCAGCAGGAGCAGGGAGGTGATCATGCCTCTGTACTCGGCGCTGGTGAGGCCACAACTTGAATCCTGTGTTCAGTTTTGGGCCCCTCACTACAAGAAGGACATTGAGGTGCTGGGGCGTGTCCAGAGAAGGGCGACGAAGCTGGTGAGGGGTCTGGAACACAAGTCTGATGAGGAGCGGCTGAGGGAGCTGGGGTTGTTTAGCCTGGAGAAGAGGAGGCTGAGGGGAGACCTTATCGCTCTCTACAACTACCTGAAAGGGGGTTGCAGAGAGGTGGGTGTTGGTCTCTTCTCCCAAGTGACTAGTGACAGGACTAGAGGAAATGGCCTCAAGTTGTGCCAGGGGAGGTTCAGGCTGGATATTAGGAAAAAGTTCTTCACTGAGAGAGTGGTGAAACACTGGAATAGGCTGCCCAGGGAGGTGGTAGAGTCACCCTCCCTGGAGGTATTCAAGGAGCGTGTGGATGTGGCATTGTGGGATGTAGCTTGATGGACATGGTGCTGTGTGGTGTTGGGTGGGTTGTGGCTTGTTATTGTTGTTGTGTGGCGTGGGTTTTGTGGTTTTTTTTTTTTTGGTGGGTTTTTTGATGTGTGGTTTTTATTTCTTTTTTTTTTTTTTTTTTTTCCCCCAGGTTGGACTCGATGATCTTACAGGTCTTTTCCAACCGTACTGATTCTGTGATTCTGTGACAACCTGTGGCAAAAGAGTCTGCTGAAGAAAAGCTGCCAGAACACAGGCTTGTAAACTGGGCTCCTCTTGGCCAAACGATGACATCTGACTAGCCTCACATCCACTTTTTTCTCCCCTGTTGCTGCCCCCTTCTCTTTTTATCAGCTTATACCTTCTGTACATTCCCAGCTCAGACCGTCTCCTGGCGTTCGTAAGGCTTTTGTCTCACATCATCCTCCGGATGAGGACCCTCTCCCTTGGCTCTGCTGAAGGGCCGCCCCCCCCCGCCCCGCAGCAGCCTTTCCCTCTGCTCCGCCTGCCACCAGCGGAGGCCATTTTCTCTCCTTCCCCCCTCCCCAGCCCTTCTCGCCCCCCACAACCTTCCCCAGCGGAACAGCGGGAGGAGAAGGGAGGCTGCGCAGCCGCCGACTCGTGGCCCCCTCCCGCGACGCCGGAGCCCCCGGGCCGCCCGCTGCCGTTGCCGGCGGGGGTGGGCGCCTCCCGGGGCGCCGGAGAGCCGCACCTGTGCGTGGGCGGGGCCGCAGCGGCCGTTGGGCGCGGAGGAGGGGCGCGCGCCGCGGGCGCGGCTGGCGCTGCCATCTGGCGGCCGTTCTGCGGGAGTGACCGTTACTTCGCAACCGCCATCTCTGTCCCGGCGTTACGCCCCCCAAAAACGGTCACCGCGCTCCTCGCGTGTCACGGTCACGGCGGGGTGCGGTGTTCTCCGGCCATTTACCTTGTGGCCTCGAAAGAGGTAGCGCTGCCTGAGGACAACTCGGGGGGGGGAAAAAAAAGATAGCCGGGCTTTTGCCAAGATGTTTCCAGAATGAGGAAAATACTTGCAAAATAGTGACGAACTCTGGTTTTTTGGTCTCAAAAACAAAATAAAAGAGGGAGAAAAGGAGGGTTCATCTACCTTGGGTCCCACATCAGCGTTCAATGGTCAGACCTGGCTGCGTGGGGAGGCAGAGCTGGAAGAGGGAACTACCTGTCGCTGCAGATTTCCCTGCGTGCCTTTTTGTCTGCGCCTCTCTCTCTGCTCGTGTGTGTGCCTGGCATTTCCTCCGTCTTTGTGACGATCTTGACACCTTTTCTGCATTTTATATGTACGCATTTGTGAGTGACTGCACTACTGTTTATCCTGATGTCCATCCTTGTGTGTATCTGTCAGAGTATTATATGCAAATAGTCATCTGTGCACCGGTAGCCTGTAGAAACTTCCATTGATCTTGGGACATCCTTATACAGCTATGAAAAGATCCATCTTTGTGTCTGTCCTGGCTTTGAAAAGCTGATACCCCGCTCTTTCTTACTGTGGGCGTCTGTCTGTCTGTCCTTTTGTGACAAGGCAGACACTCGATGCTCTTAGGGAAACCATGTACCCACATTCCAGTATCCCCCACAGCTTTTCCTGCACTTAAAGGCAATTACGGGAACAACATTTCTGCATTGAAGGCATCATAGCAGGGGTGATCTTGTAGTGAAAGTGCTCCATTTTGTTTGTGATCTCAGCTGTACTTTACGTATCTTTTACAGATGGAACATGGTATAGCCAGGATACCTGTATTGTAGCTTACAGCCCAAATATTTGTATGGAATTACCTTTACGTTAACAGTGAAATAATGAACTGGAGAACTAGAGCTTGCACAAGGTCTCAGAAACGGGATTTGATTTAATGCACATTTCTATTGGCTTCACCTGTCAGTCACAGAAAGGTAACAGACCTGCTGAATGCCTGCGTCACCCTGTCTTTCAGCAGACACTGTGAGACACTTGGACAGGCGGGGTGGACTGTCCCCTTTTCAGTGTGATCCGCAGTATCACCATTCTTGTCATCTTCTCTTGCGGGACAGCCTGGTTTGAGGGTGTAGTGACTGGGAGGGTGACTTGCCAGCACATGGGCATTTTCAGCAGAAAGAATAAAGCTTTTTCTCCTCTCACTTTCATCCTGGTTATTTCAGACTTGATTTAAGCAATTTTTATTGACATTATGGGAAGGAACAGTTCTTACCAGGAACAGGCATTTTCACACATCAAGCAAATTTCAAACCAACCTTCACGGCTGCTGTCCATCACTTAGCTTCTCTCTCCTTTGAGATTTTGTTGATACCTAAGTGTTGAAAGACTGTGTGGAAGAGAAATTGAAAACTCAACAGTAGCATTACCTGTAAATTCTCCAGGGAAATATTCTTGTTGTACACTTAGATGCTTCCTCTTGGAATTATTGTTTCTGCAACATACCAACATGGATTTATTTATTTTTAACGGTTGCTTCATTTCCAATGTTGCTTATTCCCTCTATTTTTCTAGTCTGTCTCAGTCCTTTTCCCATTCTACCTTGCAAGGTATCCAAACATGTAGAAAAAACCAGCGTTTTTTCATTCATTGACAGGAAATGTGAACTGTTAAAATTTTTATTGATTTAGAAATACATTCTTTTGGTAGTCACTAGGAAAACAGAGGCTGTAAAACCTTAGAAGACCCAAATATGAGCACTCCCTACTAAGCCTTAAGTATATAAAACTTAAATATATATTTATTTAAGAATACAATTTGGGTAGTTAAAATTGGCTTCCCAGTTTGAAATGAGCACCTGCTCTGTTATGTTAACATATGTTTCTCTGGAAGTTATAAATGGGAAAGAAAAGCCTGGAAAACAGCCACACTGAATTGTGCCTGATGGCTTCTGAAGCTGTCTTATGACCAATAGAGATCAGACTTCAATCAATAAATCTGCCTCTGTTTTGACTGTAAAATGAAAAAAGTTTGCAGTGCCAAAGCTGAAAAGCACATTTTTTCCACTGCTCAACAATTTTTTTCCTCCTCATGTTCATTGGTGACAGAAAAGGAGTTTTGTAGAGATGCAATACATTTCGTAAATTAGCTCCCATTGGAGATATTGTTGACTCCTGGACAACAAACTGGGCATGTTCTGATATCCCCTTTGTAGAAAATGCTTAATAAACATCAGCGTGGCAGCAAGAAAAGAGTAAACACAGTTGCTGAATTGTTTTGTTTCCATCTGTGGAGGGAAATGAGCCAAAAGAACTTCAGATAGCAGTTAGGATCTAACTGGTAAGTGCCGTTGAGAGACAGTGGTATTTGCTGGACTGCCAAGAAAGAAAGAAAAAAACATCTGATGCGGTGTATATTGCTTTTCGGATTGAAGCACAGTCTTCAGGCCATACAGATGGCAAACTAGCTTACTCCTTGGGGATACACCGTGCTGTTGCAAACCCTCATTTTCTGTGAATTGCTCAGGCTTACGGGTCTTCCCCTTGATCTTCCCTCACTCGTGAAAGACGCTAAAAGATTTTTAAAGAAATGTATCCTACAGACATAAAGAAGAAAACTCTAGAAACCCTGCCTGGGAGGAGAGGGACATAAAGGCAGGAGTAGGGTGGCTGTATCCTGTGCCTGTGATCAACATGAGGTTTATGAGTTTATGAGAACTGTAAATCTAGGAAAAATGTGGCTGCTTGTTTCTCCACAGATCACCTTCAAGACACAGATTGTTCCTTAACTAAAGGCAGTAAAACTGATTATTTTACTTTCAGAATTGCTGATGTAGAAGCTAAGTAAAGGGGTTTAGGGATGAAATTAATGCAGTGATTGTTCTGTCCAGGGCAGAATGATGACAGGGAAAGAATCCCCGTTTTAGAGGCTCTGGAAGTAGGGAAGGCAAGGAATCAGGGAAATGTGTGTTTTTTCTTTGTTGTTCATGTCACTTTTTCAAACCAAATATCTGTTTGTACAAAAGTGTGCAGCCACCACAGTTCTAGAACAAACAGAAGCCTGAGTTTTGTAAACTGAAGGAAAAGCAGAAAAGACCCCTGTGCCAAACAGGGTCATCTGTTCAAGTCTGATATTAAGAGGCTGTTTTATATGTGAAAATATGCCTGCCTTAGGTGGATTATGGTCTTGTCAGGATCCCCCACTACAATTTTAAAATATTCCTTTGGGTGAATAGGCAATGGATGAAGACAGTAAGAAATTGAACAAGCTTCAGGAATGGGATTTAGTCTCCAGTCTTAAGCCATTTTAGTGCAAACTCTTCAGGCCACCAGCTGCTGCTCCTGAAAGCTGCAAACCTTCTACAGGTCCCATGCCCTGTTTGTGAATGGATGTCACAGGCACCTGAGGAAACCCCGTATAGCATGGCAACTATGTTCAGGCAATGGTTTAGCTGTCTTTTACTTTTTAATGAACTACACTTTGTCTTAATGAGACATAGCAAATGAGTGTTCTCTAATGAGAAGAAAGGGCAGATTACTAAAGTTACATTTGATTTCTAGGATTTTGATCTCTCATCAGCATATCTTGCTGACTTGGCTGTGTACAGTTTTCAGAGTACTGATTTTAAGACATGTTGACAACTCAGTTGCCAATGAAGGCAACTGGAAGATATTTTGTATATCTCTGTATATCTCCTAGTGGCTTCTGAGTTCATGTTATTTCCCAGCTGTGCTTTAGAGTTTAGATTACAGATTTGAGCTTTAACTTTACTACTAATGGGAATGTTTGAGGGGTTGGAATAGTGGAACAACTTCAGATCTGTGGCTGGAGGAGCTTGTCAGAACAGAGAAGTTCTTAGAGGAACGTGCTCAAGACTGTGTGTTCAACATGCTAAAGCAGTTGTGAGGTAAGCCAGACTTCACAGGGCATCAGAACCAAGACCAAACTCCTGGGCTCAGTCTGGATCCTGGCGATATGTATGTGCAGAGCGTACCTGGTAACTCTGTGCATCTATAGTTTCCTATATAGTTCCTTCTCAGTAGGCTTTGTCTAGTGTCAGGAATACTCTCTTTGATGATATGAGAATTCCACAGACAGTGAGATGTTAAAAAAAAATAAGAAACAGTAAGTCCAGAAACGTAATTTCACAGGAAATTTTTACTCAGGCTGCAAAAATTTTACGTCCCTTGAAAGGGAAAAGGAAAACAATCAGGATTTTCTTTTTACAGTAAAACTAAACACTCATCAGAAAATATTATGTGATTACTTCAATATTATTGCTATTTTTCATATTGCCTAGCAGAAATTAAAGGTACAGTTTCAAGGTTGGTTTAAGCCAGTCTAGCTGTGTGCCACCACAAGGACGGGGCAAGTCCTCCCTCCCACACTGCTGCCCATTCCTTTAACTGGCTGAACAGTTACTGATGGTGAAGCAAGGGTAGCAAGTAGTAGTGCACTTCAGGGATGAAGGGGAGGATAGTGTTTCAGCAGTAGCCCAATAGTTCTCTTTAAGCTGGTTGTAAAACCCCAGAGTGAGAGTCCATCTAAGTAGGCACCATGCAAAAATCTTGCGCGGATTTTGAGATGAGCTGTGGGTTTTGCTGGCTTTTGAATCCTTTTCTCTTTTAGTACTTTGCAGTCCTAACGTGCCCAGTTTGTTACCTCAGACTATTTGGGGCAGTGATGAATGTTCACTTGCCACCCCTACTAAGAGACTTGATAAAGAGCAGGACCATAAGAGCTGGGTTCCACTGCAAGTGTTAAGTAAAGCACTTCATCTGTTCCGAGATCTGCAAACCGGAATCATAATGCTTAGTCACTGCTTTCCACTCGCTTCACCTTGTTAGGAAATGTGAATGGATACCTTATTCTGGGAACGTGGTTCATCATTTGTGTTAATATAAGCAGGACAAAGTGTCCTTAATGCTGACTAGTAGTTTTGCAAGTCACCATGATATAAATGGTAAGTGCTATGCACTGAGTCTGTTACCATAGAAAAGCAAAATGCTGCCTATTCTTGCTCTGCAGTATTGCATTCACACTCTCACAGTCACTGCTCTGGTTAATCTGCTTTCTATGATTTGCTGGTTGTTTATCAGAAACGAGTGCCTCTTAGGGGACTCTTAAGAATGGTTTTTTCTTTGTGTTTCATTCTCTGACTAGGAGAATAAAAAATACATGCCAGGTAAACCTACACTCCCCATTCCACATTGCATCTCTTCTTACTGCAGCTAATTTACATGTTGTTAAGTGGTAGTGTGCTATGGTGTTTCAGCTCCGTATGTTCAAAATGGCCTTTAGATGTGTTCAGATTTTCTGCAAAATTCCAGCCTCTGAAACATCTCTTCATCAATGGCATTTTTCTGTTCTTGTTTTTATAATAGCTGTTGTCAATTTGCTTTGCTTTGAGATCTGTGGTGGAGAGGGGTCTGGAGTTCCAGATTGTAATTACCTGAAGCTATGTTTTATTTTGCTCACTAAAAGAAGGCATCTCATTTTTTGATACTAGATGGTATATTTACCTTTGTTTCTTTTGCTTGCTTGGTTGTTTATAACCTGTTCCAATGAGCTTATGCACTGTTACCATGCACTGGGTTTTATCCTTGAAAGATAAGCATTACAAACTTTTCATGGGCTACAGAGAAGGGATAATTTTAAAGAAATATTTAATGATAGCAAAGAGGCAATGTTCTGTGTTTAAACACAAGGACCTATCAATGACTCGCCCAATACAAGCAAAGTGTATTATCTTGTCTTTATTCTTCTGCAAAGATGGATCTTTTTAGAATTTATTACTGACAAATGCATAGGAAATTAACCTGTTTTCTTAATGGTAACTTACAATAATATTACGATCTGCTCTGTGTAATGCTCTCTTACCCAGAGGAAATGAAAACCACTCTAGTATGAAGAAACCCTGTTGCTGTGCGTGATATCTAGTTGCCCTCACTGATATTACACACCCGTTAATGGAAGTGTTCACCATTTCACTCTGCAGGAGTCCCCCCTGAAGACTTCGTGTGTGTGGGCTAGACAATTAATTTCTGGAAATACGCCATAGCCAAGGACAGAGAGGTAGTGCTTAGATTTTCAGTGTGCTTAGGCAAGGCCCTACAAGGTAATATTTAGCGTTAGGATACCAACGGTGTGAAGATAGTGGAATATGTCAGTGCATCCAGCCCTTATTTTTGACTAAAGCTGATTTTATTGGGGCAGTCAAAGGAACATTGAGCATGTTCTGGAAATCCTCCATGGAGCAGTCTTTTCAGCACCACAGCTTAGTGGTAAAGTTCTTTCTACAGCCAAGAATAATAGAACAGGGGGGTGCTGATAGCTGAATAAAAACATTTAATTGCCTCTTCTATGTTAAAGACTCCCCTCTTGGCTGATGTGCCTTCTGGAGGGAGGAACATCCACATGCAGCTTGGCCAGGGGCACGCCAGTCATTCTCCAAAGCCAACTTGTCTGTCTTTGCCATATCCCTGGAGCAGGGGTTCTAAGCACTCCCTTTTTTAGCTGGGAAACAAATACACAGAGCAATTTTTACTTATTTATTTTTAATGAACTCTTTTGACTTCCTTGAGGTCAGCACACGAAGTCAATACGCTTCTGCATTAGCGCAGCATGATCTAACCTCAGGTCCCCTTCAACGCCCTTGGCAGATAAGCTCAGCACCTGGAACATCCTCTCCTTCCCTGTTCCCTGTCTCTTGCTTAGTGAGGATAACAGCTATCAGTTTCAGCTAAGGATGATGTTAATGTCTGAAATATGGCTTTCCCGAAAGTCTCTGGAAAATGTGGATGATTACTATTAGCAGAGAAGGCAGTATATACCTGTTGTTATCCCTTTGTAGTTGAGGAAAATGGTTGGAAATGAGTTAACACTGATGAGTGTGCAGATAGCTGAACCTGCAGAAATGTGGTAACACATTTACCAGCCTACAGTGTAGTTAGCTTTTAATTTTATTTGGTATTATTGCTGCTACAGTTGGGCCTGTGCTTGGGTGGGGAAAGAGGAGGATCCAAAGGCTCTTGGATCTCTTCTTATATGCAATTTAATCAGGTGTGCTGATACTTCAATATATGTAGGTTGGATGAGACTAGACAACTTAACCAGACTGGCTCAAGAACAAGTATCATCTCCACCTGGAGTAAATTCTCATTAGAGTTATTGTTTATTTTCCCTTTTCCACCCAAATGATAGTGCAAATTAATGGAACCTGTTAAAGGTCTTATTAACTACAGCTTGTGTTTACCTCCTCCAGAAACTCCACCCTGGGAATACACCAGACCTGCTGGAAGCATTATCTCACTATCTCTGGGTCAGGCTACAAATGATCTTCTGTAAGTTTGCTGAACAGGACAGGATTAAACTATGAACAATGTAGAATGAGATGGGTAATAGGGTTGAAAGCCTTTGATCTAGGCCACTAAATTCAATCTAACACTGTTAAAGTTTTATGCGTGGTTGGGAAGGGTTTTTTTAATTTTTTAAGTCACAGGCAGATAGCTGTTCAACTCCAAATGGAAAAAACAGTGGGAATTAGCTGTCCTTTGGTAACCTCCTCCTGGAAATCATTTGCATCTGAGAATTATTTCTTAGCCCAAATGAAGTTAATTGTGAATCTCAGGGAACTTCTGAGGAGGCAGATGTTCACATCACAGAATTATTATCCCAATATGCTTGGGTGTTAACAGTCTCAGCAAACACAGTGTTGGTTTTTTTTTTCATTCCTCTCTTTGTCTTACTTAGGAAGAAGCCTACTGCTGGGAGCCCTGAATTAGTTCTACATCTGTCAGATAGGGGTGGGTATTTCCATTTTCCTAACTTTCAATCTCATATCTTCAATTTTCTAGATGAAGAAAAATAAACATGTGCTGTTGATTTTGAGAATTACTGAACTTGCTGATGGCTTGAAAAGGATAAATTTGACTGTGTCAGCTAAGAAGGTGTGTCCACTATTGCCCAGTTTCAAGCCCACAAGAAATCTTATCACCTTTCATAGGAGAAGCAGACATGCTAAAATTATTGCTTAAGCAACATTTTGATAATAAAATGTTTTGCAATTCAACCTGCTATTGAACAGGCAGGGCAGGCTAAATGAAATAAAGATAAAATTAGGGGTGGTGGAAGGATAATGGATCTTAGACATGCACATACTTTGTAAATTTAGGGTAAATTAAATAGATAACTGCAGAGCTTAGAAAATTGGGAAGACAATACAATGTAGCCAGTTAATGAAAGAGCTTGATCTGTACAGAAAATTATTTTGAGCAGATACACACATATATAGAAAGCAAGATTAATTTAGAGACCTTTGTCATTAAAGCAGATTTTTGTATGGTTTTGTGTGGGATTTAAGGGGGATTAAATGTTTGACATCACTTTGCCTGCACAGGCTATGTTGAAGAGGTTACTGAGGGGGTGATGGAGAATTCAAATATGCGCCTATGCTGAAAAAGTGGAAGCAATGGATCAGACTGCAGCCTGGCCAAACAAATTGCTGTATCTACTACATTTCTAAAAGCAAGGTGCTTCTACTTTGAGAGCAGATGCCGCAGGGATGTAGAGCTGAAGGAATTTTTATGATTTGCCAAAATACAAGGGGAACTCGGTGAGGACATCAGAACTGGGATGCCCCTGTCTTCTGTCATCAGTGATGCCTTGCTTCATGTGCATCCTTTGTATGCTATGCTGTTTCTAAGCAGTAAAACCACTAAAAATAAAAAGTCAGCAAGGTGGATTGGCTGATCAGGTGCATTTCTCTTTTGGAAGAGATGGTCCTGGTCATGAAACTTCTGTTCCTCACCTGCCTGTGGCCGACAGCAGTGCTACACAGTTCTCAAAGTCAGCATCACCATCTTCATCATCGGCAACAATTTTCATTCTTAAGAAAGCATAACAGGTAAGCAATATACTCTCTGTCTGTGTTCATCTGATAAACTTTATGCTGTCAGCAACCTTTCAATGCACCCTTTTTGTTCACTGTCCTGTTCTGCCAGTTTCTGAATTTGTAGTATGCATAGCATTGATAGGGTGTTCCCAAAACAGAAATGGTGAACAATTGATTAATTTTTCATAAGCAGACATTTCATATTGTGATTTCATGAGTGCTTCATATATATGCAGGTATGTACACACTCACACCCACACGCAGCTCTTTTAACTTGTGTGATACCAGACTACTATTGTGATACCAGACTACTGTTGTGATGTACCGGGTATTCTTGCCTTCTCATTCCCATTACAAGAAGCAGAAAAGCCTTTCAAAGTTCTATGCCAATGTTAGAAAGTGACTTCCATTATGTAAACAGCAGAGTAGCTACACTATCAAGACACAGAAGACGTTTTTATGGCACTAAATGAGGGGAATTGTACCTTATTTGTAGTGATGACACAGTGTGTTCCCTTTCTGGAATATACTTACGCTTTTAGACATTGAAGATTGTCTCTGTTCTTAGTCTTTCCAATCAAGTAGCTGCTTTAAAATGAATAATGATACAAAGGTTTTTACATGTAAGTTTCTGTGCAAAGTGTTAGTGCTTTTTCCCACAAATGCTATTTCACATCTGCCGTGTGAGGCCTCTGAATGTGTTTCCAGATTAATCTAACAGTATGTAAACAGACCAATGACTGCCAGTGATAATCCAAGCAAAATCTCTCTTTGTTGGGAAGTAGGAGAAAGTGTAGTAAGTAGCTCCATTTAAGGAAGGAGAAGGGCTACAACTGTTACATTTTTTGATGTACTTGACCCCCTATTAAAATGGACAGGGGAGCTCACAGTTTATTCATACAATATCACATATTAAGGAAAAGTGACATAAGTGGACTCCTCTGATGTGTTTAAGCTGTTTTTCAAGGTACATGTTTTTAGCAGGTATGTAGCTGTTTATCTTCTGTATTGCTTATGTGATAATCCAGCAGTGACATATCTCTGAATCCCTACATGTCTTGATAAAATCACGTTTAAGCAATGCAAGGCAACAGAACATATCCCAGTGACACAATGGAGGTGCCCGGAGATGCTCTATTGCTCAGTACTTCTGGATTTCAATTCATGGTCATAGGTTCAAGGTTGGTCTAAGCCAAAAGCTCATTAAAAGAATGGCTACTCAGCAGACCGTTTCAAACTCACTGACAGTTTTGGAGTGAGTGCTGGTGCATGATTATTTCTAGTAACAAAACAAAATAAACAGAACTAGCCCTAGCAACAACAGAAGGTCTAATCTGCTGGGTTGCTAGTCTCAGGAAGAATCAGATAGAAACAGAATAAAATATCTTCTTATTGCTATAGTGTAAGGAATGTCTATTTTAAGCTCAGCTGATACACTTTTGTCAGTGGTAAAAGGGAAACATATGCTACTGTTGTTTGCATTTATCCTGTTGCTCCATCACTGGCCTAAAAATACACAAAGCAGGAGAGAAGCCTGGTGGTAGGAGACAGCATATTTTGTGGCATCCTGCTGGACATCCTTTGCTGACCTCTTGCCACAGGACAGCAGTGACAATACTAGCACAGCGTCCTCTCCATCTTCACAGATCTTTACTAATACATACAAATGGATCCATATGACAATCCTGTGAGACAGGCAGAAGTGTGTTAACAGAAAGGAAAGGAAAGGAACAGAAAGGAACAAGGAGAAATGCCAGGACTGCATTCTCAGCTGATGCTGACTGGTGTAGCCATTTTCTTTACACAAGGCAATGCTTTGGCCTTCCATGTCTTCATTTCCTAGGCCCTAGTGATTTGGAACTGGGAAGACGACTGCAGAATCTGAGCCACAGAAGATCCCAAAGCTTAACAGCTGCAAACAAGCTTTTCTGTGGAAAGCATCCAAATACATTTAATTTCTCTTTGTTTGATTCTCTGGCTTTGTTCTAAAGGCAGCATTATTCTCCAGTACATTGCAACAGGGTCTGACTTTCCACCGGCCTCTTTTTCTTTCTGGAGAAAAACCTTTCAGCCAGCACTAGGGTTATTAGGGACACAGCTGACAGATGGCCTTGGTTAAATGGGTAGCCTTTTAAAAAGAATCCCATGTGAAAATGTTACTTAACCTACAAGTTCCACTGTTCTAATAGAGTAACCCAATTCTCCCTCCAAAGCTGTTTGTCTGCATTCTCTTGTAAAGAAGATTTTAAAGCATTAACCAAAAGTACATGAGAAAGAGATTATTCTCATGGTCCATTTCCTACAGCAAAGAACAAAACATTTGACTGTCAAAATATTAGGCTTTTTGACAGTATGTGTTACTGAACATTTAGAAATGCATTTTTATGTGTGAGAGAGAGAGAACTGTACAATTTTGATGATTACATTTATCTGGGTTTCAAAATTTGATAAATGTGTTAAAAAGTTTAAGAGATCACACTGCTATATAACTCCACAGACTCTCCTGGGAATAAGATTACTGTAACTTCTACCTTTTGGATATCTTTGATTTGGTAGTAGCTAGAGTATCTTGGGGACATAGCACTGGAAAGAAGCTTATGGCCATTAAATCTAGGGTATTCTTTTCATAAAATGGTCCTTCATAGTATTCTTTTCATAAATTTACCTAGTTTCATTTTTAATACGATAAGAATTTTTTTCCCCACTACCCCCATACTGCAGCATTAAAGTTAGTGTGGTATCCTGGATGCTGAATTAGTGTAATTGAAACCAAAACCTCTCCGAACTGTCCTTCCTAAGACATGAGTTTCAGATTTTTCAAAATCTGTCGTGATGAAGGTGGTGCTGGAAATGTGTTTATATCTTCCTGGATACCCAGAGGTGCTTCAGCCTTCCTCCAGTCCTACCAAGAACTTTTACCTTATCATTAGTTACGCAGGGCATTAAAACAGAAGAACGGCCACACGGGAACCTACCAAAGGTCCATGTACTATATTGACCTGTTTCCAACAAGGGCCATAAGCACAAGTTTGGAAGAATAAGCACAGGGCAAACAAATAAGATATTTCCCCCTAATACTCCTGCCCATATCCAGTCACCAGATTTCCCTCAGAGACTTCCTGTGTTGTATGTAATTTCTGAAGATTTAGTGACCTTCAGTGGATTTCTTTTCCATGAACATGACAACCAGATGTGACACTAACCACATCAATCCCATGAATGCCACTGGTTATGGAACTACACTGATGGCATTATGCGGTTAAATACTTTAGCCAAAAATGATCCAACTAAGACCTTTGACCTTTCATTCGCTATTAGGTATTCAAGGTTAGGTAGGAGCAGCTAAATTTGTCTTTAAAAGCCTGCCACATATTTGTCTATTGTTAAAAAATTCTGAATTAGTTGTTTTGTTTTTGTAGGCAGTGACTAACTGCTCTTTGAGAGCTCTGTCAGATACCAAGGCATCGAGCCATGACTCCATATAACAGTGTTGGGTAGTGAAGTGTCCAAAGAGTATATCTCACTTTTTTTCATCAAAAGAGCTACTGTGCTTCCATTAACTTCATATATAAGTACCAGAAAGGGTGACTTCCCTATGTTATCTGAAACACTTCAAGTGGAATTTAATTACAGATTACCATTTCATTTGCATAATGTAAACTGTTGCCTGGGATACTGCTGTGTAAAGCGGAGCTCTTATAACTGGAAGCGGTAGTTTCTTGAGCACGTGCTTCACTGAGACTGACAAACTCCTGTTTATCATTGCCCAGTTTATGGCAATACCAGGCCATCTATCAGAGTTCCCTTTAATACTACTGCCCCAAGTAGGTAAAGAGAGATTTCCTTTCCTTAGGTGCATGTGGGTTTTTCCTCTCAAACACCACAGCCTGACATATGCCATACAATGAATGTACAGAATCAATGACTGCATTTAGACTCCTAGATGATGGTGCATTGGCCAAAGCTGTGTGATAAAGAGATCAGGGTGCCAGGCCACTGAAATATAACCTGGCTTTGCTGTGCTTCTGTGAGAATGAAAAGTATATCTTGACTGACCTTGGGAAGCTTTTCTGAGACCTAGCCTAGTTAGATCTGTCTCTTCTGCTTTTTAATGGAATTGGTGCCATGGGAAGGAGCACTCAAGAGAACATCTGCTGATGATTTCACAATGCTGTAGTGCTTTCAATAGTTAGATACAGGTCTAGGATTTCTTGGGAGTAAACAAATACATACATGCGACTACCTTTGAATCATCAGTTAAATAACTGTAATACTGCAGTGAAGACAACTTAATACTGTAACTTTTAGCCAAAGAGCAACATCAGGAGTCCACGTGCTAGTGTTAAAGGAATATCTGCTGTAGAACACTTCTTAGCCTTGGGTGGGGGAAGCAGTCGAGGAGAAAAAATGTGAAGCAGAAGTGTATTATTTTTTAATTATTTTAGAAATTCTAATGGAATTTTTCTAAGCTTTGGTACATTTACACATGCAATGTTACCAGTGTCCATGAAATTAATTCTAAGTACCACGAATGTATATCTTTGCATGTAAGCCTATTTTCCTTCACAATAAAAAAATATATTCTTCCAAAAGAAAGTATTGAAGAGAAGATGTAGTATGTTTGTAATGAAAGTACTATTCTGACCCCTGCAAGATCTTGCCTAGCTTGAAAAACCACTTTGGATAGCAGCTAGAAATAATTATAGATACTCCACCATTTGTACATAAAACATTAGCTTGAAGAGGCTGTTTGAGTAAGTGGGCACAAAAGATGCTTTACATATAGGCAGCATTTCTGTTTATTTTGTCCTCATCGAAGAAAACAGAAGGAATATCAAAATCCCATAGCATTTCTTCTCAGTGGCTCATTAAGAAAAAAATTCCTGCCCTGGTAGCTTATGTTTTGCCTCTGGTGACTAGGGAAAGTCTTCCTCAGTCACATACTTGCTTCTAGTAAGAAGTTGCAATAGATGTATCATGGTTTTAGCCTGCTTCTTCCAGTGAAATCATCGGAGCATCAAACAGGTATTTTCCTTGGCACATCCGATGACAAATAACCTAATGTTTCCAAACTGTATTAGCTGTGCCATGGCATTCTGAACATAATGCATCATATTCTCTTATACTGGTTCCCAAGCAGCAGAATTTCCTCGTGTACCTATTGCAGAGCATTGCAGGTGTTCAGTTCTACTGTCCATTCTACTTTGATACAGGCTTGCTCTGTGGTGGTTTTAATTCTCTGAAGCATGGGGTTTCAGTTTAGTATCCACATAATTTTAATACTCCAAAAACTAAAGTCTGTATTTGAAATGCCTGATGGGTGTTCTGATTGCCCTGGTAATTTGGTTCAGACAACACTGCCAGAGACATTCAAGAATACTCAGGGAAATTAATTTGGTCAAGTCCAACAGTTCTGAATAGCCCGGCAGCCGCCTCAGCATTCCTGTAACATAGCATTTTTAAAAGTAATATATTGGGCTTCATTATTAGGAAAAAAGGGGGGAAAGGAGAAAAAAAAAAAAGTAAATACATGCGCATACCTTATCCTAAGTTGTTGCATACGTCTTCTTAAGCACTGTTTGACTACAGGGCTAATCTTCAGAACAGATTTCTATCATTCAGTCTAAAGTAATAATTAGAGTTGCTGGCACCGAAGTCCGAAAGAATCACGGAAGGCATGAAAGAGATTATGTCTAGGGAGAGTCCCTTGCCTGTGGCAAAGCCGCTGTATTTAAGTTATTCCTACAAACGTATGTCTAACCCATTCTTAAATAGCCGGAGTGAAAGGAGTCTCAAAACCTGCCCAAGCAATATGTTCCCACGTTTCACTATTCTCACCATAAGAAAGGTTTTGCTAATGTGTACCACAGATCTCCCTTGTTGCCACTGCTTTTATCCTACTGGGGAGTGTACATGGAGCAAAGGGCCCTGTAAAAGCTCATGATGTGTTCTGAAACTGTGATGTGTTCCCTCAGTTGTCTTCCTCTAAATTAAACTACACAGATTCTTACAATCTTCCCATGCCTTTCCTGAAAAGGTGGCCCAAAGCCAGGCATAATTCTGCAGCTAAGGTATGGCTAGTTCTGTTATTACTTAGGGCCACCCACTTAAAGTAGGACATGCAACAAGGAGGGGAAACTTAAGGAAACACCGTAGCATTTTCCTTATAGCAGAACCAAGTAATGTAACGGATTCTTTCTAAAGGCTGTGCCCCCCAGCTGCCAGATCTGGCTGTAGATCTTGTCTGTGTTTTAACCCAATGCCTTCGTGATCTGGGCATGTACCAGACCCCTCTGCTTTCTGTGCCACGGTTTTTGTTGATCGGAAAAACGGAAAAGGAGTCTGCATTGTGATGGGCATCTGCTGTTCATTTTAAATGCGTGCCCAGCACATGAGATATCCATCTGGAGAGCTGGACTCCATTCTTAGGCACGTGAATTTCCCAGTGGAGTCTGGGATGTTGTTTAGTACATTCTGTGAAGGGAAGAAAGCAACAGTCACCAGAAAGAAGTACAGAATTCATGGTGTCCTGCTTAGAGCACAGGTTCATCTGTGTTGCCTTGGTTCTATGCAGAGGCTCAGATATGTGTGGCATGGGGAAAAATGCAGAGTCAGGACTCTTGGTGCAAAGAAATACAGCATGCGTGAGCAGCAAATAAGGGCATGAGCTAACGAGTAACTTGGCCAAATCTGAATGATGTTTAAGAGGATCTCAAAGAACAAGTCCCTGGATCCAGGACCATCAGTTTCTCAGTCCTGAAAAATTATTGACTCATTTGAGGTCCTAGGGAAAAAAAAGATTTATAATAAAAAGTATAATTCTCTCTGTAATATGGATAATGTATGAAGTGGTGTTATTTCCAAGTCTGATTTGCAAATGGCTATGTGAATAATAACATTTTTTCAAACAGCTATATTCTCTTATATAGTGATAGATACAATCTCTGAGGGGAACAGAAGGAGAGCTAGATGTTCTTCCTGGGATTTTTTATATATAATTGGTGTCCCTTATGGACCCGGGCACCCTCATACCTGATTTCCCTACCTTGTCTGATATATCTTTCTCCAACTTTATTAACACAGTTGTTTCCCTTATCGTACGAGATTCAACTGTCCAGCATTCTTGGGTCCCTGCTTCATTTAACTAGCACTCTGAATGTCAGGCAGAAAAAAAATGAAGTTGCTTACTTTTTTTTTTTTTTTTTAAACATAGCAAACGAGAAATTAAAATGAGGAAACTTGACAGCACCAAAGTATGGCCACTTAAATCTGAGCAGCTTCTTCGCATAGAGGACCATGACTTTGCACTGAGACCTGGATTTGGAGGTAAGCAGCACATGCCTGCGCTGTGCAGGTTAATAGTTTATCCTCTCTCTGGAAGTTTATTTAAACTCTGTCCAGCAGTGTCACTTAAAATTGAATGACAGACTTAATTGCAGCTGTTTTGTTGTTCTCCAGGAAATAAGAAGAAATCCCAAAATACTTGAAGGCAAGGGACTTTTTTGTGTTTAGCATATCAATAGGAGAAACTGTTCAAATTGTCTCCTTTTCAGAACTAATTAAAAACATATTATGACAATAGGATTCTTTGAGAACAGTGATGAAGGTGTCCCTGTAAACTGCATAGTCTAGTAGCAATTAGCAAATTACTTATTCATTGAATTTTTTTGAGAGATTGAAATGAACCATCAATTCCTAAATCTGTTTCCTCTGTACAAAATTAAAAAACTACCCACAGGCCTTTGGTTTATTACCATGTCATTTCTGTGTTGTTGGGCACTATGATGATTATTTCTTCATTTAACTAAATTGCATGTGGATAAAGGGAGTATTCAATGGGATGTTCACAGTTTGCATTCCATTTTTACTGTCCTTCATGAAAGGTAAAATGAGAAAGCTGCCCCACTAATAAGCTTTGTCTGAGCCTTTGCGTCACCAGTTCTGTGTTCATGATTCATGAAAATAGACTGAACTGCTCTGGATTATGAAGCCAAAATAAAATATATGAGGACCAATAATCAGCTGTGTAAACAAACATAGATCTGGGAGGCTAGCTGAAGTCTGTCGAGCTATTCTTGTTGACACCAGCTGCTGGGACCTGGGGCCTGGAAAGCATGCCAGGAGGGAGACCAGGGGTAAGAAAAGCCTCTCTGGATGCGCTGGGAGAATGTGAAAGGGTTTCCTGTTGCCCTAGAAATTCTGTCTTGTCAGAGAGCAAAAATCTTGCCTGATTTTGAGCAATAGTTGAGATACGTCTGTTTCTTGACAACAAAAGTTGGGATTACCTTTTGCCTAATACCTGTCTAGTCTAATACCTGTTAGTCTGGACATCTCCTTGTTACCACCTGCTTTGCCACACAAGAAATTTAAATATTTGAGCATCATCTCAGAAAGGAAGTAGCATTGCCATGAAAGCAAACAACAGTTTGGGATGTATTTTATTGCTGGATCATCCAGAAAGAAATACTTATGATGTACATAAAAGCAGCTTTCAGAATATACCCTGTGATCTGGCAGTTGTAATTTTCCAGAGGCAGTAAGCATTTTTTTTACACCCAGCAAATCTGTACCAGGCTTTTTCCCCTTGTCCTTTTATTTTCAGATGACTACTCATAGAGCCCATTCAATTCCTATAGAAGCCAGCTGTAGTTTTTCCACTGACTTCATTGCACAGGCCTCTCAATAATCACATTGCCATGGGTATGATTTCAGCTGTACAGAAATAGCTTTCAGCAGAAGAGTGCATCAGTGTTGCTTCTCTTCTATCATCCATGCGCCATAGTGGCATGAGAGGCACTTTTTTCAGTCGCATCCAATAGTTCACACACTTCCCAATTTTCAGAACTCTCTTAATAGGTGGAATACTTATGCGTGAATCTCTCTAGGACTAAAACATAGATCCATTAACATTTTTACAGCGCACAGTGAAAAAAGTCTCAGCGAAATGATTGTCAATCCTAAATTTATACTCTATCATTCCTATCTTACCATTGATTTCAGTGATGTTACAGTAGTAAAGAATGGTTTGTTTTTCACAAGAGGCAGGTTAATAAGGCAGCAGCAGAGAGTACACAAGTGTGACCTCATCAGAGGACAAAACTCACCGACTGAAACATGAATTTGAATAACATACCCGGAATTATTGTATGACAGCAGAGCCAGAGTATGGGTTTCTCTGAAGAACGCTGATGATTAAGTGTGCAGCAGAAGGAAACTTAACTAGAGGAGAAGATGAAATTAGAGATACTGTTGCTACATTCATTGCCATGGCAGTCATAACATAGGCCTGAACTGCATAAAGACTTACAACACTGTGGCTGTATGTATTTAAAGCAGGTGAAATTTTGGGTTTGTTTTTATCAAATCTAATGAAGCATTTCAATACTGTGATTCATGAAGGGCTTGTATCTGTCACATGCCATACCGCATGATTTATTCAGCTCAGCACAATGCATCAATTTACAATACTGATGGGAGAAAAAAGAACCGGGTCAAAACAGCTGGGTGAATACCAAGTATTTTAAAATTATTCTTTACCTTTAAAAGAGGGACAATTTTTTGCCTTCTTCTATACCCCACTGCAATTTTCTGGGTATGTCAGGGAGTCGGAATGGCAGATTTTGTTAACTTAACTCCACTGGGACCCTATCCCTGAGAAGTTCAATCATCCTTTACACCAGTTTGGGAGAAAAAGCAGATGGAAAATTCATGCTGTTTTGAACCTGCTGGAGATCCTTCAGTTCAGGGAACTCTTAAATCTAAATCTGGCTTGTTTGATTTCATTTAGCGCCACACATGCAAAGTAAATGAGGCAGACTACAGGACCCAGAGTTTTTAGTATTTATAATTAAGTTACAAAGGAAAAACAGAGAGCGCACATGCTGAATTTGGTTTGTAAACTGAGCAAATGTGCACAGGAAAAAACTTGGAGGAAACGAATGTAGAACTGTTGGATACTGATGCTACTGGCTGCAGTGTTACTGGAAATAGTTGTGACTTTGCTTCCATGACTGGTTGCTTTCTCATGAAAGTATATCATTGCTCTGTGAAGGTAAGAGATACTTTTTTTCACCAAACGGACACAACTCCGCTGTCATTTATGTGAGTGTATTTTGGCATTCTTCTGTTGATTGCAATGCCATTCCAGCTGCACAATCATCATTTGACTCTCTGACTCTTGATTTTAAAATTTAGTCCTGACATTGTCCATTTATTAACAGATTAGAGATCAAAGTCTGAGAAGCATACTGTGTCAAGATGAAGCAAAACCAGCAAATTGATAGCAAGCTGTTTCTACATTTTTGCTATAGAAATGCTACTTTGTCTCCAGTTCATTATACAGTGAGGTTGAGTGAAGCAAACCAAAAATTCAGTACACCCAAACATTCTTTAAAAAACTAAATTTACACTATTACATTGCACTTACTCCCTAAGCCAGGCTCTTGGGTTGTTGTTTGTGGGGGGTTGGGGGGTTGGTTTTTTTTCCTTTCCTGTTTTTTGTTGTTGTTGTTGCCTTGTAAGTAATGTTAAGGTCTTCTTTTGTTTGGAACTCTCCAACAGAAGGATCCCCGCTGATGCAAACAGATGTGGACCAGCATAGTGAGTTGAGTAATTCCATTAGAGATAGGACTGGGAGCATGGATGTTTCCTTTGCTCAGACAGCTTTACTGCATCAGTGAACATTGTAGGAATTACGTTTAGTCCTTGCTGCTTCCAGAAGCACTGATAAAGGCCAGGAGATGGGTATGTTAGGGTTCCTGCAATGGTATAATAATGCTTGTCAGTTCTGGTAAGGCTGTCCATCCGCATAGGTGCTACCAAAGGAAACAAAAGACTGTCAGTAAACTGAATCAGACCTTTTCATGACGTACATCTTTGAACTACTATGGCCTAAAGTACTTCAGCTGATTTTTCAGTAGCCTGATAAATTGATAATCTGTGAGAAGATAGCTTAAGTTTGGACTGGAGAAAAGGTAAGAAATTAAATTATCTTGCCAGCACTTCTTTGAATGGTCATCCACATGTTTTAAACCCAGTGAGAAAGCGCGAGCACAGGCCAATATCAGACAATGAACAGAGACTTCTAGCAGCTCAGATCTGAGGGCCACGATGCAGTCTGCCAACTGTATGTTGAGAGAGGTGTTAGAGTGAATCCTTAGAAATCCTTTAAATCTACTTTCTTTTCTACTATACATCTATTTATCCATATCCTATTATTTTCTAAACTATCTTATTTCAAAATACTGGCAGAAGTCATTGGTGTGAGCTGTTGGTTTCCTGAGTTCTGTCTCCACTTACTAAACATTAACATTGCCATTAAAAAAAATCATAGACTAGCATATAGAGGAGACCATTAGTTTATTCCTCTGTGCCTTGGTCTTCCATGCACTCTCTGAACTATTTTGCAATCTAAAGATTATGGAACCACAGGATCATTGTCACTGTGTACATGCAAGTTCTCACTGTGTAGTGTTTATATATATATTGAAGTATGACAACTTTATTTTTCTTTTACATTGTGTCTTAAGGACCTGTCATTTCCTATGCTAACAGTATGTTAGTTAAAGAAGTTTTAAAATTGGTTATCTCTGCTTTGTCAACCAATATAGAGGATAATAACATTAGCAAGTATTAGAAATGATGGAAAAGAATTTAGCAGCATTTAGCTGGTCAAGAGGTAACAGTCTTTCTAGACAATTTGCATCCCAATCTGCAATTAAGCATAATCTTAATTCCAAATTTTCAGAGGATCAGAGATCCCATTAGCTCACTCTCCCTTATGTTTCCTCCCTCCTCAAGCTAAGTTAGTAACATTTAAATTCATCTGAAGGTAAAAGGGGCAAAAAGGAAAGAAAATAGGGCTCAATGAATGTTCAAAGAATGCTGCAATTCTAACAGCTCTTTGCCACCAAGTCATTTTCTTTTCTGCACCACAGCTCTCCCTGAAAGATCAGAAATATCTTCTCACTGTGGTGGAGAAAACTCACTCTGATGAAAGTGGAATGGCTTTTTCTCATGTATTACTGGAAGGAATAGCTGGGGTCCAGAACAGGAGGGAAATATTTTGGTAATTTGCAAGACCTCTAATAGGCTCCTTCTCCTGGATTTTTTTCTCTGACATTGCTAATTCTTCTATTTCAAGAGTTGACTACTGGTAATACTAGTCCACCTTCATTTCTCACATAAATAAGAAAGAAACAGAACAGTAACAAGAAGAAAATACCATTGCCGGTAATTCTCCTCTTTCACTCATTGGAGGAAAGTAAATACATCCACATAGCTTCACTTCCCTGGGGCTCGTTTACATTTCTATCTGGTTTTCTTCCTCTACAGACCCACAAGCCTTTTTTAGAAGAAAGTACTCCTATAGACCTTAATCCTGCCCTGGTCTCTGTCTCCTACTGGGAGCTTTCTGTAGACCTAGCTTTTTTCCCAGCATACTCTGTTACAAAGCCAGCTGGGCTACAGTGGCTGGTTTTTCTAAATTCAACATTTGTCTTATGGAATTTCAGGTGCAATCCGCTGCGTGTTCAAAGGTCTGACTATTACAAAAATACTATAGCATTCACTAAAACAGTCATTATTACCGTAGAAATTGATCCTAAAATGCTAAAAGGATATCCTTTTTATGTAATATGCCTTCTAAAAAGGGTATAATATAATTTGTCTGCTGTACTATCTATTAAAAAAAAAATTCCATGCTCATCAAGGAGTTCTTTTGCTATGTTAAACCTTTAAAATAAAAGACTGGAAATGGCTCGTGTGAAGATAAATCCATCTGAAAACAATTCTATTTTTTCTGCTGAGGAGTAATTGTATTGAAAATCTGTGGAGCCTCCATTGTGAAAATCACTAATCCCTCTAAAATAATGATTTGTACCAACGCTCCAGAAGCAACTGAAGCTGCTCAATTTAATAACAAAATCCTCTCTGCCATCCCCAGTTCTGTCAAACTGGGAAATAAAACACACAGCTTTGCTCTGGTTACTTTTTTCCAAAGTGAATTTGATGTTGTTGCCTGATGGTCAGCCAGAGATTGAAGTTCTCAGTATACTAGGGAGAAAGCTGTGGTGCAGATATAGGGCTACACAAATCATTTCACTGTTGTGGCTGGTTTGGGATCCTTTCCAATGCTTATTGAAATGCCCTTTTTTAAAAACATCCAATTGTGGTAAAACAAATCCAAGTGATGAAGAAATTACAGTTCTCAGCAACCTGTTCCCAATAGTTAATTATTACTGTTTCTAGTGGAGTTTTTTTTTAATCACAGAAAGAACTGTCCCCAGAAAACTACAAAGCTCAGAAGGCCTAGACCACAGTAAGGCCAATATGTATCTTATGGGGAGGTGGTGTTAGTGACAAAAATATAAAAATGCTTCAGATTAGAAAAGTGAACAGCACACTGAAGTGACCAGGGTTGCATATATGTGCAGTGTGTAGTGTCTTTATCATCTACTTACATTTGTTGCCAAAGTACAGTCAGAATGGGAAGAAAATATTTGCAGCTGCTATGATCTGTCAGTAATAGGTCAGGGCTGGGATCAGGGGATGTCATTTAATAATTGTCTCTAGTGAATGCTAGACTGAACAGTATTTTCTGATTAAGCAGTATGAATATGGTCTTTGGCCTTTCCCCAAACAGAACAGGAATCTCTTTTTAAGAAGTCTGTTTCACAGTTCTAGCATTTCTACCTAATTAGGAACAAATTTCATTGTAACAGTTCCCCTTTTATTTAATTCACTTTAGAACCATCCACTGTATTTCTCCTGGCCATAACTTTTGATCTCTTTTATGCTATTCAGTGCCCCCACTGACTTAGTTTTATAACAGTTCCCAACTTAATGCAAGCTGTCCTTTCAAAGAATCAAGTGCCTCTGTGTGTATTTATGTATAACTGGCACTTCAGTTTGTGTGCATGTAACCAACATAATCATAAGCTGCCACTCATTTCAAGTTCTGTGATCAGTTCCTTTATATCTGCCCAGATGAGGTGAATTATTGAATGAAATTGTGCCCACACTGGAATAGTACTTGTTGGGGTAGAAAATTATCTGTAATTTTTGCAAATCCCAAGAAAGTATTAGGATGGCCATCATCACACTTTGAGCAGCTGTCACTAAGAAAAACCTTTTCCTCACTACACATGATGTATGTGTACTTAGAAAGCCAGTCGTTCTATTCGGTGATAAAATTTGTGGGTAGCTCCTTGCCTGTTTGAAGAATGTTGATGGCTGACATTTAACTTTATTTGCTTTAGAGTTTTCCTTGACTCAGAAACTAGTAACACAGTTGTTTTATGCAGAGAGCTGCCCCCCTCTCCTCCCCTTCCACCCACATAATTCTACATAAATAGGACTAAACCCACTGTTTTTAACATGCTAGTCATGCAAATCATCCCCCAAAGTTTTAGTAATACCAGTTAAGATCAAATGTATGCTCAGATATGAGCACTGCCGGTATATCCTACCATGTGCCTCTGCCATAGTCCCATAGTTTGGACCCACCTACAATACAGAGAAGTTGGAGCTTTGTGACGGGTAAGGTTAGACAATACACAGTTCATCTGCCTATTTGCAGTCACTCTAAGCAACCCTGGTAACCAACGGGCATTTCCAAGGCATGAGCCATCTCACCCCTAGAAAGTGCCTGTTACACTGCACGGACTTTAAAGGGAGCCAAAGGCGCTGAGGCCAGATTTGTGTCTTCACTGCTGTTTGCATAGTTGTCAGCTTTAGTACTGATCATGCTCGTGGGCTACAGCGTTGTCCTTCTGCAGCGAGCCTGCTCCCTGGGGCACCCTGCCTTGTGTACAGCTAGCTGAGGTGTCAGCTCTGCAATGTAGGCTTGTCCCGTTTCGGCATGCAGATGAGGAGCTTGATAGACAACACCTCATCTTTCTGCAGTGTCTGCATTTAAAAGGTGTGTGAACGCCATTTGTGAACGATGATCACATCATGTATAAATCCCGCAATGACTTCTACTTAGGTTAAACCTGTCTTTAGTTTACAAGATAGTTTAGATTTCATTGGAATACTGACAGGATGACTCCACTCAGATTACAACCAGGCATTTTTGTACCAGTACTTGGTACAAGTTGGTATTTAGCATGAGTAAGCTATGTGTGTGGTGTGGTCAAAACAAAGACAAGAAGTAGTCAAAACTGGTTTAGGAGACGCATAAAAATTTTTATTGGTTTGTGTGAAGAAGCCTGGCTGGATATATACATTGATGCTCTTGTGCATCAGCCTCTAGGGCAGATGTCTCCTGCTGTCTCTATTCTCCAAAAGAAGCAGCATTTTCCCAAGTGCTGTCTAGTGTTTTACTAGTAAACTAATTGACTGAACTTTGCTGTCTGGAGTCCTGAATTTTGTTTTGAGCTTTGGCCAACAGACTGGGCGATGCATTCCTCTCAGAGGGAGACGTGATTTCTGAGCCAGACAGCACAGCTCTTGTCAGTGGTGAAACATGCTCCTGTGTGCCCTGGTAAATCTGAACACATTTTACCTTGCTTTCCCATGCACAATGCATCTTCATCTGTTCTGTGCGAGGTCAAACCCTCCATTAAAAAATACAAGTCAAATCAAGAGATTACAGAGACAGATTTTAAAATACCTCAAAAATAGTTCAAGATCTCTACTGGTAAGAACTAGAGGCAGCTGTGTAATCCTCGAGGGCTGCTATTTTAAGGATAATTCCAAAAAGAGACATAGTATTGTGGCTGGTTATCAGGAGAGTGATATTTCTGGACTATTTTGACTATCTTGACACTGATAAGAGGAAAAGACAAGAAAAAGAGAAAGACAAGTTAAAAAAGCTGTTGCTATCTCCTGCTGTTCAGACTTCCTTGTACTCATGTTTTGTACCGGGTTATTTAAAATTTGTACTTTAAAAATATTTTAACTGACTATTTTTAACAAATGTAATTGGAATCCCATGTACAATAATTACTATTGATTTTCATGCCAAATGCAGAATATTCTTTGGGGGGTGTGTATACACATATATGCACTCATCTCTCTTCTCTCCCTCCTCCATAAGGAAGTGATTAGTCAATTGCTTTAGAGGAATGACTTGCTTGCTGAAAATTACACGGTTACATAACCCACATAGAACTAGATCCCTCATTCTAGATATTGTACACTGAAGAAACTGGAAATAATTTTATATTTTGCTATAATTTTTAATAGATTTTTAGTCAATTTGTTGTAAAAATGCAAATATGGTTTTATAATTTGTTCATTCAGATCCGATTGTGTTATAAACTCACAGTCTTTTTCAGTGGCATGAAATAGTGGGGTATATATAAAATAAAGTCACCTAGTGCAGTTTGGTATGTATTGTACTTGATAGTAAATTATGTACCCAGTAATACACAACACTCCATCACAGAACATGCTTAGTATGTGTACATCTTTTCCCTTATGAGGTAGTAAGCAAGCGATCCTTTTTCCAAATATCTATGCCAAACTTTGAATAGCTAAGTAACTAAAGATAATTAGGGGGCGTAATAGATATTTTCTTTATAACTGTGAGAATAAGCATTGGAACTGGTAAGTAAGCTTTGCAATCTTTGATGTATTCGATACATTTACTCAGCTTTTCACTATGACAGTTCTAAATAGCACTCCAAGCAGTTTATTAGCTTTGGCACCACAAGGAAGCTGTCACTGCTGTCCAAACTGCAATGCCAATAACAACTAGTCTGGCTGCAAAAAGATCACTGAAGATTTTGTACTTAGTTTTACAACTGTTTAGCATCGGGTTTTACTTTGTTGCCATGGACTTTCTCATTCAGTGTACTAAGGTGGACAGACCACAGTAAATGCTGGGATGGGGTGCTCTCTGTATGTTGCTGATACACAGCCTTCCCTTTAAAAAGATGGATTTACGCTCCTCATCACTCTTTCATTCTGTTACATTGAAGGGTCACCAATACCTGTGGGCATTGATGTGCAGGTAGAAAGCATTGACAGCATATCTGAAGTTGACATGGTAAGTTGGTTATTAGAACTGGACTAAAGAATTACAGCCAAAATTCAGGGTCTCAGAAGCATCCAGCTGGATGAAGTAGAATAATACAGTTAAAGAAAGCAAACCCTTAAAGAGCACAACCTTGCCTTGAAGCATGCAAGTCATTCTCATTTAAACTAGTAAGTGTTATATAAAAGCACATGTTGAATTTCTCCCTGGGCAAGAGGAACAGATGAGAGTGGACAGTGCTCTGATTTGAAAATGCCAACCATTCAGTAAGCCCCATGGGCTTCCACGTGAGCTCTTAGTGCTCTGCACATTAGATCATGAGGCTTCATGTTCTTTGCTTCCTTTGCTTATGCAGATCTGAATAGTCCCATCATTTCTGGCATGGGTGGAGCTGTGGTCATAACAAATGGAAATAGAAAAATCAGTTCCAGGAATGGTCCTAGGAAGGAGATGCCCTCACTGCAATCAAGGACTTGTAGCACTGAAATGCAGGCTGTTCATTCCTCAGCTGAAATTGTCACTAGTAATGCCACCCAGACATTAGTGCCAAGTTGCTCTGTCCAAGAATAGCAAGTCATGTTAACTTTGCAAAGAGATCTCATTTACAATATCTTTTCACAGGGAGCGTAGCTCTAGTCGTAGGTGTTGAGTTTGCAATGGGATCTGTCAGTATGCATTCCTTTGCAAACCTACCCAAATCACAAAATCATATTACAGGGGCATAAAATCATATTACAGGGGAAGACCTAAGTATCTTCCCAGTATTCATATCAGAAGTAATTGTTCTACTGAGATAAACGATGTCTGCCTAATAATGCAAAAGTTATATAGGTGAGCACAGAGCAGTCAGGCTGTGCAGAAGCTCAGGCTGGATTTGCAGCACCCTCTCCATCTCTTTCCAAATGTATATCTGCAGTCATGTTATTTCTCTAAATAGGATGATAAAATATTTGTAACAATCTTTCATATTAAAAAAATTGTAATTCTTGTAAAATTTAATTGTTACTCTTACGAAATTAATCATATTGTTTCTTTATGATGCATTTCATTCATAAATATACTAATCTAATCTAATCCATGCAATATTTGTACAAAATGTATGTATTTGTACAAAATGTACAGATTAATGGGCTTTACAAATTGACCTAATGCTCATGAAGAACTCAAATTAATCCCTTTGTAAAGGAACCACAGTCCGTTCTGGGAAAAGCTTGTGAAGATTTCCAAAGGAAACCCCTTTCCATTTGCCTTTGCTTGGTTTTAAAGTTTCTTTTTCACTTCACTGATGGCCCAGTCCAGCAGACCACTGAAATCTGTAGAAGTTTTATCTAAGTATAAATGAAGTGTGAACCTCAGACTCAGACACCAGTGACAAGGCAAACGGTCAGTATCTCAGAGGTAGTTCCAATCTATATTTAAGCTCATTGAGTGGCATTTGATTCCTCTCATTGAGGATTCTCCAGATGATGTCCAGAGAAGAAATTAATCCTTTGCATGAGTTGATTACTTTGTACTGTTTTCTATTGTATGTGAATAAAACAAGCATTTTCTTCTTTTATTTTTAATTAAACAAAGGACTTCACAATGACTTTGTATCTCAGACATTACTGGAAGGATGAAAGACTTTCATTTCGTAGTAACAAAAACAAAAGTATGACTTTTGATGGAAGACTGATAGAAAAGATCTGGGTACCTGATGTATTTTTTGTACACTCCAAAAGATCTTTCATCCATGATACAACTGTGGAAAATGTCATGCTCCGAGTATATCCTGATGGCAATGTACTCTTCAGTCTACGGTAAGAACAATACCCTTTTCTAAGAAAATACATGACTGCAATTATGGACCAATAGTCTGTACAGTGAGAAATTACTGGAAATACTTGCAGTTAAGATTCTGATACTGGACTGGCATTAATCCCCTTGTATCAGATAATGGGAACTGGTGACAAGAGTACCAGTGGGAAAATAAATTTAGGATTGATAACATATAGATAACACATTTTTCTATCATTCACATATTGTTTCCTGTCACAGCATAATGGCAGTTTTTTCATCTGTTGTAAATAGCACTGAAGTTTATCAAGTGTTAATTCATTGCCAGTGGTTTTAGCAATATTGCAGTAGTTTTACTGTTGAGTACAGTAAAGCCCAAAATTATTAGCAAAGAGCAAATGCATTTTTTTCCCCCCTGAGTCTTTTAAAACTATGTGTCTCAGCTATTTTCACCCTGGGATACCTGTAAACATGCCATTGATATTAACTGGGGCTCCAGATAGGCACAGAGAGTAGATTATTGGTACTGATACGAGCAATGTTAGACAGGCGTGTTGTATGACTACAAGGAACTGGAAAGTGAAACAGCAGTTCCAGGCCTGGAACAGCAAGGTCATTAAATGTGTCTCCCTTCTATCTATGTGTTATTGCTTTTCTTCATGAAGCAGATTTGGATGATGTGGCAGAAATAGTTTTAATGGAGGAATTTTCCCCCTATGGTAGAGGCCCTGAGGCCTGTGCATTGCAGAAATCACAGTTCTTCAGTTTGTTACTAATTAGGCCTGTGCACAGAGGTAATATTTCATCTAATCTGGATGGTTTGAAGATTTATGCAAGCACTTGAGATTTTGGCTGTGTAATATTTGTTCCAACAAGTAATGAATTTATCTACCCTCTCATGAAGACGTGCAGAAACCCTCACAATAACAGCTGTACTCAACTTTAAAATAGTGTATGTTCAAGAATCACACTGACCAGTAAGAAACAATGAATGAGGTGAAGCATGCATTTTATTGCTATATTCACTTCCATGCTTCATGAGAGAAAGAGAGGGATCAGAAGAACTACACTACTACACTAAAGCTTACAGCAGTGGCTCTCCATGTGAGGGGTATGACATGCCTTCAGTTGGGGGAAGGAAGAGTGGCGAAGAGACATAAGATGGGCAAACACATTCTGTCAGCTTGCTGGAGAGGTGAAGTGTCATCAGGATTAACAGCAATAAATTGTGCACAAATAGTTATAAACCAAAGGGAGCGTGTGATGGGAAGGACAGAAATGGAGACAAAGGAAAAAGCGAGATGGGAGGGAAGGAAAAGGAAGAATTAGAGCTGAGGGACAGACACAGTGTGAATCAATGTGCTATGTCTGCTTATTGCTTGGAATCCCCTCTGTGATGGAAGCCCTTGCCCTGGGTCCTGCACCACATTTGCAAGCTGGTGCTCTACTTCTCTTCCTTGCCTTCATCCTCTCTGCTCCCACAGTTATCTTTCCCTAACCCTGCATTACCAGATGGGGTGTACTGGTTGACTCCTTGCTCTGACAGGTGAGCTTGCAGCCAGCCTCACCTTCCTATGCCAGTGAATAGCAAAGCCCCAAAGTTCCTGCCAAACCTGTGGAATTCTTCCTGGACATAAGCAGGAAGGGCAGGTGCCCTGTCCTCTTCCTTTCCTTCTCTATCAGTTCTTATCAAACTAAGAGGCAGGGAAAGGGGTGACCTAAAGGCTGGTGAACCAAGGTTTTAAAATGATTAAAGTGAAACAATGTGTTTCTAGCCTGAGTGGTATTAATGTGTATGTTCCTAAAGAATCAGATGCTCATTAAATTATCTTTTTTGTATTGCCAGTTTTACATGCAGTGGGCAGATTATATTCTAAATACTTCTGTGCAAGAAATCTGCATATTCCACAGTTTTTCTTCAGTGCCTGACATCCGGGATTTTATTGAAGCAAAGCAGAACAAAAATCCAGATTTGTTGCTAAAATAGTCTTTCTTTTTTTTGATCAACATTTTCTTGTTTTTCCCCGATCCTTTAATCAATAGCTAAAAGATGGAAACAACATCCATAGTTGGAAGTCTTATGCACGATTTTAAAGATGTACCACTCTTACAGTCTCATTTCAAGCCAGTAAAATCTTACACTTGTAAAAATTCAGCTACAGTGTGATTACCAATCACAAGTTTTCAAAGATCCCTTATATACCCAGTATATCCCTTACCACTTAAATGCCTGTAGGATTCAGTTTGTGGAAAACTGAAAAATCAAACTACAGTATCAAATGACCTGCAAGCTGTGACAAGAAAGGGAAATCTGGCAATATTTACCATATTTAAATTGCTGCCTCTAGCGTTTTTTTTGTTTATTGGTTAAAATGTCAAGGCACATTTATCTTCTACACGTTTGTGAAAAAGCAGGTAGAATGCAAAATAATGCCTTTGCCTAGATTGCCTTAAGCTTTTTAGAGTATAAGGCATTTCTGTCATGTTGAAGAGGAGAGTAGGCTTCCAGACATTGCAGCTTATCTTTTTATGCAATTAAATATTATAACCATTCTAGCTGGGAAAATAGAAGTTGGAATAATATTTGCTCTAATCTGTGGTATTATCTACTTCAGCCTATGAGAAATCCAGTCAAGAGGTGTGAACTCTGCTTGTTATTCTTCATAACTGTAACCCTTCAAAGCAAAACGTGTGAAAGGCTAATGAAGGATCAGGCCAGTAAAAGGTTTAAAAATTGAAGGTAATGTTCTTCATAAGAAAGAGTATTTATGTTTAAAAAATATGGTCCTCTCACTGATTTAGTTTTATCTCACTATCTTGAAACAATTTTAGAAGTGTCTAAAAAAAGTAGAAAAACTCCATCATTAGGATTCTAAACAGCCGATTGGTTGGGGATCTCACAAAGATGTCTGCACAATCCTAAGAAAGTATGAAATTTTTCATTTAATTTCTGATTTTCTGTTCCTTTCTGCAGAATAACAGTTTCTGCTATGTGTTTCATGGATTTCAGTAGGTTTCCTCTGGACACTCAGAACTGTTCTTTAGAACTGGAAAGCTGTAAGTTTAATTCATACCTGTTCTTCACATGTGCATTCTTACCAGCACTCCATCTTGTTCATAATACCTTTTTCACTTATTTTGTTGTGTGACCTGAATGCTGCAACCTGTACATATTAAACTGTGGCCAGTTTGGGATCTTTCCAGAACGTAGTGAGCTTTGAGAAGGTAGAAAAACCATCATGCACCCTGCTTTGTTTTGACTGGATTGATATTCCAAGGCCTAAATCTAAAAATGTTTCCTCTGTCAAAAATCACGTTTTTTTCTGAGAAAAAAGTTCAAGTTAAAAGTAAAGTAAGATGTCAATATTTGGCCTAATGAAAAAATAAAAATGAGTGCTTTTTTTGCTGTGAAGTGTCTGCTTTCTCACCCCTGACTTAGCTGTCTGTAGTAAGTTGGAGAGCTGGACGACAAAAGGTAATTCTGTTATGCAGAGCCTTTTGATATCTCAAAATTCATTATTTGGATTGTAAGTAAAACTGGGATGCTGGTTTGTTGTTTAGTCTTGGAAAAAAGAACAGAGCCCCAGTGTTCAGGCAGTCTGCTCAGTGTGGCACCTCCAGAGCGCCAGTCCTATGTGCCTTGTGACCCTGAGCATGCCCATGTACCCCATCTGTCAGGTAAGCTGCTGGCAGGGCACAGGACTGGGCTCCACTTGGAACAAGATGGAATATGGTCTTTGCAAAATTTTCCATGTCAACTAACAGGCAAATTGGTGTAAAAAGAAATGTTTCTTTGGGGTTTTCCCAAACTGTTTGAGTGGTCTCCTATCCCTAAGAAAAGAAAACAGAAGCATTATTCCCGCAGAAGAGGTGATTTAGTTTTTACTTTCTCATAGATGCATACAATGAAGATGATCTGATGTTATACTGGAAACATGGAAACAAGTCCCTGAGCACAGATGAGCACATCTCCCTCTCCCAGTTTTTCGTCGAAGAATTCAGTGCTTCCAGTGGACTAGCTTTTTACAGCAGTACTGGTATAGTAAGCCCCTGTCATTAAAAGAGAGCAGCACAGGACACAATCATGCAGAATGTCTTTCACATTTAAATTCATTGCTAATTAATGACTGTTACTGCTGAGAGATCTCCGTTAAAATGAGGTCTGTCAATCACACTGGTCTGTTGGCCTAGGTCCTCGGATCTCTTTACATTACCAATGTCACACTTTCTTGGTATTAGAAGAAGAGGCCATAATAATACTTGTAACTTAACATCTGACAAAAAGAACCTGAAAAAAATGCACAACAACCAAATATATGCTGTTGTGAGCTCTTGGTGCTTCTCTGAAAGCCACTGGAATATTGGGTTTACAGGAATCTTTGGGTCCTGGTTATATAGAAAAGCTTGAAAACGCGAACCCTAAAGGGTCAAGTGCTAGAAAGCAAGCAAGAGGATCTCCAGTGTGTCTTATTGTCTAAAATCTCCTCATTTTAGAGCTGTAAAATGTCATTAGAAGTCTACTAACTGTAATATTTCTGGACAAGAGCATTTATAACCTATTGAGTTCTAATTCATGGTTTGCTTAATGTTCCATGTTTGTGCATAAAGTTGCAGAAAAACATCCCTTTTTGTCAGTGCTACATTGTTTAAATACAGATATCTGCCCCAGACAGGTTTTTATATCTTCCCATAGATCTTGAACTACACTTTCTGGCAAACTGCACAAGGCTTTAGGAGTTTATTATAGTCTTGATTTCATGCAAGGTGGGTTTTATTTTCTCTGTGTACATGCAATTATAAATTTTGAAATACTTCTCTATGTAAGTAGTCTAACCATACATTTTTAACCAGGTAAAACAGCATGCTCGCTACTTTCCAGTCTGAATCAATTCATTTCAGTGTGGATATTGCCCTTTATATCAAGGCAGATTAATAAAATAGAAATTATTCCATATAATATGATAAAATGCATAACGCTTTGGAAAAAAGCCTTTAAGACATACAGGAAAGCTGCAAATATATTTATTTACTGTATTTTGTTTACAGGATAGCTTCTTTTTAAAAAAAGAGCCATTCAAGTTTGCGGTGGCTGATATTGAATGCAGAAATTCCAGTTTAAATTATGATGCAGCCTCAGCAGTGAGGAATTCACAGCTTGATCAGGTTCTTCATCCTTATCTCTTGCTTGTGTATGAGCTAAGAACAGAGCTCCAGCTTTCAAGAGCCACTGTCATGTGGGAAGAGGGCAAGTGACACCTTACTATCATAACTGTGCCTTGGTGAGAGCTAGGTCAGATTTGTCCTTTTTGCAAGAAGGAGACTGGGATGTTTTCCACCACATTTAAAGATCACTGGGTGTTGAAATTGAGTTCCAGGAACTCAGCTGGCTTCTTTCTCCCTTGCTATTCTCATCAAAAAACACTTACGCAAGCAAATACGGCCTTGTGCACACCAGTGCAACCTCATACCACCCCGGTACACAGGCCTTTGCAGCACCTTTGCAGCACCTTTGACTTTGCAAAGTGTAACTGCTTAACACTTACACGCAGATGTTTTGATGATGAGCTTACTCAGCAGGGTAAAGGTGACAGGAAAGACTTTTTTTAAGTCACAGGAACCACTGGGAAGTACCTGAATAACGCATGTACCATATCTGTTAATTAGAACACTGCCCTTTGTAGACAGACACTTTTCTTTGGCTTTGAGGTTTTGTTTCACTCAGGACCTTCCACTTTCTCTTGTTTTTTTATTTTGCTTCTTTTTGGAAGAAACTGATCACACACAGATCCCGCCCCCCAAAGTAATAGTGGGGAACAATGAGCACAACTGTAATGGGATCCATCTCTCCCTGAAGAGTCTTGGGCAAAAAAAATGGACAAGAACGCTGCTCACAAAGCAGCCTTATGCATTTTAGGTTCTGCATATCCTTTCCTGTGAATCTCAGTGAACTACACATGCATAGCATTTAGGCTTTTGGATTCCCCTGGCCTCCAAAGGAGCAACAATTTCAATCCATTTTTGAGAAAATAATTTTTAAAACCAAAAACCTTCTCCACAACTGAAAACACATGGAGCGTGTTTAATATTAGATGGGGTTATTGTTGAGATATTCTTTTTTATGAAGTCGCTCTTTGTGATGGCATGATGGCTCCAACACAGGCTCATTGATGTTTCTATTTGTACTGGACAGGCAGATGCTGCGCAGCCAGCCACTTTTGTCTTCTTTTCACCTCACTATAAACTGATTTCCCTCCCATCGCAAGAGGTATGGCACACATCCTTTGCTGCACAGACAAAGCATGCCCCAAAACTCACTAGATGGCACCCTTTCCTCTAAAGTCAACGCTGGGCAGGCAAACCGGTGTGACCATAGGAACAGAAGTGCAGCTTGTTGCTGGTTATTTCTAGCATGACAGAAGGCAGGCTACTTTTTGGGGGAGGCAGGGTGTTGGCTTCACTGTCCTAGCTGGACTGGACAATTATATTCTGTCTGTATTCTCCCGGCAGTTTCACTTGAAGTCTATTTACTTTTTTTCAATTTCCTAACCTCAATTATAATATACTATTTTATTTATGCAGATGTGATGCTTCACTCCCAAGGCAGCAGTATTTTAATGAGGTATGATGGACAGTTTGTAAAGCACTATATAAAACCAAGGCGGCAGCAATATTTCTTAGGCATTTACTATTACTGATGTGGATACACCATTCCTATTGGAAGGAGGTGCCAGTGAACAGAGCTCACAAATAACACAGCTCTCTTCTCCCCCCAACCTGTTCCTCTCTCTTTTTTCAATAGGTTGGTACAATCGACTTTTTATAAACTTTGCACTCCGGAGACATATTTTCTTTTTTGTGCTACAATCCTATTTCCCAGCCATGCTGATGGTGATGCTGTCTTGGGTTTCATTTTGGATTGACAGAAGAGCCGTTCCTGCCAGGGTATCACTAGGTAAACCTTTAATGTATATTCTTTTGGGAAGTATAGAATGGATAGGGGAGAGGTTTTGAAGTTACCTTAGCTTCCTATTTACACAGGACATGAGCAAGTATATCAGGCAAGCCTGAGCAACACTATTATTGCCACTGTTGTCACTACCACAAACTCCTTTAGTCAACCTCTACATTTGGAAATGGGATGTTTGTTCAGACTGGCTTTGCTGTATTAGAAACAGCTCACAAACCCACAGAAGGGAAAAGGGCTGATTCTGCAGACTTCCCTATGTAGAATTTTACTTCATTTCTTCTTTTTTTTTTTTACTTTTTGCAAAGACTGGGTTGTTTCTTTCCTCCCCTCTTCCCAGCAAAGTAACAGGTAGTCAGATCCCTCCCCAAATCCATGAGACATACTTAATAGGCATAGCACAATCTATCTAAAAGCTTTGCAGCTCTGCCTTTTCTCTAGAAACATTCAATATCTTCCTAACAACTTGGAACCAGTTTCCTGATTTGTCCTATGTAGCAGAGCCTTTCTTTGTTAGGCACCTTGAAAATGTTTGCTTTGGAGCCTTAACTGTGCAAGGCACACAGGCTTCTGCGGAAGCGAAGAGTAAGTTGGGCATCTTTCTGCTCTCACAGTTTTAGTTCTGAACACCACAGCTCAGGACAAAAAGACTAATTACAATGTTTTTTTATAACTTTATTGTTTTTCTCAATGATGAATCAGTTGATACCACTTCAAGACTGCCTCTGTTGGGAATTTAATGATGGTGGCCTTGGAATGAGTACATTTTTTCAAAGATTAACATCTCTGTGAAGTTCTGATGGAAATTTGTTAAGATATCAAATGTAACCATAATGCATCTGAGTCCTGCAACTGTCGATTTTGAAATTAGTAAAGAAGCTCCTGTTCTTTCTTCTCACTGATGCTAGTCCCAGAAGCCAACTGTTTGTTGCCATATTTCTTAGACAAGTGAAAATTTGAGGGTCTTTGTTTAAGAAACAAACTTGCGTGTACTGAGAGAGCCCTCAATTTTTATCTATATCTATACCAATTTAGAAAAAATAGGACTGTAGCTGCCTCAGATCCCTTTCTATTGGCACAGTCTAAAGCTATTAATACATGAGATATAAATGAGATATAAATCTATTTGTTAGTTTAAAACCAAATTATTGCACCTCCTACCTACTTTTATTAATGCATCTTATTTATAAGAAATTTAACTTCATCTTTAAAAGTGAAGTTTTAATTCTCAGTAGGTCATTTGTAATGTTGTCAAGATGGTTTTGCTGATCATGTTCTTTAATTTATATATGGATTTCTGCAGAAGGTTATGCATCAGGAGTTCTATGAATAACACACATTTCATTAGCATAAGCATACATAATTTATAGGCCATGTTAACAACAAATTTTAAAAAGCTTAGCTCCCTAGCCTACAGTATACATATTTTAAATAAATTGATTTCCTCTTATATGGTATATTTCAAACTCCATCCTTTAACCTAAGGAACTTGCAGAGAGGGAGAGGGAAAACTCTCATATGTTCCAGTGGACTTGAACTAGCATAAAACTGGAGAAAGGCTACACTGAGACCCAGCTGAAAGGCCATGCTATCAGGCAGCACTGTCTCACAGGTGTTATTGAGATGTCTTCACTTCCAGTGAAAACATTAATTTCTTTAAAAGCAGGGCCTGGGTTGGGTGTTGGTGGGTTTTTTTTTTTTTTTTCCTGAGGTGGAGCAAAACAAAATGAGATGAATAGCTGCACATAAGAGGAGAGATTGAAAAGATGAGGGTGAAATTCTGGACACACTGAAGTAAACAACAAATATTTCTTAGTTTCAATGGATATAGCATTTTTATGCTAGAGTGTTTTTAGAGAGCCACGGAGTTATGACAGAGACATACAAGCTGATACATGTTCTCAAGAAGTACAATTTGAGAAGGGGTTGGGAGGAAAATTGGTGATTCTTTAGTGATTCTCCCGGACAAGAAAGTGTGTAGTGGAGAGCCTGACTCTGGGAAGTGAGGGAAGACCACAAACCTGCTTTCACTTCTCTATAGCAGTGCCTAAATCTGTCATAGAAATGTGTTCCTTATGCTGCTGAATCACCGGTGTTGTGTCCCCACTGTTCGAACCCAGTGTGCCACAGCTCTAACTGCACACGCTGAGCAGAGAGACGATTTACTGGTTTTAGTATTGTATGTGATAGGTTCTTCATGGTTCACTCCACTTTTCAGAGCCTGTGCAATGAAGTTAAAGGCAGTGTCAAACATATGCCCTCACAAAGCTGCGCTGTCCAAGCAACGGTGATGAGCTAAACAGAACGAGCTGGCCAATATTATGATAACCTCCCCTTTTTCTTTGGCAGGTATAACTACAGTGCTGACAATGTCAACCATCATGACAGGAGTAAGTGCCTCAATGCCTCAAGTGTCTTACATAAAGGCTGTGGATGTGTATTTATGGATCAGCTTCCTTTTTGTCTTCCTGTCTGTCATCGAATATGCAGCAGTAAACTATCTCACCACAATTGAAGAGAGAAAGCAACTCAAAAAAAGGGGCAAGGTACAATCCTCTGTGTTTTTTTGCCCTCAGAAAGCATCACAGAAGCCACAGAGTAATCCTCCTAATACACCGTGATGACAGTACAGTAACCATCTCTGTGACTCCACTCTGTATCTCACTTTTCCTGAGTTGGCTGAAGGGAGGAAAGGTCTCATCCTCTCTGAGATCTTGAGAAGGTCTGTGTTTTCTCTCCCTTCCTTTTCTTGTGGCAGAGGTTAGGGAGTACATCTCCTGATTTCCACCCCCTGCCAGAGGGAGGTAACCTTCATTCTGTTCTCAAATACCTATTGATCAAGGTATTTTTCCTCTCCCTGAAACATACCCCTGAATGCATTCATGTAATATTCCCTCCTGTTTCCTGTGAAGCAGAGTCTATTTCTCCTTCTCCCACTTCACCATTTTCAATTAGGAAGATGGGTTTAACGATGTTTTTTTGTTCCAAGACCAGATGAATGACAAGGTCATTTTTAGAAAAGTGTGCCTGAAGTAGAAACGTTCTCAAGTTAAACATTTGCCTTCTACGAAGCACTCACTTAAAACCTTTGCTTCAAGAATATCCCCCCATGTAAGCTCACTTGTTAGAATACCACAAGGGCAAAAACACAAAAAGGGTGCGTATATTGCTCACGTGATTTGATAATGCCATCAAAAAACTACTCATGGAAATATTCGAAGTAATTTCCCACAGCTCCAGCAACGCAGACCTACAGGAGAGGCAGAGTTTGATTTTTCTATTTCAAAAGCTGGGGCACATATTGCCAGCCAGAAGCTGGCAATAATCAATGAGACAAGTGTGTTTTATCACATGTATCCCCTTCCTTGCTCATGTCCTGCCCAAGGGGGCAGGATCCACAGACAGCAATACTGTGAGGTAGCCCTGTTCTCCATATGCTCTCCACAGAGGGAACAACACTGAAGAGAAAGCTTTCTTTATTTTCTGTTTTATTTATTTATAATTTACTAAAATGGCTCCTGCTAGATGCAGAATAACTATTCTTTGTTGCCAGGCTTCAGGAATGTATAGTATTGATGCAGTGCAAGCAATGGCTTTTGACGGCTGCTTTCACGACACGGATGTGGACATGGACCTGACTGCTTTCTCAGACCGCTGTGAAGAGAATGAGTCTCGGGCGCGTGCAGCCAGCGTCTCCAATGTGGACACAACTCGCATAAAGAGGAAGAGATCTCTGAAGGGAAACGTGGGCAGGATTATTTTACAGAACAATCACGTTATCGACACATATTCCAGGATTATATTTCCCAGTGTTTATATTGTGTTCAACTTTTTTTACTGGGGTTTGTACATATGAACAAAAATCATTATAAGCTAGAGATTATTTTGTGTATGAGGGTAGCATCGTGCTTTAAAAATAATGCAACTTCAGTAGAGGAAAGGGTTAAAACTTTCCCAAACTGACTTCTGCTCATACCAAGGCTGGTTTGGTTAGAAGCAAAACTGTTAATGAAAAACTCTCATAAGTCTGGTTTCTTTTTCAATTGGACTGTGCAATGCTTCATTGGGGCAATCTAATGCACATGCCACTACTGCAGTAGCACTGAAGCAGTGTGCTCACTAAGGGAGTCCTTTGTCACACGCCTAAACAGACAGTAGCTCCCACCTGAAGTATTATCCAGTCTCTATCTACACTCTAACCATTCCTCTTTAATCAGCCTTTCTGTTTGTTCTCCACTTGTGGCCCATTTTACTAGGCAATCAGCACCAATCCCCTTCAAATAGCTCCTATCCATATTTCACTTGTTGCATTTCGATTTTGCTAGGCAACCTGTATGCACCTCAGCAGCCTTTGTCCTCGGATGGTAACCAGGGGGAAAGTGATTACGGATTAGCAGTGAAGTAGGGGCTAGCAGAAAGCAGGAAGCAAAGCTGATGGAGCTTTCTACATTGTGCATCATCAACACCTCAGGAAAAACCCTCACCCTGTCAGCTGTCTGCCTTTCCACAGGACCACTGGGAAGGGCCTTTATTCTGGAGAAATCTTGATCGCTAGTCCCTGAGGCAGCACAGGAACAATGTTCCAGACCCAATGCACTCAGTGTCTTACAGCCACCTCCCAGGTGGATGACTGGCATCACCTGCGCAAGCTATGCCCCTCATGTGACACCCACACAACTGTCCCTCGTGTAGACCTACTGTCATCACCCGCTTTCTGCATAACTCTTCATTTCAGAAATGTAGGCTTTGAGGCAGAGATTTTGGAAAACTTTGTCAAGAAAACAAACAAACCGTGTCTTCAGCAGAATCTGGTTCTTCTGCTTTATGCTGCACATGTGAGCTTGGGGTTTTGCCCCCCTTCCTCTCCCTTTGGCTTTTGAGATTGAGTGTTACAGTGAGGAGAAGATACAATGCCTGCTTGCAGCACTGATCCCCAGAATAGTTCAAGATACCACACCGAGACACACAGGAAATAAAAGGAAGCAGATGTGCCAAAACAGAGCCATATACAGGAATCCTGACAGTCCCAGATGAATCCTGCATGGAAATATCCTTAGGTTCAGGCTAAGGAGGTTGTATTAAGGATGTTCAGGGACACACACAAAAAGTGTTCATAGCTCCAGAGAAGAACTAAGATTGTTTTTGCGACTTTCCCAAATAAGGAGCATTTTCCACTTAAATTTCTTGCGTTTGTCTGTCATTTAATAAAGTGAGTTTATATTCACAAAGTCAGTTCAAAATTATAATTTGTGGTGGCAAAAAATGTCACAAGGTAAATGCTTGGTCACTGCCTGGTCAAGATTAGGTAACGGGAATAAATTTGGAAGCCTGAACCACTCTCTGGTTTATCTGATTTTCCTGCTCCAATATCGCTTGCTCATAGCACAGTGATGTCTTTCACTCTTTCAAAAAACTGCATTTGTCAAGCTCCCAACTACAGAGCTGGAGAGGCTGGTGACACACTGCATGCCAGGTGACTGAAATCTGATGGAGTGAGTGGGTACTTTGGCAGCCTGTTCCCTGCCAAACAAATGATCAGAGCTAAGGCGGCTTTGATACTCTTCCAGGAAATCCTGTCACGGAAAGCAGAACCATACCAGGAATGACAATGCTGGGAACGTAAAGCCAAAGAACACGCAGGCTTTGGCAAGAGTAACAGCACACTAGACCTCAAGCTGAGCAAATCTGTAATACAGATACATGAAAAAAATACCATGACATCCTCGTTACTGCACTGCCATTATGGAGGCATCCTGCACACATGTTCCAGACTGCCTGGGAAGATCCCGTCTAATTGCTCCAGATGTGTGTGTCCTAAACTTTTCACATGAACTCACATAACACTATTGTTTTCACATACACCTTTTTTATCTGCCTTACAGGTAGAGTTATTTGTCCTGTAGCCAACAATGAATCCTCAGCCTCCAACAGAAAAAATACCCACGTGCTTCTTGACCCAAACCAGTTCCCTCTTCTAAATTTCTTACAGGATCCACAGCAGCAAAAGCCCCACAGCGCAGCATGCCCACGCCCCATGTAGGCTGTCCAGCGAACAGGCCCACACATGGAAGTGTGGAAGAAAAGAGATTCCTGCCTGCATTTACCTTCCGGGCACATCCTATATATGTGCCTGAAAGCTGCACAGCTTGCTTTGATGGAGGAAACTGCTAGTAACTCTGCAACTGTGAATGTAACTATTGGCAAAGTGTTCTCCCCACAGAGATTTATTGTGATAATGAAGAAGATTGCACATTATGATGATGAAACTTAACTGCATACTTTTACACCCAAGCTTATAATTTCTATCTTCTTAATGCAGTGACAAGGATGATATCAGGATCAATTATACTTCAAAAATCTACTGCTTGTATAAATAGTAAAAAATAACAAACAGTATTTAAATACATTACTTCTTGTTTAGAGGGCATTAGAGGGCTGACTAAAACTCACATGACCCTCTTCTGAAGCTTGTGTTATCTTCCAGAAGGGGATGGTAGTAAATACTTTTAGTCAATTTGTCTAGACAGACCGGCATGAAAGTCTTTAAAAAAAGTATTCACAAGTATTTCCCACTCCTGTTATTTGTGGCTGGTTTTGCAGCCCACAGCATTTACTAAAAGTTAAAACATTACAGCCATTATGCAAATACATACTTGAGTATTCATCCTAGTGGTATTCAAGCAGTTAGCTGAGAGTACTTTGTGGGTTTTTGGAACAGAAATAAGAGCTTATAAGGGTTTCTGTGACCAGCTGAGGTGCAGGATGTGGCCTCCCTATTTTTAGCATGTGCTGCTACACCCATCTGTATTAAGAAAACATCCTGTAACTGTTAATGTAGGTGATGCAAACTTTTAAGTCTGGAAAAGTACTTCATTCTTCAAAGCTTTGTGATTCTCATGAAAGAAGTAAGCAGAATTTCATGCCAGTGACCTGTTTTTCAGAGAGCTACAAAAATGTACGCCTTTGAATATCCCAACTCTTGGTGAGTGTTTACATTAAAGAATTCACAATTTAATACATTTTGCAAAGTGTCCTGAATGTTGAGTGATGTTGTGATGAACTAAGAATGAGTCAGAATTACAAAGTAGAGAATTTCTTCTTTTTCTTCAAAAGTGACAGCCCAATGAAAGAAAAACGCTTTATAGAGAAAGTTAAATTTTACTGATTTGTACACATTTGTACAATTAGGACAACCTTAGGTTCACCCCTGGCAAAATCTCTCTCCTGGTAACCCATTGTGTACGGAAGGGTTAAAAGATGGAATTTTGGTCCGTGGATGGACACTGGGTGAGAGGTAGATAGCTGAGAAAACCGCAACATTGGGTGAGAAGTAGATAGCTGAGAGAACCACAGTCAGCGCAAGAAAACAGATGGTTTATTGTCTAGTGTTTGAAATGCTGACCATAAAGAGGCTGAGCAATACAGGGGGAGGACAGGGAGGACGTGCAGTGGTGAAAGAATACAAAGCACAGTTCATAATTTTGCTTGCCTTATAACATCTTGCTGTCGGCTTGAGCATGGTTGATACGTGACTGCTGGATTATGGTAATATGCCGCGTGTACAAAGCCTATGAACCAACAGACGGGATGGCTATGGCGCGTGCAGCGCGCCTGACCAGCGGGCATATGCGCCATAGGCTCCATATGTTGAGAGTTGGCAACTGAGCTGTGTTTTGGCACCTGCTGGTCATGTGTGTCGAAATCCATTCCTCTGCAAATGTGTAAATACCGGGATTTCCCGAAGAGCAGTGGGCCAGTGTACGGTGAGGTCGCGGTTGCCTCCGTGCGGATGCCCACGTAAAGCTGGCACCTACCGACTGCTGGGCTGAGCGCGCGGCGCAAGACGACACAAGAATGTACGGACAGTCCATCTTCCTCATGGTCCTCGGGTCGGTAAGACAATTGCTTTGCAAGATACCCTTAGTGTAATGCATGTGTGTAGTTAATAAAAAGCTTGGGTTTTTGGTTTTTTTTTTCCTTGTAGTCTGTATATATGTGTTCACCTTTCTCGGGAATCCTCGAAACCACTCTAAAACCCCCATCCATGTTCTGATTAATCTGTATTTCATGATCAAGTGGCCACGATCTCTTGGTCAGCTGGTGACTAAAGTGGTCCAGGTGGTAAAGGAACAAGGACTGAACAGGACGAGCAGTATTTGCCGCCTTCTCTCCTCCATCCCCTTTTCCTGTGTATTATATTTTGCCAGTTTCTCTATTCAGCACATAGGAGTTTGCTGGATGCATTCATGAATGCAGAACCCACTGGAATCGCGTAATGTTTGTTCCAAAAGATCCAGATAGTGCCAAGGAAGCAGGAGTTATGACGGTACGAATAGCAACCACACCGCAAGGAGGAACAGGACTGCAAAACCATTTTCTATAAAGGGAGGGATTTGAACTGGTATTTTAGATGTGAAAGGCTCTATTATTTCCCTCCACAAGTTGTTGATAGAACACAGTCCCCTCTCTTATCTGTCATTGAAAGGTCCTTCTAGTAACTACCTTACATCCAACATAACTGTCTACTTACATTGGCCACGCACTGTTAGGCTGCTGAGGCTTCCAACATTCACCTTTTGCTGGTAGCTCTGCTTTGTACGCTTCAAGCTGTCAGTACACAAGAACAAAACAAAACCTATCTAACAATTTTTCTGATGTCTTTCAGCCAATGTAAATTAAACCATTAACAGGCATCTTTAATAAAGGTAACTAAAAATATTTCTAGAAGTTTTCATGTGCTTGGCAAAGATTCTAAAGATTTCTTTGAGGGAGCCTCAGAGGGGCTCTGGAGCAAGGTTTTGGTCTGGGAAAAAATAATGCAGCTAAAGCCCAGGCACTTTTGTGTGTACGAAGTAAAACTTTATACAAATAACCACAAAGTTTTATGTTGTTATCTCTCCTAATTTAATCCACTTCCTGTTTGTTTCAAAAAAAAGGGGTATTTTTTTCTCTTCCACATATACGGTAAGTAACTTGGATAGATGAAGAAGAAAATTTTGTTGCACAGATTATGTGTTCAAGTGGTGTTTGCTTTAAAACTTTCTAGTTTGTGAGGAAAAAAAACAGGAGGGGTTGACATTACATTCGTTCTACTAAGTGAAGTTAAATGGCGTGAAACACTGGCCACCGTTCCTGGCTGATACCAGCCAACGTTATTCCTGCTCGACATCTCATCGGACGTCTCCTTCCTCATCCCCAGCAAGCCTTAGCAAAACGCTAACCACCGCAAGGCGCGGCTCTCCTCCAGCAGGGCCCGCAGCTGCCGCCGCAGCCAGCCGCGCCGCAGGCAGGAGCGCGGCACCCGCCCCCACAGGCCGGGCCGGGGGAGACCCAGGGGCGCCCCCGGCCGAGGGCGCCCCTCGCTGCTCCCGGTCGGCTTAGCGTCTGCTCTCCGGCACCCTTGGGCGCTGGAAACAGGCCCGAGCCGTCCGCGGAGACGCTCGCTCCCGCCCCCTCGGGACAAGCCTCAGCCCCTCCGCCGCCCACCACGCGGCCAGCTGAACGGGGCGGCTCCTACCGGCGCCCGGAAGCGCCGCCTCCCGTGACACCCAGCGCGTCAGCGGCAGCCGCGCTTCCACCCCAGACCTTCAGCGGGCCGCCCCCCCGCCTGACCCGGCCCGGCCTGACCCGGCCCGGCCCCCCGGGGGCGCCCGCGCCGCTCCCCGCCCGCCTCCGCCGCCATTTCCTCCCGGCCGCCGATCGCTTCCCGCCGCCCCGCCCCGCCCGCTGCGGCCCTCGCGCCCGGGTGAGTGCGCGCGGGGAGCGGGTGGCCGAGTCCCCGGGGTCTGTGGGGGAAGAGGAGCCGTTGGGGGGAGAGGGGCTTGATGGCGACGGGAGGAACGGGCCAACCGCGGCCCCGCCGGGCTCGGCGCCCCTCGGGGATGCGGGGAAAGGCGTCCGTGGGTGCGGGGCGCGTTGTGGCAGCGCCGGGACCGGCGGCCTCGTGGCTGGCCCTCCGGGGCCCCGAAGGAGCCAGAGCGGCTCAGGCGCCGTCCCCCTGCCCCAGGACTCGTTAAATCGGGGCCCCGGCAGCCGCGGGGCACGGCCGGTGTCGCTCGCTGGGCGCCCCTCGTGTCAGCCCGGCCGCGCCTGTGAGGCGGGCTGGGGGTAAGGCGCTCTGGCTGCTGCCTGCTGCGGGTGCAGGAGCACAGTCCTCTGCGCTTTTCCCTTCTGGAAGAAGTTTAATAGTAGCCCGGTGTGGCAGTGCGGTGAGGGGGGGCAGTGGGGGCTGTGTGGCCTCAGAAGCACTGTGACCATCTTTCTTCCCCGTTGCTTCCGAGGGGGTTGAGTCCCCCTGCCGCTGCTGGGCCAGTTCAGAGGCCTGAACTCATGAACGGGTACATGTCCTGTGCGAGCTGAAAAATACTGATGTGAAATAACTGTTTCTGTCTGAAGCAGGAACAAGTCTATTCTGTTGCTGTGGTTTTTTTCTCTGCCCCCACGGAGGACTTGGGGGTACCGCTGGATGAAAAATTGACATGAGCCGGCAATGTGTGCTTGCAGCCCAGAAAGCCAGCTGTATCCTGGGCTGCATCAAAAGCAGCGTGGCCAGCAGGTCGAAGGAGGTGTTTCTCCCCCTCTACTCCGCTCTGGTGAGACCCCACCTGGAGTACTGCATCCAGCTCTGGGGTCCTCAGTACAGGAAAGACATGGACCTGTTAGACCGGGTCCAGAGGAGGGCCACCAAAATGATCAGAGGGCTGGAACACCTCTCCTGTGAGGAGAGCCTGAGTTGGGGTTGTTCAGTCTGGAGAAGAGAAGGCTCTGGGGAGACCTTATTGTGGTCTTTGAGTACTTAAAGGGGGCTTATAAGAAAGATGGAGAGAGACTTTTTACCAGGGCCTATGGTGACAGGACACAGGGCAACGGTTTTAAACTGAAAGAGGGTGGGTTTAGATTAGATACAAGGAAGAAATTTTTTTCTGATGAGGGTGGTGAGACACTGGAAGAAGTTGCCTTGAGAAGTCATGGATGCCCCATCCCTGGAAGTGTTAAAGGTCAGGTTGGCTGGGGCTTTGAGCAACCTATCTACTGGAAGATGTCCCTGCCCATGGCAGGGAGTTGGAACTAGATGATCTTTAAAGGTCCTTTCCAACCCAAACCGTTCTGTGGTTCTGCAGTTGTAATAACTAACAAAACACTACAGAACAGCTCATTGTGTAAATGAAGCTGCATTCTGTGAATAGTACGAATCTGAATTTAACTTTGTTAAATACAATGTGAGTGAGCTGAGAGGTTGATATGATGGATTTAGGTCTGGGATTCAAAACTGGCAATTCAGGCTTGGTTGCATTTGTGTTGCTGGCATTCGGGGATGTCCGTTGTAGATATCAGTGCCGGCAGCATCTTCAGATGTTGATAGCAATTGGGGACTAATTTCCAGTCGTCTTTTAAGTGTTCCCTTGCCTCATAGAGAGCTGTAGCTTGCTGCAGCTGGGAATGTCCATCCTCTCAGGTACGTGGTGATATGGATTCCCTCCTGCAGGACTAAGGTGACTGTACATTACTTTTGAGGTACAGGCTGTTACAGGAACTACTGATGAAACACTCTGCACAGGAGTTAGTGGAGCAGCGAGGGTGTCCTGCATACTGCTGCACAGGAGAATTTAGTACTGGGTGCAAATACCAGAACTGGAGTTTTCAGTTTCAGGATAAGGGATCTGTGTAAGTAAAAGCATCTTAATAAATGAGACCATTTACTTTTGGGAGTAGAGCTGTCATTTTTACTTACAAATGAAAGCACGAGCATGCTTTTACTTCTCATGCGTTGGCTTTGCAAACTTGCTCAGACATGCCCAGAGTCAGTTTGAGTTGGCCAGCCCAGACCTAGCAGGCAAGCTGCAGTGCTGCCGGGCTTGGTGCTAGGTCATTGTCAGGATACTTAACTTGGCTTCTCAGGTGGGCTTTTACTGCTGCCTGGCATTCTGGGCTACTCTGGGGGATGAAATGCTGGTGCAGACTTAATGCAAGTATGTCTGTGCATAGTGTGGTGTAACACCTACTGTGACTTGGTTTTTTGCCTTAACTTTCCTGAGAACTTGGCAGATAAATCCTTTGTGAATTAACTTTTTTATTTTTACGTAATGATATATGAATATATTATCTATGTGGAAGAACAAAGTAAATTACTTCAAACTTTAAAATTAAATGTCTGCATTTTGATGAAAGAATTCTTTTTATTCTACATAAACCACAAAGTTTGAGAGCTCTGTAGAGACAGAAGCAGAACCTAATAATTTTAGGTTTTGGTGTGATTGCATAGTATCAACAGAAAGGCCTAACAATGTTTACTCTCTTCTGTAAACTTAGTTTTGCTAAACCTGGCCATTCAAGATACAGTGTGGAGACCCTGACAGAGGCTGAAATGTGGGCCACTGTCACTGCGTGGTGAGCATCACTAGATGCCTGGCACTGCCACAAAATTTAGCATAAAATTGTTCCCAGGGCCTGAGACCTCAAGCAGGTGCCCTCACTTCATGTTCCTAAAACCTGCTCCACCTACAGGGGAGTCTGCTCTGGGTTTTTCTGTTTCTTTGGAAGCTGCTGCAACCGTCCTGCCAATTGAATCATCCTCACCCACTGAACCTGGTTACATACTCTTTCTTCCCTCCCAGCAATCTCCTCTTTCACTTGGCCTCCCTCTCTCCATACCCCATTTCCATGTGTTCTCTGTTCAGTGTATTCTTGTGTAGCCCTTGGTGCATGCTGTTGGACTGGTGTCAGCGTCCCCTCAGTGAGGAGCTGCCTTCTCTGTAGGTCCTGCTAAAGCTTTAGTCTGGTAACTGTACAGCTATGTAGTCGCTGGGTTTATGATGTCTAAGGCAGCTTGAAAGGAAAGCCTTCCCTAACACACACCACCCCACTCCCTGCGTTTAACTGGTTGGATTCTGCACTTGAAATGCCATACATTCTCCATCATGCTCTGGCTGGAAGGTCATTGGAAAGTCTTCATTGTGCTTCTTTTCCCTCAATGTTAAGGCATTTCAAGGAAGTGTAATAGGGTACAAGTTTCTGATCCTGTCCCCTCTTTCCAACCCCTTTGTATGTTGCCATTAAATCTCTTCAAGCTGAGTTAATTTTTTAATAATTTGCAGGTCTTGCTACAGAAGACCAATCTACCACAGGTTCTTTGTGTGGGTGGATTCCTGCATTTGTAAAGATCTATTGTGTGGCCATTGGGTTTCATCACATGTTTTTTAGTATAAACACTGCTGTGGGATTTGAGCTTCTGTGAGCAACGGCTCCCAGTAGAGCTCTTTGGAGTTTGCTGAGGTTTGAGAGGATTAGAGGCCTGCTGTGGGCTTTCCTTTTTCTGTTGCTTGGAGCAAATAGCGAGCATCTGGAAGCAGAGCTATTCCTAGTGTACTCTCATATTCCACTGGAGAAGGCAAGTGGAGCTGCTCTGGGCCCATAAGCTTTTGAGATTGTTTTACTGGTTGACTGTTTTGGTTCTCTCTCCTTTTGCACAGGAACATGCCGAAGAAAGGAGGGAAGCATGCTGAAATGGGAAAAGAGATGCAGGCACAATGTAAGCGAGTGAAGGTGGAAGCAGCTTGTTCTCTGTCAGTCATGAGTTTTGAGAGCCCAGACAGCCTTTTTGGAAGCTTGATCTCTCCCATCAAACAAGAGATGTTTTTCAGGGAGTATTGGGAGCAAAAGCCACTGCTCATTCAGAGAAATGATCCCCTGCTGGCTGCTTACTACCAGTCCCTGTTCCAGTTGTCAGATTTGAAGGAACTGTGTAGCCAGGGTCTATACTATGGGCGAGATATAAATATCTGCAGATGTGTGAATGGAAAAAAGAAAGTTTTAAATAAAGAAGGCAAAGTGAATTACATGCAGCTGAAGAAGGATTTTGACCAGAAAAAGGCAACAATACAGTTTCATCAGCCTCAGAGATTTAAGGTTGGATCATTTCATTGAATATAATTAATGCATGTTTTATGATGTGGTATACTTTGCTTGAGTCATACTAGACATAACTTCATCTCTGTCCCCAGTAAATCCAGGGGAAGTAGCTGACATGGATGACCTGCTGAAATGTGTACGTGAACTGTATTATTTAAAACACGGTTTATACTTATGCACTGCCCATCATGTTTCAGTGCTCTGCAGTAAGAACAAAATCTGGTTTATGCTATAATATTAAGTATTCCTTTTAAAAAATTTGCTTTGTCACATAAAAGTTTAGAAAAAACTAAATGCACAAAATTGATGATTATGCATCTGTGTCTGCCTAAATTATCCCTTCTGCCCCACTGTTTCCTTGTGCAAGTAGGGCCTTTTGTACCGCTTTCCTTTAATGGAGGGCAAGGTGTGAAACCATGTAAAATATTTCCAGGACACTCACCGTTCTTGTTAATGGATTGGCTTTGAATTGCACAGAAGTGGTGCACCACATTTTAGCTGAGTGTCCCCCCTCTTTTGTTCATTTTGATGCTTTTGCAATCATCACGTATTGAGAATGATGCAGTGGTGTCCGCACAGTTGTATAAAGGACTCAGATGCTTAAAGGTGCTTGGATTTAAGTAGTCCTTTTTTGTCCCATGTTGTCAACACAATTTAATTGTGAAGTGGTCCGTAAGGACCCAAACACACAGCTGAGTCCCAAGTATAGCGTCTCTGGCTGATCTCAGTTTGAGTGTAGCTGTAATGGCCAGTGGCAGGAGCAGCTGCAGGTGAAGTTGAAATATTGCATGGCTTATGCTGAAATCTAGAGCTTGAGCTGAACCTACATAAGGTCTGGTTGAAGCTGCACTTGCGCAGCTCTGGTAGTTGGCATCCTCTGATATGAGAGTCATCCCTTCAGTGCATTGTCTGTCACATGTTAGATGCAGATGAATAAAGTTTGTTCTTGAATATGCCCAAACAATTGGAGGCACTGGAAAAAGGTCTCTAACCTTTGTGTGCTCTCTTTGATGCTAACCTATATAAAGCAAGTCCTGCGTGTGTTTATTGTCTTAAGATGTTTTGCTGTTTGTGGGATGATGGGTGGTTTATTTTCCTCTGTCTAGCCTTGTTTGTCTGCTTTTGCAACCTAAAAATGGCACAGGGAAGAGAACAAACATCAACGCTATGTTGGTGCACCAGGCTCCTTGGCTTACCGATTACCTTCACAGCAGATCTCTGCGTCTGCAGTGCTTGCTTTCAGCAGGAACACACACAGAGCATCTGCCTTCCCAGCCCCTGTCTCCCTGTGGGGACGTGCTCATTTACTAGAAAAACCTCCCAAGCGATGGGGAGGTTGTGGGCTGGGCGGCAGCCTGGCTTGGCTGAGCTCTTCAGTAGTAACAGCATCATTTCTTTTTAAAGGAGGAGCTATGGAAGATCCAGGAGAAGCTGGAGTGCTACTTTGGGTCTCTGGTTGGGTCGAATGTTTACATTACTCCCCAGGGGTCGCAGGGCCTTCCCCCTCACTACGATGATGTTGAGGTAGGACAGCACAACCTTGTCTGTGAAACTGTGCATGGGCTTTTGCTACTGGCAGTGGATACCTGTATGTGGGCTTTTTTCCCCCTCTCTCTCATACAATAACTTACTATAGAAAAATTTTTTTTCCACTGAAAACTTACGGTAATTGGTTGCAAGTGTTTCTTTATAGTAATTTTTCCTGTATAATTTTACTGAAAAGGTACTAATAGTAATATCTAATGGTAATACCATGTAAACTGTGCTTGCTGGCCCTGGTATTTTCATTAGATGAAAAGAGAATTTGTTTTCCCAGCTGCAGAAGCTTTCTAGCACCTTTTTTTCGTTTTCACTTCATTCAGACCCCTGAGAATCTAGAAGTCCTTTTTCATTTACTAAGTACTTGCTCTTTGTTCAGCTGGACAGTGGAAGCAGACTGGTTGTGCTGGTTCCCATTTGCTGGTACTACTGTTTTTAAGAAGTTACTGGCATGATGAAGTCCTCTGGTCCAAATGCATTTTAAATTAGCTTCTAACAGAAACATTCAAATAGACACTGCATTAAAAAAAAGTTGGTCTATGCCACTTAAACCAAAACAAAAAACCCCCTTACATGTATTTTTTGCCTTTCAGTTTTTTTCATTTATATTAAATGCATCTGGAGTTTCATTTTCCTTATGCTTGTTGTTCAGCAGCCCTACAACCTGCATGTCCTGGCATACGTCATCAAGTCTCAGCTCACAGCATCCCCTAGATGTTTCTGATGCTCTCTTTGTCAGTGAATGGTGATAGGACCTCTCTCACCTGATATTTTGAATAACTGTGTCGCAGACATTACGTTCAAGTTAGTTGTCTAGCGCCTATTTAAGTGACTGGAGAGAAACAGGGGTTTCCAAATGCCTACCTTAGGATAAACCAGATCACACTTCACAACTCTTCTCTCTGTTGTCTCTAAGTAGAGCCTAAAGAAGTAGTTCAGATGTAAATTTCTGCATTGTAGACACCTAAAAATTGATGTGAGAGGAATCCTGTTTGCCATGCTGTGGAGCAGCTGAGAGCAGGGAAGGTAAAATCTGTTTCTTGTTGTCAGAAAAGCAACCTGTGTCACTTGTGTTTGCTTTCTATCCCTGATTTTTGGCATGGTTCCACAGACTTTCCAAGTAAGAAGATGACTTAAAATTTCTGATTAGTTGGATGTGTGAGGGGCAGCAAGGCTTCCTTACGTATTTGGGTTTATGGTCTTTTGCAGGTGTTTATCCTTCAGCTAGAAGGCGAGAAACATTGGCGACTCTATAAACCAACGGTGCATTTGGCTCGGGAATATAATGTTGAATCAGAAGATAGAATTGGGAATCCCACACATGAATTTATATTAAAGGTATTATAATTGAATTGCTTTACTTGGTCTGGGCTATGGTTGCCAGAGAGTAGTCATATTTAAAATGGTCCATTTCTTGAAGATGGTATTCTGAATGATCGTGGTTGTGAAATTGAGGGAAAGTTGGTGAAGAAAACACTGTCAGCATGAAAAATTTGTGTGATAGTTGTCTAACCTATACTTTTTCAAAGGTATCCTTTGCTTTAGTATTTAAATAATAGACGAAGAAACCAGTTATTTGTGGAAATTCTCCAATATTCTTCAGGCTGGGCACCCTGACTCCTGGATCATGTTTGTGGAGTTGTGTGGAGAAAAAACATTGGGTTTATATATGGTTATGAAACATTTATATGCTTTTACATGCTGTCTATAATCAATCAGGCTAATCCTTTTATGGACGAAGACTTATTGCTTTACCGAAGGTTGTCACTGTTCTGGTGAATTGGATTTAAATATTTATCCTTGGCTGATAAACAAAAGCATGAACTAAACCCCATATTAACTTGCTGTATTAATTTTTTTTTTCTTTTTCCAAACCTGAAAAATCAAGTGTTTGGCTGCTGATTGTTATGTGGAATAAAAAGAGCATTTCATGAAGATTAATGAATGCAGCTCCTTTGACAGCAGGGCATCTGGTACTTGTCCCATTCTGTTTTACATGCTTGTGCTTTCGAAGCATGTTATTTATCCAGCAGACAGGGCTGCTCTGTGTCGGAAGCCTCATTAGTTTCTCTGCCTTGTGTCCTGTCTTAGGGCCTCTCTGCAAGGTCTCTGCTCTTCCCGGTGTTCAGACCTGCCTTTGGGTGTAGGTAGTTCAGGAATAGTATGACACATTGGATATGATACTGACATTGCTAGCTGTGTGATTTGACAGATGGTAATATTCAATTGTCATGCTGTACTGGGTGATGCAAAGTCTAGTACATTACAGTTCCCTTTTTAATTTCTGGGACATTTTGGGCCGCACTTCAATGCTTTGGATTTTTATGGAATAATGATTTATTCCACAAGCCATTTTACTGACATTAGTGGAGTGAAACTACTGGCCTCTGAGAAGGGCTTAAAAATTATCCAAGTTTTTAATTTATTTTTCTTCTGTTTGATGTTCTTTGCTTCCCGTGACCCATTTTTTCTGGGTGGCCGCTGTCAGATTTTGGTTGTCTGTCTGGAGCTGTCTCTGACAGGGATGCTGTCAGATGACTCTTATTTCCTCCCTAAACATCTTTCTAGAATATTTCCTTTCTCCTTTTTTGCATTTCTGTCTGCTGTCTGCCATCCTTGGGTAGTTTAGAACAAATGGACCAGTTAGAGACTATATTGGTGGTGTTCTCCCTTCCTACCAAAAACTGGTAGCTGACTGAGAGCAAAGGCACGCTGTTTTGAGTATAAGGTCCCAAGCTGCAGTGTGTCTTGGTGACACTGCATCAGGCTGTCCCCATGGCTGGTTTGTTACTGATGTCAAGCACAGAGCTTATTTGGTAGCCAGCTATCGAGCCTTCCTCGTGTATGATTTTCCATTTAATTTGCTGGTACTTCTGCCTTTTCTGCCCCTCCTTCTTCCAATTCAGAAGTAAGAAGGCAGCAAAGTGATCAGCTCCACATTGTCTCTTGTCAAATGCTCTGTCCTGCCCCCACCTGGGTGTTGCCACCTGAAGTCTGTGAAGATTCTGATTATTTTAATTGAAGAGTGTTGTGCTTGCTGGCTCATGTGAATGGTGTTGATGAGACTTCCCAGCAGTGAATAAGAGTTGGGACTTTGCAGCAAGGATTGCTTTGAAGAATCATGATCACAGCTTCTTAGTGGTAGGCAGGGGGTGCTACAGCATGAAATAATTTCTTTTGCAGACTAGTTTGTCATCACTCTGGTAGATGTTCAGGGCTCTTACCCTTCCCCTGTGTGACCCTCCCTCCAGTTTGTTTTCTTGCCTGGGGACGTGAAACATGGCAAATTAAGAGAATTCAAAATAAACTCTTAGTTGGTTAGTGTAGTCCCTACACTGCTAAGGAAGGCAGTTTATTAATGGCAGAGAGAGGCTTGCTTCAGAACAAGTAAATCATACATAGCTGATCTATGATGTTTTGCAGCTTGTTTTAAATGGATGAAGAGATTTGATCTTGCCAAATCCTGTGAAGCCTCATAATCTAAAGAGACCTTTCAATTTAGTGAAAAATCAAGTAGTATTCACTTGAAATGTATCTGTGTTAGACAGTTTGGTAGACTCTTAGAAGTAGGTGATGTGACCAAATGTAAGGAACGGTAAAATTAAAATGGAATCATATGTCATCATTGTTGCTTTATGAATTTTCTCTTTGACTGTGCCATCCAACTGTATAGATATTTATAGGAGAAGTCGTAAGTAAACTGATTTTTTCCTTCTTGGAGGACATTTCGTGTGCTTTGCACTTCTCTCTTACCTTGACTTTCCTAATCTAAATTTTTACCAGTGTGGAGATTTAATTCAGATAGGTGAGAAGAAAGATAGGGAGGAGGAAGGTTGTAGTTGTTTTTTTAAGTGTTTTAACTGAAGATTTCAGACAACAGTATTGTAACAGATCACCATCTTTATAGAATATTAGGCTTTTCTTGTGGAATACTGGCCTTTTCTTTTGACATGATCTGACCAAATTCACATTGCACTGCTCCTCTGCTGGCCTGCTGTATTGTCAGTAGGTTCATACCAGCTGCTTCTTTGTCCCCTTTACACAGCTGAGCTGGAGTGTGCATGTTCTATAATGTTAAAAGCTTGCTTCCTGTTTTCAGACAGGTGTGTAGTAAATATTGACAGTAAGTTGGAAAGTTTAAGGTATCCATCTTCTGGCTTAGAGTGCTTTATTTTATGTTATTAAAGTGTACAATGGATGATCTCTCTATTTTGTGAATTTAAAAAATACATGTTGTCAGTCTGTCTGCTCAGAGAGTATTTTCTCTATTTTGACTACAATAAAGTTTGACCAGGTGCCTGAAATGTTTCAATTCTCATTCATTTTCTTGCAGCCAGGTGACTTACTGTACTTCCCAAGAGGGACTATTCACCAAGCTGACACTCCTCTTGGGATCTCCTGTTCTACACATGTGACCATCAGTACCTACCAAAACAAGTAATTATTCTTTACTTTTCTTTTTTAGTATGGCTTTTCTGAAAATGGCTTTGCTCTGTCAGATGATGTGTGTGAATAGTACAGACCTGAAACCGATGTTTCAAGGAAGTGATGTCCTGTTTCTTTAAAAAAAATTAACCACCTTGTAATGAGCTCTGTTTAGCTCTTTTCTGTGTTCATTCTATTTAGCCCTTGTGGTTTGTTTTTCGGTGAGAAAGACAGGGATAGAGCAGGTCACCTTCCCCCAGAGATGTGGTGACATGGAATATATGTGGATACCCCACTATTATATATGTGCCCTGCTGTTAGTAACAATCTAAGTTAGTGTTCAGGTAGCAGTAATTGAAGGTTTGGGGTTTCGGGGAAAGAGGGGAGTGAGATCCTTGTTGTTTGAAGCAGCCTGTTTACCAGGTTTTCATGCAGCAAGTTTGACTGCTTTTTAATTTGTTATTTTATTATTTACCAGCTGCAGGCTTTAATGTGGAAGATAATGTTACAACTGCAAACTCACTGTTGTGTTTAAAAAATCTCACACCAGTGGCTGAAGTTATTGTTTACTTCATAACCCAGATAGAGTCATGAATTACTCCTTTCATCATGTTTTCTTCTGCATTTGATAGTCACCCACACCTATTCTGATAGACTTGTTGCAAATTCTTTCTTCACAAATATTTTCTACTTATCTGTGGTTTCTCATCTCCTACCCTGTGCATGCAAGTCAGATTTCCTTTGACACACGTCTGATCCTTCTGCCCACTGAAAGATTGTCATCGCACAGGGAAATGTTGGTGCTACCTAACCAGCCTCTCAGATGCTGGGTTTGGAGTCATTGGTCTGAGTTAGGAATTGGGAAGGATTTCTGTTAGCCACAAAACAGGGCAGAACAAGTTTGGGCATATTCTAGATGATTGTAAGATGAATCTCTTAACCATCAGCTGTACCATTCTGGAAGACCAGGATGTCAGTACTGCTGGTAACTCTTAATGTGGCTGCTCAGAGGTGTGCGTCTTCATAAAGGCTGGGTTCAGCTGATTTTAATTTACACTCATGTTCTATTCTTTTATTCAGAAGGAGAAAAAAAAAAGCTATTTTCTATAAGCATTGACTGCTGTTGCAAAGAGTGTTTGACGTCATTTGTTATGCAGGAGGCAATATTAGTGCTGAGCTGCTTTGGCAAGTTTGATGGCACATTCAGGGTGATCAGCAGTGAATGGCCTCCAAAGAAATCATAGAATCATAGGAGCATTTATATTAGAAAAGACCTTTAAGATCATCAAGTCCAACCATAAACCTAATCCTGCTAAGTCCACTGCTAAACCATGTCCCTAGGTGCCTCATCCACACATCTTTTAAATACCTCCAGGGATGGTGACTCAGCCACTTCCCTGGGCAGCCTGTTCCAGTGTCTGACAACCCTTTCAGTGAAGAATTTTTTCCTAATATTCAATCTAAGCCTCCCCTGGCGCAACTTGTGGCAATTTCCTCTTGTCCTATCACTTGTCATTTGGGAGAAGAGACCAACACCCGCCTCTCTACAACCTCCTTTCAGGTAGTTGTAGAGAGTGGTAAGGACTCTCCTGAGCCTCCTCTTCTCCAGGCTAAACAACCCCAGCTCTCTCAACTGCTTCTCGTAAGGCTTGTGCTCCAGACCCCTCACCAGCTTTGTTGCCCTTCTCTGGACACGCTCCAGCACCTCAGTGTCCTTCTTGGAGTGAGGGGCCCAAAACTGAACACAGGATTCGAGGTGCGGCCTCACCAGTGCCAAGTACAAAGGTACAATCACTTTCCTCCTCCTGCTGCCCACACTGTTTCTGATACAGGCCAGGATGCCATTGGCCTTCTTGGCCACTTGGGCACACTGCTGGCTTGTATTCAGCCGGCTGTCCATCAATACCCCCAGGTCCTTTTCTGCAGGGCAGCTTTGCAGCCACTTGTCCTCAAGCCTGTAGCATTGCATGGGGTTGTTGTGACCAAAGCGCAGGACCTGGCACTTGGCCTTGTTGAACCGCATACAATTAGCCTCGGCCCATTGATCCAGCCTGGTTGTTTGCCCATTAAACCAGCTTCTGAGGATGTGGCAGGTAGAGAGGCCACATGTGGACAGGACAACATTTTTGTGTGAGAGGCACACCTGTTCCGGATGAGGTTGACTCAAGCTAGGCAAAGAAGGTGCAGGCAAGTGTAGTAGTCTAAGAATGGGAATTTAACACAAACAAGAAAGACACCTACAAGGTGCTTGTTAGGTATCTAGGTGTCATTAAAATCCCCGTAGAGACATGTAGGGGCTCTTGTTCCTGGGGTCATAGTTAAGTCTGTAGCAAAGCTAAAAACTGATCCCATGTTGGATTTGATAACCCTGGGTACATTTCCTCCTTCAATACAAATGTCTCAAAAGCATCTTAAGTGATACCACCCCACATACTTCATTGTGTGCAGTGAGGCTGTATGTGCATGTGGTTGGATAATAATGGCCCTAGTAGGAATGTCTTCATTCACTGAGGGCAGCTTTAAGCTGAATCTGCTGGTAAATGGCAAGCACCTGAATTAGAACAAATGGGACCCTGCTCAAGCTAGTTCATGCGTTCTGTAGGAGTGCCACTGACCTGAAGCTAGTGAGGACACACAGACAGTTGAGAGTGAGCTATTGTATGAGACGACAGAGTGGTAATGGAAAGAGCAAAGGCACAAAGCAGATTTGGAATTGAAGCACTACGTTTCTAGCCCTTGACATCAGTTAAGATATCTGGTTTAATTCAGTGCAACTATTTAGTAAATTTTTTTTTTATTCCTGTCTTTCAGCTCCTGGGGAGATTTCTTACTGGATGCAATTCCTGGTCTTGTGTTTGATACAGCAAAAGAAGATGTAGCACTGCGGACAAGCATACCAAGGCAACTGCTTATGGTAAGTAGGTGGGACTAAGGGAGTAATAGTGCATCCAGCTGCAACCTCAGCATTGAGGCAAGCATGTATCATCTTGTTTATCTGCTCTGAAAGCTCAATGCAATGGCACTATCATGATGTCAAGCAGCACAACCACTTCTTTTGACGTCTTCAGGATGACTGTTCTGAGGTTTGCTCCATTTGAAGCATTGCCTAGTTCATTGCACTGCCTTTCTTTTGTATCACAGTGTCCTTCTGTGGCTTGTTTCCTTCTAAAAGTAATGGCGCTTGCTTTGGCACTCTCAGACAGTCATAGTTCCTGTCAGGCCAAGTTTCTGAATCTTTAAAAGTTTGTGGAGCTGTAAATTGTTCTGTGACCTTTTTATGGTAGTCCAGTTGTGCTGCTGATCAGCTCATCAGCGTGCAGAAGGAACAAGTCTCTCTCTCTCTCAACCACACTTGCAAGTCCTTTAGCATTGCAAGTAGCCCCAGCGTGAGGGAAAGTGAGCATCCGCTTTGGTGTGTGAACGCTTTGTGAACGGCTGGTGTGGAATGTGTAAAAGAAACAGTTTGTTGTTTCGGGTGTAAATGTTGTTACCCTTTCTAAAGATAAGAGGACTATCCAGATTTTCACTGCATTACTGCACCTCTTTAGGCTAGTCTGTTTAGCTTGAATTCATGTGAGAGGACCTCTGTGTGAATATTTAGCAGGTGGATATAGCTGACTCGACAAAAAAACTGAGTAGCCTTTTGAGAAGGCTTGCAGACCGTCTGGAAAACACTAGAGAACTGAGATCATCTGACATGAAGAAAGATTTCATTATGAACCGGTTGCCACCTTGCTTGGGATGTGACTCTGATCTTTTGACTCCAGGTAGATTTTGAAGGTACCACCCATTCCCTTGGCTGATGTGATGGTAGAGCTGTTGCTGACTCTGCCTCTTACGACTTTGGTATTTTATTGTAGGCAAAGATTATAGTCTAGCATCAGCTTCATCTTGTGCTAGGCTCTGTGTGTGTATTGCACATGTCAGTTGTTGGTTAATTTCCTGTGTCTAGGGGAAGAGATGACACATGTCTCTTAGAGTGAAATTAAAGGTTATCCTAGACTGAAATTGGCAGCTTTAATAAACTAATATGCACTGAGAATGTTTAACTAACTGGTAGAATTTGTTCTGATACTCTAGCTTGCTATTACAGCTATTTGTAGACGGGAAAGGTGAGAGGGAAAAAAAAAAAATCCCCCTTTCCCCACCCTGAGTTTGAGAATATGCGGGTGTTGAAACAGGTTAATGAAGAAGGTAGCCACTAGAGAGTGGGTAGTGCACAGAGGGTTCAAATTGCACTGTTTGTCTGGTTTCCTTTCCTTTCTAATGGAGAATTTCTTTTTCTTAGGTGGGAAATTGCCAAAAATAGATAGCAAAATCAGACTGCAGTTTAGAGATCATGCTATCATTACAGTGGAACCAGATCAAGAGAATTCTGTAAGTATAATGATGTCACCCTTGTATACTTGAGGTGGGAGTGTGGCAGAAGCGCAAAGTGTGAGTTGTTGCTCTGTTGTACTGGTCTAAAAGAGTCATGCAGTTGTAATTAGTTGGATCCTGCATGCCATTAGGGTTTGTTAGGAGATCATGGCGTCATCGAGCCACCTGTGAGTTTTGGAAACTTTTTGTTGCAGTTGTTTTGCTACCCTACCTTCTGATTTCATACAGATAAACCCTGAATGACAGTGCACATGCAAGACTTGTGTTGACAAATTCTGTGTGAGATCTGCCCACAGAGCTCTGATTTGGTTTCCACAGCCTTGACCATGGAATGCTACAGGCATGTTTTTTTGAGAGACAGATCAGTATCATGATGGAAATTTATTGGTGCATGCTCCTTCATTAAGACGGTCTAGGAGGTGCATCTTAAATGGCACATTTTCTATACAGCTTCAATCCTGGAAGTCTAGTAGAGGCAGTATATTAAGGCAGAAGATTATAGGTTTTAAATAAATTTTCAAAGTTTTGGAGACTCCCTTATTTCTGTAGTAGAGGGCTGTTGGATCATTCAATTAGGAAGGTGAATTGCTTTCATTGGTATTACAGTGGACTCCAGAATTAAGGAGCTAACATTGTCACTTGAGTGAGATGAATTTGAGGGTGTGTATCATAGTAACTATTTTCTTCTGGCTGTCTTTTAGGATGAAATTCGCAGAGAGATGGTTTATGTGTATCATTCTTTAAAGAACAGGAGAGAAACTCACATGATGGGGACAGAAGATGATAGTACTAGCGAGGAAGGCACACCACAGGTTTGTTCCCATGTACACACCCAAATGCACAACAAAAGCTACATTGCCACAGTGGGTTTTGCTGCATTAGAAGAACTTGACTGACATGGTCGCAGGGGCCTGTGTTCTGCTGTATTCCTCAGCACCCAAACCATTTCTGCCCTTTGCCTAAGTTCCCAGATGAGCTGGGTCTGCAACAGAGGCAGTTCACAGTAGAACTAAGTAATGTAAGCTCATGCTTAATTAAACGTTTGCAATGTTAACAGAATTTCTTATGGATGTCATGTCCTAGGTAGCAGAGCTGTTGGGAGTGGCCTGAAGTGTATCTTACTTTTGTGTCCTTTAGCACACCGTTTATTTAAACTACTGGATATGCTAGCACATGTTCAGTAGTAGCAGGGATCACTGAGCCTCACACGCCACGTTTATGCCACATTGAACCCATGTTTGATTCTGTATCCATCCACTGGAACATGCTGCAAGAGAAAGGTGTTCATTTTAGGGTGGGGGTGGGTCAGTATTGGGAGTAAAGAGTTAACTCATTTACTGAAATGTAAGGAGGGAACTTCTAATATTGTTAATAAGGCTGCAGATAGTTTGTCTCCATTCTTACTCAGCACATACAACGTGCTTTTGCTCAAATCGTAAATATTCCTGAAGAGTGGCTGTGAGCTTTGGAACTTTTTGTTCCACTTTATGATAGTAAGATGCTCTGTCTTAGGACTGTGACCTGAAACAGCAAGGCTTTTTGCCCGACAGTTACTTACCTTTTTAGGTAAATCTCATTGGTCCTCTGGAGTAGAGAATACAGGTAGCTGAGGTTGTACACTGGCGCATGTACAGTATGTGCAAAGCCCAGCATATACCTTCCTGTCCGTAAAGACTCCAGCCATGGTAATGGAGGTCATCTGTGGTTCTGTCAATCTATGTCCAAAGACTGCATGTGCCAGAGAGAAAGAAACTTCCATGACCTTCCAAAAATAATGGGTAGGGTTAGGCAAGAATGTAGATTTAAAGTTACTTCATTCTTCAGTGTGGAAACCACATGAGGGAAGCCATGCACCTTAAGCCTCCCTACCTTGTGAGGTGTACTAGAACATGTAAGAGATACCAGCTATTTTTTGATTAAGAAAGGTGGCAGGATAATACTGCATCTTTTGCAGGATGCTTTCAGCAATAGCAGTGTGATGTGGCAAAGGAGCACATACCTGCTGATCAGTACCTGTAGCCTAACACACTGTTGTGTAATACGGGATACTGCACTTAGCTGAAGGGTGTTTTTTTTTTCTTTAATTTCCTCCCCCCCAGCAGACTCACGGACTGCGGTTTCCTTTGTCATACTTGGATGCACTGAAGCAGATTTGGAATAGCAGCACTGTTCATGTTAAAGAGCTTAATCTTACCTCAGATGAAGAGAAAGAAAACCTTGCCTTGTCGCTATGGACTGAATGTCTAATTGAAGTTATTTGATGCTTTTGTGAATTAGCTGCTCCTGTAAGTAATATTTCTGGCCATTAAGAATCTCTTGAGAGAAAGGCTTATTAAATTACTTTTTTATCCATCCAGCCTTTGGTTTGTATTGCTGTGTAACAAAGCATTGCAATATATGTACTTTGCTACTTTCTGGTGCCAAATGTTACTTTTCTTTCCTTAGCTTTGGGAAAATGGGCATCAGGAAAAACAAGTAAGCTGCTCATTGTCCAGTGAGCCACAGCGACATGTCTGTGGCTGGACAGAGTCACTCACAGTAACACCAGAGCTGTGGTATCCCCTTTCCTCTGGATATATGCCTTAATGTGGAGGACATCTAAAGGTACACGTGGAGCAGGCTCCAGGACCTTGGGCAAAAACCCATTAACTTGTTTATTCATTTGTAAAGTTCACCAGTAAGAAAAACCATTTGTTCTGTTTGTTTGCCCTGAGAGAAGAAAAGCTTTTCAGGAAAAGCTGTGCATGTTGTTTCCCAAAGGGGAGAAAGACTTTGCCCAAGAAACCCCCTTTCCTCTCAGATGCTGCCACCACTGGAATAAACTAACAGTAGTGTTTAACCTCTACCTCCCCCAGCACCAATTTAATGTGAAAGTAACCCAAACCTGTAACTGGAATCTGTATCTTCACTGTTCACTTGAGTGGGTTTTGATGGGAGTAGTGCAGTTATTTTAATACTTGAACATCAATGTTTAATATGCAAACTAATGCATATTCAATATACTTATCCCTTCAATAAGGTATTCAATATACTTATCCCTCTTTTTTTCCATTTGAAAGGAAGTATTTTTTGACATCTGCTAAAAACTATTGTTGTATTTAGTTTGTTTAAAAAGAAACCAACAAGCAAAATATTTCTCCTAAAAAAAGTTTTATACAATTAAAATATACATGCTTAGCATTTTACATTCAAGATTTCTTTACTTGGTTATGTAACACTGACACACCAAATGTGATATAGTCATTCTTGGTTTAGAAGACTAGAACTTTTTTTTACACAGGCTTTTAAAATTTCATATGGAAAGCAAGTCACACGTGGAACAGTTGATATACTGACTTACATAAAAAAAGCTGAACAAGTGCTTTAGTTGGAAAAATATATACATACATTTGAAGATCTGTTACTTAAACAGCAGATTTATGATCATTTTAGAATGTAAAATAGTAAGTGCAAGTAGATTTTTTTTTTAAATAGTACTATATAGAACTCAATTTCATACAAAAATAGACATCCATATATTTTATTTCTGTGGCAAACTTAGGGTTATGTGTTTTCATTTGCTTGGGGATGAATCCTGTTTGAACACACAACTGGAATAGTTACAGCTTTAGGAAACTGAAGTATCTGTCTTTAGCTAACCTAAACTCTTTAAATAGTTACAGAAATACATACCCTGAATATACAAATAAGGAAAAAAAATACTACATTTTCCATGAAGTAGATTAATTTAGTGACGCTGAAATCAAATTAAGTTACCAGTGATCTAAGGGACTTCTCTTCCCCATCAGGTGTTCACAGCCCTACAACTAACTGTCTGCAGTTCCTTCTGTAGTTGTCAAGTGTTGAGTGAGGAACATGCTTTTCAAGCCTGCAACAACTGCAGTCCAACAAGGTATGTGGCTCTATCTGCCTCAAGTGACAGCTAGCAGGCTGGTTGCATAGTGCTAGAATTGAGGAAAGAACCGGCATGCCAAGGTCTGGACCATTATTCCAAGTCCTCATCCTTTGGGATAAGATGTACGTGCTGTCGATGAACCACAGTAATGTTAACATGCAGTTACGCTGTTCTTTTAGCATTAAGTAAGCATTGAAATGCAGGCTGCTAGCACCTTTGAAAATACTAGGGTGAGTTATTTTCTGAAGGAAGACATGGTTTCAAGACCAAATTATGTTGTATTAAATTAATCTATATACATCAAAACAAAATACAGCTAGAGTTAAAATCATTACTGCTCTAAATGCAGCTAGCCCTTGTAGAAGTCTAGCCTGACCCAAGACCATTTAGTCTCTTTTGATACATGCACATACGGCTCCATGTTAAAGGTGACCTTCAATGATAACTCACCATTTCATGGGTTGGAAACAGGCCATGGATCAGCAAAACTAGTTCCTCAATCTGGAAATTTGGTATTGTTAAAAGAAATGAAGACAAAGGCCTACCAGTAACATCAAGGGGGTAAAAGTCAGGCTTTCTCTACTGCCCCATTTCACACGCTGAGCTGGTAATTCCAGTTCAAAGTTGTCTTTATGAACAAAATAAATGGCATTTTAGCAAGATATATGATTGAGCTTCAGGATCGCTTGGTGCTTACACAGTTTCATTCCTGACATAAAAGTCCAACTCAACCTCTGTCAAGCTCATTAGTGCATTCATTCTTCAGTGAGCTCCCATCAGTTCTTGGGAGGAAGGTAAAGACAACATTTCTAAAGAGCCTTTCCCATATTATCTCTTGCAGTTCATATCCTGCAAAACCTATGTCTAGTCTTTTGCAATTACTTTCATAGGAGCAGCCTCTAAAGAATCAGCTTCCCTGCAGAAAGACATTAGATCAACCTCCCATCTTCCAGACTTGTGCAAAATTCAGTTGTTTTAGGAGTTGCTGCTTGGTATGAAAGAATACTAGTAGAGAGGAGTTGGTGTTTAAGGTTCCAGTGGTGTGTGACTTCAGTAGGTTTGTTTTTTCCCCTCTTGGCATTAGTAACCCACACGAAGTCCATCTGTGTGGTGGGTTTTACTCACAATATTTCAATATCCCATTTTTGTGAACGTTTGTCCTCTATCAGCTGATTCATAACGATGTGATTCTTGTCATAATAATTTCCTCCTTAAAAACAAAACCATGAAGGAAAAAATTTAAAAATAAATGTGCAGAAAAGTCTATGCATAATCTTTAAGAAATGTGACCATGTAGGAAAATTAGCTGAGAAACAGAAATTCCACGAGGTAGGGGGGCTGGTGTCTGCCCCTCTGCCTCTGTATGTTTGTCTCCTTCAAATGGTGACTTGTCAGCTTAGGCCCTGAGGAGCTCCATTAGTTAGGAAGCAGAGTATACCACAAACCAGAGTCCTCAAATGTACATTTGAGCACAGAAACAGCACCTCTGCTTTTGGCAGATCCTGAGCTCCTGCTCTGTGTCTGGATTTTTAAGGCACATACCGCTATAGTAGAAATACACAGATTCACAGACACACGTGAGATTATTTGATGTAGCATATCCATTTCAACCACAAACTTATGAAGCACTTAAAATAAAATTTCTCTCCTTAGAATACATGTAGCATAGAAATGACAGTGCATTTTTTATCATTAGGCCATAAATAAAAATCCACTAAAAGAAAGGAATGTTCTAAAGAGCTATCAAGTGGTATCTTGCTACCCCAGCCTTCAACATTGTATTTTGCAGTAACCTAGGCAGGTTACAGATACTGTTAGAGTTGCCGTTAGTATTACCAGTTGCATTTAATGGCTTTGTAGTAACTATTTATGAATTAGTAATGGTGCTTAAAACTCCTTAGTTCCGGAAGTGGAATGCTCTGTTAGAGCTGAGAACTCATTATCAGCAAGTTTGAGGTCAGATGTGTAATGGCCAGTAGGACATTCATTAAGAAGGCTGATGACTTCACCTGTGGGATGTGGCACTACCCTAGTCTGTAAGCCTTGTAGGGGTGTTAGGCTATCAATTAATTTACTTAGACCTTTAGTCTGAGAAGACAGCACCACAGAGCACCCCCCCACCTCATAACCAGCCACTGCAGTCACTGCCCCACTGCCATCCCTAGGGATAAAACCCTAGCGCCAGCAGCAGGGTTTGAACAAATTGTATGTGAAGAACAGGCATTCTCCAGTGAGGTAGTTCTACCATGATGGATAAATAGAAAGACTAGGACTTGAGCAATGACAATTTTAGCAGCCTGAAAACATTAGGAGTAAGCACTTTTCTCTTTTGGAGCCACACCTATTCTGCGGCTGCTTTTCCTTCACCATTTTGTCTTCTGTAACTTGCATTTCTTGCCATCAGCACTACTGAACTCCCTCAAGTAAAATAGTTGATCTGATCAAAATAAACCTCTGGGATCAGATGAGTAAGGTTCCCCCTGCCCTGTTTTTTCTTGTCCCGCTGTCAAGCAACTGGACATAAACCTAACATGAAAGATAGGATTCAGTATTTGACCTTAGGTACAAAAAGAGCTGGAATATGGCAATTAACCTCAATCAAAAAACGCACTTAGAACATGTGAGGTTTAGTTAATTTTTAAAAAAAAATACCTTTAATATCAAGCACCAGTTGGTCGCTGAGGTATGAACTGATGGTTCCATCCTCATTGAGTCTCCACTTCTGCCTGTCTTTCCCATGTTCTGCCCAGAGCGCGACTTTGGCCCCAGGCACATCCCTGCCACCAATGACATCCAGACAGGCATTGTTAGCCTAAGGAACAAGAAGAGAAGTGTCTCGGTTTTGTGTCTAACTTGTTTCTGTTTCAGGCACCGAGCATACTGCAGTAATCGTGCTATAGCTGGTAACAAGCCTGGCAAGCAAGCTAGGAACAGATTATTCAGCAATTGACCAGTTGCTTGATCAAAGGTGGTGGTCTTTGTTACTTCAGGCATTTCTTATGTTAAATCATCATCTTTTTATATTAGTAACAGACCACCAAGGGCAGCATTAATACAAAGTCACTTACTTTCTTCACATACTACTTTTCAGAGAAATTCTTAACTCTTTAGAGGTAATAAACTTGTGACAAAAACCACATTTCTACTTCCAGGAACATCAGTCCCATTAGACAGATATGAAAAGTGGTCCAACTTGCCAAAGCAGGCAGATCAAATCTGTCTATACATAGTAGGAGTTATATATATAGTTACAAGAGTTTTGGTTTAAGGTGCATGGGAGAGGCCAAAAGCTATTCCGGTGTTAATGCTAGCCGACAGTAAAAGCAAGAAGTGAAGGTAAAAGGACAGCAGCTGATACAACCCACCCACTTCCAGCATCTGGAAACTCACCTTGGATTTGAAGAGCCCACGACAGTAGTGCCAGATCTGGGTATTCTTGCCATTGTATGGGGACGCGCACACTGATGTTGCTCTTATATCTGCTAGGCTTCCAGTGACTGTCAGATACTTACCTTGGGCTCGGTTCTTCACTCTGAGGTACACTGCTGGCTGAAATAGTGTGAAGGAAGATAGTTATAACACAGAGGTGAATAAAGTCAATGTGAGAATGCCTCCCCTCCATCTTACATGAGTTTTCTAAAGTGTATGTTCCATTTCCAGTTTCAGACGAGGATGTTCCACATTTTTTTTGTTGGAAACGAATGTGCATGAAAGGCAGCCTTAACTTTTTCACAGGCAGATAGACAGCTGTAAGCAGGAATGGCAGATATATTTTTTAAATGTATTTACGTTTATAGAACTAATTCCTGTGATATGCAAATATCTCTAGTTCAGCACATTTCACTCATTCCAATGCCAGTAAACGGGCTGTAACTCCACAAGCTTTGTATTCTCAGGACACTAGACTTAGTGAGGCATGTACCCAGCAACTTCAGCCTCCGTTAACTGAAATATATAGCAGGAAGTTACACCATGGCTTTTGAACATACATGGAAAACAGGGTACTGACTTGGCATCTTCATTTACTCAAAAAATGCAGAGGTTTTGTAGGGCTGCTACAGGGTTCGAGCTTTGCTTCTGTTATTCCCTGATTTTGGCACAAATAGCAGTATAAATGGCAGCTCTGCCAGAACCCCAAGTCAATCACCGTGTCTTCTTCCAAGAGCTTTGAACCTCCCGTTTTTCATGTTGAAACAAACCCTAAGGTAGACACAATAAAGCCTCTCTCCCACCAAGCATCCATAAACTAAATCGTATCAGTGAGTATCATGTATAGTTGTTCTTTACAAGGAAGGGATTTTATTATGAAGTCACTGAGCAAAATTGCGTCTCATCTTGCATGAGTTTCAAATGTTTTGCTTTTTCTTGCACTACCTATTACTCTGGCAGAATTGAGTATTTTCGTAATTTGTAATGGAGACAGAAGGAAGAAATATAAAGTGGTGCAGGTTTGTAGTATTACTCTAGTGTCATAAAAGTGACAATGTGCCCACAGAAACATCAAGCACAGTTAGCTGACTGCACAAACTCAAGGAAGCCCTCAGTTTGCAGCATTTAAAACAAAACAAAACCAAAAAAGTAAATCACACAAACCCCAAATGCCAAAAGTCCCAGAAAAGCAGCTGAAGTAGGCTTTCTAATACTACGCACTGTTGCAGTGTAAAAAAGGATGCTACCAAATACGAAAGCTCTCCAGAGTACTGGCTGAAGAAAGAATTCCATTTTTAAGATCAGCACACATTATTTTCATTATTATTTGCAAAAACAGAGCCAAAACAGGATCCTTTGGTAGTTAGCACTTCCAAAGAATTCCAGGGAGCTGTCAACTTCTTAGACTAATAAATCATTGTGTGTGGGGGTGAATCCTTTTCTTTTCCAGAGGGGGGGAGGGGGGACCAGATAATGCATAATTAATTACAAAGATTATTACTTTTGTTCACTGCAACATTTCCCCAGTTGAATCTAGCGTTTAAGAATAAAGCAGCATATGTCACTTAAGTGGAAACAAGTGTTCTGTGAGAACCAGAGCTAATGAAAACTTTTCCAGCGAAGTTACTGCTCACATTCCGGGCCGCCCTCCCCTGTTCTTTTCCTGTCTCCCAAGGACGCTGCCCTCCCACAGCTGCGTGGCTTGGCACTCAGCAACATGTGCTTTGACTGGTTTGGAGCTTATGTGTGTCACTGATTACCTGATGCGTCTTGGAAAGGCAGAGAAGCAGAATTGCACCTTCTTTTCTTTGAACAAGGGGCATTTATCTCAGTCTTACTTCTCTATCTACCTTTTCAAAGCTCCTAAGAACTCTGTGGTTTTGAGACCTGAATCTTTGAATGAGGTTGAAATTGGCATTACTTGGGATGAGGCAGAGACGGAAAACCTAGTGGGACTGCACAAAATTTTCTTTTGGAAATCCAGGCTACAGCACCATAAAATTTTTTCTTGCTTCCATTTATATTAATTATAAAACAAGTCAATATAGAACTGGTTTTCTCATTATTATTGTAAATGTAAAAGTAGAGCATCTACAGAACATGCTCATGAGCCATTCAGAAAAACAAACTTGGCTCCAAGAAACTAGGAATTATTTCCCTTTAGGAGCCTAATATAGATCTCAGTAACTGCCACTGGAGGAATTTTCTGCTTCAGTAATCTTCCAGTAGGTCCTTCTGGCTGTCATCATTTGGCGTGATTTAAGGAGTACAATGCACACTATTTATACTCAGTGCTAGAGCTGATACTTGTGCACTAATCCCTGTCCAAAAAAATTAATTGTCCTCATACGCTTTTACAGTACCTGCTTCATAGGACGAAGGGAGCCAATTACTTTCCAGCCACTGTGTTCATTCCAGTTTGAAATCTCACTGGGCTCCAGCAGAATCTGCTTTCCTAAAAAATTACATCCTTCATATGCAATCCACCTGGATACAGAAAACAGAATGTGAAAGACTACGTTAGCCATAGCAAAATTAAACTATAGGCTTGTGTTCAGGACTGTGCTCTTCAAAGCCCCCAAACCTCTCCATAGTAGTGCTAATATCAAACCTCTATTACCGTGCCACAAAATGCCATCCATTTCAGTGGTTTAACTGTTTTCCGTCTAAATTAAGACCCTTTTCCTGTTTGTCTGGCTGAAACAAGTAAACTCCACTCCCCCACTCCCCCTCCTGCCCCCCGCAATTTTTTCCAACAAATATGAGAACCCCTGCATGAACTCAGATGGGAATAATGCAGGTTTCAGTGGGCATGCATTAGGAAACTCAGAAGCCACACACCAGGCTGCACTACTTAGAGCTTTGCCTGGCTGTACATATTAATTACAAGAGGATCTTGCCCAATGTTTTCTTTTGTTAAAACTTTTTATAGCTATTCCACTTGTCTGAAAACACATACAAAATATTTACTCCAAAACCTATACATTGCTGTAACAGACTTTCCTGTAGTGAATATACCTGAGCCATGGACATGGCTGAATCCTTTAACACAGAGTTCAAGCACCAGCGCATACAGACCCCTTGTTATCTAGGCATCTGCTCAGTAAATACTGTGTTGCTGCTTACAAAGGCAGCCTAAGGATCACAGATCAGTTTTGTTCATATCAATAGCACATTGTTGTGCAGACAGTGAATCCAAAACGCTTGACTCATTAACTCATCTGAACACAAAGCAAATACTGGTTTCCCCACATTACCTGTTTTACAGGTCAGCTGCCAAGAACATGAGGGATGACTGCACTCTAAGTCAGTGGGAAAACATCCACAAACAGTGCTCACAGCATCTGTCATTTACTTTTCCACATTGCACGTAATTCAGAGAAACTGACAAGCAGCCTTGCTCAGGACTCCACGGAGGCTAAAGCGTGCCGACTGTGAACTGCCTCGTAATGAGGCTGTAGCACTGTTTTTTCAAATTAAGTCCCATACCTCCTGACTAACAGGTATTCAGAGCAGCCTGACCACCACTGTGTGTTCCTTACGCTTCTAACACATTCCTGACTTTTTTCTTGCGATGCTTTCTGTCAAGCCACTGAGAATTCACAGTTAATGTTGTTCATGGAGCATCAGTCTTATTTGAAATGCAGTTTCAAAGCAGACATTTATAGGAAACGGAGAGGGGAAAGACTGTTTACAGTAATAACCATGTGAAGCCAGGTTGGGCTTCTGGCATTCAGCGACACAGACAAAACTCATCTCGGCTCTCACGCAGACCAGCAGCCTCCGCTGTGCCATCCTTCCCACACCTCAGAGGACCTCAGCCCCCAGCCCCCTTTGCCAAGCCACAGTCCAGGCTTGTGCCACTTCTCACTGAGGTGGTCAGTTGGCTCAGGATCCTTGTACCTAAGCCTGGCAGCAAAATGCCATCGGTCTATTTACATAAAGCTTTGTCATTTGTCTAAAGCTGACAGTAGGTTTCGGGGCAAGGAGCCAAAAAACCTCAAAATCCGCCTTCCTGAACTCTTGATCACAGAAAAGGCAAACAAACCCTCTAGGACATCTCACAGACTTCCCACGATCACCTGCCACCCTCAACCTTTCGGCTACCTATCTGCAGTGTGGGATAGGGACAGGCTGTGGAGGTGTTTCCTATGGAACATCACATGGAGCTCAGAGAAAGCCCAGCCATTCTGCCCTGAGCCTTCCCAGAGACAAGGAACCAGCTAACCTGGCTTAGATACTTAGAAATTAACAGGAAGATGGAGAAGGGGCTGGACTGTTGTGCTCACTCTCCCGTGCTTTTCTATTGTGTGGTCCCAAAGCCATCACCCTTCCTTTACAGCCAACTGCACAGGCTAAGTGGTTTAATTTCCAGAGAGGGCAGAGAAAGCTCAGAAGGAGACATTCCCCAACAGGACACACTTTAGACCGTAACAGCTCCACAAATGAACGTATGAAGATTTACACACTCCCACCAGAAATAAGTCAGTTGTTCCTCCCAAAGGCGGCCTTTCCTCTTCCAAACTAGCACAGACCACGGGGAACGTGCGTACGTTGTCCTCAGCCTCAAACAGCAGCTGCTTGTCACTCTCACCTGGGGCACCTCAAGACAACAGCAGCAGATGATCACGCTCTCTATATATTTTCAGCAAGGGCTCGGGATGGAAGTGGCACAGATGTTACGGACTAGAATTTACAGTGAATTGGCAAAGCTCTGTGGGGAAGCTTATATTCACTACGGACCCACAGCTAAAGTCAATCGCCACTGACTGCTCTTAAAGAAAGGGAGGTTCAATCCTTAACCAACCTTTCAAGAAAACACTTATGTGAAATTCCTGAAAGAAAATAGTCCTCTGGAGCATTAGCTAGGTTAGGCTTAGCCTTTGTACCAACCTCAAGGAGAGGTCCTCCAATCAGAGGAGCAGTGTTATCACAGATACCCGTAGAAGGGTTTTGACTTCTAGATGGTAAGAGACTAGATGTGTTTGAAAAATTCGTCATAAGAATCACAACAGAGATATATCTAAGCTGTGAACAGTCTATGCTAATTCCTTGCCCAGTTAGTTCAAATTTTGCATTGTTTTGTGTCATCCCGTAAGATCTCTCAAGAAAATGACAGCCTTCTCTATGTGAAAACGGTGGGGAAAAGGTTAAAAATAAACACAGGAAATGTGTATCACATTAGAAGAACTGCAGATTCCAGTCAGTCTCAGTTGCAGGATGAGAATCTGCAAGTTATTTGTTGCTGTTGAGGATGTGGAGGCTGAAAACCTGGGTGAGACAGAATGCTGGGGAGTTTCTCCAAAAGGTGAAAGGGAGACATGTGGAAGAGGTTAGAAGGTCACTTCTGCAGATATAAAATGGTTTTCACAGAAGACCCTGGGTGTGCGTTCACACTTATGGAGGGGGGTTAAACTAATAACAGAAGCAAATTCCTGTTCCAGCTGTCAGATCCGCCCCGAGCTTCTCTCAGAAGCTGCTGCCTCTTTGGCAGCTGATGAGCACATCAAGCTTCACTGAACCACTGCAGTAGTTTAAGTTAAATCACTGCAGTTTATAGCTGGTATTCTACAGCTAGTTAATAAAAGGCAGTCCAAGTTTACTCTACCTGTCTTTGTAAGTCAGCAATCAAAACTTACGTACTTTTGGTTCCTGGTTTGAACAACAGGCTCTATTGTTCGTTACTGTATAGGGATAAAAGGACGATTCTTACAGGGGGATATACACCCTCTGCCCAGAGTTTTTGTTCATTTTGGGTCCTGATACAAAAAGTGGGTCTAGCATTCAACCACATTTTAGGATTTTATATTGTCTCAACATAAAAGTTAGAATGTAAAACAGATCCTATGAAAAAAGGCAGTAATTGGGAGAAAATGCATGCTCAGTATTAGCTCCTATAATGCAAAACTGACAAGAATATTTCTTCCATACTTACAATCCACTTCTCACCCATACAGACTGAGTGTAAAAATGAAGGTCCTCGTTCAAAACAGAATTGATGGGTTCACTGAAGTGCAGCTCTCTGCCCTTGCAGCATTCCAGAGCAAACAGACTGATGGAGGGCTCAGCAAAAACCTGGGGTGGGGGGAAGGAGGAAAAAAAAAAAAGCAAAGTTTTACTAGGAGTAGTCCAACTTCAGTTGCTAGGCCTGTTGCACACATTTGCACACTTCAGTTTAATTTCCGCATGCTTCTGGGTTAGATCATGCTCCCTCAGCAAATGTAACAGCAAGGAAAAAAAATGTACATCCACCAACAAAGCACACAGAGCTGAAACATACTGGATTTATCAGTGGCTTTGTCATCAGAGTATAGTGCCCCACTGACATAGGACAGTGAGTCGCTTCAAGACACAGAGAGGCCTCTGTTTGCATTTGGAAAATCTCTTTTTGATCAGGTTTGTATCATCAAGGCCTTGATTCCTCTTCATAAATCCAGTTAATTTATTTATTGATGGAACAGGTTACAGCAGTAGTTTTCAGGGTGATCTGCAGATTGCATCTAAAGTAGTGAGGCAAATCACAAGTCTATTGTCCATAGACTTCAGTCAGCAGTGGTTCACTGGAAAAATCTTAGGGATCTAACAAATTGGAAAAGGTTAAAAACGTCAGAACTAAAAAGTTCTCAATGTTTTTAACAGACGCTCCTATTTTTCTTCTGACAACCTTAAAGAAATAGTGTAATTAGTAACCCCTTCAATCTCATGTAGAATTTAAACATTTTTAATGTCCTTTTCTACAGTTGAGAGATTGCCTATGAAAGCAAATACAAAGTTCAGTTTGCACAAAAATGTGGTCCAGCTGTAAGATGAGCAGAAAAGCACAGAGGGAACAGATAGACGTAAATACACAAAGTCTGTGCCTTAGTACAAGGAACACTTGTACAATTTTCCAGCGTTTTTCACCTAAAACTGTAAGGGAAGTACCAGAACCAAAATCATAAGCACTTGTAATTTATATCTTGATGCAGCTGGTAAAGGAAGAGGGACTAGGTAACTGCTTCAAGTAGCAGCCTGTCCAGGGAAGTCATGTTGTTCTTAGGAGATGTTACCCTGAGATAGCCAGCCCAGCAAAAGGTAGGATTTCTTTTGCAGCAAAGACATGGCCTCAGGTGGAATGAATGAAACAAAACCTGGAATTAAAGTTGACACAGGCACTGAGTAATTAAGAGAACTTAACTTTCATGTCTGAAGAGGCACAGGTATTGTAGTGAAGTGTCTCTGAAGAGCTCAGTGGTGATTCAGGACTTACAAATTTACTGGCACTCTGCACTTGGTATGTAGCCTGTTGTTCAAATCCTGCCTCAGAGAAATTGCTTTCCTCTGCCAACCAGTGCAGGGACAATGTAAGTCATGCAACATTGCATGGACAGGGAGTTTGCTGAGACACTTTGAAGAAGAGCCTGGGATAATTCATCTGGAGAGATTTTTAAAGCCCACTGCACTCCTAAAAAACTGTTACCAAACAGAAAGAGATTAAAACCCGTAACATTTTTATTTTGGAATGTCAGTTCTTCCCACTTGCCTTCTGCTGGATGAGGTGGGTCAAATTTACAGTGGGTGTCTGAAGGCTTACTTGGAAATCTAGACCAGCAGACCTAGTGCAGGCAGCTACTTCTCAGGTTGCTTTGCTCAGCAAAGCAGTATCATCACACTCCAGTTTGCAAAAGCCTACTCCCTTGGCACTGGCTTTCACCTGAGTGCAGACCACAAGCCATGTCCAGAACAGGTCCAACAGAGAAGATTTTCACAAGTGCATTAGTAAGCATGGGAAACACGATTTGGCATCCTTGTTGTTAGACATCGTTACCAAACCCTAAAATTTATCCTGCTGTTGCAATATGCAATACGTTGAGACAAGGACACTGTACTAGGTGGACAAGTCATCTGATCTAGCATATCCATTTATACACCAAGAATCAGAACAGCAAATTGGTGAAATCAATTAAAATTACTCTAGCTGTCATGTGGTTGAGACTGTTTGAACTCAATGGGCCTGAGAAAGCCCTGGCTGGTTGCTCAGAGTCCCAGCCTGTCATTATGCAGCAGACATTGCATCTATGACACACACACACAGCTCCCCCCCCGATCACAAGGACTGATACCACCTTTCCAGTGAGTCCTCAGAAGGACTCCACTGATCTTGGCACAGATGTGAAGCACAGAAAAAGAAAACATGCTGCTGTCTCAAGCACTGAAGCGCTCATATTTCCATAACCATGTATAGAGCAATGAGCTGATTACTCACTTTATATACCGTTTTACACCAACAGCTGGCAGCAGTGACTTGGCCTGGCTTTTTTCTCTGATTTTGTTTTCATAGCTCCATGGAAACTACCAACAGTAAAAAACAAGGTTTTGAGGCTATGCTGTTGCACTTACTACAGAGACATTGTGATCCCACCCTTCTTCCTTCCAGAATGCTGAGGTGCACTTTCCCCCATTTACAGGCTGAAGAGTCACCACTGGTAGGTAAGCGTGAGACTGACAGGATCAGCTTGCTTCACCAAGGCCCAGTCCTGACAGGCCAGGGAGGAACGGGGCTCTCCGAGAGCCAGAAGAGCAACCAGGCGGACAATACAAGAGGAGACAACCTCCAGCTGTGGTGTTGCTTTAGGTGGACCCCAGTCCCTGATTTTGAAAGATGAGCTAAAGACATCTACATTTACCCTCAATTGGCAAGTCATTGCCATGTCTAGGTCAGGATTACCTTAGCTTCCTTTCGTAGTTATTTCAAGGAAAATACCCAGAATGCCATCCTTTGGGGAAAGCTTGCCAACTGCGAGAATGACAAAGCACTAAAGAATTACTTAACCTGATCTTTGTGCATTAAGGAACTAATTGCCTTGCTTAAACCAGCACCAATAAAGTTTCAAGAGGTTTTGCTTGTCCTGTTTTTTAATGCCAGTGTCCAGGGAGAAACTTGAAGAGATTTAATATATTCAAGAGGCCAGTGATTAAGAAGGGCTATATTTACATAGCATTTCAAGATATAAGCAGCCTTGTGAACTGTTAAATACAGTGATTTTCTTTACTTAACAGGTGTGGTAGTCTATGGCTAGTACAGCACGTGATGCCATGAAAATGACACAGCTTATTTCCCTCCCCACAGTATGATTTCAGGGGCTGAAAGGTAAGCCATGGAAATCAACACACTAAAAATCTCGTGCACAGTTCAACTCAGCTCAGACTTTCCCCTCAATGACTTCCACATTTTTTTAACAGAGAGAAGCTGTGCACCACAAAGTTTTCACAATTCAGAACAGAATTTTATACTTTACCAGTTCAGAAAAAAATGCAGTGCAAGCCCAAAGTGTTTGATACTAAACAAAGATCAGTGCAAGCTTCCTTTCAAATGCCTTTTGTTTGCAGTACGAGGCTTAGGTGCTTGACCCACTGAAAAGCAATAGTGTACAGACACAAAGAAGCTAACCAAAAGGTACTACAACTGAAAACCAAGTGCAAAAGTCAATTTGCACACATGCGTATAATAAGAACAAGTATAGTTTTAGCTATGGATAACATATGGATATTCATTATGATATTGTGAAAATTATTACTAGTAAAGCCTTCTGAGAAGGGCTCACCCCAAAAGGTATTTTTCCTCACACCTGTTTTCGCAAACTTAGATGGGAAAGCCTAATAAAGCCAAAGAAAGAAATCCATGGGGCCGGACTGAAGCATGACTGTAACCCAGTCATGGCAAGGGTTGGTATGTTTCCCCACTTCACGTCCCTTCTGACCTGTTGCTACGCAAACAGCATTCACCAGAGCCTTAACTGGAGGAGACTCCACAGCTGTATTACAACATCCTTGGAAAAAAATCTTTATTCTTCAGTCTTGGCTAATTCATCATTCACAACTGCCTTTACTGAAGCTGCGCGCTCGCCTGGCAACTCCCTTCAGTGTGGGAAGGATGCCTGGCTGAGAGAGAGGAACATGGTGCTGGATGACAGTAACACCCATGGGCCAGTCCCAGCCACACAAAATGACTCACTGCCTGGCCCTGGGAAACACCAATTAATTTTTGAATCTGATTTAATTATTTGCCTCACAGGAATGCTGGGGAGATTAGTTAACACCTGTATTTAACTTAGAAAAGATAATCAATATAGAAATACAGGAGTTATCACAATTGATCAGAGCAAGAATAAGGAATGCCTTAAAAGGAAAAAAAAGCACATTGCACAACCTGCAACACAGATCTCGTTTTTGTTTTTAGAAACTATGAGACTGGTTTAACTTTAGGGCTGAAGTTAATATTTTAGAAGGAAAACTAACTGGTCACTGCAACAATCCTGGATACTCTTGTCCATGTAAGTCACACCAATTACAGGGAGCTTGACAAAACAACATGCCCGAGAAAAGGCAGCATTAGAGCTGAGCTCCCCATTGTAAGAACAACTTGTAAGGGTCTCTATGCCAAAAGATTAACCTCTTCAAGCAATAAACACTGGCAAATGCCCCAATAAGCAACCATGGCCCGACAAACAGCCCAGCTGACTTCATCCGCTCTCCTGCTGCCAGGCAAGCGGCCCACGCTTCCGTTTCGTGAATTCACGGCGATGCAAAAGGCAAGTACTTGCTGATGCAGGCATGGAAACCTGCACCTCTGCAGCAAATGCAGCAACCCTTAACCTGTGCTATGCTTTTAGCCACTTGCAGAATGGCTATTAACAATACCAGCAAATTTCATCAACAGGCTTTTCTTAAAGGGTGCTTTGGAATTTTCAGATGAAAGGAGACGATGAGAGGCAAGTTTCATGAGTTCCAATGTTCCTACTACTACTAAATAGATGTGAACCCTTCTAATGTTAAGTGGGCTTCCAAAGCATGTAACTGCCTGTTCACTTACAGAAATACGTACCCGTGAGATATACTTCTTAGTATATTTTCCCCATTTATAAAATAGTACATGAAAAAGAATCATTGGTCTTTCAGAAGCATTCCCCTTTTCAGAAAGGAAGGGGCTATGTAACATATCGCTATTCAATATACAATCTAGATTAATACATGGCTATTGCAACACTATTTTTCTTCCCAGAATACCAAAACTGAAGCACATTATTTTCTCATTATCAAGGTACAAATATGCTTTGTTCCTTCTTTGTATCCTCTCATTAACCTATAGCTTTTCCTAAGTGCTCCCAGAAGGACAAAACAGTTCAGTCTGAATTTGAGCAAAATGGAACAGCAGGGAAAAAATACAGGTAGGGTCTCCTAAAGATTTAGTTCAAGTATTATATGCCTCAGAGAATAAGCCAAGATGGGAAAGAGGTTCCTGGGAATAAGGGAACCCACTCTCTTTATGAACCTGCCTAACTTTTGCTTTGCTACGTGCTGAACAAACAGTAGAGGAAACTGGTTACAAAGATGTGCTTAATTCCACTATGACACCAGTGCATAATAAATGGAGAAATAACCAAAGTGGAACCATGTTAATTTGAATTTCTTGAGAAATGGGGGAGTGTGCGTGCAGAAGAGGTGGGGGCAGCATGCTATACATAAATGACAACAACTTCACTTTTCAGCAGAGAACCCATAGAACATCCCTCCAAGAGCTAAAGGTTAGAACAAAAGCTAGCCAACCTAAAATACTATCATCACACTGTCAGTGGTCAGACCATCACTAGTCTGATCCTGTTTTCTTATCCAAATCAATTTTGCGTTGCTCTGAAAGTTTTGGGGTTTTTCTATTTTAATTGAGCCAACTCAGTGATTTAGAAAGAGATTTTTCATTTTGTTAGGTAATTACGCTCTTAGGCAAATTATATTTCTGGAAATTTTCACACTAAAAAGTCAAAAGTTTACTTTCCTTAACAAAAAATAAATTCCTCATTTTTTCATTTAGAATGTTTGCTATATTTGTTTGCAAATATTTTGTTTGCATCAAAGCTGCATTTGCCAGAGAACAAACTACTCCCTCAAATCATTTCCTTATCTTCAAGTGGTTGATCTATTTTCAAAAAAATCAGTCAAGGCTTTGCAGAAGTTCTTAGCTATTTCATATAGATTAAGGCATTACTGTTACCTCACTCAGCTACCTTACAGTGTTGTTCCAAAAGCAGACCCATGCCATGAAGGAGTACTACAAATAGGTAACTTTAATCCTCAAATTCTCCTTCCAAAATGGAGAGCCCAGAAATCTTGTGGCAGCTGACAACATCCAAAAAGCCCTCAAAACTGTTACAGGTTTTAAGTGAAAACTCAAAAAGTTACACTGAAAGTACTGCTACATGCAATAGCAAAAACATTGCTAGATGTTCCTTTAAGTTACTAGAACAGATAGGAACAGAAAGGGCATCTTGATTCAGGGTCAGATGCAGAATCGGTGTGGATGCCCAGCCAAGCTGCACCCCCTGCAGATGTCAGTGGCCTGTGCTGACTGCTTCACAGCGCCTTTGGAGTTAGCCCCACACAAAGAATCTGTATTCTTACATACATCCTTCAGATAAAGGCCCAGAGTTGGGACTTCACTCAGCTGTACAATGTCAAGTTAACATATAGTTAATTATCATTACAATCTTGCAAATTAGAAAGGGATTACCCAGATCCTGTGTCCCCATTTCCCCCAGCAGATTTGTTCTCCTATCTCAAAGGACTGGCTGATGGAGTCTACTTCTCAAATATATAGCTGGACCACACCTACACCAGTTAATGGACTTGGACTGTTTTCAAAGGCTGGTAACAAACTAGCCTTATGAGCCCTTTGTGCTGCTAAAAGTGTATTTTTTTTCCTCTCTGCCAGTGCCACACATGGGCCTCTACTTCTAGTCAACATCTGGGATGCAGAAACCTCACACGCTGAAGCAATCAATACATGGCTCCCCCCGGCGTGAGAGTCCTTCCAACAGTTACACTTGCAGCAAATACATCTCACTGAAAGGAGAGCAGGAGACAATGCAGGGCTTGGTGTCGGGGTTAAACACTCCCTCTTACACATGAGCTATCGAGATACCTTAGGTTTGAAATTAGGCTGGCATTTAAAGCTGAATAATGGCAGGGGTTCCCAACGTCACAACTGAATTCAATAAAGCTATACAATAATTCCCCTTGGGAATATGCTTGCTGCTCTCCTGAATGAGGTAACAGAAACACCTTGTAATAAAAAGGGCTCTGTTCCAAGAACAGCGCGTTGCAGACAATGCACAGAATTAACGATGGCTGTTTCTGACCACTGACCAAACTTACTGCTGCGTGCTTAACATCACATCTGTACTACACAATGGCTCTGAGCACTGTCCTGGGCGATTAGCATACACAATGTGTTAGGGGCCGATGAGGGCATTTCTATTTGTAAAACAGGTGTGGTTCAATAGCATTTTATGCTGTTTAGTGCCTCGATTTTGTGAAATACAAGGGCTCCCATTTGCAAGAGAGGAACTGAACTAAGAGGTGCAAGCCACTTAGAAAGTACAGGAAGACGTCTGTAAGCTTCCCACACACAGCCAGCCAAACACTCTTCTCCCAGGGCTTGGCCCTCCATAATCAAGGGCTGCCAGTAGCTTCCTACTACGCCAAACTGCATAGTTACTTCCCTGTGAGATTACAGGCTGGAGGATTTGGATGAGACCTACCATTTCATGTCAAAACTTCACTCTGATTTAGCAGAGCAGAGTCCAAAAGGCTAACGTGAAAGAGAGATCTTTAATCTGAAAACCAGGCTCTCAGCAGGTGGGAAGCTATAGCTCCACTGAAGTCACTGTATCTATGTAACCTAGTGAAAAGACCAGCTCTCCAACTCAAGTTGTATATTCTTCTCAGCATGCCCAGGGCTTTTGGTGGTTTTTTTTTTTTGTTTGTTTGGGGTTTTTTTTGTTTTAATCTGTTCACAAATGGAAAAAAGGACATAATACTTGAAGAAAACTGAACTGAGTAATCTTTGCAGTCTACTTTCGTAACAGTTACATTGCAGGGCACACGTCTCATAGACTGAGTTTGTGTTCTGTGATTGGGGAAGGAGGAAGACTTTTGGAGAAGTTGGTCAGTGCTAGAAAGGAGTGGGCAGAGCAGCCACTTGCTTCTCTTTTACCAACAGCGTTACGGCCAGCTTATCTTTGGTGCTCTTGCGTAGGAGCATACCAAGATACGGAACAAAGGCACAGACATGACAGCAAGACTCCTGAGGCATATGTCCTGTGTGCAGGATTACAATAGGATATACAAAATGCTGTATCTATCTCGTACTGGATAGTACAATGCATTCCTGTCCAATCTCCCAGCCATAGAGGTCCTTGTATCTCATCCTTACTGCTACAATAGGTCACTTGACTGCCAAGTTGTGTGCTTGGGTAGTACAACCCATGTGAACTGAAAGTCACATGAAGACTACATGCATGTGTAATAAGTACTTGTCCTGCATCTCAGAAGTCACCAAGAGAGAAGATGGCCACATGAGGTTTGGACTGGACTCTCTTATGTGTCATACACAGCTCACAGGCCACATGTGTGGTATATTATTCCACTTTATTGACCCATGATTTGAGATGCCATTAGGAGATCAAAACCTTTTTTATATTTCTGTAAAATAGTTAGTAAATTAAACAGCATTATGGCAAGTATATGCTACCTTGTAATTTCAATTTTCATGTCTTCTGTGTGTACTTTGCTCTAAGACTGAACCTTGGCTGTAGGCCTAATAAAAGAAGCCCTGTATGCTTAGGTGACGTGACAAAGTGTCTCACTGCGTAATAAGCTTGCTGAGCTGTATTATAAAGACCAGTCAGAAAAATAGAAACCAATGCAACTTGTAAAAAGAGAGCAATTCTGAGCCCGGAACACCCAAAAGCATGCGTCTACAAGTGACCACGTGCGTGCATGCACGCAGCCTGGCTTGTTCTAATCCAAAAAATCCCATAAGCCAAGAAAACAAACTTCACTCTTTTCCCCGAGTGGGAGTTTGTTTAGGACAAGCACTTGCTTCAGACATCTGACTAGGAAGAGTCCCAAAACATTTTTTTTTCCCCCCCCCCCCCCCCAATAAAGTCCTTACATATTGAATAGGCTTGAGGGATTTGATTGTAGCAGTCGGGCAGCCGCAGGAACTGAGGTCAATGTAGAGGCCTTCTTCCAGCACACAGTGATTGTCAGTGGTTTCCCCTTGGTAATACAGGAGCCAACTGCAAGAATAATGAAACAAAAAAGATTAGCTGCTCTAACTGCTTATTAACAGTAAGGTTTTTTTCAAGATTTAATATTTGCTAAGGAAATAAGGAATAAAAAATTTGTTTGTTCTTGTTAAGCTTAAAAGTAAGGTGACTTGAAAAGCTATGTGACAAAGCAACCAAAGCAGAAAAATCAAATCATGTGGTACAGAATTCTCAGTTCCAGAGTCAAACGACGCAAGTGGAATGCAGACACTTCTACTGTACCAAGTTCTCAAAATCTGGAATAAATTCTAACTGGAGTTAAAAAAAGAATCACAGTAACTGTGCAAACTTCCCAGAGGGAAAGCAAAATGCATACTACCCAAACCAATGACAGGACAACAGTTACTGAGATGCATTGCAAGACAAAAGGTCCAAGACATGATGGAATATGATGGGCATGTGTTATGCACTTCCAGCTATCTGAAATTTAGCAGCGTTTAAAAAAATTTTCATGTTACTTAAAATGGTGGCATGTAAAACAGCAGACTTACCATCCACGAAGAACCTTAAAAGAACATGGTATGAATGATGTAAAATCAGAAACTTCTGCTGTGAAATCTATACATGCTCCTTGGAAATGTGTATTACTGAAAGCTTTGAGCTACAAGAACAAAACAAAACAGAACCAATGACTAGAGGGAAAATGAACACATTATTATTAATGTAAACAGAGATAGCTGTGCTCTTAGAGAAGTATCCATTCAATTCACAAAGATACAATAAATAGAATGAATTCTCATATAAGGAATCTTTTACATTTCTACAGCTACATTATTTTTAGAAAGATCAAGTGTTTTTATCGTCTCTGGGCCCGGTACAGGATGGTTCCCAGTGATGCTAAGGCAGTGGCATCAAGCGTAAGTTCAACTGCAGTAGGAGAGGGCCCAGAGAAAACGAGAAGGCTAGGACTGAAGGATGTTATCTTCTGTCCAAAGTACCCCTGAACTGCAGCTAACTCTTGCTACAGCTCAGCAATCCAGTATTCAAAACAGGATGGGGAAGCACTGGTCAAAAGATACAGGGCTATTGTTGACAAAGTGCCTTAAAATTTTCTGTGACCACAGTGATTGCAGGTAGCTTCTCATTTAAAAACTAGCAGGAGAATTTCTGGGGGAACTGGGTACAGCCTGGTAGATGCACCATGAATTTGAGAAGTTCAGCTAAGCTGTTTTTACATGTCATGGTGAAGAACTTCAAGCCACTCTGAACCATACTCCACCAGTAAGATGTGATCAATTCACCCTGAAAAAGCAATACGGTTGAAAGTGTTGCAGCAAAAAAAAAAAAGAAAGAAAGGAAAAAAAAGTAGTATGATAGAGCCTATGATCTACAGCAAAGTTGCCTAGAATTCTGTACCCTTGGGCTGCCAATGTGTAGCTGAGGTGAATTTCACTTTAAAGCCTGAAAGAGAGGCTGGAAAAGAATGAAAAATTTAACTGTATCAAGAGAACAGCTCATATTCTGTAATGGAAGAAAAACACGATGGCTGTTGGAAGAGCTACTTCCCCCTTCATGCCCCAAATTGGCCTAGCTTCCTGCCAAAGAAAAGAAATGAAATGCTTTTGCCAGTACAGAGCGAGAAGGCCAAACACAAGTATCAGCAAATGATTTTATGGAAAAGCTCAGTCTATGTTTTTAAAATAAATGAGTATGTTTCCTGTTAGAAAGAACAAGAAAGGCTTAACCTGGTCTTGCATACTCTGACAGCAAATTGGAGAATGCAAATCAGCTATAATGTAATGAATAAAGTGTAACTGATTTTTCTGTAAATATAATTACACTGCTATGTCACAAAGCATTTATTTAAGCTGTAATTACATGGTATTTTCTACCCACTTATCTCAAAGCTCTTTATAAAAGAATATATAAATACACTGTCCTTCTTTCATGGGCCAGATGCTATGCAAGGCTTTTGAAAAGGATCTGTAACTCATTTTTATACAGAATATATCTAATAATGAATGGTGGTTTTAATTTAACAAAAGCTGGGGTGAAGTACTGATTCCTCAGTGAAAACACTGCATATCTGCAGTTGGTCTCAAACTGCAGATATCTCTACTTTGTCAGGGTTTGACATTACTATATGACGTTTCACTTCCTAAAAAGTCAACGGACAGCATGCTAAAATACGAATACAAGTTATTACAGCAATTATCTCCGCTTCCTAAATCATCTGTACAAGTCAGCTGCTATTGAAAGAGGCTTTGTTCTTGCTGGGCAAAACCAAGTTTTATTCTTAATAAATAAAATGAATGGCTTTTTAGAGTTGGTGATTTCAGACATTCTTACATTATATGTACTTTGTTTATTAGGAAGCCTGGCAGGAGGAAAAGGTCAGGGGAGTTACCGAGAGATTTAAGAAAATTTAGTTGCTTTTCAATTTCTGATGAGCAACTAAAAACAGAATTGAAAAAAAGACACACTCTTGTAGACAGTGAAAACATTTCCCTTAGCTCAGACATATGTTTATTAAAGGTGGGAGAATGTATAATCATTCAAAGTAACCGGTATATGGCTTATACAACGGTCAAACATTAGGATGCTTAAGGATTTGCCAGCTCATACGCACGATGCTTTGAAGTTCCAAAATAAGAGACTGTTGCATACATGGAAACTTTTATTTTACTCTGAACGGGAAATTTTTCATATTTATCCAAAAGACCATCTTTTACTTATCCTAAGTGATTAAATGTTTTCCCATAAAAACGACTCAAAATATGTCCCCTCCTAAAAGAACTGTAGCAATATGAATGATGTTCTTCGTTCCCTAGCTTTAGGGCAGAATCCTATGAAAACCAGGATTGTGATAAATCAGGATAGCATTTTTTAAAAAACGGTGTTAAGACTGCTATCAGAGAACACAAAAGGCAAAACACAATCTAGTACGTGTTCATATTTAAAGGTGACTGTGAATATACACACACAGAGGTTTTTTACATATTACTGGAAATAATAGTAAAGCACTGTTTATTGCAACTTCAAAGGTTTGCATTGATCTTAAAGGTCTGCAAAACTGGATTAAGGCACTCAAAGAACAGTTTTTGGGAGATCCTGAAAAAACAGAAGAGCTGAAGACGGAGAGAAAATTATCTTCAACTGTTTGGATCCCAACAGTGTCCTCTGAGTTGGTTATTTTATCTGGTATCATTTACCAAGGCCTTGCTGTGAACGTACTTGCAAGTCTTTGGATTTGGCCGCAAACTGCCATATGAATAGGTCTGGCAGGAAATCAGTGTTTAAGACTAAAATAATACACCAATTATGTCTTCAGACAGGAAACATTTCCTGTAGTCCTGGGTTAATCATAAAATTGTAGAACTAGAATACTTGGAAAAAAAGAAGGGTGTGGTCAACCTGCTAAGTAACACACAATGTATTTCCCACGCGCTTACGGCTATTACACCCACCCAAGCAAGAAAGAGCAAAATTGTATGCAGATGAAAAAATACTTAAGTTTTCTGAAACAGAACCACTGAGCTCTAAAGTCTCTTTTGTCTGAAAAAAGTCATGTTTCTTGAAATAAAGTTTTCCAAATTTGCTTAATTAAAAGCATGTCATAGAGAAAGCAATATAACCACTTAGATCCTATCACCCATGCTAGCAGCACACTCCAGGACAGAAAAAGAGAAATCAAATGACTAACGCAGGAAAGGAGGAGAGCCCTGTTGGGACAGAACATTGCGGGAGACACAGACCATGCTTGGTGATGAGCACAAATACTTAGAGAAGGTTTTTGTTTTAGAAAGATATCACAAAAGTACGTTAATGGAACATAAACTTGTAAGATACAGACCAAAACTGTAAAACCCTAAACTAACTCGTTCTTGAGACTAAAAGTGAATTATAGAGACCGCTTTCTCTTTATAAGTTGTCACAACTTTCAGGGAAATTGTCAGAATGTGTCGTAGAAGAGATTTATCATAGATTTATTATAATCAGGATGTGTTCATTTAAGGTCATATGCTACTGTAAGGAAAAGGGAAGCATGGAGCAAGTGGTACTTAAAGAGCTCCTTAAGGAGCGGCTATACATGCCTGGGAGCCTATGTAAAGCAGAGCTATCAGCATACAAGACTAAAAAACCCAACGTCCCCTGTTGATGCATCTGCAGGTTTCAAGAGTGCAGTTCAATTTTCTGCAGTTTTTACTTTCTTCTTCACCTCATACGTGAACAAGATAGTGACAAACCAGATACAATGCAAAACAATGGAAAGAAAATATGCCACAAATAGAAGGATGAATGCATGTGATAGTGAGTTTCCAGAAACAGGAAAGAAAGAAGAGGAAAATAAATAGCTATAGAGACCTGAAGTCACTCAAAACCTACTGAACTGCTTGCGTTTTTGAGGACAGAATACTAAAGGGTATGATCTGGAATAAAGTAAAGAACAGAACATTAGCAAACTTAACCTATGTACATCTACCAGTTTCCCCCATCAATGGTCTGCTGTATGGAGATGATAATACTGAGATATCATACAAAGTAACAAAGCAAGACAATTCAAGATTACCTGTATTTAGTTATTAAATGTAGTTTAGTACTAGAGACTGTTATATAATGTCAACATACCAAATGTGAAGGCTCATTCGTTCCAAGTGGTTCCTGCAATAATGAATATATATACATGGATATAAATAAATAAAATTAATTGCAATTAATCTGCTAAAAGACATGTCAAGTTCCTGAAATTTGTTAATTATGAACTCAAGAGCAGAGAAAAAACACACTTCTCAGGCTCTTGGCACAATTCTTTTCCCCAGCCTCTGCCATCATCTGCCTGTAAGCTCACGACTACCTGCCTGACTGTTCAGTGCCTTTCACGGAGAACTTGCATCAGTATTAATTAGTTCACATAATATGGATTGAAGTCCATGTAAATGTCTCTGCATTTATTTTTGAGTCTATTTCTTGAAAAAAAGACAGACTTAAAAACAACAGAAGACCGCTTAACATCTGCTCTTCAAAATCAGGTTAAATGTTCCTTTCCTGTTTTCAGTGCAGTAGTATCATTGATTATATACTTATTATTGAAGATTGTCTTTGTTTTGCATTAGTTTTGACAGTTCTGGCACTAATCTATTTGGGCAAGTTGCACTACCTTGGATTTAGTAATGGATTAAAAATATTTCCTGTCTTTATTCACTGTATGTATTACAAATATTTTAGCATAAAAATAATAATAAAAAAAAATCAGACCTCTATTGGTCCAGATAAATTCTCAAGTATTTTTATAGCCATTATCAATTAGGCATTATAAATTACTATGTTTTAAGCCAACTAGTCTTTCCAGGCCAGGTAATTCTTTCCATGAATGCAGTCTGCCAAAGGGAAGTTCTTATGAAGTTTCCCTGACAATGTTCTCAACAGATAGAAAGATCCAGAGCGTCCATTTCAGCCTCCATCCTGAACAGACTCACTATGTCATTCACAAGGGTCTTTAAATTGTTTCCAAGTAAACAGACAAATTGATTAAACAGCACAGCCCACATGTATGCTCTGAACTCCAAAGGTCTGATTTCTTACAAGTTTTCACTTTAACAAGTTCTGGTAACTCACCAACTTAATAGGTCGAATTGACATGATGTTTTTACTAGATCCTCCCCAGTCAAAGAAACATTTGTATTTTCCTTTCTCCAATACATATTGTTCTCCACAGAAATATTTCTGCTGATATGCGACCCACCTGGACAATGACACAAAACTTAAACTGAAAACGTAACATTTTTCTGTGTAGTTTGATGAAAATACTAATAGGTTAAATAGAACAATTTTCTTTGGACTTTTCTTTATAAGTCCATCTGACAGACAGTGTAACATTAAACCCAATGAGAAGCGCATATATGTCACACACTTGATTTTCTGCTTTTACTTTGCAAACACTACTTGGACAAACACACAACTTTGGGACTCTGCCTTTCTATCAAATATACAATCAGCATGAGATGATGCCTTGCTTAGAAGCCCAGAGGAAAGACAATTAACAAGTTTTTGAATCTCTCTCAGCTGAATCTTTACCTGTTCAGCCTCCTCCCAGACAGGTCTTTCTTCCAACTTTTCCAGTTGGATTTAAGAAAAATGGTGCAAGAAGTAAGAAAGGTAAATGAGGAAGCCTTGATGAGATAAAGCAAAAGCTTGCAATGGTTGGTAGTTCAAGCTTCTCCCATCCTGCTTTCCCTGCTGCGATTTAAGAAGAGAAAACCCCAACTATGTAACACCAAGGGTCCCTCTCTAGCCCTGCACATGCTCTTCGGCAGTGGCAGAAGTAGATGGAAGCTAGTTAGAGAGACACCACTAACTTAGCCACTTCTGGTGGTGCCTTCCTCTCTTAGTCACCCAGCACCTGGGACTGTTATATTAGGGATATTAGAGGGCATCTCCTTTCCAAGTCCTTTTTGCACCCGTTTATGAATCTGTTTGTCATTAATTTGTCTAATGCTCTTTTAAACCTCCTGGTGCTATCTGCTACCACAGCCTCCTTCAGCAAGTTCCAGAAATTCCCTGCCTCCAGTGTATAAAAGGCTTTTTGCTCCCCACCTCTAAATCTGTTTTAAAGCAATCTTCAGCTAGTTCTGTAAAGCATCCCCCAACTGTTGTCATGCAGGATTCTGTGAACGCTGCTTTAAGCTTGTCTACCACCTTCAGGGTTTTGCAGATCTCATTGTATCCCTCTTCAGCCATCTCTTCGCCAAATTGAGTCCCAGCCTTCCATCCTTGTATCTCATCCTCATGAGACACTAATATCCAGTTTCTACGTAAGCAGTTAAAATCCCCCACTACTGCTACCTGTCGTAAGTTTGAAGCTTTTTTAGTCTCACTTAATGGTTGCTGATCCCTATCACCATCACCATTAGGGTAGGTATGACAATGTTAACACTGCACTTTTAAAATTACTATTAAAGTCTGGAATTCCCACCCACATGATTCCATAGTGCTCTTTTCCCATAACGTATTTTATGTATTAGCACTTGATATCATTATTCATGTACAGCACCACTCCCTTGCCTATAATAGCTTACTCTATCATTCCTAAAGAGCTGGTAGCTCCTCTGCTTATCCTTCCTGTGGATCTCTGTGGTATCTGCTGTATCAGAGCTGTTATTTCATGCCAAGCATTCTAGTTCCCCCATACTATTTTTTAGGCTTCTAGCACTTTCAAGTTTTGTCCTTGCTCCATCAGTTAATACTGCACATCTCCGTCAACAGACATTGCAGGCGGTCTCATTTATCTTCCTTATTTATTGCAATTGTGCTGTTTATTTTCCTCCTGCACTTCACATATGCACACTGAAAGTTAGCCAAGTCCGCCCTGTAGGCTGTATCAGCTTGAACCAGGTACTCTTCCATGCCTGTTAGTTTAACCCCCTGCTTTTAGCTTTTTTAGCTCCGCCTGCCCCAAAAGGTATCCCAGTTCTTAACATGTCTAAAATCCCTCTTCTGTATTACTGCCAAAGCTCCTGTATCATGAAACTACAGTCTGTGTGACCTCTGGAGGGACATCACAAGCTTTCTCTAGTAACAAGAATGCCCAGATCCGAATCAAGGTGTAGGCATGAGATTTAGAGAAAACTAAGATTTTTTTTTTTCTTCCATTTACCAAGGAAACTGAAAGAAACATTGCTCTTCCCCAAATGTTTACCACTTGCACCATGTGAAATATATTCTGTCAAAAGATGTACCCAAACCCAATTGTGCACAAAAATACTTAAAACTTCCATCCATATATTTTAGCAGACTTACACTCCACTTCTCACAAGAATCGACCTCGTCTCTGGGCCAAATCCAGCCTGCTCCAAATCAGGGATTTCTTCATTCACGATGTCTAATGCTTTCCCATCTTCATCATCAGATTGAAAAAGTGCCACTGATGACTCTATGAAATCCTAAGAGGCAGCACAGGAGTTAGAAGACAGGCTGTCACAGCTCAGTGACACTTCACAACATAAAACATTTTGGAAAAGAGTTGTAGCCTGAAAGATAGCATTTTATAAAGCAGTGAAGGGACTTAGGTCCCTTGTGTGGATCTTTATAGGATATTATAGCATTGAAGTGCCTAGCTGGAAGCCTGACAATCTGGTATGGCCTTCAGTGGTTTCCACTGAAGAGAGGAAGAACCTGCTGCCTCTGAGCAGCATCCTGAGCAGCATGACCAACAGTGCAAAGATGCCTGAGTGGGAAAGAGAAGGGTTGGGGATTTAGCACTGATCTTCCAACAGCTTCAAAAATGACTACTCCAAGCATTACCATGACTATAGTCTGTTACTTCAAGTTCTCCTTCTTCATCCCTTCCCAGCGACAAGGCAATAATCACGCAGAGGAAAAGACTGGGCAAGATCACTTTTCCAGCACAAGGGGTTTGTAGTTTTTTGATACATCCATGGTATGACTAAACACTATAGCTATAAAATAAATCCTGCATGACACTGTCATGTTCTCTTATATAGCTGTGTGACACTGCTTTATGCTTTCAGCTTGACCAGATAACTCGCACAGTGTCAGATTATTTGAATTTAGGTTTCAAAACTCCAGCTTTTTAATCACTTAGCAATTTTAAGCATACAGTTCAGTCACTGCTTGGGAAAATGGAAAACAACAATCCATTCACTTTATTCCTTTAACAAAAAGCATGAACTCAATTAAATTTCAGTGTTTCTGAAACATTCAGCAATGTTATAGTAAGCTGAAAACAAGTAAGTCTTGCAAACAAGAGAAAAGGCTACCAAGCAAATACAGGAGCCACACAGATTCACAAACATATAAGGACACCATCACAGAGATTATGACACTAAATACTTGCTGCTGTAGCACTTATAAGCTACTGGAGAGCAGTATGCTGAAGGGTACACTGAAAAAACAAAGACTTACAACAATCAAAAAACACTTAGAAATTAAGGCCCGGCTAAGCATGCAGCCAGACTCATTTAGTCAGGTGAACCTGATCAAACAGGCTCTTCAGAGGACACCATGCCTTTGTACAAGATTCAATCACAATGAATAATGAAAACCAATTTTAGAATGAACACTTGATGTGGCTCAACCTCTCTGCATTGTTTACAGGACACTAAAAAGTGATGGAACAAATTCTGTAGTAAAACTGGTTTTCCTACTATGTTGACCATCTCATTTATTTAAAAAGTTGCAACTACTTCAGGTATACACCAGAAATTAAAGTGCCAGGTCTGACAAAATCATCATGAACAACTGCAGCTTCAGACTGCTTTTTAGAGAAAGAAAAAAAAAACCAAAACCAAACAAAACACTAGTGCAGTTTTAGTGCGAATGAAAAATAGCTACTCTTAACAGTACTAAAGCAAGTGTAAGAGTTCCTGAAAAGCCATTTAGATCAAATCTGCACATAATTTCTTTGACTAAATTTACAACAGTGAAATATATCCACAATTGTAATTACATTTAAAACATGTTTCAAATTCAGCCATCATTTTTTCCTCCCTAAATTTTCACTACAGCTTCTCTTACAACAAACAATAGGAGAAATACTTAAAAACAGACTTTCAGACCAAGGCAAATCATTTTAGACTTGAAAACATTAGTGGGAAAGCTCCAAAGGCAACATATTCTGCTCCGCTGAAAGAGACTCAGAAACTTTGCTCTTTCCCTGATCATGACAGCCACGGGCAAACCCCAGCTTCACGGATTCTCTCATTTGAGACTGCAGAAAAGAAGCAAATACAACTGTCCCCCAAACCAGCACACAGTACAAACTGCTGTCTGCCCTGAGGAACAAGCTCTGTATTTGACTTCAGAGTGTCCAGTATAGTTGCTGATAACAGAGCTGGCAGTACGCTGGAAAAAACAATTCTGCAAGTCCTTTCTATCTCTGCTTTCAAAACACTTCCCGAATCCTCACATTAGAGCTTGTGACTGTTCACAGCAGAAATATTTAAGACAGGCAAAAACTGAAGGCTCTTGCAGTATGCTTACATGTGTGTACATCTTCACCAGTGGATGGGGAGGGGTGACTTGCAACAATCCCTCTTTTGTGTGCAATGTCTAACCTTTCTGATTGGTCAGGAAATTAAATTCATGCCTCAGCTCAACTGCAGTCACTGGTATGTGTACAGAAACATGGGTTGGATTTTCCTAGCACTAATAAGCTCTAGTGGAACCTGTCATGTTGAGCATCGTGGTGCAGGAACATCTGAATAGCTTTGCATAGTACTAAGCCACATTGACAGAGGCGGTACTGACATAGGCTAACAAGGCACGCTGTACCCAGCCGGGCCCTCTGCAGAGCCATTTACGTGCTTCTGTACCACGCTCCCTGCTTTGGGAGCATGGCACAAAGACATTTGATCCGACTCTGCCTGGTGCTGACTCAGGTACACAGGGCTCATTAGCTTCAGCTTCATGCTGTGTGAGCCAGGCTAAATTGTTTTCAGGTCTGGGCTGGCCTTAAAGCGAACACAGTCAAGGTCACCTGGTGTCACGCCCGAGAACAGAAAAAAAAAGTCTAGCTGGATTGGTCCCTACATGAGACCACACTGGTGAGTACGTATAAAGAGCAGGGCCAATGCCCAGCCCCACTCCCTACCTAAGCTGACCATGAATAATGCAACTTGGTTACTTTTCACAAAATCCTTAATCTTCTACATAGACTCTTGAATTCATCTGACTAAACCAGATTTTTCAGGGAAGAGCAATAAAGAGCTCATGTCCAGGAACACCCCTGTGGAGTCCAAGACCATCGCAAGCTTTACTGCACTTCTCCTGAGAGAATTTCTGAGATTACAAAAAAAAGCTAGTACGTTCACTAGGGGCCTTAGGCACACAGAACTAGTTTTGGATTTTTGCCCAGGTCCCCTTGAAAACCAGAGTTTGGTATTAAAATGTTTTTAAAGTCCTGACCTTAGGTATCTTATACAAAGTCACGAAGGGAGCATATGGCAAGCCTGAACACTGCACATCAGAGAGAGACAGTCAATCTGTTGGTCAAGCCAAACAACAAAATGCCAGTGCCATTAGTCATTTTATTGGGAACTAGCTCATTGCCTTTACTTATACTACAATTTGAGGAAAAGTATTACTTACACTTTTATTATTAATACGTACATATTGATATATATTTATATGCCAATTTGAATGATGTATCTTCATATTTAAGAGAGAGTGATACATGTTTTTAAAATGTTAATGACTTGAGCATCCTGAGTGTTCTAGGCATGAGTCAAATTAAATACATGCATATACGTGTAAGGTCATCCCTGCTAGGCACGTGTATAATTTTAAGCTTGTAATTATTTCCTTTGCCAAGAAGATGATTTAAAAAGATCAATTTAAGTTACTCAAGTACCCTACGTATAGCTTGAAAATAAAGAAAACCTAAGATTAGTCAGTAACTGAACAGGATTCTGCACAGGCAAAATGAGGAGTTAGTAGAAAATTCCTGCCTGTTTTTCTCAGAAACCCAAAAATAAATTTAGAGAAGGACATTTTTCTTCAATTCAGTTTATTCTCCTATCTTTATTTTAAGTTATATGATAGATTCTGATTATAAATATAGCTTTTCCTAGGTGCCTTTCATAAAAATCAAAACTGCAAATTGTGAATTTAAGCATGGCCTTTTTGGTTTCACTTTTGTTTTTTAAAAAATAATAACCGTTGAGACAATGAGTTTGCTCTAAATGCTTATCTTCAAACTTCAAAAAATTCCTGGCTCAGGAATATCACATCTCCTCAGATGAGTAATTTGAGTACACAAGACTGAGTAACCTCAGGGTGAACAATCTAATTCTCAAAAGTAGCCACTCTCTACAGCTGTATTTAAAGCTCACAGAGTTCCTACTATAATAAAATCCTCAACCCCGAACAAACAAAAAAAAGGCAAACCAAAGAAAATGATAAAGATGTTCTAATCCTGTGTTTCCCCATCACTGAAAAGTCTAACTTTGCTTCCAATACTGGACTCTGATATAGTTTTTATTATTATTTCATCTTTGCCCCCACTAAACACATTTTAGTAGCAGGGATTTTTTCACCGTGATTATTTTTGCTGCCAAAATTTTCTGGCACAAAAATCACAGAAACAGAGGGTAATGCTGTTTTAAGGCTTGCAACAGCTGCTGTGTTGAAAAGCTATTTTTATTTTAATAAAGAACTACACTGTGCACTTATGCATGTTAAACTTTTAAAAATAGCTTGAAGTGCAGAAGGGAGATACTTGGAAAGTCTGGCAGGTAGACAAGGAATTCTGCATGATACATTCTTTGTATGAACTTTACAAAGGCTATTTAGAACCTGCTTCTGCTTTACAATGTGTACAGTGCAGTCTGAATTTCAACAAGTAGGAAAAGAGGGAGAGTGAACTTGGGCAAAAGATGGCATGACTAAACCCAAAACAGCTGTACCATATATGAAGAATAACCTTCCTCTTTATGTATAGAACTGTGCACAATTTGTGTGAAATTCATAAAAGTACTTACAGCCTGAAGGAACCGGAAAGACAGGAGGACACTGTCAGTTCCCCCCCATGAGTGGCTGTCTTCATAATCCCCCTCCTCCAGCAAGTACTGACGACCTTTGTAGCGTTCCTTATCATAGGCAACCCATCTACAGCAACCACACAACAAAAGAAAGTGAAATAACTAAAAGCAAAACAACTGCACACATGATATTACATAATAGAAGAGGAAGAGAACACTAAAATGAGTATCACAGACTCAGCCAACAAAGCAATGCTTGTTTGAAATCAAAACAGGCATCCATGAAGTGTTCTTTGTGGATCAAAATCCCACCATGTGATTCTTTCTCCAACAACAGTTTATTTGTGTAACGCTTCTCCATGTACCTCCTCTCAGTCAGCCATATTGCCAATGCCAACATTTGGGATTACAGAAGCTAGTATGCATCTAGTGACCAAACGCTGTAATCCACCAATTGTCAAGGACAAAAAACAAGCAGTAAATATCTTCAGTATATTATTAAATGATGAGATTCTACCCTTGATGGAGCTGGTGACAAAATTAATGGATTTCAGCAGAATAAAATTTCACCCGCTTATATTGTTTCCTGCTTTAATCTAAAAACACATATATGTGAATAGACAAGTGAATTGAATATATACAATATATTGCATATGGAGTATGTTTTAGCACTAAGGGAACAGAACTTTTTAAAGTATTTTGAACAAATACATAAGGCTCGATTAAAAGAAAGCATTTCCACATCAACTTTGAAAGCTCTAATGGATCATAATTTGAAAACGTGCTTCCCCCTCCTTCTTTCTTGTAAGCATTTCTTTCATTACAGCTCCCTTGTAAGTATTAGAACTGCTGTACAAATTCTGTCAGCACTGAAATTTGGCAGACAGGGATAGCTTTACTTTTAGTACCATTCGGTTTACATTAATTCACCTGTTTAAGTTACCACAGTATTAAAAATAAAAGCTGCCACAACAGACAGAAGGATGATTTTTAATAATTTGAGGCTTCCCAGATACTGAATACATAATGTATTTATAAATACATTATTTGAGTATTCACAATTAAGTTTATTTTGAATTTAGGGCTTGTAAGATTCTGACAACAATCTCAAAGTATGTATGTTATTGAACCTTAATACTGAAGTATTAACACCGAAATCCCCTAAGAAAAAAAAGTTTCTGAAAACTGTCCTATTGCTAAGCTCTTCGGCAGATGCAACCATCATGCATGCTTTCAAACAGTCCTGTCCTACTGGGTCTTGGGAGAGGTTGAAAAAACAACACGTGGGATTGGTAGCTCTCCAAAATAGCTGGCGCTGAGCCTACCTCGTGAGCAGTCCACCTAAGGTCTGTGTTACACAGCCCTTACACAGTGTGTGTGTGTATGACAGAGAGAGGCAGGGCAACACAAAATAAATCCAAGGCTTCAACAAAGGAAAACACGGGTAGATTCTTAATTCCAGATAACATGCAACAGGTGGCAAAGGAAAACCCTTAAGACCATAAAACAGTTTATAGATTTCAGAGGCATTGTCAAATTGAAGACTAACCACACCTACCCAAGGTCATTTCAATAAATTAAGTAGAGACTATGAGAAGTATAAAGCAATATAAATTAAAGGTCTGTGTGAATGCTGACATTAAGGAACAAAGTGGCCTAGTTTATTGGCATCCAAATGGTAAACACCTCTTTACACCTCTCACACACTTAGTTTTATCTTCCTATATTCCCTTAGATAGATATGGAGAGGTGGTTTTATCCAAGGCTGTTAATTGACACTAGAAATAGATATTCCTTTCTTTTAAAAATATCTTACCTGTGAGAGATTCTGATCACCCCTTAGTTTTCACTTCTTCGCATTTAGTTATGATTTCCTATTTTCAAGTATATAAATATAAAAGTGAAATATACTTACACTCCACCAATTACACGTATTGATCCAATTTCCTGAAACTCCTCTGCACTACCAAACAGAGCTGGGACAGAACTGATGTTTTCTGACAACTCTTTGCACCATCCTCCAAAGTGGGTTTTCTCATATATTATTATCTAGAAAACATGATGTTGAACAATGCCTTGAGTATGCCCTGGACAGTGATTTGAAGTTTGGGTGTGTGTACTGCTACAGTATGTGGAAGACACCTTTTTCCCTCCTCTCACCAGCCATCACTATGAAGAAAATTCAGGGTTGCATTCCTCAGCCCTTCTGATTCTTGAGTGCCCTAGAAGCTGAAGAGACCCCATTTGGATTTAGATAGGCTTGTCAGGCTATTAGCAGACATTTCCACAGAAGGATACTTATTCACACAATTCTACATACGTAAGTGCACTCTGCAGCTACATGACTGTGATTTATCCTGTAATCCTGTGCCTGAGTGGTATACATTAACCTACAGTGAATTCTACCTGGTTACAGCTCGACACACTGAGCTTAAACCTTCAAAAGCAGACAAGAGGTCTTCCTCTGTACTTTGCTGAACTTATTTCAGTGACTGCAGTTAACACCCCCTTGAGATTCCTCATCTGCCAAGTCACACAGGTCAGCTATTAATAGTGTTAATATTTATTGCAATATTTATTAGAAAAATGCCTGAGTCTTACATGTATTTGTGTAATTAAAAGTTACCTAAAGCATTAGCATTTTTGTGGAGAACTAGAAAAAGGAGGGAAAAGGAGCAATGACTCTGGATTAGCTTTCTGGTCCTCAAATCACAGAAGGGTCATGGTCTCACTCACAACTCTTGTATTGGGATCGGGTACCGGAAGGAAAGGTGCTATTTCTGCCCCCATCCTCCCTTCCCCCCTCCTTTTTTTTAAAAAACTTGGTATGTTAAATGGGAAAATCTCTTCTGATTCCTTTCCATTACAGTGACCGATGTGTCAGTCAGGAAAACTCATTTTATTTTGTCAAAACTTTACAATTCTTCTATAGCAAATGCACATTCTCCTAATATGTAAAAAACCAAACTACTACTACTTTTACATCTCATAAAACACTAGTAAGAAAGTGGACTTTACAGCATTAGTGGATTTTTCTGCAGCAGCAAACACTGAATACTTCATCAAACATCACATATCCAACAAAAAGAAAACCACTCAAATAAAGGTTTTATATCTCCAATGTGCTCATATTTTATTCTCAATGTCGTCAGGGCTTACCTTGACATTCATTGGCATTTGTACCTTTAGTCCACCCTAAAAAAAGATGGGGGGAAAAAAGCATATTTATATAAAACAAAGTTATGGTTTGACACGTATTATATAGTACTATCAGAGCATGAAGTCTCTGTAATTATATTCACCATTTTCAGTGTTGGTGAATTCAAACTCTACTTTAAATACTCTGATAATTCATAAATGCCAGGGACACTATAAATCTGACCTACAAACAAATCAGTGCATTGACAAGCCTCTAGGGGTGCAAGCAATTTAGAAATATTCCTTCATTGTCTATTAGCAATCTAAAGCAAATACTTCACATGTGTTTTTAAACTGATTTATATTGACCAATTTTTAAAATTAACTTTTAAAGCTTTGTTGTATATATTTCAAGGTTCTTAAGCACAGATGGTGGAACATTAAGAAACTATAAACACCAGAAGAGAAAATACAGGCTGACATATTTATGTCTGTGGTCAAAAAGCAAATACAACAAATGAGGGAATAAGACACCTACCTCCCATGAGCAACTAAAAAAGACAGCTGTTAGGTCTTATTCCTTTGTGGCTTTTAAACTCTCTTTCTGTAGGCTTGCTACGTATACAATAGAATTATGTGTTATACCCTCCCACATCTCTTTCATATTTAGATCTACATGCTGTCTATCGAAACAAAATTAGCTGCACCTCCCAAGATTTTTGTGCAATGTGTGCTCAGAGGAATACTACTGGGTAATAAACTCCTCACCTGGTATTCCACCCCTAAAAAAAGAAAATCAACAACTTCTGAAGAGCTTGCTTAGTTAATGAATTGGTGTTGGCTGAAATACAATTAAGAGCCTTTCAGTTCTGTCTTATTTGATCTCCACTCAAAAACAGCAGTTTCCCAGGAAGATATCCTAGCGAGTCAGGCACTCCCTTCTAACTACAAGGTCTTAACTTGGGCAGACGCAGAAGCCCAGCAAGCCACGGTGACCGTCGTGCCATTACAACACTGCAAATGCACAGTGGCAAGAGATGAGTGTTACATCTATAAGGATTAACCCTGAAAGGACATTAGAACCTAAGTTATATTTACATCAAAACCTTCAGGGGAGCAACAATAGGAAAAGGAAGGCACACAACTTATTAGGGAATTGTGACGTCCTCACCATTTTTAGGGGACGCAGAGATTTTACATCTGCTGAAGGAATTTCAGATGGCGAATCGCATTCTTCCAAAACCTTCATCTCTCCCTTGTAATTTAAGTCTGAATAAGCAAGCCATCTATAACAATAAGGATAAAGGACTTATTAATCTCATTAGATAGATTACAAAAACAAAGATCTTATTAAAATTACTTTCCTTTTTGTACTCACAAGAGTTAGATAATATGTTTTAGATACTGCCAGCACATCGAAATGAAGCTATATTTAAATACACTGGCAACATCAATGCTAAGAAGATCTCAGACACTTTTTCTCAGCCCAAGCTAAACACAAATGAAAGAGAAGAAAATTACCAATTTGTTCACTTACTTTAAGAAGCCAGTTTGTTACACTGTGAGTATACAAAACCAATGTCAGTACTGAGGATGAGACACTTGCATCAAATTTTACGTAGGATTGTCAGCTTAGGAATTAAAAGGCTTCTAACATCAATCCCACTTCATTTTTTTCAGTGGAAGTTACCAAAATACGATGATTTACAACACTCCTTTGGAAAGCAGGCAATCATAATTTTGACATGAAGAGTAAAAATTCTGAGACTCCTTCAGACTGTTTTAAATCAAAAAGAAAGCTGAATGTAGAAGTTGGACACAGGGTTAGCAGACCAAATAAGGAATGGAGGAAGAGGCATGGAGCCATATGGAAAATTATTTTCTTAAAACTACATACACAGACCATAAGCAGTTAAAAATTATACTAAGTTCTATCAAAACTAAGACAAGACTCTGTTTTTAATTCCTTCACCACCCCAAGCTTCACAGACATATTGCAGGACTGTGGGAAGGAAGGCTTGGCTCATGCGGAAAGGCAAACTCAAGACTCTTGTAACAGAATAGCTAATTTCATTCTGCAACGATTTATGAGAAGAGGCACAGAACTCCCAGACTTCAGGAACTGTGAAGTGTTGGCCACTTACCCAGGAAACAGACTATTCTGCTCAATATAGGAAATGCTCGGCTACCAAGGAGCCTGTATCATATTGCATCACCTCTCTCCAGAAAGTCAGGATACAGCTGTAGCTTGAGAAATGCTTGGATGATGTAATACTCATTTTCTGGTATTCAGCCATAGTGTTACAGTTGTAACAGAGTGGGTGACTAGGGAGACAGTATCTATCCTCCAATGAACTAGAAGCTAATTATAGCTGAGCTGCTTCTTCTATTTATAAAGCTACTCAAAAATGGAATTATAGAAGACTTCTGCCAGCAACTAGAGGAAAAATGCCTTCAAAAATTTGGTTCCACTACCAGGAGCCCACATAACACAATGGTGAAGTGCAGAGATGGGAATATCTAGTGTATGTTAACAGATTTGCAGCAAAACCCCCCAAATATTGTTCCTATTGCTGACTGACTTTCATTCCATGATGTTGCTCCTCTACCTGCTGGCAAAATGCTATTAAAAAGGTTCAGTACTCACACTCCTGATTTGACTCTTATATAAGGGTTTTTTTCAACGTCCAGTTCTTCTAAATTGGCAACTGCACTCTGTATGCAGATAGGAAGTCCCTCTATACCACCAGCTGCCAGGCAGAACTCTACCTCTGGAACGCCACAGTCCTGCAGAAATAAATCAAAGGGTAAGGCTTACCCACGCTTGCAGAGTCTGCCCCATTGCAGCAGAAGGACCCGTGACATTTCTTTTCATCCCTGTCTTCTCACTCTTCTAACGTAACTCCAGGCTTCATATGATGGAAGGGTTTTAGTTTTTTTAAATGAAGACTGGGATTTTTAGAAAAGCTAAGGGAAGTAAATTTCCAGCTCCCACTAACTTTCAAAGAAGAACTATGCATTTATGCTTGTTGGGCTACTTCCAAAAGGCTCAGTTTAAATACTCTCCAAGTAAAGGATCTGACAGTATTTACTGATAGACAAACCATGCATATAATACTGTTTCCATAACACACAGAGATACATATGATGCATGCATAACTAAAACTTGCTAGAAATGTCTACTACATTCCCGCCTCCCTCCCTCAGTGATAATTCGGTTCTATAGTGCATCCGACTACGGTTTCAAGCCATATGAGTTCAATTTTCTGTCATGCTAAATAAATCCACAGCATTTTAGACAAAGAAAGAAAAAGAACAGTACTAGAAAACATTTGTTTTGTTAAGTAAACACTTTAGCAATTTTCCTGTTACTACAGAAAAACAACCCCTGTTACCTTACTGAAGGTTTTCTACTGATAGCCACCATGCTGGAGAACAACTTGTTGAACACATGATCTTCTCTAGAATTTGTAGGGATTTTACTGAACCACACTCATTTCATAATATTTATGTAAAATGCATTGCCAATACTTTCCCAGCATTCAAACACATCATGAATCAATGAGGATCTTCTATAAGGCCCTGCTTCAGCAGCGTGTTACAGAGCAGTCTTCCTGTTACAGTGAAAGGTGGCTCACACGCTTACAGAGTTTGCTCAGCTGTAGCTGGAAAACTTCAGTTCTCAGTGATAATTTTACAGCACCCTTCCCCTTATCCTCCTGACCCACAGGCCCATTTGCATTAGGTCAAAGGGCTTGGACAGCGTAAAGAGACCCTGAAAGTCCTAAACGTGGCTGGAGGAAGAAGCCCCTTGCATGTGCACTACAGAAGAGGGATGAGAAGCTGTCCCTGACGGTGCCCTCAGAGAAGCACCTGGTTACTGGATTTGTTGAGGACCCAGGCAGGGTCACATCATGACAGAGATCCCACATGGCCTGTGGCTTCTGCCAGACCTGGAAGGCAAAATGCAAGATTTTGCAGAGACACCCAGCAACAGGGCACAAGAGCTCTTCAAGTTACAGCACCTCATCTCATGACAACACCTCCATGCTTTCCTTCTTCACATAGGTTTTGCATGGAGCTTTCATATGATGGAGTAATACCCCACCTAGAAACACACCTCTACTTGGTTAGCTAAGTTCCTTCAGTAGTTATTTAACTGTCAGCAATAAATGTGGCAATTATAATAGATGGACTCCAGGATATTATTATTTCACTTTCCTCTGAGGTCTGAAGTAACATACTACACTGTTTTGGCAACTCTCCCTTATGCACAATCCTGTTTCCTTTGCATTGTACCTTGCAAACAATGCACACTATTTGATTTCAGAACAAAAACTGCAATACTACAATTTTTATTTTCAGATGAGCAAACCCAGAATGACTAGGAAAAAAGACTTTCTAGATCAATGATACTTTATGGCAAAGTGCTAAGGAACACCATTCCTCAATTCTAAGTGACAAGTTTAAAAAAAGTCTTCTCATAGTTTTCACATGTATATGAATCCTATTAAAACACAGTTAAGAAATATTTGAAGTTCGGGTTTTTTTCTAGTAATACCTGATATGTGATATGGCTGAAATCTGTGAATCCAACAATAAAGCTTGATAAATAAAAATCAGAAGTTGCACTTATAAGAATTCCACAAATAATGATGCTAGACTCTTAATGGTTTCAGATAAATTCTGAAGCAGAGTACCTACAAGACTAGACAAGTGGCAAAATAAAGTATCTTTGCCTGCAGGCTCAGACAGAATATGAGACAGAGTATGTTTAATTTTAATTCAGTAGGAGGTATTTTTTTTTCATTTGAAGATTGGAAAAAGCCAGCCTGTATTCTCTTTTCAAGTTTGCTTTCCTGACTCTGAAGCTCACGAGGCAGGCTCCACCTCAAGAGATGAAGAACATAGCAGTTCTCCAAAGGGCAGATAAAGCACAAGCACTTGCAATAAAACCTCTCCTATTTATCACCACCTCTTCCCAGCCAGATTTTGACAGTCATAAAAAAACCTCTACTCATTGTGATGGCATTTTTGTGTGTGCTAGATTAAGTGCACAAAATCTTTTCATAAAGTGTCACATAGTAGACCCAGGTCTTCATCAAAAGCAATTCAAGTACCTATTTTTAAAGGTCATAACATGTTCGAGCAAGTAATACATTATATTTTCTAAGCACGTTTTTTAAAAATCACAATTATACCTTTTGACTTAAATATTGAGTTCAGTTTACATATATTAATTTACAGACTGCAGAAAATGGTAAAATTTACTATTGCTGCATGAGATGAACACTATGTATTTGCAGATGTAAACTCAAGTACTATGCCATTAATTTATATAATTTAAGCATGTAAACTTCAGGTTGGTAAATATTTGCCCTAGCATGTTCATATTTGCCTGAGCATATTTAATAGGCATCATTACTTTCAGAGGCTTCTTAAACATTCCTAATAAAGCCACCATCCTCAGAAACAAAGTGAAAACCACACAAATATGATAGCATTCAGGTTGAGAACTAGATCCTTCAGTCCAAAGCCCTTTCATTTGCAAGGCGTCAAGATTTTCAAATAAGATAACCACATGCAAAACTATTACCATGCAAAACTATTACCACAGTGTTTCAGGCCAGATCCCAAACTGGAAAGTTTCCTCCATATACGCCCCCAGCCCCGCCACCCCCATCACAAGCAGTCAAAACTCATGCCATATTCATTATCCTACTGACACTTCAAGCAAAAACAGGATAAAAAGCACAGCAAACAGATTAGGTAGTTGTGTTCGTTTCCAATGATTATACACAACCAGCAAATGCTTAGGTAGGTCACAGCCTCCAGGCATCCCACTCTGGCCTCCTTTACTCTGCAGTACTCTCCTCCTACCTCCAAGACAGTCATCCTGGAGTGCCTATGCTTCCCTCGCGGTCTTTTGGGAGCATAGATGTTTACAAAAGCACAGGGAGTACTTGCACTAGCTCGCAGAGAACAGACACTTCCAAAACAGCAACATGCCCCTCAGCAGAAAGGTTAAGACTTCTTCTGAAGAGGGTTAAGACGACCCTCAAGACCTTAGCATTAAATATTACTCTTCCGTGGCATCTCTGACACTTTTCTACTCTGACCAAAAATTTCACCATAAGTGAGAGACCCAGAGCCTTCAACCCCCCCAAGGTGGTCTTGGCTGTTTACCCTTCTTCCAGAGCTACGGTTACAGCCCTAACCGCACCAGCAGGGCTACATAAATTCAGCACTGTTAGGTCATCTCCTTGGAGCTGTAAGCTGTGGTGACTGAAGTGATCAAAACAGCCTATTTAAACGAGGCAGCCTTTTATGTCAACAACAGGACGAAGAATGACTGAAGTCTGGCTTCTTAAGCTAAATGTCAAAACAACGATGAGAGAAGAGTCTACTGAAAACCAGGCCTAATTAATTCTGGTATTCACACGATTTCTTTTTAACACAGTCTAGACACGCATCTTACTTTTGATACACAGTTTGTCCTTAGGACATGTCAGCTTCTGCAGCACTTTTTATTTTAAATCTTACCCTCTGTTGGTCCTACAGCCTTTTTTACCCATTCATAACTCTTTCTCCCAGTTCTCCTGCTCTGTACCTCTCTTGCTACCTCCCATCACCACCAAACCAAACTACAGAATTCAACAGGGCTGGTAGTAAAATAAAATAATATTAAAGAAATTAATGATTACTGCCCTGTAAATAACAACTAGCAAATGAGACAATCTGAAGCTGCTGGGTGTCTTCCTATGGCATCTGACAAGGTAGTCCCTGCTTGAATTAATAACTTCTTTTCACCTAGCAAACCACACAAACAGAGGAAACAAACCCTTCATGTAATACTGCGAACATTCCCATTACAAAGAGCTTTGCTTAAGGAGAGTCCACAAAGAATCCAGTTATTTCCTGCCTAACCATCTTGCAGACAGAGATTATAAACTGCTGTTTCTTGTCACCTTGCAAAATAGTGGTTTATAAGATTACGCCAGAATGGAAACACCAGCAACTCTTCTCAGCTCTTGTTTTTGGGACAGTAAGATTTAGCACCCTCTTTGGGCTTCCAGAAGCAGATAGAAAAAGTCCTCCAATTCCGTAAGATCAATATATGCATTTGCAGTAGACCAGATAACTGACTTGACTAAACAGACTGTGCTGCAGGAGCTGCATCGCACCTGCACGTGCAGGCAGATTTTGCTAGCTTAGGCTCATGTTGAGTTGTCTTGGTGGAATTCAGATTCCTCATTACTGGAAATAGGTCTTCATTTTACTAGTTGCACAATCTGTTCCTTTGGGATCTTTTTTCCCCTCTCCAAGGTTCCTTCAAATCAAACACACAGATATATCTAATGTGTATCCACAGTAAGTCAAGACACCAGCTAACCACTGTGGTGGTGCATTCCTTTCCCCCCTCTCCCCACTGCCCCCCCCACCCCCGGAGCACTCTGCTGTCTCAGGAATTCCAGCTAGGCCTTGGCCTTTGTGTTAGGCAGTTAAGCATCCCTTGACCGTACCAGGAACTCTTGCATGGCTAAGGTGGGGAACAGCACTGACCATACCGAGCACTCCTGTTACCTGGCTGAGGCAGGTAATAAGAGCGAGAATAACGGAATAATCAGTCATCCTCTGAAAGCCCTGGGACACTCCTTATCTGGATCGTAGCCCAAGTGGAACGACACCATTGTTCCTGAAACTCCATCATTTTTGCTAATGACTAAAGCCAATCATCTTGCGAACCTATAAACAGCAGTCCCAAGTGACGCCCTTTGAGCTCTCCTGGACTGCAGCGGGCTGCGACCAGTATCTCCCTCTGAGTGGGACGCCTCTCAGAGTTCGCAAACTCTCCGGTTTGTGAAAATTGGAGGACTGCTGCCGAAAGCTGGCAATGGGACCTGGGCTAAAACCCTCTCCTCCTCAAGGCTCAAACCTAGCCTAGTGAGAAATGCTGAGACATTTGAAGTGAATATTTTCACGGAACTTGAGGGGAATTTTTAACAGGTACCTTTGTGTATATATATCTTTATGTCTGTGTATGTGTGAATCAACCTGTAATCAAGCTATTGCTGTGATTAGCTTGCACTGCAAATCTTAAACTAATCCATGATTAAGTGTTGCTAAAATCTTATGGTTTACCTTTAACAGTGAATGAACCTTAGATTGCTGCTAAATACATATAATCCTTTAAATAAAACCCGTTGACCAAGTCTGAGATTAAGATTGGACCTAGCCACACCTAGACTCCTCTCTGAGGAGGAGTTTAGAAAGCAAGGGAGTTCTACTCTGAAGCTCGTGACTCAATGGGAGCGCCTTCCCTACTCTTTGTATTTCGTTCACTAGACATAAACTATTGTCCAAGTCTGAGACTAGGATTGGACCTAGCTGTACCTAGACTCCTCTCTGAGAAGGAGTTTAGAAGGCAAGGGGGTCTACTCTGAACGTCGTAACTCAATGGGAGGATTTCTTTGTTACTTGTACCCTCTCTTTTCCTTTAGACATGAACTGCTCACCAAGTCTGAGACTAAGTCTGGATTCAGCTGCACCTAAACTCTTTGAGAAGTTTAGAAAGCAAGGGAGTCTATTCTAAACCTTGTGACTCAATGGGAGGGTCTTCCCTACTCTTTACCCCTTCTGTTTCTCTGCTCTCTCTCTGTATAAATCATTCTGATTCTATTATAATTTGATTTTCCTTTCTATGTTTTAGTAAGTAATAGAGTGAACCTTGCCATTAAATTCTGTTAAGCTGCGTTTTTATAAACTTCTAGAAAAATCACTTTTGCCAATATCCTTGATGGTGATTCTTTAAGCGGCCTAAACCACTCATTTCATGACAACCACAAAGCTAACAGAACCTTTGCTTTTTGTGAATGCCTGATGCCAAAATCAGAGCACAAAGCTACTGGCAGACTGTTTCTCAGCAAACTATCATCTGCCAGTAAAAAAATAATATTAAATGTACTCCTACAGTTTCTTTACTAAACATCTGCTTTTCTCTTCTTGGCAAGCCATTTTCTTCTCAAATATTTAGCCAATTTTCAAATCTGCTAATTCAAGGCATCTGAGCAGCTATTAAACAAAAGCCACTGGAAGAACGCGAAGACAAGCCAGACAGCCTGGACACACAGCCAGTATGACCAAACTAGGCAGGAGAAAAGCCACTGAGCTACCCAGCCTATGAAAAAGGGAATGACAGTAAAACGTGTGATCCTGTAGATCACATACATGCAAGCTGCCTGAAAAAGAAACAGCTATTTGTCCATTACAAATAATGTCTATATTTTTCACAAAGAATAAATAAATAACATAGCACTTTGGCAAACTACCTTCTAAAGCAGTTCCACAGCAGCTGAAGCACAACCTAAAAATAAGGGATGCTTTCACAAATCAAGGTTTAGAGGACAAAACACAGCTTAGTGAATTCCACACCCACACTACCTCCATACAGCCCTATGGACTAACAGCAAAAGTCCTCCCAACCAACCATACGTGCTAGAGGTTTAAGTTACATGAGAAACAGTGTTGATTACTGAACTAGTGTACTGCAACAAAGCTTTCCATCTGTGTTCCCTACAAATAAACCACATACTAGAAGAATGATGCTCAAACCTACTTACCTGTATCACAAAGATTTTTATCAAGCATGATGAAGCTAACCACAGTGTCCTTCCTATCCAAGGCTTTTCTTTGACACCCAAGACACACCCAGCTCCCCGCAGCTTCAGACCTTCAGACCATAGTTGCACATGTTATTGTGGTATTTCTTTAATTACTTAGCTGCCTTCTGCATTATTGATCAATATTCATATTCCATATTGGTCAAATGTTTTTAATTTGTTTAGCTCAAATAAATGTTAACTTCATTATTCATACCCTCAGCCAGCCTCTTTTGAATTTATTTATTTATTGCTAAGTCTTTAAGTGAATGAAAAAGCATTTCTAATTGTTACAACATTACGCCCTTGTACTGATGACAAAAAGGTTATCAATTTCAAAGTGACCTCTATACCAGCAGAGAACAGAGCAACACCACTTTTTCTGAAAGACTTTCACATTGCGATACAAATGATAATTCACTTGCAGTAAAGGGCCATTGCCCTGGGAATAACTGGAATGTTACGCTAAACAACAAGAGCACTAAGTCTCCTTAAATCACAAGATCTGGTAAATATATTCCTCATTCACTGAATAACAATAGATGCATTATGTCTAGTTTTAGGCATTTGATTCCTATCTTTTCAACAAAATGGCTTTTAAACTTCTGGCTGTACGCAGAGCCAGATGCTGTAGGTGTACCACTTGTCCACGTGGAACCCCTACAGATGGCACAAAACTGTAGAGGGAGCGACAGTAATTTCTGGAGGCCACGCTGTACAAATGCCATTGGAAACCCAACTACTAACTTCTGAAACGGAAGACACATGACACAGTAGATAGTTTAAGCTTAAGATAAACACTTCTTTGAAAAATATGAATTGATTCCATTTAATTTGAATTAACTGGACAGGTAAACATCTAGAAGGAGTGGAGTCACTGTGTCACATAAAGGCGGTGGCAAAGAAAGATAATCCATCTGCTTATTACCTTTGGGAAGAAAAGGAAATTTAGCACAGCAAAAGCCCTGGAATTTATCTTGAAGGTGAAAAATGTGATTCATAGCAAATCTGAATAAAATCAGAAACACAGCATGCACACATTTTCCATTGCTAGTAACACACCACTATTGTCAACAGAAATTAATTACCTATGTGAGTATATTATTAATAAAGTCTATACCTTTGTTACATGTTTGATTGAACCAACTGTGATGTTTTTTCGACGATGTTTCACACCCGGAAGATCCCAAAGGTGATCCAGCACAGTCTCTCCTTCTTCTAGTACGTATTTCCGACCCTGGAACTTTGGTTTCTCATAAAAAATCCAACTGTAATAACAATAGCATGAACTGAGTTGTTGCTGTTAGGTAAGACTGTCCTTACACAGCACGTTTGCTGGAAAGCTCAGTAATGAACTCTTATCAAGCCAACTATCAGACCTTTCTTATGCTGTCCCTTAGTAGTCACATTCTCTTAAGATAAACACAGGGCTTGTACTTCTGTGCTTTCAAAGTAAAATACACAGTTCTCCTCCAGGACATAGCCTAACATAACTTAAAATATTAACTGCATAAAAATACAGCTAAACCACAATGTAAATAAAAAGCCTTATTTTACCAGAACAAATATATTAATTGACACATCAAAACACATAGTGTTCAGGCAGATACTATGCAAGGCATGAAACATAGACATACTAATACTGGCATTCCTTATGTCTTAAGATGTGAAAGAAATGTATGCAAAACCAAACAAGGCTGCCTCAAAACTGCATAAATGCGACATGCATTGTTACTATGGCTGACAGTCAGAAACATTCACTGTAAGCGCCACCAATTAAATTCCAATGCAACAACTGGCATGGTCCCAGCCCCAGCTTCCCAAAGCAAACTGAGAAACACTTGCAAAATCTACCTTAAAGGTACTTGTATATCCTTCTGCATCCACATTCCTTTAAATGCTACATTACAAACAGCAGCTGAGATGGTTCATTTTATGGTCCTTTTGCAACAGCTACTGTATAATGAAACTGGACTGTAAAAAACCTATTTTCTTTGACATACACATGCTTCTAGTGATGATTATGACTGTACTGTCTCAGCACTTCGGTGGAGAAGTCTAAACTTACTTGTGGTTCTACTAGAAACTTTGTTTGAAGCTAGTTCCCAGGAGAAACAATATATTTATTTTGTACTGCAGCACTTGAAGCCTTGTTTCAGGCTTTTTTAATTTTATCAGTCTAATTATAAAGAAAGAAAAGACACTCTTGCAGATCAGACGTGTGTCATAAATAAAAGAAATGAAAATACAAGAGAAACACATATACAGTCTTTTGGAAAGACTCTATTTAAATATGACCTGGATTTCTTACCATCCTCTAATTATCTTAAGTAATGCTCCAATGGGAAAGATCCAGGACGTGGTATCTAGCACATCAGAATTAACTTCTTGTTTACTTTTGTCACCATAAATATCATAAATAATAACCTGAAACAACATACAATGCATACGAATGAGGGCCCATTTCAACACACAATGTAGACAGTTATTTTTTGCTTGGAATAAAACCCATTTCACTTTGTGCCCACTCAACTGACAAGCTACACATTTTCTTCTTTTATGAAACACTCTGTTGAACTAAAACAGCAGTTGCTGACAGAAATACAGTAAAATTACCAGTGGCAGGGTTTTTAATAATACAATCTGATTATTAGCATGTGCAAGCATATGCACCATTAAAATACAGAAAACTAGACTAACAACTTCAGATGCTTTCCACTCAAAAATTTTGGTATAACAAATTATTCCATGTATCATATTGATCTATGTGACACAAATTCTGCTTACCTTTCCCGGTCTTGGATTGTATTTGAGACTTGCCCTGTCAATGAGCTTCTGAAATTAAAAGGACATGGAAAACAACTATTAACGTCTACAACAGTAGCACAAAGCATAGACAGATTATTCTGGGTCCACTATTCCTATAATTTATGCAACTGTCACTAGTAGAAACAACCAAGATTTGTTTCACCGTCATTCTGAGTTGGTGTAAATAGTTTAACAGAATCAATCAGTCAGCGAAAGGTAGCAAGTGCTAGAAAGGAAGGACTACTATGGAAGTTATAGCTTCTGAAAATGTATTACCCTTTCCCAGCAAACAATAGAGTGCATGTCTTAACAGTGGCAAAACCAAAACAGACCTCTAACACAGACTGAAATATTCCCAACATCATGGAAAGACTTTATTCTTCAGTTACGCGTTTGGTCTATGCGGCCTTTTCAATTTCTAAATATTGGAAGAACTGTTTCCATACTCTCATCTGCCATTGCTTTAAATAAACTAGAAAAGAAATGCTAATCTAAGGAAGTAGCTATATTACTTACTTGCTAACTGAGCTACATTTTGTAGAAGACTCTGTGATGAAACAATCAAATAGCCCAGTACACAGATATTTATATTTTTTGGACAATACAGCTATACTAATCTCAGAAGTGGAAGAAATGAGAGAACAATTTTTATACAAAAGGCAATTCCATCATCTTCAGGCTGAAATGTCCTTAACGTGGACAAGTCTGTGTTTTGTTATCACACAGACTTGCTATTATGCATATTTTCCTATTATATTTCCGTCCACATCTTCTGTTTTACAATTAAGTCACTTTCATCCATGTGCTGAACCAAGAATATTATGTTTTTAAAATTATTTTATCAGAAGACTTTTTTTTTTAAACTATGATCTTAAACAGCCTAATTACTTTCATTTATGATAAAAGAATTAACCTTAAAAAGGGAGGAAAGAGAATTGGGAGACAGCAATTTTGAATCTGGGCCAATCACTTCGATTATTAGTATTATGTGACACGACATCTTACCGCTGACAATTCTCCCAGTTTTGGCATGGTGTTGTCTTGAGACCAATGAATCTTTGGCTGCAACATATCCTGGAGAATGCTTCCCAACCTGGTCCCCTTCTCGGAGGAGCAATCACTGGCAGATTTCAAATACTGATAGTACACACTTGTAGGAGGACGCTTTAGAGCTGCATCAGCTTTCTGTGAAACTGGCTTACGAGGTGTTTGACTGGGCGAAGCTGCATCTTGAAGCAGTTCTGGTTGCTCCTTGGAGTCAAGTTGTTCTTTTGAAAGAAGAGATGATTGTTCAGGAAACAAAGATCTAGTTTGGTCGTTTGATTGAAGGGTTGTTTTTAAATTCCCTCTCCACTGACTGGAAAGACATTCTTCTTCTCTCTCTACATCAAGTATATATTCTTCATATGATGATTCTTCCTCCTCCTCATCCTCCACTCCCTCCTCCTCCTCTTTACTGAACTGAGTAGTAAACTGTAAGCGCTCAGAAACCGACTGGAGAAGGGACAGCACAGAAGCGTGGTCAATGTTATCTTTAGATATTCCACTAGGACGGCCTTCTGGTGACACGTCTGTGGAAAGCAAGTCTTCTTGGGAGCTGTCGTCTTCGTATATTGGAGACAAAGAGAAAGGATATACTCTATAGCGCTTGGCCTCCACACTCAGAAATGACTCCGAGCTACGGCTATCTGTTGCTTCATTCAACCTGTTATCCTTCCCATAAAGAGAAGCTGGCTCATGTTTATTCTTTGCTCTTTCATACATTAGAAGATCTATATTACCCAAAGGCAGAACAGAAGAAAGCGACCCAGTCTGCATATCATCAGTTGAGACAGATTTGTTCTCAGTTTGAAGGGCACCTTCATAAATGATAGTAAAAGAACTGTTTTCCCACTGTTCAATTAGTGGAGAAGAGGCCAAAAGATCTGTCGATTCCTTCATGTCATTGCTACAGTCCAGACCATTTTCTTCAAGCTGATAATTTCTCTTCATGTCTTGATCCTTCATTTGTACCTGCTTCAGATTCTCGTTATTTTGGGTAAAAACTGTGTTGAAGCAGTTCTTCCCTTCACTGTCCTCTCCAATAACAGACAATTCAGGTACAGCGAACTGTGTATTTAATCCACTATTAACTTCTGCTATCTCACTTGCCCCTTCTGTTAGTTCCTCTTCACTCTCCACTGCCTTTGAAACTTCTAAGGATGCTTTTACTTGTGCAGGTACTTCTTCTGCAGCCTCTCTTCTGCAGTGTTCATGCAGACTGTCCTCTGCAGTCCTTTCCAGAGAACCCCGAGGATTGCTTTTGTCTTTGGATTCACTCTGCATGCTGATACATTCTTCATCAGGCACAAAAGATGACAAATCAACGTTTACAGTTGGCAGCAATGTGCACTGTGGCATATTTATATTATTGCACGAACCTTTTAACTGCAATGAGAGAAGCATCTCTTCAGTCGTAGCAGCAGCTCTATGTATTAAATGTAAAGATCCATCAGATTTTCTATTAGCTGGTGATCCTCCAGCTTTGCCACACAACTCTGCTGCAGCCAGATGTTCACACACCTTTCTATTGTGTCTCTCTTTGGCTGGTGTCGTAAGATCTGATTCTGGCCTTGCTGAACTACCAGTGGGGAGAAATCCATTTGTTTGACATGTAAACGCATTATTTGGCATCTTTTCACCTCTTTGGGGCCAATCTATGCCATTTTCCATACTATTTGGAAGTAAAGGAGGACCTGAGCAATCTGCCTTTTCACAGTTTACAGCTACATTCTGAGTTTCTGCCTTCTCTGTTGGTTTCTGTGCTTTGACAGATAACTTCATATCCAGGTTTAAAATCTTTGGGGTTTCAGCCTTAGATTTAGGCTCAACCTTTTCAGAAGGCCTTTTACTCTCACTGCCTTGCCACTGATTGGATGCCAGTTTTTGTTTGGCTGAGTTAATGACTTCATCAATTATTTCTTTTGCTTTTAGTGCTAGTGCACTATGTAGGTCAATTTTATCAGGGATGTAAGATAGTATCTTTTCATCTTGATTATTTGTATCCACCGTTTCATTTCCTGTAAATGAAGATGAGCCTCCGCCACCAATCTCATTAAAGTGTTTTAATGACTGCACAGCTGACTGGATTTCTTTTGCTTCCAGCTGTACAGTTCCAGCTTTCTGATCATTTAGAATATCCATATTTATTAAACCGTCCTTGCTCCCACAAAGCTGGCAAACACCAATGGCTTGTTTTGCTATTACTTCTTCTATAGCCAAGTGTAAAACTGAGTCCACTATTTCCTCAGCTTTTTTAAACAAAACAGCAGCATCTTGGAATTCAGCATGTTCTTGTCCCTTCACATCGGTATCCTCCCATACTTCCTCAGAACAGAACTCATTTGACTCCGCAGGTGGGGCAGCAGTTTGATCATCCATCACAGAAGGGGCTTCAGAGATAGCAGAAGCACAGTTACCAAGATTCACCTGTCCCACAGCATTCCTGCACCTGCTCTCAGTACAGGCTGACTCAGATGCCATTTCCAAAGATTTCAAAGGACAGATGGGTGATGGCATTGCCTCTGCCAAGACCCTGCCATCAGCGTGTTGTGCGGAGGAGGCCTCCTCTGCCTCATCACCAGCTCTGTGACTGGGGGAATAACTATTCCCCTGAGCAATGCCCAATGTTTCCAAGGCATAAATGGAAAGGTTGGAGGCTTCTCTGGATCCCAGAGTAGGTGAAGGGGGTCTGGGGATGCAAACACCCCCCAGACCTACTCCAGCAGCTGGAGTAAGCTCAGGTTCCAGAGAACCAGCCGGGCATGAAGCTCTCAGGTCTCCTGAGCAAAACGTCACCTTGGTCATTCTGTCCTCAGGGATTATTCTCCTAAACTCAGCAGCTGGAAAAATAAAGCAGTCCTGTTCAGAAGCAGCAGACCATCTAGCAATCTGGCCATTTTCAGAGTTAGTGGCAGGAGAAGGCATTTTTCCTTGGTTGTCAGATGAAGAACCAAGTACTGCGGGTGATATCCTAGGCTTATTACTGTTTTCTGTCTTGGAAGAAAAATTAATATGCCTATCTTCAGAAACAGGTGGAGATTCAGAAATTATGTCTACATCAACGTCTTTTTCACAGATGAAAGCAGAATGGTTGGTGAAAGGTCTTTCTCCATATCTCAAGGCAGAATGAGAAACCTCCAGAACACTTTCTCGTGACTTAGAAATATGAGAGGAAAGTTCAGAGATGCAATCCTTGCACCCCGAAGGAACAAGAGCAACCTCAGTCATACCAGTCTTGTCAATTTTAGAAGCAGCAGGAGTACAATCATCTGTCCTGTCTACGCTGATTAAAGGGCAATGTGCAGGCTTTGCTGTATTATCTTCTGTGAGTATAACTAATACCTTGGCAGGAATGCCTTCAGCAGTTTCAAGGGAAACAGGACCACAGCTGTGGACAGGAACCAAGCTTTCCGAGAGGCTCATCTCTACAGGCTCAAAGGATTTGCTCTTCTCACATTCAAGATCAGGATGAGAAACAGTCTCTCTCACATCTTTTAAACGGAATTCTCTTTTCCCTATTGTTTTATTTTCGGTCTTGCAACTACGATGAAGAGAAGCTGAGCAACAGCCTCCAGTTTCAAAAGGAGACTCGTAAGTAACAGAGTGAGGTGCTGTCAGCTCATCAAAGTTAGATTTCACACTCTCACACCCATGTATGCATCTCGATACATTGGCAAGGTTTTCCACTGCAACCTCAGATAAAACCTTCATTGTTTCCACACCTTCAGTTTCTACACAGGGTAAACCAGCCTTTGGTGTGGCAGTATGCTTAGAATTCTCCACGAGGATTAACCGGTGATCATTTTGTATGTGCATTGGTTTCCCTAACTCACTCAGTTCTTCATTACAAGTCCCTCTGCCCATGACAACATTGTCACCATTTTTAATAGATGACACTGAAGCAGCTGGATTATCTGCAGCTATGCATTTTTCTCCTCTGGACTCCACACTAAGTGAAGAGGGTATTTGTTCATTAAAAGGTAAAAAAGCAGTAGCAAGAAAGTTCTGTGGATTTTGCTCTCTTTCTACAGCTGCCACAATTTTCTGTGTATCACTTTTTCTTGGATCAGTACCTTTATTTGCACTACCTGTATGCTGATCTGCTTGCTGTTGAAATGTAACGGTACTGCAATGAAGCATCTGGACATCCGATGTTAGCTCCGAGTGACTATCCATTTGATGATTACTGCAATAGTCTCCCTTACTCACCTGTAGTTCTCCAGTAACTGTCTTATTTTTTGATTTGGGTGAATGTAAACAATCATCCTGCATTTCTTTTGTGGACTCCTTATTAGCTGCTTTACTACAATGATCATCTTTATCAAAGTTAGAAGTGGCATTTTTGTCTGCCTGAAACTGAGCTTCTGCTTCTCCCAGCAGTCCAACGTCTTTTCCAACCAAATTGCTTGCAGAACTCATGTTAAGGGAATTGGTAATCTGGGAAGTGGAATTGGTTAGCATCTCATTGTTTCTACTACTAGATGACAGTAATGAATCTAGTGAATATGTCCTTCTAACTTTTGTTGCAGCTAAAGCAGGTATATGTTTTAAGTCTATCTCATGAGATGATTCAGTAGATGAAGTTGTGGTCTGTGCAGTTATTTCATGTTTACTACTACCCAAACAATGCTGAGCTTTACCAGACTTTTTCGTTTCCATTTTAACTGCAGAAGAATTTACTATGACATCATCTTCGTGATCTTTACCCTCATCTTCTCCATTTTCTTTTATTAAGTGTCCTGATTTCGAAGAGACAGTTGTTTGGATTTCTCCATTTTCTTTGACCATTGAACCATTTCTGTTCTCAGTACTTTCTTCTCCTTTTTCAGCCATTTCTGATTGATTCTTCAGTAGCTGCCTAATCCTTGCAGAACCTCGGTATGTTGCATAAGTAACTGCAGGTGCTTCTGTCTTCCGTTGCATCTGCCTGTAACAAGGATCATCATTATCAGCACAAAAAAGACTATCTAAATAGCTAGTGTGATAACAAAGGTTAACACAAACTGTAGATGATGTACATTGCTGTTTTCCTCCACAGGTTGGCACAAACTGCAGATTGCACGCAACACTATTTTCCTCCTTTTTCTGCTCTACCTAAATATGGGTTTGTGTGACAAATGATACGTACACTACCTTTTACTGAAAAAGCCAACTTAAACTATAAACAAAAAGTAGATGTTACTATGATCAACTTCTATCATTTGCTTTCTACTAGACAATGGAATTACTATTTACAAATGCCACTGCAAGTCAACACTTGCAGTGACAGAAATAAGCATACTTTTGTGAAGATGTTACACCCTACTAAAGCAGGCCTACACTTCAAAACTGAAAAAACCCCACGGTACTAATGTTCATTAAAATATTGAATTGAAATTTAAATTTTTATCCAAGCTCTCTATACACTGTTAAGAAACAGGACTAGGGAAAGCAAACCATATGGAGAAAAGAAAGCATACAACAGGGAATGATTTCTGAACCACAGGGTAGTACGGAAAGAGAGTGAATGGAGATCAGGTAAGGATGAAGACTGCTTGAATGCTGGAAGAAATAACAAAATGAAAAGCCTAGAAATGTGACAAGGACTTGGTAGATCTAGCCATTCATCAGTCTTAAATTTAGTAGCAAAAAAAGTGAATGCAAAAACTAACAAACAAAAGAATCACCATGGAAAAGCTGTGACCCTGATCCTTCACTGCTCTTTCTGATATACTAAGGGTAAATTCAGAGCCTGTCACTTTCAATTTTCTGAAAAGGCAGTTTTTCCTCTTTCTTAAAACTAACAGACATCACAAATACTCACATTTCTTTCTAATGCTTCTGTCCTTTCCCCCTATTTTTTTGTTGGTTAAAGAATTCTCGCAAAAATCACGCAGTGACAATATGAATGTGACCATCAGCTTTTCTATTCTTCACCTTAGGACAAAGCAGATGCTTAGACTGTGCTTAAACTCCATTCTGCCTCAGCCCCCACCGAAACTAAGAACAAACCTTTTCAAACTCTTACCCAGTCTGACCCTTTGTCTGCTAACCTGGTGGCTGGAAGTGGCCATTCACCTGCCTGGGAAATTGTCATACTCCTTTCAGAAGAGTCTCTTGAAAAAAAGAGCTAAGATTTTGATTTCTAATATAAAAACATTGAAATAGGCTAAAAATCTTACAAGCATTTTAAAAAGCTCTGCAGCTTACCATTAGTTCATGCTTCTTGAGAAGTTATTACAGCTCTAGAGTTGAGGACAAATAATTTAAGTGAGGAATAGAACATAAGTTTACTAAGGACAACTGAACAGCAAAATAAATAATTTTGTTTATTTGAGTATCATTGAGTAACTGTAACTTCAAATATTGTCTGAATGGATTTTGAGTATGTATTATCTCAAAAGGTATGGAAGAATATAAAAATGGAATGGATTTACCAATCTAAATTAGAATCTCTTTTCTGTCAAAGTTTTAGAGGTCCAGATTCTTACTTCAATATTCATTTTATTGTGGAGAGGGAACTTAATACTATTTAAAATTACAAGTAAACTCCCTCCTTGTGCAGTATTTGAATGTGCAAAGAGTGTAAACGGACTAAAAGTGAAATTATTCATATCCATAAATATTAAAACTGAGATATAAACACTCATTTATATGCATGTTTTACATTACCAAGTATATTTAGGCCAATGACAAAATATCTGAATATGGGAACTTAGACATTGTGAGAACTTGAAAATTAAGTTTGTATTGGGATTAAATTCATTGTAATCCCTGATGAAGGCTACAGCAGAATCTCAATATAGGTTTTATCAGCCAGCTAGATTAAGTTATAGAGGAAACAGGAAAGTTGTATATAAACACCATGTCTCCCGAGCACCTGCAAAATTAGATGCCTACATTTAGTCTTCTATACCACCAGCTTGGTTTCCAGATATACCAACAGCGGTAGCTGCTAAACACACACACACACACCCCAGTTGTTTAAGTTGCTGTCTTCAGCATTCACACCTCTTCAAAGAAACATACACATCTCTGAGTGGAAGAAAACAAAACACAGCTAGAGAAAGGATAGTAGAGAAAAAACATAAATGATTTTTTTTTTTTTTTTTGCTTTCCTTTAAAAAAAAAAATCACCTTATTTTCCACTTCCTTACAGAAAACTTTCTTCTACATTAGAAAATATTTTCCAAAGCTCCAGAGATCCTAAAAATCTTAGGGGAAGGATTTGTTGAGTTCTATAGTACACTATATTCACTCATCATCAGTCACAGCCATAATAAAAATAAGTCTTAAGAATGTAAGACCTGATCATGCTCTCATTCAGAATTAACCTTACTGAGTAACCTCTCCTATTTCATGTAAGTCAGAATGGGATCAAAATGTTTTAGATAATCACTATTAAGCTTTTACAAAATCCATCAGCTCTCCCACACTTTGGCCAACCTTAAAAGTAAAAGTCAGTCTACAACCGTCCTGAATCCAGATAAAATTTCTTTCAAGAAAACAAACAGAATACAGGTTGGCACCAATCCTCCAAACAAGTTTTATGGATTCTTGAAAATGAAAACTGTCATGATATGTGTTTAAAGTGAGCACAGTAATGGTATTGCAAGGTACCAAACACTCATTTCCACCCCAATCAAGGCATTATTTTGAATAAACGACTTGATGACAATTAACTTTTACTGAGCATCTTTCATTCTGCTGTTGATATTTTGCCTGATATGCAGTGGGAAGGATTCAGAATTTATCTGTAAACATGTGGCGAGAACTAGTGCTCTTACACAAACCTGGAAAATGTCCTTCCATTTGCCTCCCACATCCAACTTTGCCTTCAAATTTCTCCCATGAACTCAGCAATTCTTAATCCCAAAGCATCCAGAAATGGGATAAATAAGTTAGTTTTACAGAATATTGCCTATACAGGGATGACAAGGAGAACCCAGCATGATAGGGTCCTATATCAGCATTGATTTTTAGCCATGGATCCCAACAAAAAGTTATACCACTTATACCGTGGTCAGGCAAAACAAACACACTCAGAAATTTCTCTTTGCCTACGTGGAGCCTCTTATCCTTTTTCCCAATTCTTTTTGCTCTCCAGTTGCCTTCTAAGGGAATTTTATGCTCTGATTGATCAATCTGAAGTCTGAGCAAGACCCAGAGCAATCTGCCCCATGGAGCTCTGTGCACAAACCCAATCCTGACTGGCACCAGCTACAGCATCACTTCAGCTGCAGAGCCTCATCCTGTAGTTGGCCTCTGCCAGTGTCTCCTAACAGACAGCTCTGCTTTCCTGCAAACTTGCATCTACCAAGAGTTTCTGCAGTGAATGCTATTTTAAGAGGGAACCAACCTCTCCTCCACAGACATGGCAACGTCAGGACGTCTGACCTTTGATACAGAAACTGCTGCTCAGCATATTATAAAAAATCTGCCAACAGACCTTTTAGTCCTAATGCATTTACTTTTAGAGCACACAGAAGCGGGTTCAATCTGAATGCTCATATGCAACAACAAGACATTTAAAAAATGAAAACCCATGTTCCTATGTGGCAGCAGCAATTCAGCTGGAAGTCTTATGAAACACATTTAGAAGGAGGCTGTGTCACAGAAAATCTTTTCAAAGTGTCACTAGAGACTTGTTTCATAGACATGTAAAGTAACAATTCATTTCTGATCACCAAAAGAGTAAGTCAGTTCAGAACTTACCTTAAAAACTCTTTGCAAATTTTTTTTTTTCAACTCACATGAGGATACAGATGAAAGTCTGATTATACACAGAACCCAGTCTGTATTCTGTCACATATTTCAAACAGTGGGAGATTCCTTCTTTCCCTTCTTCACAGGAAGCTATTAAATTCCCTATAAAGCCTTAATTCAGTTTCACAAAAGACTGTTTGACAGCAACAAGAGACGATGTAAACATGAGTTAAGTTAAATTTGTCAAAAGTAGGTGTTTGTAGAGATTTCTTCTATTCTGAAAGAGAAATAAAAAGTTCAAGGGAGTCTAACTCAAGGAGGAGAGGGGAACATCTTTTGGCATCTCCTATGACAGACATCTTGTGTAACTTGCCCAAAAAGTGGCATTAGTTATAAAACAATCTTGTTGGTTTTGAAGCCCTGAAGCAGGAGGAAACCTACTACTTCACATGCCTCATCTCAGTGCATCTATAAAGACTACATTGTTCGCATCTTTCTCAAGTGTATGTCATCAAGATGGTGACCCCTCCAATCTTCATATATTTGTACCATACGATAATGCAGAAAGCAGACAACCCTAGACTGTTTTCAAAAAGATGGAGGAAGATCACACAGCATGATACAGCACTACATGGGTACAACATCTCAGATGCCCAGCCAGCACAGCTTCATTTGCACAGCATGACATCCACGCTAGAAAGCCGTTACAACCAGCATCACTGCTTAGCTCCTGGCTCCCAAGCTCAGGCCCAGCAGTGCCGAAGCGTAAGCATACTGCTGGCTGGCCTGTTTCTTCAGCATGCAACACTTGGCTCTCCCAAAACATGCAATGGCCATTTTTTTCCTCATATCTCACTCTTCCAGCTATTTTCTCCCCAGCCCAGCAGTCTCCTGCTTTTTCAAGCATACATGTGCATGTTTCCCCTAATCTCCTCTCACAGACCGCTCAGAAGTAGGTCCCAGAGCAGAGAGATCTGCAGGCTACAGGCTGAAAATCACTGATCTAAATCAGTATATGTCTCTTGTGGTTCCTGTCTACCCCTCCCTGACTTATTTTAAAATTATGCTATTGTTTATTTTAATTTTTTCCACTTAGCTTCTTTTCTACTGCATACTTAACTGGCAACTTTTTTTTAATTATGTTAATGTCCTTTGTCTGGAAACAACTGTCTTAAAGTCACTTTGAAAAACCTTCTGGTGGAATCCAACTTACTCAGCCAGCTGGTTTCTACACTCTTGTCAGATATTCATAAATGGAAAAAATAAAAGCCTTACTGAAAAAAAGACACTGTGGGCTAACTGAAAAGTTGCCATATACAACTTAGATGAAAGAAAATAATGTTTTAGCCAGAGGGGATAGCTTCATGATTTAAATCTGAAGTTTGAAATACTAGGGTCCTGGGACTTCACAATGTACATTTCGAAAGGTCAAAAGTTTGGTTGAACAAAGTGATTTGCACACAGTTGGTTCTGCAGGAAATTTCAAAGCTAAATTTTCCATAAGGACAATTAGAAGTTGGTGACAATTTTAATAAAACCAAATGTAGACTCTGTGACCTTGGAAGAAATACTTTTCCTTCCCCTTACCCTTCGTGGTACTACTTCTTGATTACCTTCCACATCTGGGAAAGCAACCCTATTCTTTGAGTCTGAAGGAAGAAGCACAGATCGAGGCTGACCCGAAACACCCGCAGCTGCAAGCAGCACAAAGGGCCTGGGATCGCTCCTGGCTCTTAGCTGCCATCTTTCCCCAGTACCTGGCAGCAGCCAACCTTTCTGCTCCATACCTGTGGGAAGTATCCATGCACACCTACCTGCCCCCCCCAGTAGTTCAGCCAGCTACCCCTCCTTTCCCCTCTGTCACGCTCAGATATTCAGGTGCTCAAATGCCTTTGACCTGCCTCTTCCAGGGAGCACGGACAAGCACGGCCTGTGCGGCCTCTGCAGCTGTTTGCCACGTGCTGCCTCATGCTGACATGCAAGGAGGGGTTATAAAATGCTGCAAATCCCAACAAAAAGCAAATCGCATTCACAAGCTGGATGGCACGAAGTTACCTTGTGAGAGACAGCCTCACCTTCAGGCGCAGAGCTGTAATATGGGCTGGAAAGGACTGTGGGAGATCATCCAGTTCAACCCCTGCTCCAAGCTGGGCCAACTAGATCAGGGTGCTCGGAGCCTTGCCCTACCACTTCCGAGCACCTCTGAGGATGGGCCTTCAGGACAGGAGCCCTGTGCACATGCCCCAGGGTCTGACCACCCTCATGGTGAAAACACTTCTCCCTATATCCCATGTTCCTGTTGCCTCTTGTCCCAACAGCGCATGTCTCTGAGAGGAGTCTGCCACCATCTCCTCTAAGGCCTCCATGAGAGAGCTGAGGACAGCAGTAAGGTCTCCCCTTAGCCTTCTATTCTTAAGGCTGAAGCAAGCCGCTCCTCTTGGCCTCTCCTCATACGTAATGAAGAACTGAAGCTAGGACATCCCTCTGCTCTCAAGCAAGAGTGTAGCTTCAGATGTGTTAAGGCAACAAAAGGGCTTGACTTCGGGACGCCAGAAACAAAGATACTATTCTTCCCTTTCACGTACACCGATGCTAGGGGGAGGCAGGCAGATGTATCAGCAGGAGATTATACTGGGACCTGCCTATGAGCATTACACAGGTGCTGTGTGTGCTCTGAAGAGGCAGCCAAAGGTGAACATGTGTTCTAGCAGCCCACCTGCCTACTTAAGGCCGGAACACAGTGATACCCTCTCTCTGATGCTACTTACCACCCCAACAACAGTAAAGATGAAGGTGTGAGGATTAAGCCGTTAATGACAAGCAAAGGCCTACGAGGCCTGAACAATCACATTGTAGGTAGCTCCTTAACTTCAAAAATCACACTGTGAAATGCTGTTTCTACAAAACAGTCTCTATTAATCGAATACATTGGGGGTGTTGGTCGACAGCCGGCTGAATATGAGCCAGCAGTGTGCCCAGGTGGCCAAGAAGGCCAACAGCATCCTGGCTTGTATCAGAAATGGTGTGGGCAGCAGGAGCAGGGAGGTGATTGCACCTTTGTACTTGGCACTGGTGAGGCCGCACCTCGAATCCTGTGTTCAGTTTTGGGCCCCTCACTACAAGAAGGACATTGAGGTGCTGGAGCGTGTCCAGAGAAGGGCGACGAAGCTGGTGAGGGGTCTGGAGCACAAGTCTGATGAGGAGCGGCTGAGGGAACTGGAGTTGTTCAGTCTGGAGAAGAGGAGGCTGAGGGGAGACCTCATCGCTCTCTACAATTACCTGAAAGGGGGTTGCAGAGAGGTGGGTGTTGGTCTCTTCTCCCAAGTGACTAGTGACAGGACAAGAGGAAATGGCCTCAAGTTGCGCCGGGGAGGTTCAGGCTGGATATTAGGAAAAATTTCTTTACTGAGAGAGTGGTAACACGCTGGAATAGACTGCCCAGGGAGGTGGTGGAGTCACCATCACTGGAGGTATTCAAGGAACGTGTGGACGTGGCATTGTGGGACATGGCTTGATGGGCATAGTGGTGTGGTTTTTTGTTTGTGGGTTGTTTTTTTTTTTTTTTTTAGGTTGGACTTGATGATCTTACAGGTCTTTTCCAGCCTTAGTGATTCTGTGATACATTGCACAGCTGAACAACCCTATTAAAAAAGTTCAGTGGAAAAAACGACTCAGTGAATTAATTTTTAGCTTAATTAATTTAGCTCAATTTTGCATCATGCATCTGTTATGAATTACTCTTAAACTAAGAAGCTTTCATCCTTCAGAAACACAGAAATCTTTGCTTTAGTGCCAACAAGAACCTTTCCTTTGGCCCATGTCCCAGCTCTGGGCACATACCCTTCTCCGGCAGGCAGGCCTGGGCTTGCATTTCTCCTACAGCAGAGCCCTGAAATTCACCCACCCCACTGTTGGAATGGGTTGCTAAATCTCAGCATAGCACCTATCTTGATAAGGTCTCAAGTTGACCCACATGGGCTTGGGTTCTTGTCAAAATTTGGAAGTCTGCAGGTAGTGTTAAAGGGTACCTTGTTCAAATCAAGGTATGTGTAGAGATGTGTCTGGAAGAAAAGATTTACGAACAATGAAGCTGCCTCCTTTAGTGACCTAACACTAAATCCTTCCATGGCAGTTTGGGTATACCCCTGCAATCACTGCTGGAGGCCTCCCTCCACAGTTCACAAAGAGAATTATGGGCAGGATGATCCTGATCCTTCCCCAGGACAGCCTTCTGAATCAATTTTGGGCCATATCTGGCTGTCCTAGAAGGGTGGAGTTACCCACATAGTTTATACCCCTCTTAAGCAGTAGCAGGTCCCTCTCAGCAACGACTCCCTGTCCATCTGAGCACCAGCAACTGAACACCACTGCGCTTCCACGGTTGGTTTCTGAAGGCAGAAGCCAGAAAGCCATCAGAAGATAAATTATTATGTCCCCCTCCTCCTTCCCCATTTCCCCACCCCAAGGTGCATACCTCTGCCCACCCCCCACCCCTCCCGCTCCTCCTTGTGCTGCTTCAAGTGTCTGTGTAGCAAATTGCATCAGGGAATTAAGACCAGAAGTAACCGACCTAGGTCCAAACAGCAGCGCTTGCAGGCATGCAGGGCACGTGCTGGCAGGACCACCCGGGGTCCACAGCTGTCTTGGTGTTCCCCAGAACCACCACCAAGGCAACCTCTTACTACAAAGGGAAGCAGCTGTCTCTCCCATCTCTGACAGGCTGCATATTACTATATAACTGTATATATTTGTCTGTACAATGGGAATCTTTAGCAAGTATTATTATAAATAGAAGTAATCAGCACAGTGCTCTTGTTTTCCTCTTACCGTCATCACCCAACAGATGCTTTCAAAGATGGATGGACAGTGCTATGCTGTGTGTACACTTATGGTTTTAAATGTTCAGGTCCTGTATGTAAAATAGGTCCTGGGTAGGCAGTTACAGAGAAGAACATGGCTCTGATCACAAGACGGATTTGATTTCAACAAACGCAGCAGCAGCAGCTTTCCCACTCTTCTACATTATTCCTCAGGAATTACCTGGCGAGACCATCACTTGGAATTAAGTGATTTAATTTCCGTTCATTTACTCTTGATTGTCTGCCAAAGTCATCTATAGGGACAGAAGAATGCTGCCACTACTGACTGAATCAAAACCACAACACACAATCCATCAGACAAATTAAGGGCTATGTTTCTGTATCATCATAAGCCTGCATCTGACCAGTAACACAAAGGTAAATGACAAGCTCTGAAACAGACATGTTAACCAGAATTATGTAGACCTGAAGGATTTTATCAGATGTATTTCTAACAGAGCAAAATAAAAGGACAGGATTTTTGACAGTACTAAGATGGGAAATACCACACAATTAGAGGTATAGCAACAGGTTTACTAGACTTTAAAATAAAAAAAACCACCAAGCAACCCCTCACAAAACCCAACAATGTATAACACACTAGAACTGTAAACGGTCTGAAATTAGTCTCTCCTCAAGGCTACATCCCTTTCTGAATGAAATAGCCTGCAATGCTCTTGCTAAACTATTATGAGGACTTGGCTACTGGTAGGGTGCAAAGTGTAAAAGCATAACTGTTTTGAGCATTTGGTTTTTGAAATCACCCCCTCTCCTCTTCTACCTACAGTTATAAAATCCTTGCAGTTGTGGGGTTGGGAATTCTTTCTCACTTCCAAGTCCACAAGGTTCATAACAGAAGGGAGAAGTCAGGATCTTAAATTGTTTGTTGAACTGGGGTATTAGCATCTTAACCACTGGTCAGGATTTTATAATCAAAACAGTTAGAGTGGGTACAACTTTGATTTTCATCTCATCAACTGTGTTCAGCAATGCAATAAGGCTTTGTGCAGTTTCACAAGTACTATTGTTCTGAACATCACTATACGCAACATCCACTTATTGTTACTGGATGCTAGAAAAATAAAAAAATCTACTAGAAGATAGGCAAATGGCAAGCAGTCAATAGAACACATCTGGGTCATTAGTCTTTTTTTTTTTTTCTGGGGGGGGAAAAAAAAGGAAAATAAATTGTCACAGCTGTGTTCTCAGTCACCTGTAGAGAGTACTGCCTATTACCACAACTGGTATTCTTGAGAAGACGCCAGTATTCTCAGGAGTCTTAGAGAAACAGCTTCAACTTTGAAGCCAAATCATTGCTTGTTAGTGAAAGGCAATATATGTGTAAGTGAAAGAATTTTACATTATAGGAAAGAAAGTGGGGGCAAACCCATGTTTTATATTTGTCACCTACTTTATGAAATCTTGATCTTTCTCATGTAGACTTTCAGTGGTGAGAAATGAAGTACATCCCCACTGTTCCATGGTTTTATTTTTAGGGCTTATTTCATCAGTTAAAGGTTGGCTTTTAACATCATTAAGAAGGAGCGCAAAGGCTAAAACTAAACATGAACTTTTCACTTTTATACTTACCCCTCTGCCACTGGGGACTATTCTACACAAAAGTTGCTATCTTACCCAAGTAAGAGATTTTTCTGCATTTAGTAGCAAATACCTTACTTTGCATTTTTCTTTTCCACTTATAGCCAAATAAGCATTACTTCAAAACTGTAATTTATATTTTACCGACCTCACCCCTTCATCATTAACCTTTTATAGAACACTGGAAGCCCAATTGCTTGCTTCATTTCTCAACGGCAAGGAAATCTTCAACCATCCCAGACAAATAGAAGACTAAGGGATGCAATAACTGAAGACTTATCCAACCCAACTCTCCTTACCCATCTTCAGTGCTGCAATTATGTTACTGTCCACAGTAATCGTTGTCTAGAGACTATGCCACATTTATCACGGTTTTGTCCTCTGTGCTCCTCCTTTACCACTTGCCACTGTCTGGATTAAAGGAGCAGAAGCCCTTAAGGTACAATTACCTCTGAGCCAACCAGCCAGGGTGATGAAGGAATAACACGACCTACACATTTTGTCCCTCACAAACACGTACTCCACAGACTGAGCTCATGAATTCCGCTTTCATTGCCTCAAGGCCTAGAAACCAGTCTACCAAGTGCCGGGCTGCCCACTGAGAGCAGTCTACAGGTCAGAGCAGTCCGATTTCCTTGTATTTTGCAAAATATGCTTTAAGGATATGAGGTCAATGAAGTTGTCTGGGTAGAGGCACCTGAGACCATTTGGTAGGTATTTTAGTTCTGAAAGGTTGTTTGGTTTGGTTGGTTTTTTTCAAACAACTCTAATGGGGATTATGCAATCTAACAACCGTCCCTCTTTCACTTATCATTGCAACTTCCTCCCTAACCACAGATAACCTCTCATTTAATATTTAACAGTAGTTTAGAATGAACAAATTCATTTAAATGGTCCTCATGACAAAGGAAACAGTTGTAAGATTAATAATGCAGTGGTCTTAAGGATTTGTAAAGCCCTCAGCTTCAATTTGCCTCTACATTAAATGCTAAAATTGCAGTTTAACATAACAATCAATGGAATCAATAGTACCTTTGAATTTATATGGATCACTAGCATGTCTCACCTGTCTTTTGGGATCCAATCTTCAAGAGATCAGCAAAAGACCATGTTCACACTATCCTTTCCCTTCATGGTATCCACGAATCTTCCTGGATTTTTGTGCTACATCTTTTCCCCCCATCACTATTCATGTGCTTTTAGCACCCACTTCCAACTACTTCTTAGTACTTTCTACAAAATTATCTCGCCAATCGTCAGGAATCAGGAGCACTTTTACAGTTTAACTATGCTAAATGAATACCAGTTAGTTAATATTTGGTAAGGAAGCTAGCTAGTACTGAAAAGAAAAAAGCTGCTCGACATCCTTTAAACTTTTATAAACTAAAAGAGAACAAACGCAGCATAATCACTTCCATAACAAAGAGGTATCCTTGGTTCAAACTTTTTAAAAGGTAAACAGTGCAAACTTCTGCTTCTGCATTGTCATTTCAATTTCGCTTTACTAATTGCTTCAGAAACACAATTCACAATGTGTAGTCAGGCAGAGAAAAACATACACAAGAGTTACGCAGAGAGTGTCTAACTTGCTCATATCCTGAGCCAAAAAGGGCAGAATGTACACTGCACTTTTGAGAATGAGGTTAAAAGGAAAATGACTGGTTTAAAGTTTGCCCGATTTTACAACAGCTACAATGAAAATACCACAAATTTTCTTCCATTTAAAAAAGTCATTTGCCATGAAAAAACTTCATTCTGTATATAGACCAACTTACCCCTACCTCCAAACTAGTAACACACATTTTTATATGCTTGCCTGACCATGAGACAGGTAAACTATACTGAGAAAAATCCACACTGATTTGCATAGGTTATCTAACAATATAGGACAATGTCAAAATATGGTCAACTGAAAATGCCAACTGCAACTCTGATTTCAAGAAAACCAAAATAATTCAAAAACACTTGCACAGAGGAAGGAGGTCACTTCAGTGACACCTTCCAAACTCTGTAAGCTTTTATTAATGCCAATCTTATTAATCCACACTGTTCTGAAGAAGAATTCACAAGAAGCAGATGAAGACTGAGACCTCTGACCCTCTAAACAGTGCATGCAGACTGCCCAGCACCTTACCAGTTTACTGCTCAAGATCTACTCAAATGCAGCAGTATAAAATGAGCAGAGCCGCAAAAAAATCCCAAGACACTCCGTCACTTCCACCGCTCCTATTCAGAGGCCTGTAGGCATCAATAAAACAGGGAAGTCAAACAAAGCTCACGCATACACTTTGAAAAGCCAGCAAAATTCCAGGGTTTCTACCTGGAAGGAAAGATGTGCACCACCTCCTTATTGCATCAACCACGGGACTGGAGGGGAAAAAAAAACCAAAACCAAACCCGAGAAAGACTGACTTTGTAAGGGCTGAGCATGGCTGCCTCTCGTCCACTTATTGACATGTTTAGCTTACCACATAGTGGGCCTTCAGTTCCATCTCCAAGATTCATATTTGTCTGAATAGACAGGAGAGACTCAAAGTAAGTTAAAGGGGTACAGCATGTAAGAGGACTGACTTCATTGAGGAAGAGAGTAAGAAGAAAAAAACTTCATAGAGGACAGACTACCACCGCAAACTGAATAATACAATCAGAAGCTGTGGGTGGAGAGAGCGAGAAAAAGAGCAAACGTTGAAGAAAGTACAGCAGAAAGCATGCTGAGATGCAATATGGAGGAAACTACACCGAATGAAGTAAAAAGTGAAAAAGATCTATTAATGACTACTGTCTTTTTTGACTAAGCTCTCTTTGAGGCAAGGAGTGACTTTTCTTATATCTCTGCATAGCCCCTGGCACAATGACATGCAACTTACCCGCAGGTTTCCAGAGTATACTACAGAAACAGCAAATAGCAGCAAGAGAGTGATACAGCAAGGCAGCCTGTCCAACAGGTTTTAAGAAATACAGAGTTTATTCAGGAACTAAACTGAATAACATAATGCTCCTAGGCCTCTCCAGGTACCAACTAAGGGGAGGAGAAATTTTCTTCTATGTCGATCAATGAAGTGGTGGTGCTGGGCTGCAACATGCAGTTTGGAAAAAGTGTCAGTCAGATGTGTGCTACTACAATAAGAATCTGTAACAAAAACCAGTCGACCACGTCACAGACCAAACCAGAGTACTCACGGGAACACAACCATTATTATTAATTACAAACACTACTGTATTTTGGTGGTGGAAATACAGTCTTAAGTTCACCTAAATAGGTACCACATCCTCTATTCATATCCTGATCAGCCATTACATTTATAATATAAAGGTGAATGACAGATGCCTCAAATCATTAGTCTACTAAATAACAAATAAGGACAGAGTGCTGGAGACATCCCCAATATGGAAGTGAAATTCATTAAGCAGCTACTTTGGGAATATCTCTGACCTCCTACATGGAGGTGAAACACTTCAGATGTCACAGATAAATATACTGAGCACAACTCAAACTAGTTTTAAAACTTAAAAGAAAAAAAAAAAGGTGTTTCTTCTCAGTACATTCTTCCATTCTGCAATACCAGCAGGAGCACTGCAACAGAATTACTGGTTACCCCAAATCATTACTTTCAGCTTAAATTTGAAATAAATATCCTGGGCAGTACTGAAAATCTGAGTAAACATTACTTACAGATTCATTGCCTGTGGACAAGTCCATATTCCACACACCTAACAAAAACTGGACAGGTACCACATGCATACATACACACCTAACTCCAAACTTATGCTGTACTGGCCCACATACAGTCAAATATTCAACATAACAGCTACAATTTGTTTTTGGAATACTATTACCTATGTTTATGCCACGGTCAGAAAGATTTTGTAATATACGGTGTGGACCACAGCCAATGTTTTTGCTTTTCTACTCTCAAACACACATTGGTGCCCTTGGCACCATTTTTTTGGAAATCCTTTTTGGAACTATTACAGGACTCTTAAGGATGTTCCATATTTAGGCTAATTGAGTATTTTCTATAACCTTCTTTACATTACAAGAAAACACCAAAGAACAAGGGGAAACAAAACACAAACAAAAATCACCAAGTCAAATAAACCAGGAAAGACAATTTAAAAAACAAGGAAACCTTACTTGCAGAAGTAAAACCACTGAACTGGTGAGATATAAAAAGGACAAACATTCAAACCTTTATTTAGCCCACAATATAGACAGAAATAAGCTCTTTACACTTTTTTTTTTCAAGCAGATCTACAATACTGAACATATTTCTAAATGCCACATCTTTAACCTCTCTTAACACTTAGACGGATCTACCATAGTCAGAAGATTTCTAGAAAACCTTCTTTAAAGCTGTATTTTGTTGCAGTTGACTTCTCCTCATTTATTTAAGGTAGTTGCTACTAGAGTTTTGCACAAAGTTGAGTCAGGGACACTCCAACCATCCTTAGAAGTGACAGTCATTTGTCATACAGTCAGCAGAACTTAGTCAAGGTAGTTCTGTGCACACCCCCCCCCCCCAAACGTATTTAATACTAAATTATAAAACTTACTTTTGTGCATCTGCAGGTTGTTTCCAGCCTCCTTGCAGATCTTGTGAAATAGCTTTCCCAATATTATTTAAGATGGCATCATCTTTAGTTACAGAATCCTCTTTTATTCCAGCCGTAGAACAGATAGGCTCTTCAATTTTTGGATGCTTTGGCTGCATGTCCTCCGGAAGGGTATTTCTGTTCTGTAAATCCTTTTCACATCTGTTGGGTTCATCTTGGAAGGTAGAGTGTTTAGATTCTACCAAAGAAGATTTTGTTGCAATATTAAATAAGCTTCCAAGAAAATGAAAAAAACCTTCTCGGGGTTGTTTGTCTTTATCTGCTGTTTTGATTCCAGGAGTCAAACTAGGAAGGCTATTAGCCTTTTTCAGTTCCTCCTGGATTTCAGACTTGCTAAGTTCTTCTGTGGAATGGTTATTCTCTTCATTTTGACAAACCTAAGATAAACACAAGAAGCACATAAAGATGTCTCCTGTCATTTTCCCACATTCCCAAATTCCTTCATTTTAATTTGCTCGTATGCATTGTATTCCTTTCAAGCAATCTCTTGTTTAAAGGTTCATTTTAAGATCAAAGCCCTGGGCTCTCTACTTCTCTTTTTGTACTAAAAAGGTCTCTATTCTGCAAAAAGCCAAAAGGACTACATAGGCTAGAAGATTCACAAAGCAGCTGCTGTCGAAGTTAAGTACAGAAGGACAGATGGAGAACAATTGCTTCAACTGGCAGAAAAAATCTGAGGAAGAAGCAAGAAACAAGGAATCTTTCACAACTTCAGACTCTAACCCACTCGAAAAGCACAGCTTCACAAACAATCTATATGCACTTGCGAGATGAACAGTTTTCAGCTTGCAAATATACGCAAGAACACCATAGCAAAACACAAATGTACCATAACCTTAAACATAGGGTAGCTTGCACTTGTAAAACACCCAGGAGAATCAAGTACAGAATTTGGATAAAATGAACTCAACTCACATGCCAGTGATTAATCTTACCTGGTATCTGTAGCAACCAATCCTACCTGCTATCTGTAGCAACCCCATGTTGCACCCTTTGGCCAGCTTTCCTTCAACTCCACAGGCAGTTAGCTGCACAGCTCTATTTTCAAATCTATTTGCAGTCTCACACAGCTCTGTACCATGCTCAAACTGCACAGTTTTCCATACAGCCAAAGTTCTACACACCACTACCTCTGCACCCACAACCTTCTGAACTACCTATCAGCTAACTGAAAATAATTAGTACTAAGGCAGAGCTTCACCTCATTTAAACCACCTGTTCATTTTATCCCTCAACTCAGCTGAGCATATACCCCCGGGGCAAGACAAGCTCTGTTCTTCACCAATTCATGCCCTTGAATTTCCTTGGTGTCAGCTTCTCTTACAGATCCAAGCCCATGCTACTTCTGCCAAGACCATCTGCCCAAAAAGATGATGCAACTTCACTGTTAGACTTCACAAACACCACATGTAACCACGTTTTCAGCTTCACAGTCTGCAAATGCTTTTTCCCTGGACTAAAATTTTCTGGGGAGCACCTCCCCCCAATTCTCACCCTACATAGTGGATACCATATGCCATTGCTGCCTATTTTATCTTTACAGTACAATCCTTGTAATTTCAATCCCTGTTTCAACCCAGTTTATTAAACCAGAATAAAGTTACCCCAGCTTTTCTTAGATGAAATCTATTCTGCTCAACAGGAGTGGGAAAGGAGAACATGAACAAAAAGTCCTATGCAAATTTTAGTGGTGTCAACAATACCTTTGGGTAAGAGTAATTGTTTCAAATTGGGTAACAACTACCCATCCAATTTAAGCAGAAAGCTGCTATTTTCATTAGGTCAGTAATCCTGTTTCAACTTGAAGATGTATTTGTTTTAAGCAATCTGAAATAAGCAAGTAGGCTTACTTGTTAATAGTCCATCTAGGATCACATTAATGATGAAAATGTTTTAATGAACACAGTTTAATCCTTGAGGGACAGCAATTTCTTAAAAACTTTCAAGTTATACTTAGTCATACTGGACCAGTGGGCTTGAATCTTCAAGCAATATTTTTCACCTTTTTCATACAAAGAGTAGATGCAATTGCTTAATATTAAGTGATCAGATGCATGTGTTGAAAATGGAATTGTTTAGGTGAGGACAGAAATTGAATGGCACTAATTTGTCCTTGAGAAATCCATACAACCTCTACTTTCTTCATACAGGCAAGACACTTAACAGTTTAATGTAGTTGTTTAAGTGAACTTTCAATAGTGGGCTAAGTCAAGCCCTAGCCTTTTTTTGTCCCACCTGTGAGAAATCCCACCTGTGAGAAATCCCACCCACTTCCCCACATACTGCACTAATCAATAGCTGATGTGTCATAAAGCAATGTAGTCACCCCTGTAGTATTCAGGGATTTACTACTTTACAAGTCAACTCTACCCAAACTCACCCCTAGAAATGAAGACGACAACAGTGCAGCTTACAGATGTACCACAGTGCTGGCTGGTATCTTCAGTACTAGACAAACTATGCAATTAACATGCAAACCTGGGATGAATCTTTTGAATAATTAACTTCATCTCATAGGAACTAAGTACTTTGCATAAGGAAGTACAAAACAGAAACAAGAAAAAAATTAATTTTCAAAATTTGATAATATATGAATGATTCACCATAGTCAACTTCAAAGTTCTGCTATCACAGAGCTACACCATAGTTTCTTCCTTCACTTTAATACCTCAGCATTCTTCAATACCAGTTTTTGATTCAACTTTAAGTGAGGGAGGGCATTTCTCCCTTGTTCTGTGATTAGTGTCATTCACACAAATTTCTCAGATTTAAAAGAGTATCTCAGTGCAGGAAGTGCACACAAATCTGATTATTTTCTCTGCAGATATAAACATTATAGGCTATAAACATTTATATTAATTACTACAATACCTATGACGTTAACAGCTAAATGCATTAACTATAAAAGAAAATACTACATTTAAAACTTGTCAACAGTATTATGGTTTTTGTTGGGTTTTCTTCTTGTTGTTTGGTTGGTTTTTTTGGGGTTTTTTTAGTCCTTTGTATTCAGGAACTAGTGGGTTTTTTCCTATTAGGAAGTGAGACTTCAAATATGGCTAAATCTCTACATGTGAAATTCTACCCCTAGCAGCTCTGAGACATAATGCTTGTAAAGACTGTGCTTCTTATTTGTAAGCATAATTCATGCCCTGCATGAAAAGCTGTTTTGTAGTCTCTGTTTCCAGAAACAGAAATCTAGTTAGACTTTCCTTCCTCTTTAATCTTCCTTTCCTTACTTAACTTTTGGCAAATCAAAAGAACAGGAAGTTTTAATATACCTTTAACCATAAATAGTGTCTTGCATAAAAAAAGCCCTGGAGAACATTTACACTGTGCTTACTTGAAGATATACATGGATATTAAGATCCAACACAGAAACTATGCAAATCCTTCTTTCTTCCCTTCAATATAATCAATCCTACTCTCCATATATTCTCCCACTGTTCCACTTTGCTATAAAGGACAGCATGAGCTATTGGTGGTTTATCATTTTCCCACAAAATCTCAATTCAGAATTTGAATCACTGTTTCAGGCATTATACAAACAAAACTGTTCCTGCTACAGATTTTGAAGTTTGTATTTTAAGATAATGCCATATTCAAATTACTGAGACAAAAGCACATGATCTGTAAAGCCAGTAAGCCTTTAACACAGCAGGAGCCTTCAGGCACAAGTGCCTGATGAATGCAGCAGTATGATGGCAATTCCACGAGGCAACATCACGATAACTTTCACTTATTATTTCCCATGCTTCTCTCTGAGCTCGTCTCTGACAGAAGCCCCCAGCAAATGCTCAGGGAAAAAAGGCAAGGGCGTAGAGTATACACAAAGTAATCCTTTTTCTGGTATACCCCACCAGTTTTCAACACTTAGGGCCTTTAGTTGACCTCGACAGAGAGGTTGCATCTGTGTCGCAATTAGGCTTGAGCAGTTTGATACTCACAACACTGGAAGAATACCAGTGACTCTTGTATTAGGTACACTTCATGTCACTGGTTAAAAAAAAAAAATAAAATAAATCCTCTTCCAGTGTCACAGCAGTCCGAACAGTTTCTCAGGCTTACCACACAAACAATAGTTTTTGGATGAAAACCTACCTGCCAGATCCCCTTTGAGATCCTTGCTGATGCAAGGAAAAATGTTTTCCTGTCATAGTGTTGTCTTTCTGCTCCTTTTGTATACGGACTGTCACCAATCTTGTCCTTGCCTCCCCCTTCCCACTCTCTGTGAGCTTTCCTGCTTGTGACATGCTTCATAAAGCTTTAATTAGCTTTCATTCCTTTAGCAACTCCTTACTCAAAGTTTCACTGGGCAAGCCCTGGGTAACCTGGCCTGACCTTATAGCTGAGCCTGCTTTAAGCAGGAGGCTGGGATAGATGACATCCTGGGGTCCCTTCAACCTGAATTATCCTATGGTCCTGTGACCTCACATGCAACGAGGCTGGTGCAGAGGGGAAGCTCGGCAGAGTGTGAAACAAGATTATGACTTAAATCAGGTGACTGAAGAGACTGCAGTGATAACTGAAGCTGTATCTACTGTGCATTCAGGTAGGGCGGTCTCACCTTGCTGGAGCAACCGCTGCAGAGAAGCTTGGCAGCTGCGACTCAGAAGACAAGCCCATGATGTCATGTCTCAAGTGTGATTCTCATCTAAGCTTATTTATTCAATGGTAAACTAGGTATCTTTTCCAGGCTGTTATCCACTCCTGACTGTAGCACAGACATACGCCCAAAGCCTAATTGCACCTACGCAGTCAGGCACAGGGCTTGCTAGCAGTGTGAACAGCCCCCCCGCAGTGCAGAGAGCAGCTCCAGTGGCGCACCAGCACCCTGAAGAGTGATTGCTTTGCCAGGTTTGTCTCGCCTCCATACCAGCTGGGAACAGCCGCCCTGGTAGCCACCGTCTCTCAGCAGTCAGGTGGCAAAAGTTCAAATTGCCAGAGGTTCTCATTCGGCAGGGGTTACATCCGTCTGCCAAGAATACAATCTCTTTTATTGCCCTAACAAGTGAATGAAATGAAAACATTAACAGCATTAAAACACAGATCTCCGTGAACAAAGAATTAGCTTCCAGCCACAACATCCAGACATTTTGGATTTCACTCCCCATGAACAAATGCTCATTATGAAGCAGAAACTCCAGACAGCCACATGGAGACCTCCCACAGACCCCCTGTCCTGCTGCGCCGGGAGCTGCTGATGGAGAACACTCTGCGTACCACCCGGATATGCTCATGCACTTTAACGCCATCTCACCTGCAGTTGTGAGAGAAGACGGCCAGCCATCAGGATTTTAGGATCATCATTGATTCACCCCAAGGACCTTCAACAAGCCATTTAACCCCAACATCCCAATTTAGTCATATGAGAAATGGTCACAGCACTACTCCAGAATTTCTGTTTGCTAGCATGTAGAAATAGTTTGAGAGTTTCAGATTAAAGTGTTGGGTGCACAAAGTAGCACATTTAGGCATTGCTACCTCTAATACTGGAAAACCATGTTCTTAGCCTTAGCTTTGACCTTTCAACGTAGCTAAGATGGCTGCATTCCATTTAACAATTATGAGCATCTCATTCCATTTGAACAGTATGTAAACTTTGTCTGCTAAACAAAATCCACAGGGAAATAGCTTGAGTTGCTGGCAGACTAGTACATCCCCACAATGAGTCATTACTTCATATTTTTCAGCAGATTTCCCTTCCCTGGAAGGGATCCTGGTGTAATCTCCCACTTGCTTGCAACGAGTGGGACACACTGAGGTATGTTAAATCCACACACGAAATAAAGCTTTTTTTTTTTTCTTCAACTACTGTGAGGAAAAGTTAGGCATTCTCAATGAACAGGAGGCAATGCATACAGAAACCTAATGAAAAAGAACCAGACACAGTGAGACATAGATTAGAAACAAGACTTGTTTAAGAAAATTGGCATAGTATTAAGAAAAATTCAGGAACAAGTACTATCAGACAGTGCAATAGACGATAAGCAGAGAACTCCCAGAAGTCCACTGTTGCTAGTGTTCATGAAAAAAATGGATTTAAAAAAAAGTGATCAAAATGGGTTTTTCCTATTTATGCCAGTAAATAAGAGTGGTGATGGAAATAATGCAAGCAAGTTCCACCATTGTCAAAAACTGTTTAATCTTAACTAAATAATACCTTTTAAATAATCAGAAAAAGAAAAAACCAAAAGATTAACAAAGACAGCCTTGGGGGTTTGGGGAGATTTAAGTTAAAGGTGAGTTCTGTATCTCTAAAAATAACCAATGTTTTGAACCTCTGAATATTTTGGCTTTTTTATACTGTGGAGTTTTCCTTCCACATCCTCCCTTCTCTGCTTGTTTTGACATGAAAAAAAATTCAGGTCACGACAACCCCGGAAGACAAGAGTAACTAGAAAACTAATGAAATCATGGCATCTTCATAATCAGGAGTAAAAGTTAAGCAACAGGAAGAGACTTTCAGTTAAACTGTATCAGTTTTGCATTTTTAAAAATAAACCTATTTAAATTCAATAACATGTGGAAAGACAACTGCCTCTGTTTAAACTTCAGCACTGGAACTTTAAAAATTTGTTTACACATTTGAATTTTTTAAACACCAAGGAGTCCTTAATGTAGATTTAATTTGTCAGATGAGGAAAGAAAATATGAAACAAACATTCGCTGAAACTCTGGTGTTCTCCTAAAATCTGAGGAAGTATCCAGACTCACCTTCCCTGACAAGAGAACAAAAACCAAGGTGGTAAAGGCGAACACTTCAAATGAAATGGTAGAGAAAAAGAAGGTACAATTTGAAATAAAGTTTCTGCTAGGTCACCTTTATGGGGAACTGTAAACTCAGTGAAAGTCTCTAGAATGACAAAGTGAACTTTATAATTTAAAAAAATTCTGTTTACACCATTTGCAGAATTACTTCAAAATCTCTCCCTTTTGAATTTTCTCCTGAAATTATTGTAAAGCTCTGTTTAAAGATTAAGAATTGGTACTCACTTCTCAGTATGTAACCATCAACTTATTACTACAAGGTCTAGTATGCAGCCAGGGAGAACAGAATTAAATTGTCTGTCTCATTTCTATTCTTTTCTCCAAATTCTCCCAGTATTACCCTTCCATTGTGAAAACATTTTCACTAAAAGGCAAACATGAAATAATTTTTATTCTCATTTACTTGATGATTCCCTGATGTTTGAAAATAAATTAAAAAATAAAGGTGAAATTCACCTTCTCAATGCAGAAGATGTGCAGAAGAAGGCAGTACACTGGGAATGGGGTGAGATAGTGTGATTTCCACCCATACTTATATTCTATTGGCAGGCTATAGCATCTGGCACCACACTTCTGCTCCTCATCTGTCTCCTTGGTGGTTTTCTGTGCCAAACTGACCAAGATTTAAGCCCTTTTTTTTTTTATGCACCCTGAAACAAAGTTCCCTGCTCAAGATCCCTTCTTTGAAGAACTAAAGTAGTAGAGAGGGAAGCACATTTCAGGATCAACCTTTCTAAAAACCTTCAGTAGACAAAGGAATTTAGCAGGACTTTAGATAGGATGATCTTGAAATGTATTCCTGAACACATACAGCTGTTAACACGATTAATTTAGCAAAGCATCCTGGGAAACTAGAAGGTGCTATGTACTTGCCTACAAAATTCCATTTCAACAGAAGTCTACATCATTGCCAAAGAGAAGAAGATCTTCTTTCAAGTTCCACAGGAGAAATCTTGATCACACAAACGCCAAAACCATTTTGGTTTTGTCTTTCACTTGTTGTTGTGGGCAGCAACATCAACAGTTTTTAAAAGTAACTCTCAGGTTTTTCAAAAATTCATGGTTGGCAGTAATAGTCCAATAGACCAGAAGAAATTTTGGTTGCCAGTAATTACACATGGGTTCCACTGTCTTACTCTGAATTAACTGAGGTGATGCTATTGGGAGGAGAAACGTGTATGAGTGTCTGTAGTCAGTGATCTTTTTAGAAAAGTACTGATGGAGTGACAGCCTCCATTTTTAGATACATTGATTTAAAGCATTTTAACTCCCTTGATTCCCAAAAGACAAAGAATCCCTCTCTCTGATTTCTAATTACTAGGTCTAAGACACAGGCATTCAGCAGGCATTCAGACACAGACTGAGCAGACATTACTTAGATAACATACATATGAAATAAAGACAATATAAAATAAAACCATGACAATATGAAAAAACCCCATGCTATATAGAAAAGTATGTGGTTAACTAAGACACTGGGCTGAATTTTGATTTCTAACTTTTTGTAGAACTTAGTACTAATTAGAAAGTCAGAATTAGGGACATTCAGTAAGAACAGCTACATATATATATTCAGCAAGTTCATAGCACTTTTTAAAAAACTTATGTGACTTCACATACTGGATGAAAAATTATGTGACAGGGAATTCCAGAAGAAATTAGGCTGAAAGGAATGTGGCTGGGGAGGTCATGTAGTCTAAGCTCCTGCTCAAAGCAGCTCCAGTTAGAGCAGGGCTTCATCCAGCTGTGTTTTAAGTATTTCCAAGGATAAAGATTCTGCAACTTCTTGGGCAACCTGTTCCAATATCTGACCACTCTTACGGTAAGGAGGGGGGGGGGGGGTGTCGGGAATTCTTATAGGTGACTGGAATTTCCCATGTTCCAACTTGCACCCATTGCCTCTTGTCCTATTTGTTGCAACTCCAAAAAGAATCTGGCTCCATCTTATCACATAATTGCAATCCTTGACATCAAATTTTAATACCATGTCTACCATTTAAATACAGCCATCTTTATGTTACCTTGAAATGAAATTCATGTGAGAAAGCAGGGCTACAGAATAATCTCTTCTCCATGTTCACAGTATACAGGATTACTTGTCAGAGAACAATTAGCAACAGGTTTAATTTGCAGCAAGGAAGCTTTAGATGGGATGTTAAGAAAAAGACTTTCTAATTATAAGGTTTACAAAATCGGTAGAACAATTGTCTGGTGAAGTTGCAGAGATCTTAAGAAATCTCCATCCCTGGAGGTCCTTGAGAACAAGTTAGACAAACTTCTATCAGGTATCACATAGATACAGAGATCTCACCTTGGGGCAGACAAGTGGATTACATAATCTTTGCAGTACTTTCTGCCTCTGTGTTTTCTATGAAGGTTGAGACTGCCCCTGGTTAATCCAGGCAACTAGCACCCAGGCTTGAGCCTATGGGCCAAATTATAAGATATTTAATGCTATTGGAATACTGAAGTCTAAATTATACATTTGGTATATGGTACTTGTACCTACTTTTTCAAACTTTTGCATTTGCCTGACAGAGCTCACGTAGTAATTCCTGTGCTGAGATGCTGAATAATTCCTTCCTCATCAGTGATGGGAGAATGTGCTATTTCCTCCATGCACCGCTACAGGAAGGATATCTGGGGATGATCAGCAGGCAAGTGAATTTGCCTACACTGTCACGGCAAAGCCTTCAGTTGGATGAAAACGTCAGACAGGGCAAGCTTGGGACCTAAGCCATTCACTACTACTGAAACTAACCCAAGCACCTATCACTGCTGCTACTACTACAGCATGGTAATACAGGTAGGAGCCAGGTTAGACTTGTGGCACAAGTGCCTTCCACAACAGTGTTGTGTGATTTCTTCAAAACTATACTAACATGACTTTCTCCAGCACGTGGCTCGCTGCAGCAGCGGTGTTAGCTTTTTTTGGTAGCTGTTCCACACAATCCAACTAATACCTATGTCCCAGTTGTAAACCTCTGTTTTAAGGGCATTACCAAAAGCAAAAGTGTGAAACACTTTTGCAGGAAACACTGTTGCAATATTCCTTTTAAAAACAAAGTCCCTGTAGCGCTAAAAGTGAGGTTAATGTTATACTAATGTGTACTGGACACTACGTAATGCAGATACTTAGAACACTAAACATGAAGTTCAAGAACTGTTTACATCCACGCAACCATCTGTTCAACAATCACATCACTGAAATGGAGCATTTACTCAGAAAGAGCACTGTTTACAGCTCTAATTCAAAGAAACAGAAGCAAACCAAAATCTGTAAATAAATAGCGGTGGATGGTGGTGTACTATCTGTCAATGAATTAATAGACATGGCAAATATATTTCAGTAATATTTTCTTGGAAGTGATCAAATTATGATTAATAAAGTCACCTTGGCACAGAAAAATTAGGCTTCATATTTTCATAAGGTGACTATTAAAATATCTTTTCCTCCCTCTGTGAGCTAAATATTTCATCGCAGGGAAAAAAATAGCAGGGGTAAAGTACAGAACTGGTAACTAAAGTGCTCAGAAGAGCCAAAGAGCTACCGTAGCTCAGCATGTTTCCCAGCTCCACTCACCCAGTCAGCTACAATTTGATGTCTGACCTTTGCTGCTAAATCAGAGACTTACAGTTCCCCCGCTATTTTGCCCCTGGCCTCCTGCTGAGGAGGCCAATGAATATACAAAATCACAGCATCTAAGTCTGCGTGTCAGTCTATCAGAAACATCATAGCTCATTAACTTGGTGACAGACAGACACAATATGGTTTCAGCTTTTAGTCACCATCCACCTGAAATGACTAGGTAGAGGCATGGTTCAGAGACATGGAAACCTGCCCAAACCCGATCCGTGTAGGTATATAGATTTAGACATTCCTCACAAAGTACATTTTCCATAACAACAAAACATATTTTTTTTTTCAACCCATAGTAACCTTGCTGACTCAATGAATAAATCTGGAATGTCTTTCAATACCATACATACATTATCCCTTTCAAATGAGACAGTCTCAGCTCTCTCCAACTGTTCAGCTGCATTCTAGTGATCTTTGCACAAGATAGCTGATTTTGGCCAACGTCAGGCACCAGACAGTGTGATGTTATCAAAATGCAAGTGTGTGTTGGACGTAGCAGTGGTAGGAAAAAAAAAAAAGAAGTTTTTCTTCACAAAAAAAAGGGGGGGGGCACGCAGCAGTAGAAAATAAATACTTTCTCCACCTCCTCTGAATCAGTTTTTACTATCTAGTTGTAATTTCAGTGCACACAGGATATAAAATTATAGTGCTAAAAGGACTCATTACTATGCATGCAAAACTGTTCAAGTGTATCAGAAAATTTTTGATCAGCTTGAGAAAGAGGAAAGTAAGTTAGACAGGAAGCTCTCAGTACAGATGAACAGCCAGCACGTTCTAGTAATATGAAAACCGCACCTTTCTTACAAAGCCTATACAAACACCAGGTATTATTTCAAAGATAATGTAAGGTACACTGTAACACTTTAGACTTCTAAACATAGGTCAAAGACAATATAATTACATAAAAAGTTATGGCAAGACAAAGAAAACAGATCAGATATTTGGAACAAAACTTTACAGCAATAATATTGCCACCAACTTTTTGTACAGTATTACAAAAACACAAGTTCTGAGTAGAAGACTTTATTGCAATGAATTCAGATTCAGCAGGAAAGATTCTGAATTTGGGCTTTTTTAAATCAAAAAATAAATGAGATTTAGTTTCTGGCAAGAAAGAAACACTCTTAGGTAACTTAAGCCTACTATGCTCCCTTTGCTCCACCGACACAGCCTGCTTGTTCCTTGAGACCTAGCGCTCTTCATACTTCCTTTTAAGCAATTCCTGGTGTTGAAGTCCTGTGCACATATGCTAAATGATTCCCCTTCCTCAGCCAAAACCTTCTTCAAAAGGAAAATCTGGTTTAGAATTTTTCATTGGTCTAACACAGAAAAATAAGGGGTTTTTTAAATGCAAAAAACCTGCTTCTATTATACTAGAATCTCCTCCGATTTATCAGAATCCTTTCTGCCTGCATTTCAAGGCATAAAATCAATAGTCCATGATTTATGGTAACAGGAAGACATTCAGTGGCATTTTTCAGGAGCTCAGAACTGACAGAGTTGGCTTGAATCCACAGGGCTTCTGAACAAACGCCACTGCATTGCTTCCCACCTTGACGTAGATAAACTACATTCAACATGGAATTGTTCTTGAGCTAATATCCCTGTTGGACTGAATTGGGTCTTTGTAGAGGCAACTGTGACATCTCTTGACCCTTGGCAAAGCCCAAACAAATGGTCCCTAGATACTGAAGATGCAACTACACAGACTGTACGCCATAGAGGAAGAAGAATGCTCCCTTCTTCATACGCCGTTAGTGTTCAGTAAATGCAACACAAGATAGAAATCTCAGATTCAGTGTGTTAAGAAGCCTACTGCACCCCCAAATAAATCTGGCAGACTAGTCAAGGCCCTTTTGGGGAAGTAGCCACAATAATATCTGCATTGAATTAAAACAACAAGGAAAAGGAACAAAAAAATAAGCAAAAGTGCTTAGTGAACGAATCACTATAATGGCTCCGTGCAGGGCATGATGTCCCAGCAACAGACAGCTGTTATCACCAGGCCCTGTCCTGTACATAATTATTTATGATATTTGACTAAATCTAAACACAGCTTTATAGGCAACCACCACTTTGTGTCAAGTGACATAGGAGAAAGCCCTGATCACAGAAAAACATGCCCTTTTTTTTTTTTTCAGTAAAATGCTTACAGGACAAGACAACCATAATTAACGTGGATAACACTGGTGAAGAACAGCCAACATGCATACAAATTTCAGCAGAAAGATCTTACAGCGCTTTGGTTGGCAACCAGAAGACCTTCAGGCAGGCAAACACTTGCTGGTTAGCTATTCATAAATTATACGGAAATGGTGCTTTAGAGGAATGCCTGAAACCATTGTTTGATAAAAATACTAGCTTCCTTTTTCACTGGCTAACTGCATGTAGAATTAACACTACTTTAATGTAAGTAAAGACATGAATTTTGTTTTAAGAATGTGAAGGACATACAGTTTTTCTGTCTTCTGCATGTGTATTAGTACCCTAACGTAACAGACCCCAACCCAGAATACGGCAACCAGGTGCTACATCGCAGTGCAGGGATACATCCAACATCAGAACACCAGCAAGTCATCACAAGCAGAGGTGGCACGCTTTAGCTTAGTTAAATACTAGTAAATAAAAATCATACCTTCAAAAGTGCAGGCAGAGTTGTGCTTTCCTTTTGGTTGCTCTTCAAATTTATGGCTTCACTCCCTTTGTTTTCAGAACTGAAAAACAAAGATATTTTGTAACACTGAGGACTTCCATTATTCAAGTCTACCTGAGAGCCAACACAGTATTATTCAATTTAAACACAAGAGAGCATTAACTTAAAAGGACAGAGAACATATTTTCCAAACCACAGCCCATATTCTGCACATATTGCAAATGAAAAAGCCATACCCCAAAAAGCTGAAGCTGGAACCAAAATGCCTGTTTCACTTCATACAGAGGTTTTTCAAACTCAAGCATTCAGAAATGGCACACAGCATTTCAGCTCTTCCAGTTGAAAAAAACCCAAGCTTTCTGTGCATATATATTATTTTCTGCTGGAAAACTGATACTATACTTGATCGATCATCTACTAAAGCAGCATTCATTGCCATAGCACTATCTGGCACACCTGGCAGCTAGAAGGTACCCCCAGTACTTATACTGAGGACTGTGATTGAGTGGAACTTACTCAGGGCAGATGGATTCATCACAAATTGCAGCTACCTCATTTAACAGATCTTCAATGAACATACCTAATGGGGGTTTGCAGGCAAATTCAGAAGAAATTTTAGAAAGGGGACAACAGGCATGTTGTTATTACCAAGGCTGTCCATTTTAAAAGTCAGGAGTCCAAAGTCACGTGTATCCTTACTGTCAATTTACCTTGGTCAAAATTTTCTTCGGAGCCCATCTTTGAATTAAGGGAACCATTCCCCTGCTCCCCGACTCTTAAAATGATCCTTAAGCACAATCCAGCAGAGAACACTTTAATCAAAACCTTTATGCTACATGCAATTTAAAAGCAAAAATGTATCAAGGAAAACATTAGAAGATGTTAATGACAGACATCACTTCCTGCATTGCATATCATAAACCAAACAAAAATAAATTCGTAACAATATATCATGTGAGAAATGCTCAGTATTGCAATGAAGTCTTAATCCCTTCCAAAACCCTTCTTCATCATTTTTAGAAGTTTAGCTTTGCTATTGACAAATGCACAAGCCCTTACTTCTGAATTTATATGAAGAGATGAATTGAGAGCTGTTTAAATAAAAATAAAAAATAATTATTTGTGTTTTGGTGAAATTCTGTCAGGATTTGGAGAAAGGATTTAGACGTACCAGTACTCCTACCGCTACTGACTGTTAACCACAGGTAAGCATGTCTCAGTAAGACTTCTGAAAAGAAGGGTTTTCTTCCTATCGTGGATTAGGCATCTGAGTTAAATATACATTGTATACACACAAAATACAAACCCCATTCTGACTAAGTGTTAGTTTCCCCCTCAGCTGCTCAGAGACAACATTCCCTGAACAAAAATGAGAACAGAACTTTCCTGCAATTAAGTTTTTCAAGATCTTCCAGATCTTTTCAGATACATGAAAGGAAAAGCTCCTTCCTTTCTTTTATAGATCCTCTTCAAGTTGAAAACCATGTACTTTCAGATCACCTCAGGTAATCTTTCATAATGCATTCATAAACACAAAGATGCTTTTTCAGGAAGAGCATCAGACAGAAAGTCTTGGCTGTTCCTTGCCTCCCTGTAAGACAGAGCAGATGAATTAATATTCTATCCTATTAATTTAATCTATTGTTAATGTGTTTCATGAAGGAGACGTCACAATCACTTCTGGGCAATCTGGCACACTAACAAAAGTGCTTCTCAGTATGTAACCTATTTTCTCCTTCCTGTTTTGTTTTTTTTTTTTAAAAAAAACACCCTTCTCAGATCTGTATAGCTTTTCCTGATGCTGATACACTTGACATGAACAGGAATTCCTTGTAATTAAGAGTGGAATAACGAGGTTGATCTCCAACAGACGTTCTTCCTGGCTTCACAATATCACTCTTCATGGAACTGGTCTGCAGACCACAAATGAGATCCTTGCTTTCGTTAAGTATTGCCAGCACAGATCACCAGTGTCCTATTCTTTTATCACTTTGTTTTGCTCATACTCTTCCCTTCGCATCATGTTTTTTCCCAAAACTTTTTTCACTTTCCTACTTCTTGCTTGTATTTGAAATATATGCCTGTATTACTTTCTTCTAGCTAGCCAGGCTTGGACAGATTGCTATGAAATTCAACAGTGTACATACCAAAACCAAAAGAATGCAATTCAGCAGATAAGCATCTTAAAAATCAACAAGTAGGAAAAAAAAAAAGTATTAAAACTTTACTTTCCAGCATAAGATAAACCTAAACCTGGAAGCAATTCCCCACACCCTTTCATGGTTTATATTCTAGCATTTCTACATTCCTGAAGCTTTTGCTTTAGGGTGTAGTTCCTCAAAATGCTGACTTTGTCAGCAGAACCAGCTTTAGAAATTTCCACGCCTTCCTCCTCAACCTCAGCTATCTCTTCTCACCCTTAAGTCAGCCGAGCAGGGCTCTCAGTAGGGCCATGGTCTTGGATAAAATCAAGGAGGGAGCAGAAGTTTCCATCAGGAAAAATTCAGCCCGTGATCCAGTTTACAGCGCAGTGCTTTGTACAAGCACAAACGAAGGGGCAATGAATGCCACTCAACAGGCAGGAACAAGCAAGCACGCACCGCTGCAGCTCACTTCACCACTAAGGCTACTTCTTGTGAACCTCTTCTACCCTTAGACAGGGCTCAGTTTTAACTAGAACTTTGAAACCAAATGACTTACACTGAATAAAGGAAGTTTACAGCACAAAAGCTTGCTTCACTGGAAACAGGCCTCTTGGATTGTTTAGGATAAAATTGTTTTATTTTTCCCAGAGTCAAGATTACCTTCTATAGCCTAACCACCACAGACACAGTAGCTGGTGCCACGCTTGGTACTTGGGACTGGAGAACAGGCTGATTACTGCTCATTGGGCTCAAATGATGCAGCTGCAATTAATAGTTACAAATGTTGACCTAGTAGCTACATGGTATTACACCACAGAATTCTTAGGCTTTTACTAAGAACTGAAAACAACAGACTGGTAGTGTACACAGGCTTACCATGAAATAGGGATTGCCCCACCACCACCACCACTTGGGCTACAACCATATTATTAAAGTTTGGCTCCACAGAGTTTCAACCTTCCCTTAAGCTTTTCTGGAGTGGTGCATTTTTGGAGTGCTTTGCCATGGCAGGTACTTAGCATGCTATCTCCAGTTTGGCACATCTAAAGTTAGGCTTATGCTTGGCCACCCACGTGGCTTTGCTAGATCAGCCAGCCAGCTCTCAGAGAGCATTTCAGCACTTGCACTTGTTGGATTAGGAAGATGAATCTCATGAGTCTTCAACTTCATGCTTCACAAACTACTGTTGTTACATTATATACCCAGCAATAGGACTCTACTAACCCAAGTTTTGAATCTACTTTGTACCTGCTTTTAAGAAGTGAAAGAGCAAAGCATAATTCTAGGAATACAGAAAACACCTCTGCCTTGCCAACTTGCTTCCATGGACTTCTTAACTACACAGGCAATCATTTACAAATTGTCCCAACAACTTGTTTACATATTTAGGCAGATATTACTTCCATTTTATAGATTTAAGAAAAAAAAAAAAGCATGGAAATATTAAAACTGTCAAAATCAAGACTAAAAATGAAGCCTCTCAAGTACTTCTCAAATATATAATCTACTGCCTTCCTGGTGCTATTTCTGCCAGACATAGACTTTTGTCTTACATGTTAGTGCATTCAACATGGATGGGTTCATCTTCAGTGAAAGTAGAGGTATCTTTTCTCCTTGACTGTCTTGCTGTTCTTCCTTACTGTCTTGCCAGCATGCCTAACCTGATTAGCATCACTCCTATTCTTTAAACAAGATTAAACTCAAGTTACAAAAGATCCTGTTTCATATCTTCTCCACAAACTTTTCTTTGTGTCGTTCTCTAACGCTTTCTTTTCCTCTGCTGCTGAAAATCTGTTCTGACCTTTCTGTAATACTTGGACAGGTGGTGTGTGAATCAGAAGCAGCTTTGTGGTCCAAGATTTTAATCATTACACTTAAGCAGGAAAGGTTAGAGATTCTTATGGGGGAGACAAATGATCATATTCTGCATTGTTGCTCACACAACAAGTAGACACATATAAGCAGAAATACTCAAACTCAGGTTAGTTAATATACATGAGGGATTACAGTGAAAAAAAAAATCAATTTAATGCAGCAAATTTAAGTACACGGTTTCCAAGATCTTTTCCAACTGCCTCTATAAACAGAACATGACAATTACAAAAGGCTCTCACGGCATCTCCGTATGGCGCGAGAAGTCTGCTTCCTCCATCCTTGTCCTTCATAACAATCCCTCGGAACTTTCAAATTAAAAGCCCATCCCCTTCTTCCTTTATTAATCTACCCTACCCATGTTATGCAGGCAGCAGATTGTGAATGTGTTGTGTCAGATAAAAAAAATAAGCTACAGGCAGCACGCAAGTGCAATAAAGCGCAAACACACACATTTTGATGAGACTGACCAGACACAGAGCTCACCAAACTGAAAGTAACCGCTGTGACATTTTAGCTTCCTTTTACAAGGAGAAGGTACAGGCTGCTGATTGCTCTTTGGGAAGGGGGAAACCAATGGGCAGTCTCTTAAGGAAACTGGGACAGCTGGCTAAAGCTCAACATGGACAGCACTGCAACAGCACTTCTGGATGTCGACCCTCCCTCCTTCTCCCCCTGCTTAGAAGCAAAGTCTCTTCCAATGAGGCAGCTCCAGCATTTACTTCTCGTGCAGTCCAGATGGTTTCAGATGGGTGAGTGCTCTATCATTTTGCCATCTCCCACTCTCTCTCTTCAGGGACAGATGACTCCCTGAATAGTCAAATCCTCTTTGCTGCTGCATTAGGCTAGCATTTTTTGTTTTTAACTGGTCTTCTCTTCAGTTTAACTCAGAAACCATTTAGCCATTTAATGTGAGGACTCATAATGGTAAGAAAATAAGCAATGCCTAACCTGAAAGATGCTCCAGGGTGCCAAGAGGCAAAAAGCTTCTACATCTGGCTTTAGTGACATAATGCTAATAAACTAAGCCTGACCTGTACATACATCTATCCACGCGGTTTCATGACATCACTTGTGACATCTCCTCCCCAGTATTTTCTAAACAGTTTTCCTCACAAGGATGTGTGTTTTGGGATTGTTGATACAATTCACTCTCGCTTAGGCTCGCTTAGGCTAATGTCATTTTTAGGTTTCTTTTCTTGCTAGTTTCTTTATTTCAGCGTTCCGGGGTGCAATGCCAGTTGCTGACCCCTGACTTTTATCTCTCTCTGAACAAAACTAATGCTACTCTCTGGGAAGTAACACCTCTGGTTTTGGTGTCATGACTTCTTTCCAATTTTACTTAGTGCCAACACAGTGACACATTCAGTGGTGACCTTCCAGAAGGATATTTCAACAGAGGAATAGAGAGATTGCTAACAAGGATCTCATCACCTAGTACTTTAAAATCCATCTGTGCAAGAGCTTCCCTGAAGAATGTGAATGAGGAGAAAACCATGAGTCTAAAAATACTATCAAATACAGATGTGCAAGACCAAAATCTCCATGAAGTTTCAACACATTACAGGGATTCTCAAACCACATCCACAGACCAGTAGTAGTTACAAAACTTTTATTATACATCTGCAAAGAGCCATAGGTTCGCTAGTATTGGTTTCTTCTCTGTTCTGGCTTCCAAGTGTTAATTAAAAAGGTGACTGCTAAAAGTTCAGACCTTTTGAGTAATATATATATACCAGTTGCCCTACTTGCCATACAGACCCTTATGATTACTGAAGCTGGTCTCCTGCATAATCTAGATTATGAAGTTTCCCCAAGGGAGACCTGTGTCAAGCCTTTAACACCCGACCAAAAGATACAAGCTTTGATTAAAAACCATCAAGCAATGGAAAATCTACCACATTTGTAAATAAGACTTTTCCATGTAAACTACTCTAAATTCACTACTTAAATTAGGCTTACTAGTCTGATTTGTCAAGCCTCATCTCTCAGCTACGGGATCAACCTACACCTATGTGGGACAGATTACAAAGGCCTCAGGTTCAAATATCCTCTTCAAGACACAGGTCTACTATGACATGAAGCACTTAACTCTCATTTTCCTTGCAGTTATGTACCTTGAGGCAGAGTCATTCCTCAAACTGTAACCTTGTAATTTCAAACCCTTCTCTTAGATGAACTAAACGCTATTGAGCTACTTAATTTTATTCTGTGAGGGAAGTTTTCAAGACACCAAATTGTTCTGGAGCTCTTCTCAGAGCCCTTTTTAGTTTGTCAGCATCTTTTTCATAATAAATCATGGACACTGTGACTAGACTCAGTACTCTAGCAACCAAAGTTCATCCACAGAATACACGTACTTTGTTATTTATCACATTTTCCCTCCAAGCCACTCCTCCGAGTCAGCTCATGTTCAGTTGACTGTCAACCATGGCAACTTAGTCTACTTTTAATGTTGTAATCTACGTGGTGATTCCCATACTTTTCGCTCTAGTCATCTGCAAACGTCACATGCTACAGTTTTATCCTCTTTCAAATTATTTGTGATGATATTAAATAAATTGATTCAAAAATACGTCCTTTTAATTTTCTTCAAATACATCAAGTAGAAAATTATTTTTCACATCCGGTCTTTTTATATCCCTCTGTATTTCGATTTTTAGCCCTCTGCCATTACACTTGCAAATATTTTAATTGGAGCATCAGCACCAAGTCAGATGCCTTAAAGAGTCAAAGGATACTATTTCAGCAGTTTGTCAACTGAAGCTGTAATCTCACAAACAAAACCAAGTTTGACAATTCCCATCCTCCAGTGGTATTAGGATATCCGTCATGTTTATTAACTTCTCGGGTGACCCGGAAGCCTTGGTACATCAACTTTTCAATCCTTCCCCTTTAATCCAACCACATACAATAGACTTCAAAGTGAAATACCAACACCTTACTCTAGATACTAACGCCACACTTGTGAAGTCATTCGTGCACTGTGCAGCCAGGAGAACTATCAGAACCTGATCTACGAGAAGTCAGACAATTTTTTAAGAGTCAAACTTTTGATATGTATATTGAACAACATGAGCAAGGGTACACTAAACATTTGTTAAATGACTAGAAAGGAAAACATTTCTGTAAAGCTCAGTGGCAACAAGTTGTGAAGAAATTAACGAAGATTCCTAAAAACTGCCTTCATGCATCAAATGACAGTTAGAATACAGTAGTATTTTAACAGAAGATAAAGATGCTAGCATTTTAACAGAAAATAGTAATGAATAAAGAGCTCTTTCCTCTGTTCCCCTCCTCTCCAAAACAGAATATTGGTCTTTGTGAAAAGCTTCAAAATGAAAAATTTTGGCCAACTTCTCAGCAAGATTCCCGAGGCTAACACTGTTCCTGGGAAACCAAATGGTAGTAGCAGTGACGAAGTCTGCCCCTAGTCTCTGGTAAGGCTGTTGGGGCTTGTCTTGAAGAGAGAGGGAGTGTTTGCACAGAAATTTGAATGTAAAGTTTCTGGCTCCTACTTCTGTGCATAAGCTTAGGCCACACACATAGGGGAGGAGCAGTAAAGACATTAATATAAATGGAAATTATAAAAGCAAGTTAGTGAGTTTGAAATTAGAGGGTCAAAAGAAAGCAAAGCTGCCACTGCATTTAAAACGAATAAGAAGGGAAGTGGAGGAAAAGGAACAGAAAGCAGAGAAAGGTAAGGAAGGCGAAAATGGAGCCAGGAGGAGGAGGCGGCAGGAACTTGGGCAAAAGAAGTGTTACAATCAGCTGATTAATTTACGTGTTGGAATAGCACAAAATGTATTATATTCAATTAAACTACCCCACTTCAAAACTGGTTTGATTACAGACAGCATTAAACAATTTAGATTGTTTTAACTGAAACAATTTTTCCTCTCAGACCTGTTTATGCTGCTTATTTACATACTGTTCTTTGCTTTTGTAGCAAAGCTAGGTCAGCTTCATGTTCTGCATTAGCAGCGCTGTGTCACATAGCCTATGTGAGCTACAGGGAGTGTGTTAGTATGAAACAAAGAGGGGGTTTTTTTTAATCCTCTTTCAAAATGCAACTATAATGGAAAATAAAGGTGTTATAAAACCACAGATATGCCACATTTTACAATGAAAATTTACATGAAAAATGCAAGAACCAAACCATGTCTTTACTCTGAACATGTACCTTTACGTTTAAAGGCTAGAACTAGGTGACATAAGTACGATGGCCCATGATCAACCTTGCCGAGTAACTTAATCTGTTTTACATGTGAGGGAATTGAACAGCCGTACAAAACCTAAATAAAAGAAATATAATTGTTTCTGAGTAGAGCCTACTTCAATATTGGGCAGTAGGATTATACCAGATTACATCAACGTTTTTCTTCTGGCATCTGTCAAGCATAGTAACCAACATTAATGTAGAATCTGCTCCATATTTGCCAGTCTGATTGGTTAGATAAAGTTTCCAACATTCTTATGAAATAAATATGTTACTGGCCACTAGCACATAAACTTGGTATACTATCAGAAACAGATTTATAAACTGTTTAAGTTTTTTAAGGTTAAAATTATTGAATTAATAAAGAATAGAATAGACAGCCCATTATACAACTGTTTTCAAATGGCATGTTGGCAGGGTTGGAGATCAATGATGGTACTTACAAATGGCATGAAAAGAGGAGATATTAAAAAAAATAATCCAGGAAAGCTTTAAAGCAGTAGCAACTGCTGTCCTACTGATAAACAGAGCATAACAGAATTTTTAACAGATGTCATTAAGAAAAAGCACCCAGGAAAAAAACAAGCAAGAGAGACTGGTGTCACCAGTAAAATGCAGTGAGCTCTTCTAGTCAGGCTGGAGCAGAAAACTCTCGGGAGAGGCACACAAGGCTACCAGTTCAACATAAGAAAATACTTCTCCAGTCCTCCTATTTTTTACTCACCAAATACACCTTGGGAAGTATCCTACAGACATTTTCCAGTCATTATCAAGGTTCCCTCTTTCGTGTTGAAAGCATGCATTTTCCATTCAACCAAAATAAATTTGATGGTTAAATCTGTAGCATTTAATTGACGATTTAAAAAAAAAAAAAGTCTGTTGTCACTGCAATTCTTTCTGCATTTGCTCTTCATGTGCTCAGAAGAAATACTTCCTCCTACATTTTTCCCTACACAACACTGTCCATAGGTGAAGTGCAGATCCACACAGTGTTCGTACACTTAGGCCCCAAGACCTCCAAACTGCTCAAGCAGATATACTGCCTTCAGTAAATGTTTTAGCAGTTTAAGAAACTCTGGAACATTCAGAAAACCAAGACTCCATTTCAAAACAAGGCAAGTCATGAAATCCCATTAACACAACACAATTAGAGACTGTATTTCACGTCGCAAAATTGACATGAGAAAGTGAAATGACTAAGGAAACTCACACTTCTGATCTTTAAAGTCTCCAAAATTGATACTGTAAAGTCGGTTAGAACTGATGAAAATTACCTTCAGATATGAAAATTAAAATACCAGAAAAATAGAGGTATTAATATCCCCTGAAAAGCCTAAGCAACATAGTGCTGTACTACTGTCTGGAAGCATAATAGTATATACTAACTGAATTGTATGAAATCCAAAAACCCCTCAGAAAATAAAAGCAGTCGTTGGGTTTCCATCCTTTTAAGAAGTTTCAATAATCAGAAATACAATCCCCACAGCAACATGTTTCTGAATTTTGCTCTTTTTCCACTGCCTTTTGTTCACCAGAGGAGAAGACTGAGGAGTTTTCATCTTTGCAAAACTGTTCTTTAAAACCATAAGACTTGTAGCTGTTTTGGAAATATTTTAGTATTAACTCTAACACTTATGACAGTAATTGGAAAGCAGACAATGCTGTTAACATTTAAAATAGTGGAAAAAAACCCAAACGTTGCTTTGTTTCTTCCAAGGAGCGCTACTATTACAATTAGGAAATGTCTCACACATACAAGGCCAGCTGCTGGGCTTGTTCCTTCTGGTCTCAGCCCCATGAGACAGCTAGGTATGCGCCTAATTCTAATCAAACAAGTAGTCCCACTATAGTGCACAGAACTATTTACCTATTTAATAACAGGCAACCGCTTTGGTACCCTGCTGAATCAGGGCCTTGGCTGCTATTTCGAATCATCCTTCAATAAAAGTCATAGTAGAAAACTCTAGGAAGCAAAAAGAAACAAACCCCCCAAATTAACAAATGAACAGAAAATTTTCATAGTGCATCTTGCTTAGGTAAGTCTAATTTGAATTCTTCTGTATGGTTGGAGTATTCCCCTTGCTGGTTCCACAAACTGTCATCCCTGATGTACACTCACAAATGAACTAAATTTTAACAACAACAACAAAATCCTGCTCTGCCTTTTGAAAGAAGAAGTTTCTTTATTAGAAAGCAGAAACTGATCTTTCCAGCAAACAATGGATTTCTTCAAAGGTGCTAATGGTATCTGAATCAAAACCAGCCAGGGGTAGTAACTTCAGAAGAAGTAAGTTTGAAATGTATTACTCCCCTTTCAATCAATTCCCAGCAGTCCCCAAAAGCACAGTTTTTACAACTACAAAAATACATGTTCTTTGTAAACAGGAACAATGACTGGCAGTCCCAGAGGAAGAAAGAGACTCTCTAATCTCTCCTCAGGCAGCATAAACAAAGTTCTTCCATCTCTGAAAGCTTTTAGTTAGAAACTAATGGATGAATGGAACAATAATCTCAGCCTGGAAGAAAAAAAAAAAAAAAAAAAAGCAGCAGCCCTCTAAAACCAAATAAAAGGTTGCCCTTCCTTGTTTGACGTCTCTGGTACACTTCAGCGATGCAGAAGAAATATCTGGACAAACCCAACAAAGGCCCACTTGCATGGGTAGTTATTTGACCAACCAATCAACAGCACTTGGAGGGAAAAAGATGAACCTCAAATGAACCTGCTAAACAATATACAGAATAACTAATAAATACATCCATAGTTTAAAAGAGATTTTGGTGGTAGCTCTGGGTTAAAGTGATCAGTGAAAAGTGCCACACCTCCTTGGCAGCTTCTAACGTGACCTGAAAGGTCACATTTATTTGCAACACAATAATTGCTCAGCCACGGAAGCTGCATATTTCTGAAAGAATCTGCAGTGGATTGAGTTGCACTGTAAAAGCTGTATCTTCATCCAGATGGACTAAAGAAATATGTACTTTAAAAAAAAAATAAAAAATTATCAGACTCCCATTAGAATATTGAAAATTCAATGTGATTTTTTCACCCTGGGGATTTAGACTGCTCCAGGACAAACACTGCGGTAAGAAATAATCAATTTTGTATTATTGAAAATAGCAAATAGCTGATTAGAGCATAATGACTGCCTTTGATGGAAGTTAATGATGAAGAACTGGGATGAAAAGCACCAAAGCCCTCGTTCAAAGCAGCCCCAACTCTGCAGAACACAGGCAGGCAAGCACTTGGTAGGAGATACCTCCCATTTGTCTACATTTTATGTAAAAGCCAAGTAAGCCCTTAACGCATGTGCTGTGCTTTTTGCTGCCATGAAACTTGCAACTAATCTGCACGGGTTATTTTTTCCACAAGCAAGCAAGCCACCAGCAATTCTCATGTTCACCAGAGCTACAAATTGCTGTAAGAGCAAGTTATTAACATAAGCTCTTCATCAAATGAGGTTCTCAGAAGAGTCTAAGACACCGATTAACAAACAGTGTAATTCCCCTTCCTCCTGTTTTAAACCAGGGCCACAGTAGGTCTGGGTTTTGGTTTTTTTAAAGCCAAGTCTGAACAACGGTGCCTGGAGCAAGAGCTGGCGAGCGCTCCATACCCCGCCAAGCCAAGGGGCGGCTCTGGGGTTGGGGGAAGGAAAGCTGGGGGCTTCCATCCGGCCGCTGTTGCCTAACTTGCGGGAGCAGACGGAGAATGACTTTTGGACATAGGCAGGCTCATCTCTGCACGTTTTTAGAATTTATGAAACCGTCGTGTTTTGCACAGGCATAAAGCGTGACGCGTGTCTCCAGCGGTCAATGCAGGTACACTGGGAGTGTATTCAGTCCTGTACAACATTCTGCTCCCTCTCCTGCCCCCTTTTCTTAGGTGTTCTGCTTTTCTGAAACCCAACGGTAGGTAAAGTATCTCCATACAAAAGTTTTTTCTATATATTTCAAATGTAATCTGGTTCCAGTATACATCATACTGATAATTTGAATGGGAAATTAACCATTCTGGTGTATACATTTCTCGTAACGCTTCACAGAAGACATATTCCCCAACTCGCCTCATGCACTCCACACCTTAACAATAAACATACAAAGCAGCTTTGGTTCCCCCTCCCCACACGCACACTTTGTTCGGCGATCCATTTTTCTACACCACCAAGCTCACTAAATAAACATGACCAACAAACCTGTGGCACTCATCCCAACTCAGCGCTGTTTAATGTATGCAATTACGCTAATCTGTGAAGAAGGCTGCCAGTGGAAACCAAATACAAGAACGTCAGCATTCCTGACTAACGTGCCACGCTGCAACCCAGCACAACAAAAAAAAGCTCCTTAACATACCAAATTGGACTCCTCAGAGCGGGAGGATTTTTGCTTGCTTCCACTCCAGAGAGGAGTCATGGCTACCACCCTCCAGCTAACCGCGGAGCAGTTCAAGAACAAGGCCAAAAGGCCGGAGCCTTTTCATATCTACGTGGACTATCCCAACTTCCTAATAAATGAAAGGTTCTTGGCTGCAGGAAATGAAACTGTGATTTAGATAAAGATAATAGACTCCAGCCCCAAGTTAAGTGGAGCAGCTCTACCGTGAGTGCTACCTACAGATAGGCTGTTTAGTGCACAAACCACTGAACTAGCATCACCCTCCTCCCTACCAAGGCGACCGCTATGCTTTTTTGTTTATTCCGAACCACAGCTGTAGGGAGCTGGTAAGGAGTCGTCCGATGAAACCTCTCATATTGCCTCTCCAGGTCCTCATCCAGGTCCAAGCCTTTTCCTTCTCCTGTATCTTAACCACCCCTGCCAGATGTAATAGCCACGCTACTCCTGCAACTGTAAAGATGCCCTTGATTCAGCAGCCTTGCTCCTGATTTTTGGTTTTTTTTTTCCTTCAGGAAATAAAAAGCAATGTTTCATGCTCATCAAAGGCAGGTGGCTCCTCAGTGATGCATTGGTGCATCAAATGCTTACAGCAAAACAAAACCCCCAAAGTTAAAAATCTTCATGCTGCATTTATGAGACCGTTTAAGATGGTCAGTGTAAGACAGCAATACGCTCTGCCATTTTTCATGATCGCTGAGAATATGCGGAGCAAGATCCTGAAGTTTTTCACTGAAAGAACTACTGTGATACCCACTATCTGATTAAACTGTACTTACTTGTCTGCTGATTTAAACACAAACCTATGCAGTATCAAGAATGACTCAAAGGTTAAAACCAACATGTTAAAAGCAAAAAATAAATTCTACACCTGAGGAAATAAGGCCTAGCCAGCTGGCACAAAAATATCCTAATTAACTAGGGCCAATAATAAGGCTGTATGAGAAACAAAAGGAAACTTTATCTGTGCTTCTCTCCTATATACACATAGAAATCAGCCACCAGGAAAAAAAAAAAAAGGATAAAAGGAAGAGGAACAAATACACAAGAAGTTTCTGAACCTTTTCATCTTGTAAAGTCTCCCTGCACTAAAAAATAATTATTAATAACCAGGTTTCCATAAACCACAAGTTTTGCATTGAGACTTAAGCACGAGTAATATTTATATTACATTAGCATCTGATTTACGCCAGTCCAAAAGAAAGCTCTAAGTGTGAAAACCGAAAAGAAAAAAACCCCCAAACCAAACAAACCCCCCAAACCCCTCACAGCCCTCTGCGCCGCTCTGCCCTGCTTTCAGTTTCCCAGGAAGGGGCTGCCACCTGAGGAACAAGTGTGCGAGACAGCCCCGCTCCACCCCAACCGGGGCAAAGCGGCCGCCCCACAGTCGTTCACCCACAGCAAAGGCGCGTTTCGCGCAGCACTCCGCCGTTCGCAGAACTTGGCAGGGCCGGGGAAAGCGCGGCGGCGGGACGCCGCTGCTCCCCCAACGCTCAGGCCAACTCCCAAAAAGCCCCTTAAGGTCGCGCCGCTCGAAGGCCAACCCCCGGGGGACCCGCCCGGCGCCCTACCGCAGTTACGCCGAATTAACCCCAGGAGCTCCGCCGATGCCAGCAGCCAGGCCGACACCCCCGGCCCCCGGGTCCGAGCTCCGCCTGACAAGCCGCCGCCCCGCTGGGGCCGCCGCTCTCCCGCCGCGGCGGCTGCTCTCGCAGGAGCCGAACACGGCCCCGCCAGGCCCGCGCCTGCCCCGCCACCGGCCGAGGCGCCTTGCGGCACCTCACCACCGGGGCCGCAGCCCCGGGACGTCCGGGCAGCGGCAGCGCCCCCCCCCCCCCCCCGCCCCGCAGCGAACACACCCGTTTCTTCTCCCTCCCTCACCCACTGGTGTCGCAACATCCACCGGGGCGGCCGGCACGGTCCCGCGTCCCCCGCCCCGGCTGCTCCCAGCGCTCCCGGGCCGGGAGCAGGTGGGACCGGGCAGAGGACGGCAGCGGGTGCCCGACCGCACCGGTCCGGTCCGGTCCCGTCCCCCACGTACCTGTTCGCGCCCGCCGGCCGCCCCGGCGCCGCCGCCCCCTCGCCAGGGAGGCTCCTGGCGAAGAAGCGGGAGAAGGTGCTGTGCCAGGAGGGGCCAGCCCGCCGCCGGCCGCCCCCGCCGGACATCGCCGCCGCCGGCCGGGACGGGACGGGCCGGGACGCTGACGGGACGGGCCGGGACGCTGACGGGACGGGAGGCGCCGCCAGCAGCCGACCGGCACCGAGTCCCCGCCGCGGCGGGAGGCAGCGGCGGCAAACACCTCCCCCCTCCTCCGGCGGGGCGGCCGCCGCCCGCCCCCAGGGCGGAGCCGCCGCCCCGCCCGCCCCTTCCCGCCGGCGGAGCGGCCGCGGCGGTCGGGCCGGGGCTGGCGGAAAGGGGGGCCGGGGTGCGACGGAGCGGGAGGGGGGAAAGCTGCGCCCGGGGAGGCGGGAGGCCGGAGGCCGGCCCCGGCGTGGTGCGGTTGCAGAGGCGGTGGCACGGGGGCGAGGCTGGGCGGGGGAGGGTGTTTCCCCACTGCCCGTGCTCCGCAGCGTCCTGCCCTTCGGCAGGCGGGACAGGGACCGGCTCCGCCGTCCGCAGAGGCGGTTTCTGCCCCGGGGAGAGCACGGCAGGAAGGCGGTGGCAGCAGAGAGGGCAGTACCGCCGCACGCAGCTGCCGCCTCCTCCCCGGGAGGGGTGGTGGGGTGTTCTTCGCATCGTTTTTTGAAGTGAGTGGGGCATAACTAGTGTAAACAAAGAGAAAAGATCAGAGGTGAAAAGTAACTGTAAGAAAAAGGACAGACAGCCTCGAGAATCTAACTCCTCCTGACTGACCGCGAACTCCAACGCTAGCCTACGGTTTTTAACTCGTGCCGACTTCGAGATGCTACACGTGCTTGTCAAGGCAAGGGCAGTAAGTGGCCTCACGCCTGGCTGCCACGTAATGTATATGCCTGTTACGCCAGCACAGCAAAACATTTGCATCAAATAAAGGTACACAGCAGCGGTAGCGTGGCTGTTTGGCCACTCGCCTCCCTCCGTCACTTTGGGATAAGTTCAGGCCATCCTTCCTGATGACAACAAGGGACTTGGAGAAAGGGGATGCTCTTGCCTTTTGGGAAGATTTCTTCCTAGAAAGGAGTTTTGGTGGTTTTTTAATATTGAAACCTTCATTTTGCTCCCTCTGAGGACTGTGGCCTTCCTTGTGCTAACATCAAACTATCCCTACCAACAGAGATGACCTTGCCATTGCAACAAGCCGGTGACAAATATTATCCTCATTTTATAGATGGAAGTGACACACAACACCTCAATGATTCAGCGAGTGTGAATTACCGGTAAAATAGACTAACCTTGGTGTTAGGATTTTAACTACAGAACCACACTTTCTTCTTTCTCATCTTGAGCAACTCTGCTGTTCTTCATGAGTGCCCACACCTCACAACTTTTTATGAGCTCCTTTTTGGACCGTGCCATCTCACAGAATCACAGAGTGGCTGAGGTTGTAGAAGACCTTGGAAGATCACCTGGTCCAACCCCCCGGCTCAAGCAAGGCCTCCTGGAGCAGGTTGGCCAGGGCCATGTCTTTTAAATACCTCAAAGGATGGAGTCTCCACAGTATCTCCGGGCAACCTGTGCCAGTGCTCACTTTTTTTCTGCAAGATCCTTCTCTCTTTGTTCACCTCAGTTAACCCCCTCTATACCCAAGGCCTCTTTGCCCGTATTCTTTACCACTGTGCCGTAGTATCAGCCTGCCATGGCCCCAACTTGGAGTGGAGAAGAACCTGGTACTCTAGGCCCATCTGCAAAGCATCAGCAATAAAACAGCCTGAAAATAAACTACTGTCTACTTTTCTGTCTACTTCCTGCTGCCTCAGCTATGAGCAAAATCTTTCAGAAGTGCACAGACAGCTCCCCCTCATATTGTCCAGGTCTCATATAGCTTTCATGGGGATTTTCAAAACAGAGACACAGGTGGATATCGAACATGTACTTAAATCTTTACCAGTCAGTCTGAGTTGGGACTAGCTGGTTGTTCCACTGGTTACAAAAATTAGCTTTCACACGATATAATTACCAGTCACAAACCCTATTCAGGGGACCAGCACTTACTACACAACAAGGTCCTGCCTAGTTTTCAGTGTCCAGACAAGAAGCTGACAATTCTCTCACGGATACAGATGCCCCAAACCTAGCACAAAGGTATTAAATGTTTCATTCCAGAACAGTATAGAGAAAAAAGAAACCACATTTTGAGAGTACCTACGCATAGTTGCCCATTCTCAGGGAAATGGCAATCAGGGTTAGAACTACAAAATGTAACAGCAGTCCCTATGGAACACTACAGAAGAGACACCCCCTCTGACATTCAAAATAAAAGTAATTAAGGCTCCAAAACCAAATTAGAAGGGTGGCAATTTATTTAAAGCAATGAAATGGGAGTGCACAAACAGGCTGCAGGGAGGCTTAGGCTCTCAGTGACTGTTTATTACTTTTAATTCTTCTTTGCGACGTACATCACAGCTTCCCTACCTATTGCTTAAGTGAAGTCTAATCCCTAAGCTGTAGCAAACCTGAATATAATAATTAGCATTTATAAAGCATCCAGTATCTTCAAAGGATTTAAGCGTTAATTAATCCTCATAACCACCTCAGGATGCATTTAAGCGTAATATGGAGAGTGGTTTGCACGCAGAGACAGAGGCAGTCAAAACACCTAGCTGCATCCAAAACCTGACCACACTCTACCAGCGAGGCGCCCGGAGCGGCATCACAGCGCAGCATGAATCATTACCAGGGCTGTGCTTGTCCAAGAACAAAGAGCCAACCTAATCAGAAATGCTAATCCCAAACAGTAACATTTTGTGCTCAAATCTGTTTCTCCTTTCTTCACTGCATCTAGAAGCAGAAAATACAGAAACGTACCACATCGCAGTTCCACCAGAGGCACGTAAGTAAATTCTAATCAAAGTAGTAAAACTATAGCAATAGAAAAGATCAACACGGCCCAGGTTAGATAATCCCCTTCTTTTTGTGTACCCTGGAGTAATTGAGTACCACATGACTTAAGGGTAAATAATTTTGACACATTTAAAATCATAAAATGGGAACTGCCAGCAGAGTTGCCAACAGGAACCCAGTTTTAGCCATCTACACCTTCCACAAAGGGAGAAAAGTTAGGCTTTTACGCAAAGATGCAGGATCTACCATGTGGCAGGTGGCCTCGCATATTAACACAGCTGTCAGCATTAACAGCAGCACCAACACATGCAAGCCAAAACAGATGGGGGAAACAGGTTCCTTTCTGCCTCAGATTAGAGTACTCACATGTGGCCCGTACGAGGTAATATTGCATCACCCAGCGCAGTAAGAAACCATTAAAACACAGTCGCAGAGGGAAACAATGGCACAGGAGAGGAAAGTATCAAGCAGAGGCTCTCAATACCTTTTTTTCCGTAGTTCATCCTGCCCAGAGTTCCACTTGAATCAGTACCTCAAACAGGAGAGGGGAGGGTGCTGTCCCTATTCCATATCCACTAATTTTCTACTGCAATTCAGATTATAACGGCTGTGCACAAGGGAAACCTCCCCCTTCTCCTTACTGCTTTAGAGTGAGCAGATGGTGAAATTTTAATTGTGCTTTCTGAATTCCCTCCCTTTTATGGGTCTTTAAAATCTTGAATCAAATCTTTTGTTTTGTTTTCCTTTTGTACCAAAAAGGAAAGCAAGTTTCCATCGGACTGGTTTATGAAGAGCCTTCCTCTCACACCCAGTTTTAGAACTTTTCTGATACATTAAAGTCATAACTAGGGGAGCAATGTAGTCTTAAAACCACCAAACTAAACATGTTCCCTGCAAGCACATTTTAGCACTACTAAATGAAAAAAACATTCTCAAACTGTTTGCCTTGTTCTATTGGACCTATTGGACCACTGCAATAAGAAATGGTCTTATGTTTTGAGGTACAACCCTGCTAAACAATAGCATAGTTCAGTTTTCTGTTTCATACATGCCTAATGCATTTATCGACAAAAATATTTTGTCTGTCTTGGCTACTTTTTCTTGTTAATAGGCAATCCCATTTTCCAGGCTCTTACAGAACGTGTCTACAGGTAGATGTGGCACAAATAGCAATAGTATTTTAATAATGGATGGCCCCTTACCTATCTTTTTCCTTTCCAGTATATATTATGGCAAGGTTTCTAATATGTGGCATGAAACCATGACTTAATAAATACACATAATGGAGTCATCACATGTAATACTTCCTAGCCATTTTTGACAATGTTACGCGTCCAGATGTTGAAACAAATACTAATGCCTTGAAAAATCTCTGACCTATGCTTATTCTAAAATGAAAGCGAACAACAGAATTGAAGATTTGGGTCTTGGATATGTTATTACACAGACGAAGCATGTTAGCAAGGATTTCCAGGATCTATTTTCTATCTAGCTATGACCTTCTGCTGTAAAGCATGCACTGCGCAGCTTCCAGCAATCCTCATCCTTCGACTGTGAACACACAGTTCCTCCATTTGATTTACTGAAAATGGTTTAAGAAAACCACACGATCAGCTGCTATTGTTCAAATGCCTTCGTGTCTGGAGAAGACAGCTGGAAATGACTCATGGTGTTAACTGCAGTTACTGAGAGCTGTAACTGTGTTCTTTATTATTTGGGATAAGATTTATACACTGTGCCACCTATGACCAAAGTTCAGTGTAGTAATTAAAAACTTTAAATCAACTTTTCAGAAGGCCTCTTCTATCTGTTTTCCACACTATAATTTGTGACATTTACATTTACCCAGTAGCAGAAGTGCTAAAATTGAAAACTAATTGTAAAGAACAAAATAAAAAAAGACCAATACACCTACAGAACCTCTTAAAATAGACTTTTGCTGCACCTGGGCATGGGGCAAAAAGCATTCAGAACTCTCATACTATGGTGGTGGGTATGCACCTAACTAGATGAGGACCAAAGTCCTTTTCCATTAATTCCAACAGAATTGATAACTTTCAGCTGATTAGCACAGCTTGTCTGGAAGGGTTTCAAGACGTTTTTGGTAGCACCTCATACCAATTACTTTTGTGTGAATACAAAGATGAAACTCACTTGTGCTCTTACAAATGCTAATCATCATTGCAAAACACCCTACCCTAACTGGAGCTCAAGAAAATCTGCATTTCATATAATGAGGTCTCTGTAAAACCGTCCTATTCTGGGTTATGCTTCTTTGCTAAGCCAATCTGACTATTCACCACCACCCTTACTAGAAAAATGATGGTTAAACAAAGTGCTTCAGTAAGCTAATTTCATCCAATTTCTAACATATATTGTACGTATGGTAAAAAGCAGCACAAATAATTTAGTGTCCAGAAGAATGCAAGAGCTTTCAAAAAGAGGTGTCTTACATGAAAATAAAGGAAAGCCATGAAATACATAACCAGCAACTTGTACATTGTAATTCATTTAACGCTTTTCCATCTAGAATGTCTTTTGAATATCAGATTTGTAGTTAAAAAAGGAATATACACCTTTCTGTACAAATCTACGCACTTTCAAATATCAAATCAGATTAACATTCTAAAGGCTTATCCTATTTCCATGCATGTATGTAAAAGCACATTTTTCAGTTTGCAGATAACTAAGCAGTTTTGAATTGTGGTGCAAACTTATGTGCAGTAAACTTAAGCCTCTGGACAGCAGACTTGCCTTTTTTTAGTTACCTTTCAAAGATTTTTAAAACTAGCCCCCGGACCTCAAGGCTTCCTAGAACCAGACTGCAAAACACTGTCAGAGACGCACCAGTTCCACCCCTTTGTCTATCCTGCTGGATTTCACAACACAGTACTTTTTAAATCAGTGATCTGAGCCCTTTATAAAACATTATTCAAAATGTTTGACAATTAGGGGAGAGATATATATATATATATCTAAAAATAAAAAAGGTAAACCCTTACCACATTATTAGCAAGCACATGTATTAGTATATTCCAAAAGGAAGAATCATCTTTGGTGTCCGGAGAAATACACTGCAAAATATTCTGTCTGTAAAAATGACTGTGACTACACCAGTCTTTAACAAGCAGAATTCTTACGCATTTGAGCCAAACAGGATCATAAAAGCTTTTGGCTGCAAATGTTGCAGAATCCCATCTGGTTTCATGGAACAACTTATTTTCCTCTCCACTTCATTTAAGCTTCCAGAAAGAAATTAAAGAAAAAAAAAAAAAAGAGACCTTTTCTTATGTATACAAATTATATCCGTAAGTTATTGCAAACAGGCAGAAAATACTTCAATCTTGTTACAGAACAAACAGCAAAACAGAGTCTAATTCTTGGCATACAAATTTCACATAACAGTAAACAGTATGTATAGCATACAGAAAAAGGGTAAGAAATAAATATTAAAGCCCAAGTTTGTAAGAATGCAAGTGACCATTAATCAGATTATGCCTACTTAGCTGGATAAGTAACAGCATAACTGATGCCCACCCCCCCACCCCTTTTTCTTTTATAAGCCCAACACACAAGAATCTTTAGTAGGGGAAAGAAGTTTTCTCTTAGTACCCAAGAAGAAAAATTCTGAATAATCCATATGTTTCCTCACCCAAGCATTCATTGTTATTGAAGTCAGAGAAGAAAAGCTTTTTCAGCGAAGTAAACACCATCATAAGGAAATGTGTGGCTAATGGGGATATAAGCCTGAAACTCAGTCTTTTTATCTGATGCTGTTCTTTAGAAACATTTTCTGTATGTAACATACAGCTTTAGTCCAATAAAATATGAGTAGTATGACTAAAGGGGTTTCCCTACAATGGAAGATAGCATTTTATAGGATGCACTTACTATAGCTTATAAATATTAGCTGTACAGCATTTTTTCCAAATTTTGTTCAGGGTGTGCTGAACTGCTGCTGAAAAGAAAGGTTCACATTATCTCTTCATTAAATTCCCTGAATAAAGCTGTAAACTTTTCTTTATATTAGGAACTGATTGAAGCGCTCCTATTTAGTATGATGCCAACATCAGATCAACTGTCATTCACTTAACAACTTAAGCATTGCTACAGCCTTGAAGAAAGCACGTAGATATTTTGTATCCTGCATAAATCAAGGAGGACTTATTTATTAAAATGCATTACCTGACATGATGACAGAACAGACACCTCAAGGAAAGCATGGCACTTATTATCCACAAAAGGGTTTTTTTAATCCTTTTTTGAACGATTGCATGACATACCAGTGTAGAGAGAGAACTAAGTAGTACTTTAACAGTTTTGAAACGGGTGAAAAGGAAATTTATTACTCAAAAATATTCCTACAACCTAAACTAGTTGATTTTGGATATGTACCTTTTAATTTCCAGAAACTGTAATGCTACAACACGAAAGGTCTGTCCATATGCTAATATTGATAAGTCAGCACTGAAGTGGCTATGCTGCAATTGTTTTCTAAGATAAAATTTATTGTTCTTATTTTATAATGGTACCAATTAAAGAAATAGTAAGGCTCAAACCTTAATTGCAACACACAGAAATACTTTCTAACCACTAGATTGGATTAGTTTATAGATCAATTCAGCCTGCTTTGAAACTGCTGCCAAAAAAAATTTAGAGCATTAACTTGCTCTTAATTTAAACCTCAGCAGAGGACTTAAAAACCAGACAATCCGTGGGTTCTAGGCATCTCAAAACAGAGTAACACTTTCCCTTTGAAAACTACCTTAAGAATGTAAAAGATCCCCTAATAAAAGGGGGGTAGGGGGGAAGAATATTACAAGAGAAAAGCATCACCTTACCCAGCAGAAACATTCTACCCTTGAGTAAAAACCCTTCATCTATCCTTACTCCTCTAAGGCAAGAATGTAACTACCAGCCAACAAAATCATGTGTCACAGACAAAGATGTTAAATGGGGATCAAGTTTCTTCCATGTAATCCATTGACATCATAATAAAAGATGAAAAAATTCTTGGAATATTATTATAATTGAAAACAACATACACTTTCTGGTTCATTGAATCCATTTGTTACTTGTTACATCAATTTTTAGACACCTTTTTTCCTGTTCAGTTTATGCTAATAAATGTTGGTGGATAAGATTAAAACATACAGAGATTTACTTGCAGAGTGAAATTTTAAGTAAAAAAAAAATACATTGCAAAGTTTTTCCCTAGTAACACCTTTAAACTTGTGTGATCACAAATACAGATGATGCCAGCAACAGCAACGATGCCTGACAACTGATAATAACTCTTTTTACTCAGGACTGCCTATTTTTCACAACGCACATTATGCCATTTCGTCTAAATTGGAAATGTTACCGCTTAATCCCTGTCTAATGGTTATATCCTTTATTAGTGGAATAAACTGTCCCAGTTCCAACTGGACTGTGCTACAAACTTGTATTTTTACTAGGTATTTCACTGGAGTTATTCCTGGTGAACCTTGGTGTTTGGAGACCTCTTGCCAAGTTCTGCTATTCTTTTACACGGTTTCGACTCCATAGTTTTCAAACTTCGGAATTGTTTCCCCTCTTAAGTTTGCACAGGCATGCCTCACTAGTGCATTAGTTCAGGTCATGAGCGTACTTTAAAGATCATCCTCACCAACAGATCTTTCATTTACACCCCAAGTAGGCTGGGAGTATACAAACTGAATTCTTTTTGGATGAAACTACACTGGAAGGCTCAGAGTGCACCCAGCGTGCTCCAACAACTAAAAGGCACTCAGTCTGGAGGGCCAGAAAGGAGCCAGGCTGAAGGAAACCTCAGAAACACACAGACTAGGGACATCAGGTCCTCAGCACCAACTGCCTTGCTCTAGAAAAGCAGTTTGATGGGGCTGCTTTCCTTACTAGGGAGCCTGTATTGCCAAGCATCCACTTCAATCACTTTAATTGTTACTTCATGCAGCCTCAAGAGGCTTGGGTTTCTTTAATATTCGTTAGCATTAGCATGACTCTGCTTCAGCCCAAACAAACTTCTTCCACACATCCCAATTTCCTTGATTTCTTCCATCTTTTCCTTACTGTCTTTTCTTCCCTTTACTGAGAATTGTTAGGCAACTCTTCAGCAAACTAAATTTGGTCCAATAACTATCTTGCTAGACCTACAGCCTACTTACTAATCTCCAAAGGCAAAGTTGTTTTAAAAAGACTGACATGAAATTTCTAAATTTACACTTCTTTTACTAAACAAGTTAACCAGATCTTCAAAGGTGCCCCCTGAATCACAGCGAAATTACTTACACTCCCTTGCGAGTTGGTGCCCAAGTAATATGATTGTAATACAATTAAGTTCATTTTCTGATAAACAATTTCTAAAACACAAGATCATTTAATGATGGACAGGAGACATTAACAGGCTAGCTTTCATTTTAAGGATTGATTTTGAAAAAGGGTAGTGGGAGCGGGTTTCATGCTATCCTTCGAGAAGTAGAAAAAGTAAACATGGCTGATTCGCATGGTGAGATCCTGACATCTACTGAAGGAGAACAGTACGTTATCACATACGCACTGTACTTCTCAGAAGAACTTCATATGGCTAGAAATATTCAGCCAATTAAGCAGCAATCCAACTGACTGAACACTGGTAAATTAATTACAAAGTACTGGTTCACACCAACACAGATGCTTTCACAATGTAACTTACTGTGACAGGAGCTACAGAGCCTCAGAACTGAAGTATGGTTACAGAATATTACTAAAACCACTTGGCATTTGTTATAAGACAGCTTTATAAGTCTTGAATTCTGATTAGCTAGTATACATATTACTTTTGCATTGTAATAGCGCATTTTACAATTTAAGCAGTCAAACATGGGCTGTGCAATAAAAAAAAGATCAGGGCATATCAAGTTAACCTTTGAAAGCAAACTTTCCTGACCTTTCTGAAAGAGGAGAGTTGAAGCCTTTTCTCAGTAGTCCCCTTTTTTGCTTTTTTATTCCAGTCTTCTCTGACCTTCTCTCATTATCTATTTTGTTTCTCAAAAGGAAACAACAGGGGAGGGAGCTGCAAAGTTTCAGCAGCAGAGTAGTCAGCGAAAGTTAAAAGGAGCAGACCAGAAAGTTTAGGAGCGAGATTTGTAAGGATTTCTGTGAAACAGAAATAAGGCAAGCCAGAAAGAATTAAAGAAATGGATGACGGAAATTAAGCATAAGGAGAGTGATTTCCCAAACAAGTGAAACAAAAAAAAAAAAGAACTTTTAAGATTGAACTGTATTTCTTGGCATAAGAAATGTTTGCTTTTAAGGACAAGTGTTTTGAAGCAATGTTAATTTTATTTCTTATTACTAACAAAACAAAATGTTATTTTCTAGTTAGAGCTTCATGGATCATGGAATCATTAAGGTTGGAAAAGACCTTTAAGATCATCAAGTCCAACCATCAACCCAACACCACCATGCCCACTAAACCACGTCCCGAAGTGCCATGTCTACATGTTTTTTGAACACCTCCAGTGATGGTGATGGTGACTCCACCACCTCCCCGGGCAGCCTGTTTACTCTCTCAGTAAAGACATTTTTCCTGATATCCAGACTAAATATCCAGCTTCTAAGGGATGAGCTGCTTTCTGAGACAGAGGGTTGCACAGCTGTTTTAAGGAAGCGCTGAAATGCAACATTACCATTCCACATATTACCACATGGGAATGCCTTCCTGTAGACAGCTAAGCAGTGCAGCTGGGCTGTTATGTCTAGCCTTTCACAGCAGCTTATCTTTCTTATTAGTAAATAAAAATCCCAAGCGTATCATAGTTAGAGGGCTGAGATTAAAAGAAGAATCCATTACATTTACGTCCTAACACTTCGAACTGCACTTGCTTTACAGAAAATTGCCCAGGAGTCTTAAGGCCACGCAGACTCTCAGCATGCCTGCAAGTAGTTACAGGTTAAACACATGAAGTTCCCATGAACTCATGTCCCAAGTACCAGAAAGGATAGAAAGAATTAGGATTCACACATTTACCTGATAGCTCCCACTTGTAAAGAAGAGATGTAGACGGCACAACTTTGTACGTGAGAATGACTGCCTCACATTTCAGCTGAAAATGCTATAGTCTTAAGCATTACCAGGCATATTTTAAGGAAATTCATAAATACATAGGAGGGCAGTGTGCTTAGTGCACAGAAGCAGTAACACGTAACATTGTGTGGTGGGTAAAGACCAAACTCTCCGAGTCTCTTCAGTCACTCTAAGTTCCCACTTAATGCATACACCTATAGTAACATGGAGGAAAAAAAAAGGCAATATTCTGCAAGTCTCATTTAAACCTCCAAAGGAACTTGTCTGCTTTGTTCTTAAGGCACAATGAACTCATACATGCAAACTGTCTTGGAGCATCCAGGTAGAACTCATTACTCAATTCTAACATCCTAAATGTAATGGGAGAACAGCTTTAAAGACTGACAGCCACTGAGTCCTCAGAAAACAACTCCAAAGAAGCCTTTTTGCACAAATGCATGAAGCTTTTGTGCAATATATGATCCTTGTACCAAATTTAACATTTTAGAGCAACTCAAGGCTGTAGCATCTGTGTATGTTAGGGACCTATGCCTGTACACCAAGGAGGGGAGGAGAGGTGAACATGCAGACATCCCTCTGGTAGTTTTATGTTCACAGAAGAATCACAAATGTTCTAGAAGAAGTGAGAGACAAGTAATGGCTGAAGCAGTAATGGGGGAAAAAAAAAAAAAATAATGAGGCATTTCATAACGGGACTGTCCCCATTCCCACTCCTTCCAACAGGTCTCCACCCAGCCCAGTGTCCTGGTAGGACAGGAACAGAAAGAGCTGCTGAATTAAAAAACAAAAAACACCAAGAAGGGGAACAATAATCAACATAAGTAATTATGTGCTGTTTACAAGAAGGGCTTACTAACCACATCAGAAAGCAAAAAGTAAAAGACAATAGGGTACTTTCCTCAGATTTGTGGGTGGAAAAACAGAGCAGTAGGTTCAAACAGCTTCCCATGATAGTAAAGGCAATCCGTAAGATAAACGTAGTACTTTGTGTAGTTCAACATAAACAAAAATAATCAGAAAGCCATCAAGGCCCAGTTTATTCAAGAAAGTCAGAAACGCAGCTAGATTTTATGTAAGAACTTGAATTTTCTTTGGTAGAAAAAAATTAATGCTAACTTAAAATTAAATGTTTCATTTAAATAAGCCATATAAGTGAACAAAAATAATTATAAAATACTTACACTCAGCAAAAGATGTTTCCAATAAGTATTATTTTATTATCATATTATCCAATGCAAAGTAAACCAGAAAATTATCTGCCACACAATTCAGATTTATAAAAACGTCTCAGAATTATGTATGATTTTTCCTTCTTTGTATTTGATTTTGTATAGATATTTAGATTCAGAGTTGACAGAAGGCCAAAGGTATCACAGAAAGAGACATAAAAGATAAATACTGTCATGACAAACTTCACTGTCAGAATTATAGCACCCTGTAAGAAAGATTTTTTTACAGTAAGACTTAGTTCCCTCTAGCAAAGCAGGGAAGTTAATTTTAACTGTACAATAATAACTGAAAGCACATGAAACTGTTCTACCATTTCAGGCAGGTCCCTTTGCTCCAAATATTCCTCTATTAAGTGAGCCCTAGAAGGCACACTTACAGAATATTTGTATGCTTTATATGCTAATAAGGGGGGAGGGAAACTTTTGCAAGACCTACATATTACGCCACAGGAATCAGCTAATCACTCAGTGAAACAGTCTTCAGCATTCCCAGCGCCAGTCTGCTTGTTTCTTGGACAAGGGAGGCGGGATTAACGGGGAAGAGGTGGCATGACAAAAATAAGGTTCTTAGCATTAGCTTAATTTGTTACCAATGGTACATCTTTGAAGCCAGAAAGTTTATTAAAAATTATTCTTGAAAGTGAAACAGCTTTTATACACAACAGAAGTATAAAACACATTTCATCTTAATGATCTAGTAAACTAGTGAACTGTCCCTTAACTGTGTTTCCAAAATATAACATATGCTCCTTAAATATCTGGAAGAGTAGTGTAGTTTATTAGAAAGTGTAACAAATATATGCAATTAAAAAAAAAACTTGGCAAAAGAGCTACCATTTTATTACAGTATACAGTGCTATTTCCATTGGAAAATGGACAAACAAATTCCAAACAAAACTAACAGAAACACGAAAAACTCTAAGATGTAAAGACCATCAATGAACATATTTAAGTTAAAAAAACAAACCATGGCATGTTGTATATTTGAAGTTTTATTGATGGGAATGCAAATACAACCATATCACAAAAACAATTCATAACATTTCCTTAAAAGCAGTTCCTTAAAAACATCTGCAATCATCTATAACAAATACACTGAATATTTGAATCCTTGTATCTTAAATCAAAATATTCCTCTAGAAGCCTATTGTAGATGGTTACTAAAAACCCAACATCAAACTTTACAATAAAAATATTGCAGAAATACCTAAAAATGGGCATCTCAAATCAACAGGTATCTCATGCAGCTGTATTTCAGGAAGTGCTGATTATTCTCTCTCAGGAAAATAAATATTCCTATTTGGTGAAAAGGTGGCCCCCCCAAAAAAACAAAGGGGGATTTCCTGATGGCTAATTATTACCTAAAACTCAAATGAATGCAGGTGTTTATTGTTAACACAAATATTTTTTTTAAAATATGCTCTCCAGTCACAAGATTCAATTTAATTCATCAATGTGCATACCTGAGGTGCTATGTTGTCTACATTCAGTTTTCCTGGAAGAGATACTAAGAGGAAACAAGTCAACACGGTATATCTTAGCTGAACTGTTCATTTTCTTTAAATCATTCTTCTTTCCAAGGAACTTGTACACCTACTGACAAAGTTTGTAAATATCGCCATACATCTTTTATTTCTCTCTCATGTCTTCATTGCTTGGATCTGATCTGTTAATAAAAAAAACAGCTAGTCTTAATATAAGATGAATTCTTGCTATATTTTGCTTTTTGAAAACATAACCCAGTATTGTCCAGGTTACAGAACCACACCAATAGATATTTTGGTGTAGTTACAAGAATGAGGGAACAATGCAGTTAGAATTGTTTTCAACTTGCTCTCTCATCCACTTCTGAAATTCCTCCACAGCCAAGTTGTTTCCCCCAAATGTTGCTAATTAAACAGGAAGACTCTTCCACATAATACCTTATAAGCCCAAAGAGATAAAAATTGTAACTTTGATGAGAATAAGGCCTGGAAGTTTACTTTATGAAGGACACATTTCAATTCCTTGTACACATTTCAGCTTCCACATAACTGAACATGAAATAACTGCCCAACAGCAAAGGATTTAAAGTTTGTTTTTGAGTAACTCACATGAAAACTTCTTTGCTCTCGGTAGCCACGCTTCTCCATACAGCTGCCTGATTGCCACTTCTCAATTCACTTTAAGCACTTCCTTAACATAAATGTACTGCATCCCCATTAGAAAAATGTGGAAGTCAGCACAATTTCCCCCACTAATAGGGAACATGAGCTGGGTTTAGACTGTTGTAAGACAGGTTAGTTTTAGCCTACTGATGATGTGTTGTTGCACTAGTAAACCCGTTACAAAATAGGGAAATATGCAAACTCAGCCTTCACTAGGGAAAAAAGGCAAAACCTTCTGCCCCTGCCGCCCCAAATCTGTGAACTATCTAATGGGTCTGCAAAAGGTAACTAAGAAAAGCAAGGCTGTTGACAAGGAGAACTATGCATTCATTAACCAGGTGTCATTTCCTCCACTGAATTTTATGGCATCCACTGGTTGTGATTTAGGGACCACTATAACTTAAAGAGTTGTTCCAAATATTTCCATCTAGTGCTCTAGGAATGAGGAGGAGAACCGTAGTAAAAAATTGTTCTTGAAATATCAAAGTCTTCATCCATTAAAAGTATAACTGCCAAACTGCATGTGCTTAAGCAACAATACAGTTTAAATCCAACCCCTCTTAAGCTTTTGGGGACACTGAGCCAGGGAGTTAAAGGAAATTCTTTTAGATAAAGCCCATTCATGAAGAATTTCAGCTCAGGAAAATAAGAAGTTTAACAATCCATGAGAAGTGAATAACTATGAAGAGCTATGTAAGTGAGCGACAGCAGAAGCACCTGCTTACTGTGCTTAAAAAAAAAATCTACGTATACAACTTAAAATATTTTGTCAGAAAATATTTAGACAAGCATTTGAGATCCTTTTAAATAGCTTGAAGCTACATGCAAAGCCTCAAATTTGGATTGCAACTGAGAAGGTTCCTTAAAGATAAGAAGGGACCCTGAATATCACAGGAAAATATTACAAAATCAGAACTATGCCTGAAATTAGGAAAAAGTACAGGATTTGGAATCTGCCTCTATGGTAACAGGATACAGCAAACTCCGTAGTGAGATGATGGCTCTCCACTACAGAACTCTTTTAGACGGTGGAGGATGCATCACTGTTCTGTCGGGCGGTAAATCTCTTTGTAAAAACTATTTTGGCTAGTATCCCTTCCTCTGAAAACATGACCAAAGGTTTTTATGTTCTGTAACAACACAGTAAAATAAACCATCTCTTTCTAATTAGCAGTAAGGATTCTAAGTAGAAAGGCCAGTGTGACAGGCATAGAGAAGTGGAGGTATGTTAAATCAGGTACAATGCTGGGCATGGTTTAGCTGCATTGTGAAGGAAAGGCGTTCACGGCACTGACTCCGGAGCGCTGCTGACATCCAGCGGCTGCCACGGCACACAGCACGCCAGGACAGGGACACCCTCTTGCAGGTTCCGTTACACTGCCCTACCGATTACACTCCCAATGGAAGCAATGTAAGCTAGGGAGCTAATACTACAACGAGTCTACCAAAGCAATACCACACTTCACTGTTCTATATATTTAGCATGCACGGGAGGGGAAAAAAGCGACCAGATCCTTACCAGCGTACAACAGAAGGATATACAGCAGCTATACCAAGTTTGTAATTAAGAACATGTGTGCATCATCTAAGCTGGATCTGGTATTTTCTGTACAGTCATGAGTGTCTGCATATGCTATCGTTATAATGTAAGCTGTTCTTGTTTTGGCTCTAGGTTAAAGAGATGAATTTGAATAATCAGAATTAGTGTATTTGTCTGTGTACTTTGCTTATTTTTCTAGCCTGCTTATTCACCATTTCTGATATATAACATCAAGTTATGTAAAACTGGGACAGGACAGTAAGAATAAACCAAAGAACGAACTGAACTACCACAATAATAAATTTAAGTGCAGGAGCACCTGGTATTAGTATTGTTTACAAGAAAATGTTACAGTGCTTGCAAGAGTATGCATTAATATTTCATAGGACACACTTTTGTGAGAGAAACTGTCGTGATCTTTTGTGTACATTAAGGAGGTAAATGAAAGGCAAATATGAGACGGAGCATCAGTACTCACTGTGTAATTTGATCTGACAGCAGAAGTGGACAGAAAGAAAACAAAGGAAATAAAGAAAAAACCTTACAAAATGAGAAAGTTTAACAGAATGAAAATAGAGCAAGAGAATTACACATGATATACCTTGTAGCCAATCCACACCTTCTTGTAATCCTTCTCCTTTAAGAGCATCACTGGCACTGAAAGAAACAAATCAAATTACAAAACCATTGTAAAAATACCAATTTTAATGGAATCATCACTATACTTGTAATTTACAGAATTGCAAAGTAGCATGAAGTACAGTTTACTTATGTTTTCTTCACATGGAGAAGGCTGCTTCTCAAGTGATGTATTCTAGAGTAACCTTCCCAATATGGAAACACCATTTCAAGATGTGATCTATTTTAATTCCAGTTTCAACGCAAAGGCATCATTCCTAGAACATGAGGGGTTCTGGAAGAGCTCCCACACAAGGCAGCCACATTGTTCTGCAGCACCTCTTAGAGAACTCCCTCCTCAGCCCATGCTTTGAAAGATGTTTACTACCTACAACAGCAGCAATGAAGCAGCACCTTTCCTCCTCCCATGCAGTTCCTACACACAGTGAGGATGTTGGAGTACTGGAGGAAGAAAGTATAGTGTATACACACTTCATTGTAACCGGAACCCTAGGACTGTCTGTTAATACATATTAAGCTACACTGAGGACAGCGTACATCTACCTTTTGAATCACAGGGATATAACTGTTTAAAGGCCCCTCATTTTGCAGCTTATGAAAACTGGCACAGCAGTGAATCTGGATGTTACTCTGGTTAGCTGTAAAATTATCTTCCAAGGAGCTTGGGAATTCATCAGTGTAATTTCCGAGACAAAAAGCAGTGAGCCCAAAACAATGCCCAGGTAATCAAGTTTAATAGTAAAGGGCCTAAAATGAAAATTGTAGTTTTCAGCAGCATTCAGCTGCTGATTTCACTTTTATCTATAGTATCTGAGGACTTTAATAAGACAAAAATCTAACTTCTGTAGAACACTTGAGAAAAGGAGAGTTTTTTTCCTTGTGAACACTGGCACAAAATTCTTCTATTTATATGAAAGCTAACATCCTTCAGAAAGAGAAGGCCCTAACTCCCACAACTAAAAAACCCATCAAACATTACATGGTACAAAGAGTACGGTGTCCCTCTGAATTCACACAAGAACAGTTTACTAAATGGCCTTTCAACAGTAGTTTACTAAAGCATCTGCAGAGCGGAAAAAAACAAGTCTAAAGGCTTTACCGTTGATATTCTGAAACCTGCAAGACAAATGAGCAGCAGCACTCTGATAACAATTCTACTCAATTTCCCAGCAAAAAATAATAGCTGCTATTCTTCTGGTAGGAACACTATAAGACCTCCATGTCATTATTTGGGTAACAGTTCTATTGTTAAAATTTTCAAGACATAGTCTACATGAACGCATTGTGCTTTTAAAACAAGTTTCCTAGCAAGTATTCTAATATTACTACTGTTTCCACATGTGGCAGCACAGCTTATTATCTGGTTGATTTAATATATGTTATATATTTTAGCTCTATTATGCCACTCAGTTATTATGAATGTACAAAGTAATACCAATAAAAAAAGTAGAAAAAGGAAAATTTACCAGATATGCCAGGGCTTGTCTTTGATGTTTTCTAATGACAGTAACTGAGATACTTTCACAGATGATATTGCATCCCTGAGGTCCATCTTGTTAGCAAAGAAGAGAATGGGCAGTCGACGGTGCTTAATATCTAGGCACGAGCAGAAATAGAACTATCATGACATTATGCAACACTTATTAATCTCTACAAGTAATAAGCTACAAACAATTAAGGAAGATATTTTGCTCACCTGTAACTGCAATTCTCTGAAGGTTGAACCCTACCAAGATGCACACTGTTGGGTCACATGGCCTCTGACGCATGCTTCAAGAATGCTCACAAACTTTCTGGCAGACTTTGGGATCTTCCACCCCCTCTCTCCCTGCCTTATACATACATTTAAAGCTTTAGGTATAGATTTCTGGTGAAGCTGAGGAACAGGACATCAAACAACTGCGTACAAATACTACACATCTCTGCTTAGTGAGGACTGGATGTGTAAAATGGCCAGAAAAATTATTTGTGTTCATTCATAACCTCAAAACAATAGTTGCATAAGGGTAGTCTAAGTTATCCTTTAGCAATCCCTTACCCTACCTTCACTTGAACAAGGACTTCTTTTCCAGAAGCTCTTCTCAGCTAGCAGTGAGAACTACAGACCAAACCAAGCACACGGGCAATTTCTGGCATATTTACACATTTAAAAGCATAAGCCTTGCTTATTACCACAAAAGACTAGAGTCATTGGAAGGAAACAAAGTATACCCTCTTCAACCTGACAGATGTAAAACTGCCAAAAAATTACCAGCACTAAGACTAACTGTGAGAATTTTTCACATTGTTTAAACAAAGGATGAATTACAGCATTGGAGAAAAATTGAGAGTTGAGTCTATCATTCAATTCTTGATGACAAAAAACTTAACACCCCCCCACCCCCCAATTAAAATTGCTATACAGGTTCTTTTTAAAATAGTAAAAAGAAAAGGTATTTCACACAGGAAACAAGCTAAGGATTTCTTTAAAAACTTCAAACATAAGCCAGCTGCCCCTGCTGGGGGTGGGAGGGGAAGAAAAAAAAAAAACAAAACAAAAAACCCAACAAATTGTCAATGCTGAAGTGATCTGAACCTTCCTAATTATGTTCTTTTCAAATCCCCTACTGAACCTTCCCACAAAATCCGTGTAGATAACACTGTCTACACATACTCAGAGATCATGAGTGCTGACCAAAACGTTGACAATTTTCACAACTATTTACCCTATCTGGAGCTATTTTTTCCTCTGATATCCTCTAACACAGATCAAAGGCCTCAAAATACAAGCACAGAGTATCATTAAATCTCTGGTTTGATTCCATAGTTGAACAATTTTTGTGCCTCCTGATTGAAACTTCTAAATTAATCTATAGTTTAATTAAATGAACCCTAGTACCCACAGGTTGCAGGTTGTGGATAACTTAAAACCACAGAAACCAGCTGACATCACATATGCAAATAGCCAAGTTAATCAAGGCATTTTCAGTGGTTGTTTAAAGCAATTAAAAAGGGGCACAACCTACCCACACAGACTCATAAATGTACACTTAAAGATGTTTGCTAAATAAAGTGGTGGTTGCAGAAATTTACATTACTTTCTACCTGATGACATTGTTTTCTACTATGCAGTATTTCCCCCCGTGCTTTTTACAGTTATTAATGGAAAGCTAACATTTTCTAGTTGCAAGTAGTTATGAGTTAACACATTAAAAAAATTCCAGACACTAGATATGTGTGATGTGTAATTTTACACAAAGAATTTCAAATTTACAGGAATTTCATTTTATTTTAGAAGCATGTGCTGGAGGTCAAGTGACCCAAGAGTCAATACTAAAACAAGTAATCTGCAGACTACCATCTTGCAAAATGCTGAAAAGTGAAGTTTGATTAAAAAAGAAATGATAACAGCGATTATTAAACAAGCCATTATTTGTAGAGTGCATTGTCCACTTATGTAAGTAAAAAATAATTTATAGTTCTGATTCACAAAGCACTCCCAGCTAGTACAACTTCTAACCTTATTAATGCTTCATGTTACACATTCCCTTTTCAACCTGACAACCTTTTTTCCCTGACAACCTCAGGCAAAGTCTGGCAAAAAGAGAGGGAACTGTTTTACTGAAGGATTGTTAAGAATTTCAGAGACAGGAATTGATTTAAGGTTGTCACCCTCCATCCATTTAAACCTTAAGTAAACATGTAAATTTAAACCACTTGGGGGGGTTGACAGAGGCAGAAGCACAGATGGGGAGAAAGCAGGGTATGCAGGAAGAAGAGCAGAACAGTAATACAAATAAAAATATTGATATAGTAAACCAGTTCTAGATTGATTCAGTTAACAGCTGCTTTTATCAAACATTACTACTAGAAGAATTTTTTAGTCTCTTTGGTTCTCTTAGATGTGACCTATCAAAATCCGAAACGATGAAACAGGAACACTGTTGCTGTGTTTGAGCTGAGCTGCTCCAAGGCAGAAACACAGAACTGCCCTTTCCTGGTTCTAGGGAATGTACTAGGTGGCCATAGCCGTGATCTTTCAGAACTAGAAGACACAAGCACATCAACAACTGAACAGCGCTGATCTGCTAGATCAGCATTAATAGCCTATTAATGCCTAAATGAAAAGCCCCACCTAAGCTTGCATCTCCTCAGTCTGAACATTTTCACTTAACATTTTTGCCTTCTAATAAACCAGTAACTTATTACAGCAGTCTTTACCTCCCACCCTTGGTCCTATGTGGTTTCCATTTTACCAACAGAATTGCCTTTTACCACTGTGGTTAATACCTGCTTTGGTACAAAGTTCCCTGGCCTCTATGTAATCCACTTGCAGCCTTTGGTTCACCTCCCCTCCCGTCTGACCTTTGCAAGACTGTCTTTTCAGTGTCCGCATTAAGGGGCTTATACCCTTGAACATGGAATGAAGAGTGCCAGTCGGCTCACACACACTCAGCTACAGCATCTTTGTTGATGAACTAATGTATTACATGCAGTCTGCATGGAAAATAAAATCATAGTAACATAATTGCCCCTATCGCATACTACTTCTCTTGGTTACAAATGCAAATCAGCTTCTCCTTCCTTACTTTCAGCACGGTAACCCCACAAGTTAAGGCTCTACCAGCTTAATAAATAAGAAATTACAGGATTATTACACTTTTAGATTTCCTGCACACAGTTTTATAATCTGGTTAGTCAGAGCAACTACCTGAAGAGCTGAAAGTCAAAATTGCGTATTTCTTACAAAATCATTCCAGTAATGTCGGCTGTACGGAAGGGCAAAGAAGCAAAGAATTGACCGATCTCAAAACTTAATTAAAAAAAGTGTAGCCTCATGTAAATAACCGAAACAAACAAAACCCCTAAAACCAAGCCCCAATCATGAATCCTCTCATATCCTCTTCCATCCCATGTATCCTTTTATAGGCAATTGAAACTGACTGGTATAATTACTCCTCCTTATTTCTGGCTAAAGCATAATAATAAAAAAAAAAATAATGAAAATTAAAAAAATAAATTAAAAGTTACATTAAAGGAATTAGCTGTCTTCATGGAAAAATCCAGACAGGGAGATATTTTTGTATGTGTTCGTCATTTCATACAAGCTCTCCAGCTTCCAAAGGGTCAAAGTCTATTCTTTCTCAAAACAATGCAACTTTTGATCTATATTGATTAATAAGAGACCAATCCAACTCAGTGTAATCAACTGAAGAACGATCAGTTTGTAAATGTGAATAGGTATTAAAAAAACACCTCAAACTTCTTAAAGACTATTATTGTTGTAGTATTCATGAATGACTAAAGTATTTGCAAAGTTCTCAAAATGCAGAATGTGTCAGATAAGGGCTTTTAAAACAACATAACAAATATGGAGACAGAAGGGGAAAAAAGTCTCCTCACCTGGATGATTCAGAAGGGTGTCAAGTTCTTCTTTGGCCACAACCATTCTTAATTTGTCACTGCTATCAATGACAAAAATAATGGCTTGGCCTTCTCTGCATAACATAAAAAGAGCAAAGAGGCAAATTATAGGTTCTCTTAAACTGATTAAGAAAAGGCTTCAGAAGAAACACCAAAAAAAAAGCAAACCAACCTGATTTTTTTTCCCCTCATATTTTTATTGTTATTTACCATTAACATTTGAATCCAGTCTTATTTCTGAAATTCAATCTTTTGGTAACCTGCATAATTTTTTTGGAGACATGAGGTTGTTAGCTGCACGACCCATACAAGGTTCAGTCTACACAGACCCTTCGGAAAAGCTTGATTTCACTATTGAGGCTGAAAAAAAATGTACTCTGAAAAATGTAACCAACTGCTATTCCGACAGTAGGGTCAGACAGACAAAGAAAATCAAGACAGGTTTTTGTGGAAATTTCCTACACTAAAACAAGTTTATTTAGAGAAAAGTCAATTACCTTTTTAGAAAAAACTGTGTGTCCACAGCTGTTTAACAACTAGACATATGCAGATTAATTAAACTTTTACAGAAGTCTGCAGAAACAGGTTCTTTTGTTTTGAATAACAGGTAAAAACTTTCAACTATTTCAAATCATTAAGACATTTTGCTGGCAATATGACCACAGTCACAACATACATACAACTATTCAACTCATTATTTCAGGATATTACTGATATTTTATGACTTGATGTTCCATTTATTGAAACTTATTTGAAAGAAAAATGAAGTCTGACCAATTCAGATGAACAGTTATAAACACCCACAAAAAGTTTTTTTAATTAACATTTTAATGTAATATTCACTTCTCCTTCACTTTACATTGCTCTGAGAGTCCATTACAGATACATTCTTCACTCCGCAGCACCATCTACCTTCGTATTTTGATAAGAAACAGCCCTAGACCTACTGAAAAACGGAAATAACTTGACTAGTCTAAGATTGTATGAGAAGGCCCATTCTCTTCTGGAGTGCAGAAGAACTTTAACAGGAAATAAAGCTTTTGCATATTAGCCGAAAATGCCTAAGTGATTTTTATGAGCATACAGTATTTTTCTAGAGAAATCAGAGTCCTAGCATGTATTTACTACCAAAAAGTAACTTCACAAACAAGTAACAGTAACAGAGACACAACATGAGTTTTAAATATATTTAAGACAATTTTACTTTGAGGACATCCTAGAAGATTGTTTCAAACCAAAGAGAAGAAAAGGGCAAGCTTCAAGTACTCCAAAGCAACTACTTAGACACTTGATCAGATTTGATTGCCATTTTGCAATTCTTGCAAAATTAAATCTTGCTTAATTTTATAAACTGAACAGCACATTATTACTTTTATATTATTCTTAGAAGCTAATCTTAAATATGTGACTACTGCACTGGATCAGGAACAGAGGTGGATGCAAGTGCACATTTCAGTGTCAGCATTATCTAAGAAACTCCCTTACTGCTAAGATGAAAAAAGCTGTTTATGTCACACAAGTTACTGCATTAAATACAGCAGACAGAAATATTATTTGCTTATGAAGCACTTAGCTAGCATTTTGAGAGCAGCCTAAGGGCCTCAGTTATTGAAATCCGAAAGATTTGGGAGACATACATCTTACACTCTTGAACAATGAAGATCTCCTACTGACACAACACGTTTTCAAATTGCTAACACATGTTTTGCACATAAAGGAGATGAAGTGTTAATACTCAATTAGAGAATACTTTAAGCTCTATTACATTAAATATTAATATTTAATTAATATTATAATCTTCATAATTTCTCCATTCTATTTCTCCAAGCTATTTCTGTGCGGCTTACTACTGTTCACCTTATTTAGATCAGCATCAGGTATTACAGAATAACAATGAGACAACATAAATGAAGATTCAAGTTACATTAGAAGCTAGAAAAACAGCAAATGGTGTCTATTACCAATAGGGCAATACCATAGTGTTATAAAGTACAGTGAATATCCTGCTTAATAAACAACGTCTAAGAATACCCAGTCAAGATCTTAGTTACATATGCCTCATTCTCTGAGGTTCATTTCCCTCATCTCTAAAAATCTTAGCCATCAGCCAGGATCTTAAGTAACTTACCTACAGAAGAACAGAAAAATAGGAAACGTAACTCATCTTGATGCTTTCTTACAGGATTGGTTTTCAGGTTTCAACATTGAAATCCCATCTCTAGTACGCTACCCCAATCTTTGAGTCAACAAGATGTCCCCAAAAGCATGCTGATTAACAGCATACAAAAATTTTCATTTTTTAGAACAGAAAGGAAAGTTATATTTATCCAGAATGACCTTCTGTCGAACACCAGGTGTAAGTCTTCCCTGAATCATTTCTAACCACTAGATATTATTATACTTCTGTTTAAATAAAATATACAACAGCTAATATGAACAGCAATGCTTTAAAATAAATGATAGGCTTACTTGTAGTAATGTTCCCAGAGGTTTCTGTATCTCCCTTGACCTGACATATCAAACACTGTGAAAGACAAACTGCAAAGAAAAGAAGTGTATGAGGCACAGAAACAAAGAACAAAATCCAAACTCAAACTATATTCCTTGCTATCCTGACAGAAAAAAGCCTGATCAACTGAGAAGGATTCCCAAAGGAACTCTGGCACTCTATCTGCCTTCAAACTATCCTACCCAGTTTTGCGATCTTATTATTGAAATATTTCACAATGGAAAACATGTTTGTTTATTCTCTGAATAGAAGAACTAAACCAATTATATAAAGTTACATCAAATACAAAAATAAACTCCCATTCAGCCTCTCTTTTTATCAAGTTAGTATTGAATATTGGTTATAATGTTGAGTAAATGAAATTCAGATGAGCCATGACTTAAAATCTACAGCCTGTCTTAAATTCTGTCCCTAGACAGGCACCAGTAACATCCAAAGGCTTCTGTAAGCAATATAAAAGGCTTTTTTTTAAAAAAAAAAAAAAAAAGAATTCCACCTTCAGAGAAAAAAAAAAAAAAAAAAAAAATCACATTCTGGTAATAACAGATTACCTCAGGTGACCAAGCTACAAAGAGTAGTCTTTGCAACTTCGAGATTTCACCCAAACACTAAATACTGCAAGGCAACTTAAAGAACATTACAAAAAAGTCTAATCCACTCCTGAAATGTCTACAGAGGCAACATGAACTCAACATTAGGCTTTCCTGTTTTGGGTAGTCCCAAATAGCTCCCCAAGTGGAGGCCACACCAAAATGAGGTTTAGAAAAGGAAGCTCTCCAAACATCCTTTCCACAGACATCATCCGATTCTAGACTAGCTGCTCTGCCATGTATAAAGTTATTAGCAACCCCCAAACAATGTATTGATTGTAATATTAATGAGGTTTTGGGGTCGGTTGTGGGTTTGTTTGGGGTTTTGGTTTTTTTGTTTGTTTGTTTTTTAATCATGCTACATGGTATATTTGCAAGTCATCTCTCCTACTACTAGATCAGAATAAAGGAAAGCAATATAAATCTATTTTCATCCTCACACAGCCAATCCCCAAACCTGTCTATGTGCTTTACCGAGACAGAATACAGTTGTTGAGCCTCCTATGAAAATATGAAACCTATCAGTCCCACACATCAGCTCAAGGAATAAACGATTTTCTTGCAGATCTCTTATCCAATGAGGCATGCTGCTTGGTTTGAAGCAGCCATTAAAAATACACCCATTAAAAATACACTATGAAGGTTACAGAATAATAAAATAATATCTAATGTTACCTCCTTGAAGTATCTTTGTCTCACGACATTCCTTTTCTAAATCTTAACCTTCATTCAACTAATGATTTCTTCTTCCTTTTCCTGACCTTTGCACCTGTCATCTTTACATCGCTAATACTGTAGCCACCATTTTTCATTTAATGAGATTAGACTGCAAACTCTTCAGAGTCCCTCCAGCGAGAGTGCTTAATGGAATATAGGTTACCATCTAAGCAACTGTCTCTCCTCAAGTCTGTAACAGTGCCCTATTCTGAAATTTGTAACAGACAGAAATCAGATGCTTACACACACTATTTTTTTTTTTTTTTTTTAAAAACACACACACATAGTTTTATAGCAGCACAAAACATACAACATATTTTAACACTGTCAGTCCTGGATCATAAGTAGGACTCCTGGGTACTACTACATTTCAACAAACTGCATGTCACGTCATTATACCACCACACATTATACTCACTCACATCTCACTGAAAGAGGTAGTTAAGTCCAACTATTGTATATTAATTACTACTGCTAAATGGAGAAAATGAAATAAACTACTACCTCGATGTCTTGAATTTCTCTATACTGAATCCTATTGTTGGAACGATGTCCTGAGTTTGAGCCTTTAAAGGAAAGAAAGTACAAATATTACAATCAAGTTAGAAAATGTAAATATTGAAATATATTTAAACATGAATACATTACAGATCTATTTTTCCCCAAACTGTGCAATACAAGAACTTTCTACAAATCCAGATACTTCATACTAAAAAAGTTCCCAGAAAAGTACAGTAATTCAAAAATCAAGGTTTTGTATTTTCTAGGAAATCCAGTGAATGCTATTGGACAAGAGCATTGAAGACATTTTAGCCTCAAGAGTGACATTCCACCCTTTACATTAGTCTGTGTGTACACATATATGTGGATATTACCTATGAAATAAATAGGAGATAGGTTAACATGGAAAATAACAGCTTGGAGATTATGATTGAGGTCAAAGTTCACAATATATGTGCACTTTGGAAATCACAATGTCAATCCAAACAAGTCTGCACAATACCCCAAGCCTCTTAGATAAAAGAGGGTATACCTCTATGAAGATATTAGATTGACCATACTCCCAAGCTGGAGGAGTCTATTGGACATTGGGAATTATACAGCAGACATTACAAAATGGCCTAAACACAGTTCTATTTAAACTACCAGACCATTGGAAGAAATACCATTTACTACAGAGGAATGGCGAAAACATAAAGCATTATTAATAGATCTGTCTGATAACCAGGTTTACCGCTGAGCGAGCCAAGGAACTTATCAGTTAAGTTGGTACGACAGAATAGCTCCTCTAAGAAGCATCAATATTGAGCAGGGAGAAAGGTCTTAGATTACAGAGCTGCCTGAGAAAGTGACCTGCAATCCTTTTACAGACTTTCTAGAGCCCCTTATTAAAAACACTATAAGCAGTTGACTCATCGCATACAAATGAAGCAAGCTTAGCTTGCTCACCTGCAGCTTCATTATGAAAGTGGCATTCCACCATTGTAAACAGTTTAGTCAACAGTTCCTGTCACCAAGTGAAAAACTGTGCAGAGTAGAAGAGGTGTTATTTCTTTAACAGTTATTTCAAATGTATTTATCAGGCCCAGAAGAAACAACTGCAAACAGATGGAGAAACACTTGTATTTGCCAGACACCTAATATATTGCTCCTAGGGCAAAGTAGCAGTTCTTCCTAAGAAGACTAGGTTGATCCAGAGCTCAAAATCATCTGTCCATTGAACTTACTAAAAATAAACAATTTCATCAAGTCTGATCTAATGATATTTGTTGCACTTTAGAGAATTTGTCATGTCTTGCAAGGATAGGGCTTACACAAGTTTTATGCAAAGCTAAAGCATCACATTAAAACATTCAGAAGTAAATTCTCATTCACGATTTACAGTAAAGCAAACAAATGCTATTTATTCTACTTGTGTAATTCCCTTGGGACCTTCTCTAATACCTATTATTGTGATAAATCTTGAAGTCTGCGTTCAGGTCTAGTTAGGAATCCTTTACTACTTAAGGCATGACAAAAAACCCTTGCCACAATAAAGGTCTCAAAAATTACATAAATATATAATTTGCCTGGTACAAATTGTAGCATTTCCCCCAAATGACTGGACGCAGAGAGTAAGCAGTTTTTAGTCTTTGTTTATAAATCTATTTAATTTTCAGTGGAAGAATAATTGCCAGGAATGGAAGAGTAGCTAACTCTTTACCATGTTACATTTTTTTAAACAGTGTCTGGTGGTACTCTTCAGGAAAAGATCAATGGAAATTATAAAACAAAAGCTGTGTGCTGATGTAAACAGCAGAAATCAGGGTTTCCCAGATGCATATAACCACGATGCACAAGCCTCTAGCTTTCAACAAGCCTACCAAAATTCATCTATTTCAATTCCATAAACATACCTAGAAACACGGTAATCCTACTTTAAATTTTGCTTAGAATACTATACGCTCTTAGTGGTCTGAAACTCTTTTCACTGGATGAATGAACTGCAAGTATAAATGCTACATATTTTGAAGGCTATTCTGCTTTAAAAATGCTGAAGTCACCATTAAGTGCGCATCTTCACATTATTTACTATTTTATTATTTATTATATACTTATTTTTCAGGAAGAGATTAAAATAAACATGATAAATGTAGACAAGTACAAGTTGTTATACAACTGTATTAATCCCAGATGTTTGTCACATCATCGTAACTGCAATCCTGTAGCAATTATTTAAGTGATTTAAGAAAACTGTTTCAGATCCTGATTTCAGCCATCATACACCCTTCCTTATTGGATAATCTTAGAAAAAGCATGCCGTATTAACAGTGTTTTTTAGGAAATGTTTTCATAATATGCACATGGATGCTTACATTTAGTTTTAGTTAGTTGGAAACACTTAAATTATATTTGTTCCACTGCACCAAATCAAAAAGCTCTTCACATCTTTTCCATGGTCCCATTTAGTATAACAGCACACAAAACCAGTTTAAACAAACATCAACTCTGCAGTAAAAACATCAACAGTGAGCTAAGTAGGCTACTTACATTTGAAGGTTTAAGTTTATTTATGATTGTTGTTTTGCCACTATTGTCCAAGCCAAGGCACAAAACGTGAACCTCCTTTTTCTTCAGCCCAAGCCATCCCGCTAACTTGTCAAACAATCCCATAACTCTGGCTCAAATACGCAGGGATCACCTGTTGTTCAGAAAATCAGAGAAGGAAATAGCTGTTGGAAAACCGTTACATGTACAGGAGCACTAGCACAGTAGGTGGGCATGTGGCTAAGCAGTCCTTAAACTTTTAAAAGGACAGTGTGAATAAGACACTATACAAACACTGTCACAGCAGGTTTGCTTGGTATACTAAGCAAATGGAGCGTAAGCTGATTATAGCGAAGAAGCCTGATAGAAAAGTAGATTGGCCATTTATAGCCCTGTCTATATTACGCGATGTCCTTGATTCACTGGGTAGCAATATTGCCATCATTCTGACCAGTCCAAATAGGAGTACGACTGCAACGCCACTTTACCTTCTACCAAACTGGAAAAAAAGGAAGACCATTACATTTTACTTCAAATTGTGAATAGTCCAATCAGTTGTCATAATTTAGATGACAAAGCAATACAGTATTTCCCTTCTTCAGCACTTGCTATGTAATTTACTGAACCCTGAAGTAAATAAAGTACCCTCTGTCAATTCAATTCAAACTCTAATTGTAACAGGCTTTGCTGATATTAACATGTATAAATTAGGAACTCATTCACACACAAATAGAAACTGATTATAATAGATCCAACAGACATGAAGCCAGACACCATAACACTCACCCACACATCAGGTAGATGCCAAACTCCTCCTCCTGACCAGACACTGACTGAAGTTACCTGTCAGTAGCATATCTGAAGGAGCGCACATCACATGTTCACCGGTGGTACCTTGCTGAACATACTTTGCAAAGAGGATAACCCTTGTCTATCCTGAATGAATTCCACTAAGAGTAATTTCAGCAATCAGGCAGCTAAAATATTTGTGATGCATTCAATAATAAAGCATTTAATTAATGCCAGAGGAGTGATGAAGGCTTCTCTTAATGAAGAAAAAAACCACAGCACTGGACAACTCAGATCGCAATCTGAATTACCCCAGAAAATCATGGCAGGAGGAGGAAGAAGAAAACCCGTCAATGACATGATCACTAACTGATTACAAAGTGATGATTAACTGCATTTTAATAGAAATAATTTTAAAATCTTTGAATTTAATGAAGTCATGTAAGGCATCACCTTTGTTTACAGTATGGCTTTTTTCTTTTTTAATACAGATCCTTTTTAAAGCTTTATCTAGTGCATTTTGGTTCAAGACCAGTAGTGATCTACAGAGTGGCTATGTGTGTAACAGCTACACACAGTTGCCACCAGATTAAACAAGTCCAACATTAGTTATAACAATTCCCTCAAAGAAAAAAAATAATGATTTTTCTTTTAACTCCCTCTGTTTTATGCTCTACTCCTTTTTTAATATACATACAACTCTGAAAGCAGATTAAGGCTTCCTGTTTATTATCAAATTAACCTGACAAAACCCTGCTCCGAAACACATTACTTTCTAGTCCAGTCAAGAGCCTTATCTATATATTCTAGACGATAAGGTCCAAAAAAAGACTTTGCGGGTACTCTTAAAATGGAAAAGGAGAAAATGCAAGCACTTAAAAGATCCTTCTAGGGTTTCACTTTTAAACCCCAAAAGCCTAAATACACATTCTTTGACAACAGTTCCTAGCAACATTTTAATTACAGCTATTTTTTTCTAGCAGTTTTTCATAAGTTGGCAAAAATCATCATTTAAGAATACAACGGGAAAAATGTACTCTTCGCTTCCTGCCCTGCCCCTTTTCTCCCAGTCTTTTTCTCAGCTGTGAAGAGTTACAGCAGTTACAGCTGGCACGGGCTCCTTTTTTTGCCAGCTGCTATTTAGCTACAATGCTATACAGCGTGTTAGACATGTCCTAAAGCTATTTAAGATAAGAGTCTGGTCCAGGAACTTGTTACCAAACTCCACAAACCTTTATCAGGAACTGTAAGCCTGTCTGAGGCATCAGTGACTCACACTTGCCGTGACTAACCAGGCTGCGAAACTCCCGAAGACAAACCAGTCCTGTAGAGCGTTCAGAGCCGCTGGAAGCAGAGCCAGCCTCGCACAGCGCTGCGGACACCCCCGAGAGATGCCCGGGCGGGCACTGCCACCCCTCTCCGCTGGCTGCGAAGCAAGACGTCGCAAGCCGCCACTCCAATTACCAGCACGCTAAGCCGAAACCGACAACCCCCAGAGTGCTGTGCACAGCCTGGGGGTGAGTTGTGGAGGAGGCGGTCGGCGCAGACGGCCTGCGGATGTCCCTTCCAAGCGAAACGACACCACGAGTCCATTTAATTCACGTGGATTAGTCAAATGTAAACGCTGAGGTACCAAGGCTGCCCAGGCCGCCCTCAGGAGGCCCTTTCAGATTAGTATCATTTAAAACTCTAGCTAGTTTCTTTCTCTTTTTTTGCGGGACCCCCGACCCCCACCGCGCTCGGGGTGAGCGGGCGAGGAGCCAGGGCCCAGCGCGCCCCAGCAGCGCCTGGGGCCGGAGCCGGGAAGCCCCGGGGCGGCCGGGACCCTGGTCGCTGCCAGGACGGGGCTTCCCTTCTCGCCGCCGAGCCCCCCTTCAGCAGCACCTCTCGCAGCGGGCGCTCCTGCCCCGAGGCACCGAGCCGCCCCCGGCAGAGCGGCCCCCGGGCGCCGCGGCAAGAGGCAGCGAGCGAGTTCCCTGCCCAGGGCGGGACGGAGGGCCCCGGGACGAGGAGCAGCTCCGTGCCGGTGCGGCAGGACTCCCCGCCCACGCTCCCCCACAGGAGGCCAGGACCGCCGGCGCCCAGGCGGCGCCCCGCAGCTCCGGCTCCCGCGCTCCCCGCCGCAGCACAGACCTGGGCCCGCGAGATGTCGCCCGGGCCCGGCCGCCACCAGCCGCCGCCGCCTGCGCCGTTGCCGAGGAAACCGTCGCCCCGCCCCCGCCAATCCCTTCCCCGGCGAGGCCGCGCCCCGCCTCCCGCGCCCGCCCGCAGCAGCCCCGCCCCTTCCGGCCAACTCGCGAGGCCGCCCATTGGGGCGGTGCACCACGCGAGGCCACGCCCTCCGCGCCGGCCCAAGGGCCGCTGGCGGGCGTCAGGGGACTGAGGGCCGGGCCGGGCCTGTGCCCGGGGCTGCCGCCGGGGCAGGCGGGCCCCACCTCGGGAGCGTCATCATCTCCGGCAGCTTCGCGTGTTGCTGTGCCCGGGCGCCTGTCACCTACCCCGGGCAGGCGTCGCACGCTGATCCCACGTACGAACCGCATCCATTTCATCCTCCGTATCCCACTCCTGTATAATATTTTTCCGACCCCTGCTCCTCTTCCTTGCACAGCTGCAACAAGGGTGCTCAGATCAATTCTCTTGGGAATTGCAGTTAATGTAGGAAGAAAAGCCTAATAAAAAACGCCATGAAAGGTGTTCACAGCAACTCCTGCTCTTCAGCGGGCGGTTTGGTAGAGTACAATGCTCAGGGAAAATCTTAAATCTACATAGGTAATTACAGCAACTGGGGGTTGGGAAGGAAGCACCTTGTTTAGGCTAGGCACGGTGTCTAGAAAGACGCTTTGGTAATGTTTTGCCGTGTAGCACAGTCCAGTCAGACTGGTTCTAGGTCTGCTGCACAAACTTAAAATTACTTAAATCACTTTAAATGAGCTCCAAACAGGAGCACATATAACCTAAAACCCAGTCTCTTTTTTACCACATACTTACATTCAGCTGCCGAAATGGTTCTCAGTTCTGTGAAAGCGAGTGCTGTGGCTTCCTGCGCTGCCACACTTCCAAATGCAGGTAAAAAGACTCCTCCTGTTTTTAACTGGAACAGTAGCATGAGTTTTCCTCTCTCTCACTGCTGTTGAGGTATTCATGGGATGTGAAAGATGGTTCTTGCACCACTCCCCGTGTTCAGCCCAGTGCCCTACGCTGCAGGCCCTAATGAGACCCCGCATGGTCAAGCAGAAGTGGAGGCAGGAGCTCAGCCTGCTGTCCCGTACTCCTCCCTCACCGCCTGGCAGTGCAAGCCAACTAGCTGGAGCCACTCAGTCCCTTACGCTCCCCTTACTACAGTCTGATATTTCTGTAATTCCAGATTTTAAGCGTATTTTTGGTTTCATCCTTCACTTTTGAACAAAGATAAGCAGTGAGCGAGGGATGGAGTGCACGGTTCTGCCTCCGCTTCCCAAAAGACGGTCTGTACGGCTCCTTGGCTTGAAGAAGTGATTTTCCTTTACGGAGCTCCACCCCTCATTTTGAAAAACTCCAATCTAGTTTCACATATGCTGAACACAGCTTTCAGTCTGCTGTCTCAACTTCCGCCCTGGGGAGAGGAGTGAGAGCAGTGGAAACAGCTGTTTGAGAATGTTGCGGACGGTTCTTTTTGCTAAAAATCTTAAGTCAGAAGTTCCCAGTTCTAATGCGCTTCGCATTAAACTTCAAAGATTAAAAATACTACAAACATTTTATCTATTGTTAGGCTTTCTAATTCTTATTGTTGCTTTCATTATTATTGAAGGTTTGAGGTAAATTGCAATCATGATTTCATGATTTCCCTATACCCAGAAAGGTTCTGGCTAAAAGATGAGATTCCCTGATAGTGACATTACGAGCCATTAAAGGAAAAGCAAGTAGCATAAATCTCACAGTGAAATTCTGGGTTGAAGCACTTTCTAAAAGCTAATCACGTTGTGGGGTAAGTGTGTGTTAGAGGAAGGTGTCATCTCCTACTTTTTATATTGAAATCAGTCCATATCTAAGAACTAGTTCTAAACTCAACAAAGAAAAAAGAATGGCAAAGGCATTTCTGTAACCAGATCTAAAATGAAATAGTCATTCTTCATTCTATACACTATGTTAAACCTGACAGTCCTTAGTGAGAAAGCTCTTCCCATGTAAAATACACAGGATGTAATGGACTGTGGACATCTGACATTCATTTCCTATTAATCTACACATGCATCTGTTCAGTTCTGTATTGCGTGCCTATGATGTTATGAAATGAGAGGCTAATTATAATTTTTAACTTTTTGAGGTAGGATCTGATTATTGTATATAGCACTCACTTCTTTGTGAATCACTGTGTATTGCCCTGGCATTATCTACATAATACGATCAGTTTTAAAACTGCATTTTTCGGTGAGAGTTTTGAAAAACACTAGAGAAGGAGTTGCATGGCTCAGTGAACCACCGCAAGGACGATGAATGGTACTGTGGAATCTTAATAGCGCATTAAAATCTATTTAAAATTCAGATTCCCAGTGTTTCTCAAGAAGGAAAGGGTGCTGTTGTTTGGAACTTTTAATGTGTACAGTTTTTTCCTGATGTTGTTAACTGTATGTGCATTTTGATAAGGTGTTTATCAGAGAATAAATGCTCAGTGGCAAGCACAGAAGAGGCCACTATGATTAAGCATTCTTTAGCTGAAAAAAACCAACAACACCCTGAAGCATCTCAAGTGTTAGAACATATTGCCGGTCCATCTTTATTTGTACACCACCCTGTGTTAAGCAGCTGGGTTTTTTTTGCATGATCATGTATGACAGTCTTCACTGTGTGTCATTATATTAGTAACTTAAGGCAAAACAAACACCATTAACTCAAAAATAACCACCAGTACTGTAACTTTTATTTGCTAATAAATATCTTAATAAACAGGCTTACCCCATCTGTAAGACCTGATAATGCCTCTTAGGAAATCATAGAAAAATAAAATACAATAATAATCAGTAACTTGTACTTTGTACAAAAATCTTATTATGTTGCTCAGCAGGTAGCTTTGCCAAACCCCATATTCTTTCTGCAAAGAGATGGCATATGTAATGCAATTCACCTTAAAAACACCCTAATGTTGCGAGCTGAGCATTCTATTACACTATTAACTTGTAGGCATGCCAGCACATGAAAATTTACATGGAACATCATATTATCATAGGAATAGAATAATAATAAAACAAAGAAGATAACACCACTTTTCAGTAAATAATAACAACTTCACTTCTAATGTAAATTCCCCTTGGGACTGCAAATCAGTATTTTTACAGCTTTTTATTTCATGGCTATTCCTACAATACTGTTATAAACTGGCGAAAAGGCAGAAAGGAAAATGCAGTGGGAACATGTATGGGAGATATATCACGTGAAGAAAAGTCGTTCTGAACAGTGAAGCAGTCCCAGGGGGAAACCACGATACCAGCTGTGAAATGGTCAGTCTCTCAGAATGAGCGGATCGTGCTTGCTGTGTGCAATGCTACACAAGTTCAGACTGATGAAGATATAACTTAGAGGTACAGTACCAAGCCTGCTTTTCTGTGAGATGAGTGGTGAAGACTGGGTCACAGGTAGTTGTCATTATTCAAATACATCTTGGTAAGAGGAAAAGAAGCAATGGCAAAACAAATGTTATCTGGGGTCTTTAAAGAAAAGGTGGGTTTCAGACTACTGATAAGGATATGAGATCTGTGCTGAGGCCACGGTTTGTTTGTAAAATAGTTTGCGAGTATTATGATTATACCATTACTTTTGAAGCCATCTACCTTTAAAGTTTTGACATGGCTGCTTAAATATATAATCTAAAGTGTCTGTCATCAAATAGTTATTCATATATACACATACATTGATACATTTTATGGCTATGCTAGAACAGCAAACTATGAAAAGCAGTCATATTTAGTTGTGTACAATCTAATTTCACAGAAGAGACAGAGATTAAAACCCCTTTTAATTCAGATACGTTTAAAACCAACACACAGAAATAGATAGAGGCTATCCTGAGAAAACATACCAACCACGTTATTTTCCAAGAGTAAATCAAAACTAATTTTTGGAAGGCAGTCAAATATTTTTCGTGTATTTTTGCTGTAAGCCAGAGGTTTGTTTTTAAAAAAAAACTGATGACAAAATTAAAACAATTAATTCCAACTTGATCAATGAAGGTTGCTTTGCTAGAAGATAAACTATTGCCTTTCAGTAAATAGGGTTTCACATGATCTTTTAAAGATTTTTTTTTTGCCTTGTTAAACTGCAGATGCAATCCTGAGAAGTGCAGAGTACCTGTCGTTGTTACCGAAGTCAATAGGAGTTATACTGCAGCGAACAAGAACAAGCCCTTTTTGTTAGTCTCTGGGTTTTCAGTCACAGCATCATCGTGCGTGACGTAACTGACACCATCAGAGAATTTTGACATTGGCCTCAACAGAAGCAGAGGCAAGGCTCTAGGTAAGAGCAACATATACTGAAGTACTGACTGAATCCCGTTCCTTCACCAGAGTTAACCAAGAAATAACTTTTCCCACTTTTAATCTGAAACAGCCCTCTCTAATTTATGCAGAGAAGTTGGGAGAAGAAATTGCTGCAAAAGAAATAGTATTAAAAATGTTACGCTGCCAATTCAAAGCTAAGTGTTTCTTGGGGAGAAGCAGGTAGGGAATCATGGCCATAAGCTTTAAAATGCTTATGCATTTATGTGTTAGGAATCTTAGAGTAGGATGGTTTTCTTGAGATAGGGAATTAGCGAAAGAGTCCAATAAACAAAACCACTGGGAGGGCGTTAGTTATTTTATTTGCTACTGTGCCTTTCATTAACTGGCAAATCTCAAAACTTATACTGCAGTGCGCTAGGAATATGAAATAGCTTGTTCAAAGAGGCAAATGATCAGCTAGAACTTCTATTATGAAGGGGAGATCATATTGCATAATGGTATATGTTTAGGAAAGAAGAAAGACAAATCCTATTGTTTTGTAGGTTCTGTTTGTTTGATGGGGATGGTGGTTTTATCCTGAATTTAAATCCAGGAGTTTGGGGAATTTTCTAGGGGGAAAAAAACCCGAAACCATTTCTGTTAGATATTCTATTAGATGTGTAGGTCATTTTAAATACTTATTCCAAACTCAGACATGGTAGCCCATTCCAGATGAAACAACAGTGCAGCAACCACCTTTTGTACCTTGCAGCTCTGCCATGTTGAAGGTAACCATAATCTATTTCATCACATCCCTGAGGTAGTAGCCTTGTCTTTTATGCTCACTGCACTCTCTTCTCCCCTATTAATTGAGGCCATGTTTCAGTCTATTGACATCTTCTTATGGGTTTAACTGACTTTGGATCATGCCCTGAAAGACTAACCTACATCTCAACGTGAAACTCTCACCAGAGAAAACTAACAAAAAGTTTTAGCGATACATTTGAATGACAAGACAGCATGTGTCCTAGTAAGTGCTGGTTCTCTAACAGCAAATCAACCATGACAGTAGTGGGATGCAGGAAAGGAGAATCTGTTTGGAGATCTGAATCCTACATACAGTATGTATAACATAGGGCTTCATCCCACTGCCACTGAAGTCAGTAACAAACTCTCTTGAATTTTGGTCACAGCAAGACTGTGCCTGTTGACACCAAAACATTTAATTCTTCACAGATACATTGTTGTCACAGGAATTACTCCATCAAGAAGTTTATTAAAATCTTTCAGCAGGATTTGGAAATACTGGGTGTTTTAGAGCAGAACCTTCCCAAGACAAAAATGGAACGTGTGAATTTGGCATTTAGTAACTAAAATACTCTACAGATTTGAAACATTGGCTGCACTTTGTCTTTTACGGCTAATCCTGTTGTACATAAAGGGACTGTGATGATAGGTTATACAGCTCAGAGCATTCAGCTTCTTAAAAAAATAATCCTGTTTTGCTTTTCCTTTTTGCCTCTTAATTATTCTCAAGTAGAGGTCAGTCTGAATAAGAGAAAACTGAAAATTCAGTTTGTAAGCCAGTCTTAACTGGATAGCTCTACTCTTCACTGTTTATTTAGCTTCCTCTCAAAAAAGCCAGTATGCAACAAGAACAACAAGTAGTCTTTCAGTTACAGAATTGTGTCTACTGGAGGTTCTAATCTAAATGATGACAATTGTACGTGTATTTTTGTCACAGGCTGGACCCTGGAAAACCAGCAAACAGATTTTTTTCCTATCAGTGCTGTAGAGGAGCCTCAGAGCATTATGTGACAATGATACTATGAAAATACTACCTAGACTGTTTCAATGGGCACTTTTTCATCATTCACAACCAGAGATGAATATTTGGATTCCAATGCAGACTTCCCCCCAATTTGATTTTCCAGATTCCAGATGCAAGGTTACTTTCCATACAACCAAGGCCCCAGGCATCACACAGTTCAGAATACAGAGATGTAGATTTCTCTTTGATTTGTGAATTTTCACTCCCAGGGTTTTGGCTTATCTACCACTTAACATACATGCTGCTGCTTAGCAGTTCTTCACTAAATTGTGAATAACGAGAAGTATTAGTATAACATTATGATTTATTCACAAATTTGTAATCAGCTTGCTGATGTGCACCTTAGAGAAGTATTCCCCAAGACATGTAGTATTTCACAAATGAATAAAAAAGTCAGCAGTATCTCCTCACATATCAAGAACAATATGCACAGGAGGTTTTGTGATAATATCAATGGATATACTGAACTCCTCAAGGAAACCATATGTGGTACTGAAGTTAAAAAAAATGACAAAACATGTTATCTCATGCTGCCTTACAAATATTTTATAGGGACTTGGATTTGCAAGTCCTTTATGCCTAACTCTACTCATGTAAATAGTCCCATTTCTAATCAGCCTCCTTATATGAATTAAGCTGCACAAATATGTAACTGTTTACAGAGTCAGGAGTTTCTGAGTGTGGCGCAGTAACTACATTGTTAGACACATGTGTAGTTACCTACTAGTCAAACTGCTCAGATGCTTAGACATAGGTCAAAATTTTGGACAGGAACAAAGTAGAACAGGTGTGAAAACTTAAAATGATTTTGAGACTGATCTTTTTAATTTTTTTTCCCATATCTTCAGTGTCATGACTTGGCATTTTTTATTCCAGTTTAATTACATAGGTATGAAAAATCAGATAATATGCTAAACCTTTCTGGAAGACAGATGTACTTTCTTGCAGGAAAGAAAAGTAAGAGATAGTCATGTAGGATATTTAAAGAAACATACACACAAATAGATTTCACTCAACTGGCATTATATTATTTCACATATATGGAATGGAAATATATTTTAACAGTAATCGATTTTTTAACCTCATGTTTTTTCATCAACCGTTGTTGTTGGTTTTCCTTTCTAAAATTCAGCACATCTTTTTATACTATATGCTGGCATATTCTTACTCATATTCCCTTGAAAATTTCCCTCATTTTAACCTCATAAGTGTCTATAAATGGCTATTTAAAAGAAAATAATTTATACACTGTTTAAACATCTTTGGTGACTTCAGCAGAGGGACTCAAACTTTTTATAGCATGGACTACATCTTACTAGAGATGCTGGCTCATGGGCACCTTGCTTTCCCTTTATGATTACTGACGATTTCTACAGTATTTAGTTGTACGGAAAAGAATCAGTAGAAAGGGGTTTGGAGTAGTGGCAGTAGAAGGGTCAGCATCAGGGGAACAGGCAGCTTTCTGTAAGCCAGTTTGAAAATGTTTTTTCTGCCTGTGGAGGAAAAGAGAGGCTGTCCATTTCCAGCTAACAAGCCAAGGAAGTTTGGGAAGTAGTATACACATACAGCGCATGCCATTAAAATTTTTAAAAGCCAATGGAGCAGATCAACCCCATTAGCGTTATTGGGAGTTAGGTAATTAATTCTGTAGGTTTGAAAAATCTCAGACATTATGATATACATTGTAATTACAATTCTTTATGTACATATAGACAAATATTTTATATCCATAATGTGCTTAACATATCCTGGTCCATAATCTGAGGAACCATGTACAACCATAGCACTCATGGATGAGCAGTGTGCAGTACTAAATACAGTATATGATGGTAGAAGATATTTGTGAGCTGTAAGTGCATGGAACTGTCTTATGCAACTCCTGTGTTTTTTATTAGAGCTCCTTAGCATTATATGGACAGTTCTTCCTTTTTCACCTTATTGTAGGCTTTTAGGGACTTTTTTGCTTTTCAGTGCTGATTCATTTGTCTCTCCAGGAGATGTCAAGATCACTGTCCTACTAAGTGTTAGCCCAGCCCAACACATCTTTCCCTCACTCTCAAAAAATAATAATAGTACTATTATAAAAAGAAAAAAAAGATTATCTTTGCCATTTATTCAGGAAAGATCAATTACAGTTGATGAACAAGGGTATTCTGGAAGAAAACTGTTTAACAGAATACAGTGCTCTTCAACCATGTGCAAATGCCATAAGTGAAGTATCTTTATTTTCAATACTTTTCCTAGAAGATGCAATGGAAGACAGACTTTTTATTATGACTCTAACTTCTGTTACTCTGAAAGATGTGTTGGACGGGATTAGAAGTGAGTCCTCCTTTCCACTCTTTGCAGGAAATATTCCAAGATAGACTGAGCCCATGACAGGGTAGTTACAGGTACCCTGTGTTCGTAAGAGAAATTCTGAGCTGCCAGAATGTGTCCCATAGAACCATTCCATCAGCTGAGTTAAAACAGCTAAATACATGCTTCAGTTTGCAACGGGGCCAGCTGAATTTAGCAACTGGTCTTCAATACAAATTAAAATATGTTCTATGCTGCTTTACCTTGGTGGCTGGTATGGTCCCATGGAGTCATTTCAACATGGGAATTGCTGTGGTTAATACAACCTTATTAGGCTCCTGTACAGTCCCAGCTATTTCACATAGTAGATCTCTACTGCATATGAATAAAGGGCATCTGTATGTTACTTATGACCCACCTTTGGATCCTGTATGAATCTGTATTGAAAAAGAAATTAATGGAGCCCAGTACTAGGGTCATCATATAAAAAATGGAAAATGGGTAGTCAGTCTTAAATTACAGAAAAATCAAAGTTCTGCAGTCTGTGAGTTCCGTGTCAGAATAATCCAGCTAATACCTAATACAATTTTGGACACAGAATGCTTTGTCCAGAGCAACTAATTTATTTGAATTTATTGTTGAGTGCACTATTTGCAATTAAAGGATTGCCTTATGCTGAAAAGTCTTGGCTGATGTCTTAAAGCATAGCAGGTATCCAAGCTTTTATTGGACAGACACTGAATTTACATTCATGGGAAAGAAAAAGGGTAACTTTTGTTAAAAAAAAAATTAAATTACATAGCTCAGTTCTCTTCCTTTCACCTCATAAAGTCCCATTGCTTTTCAGTAATTACAATGTGCAAACAACTCATGAACAAAATCTACTAAACCTTCTGCTATTACTTGTTCAATTTTAACACCAGCAGTACGAACAAAATTCTCTCTTTTTCACAAGTTCAGCATAAGGACTGGATACAATCAATGCATGAGATTCATCTGACCAACCACAGATGCCTGGATATGAGCCAGTCATTTTGATTTCTTTGAATGCAGAGAAACAGGTGCTTCTTTGGCACAATTTATCTAACCCAGAAGTAAATAATTACATTTGTCAGATGACTCACATCCTACAATGGCCCACTTCTCTTCTTTGATTAAAAGGGAACCTCGGATGACTAGCTCAAATACAGACCTCCAAAATTAGGTGAGAAGAATTCCTCCCAATAGGTCTCAGGGCTCTGATTGACAAGTGGGGAGAACCTGAGTAAGGATGATTGATATGGTTTCCATGTTAGATGATCACCCCACTTGGCTGCACGGACATCTAAGTTACTTGTCAGTCAACTTTGGAGGCATTGCGGTTGGCACATGATGGACAGCTGGGGCAGTGCACTTGTCGACCAAGAGACACTAACCTGGTCCTGCTCAGCAGGCAAGGCCCTCACTTAAGCTATGTTTTGGCAGCTTAAGTGATACACAAGTAGTGGTAACAGTATAGATGGGTGGATTTTATTCTAGAATAGTGACAATCAGATCTGTGAGAAAAAACGACACATGGATATTACTTGTAAATAACTTAGAACTATTTCCTTACGTCCACATTTTAATACTTTTTTTTTTTTTGGCTTGCATGTCATGCACATTTTATTTTGTGAACTTTCAATGAGTACTTTTAGTCAAGAAGCACTCTGCAATGTGTGCCAGATTCTGAAAAAAAGCCTACTAGATTTACTTAAATTTGTTAAATGTAAATTCTAAACGCACACTGCAATATGCAGGGTAACTAAACAGAGCTAATTTTCACCTGAAGGAAGTATCCCCTGTAACAAAGAAAGTTACTCTAATTTCACTTACACATTTGTGGCCTGCACAGAATTAAGCTCACATTTGAAAAGTAACACCTGTTGGTTTTTTGTTTGTTTTTAAATGAAAAAAATTAGGAACCCCTCCCCCCCCCAACAGTAGTATTGGACTTGGAGCAAGAGCAAATAAAATGTGTCCAAAATGGGGAAAATGTAAAATTGATCAAGATAACTATTATGAAAGTGCCATACTGTACCACAACAACAACAAAAAGCAAGCCATATAAACCCACAAAATCCTGCATTTATAATGTTTTTAATAAATGTCCTCACCCAAAGAATCCCTTGTTCTTTCCTTTCTGGTTACCCAAACTCTTGTTTATATAAAAAAATATATCTGATTAATAAATGTTTTAATATTGTTATATTTTTTCTATTGAAAATATATTTTTAGTAGTGTGATAAATTTGGAAATTAATTTCGATGAAATATATCCAGGTTGTGTGTATGTAACATACAACTTGGCATCCACACTACCAGGAATGAATAAATGTGCAAATGAGAATTTAAAAGTGCACATACATGGTTTGGATTAGTTATGAGTAATTTTGAAACCCCATTAACAAATAACAGACTCATACCTCCTCGGTAACGTATTTAATTGTGAGAGAGGCTCCTTCCACAGATGTCACGTTGTTGGCCACGGAAGCAATGACAGGCAAAACATAACAAAATGACAAAGGAAAATCAACTTTTAAATTACTCTGTGATTATAGTATTTTTAAAAAGGCTTCAGGTAAGTATGATTTTCTTTCCATAAGATAACTTTTACCAAAAAATTATTCAGATGTAGAATTGGGGCAGAATTTTTGAAGTGACAGTCACAGCAAAGAACAAATGCTTTTTTCCCACTAAAGGCCTGTGATCCTGTGCAATGCATGTGCTTGTACAGTCCTACTGAGTTCAGCAGGACTACTCATGCTGACAAAATTACCTTTGTAGCTAGAATAGGACTGGAGCTGCCCTCCTTTAAACAAACTCATCAAATTGGCGTTGTAGAACACTGGTGAATCCTGATCTTTAGAAATCTCGTTCCTCAGTTAATGAAAGAAAGGAAAAATTACTTAGTGCACTACTGTTAGTGCACATATTCTAACATAAAGTGACAACAGTGAATCAGGCCTAGCGTGTCTTACTCTGTGAACTGGTTGGAAGCATAATCTTTTTTGAGTTGCTGTCTGTTTTTCCTTCTTTGCCACCGGTATACAACGGCAGCCTTTTCCAAGAGTTAGGAAGTACATTTTGATTTACAAGCTGTAAATTAAGCAGTAAATATCATTATGATTACATAAAGTAGTTAATTCATTTTGATATACACATATATTATACTAATTACCCAAATGCACGTTTTAACAGAAGAGTTGTAATGTTTGAGTATATTGGAATGCCATGTAACCCAAAAACATCCTCCAAACTATGTATAAATCAACAAAAGCATCTGCACCCAGTTTACACGTGACATGCATGTAGATCTGCGCGTGACTTCTACAGCATGCAGACATGCGCTCGCTCCCCTGTTCCCAGTAGCGCATGTCCCATGGAAAAGTTTAGAAACGTAGCCCAGCACGTCTGTGTAAGTTGTCTGAATAAAACATGAAAGCTGTAAGTCTCGGAGAGGTACAAATATTATGTTAGGCCTTTGCAGCCATTTTCTTGCATGTAAATATGGCTATTGAAAAGTTCTAAAGGTAATTGTCTTTGATGTCATTTAGATATCTGTACTAAATGAAGATCTAGCCCATTGTAACCAGAGCTCCATTTCAGCAGTCTGCTTTTTACTTCCAAAAGCAGTTAGAAGTAGACTCAAGGCAACATATTATTACACTGCTGTCCTACATCTCCTTTTCTGCCTATGTACAAGATAACTGAATACCGCAGCATGTAACTTCCAGCATTAGTTGGTGGTTGTACCACTGCCCTCAACTGGAGGATGATATGGCCAGCCTGCTCCCACGGGAATAAGCACATCACCCCACTGATGGCTGGCCCTCTAAGGTCTACTACCACTGGTGGAAATTATGCTTAGTTCAACCAGCAGAGGCCTGCATTTTTGGAACAGAAAGCTTTCTGAAGTCTATGTGGCCACGATACAGCTGACAACCATGTTTTACATGTGGTTATGGCAACATTACAATCAGTTTTCCAGTGAATGTTTGCCACGTAGTAGAAGCAAATGCTGAATATTAAAAAAAAAAAAAAAAGAAGAAGGTCTAGGGTGGTGAAGAATCCCAAGGATGAACACGTTTTCCAACCTAATCTAAAATTTAAAGCATAAAAAGTGTCGAGTGCTAAAGTAATTCAAAATCAAGGACCTTAAGATTTCGAACAGATTTCTCTCACTATCCTCCCAATTATTCACACAACGAAAACTCACTACATAAAATCTTCAGTCATTTCTGCAAACAGTACTAATGTTTTGAGGCACCGGCTTACCAGCGTTGAAACCATTATAAAGTAATATAATGATGGGACCCATACATTGGATTTAATTAAGAGATAAAATAAATATTTATGTTAAACTTCTTGATTGCACATTTGGTATTGGAAGTTACATGGTCACAGAACATGAAAGAAGTCAAATACTGTTTGATCTACCAGCAAACTCTAAATACATCGATAAAGAAGCCACACCAGGCCAAAGAGATTACTACTTTCAAGTAAGTTCATGAAAGTTTCCCAAGTACTGTTATACAAAGTTACACATCCATGCTGAGTTATTCATCAATGTGTAGCGAGAGTCTTGCAGTAGGCCAGGATTTTACCGACAGATAACTGGCGGAGGAGCTATGCAGTGTGATTAAAAATTCCAGTTTGGAAGCATTAACATAGAAGTACTTTCATAATCTGAACAGGAGACTGCAGTTCTTGAAGTTGGGAAGAGCAGAAGGGAAGAATGAGAATATTTTTCCGTTTTAGAAATGCTGAGGCACAAAACACAGTTGATTCTAGTACTTTCATACGTGAAATCCTTTCTCCTGTATGTGCATCATGTGTAACCGCAAAGTCTGTAAACTGCTGACTATTCGTCTCTGGTGTCCAATGAGTACAACTCCAATTCTTCTAATGTCACTGAAAGATAAAAAGTTTCATCTTGGATGCAAGTATAGTAAAGCCTCTTGCATACAAAAGACTATAAATATATGATGAATTGCTCTACTTCAGGACAGTTTACTTTCCTGTCTGGGACATATAAGAATGCTGCAAGTATTCAAGTTTTCTGCACCTGTCAATTCCAAATTTATTTAAAGACAGCCATTTAAGAAAAAAAAAAAATCATCTTGTAGTTAGAGCACTGGTATCTGTTGTGATACTAATGGTCAAGTAATTTTTCCACATCTTGAGGAAGAACCCAAGAGGTGGGTTCTAATAGCCCATTTTTAGTAATGTGTTAGTAGCAAATGTTTCCCACTTTTACTTGCAAAGGAACAGGGCTGATTCACTTTTGCAGTCCTGAGGCTGAAACAACAGAGGCTGTGCTTCTGATGATTTGGGCAATGGTGGTAAGAGGTGGTCTAAAGATCAGAATAGCAGAGAATCTTCCAGCTCGACCCAGATTTCCCTCCCAGTTTCCCTTCATCTCGTCTAGACCTGCACCTCAGAGGGGGTAGCTCACCCACAGAGCCTGACTCTTTGGCAGGAATGAAGACAACAGCCCTCAGCATCCAGCACAGTCCACTAGTTGTGTTGTTCTCTCAACATCACCAACTGCAATATGCTGAGAAAGATCACAGAGGTGGCAATGGCAGGAAACTTCAGATATGCCCTGTCAATTGTGCAAATCCCACGCTGGGACATAGCATAGACAGTGCCTGTTTAGATACCCTCAAAAATTGTTTGATGATACAGCTAGTAAAGGAGCTCATGGGATGAGGCATGACCTTTATGAGTTTCAGTTTTGCAGTTCAAGATACCCGACTCTCTATCCTCCAGATGTAGAGCCACTGGAGAACAGCAGTATTATGTACTTGGGCTTAACATCCACATGAGGGATGATACACAACACTTAAGGTCAGCAGGGACTATGCAAAAATATTAGGCATCTTAGAAGCTAAAAAGAGTCAGTTAAAAGAATAAAGCTTTACAGGGGGGAGTGGTATTAGAAATGCAGGAACAATGCATAGCGCTTATCAAGGAAGGCCTGATAAAACTGAGAAAGAAAGCAGCAGGCCTAGGGTAATGGAGGTTATTTGAAGAAAGAAGGAATCTTTCAAAAAGCTGAAGTGGTATCTAAAGAAAGAAAGTAGAAAGGATGATAACCTTAGGCAGATTATCTGTAAAAGCACAGTAAGGCAAGCTAAAAAAGAACTTGAGGAACAACCAGAAAAAGACACCTAATAATAAATGTCATAATAAAACTTTTTGCAAGCTCACTGGGGTACAAGAAGCCTGCCAGAGTGTCTGTTAAGTCTAATGATGATTTGGATATAAAAGAGCACTGAAAGACCAGCCACTGGCCAAATTACTGAGTCTTAACTGACCATTAGCATTATTAATACATATAGTCTCAGCATCAAATAAAAGATTAGGAATTAATGGGAAGGGAATAGAGATCATATCATTATGCTACCGTATTAATCCATAGTTTGCCCAAACCCTTATATACTGCGTGCATGTTTTCAGTTCAAAAATGATAGAGGGGAGTCAGAGATGGTTGAAGGGCAGCAAGGTGTGGAACAACTTCCACATGAGGACTGACATGGGCTTGATGATCTTCACAGCAAAATAAAAGATTTTTGCCACCGATTTCAGTGGTCTAGATCAAAACTGGTTCCCCAAGAAAAATTTAAGGATGTTCTCTGCCTGACCTTTGGCAGCATTTGGTATGGTCACAGAATGAAACTGTCAGTCCCGGGTCTCTTAATCACATCTTTCTCCTGCATCGTTTTGATAAAAACCTGTATTTGTCTTTTATTAGCTTAGGTAGGAAAGGAAATGAAAGCACTGTTCCATACATCACGATAATTACATCACTGCAGCATCCAAAGAAATTCAGATTGATTAGTCACTGTAGGGATAATAGATTACATACTTACTCAATACTCATTCTTGAAACCATATCCAAAGTTGTGAAACCTGCTGCCATGAAGTTATTTTTATACTGACCCATTTTTATGGAGTCCAGCCAGTCACTGACTGAAACAAACAAAGGATATTCTGCAACTTCACCAGGTGAATCTGGCATTCTGTAAAAACAAAATGCAAAGGTTACCAAAGTGGTACAAAATATGACACTTGATTTACGCTGGTAGGCATTGTTTTTATGAAAAGGAAGAAAGAATGAGAGAGGAGCGTTAGCTGTAAAGGTCAGATCTTAACTGCGGATCTCTTTAACCCATTGTCTAAAACTTACAAATCATGTCAGTCTGCCAAGCTGCACTACTTAAACAAGACATTTTTTTTAAAGCACTGCAGCTCAGTAACAAACTGAGCAACAGACCTCTCCCACTGCTCTTATTTTTGCTCCCACAGAGCATTTCTTTACAGATTTCCTGTGTTCAGGATGGTAATAATTAGTAAATACAGTAGTCCAAGTAGAGGAAAAACAAAATTTAACATGAGATACAATTTAAAAATATTAAAACACTGAGAGATGATTTTTACATTTAGCTACAAAAAAACCCCGAATGGCTTCTTATTGCTATACCATTATGCAATGGGAACACTTTGATTACAGTGTTCAAAACCTAAAACTAACCCTGAAAGAAGCAAAAAGAATACATTTATATCTTTGCTTTTACATAGAATTATATAGAGTAGCAAATAAAAAAGAAGAAGCTAATTTAGACACATTTCTGTTTCAGTTCTTTCCCCTAATATTATTGCAACTGAAACAGAAAGGTGGAAAAAAAAAAGATTCCGATTTTGGGGCATATATTTCCAGTCTCCTGTTGTGTACCACACTGGTGGGGACTCACAACTTCCATTGACTTTGTACATTTTGTGTAGAAAAACTGTAGGAACGGAATGCAGAAAAAGCACACTGCTGTTTATAGAAGCTTTATGATAGCCTTTAGGAGAAAGATGTAATTTATTTAAAATGAAAATTTAGACAGCAAAAGACAGCCAACATTAACTGATGGAACATGACTTATGTAGAATGTAGGAAGCAACAAACCCTAGTATCTTAATATACCAAGCTTCAACCACACATATTCAAATACATTAAACACACTGATTTTCGTTCATATTATCAAAATGATATGGAGAGAAACTGAAGGACAGGCGAACACTGTTAAGTACAAACCTCAGTTAAAGACCTACTAAGGTCCCCTCCAACGTGAATTACTCTATGATTGTACAATTCTGTAGAGTAACTGCTGACCTCGTAAGTTAACAGTAACACAGTAATTATTCAGACTGACTGCATCAAGCATTCCCAAATGAATGGAAAAACTTTCCCAAGCAGGTGAGCTCAATAAGAGCTCAACTGCAAGAAAACAGGCATAAGTTTTTAGACCTTAGGTAATGTTTCAAAATAAGAATAGATAAAAATGCATTACTCTGATGCTAAATAAAGTGACCCAGGTAAAAGTAGCAAGTCTTATATGTATTTATATGCACATACACATAGAGGCCACTAACTCTAGTGCATGGGCATTAAATCCCACAAGTCCCACTAGTTTGTGGTAGATGAAATAGCTGTAGCCCTAACTGTAGGTTTTCCTAGTAACCTCTCCATTCAGCCTTTCCTACAGCAAGATACCAGCCTCAGTTTTTGCCCTGTTGCTCAGCCCTTCTCCAAACCATATAAAAAAAACCTCTTAACCCATGGAGGTTCTCAGCAAGATCCACCCAGGCATTGAGAACCCCTTATAAACCCAGGGGAGTCTCCATGAAAGCACCTTTATCTTAAGGTGAATTTCAGGTAATGAAGAGACTGAGGCCACCTGGACCTTCACTGATTTCAGCTCATATCCCGGAACAGCTTGGATCAGTAAGCCTACAAAAATTGACAATTTCTTCCACCACAGCCTTGCTTCTCCTGTGGCTGCATTCATTTCTGTAATATTATTAATGGAAAAAACTTTGGGCAACACCCTCAAGAATTTGTGTAGCATAATCTTTTATTAGGTCACTGTTGCCATTCTTCTGCAGATAAATAAAGATTTAGCAAGCAAAGACACAACTTCTTTCTGCAGGAAATTACTCCAAGGCAGCTCAGAAATTGCTTGAGCACTGTCAGATGGAGAGACAGGCTGTTGAATAGAGAAAAAGATTACAATGAGAAAACAAGCACATAGGAGAAGCACCAAAAAAAAAAAAAAATTAACAAAGAGATTCACAAAGATTAAGGATAGATGGTGCGCAAACAGAGCTCAGACAAAAAAAAAAAAGAAAAATTCCTAATACAATCTGCATGGCTTGAGGAAAGAAGACCTTATACAACAGTGTATTAACAATAAAGCGAACCTTAAAAAGAGCTCAAAGTTATTTGAGCCCCCATAACTTTGTGAATGAAGAACTTTGCTGCTCCCCCACCTCTTACTTAATGCCCTAAAACATCTAATGATAGCCACCATGTGTTATACAAGAAAAAAGTACCGAAAAGAGTCTTACACAAGTACGTCCTCCACTAGGGTATGAAGGGTGCTCGGATTGCGGATCAGTTTGTCTAGGAAGCTGACAATGTCACTAAATTTTGGACGGTGGTTCCTCTCCTTTTGCCAGCAGTGAAGCATTAGTTGGTGAAGAGAAGCTGGGCAGCCCATGGGAGCTGGAAGCCTGTAACCTTCCTCAATAGACAGTATAACCTAAAGAAATGCAATGCATATGATTACTGCGCATTAGAGTTAAATGCTGAAAGGACAGTGTAAAGTTGACAATTGGAAACTGGTGATAACAATTAATGGCACAGCCACCCTCACTTTAGCATTCCTGGGGCTTCACTCAGGGAATCGGGTCTAGCAGGAACGTGACCAGAGGAGATGCGAAGTATTTTGTAGGCATATGAAACACAGTAGGCACTTTTTTTGGCTCTCTGGCCATCCTCTTGAAACAGCCAAGCAAGGAGGAGAAGAAGAAAGAACTAACCAGTATTGATATCTTTTTCATCCGCTTCAGGTTGATGTTGCACTGAATGGGGTCACAAGGCCACGAACTAACCTTGTATGGCCACTGGCGTACTGGGATGCTCTAATATTTGCATCCTGACGAAGTGTAAGTGTGTGGCGGTCACGATACAATCAAACACTACAAATGCACGTTGCAGCATCTGGCAATTTTACTTGGTGATAATATGTTTCTGCTGATTGTTAGAGTATGATTAATTCAGGCAATGTCCCACACACTGAGTTACAGTGAAGCACAACATTATTTTGCACAGCCTCTCTCAGGAACCTGGATGTCCAAGCTGTTTTATGACTAAACAAAAGTTAATAAAATATGGTGTTACTATATACCCAAAAGTGAGTAAAACTTTCAGATTCAGCACACGTGGAAAATGTGTTTGGTCAGGATTTGGAAAGAAACCGATTTGATGTCACAGATAAATCACGTGTATGAAAAATTACATTTGATCAGAGTTGAAGGGAGGCTTGCTTTTATAACATTGGTAACAAAAAACATTGCCTGAAAAGGACATTAGCAGCCCTGCATGATAGGAGGTAGCAAAAGTAGGTAAGGTCCATGAAAAGCTGGCTGGATTCATTCTATGTAAGATTTAAAAAACAAGAGGAAAGGTTACTAGGTTCTGCAATGAGTACTGGTAGCAGTAGAGATGATGACAGAAATGACATAGTCAGGATTTCTTGTGTGTAAAAGAATGGAAAGACAATAAGTGGTTGATCAAAAACAAAGCTGGGAAAAAGACCAACCCTACCACACACACATAACCATTCCACATAAAAATCAAACCAATGTTAAATGTTCTCTAAATTACAAATGATTGTACACAATAGTTATAATAAGACATCACACCTATGAGAAACATACCTACTGCATTTATACCCACTCTGCTTTGAGGACACATTTATCATTTCCACACAGATGTACGTACATGCTGCAGACATATTAATACAGCTGGAAGGGGGTACATTAAACTCTTTACAGCAAATCAATGTTTCATAGCACTAGCTGTAGCTTCAATATATTCAGTCTTATTATCCTGGAATATATCCTCGTTCTCTTTTTGAGTTCTGAATTAATGTTTTTGGCTCCGTTTAGCAATGCCTAATGCTTATGCTGCAAGCATTTTGCAAATAAATAGGAGTAATGAAGCTACATTAGGACCTGAGCTCCCCTTCATGGCATGGTAAAGAATGGAATAAGACACTTGTAGCTGTACACAGCTGGGTGTCTGAGTTTTATAAAATGAGGTGACTCGGTCCTACAGTGTATAACCCTCTTGTATCCTGGCAGAAAGACCTATGCATGAAAAACAAGTGTTTGCAACATGGCAGGGAATTGGGTTTGCACGGGGTAAGTTTCAGACCCATCGGCAACAGCGCTGGGAAGTAGAGGCTACTCCAAAGGCAGCATTATTTGCTGTAGAGATCTCTGAATGTTATGCACCTGTGAGTATTGACAGATCACATACCTGCAGACAGGACTGGCCACACACATACAGAGGTGATATCTAGCAGTAAATTGTATGTCAATGTGATAATCCTTCCACCTGCCTTTCTGGCTACTTGTTTATCTCCCTGGGATTTACTTCAGGGGTCCAAAATCCGGGCTGCCGAAATGGCTGCTTGTGCTGGTTTTGGCTGGGATGGGGTTAACTTTCTTCATAGCAGCTAGTATGGGGCTGTGTTTTGGATTTGGGCTGGAAACAATGTTGATAAAGCAGGAATGTTTTAGTTACTGCTGAGCAGGGCTCACACAGCACCAAGGCCTTTTCTGCTCCTCACCCCACCCCACCAGCGAGTAGGCTGGGGGTGCACGGGAAGTTGGGAGGGAACACAGTCGGGACAGCTGACCCCAACTGACCAAAGGGATATTCCATACCATATGACATCATGCTCAGTATATAAAGCCGGGGGAGGAAGAAGAAAGGTGGGGGACATTCGGAGTAATGGCGTTTGTCTTCCCGAGCAACCGCTACGCGTGATAGAGCCCTGCTTCCCTGCAGATAGCTGAACACCTGCCTGCCGACGGGAAGTGGTGAATTAATTCCTTCTTTTGCTTTGCTTCTCCGCGCAGTGTTCTTTTGCTCTACCTATTAAACTGTTTTTATCTCAGCCCACGAGTTTTCTCACTTTTACTCTTCTGGTTCTCTCCCCCACCCCACCTGGGGGGAGTGAGTGAGCGGCTGTGTGGTGCTTAGTTGCCAGCTGGGCTTAAACCACGACACTGCTATAGGAAAAAATACCCTCAGGCTGACAGAAATATCTCCTCCAAAGCCTTGCCTTCTAACGATGAATGTGCCCCCACATTGCTCCTGTTGCAGACTCAGGATGGGTGAAATTCAACTCCACATGCATGAAATTTTATTCACAAAACTGTCAAAAACAGGTATCTCAAGCAGTCTGTCAAAAGTAGCTTCATAAAACATAGGCACTTGTTACAGTGTGGGGTATAGCTTAGTTGATACTTATCATTGAAGAGGCAATCTTTAGCAGCCCAGAAATGCAGATATCATAGTTTTTACATTTAACTGTACCTCTTGCAAATTATTAATTTCTGAAATTTATGTTGTTTATAAAGCGAAGGAAAAGCTTTTATGAAACATAGAGAATTTGCTCAACAACAATAGAGAGCTGATGACTTTTTTCTGAAATAATTTATTCAGGAAAAATCCAAAAGCAACCACAGTTTTCCAGATGTTACATTTTCTCTGACACACTCTATTTTACCATATCTTAGAAAACGAAGTTACAGTGCATTTTGTTTCCTCTCTTGTTCAAAAGGAACATTTGATGAAGAGAAATGCCAGCTGGTACTGGGATAATTATAATTTCTCGTTAATACCAGCACATTATAAAAATAAACAGCAAACACTGCCTCGTTAGTATCCCTTGTGAAGCAAGTATTATTTTTAGAATCTAAGAAGCAAGAGTAAAGATGTCATAAGTGTCTAAGACTGCAATGGGAATCAAGTCTCAAAGGAAGAATTAGACCATTTTAGTTCACTATTTATTTATTTTAGCTCTTGCTTTGCTACTTGCACAGCACTTCTCTCTGAACAGAGGAATTCAATATCTGTATATCTAAAAGGGAAGAAATATTAGATTTTTCTTGGTAATATAAAATTATATATTATACAATATGTAAAGATTATATATGTTGACATATTTTAAATGTTTAAGGTGGAAGAAGCACCACATTAATCGTGAAAGGGTCTACAAGAAGGATATAGCAACAGCTCTAGCAATTGTTGTAACTGTTTCCACATTGGCAAATCAATGTCCCATCTATTTCAATCTGAAAGAATAGGAACATTAGCTTAGTTTCGATACGTACGAAGCCCTGAGTCTGCTAACAAAAAGGTTGATTACTGCTGTCTAGTTCTGGCTTTGTGATGAACAGTTGATGGGTTCAAATCATGCAAAACATGCAAATATTCTGTGCTGCCATAAAAAACACTGAGAAAGAGGCTGTAGGCTTCTTTTCAGTGTTAAGTATGTTTAAAACTCCTTAGAAGGTTTGTGGGTCAGCATTAAGGTGAACAAAATGGGCAGGTGTATTTTTACAAGTAATGCTTTTTTGCAGGTGAGAATATAAACTATAAAGGAAAGGGAGTATTTTTTTCAGTTAACATAGATAATTATTTCCATGCTTTTTAATGCTTAGGCTTTTATGTTTATAAAGGGGTCCATTCTTTTCATATATTTTTGTACACAGATGATATTAAACACTGGAACCTATTAAATACATTTTATCATTTTTGTTTGATGTTAGACATAGCTGTAAAGGTTGAAGATAGAGTTAATATTAAATATTAATTATGATACAAAAATTATCTGAAAAATATTTTATGGACTTCTACATAAAATTTGGGCATGTTTAATTTCAAAATAATTTGAAATTGGCAAAAATGGCATCTGAAAATTAAGCTGTAATCTTTCTGATAGTTTCATTATTAACAGTAACGTAGATTTTTGCTTTCAAAAGCTAACTGACAGATTTTTTAATGAGACTGAGACAGAAGAAAGTCCAGAGGGAAGTTGTCCCTATGTCCTGCTGACATCTGAAAAATCTACCAGGAGGGAGAGGCAGCTGCTCATGCCTCATGGTATGGAGCCAATCTCAGGTGCCTGCCAAGTGTTTTGATATCTATGGGTTGAAAGAACTACATTAGGGTAAGTTATTTTTACTATTACAAGAAACTTTAATAAGCATAAGAACTTTTATTCTGTTTGCTACAGTAGTTTTCTTGCATATTGATTAAAATCCATTAAATAATATTTTTTTTTTTTAAAAATACTGTATTTCTGCAACATGCATTAATTTATACAGTGGCCTCTAACAGGTGTCCCAGTAGACTTCACTCACAGCTGTTCTACAAACCAAATGCATGGAATATAAATCTTCCTTTCCTCATATGAGCATTAGCAAGCCAGGCTCTTAGCACAATCTGTTCATCAGTACGCTAGTTTCCTTGGAAAGTTCAATATCTTAGCTAATGTTTATTAATTAAGCAATAAGACATGACAGACTGTGCAGTAGCCCTAATTAATGGACACCTCTGGTGCCTGCCACACATGTAAGAAGTGCATTAATCAGCACCAACAGAGGTCGGAAGTGACTTACCACAATAATAAAATGGTTATTTACTTAAACAAGAACATTTCTCAAAGCCTCTACATTATACCATGTACAGTATTAAAAAAATTATGAGAGGCATTTTCAAACTCAGTTATCTTAAGTTCAGCTTCCAAATCCCTGCTTAGGAGTATAAATATAAGATGCTAGGTTTGCAGAGGTGTTGAGTCTCTCTGGCTTGCGCTGACCTGATGAGTACTTGTCAATAGCTGTAGTCTCTGAAAATCAGGCTACGTTTATTTAGGTGGTAGGTATCAGTTTAACACTTTGCATCAGCTCAGACTCTGTGCTACCTGTGCTGGCTCCTCGTGATTTGATTACCGTGACTGAGGGGTCAGACAAGAGACCCTTGGTAGACTTAGTTTAGCTTCGCTGTTCATCTGACTGAAGATGTGTTCACATGGCAAATAGGCACCGTGTCAGGCAGCGCTGAACTCGCTTCCCCTCGCATTGCCTCCCTTTGGGTAGGGGTAGGCATAGCATTGGCTTCTATGTTATGCACGTTAAGAAATGAACATTTAACTGGCAGCCGCTCAAAACATCACTTACTTAGCCATGATCTAAAAAAGTGAATTAATTTCCCAAAGTTGTTTAATTAGAAAAACTATTTGTAAGATGGAATGTGAAAAAACAGACCTGGCCCTGTGGAGTTTATACTTGGAAAACTTTTGGTACTTTACAAAAACGCACCCAATTCAAGAAATATTTTATTGCTAACTAGAGAAGAATTTTATTATGATCAAAACACAGTAAGTGTTGTGATGCTAATGTTGCCAGATATTTTGTTGTAGCAGAACCTCTCACTATACTTATGCAAGACCTTATCAACAGTTGTTTGCATAATGTGTCTTTTATGAATCTGTTTGGTGCATGCCCCTCTCTGTTACTTTCCCTGCCATATGTACAGTATCACTGACCTTTGGGAAAGTCCTATTATTTCTGCAAAATAAGTTCATGTGAATTCAGGGCAATTTATGGTACTAAAACATATGTCCCAATATCCAGCAAAGTAAGCTTTACAATATGTCTAATAACTTGAAATTTCCCAATGACATTTAGAGTTGCTAAATGTATTTGGAAGGTCACAGGTACTCACTGTTAACATTTGGCACTGAAAGCCTGTGGGGAGGGCTCCGGAGAAAAGGAGTCCTTTGTGCTGTGCGTTGCTGAACTGCAGGGAAAGCCCCCAGGAGTCAGTGTCATTAGCATAAGCAGCATCCATAGGGCCCTCATCGTTATTCTGTATTAACAGATACTTCTATTTTGGATGTAGGAGTAATTAAATGTTGCTATCCCCATGCTGTAGCAGAATCTTTAATATACTCTAAATGAAGGCATTGCTTTATGAATTCTCACTGCTGGCATGGCCTTGAATAGATGCATCGTAGGTTGTGGTAGAGGGGAAGAGGAGAGGCTGAAGCCAGCCTCAAAGAAAGGGAGAGGCAGCTGGAATGAAGGTCTGGGTTGCGCACTACTCTCACCTGGCGACTTGGGCTCTATGTGAGGGTCCTACCAGTCATTCAAACCCTCTTATCAGGAGGTGAATAGTGGGGCTGAACGGACTCGATAGAAAGTCTCTCTCCCCCCATTCCCAGTTAGCGGAAACAGCAGTGGGAGAGTCAAGAGCTGGGCTGGTAACGGAGCTCGTGTGAGGAGAAGGATTGTGATTACAGGAGATGTAAAAGAGATGATGGCAGTTGGGTTCCTCATAGAGAGTTAACCCAACAGCAAATGAAATCACTCACAACTGGAATAGAGACTGGAATTCCCCATGTGGTAGCACAAGATCGCATGACAGTGGGACACAATGATAGAGCAAAAAAGCATCCTCTTCCCCCCACCTCCTTGAGCTGCAGTCACTATCAGCTGCCCATCACCTGCAGCTAGATAAGCAGAGTGGCAAAATGAGGGGCAGAGGCAGAGTTACGGAGGTGACATTGTGGTTGGAAGCACTGGCACTGCACAGAAGCCAGGCACCATGGTAGGACTGACTTTGTTCAGAAGTATCTCTGGCTTTGTGGCTTCTTTAACCTCTAAAAAAATAAGCCATGAATGAGGTGCTGCAGACAGAAGCAAAATACCAAATATATGGTGAGGAAAGCCAGGCAAAACACTATTGCCCACGATACGCTCAGAGGATGTGCCAGTGGCAAATGACAGGGGCAACAGCAGAAAGGACTGTGAGCCATTGCTGCATTTATGATTAGCACAGTCCCTCAAGCAGGCAGTGCTGATGGGGATGGAAGGGAAAAAGTAACTGCCCAGTGAGCCTTGCTTGTAAAGGCACATATGGACATTGTACTTACTGCTCAGAGAGTGTTGAGTGGCCAAGAGGCAATGGGCACAAACTGAAACCCTTGAAATTCCATCAAAACATAAAACACTTTCCTATTGTGTGGGTGACTGGCACAGGTTGCCCAGAGAGGTTGCAGTCTCCATCCTTAGAGACAGTCAAAACCCAATCGAAGACAGCCCTGAGCAAACTGCTTTAGCTGACCCAGCTTGAGCAGTGGGGCTGGAGTAGACAATCTTGAAAGGTCCCTCAATCTCAGCTATTGTGTGGTTCTGTGATTTGCTAGTACCTTTTTCCCAGTTTCTTGTTCTGTTCAAACTCCCCTTAAAAGAAGGCTCACAGTGAAACTAATCATTGCATCTATTAGATTGGGAAGACAGAAGATTTGAGGCTATATGTGCATTTTGATACAAAGTGCATTCTATGTAACGCAGAGCAATCAGGTTTTGCAACAGCATACTAATGATGAACAGGCTGATATTGCCATGGCTGTGTTTGGCTTTGCTTCTGAACAGATTCGCTCAAGAAAAGCACCCTTTGTTATTGCAAGGCTGAAGTGATGTCCCAACTCCTTAGCGATCAGCTCCTAAACCACCACATCTTACAGTGGGGCTTTTTAAGGAAAACAATGGCAGTTTGCCTTAAATTGGTGTTTGTGAGCTATGGTAGTTCAGAAGCTGATAAGTGGCTCTCAGTTCAGGCAAGGAAATAGCTGGGATACTAACATTGTTAGTCAGTCTGCCTGTTCATCCTTTTTTATTAACTTTGAACCCATTGGCCCTCCTGAATCAAATTAAATAAGTTCTGTAAGAATCGGTAGCTGGCAGAGGTATAAAGTTGGTCGTAGGACATAGAGATTTAAATATATGAGAAATCTGTACACAGGTGATTTCATAATGTGCCCCAGGGAAAATGTAGCTTTAATTCAGTTGTCTAAGCATAGACATCTAATTTTAGACTCCCTAAGGTATCCTGTTTGGCCTTCAGTTGTTGCTCCAGAAGAACTCAGGTCTCCTGCATGTCCTGCGTCAGCCACATGTGGAGATCTGAGTTACTCTAGAGCATCTCAAATTCCAACGGATTGCTAGCTGTGGGAAACAGAATTGAAACTACTGGGCTTATCTGCTTATTTCACAGTAGATCCATGATGTGTTTATAGTTCAGACAGTACCAAAATAATGTCTCCACTGAAGAAAAAGGACTGCCTCAGCTCAGTGGTTGCTTGTTCTCTTCAGATGCACAACCACTCACCACTGCCTGGTCAATCAACAGCAGCGTAGCTCAAAACCAGGCACAGCATGTATCGTCCCATACCTGGTATTAATTAAGGAGCACAGCAGGGAGCTGGGCTGCTCACAGGTAGATGTGTGGAGGGGGGATGGAGGCTGTAGGCATTGTCAGGGAAGAATGATGTACCAGAGAGGTGGTCTAATGCCAAAGGCTAAACTTACAAGAGAAGTGCTGGATAGAAGTACGATTATAGTAGTGGTGAGGCTGTAGAGTACAAATCTAAAGGAAATAAGGCTTTATTAGTTCTGCTAGTCTTTTCTGTTTTGGATGGTTTTGGTTGTTTTTTTTTTTCTTTTCTTCCTGAAACACTCTGAAATTATTTTTTTTTAATGAAAATCTCTCACAGATCCTTATCCCCAAATGACTGATCAGCCTTAACAAGCAACCAGACATGAACAGCTGAATAACTTAGCAACAATATAAAAACAGCCATCTGGGAAAAGTCTTGTCAACTCCTCAGAACCAATGCAGAGATATTCTAGGCACATATATGAGAGACATTAAGATGGGTTGGCTGATATTCTGCATTTTGACATAGAGATTGATGGCTGGTGTGAAGACTGAGTATACCAGTTTGAGCTGTCATGGGGATCCATCAAATGAGAGAATTAGTGAAAATTTAAATCGTGGTGGAGAAAAAAAGCATTCCCCCTTTTCCATGCTTCATTTTCGAGGACAAGCCTTCAATTTTACTAGAAGCAAATGTGTTTTTTTAATTGGGAAGGCTTATTTGGCCACAACTTTTGCAAAAAAAAGTCAGAGGAAAACGTAACTTTGTAATGAGGGAGGACTATTGTCCTGCATTCTGGTTAAGCCTATACGTAGTTTTGAAGGAAAACAGAATGCATTTAATTCTTAGAAAGGAGAATGGGCAAATACTTTTCTCATGGCAGCTTAACTCTTTTAGAATTTAACCATGTATGCCCATTGAAGGGTACTGTCAGACTGTACTGGAGATAATGGGCCAACTTCATCATCAGAATAGTTCCAGTAGTCCCCCAAGTTTTGATTTATAGCTGGACTGAGAACTGCATCAACTTGCATATCTAATGCAGATTCCCAGGGATTTGGGTGAAAGCCACATATAGTCAGCATCAGAACCTGGCAAGCTGGCTCTGACTCTTTGTAATATGTCTTTAATCCATAGGAGGAAGCTAGTCAAAGTTTTATTTGTAGAGGGCCAGGTCTTCAGTTTTCATAAATTAACTATCCCATTGAAGTTGATAGAGTTATGCTGATTTAAGTAAGTTGAGGTTCCAGCCTAGAAAGTGAGTGAGAAAGCAAAGCAGGGCAGGGAGTGACAATCATTTAAGGAACATTTCAACAACTTGCAGATTAGTCCTAGGCAGTACTTACATCCTGGTTGGACATCTCCCAGTACGGTCTCTCACCATACGACATCACCTCCCACATTACAATCCCATAGCTCCATGCATCGCTTGCTGAAGAGAACTTCCGATACGCTATAGCTTCAGGAGCGGTCCACCTTATGGGTATTTTTCCACCCTGGAAAATATGTTGACAACTTATCAATATGACCAGAATACAGAACAGCAAATGTTTAAAAGAGAAGAAAACAAAAGATATCCTGGATGCTGAGATACTACATTCTGCCTTCTGTCAATTTGCCTTGTCAGTTTGCTGCAAGTGGAAAGGAAGAACGATACCTTTTTCAGAATTTGACAAAAATTTGGTTTCATTTGTAGTCTAATTCACCAAAACCAGCAGTTTGTGAAAAAAAATCTCAGTTCAAAGAACAGAAAGCATTTTATATGATTCAAGTTTGTTCAGAGTCATATAATTAGTCAGAACATGCCTTTTGATTGAAAACATCTCAAGCCTGAAATTCCTAGTACATTGACATTTAATCTCTTTTTCCTTACATGAAATAGAAACTTCTGTTGCAAAATGGAGCACCGAAAGCACTTAATAAGATTACGTAAGCAGAAAGGAAACTATAGCTTTTCTATTATTCTTTACTCTTGATAACCTCTTTACATTTTTGTTGTGCACTTTAAGCATCTAGGTAAATAGCAAACCAAGTGTGTTTCTAATAGGTGTTTCCTTAGGATATTGAATAGTTTCATTCCGTAGCTTTCAACTTAAAATCCAAGTGCTACCACAAAAAAAAAAGCCCTGTAAGAATTCAATCAACAAACCTGACTTACTCTTTACAAGACCACACTATACAGAATTTTCTTCTGACACAGTGATTTATACCATTGAACCTGGTCTAGTCTCCCATAAATAATTTTTGTATGAAAACTATTTTCCCTTTTCACAACAAAGTGTTTCTTCTCCAGATACATTTCTCTTTTCAAAAGTATACATTTATTATCATTCTCCATACAACTCTTTAAGTAAGTAGAGAGAGAGCGCAGTATGCTTAAGGTGCCACTAGATGGTAGAAGGAGGCAGGCAGAAGAGCTGAGCTCACTTTATCAGTAGTTGCTTTCAACAAGCAGTAATAGATTCTGCTCGGCATTATAATTATATTTCTGACAGAAACAAAAGAAGAAATGAACTAGAACATCCATTTGGCAATTGAAGAGAAGCCACAAGTATGTACTCTCTGTTAATTTGTTCTGAGCATATAAAAAAATTGTCTGCAAGTTGTTGAGGCCTGACTTCAACTGACTGAGAAGATGCTTGTTCTGCCAACAAGTGTTCAAAAGCAAAGCTCTGTGTCTGTGATGACGTGCCAGTAAGCTAACTTCTCATCACTGAGTCTCACCTACTGATGAAAAATGTATGGTTAACATTTATGTTGTATGATAGTTATGATAGTAGCCAAGATGTCCTTTGTATGTTGCATTTTTTGCAGCTGCTTTTTTAACGCCTTTGCTTGCTCAGTTACGGTTGAAGTCGGTGGCGAACCACCTACTGATTTTAGCAGTAGTAAGGTAAAGGTAATACTTTATTTTGTATTTTTGCCCAAGCGCTTCCCCTGCCCCCTTTTCTTAATCCAATAACCTGGTGGTCAGATCACTCCTCTGGCACGTCGGAGATGGAAAGGACCTTACCCCCCACCTGCTGCCCTCTCTGAGCCTGCCCTAGCCAGCACTGCCCGCCGTGATGCCCTTGGTCCCTTCCTGGAACAGCTCTTCCACTTGGGAAGCAATTACAAATACTTTTGGCTATGAGAATGAAGAAATAGGGTGACAAAGGAGATTTGTGACAGGACATTCTCCAAGGAAAGATCAGCCTAATTTCTTGTCTCTTGCCCAGGAACAAATTGGGTAAGAGCGCTTTGTGTTTGATCTCATGGTCTGGTTGCAACGGTGTTTTGGTGGGATATGTGAGTCCAAGCTTCCTGAGACAGTGGAAGATTTAGATATTCAGTGCCCCAAATGTACGCTACACACTGGGCTGTCCAACCAAAAGGATGCGTCCTCTGAGAAACAGACAGTTTTAGGGTGTAACTGCATAGTATAGTCCAAAATATCTCCGCACACCACAGAGTTATGGGCCTTATCCTTTTTACTCATTGAGTTTAGTCCTTTATTTTTAAACATTTTATTGCCAAACTTATGTAATTCCACCCTTCGATCCCTGGCTTCTGAGTTTTGGGGACAATCAATATTTTCCTGGCCTAAGTCACAGGATTGTGGTAGGCATTTAACTCCTTCTTTGGACCCAGACACGCACTTTTAAAAAGGTAAACAACATTCCTGCTGATCCGTATCACAAGAGATACTGCCCTGACAACCCTAAAAGCCCTTCCTCATCAGCAGCTTATCAGTCTTGGCTGACAAATGATACAGAAGATGATACATTTGTTCCAACACAAGAGTTCACTGTCTGAACCTCATCTTACCAAGCAAACCCCCTTGATGCCTTTTGTTTTATGTCCACTCAGTATACTTTCTGGAGTGCCGCACCAGCATTCAAAGGAGGATGCAAAAGAAAAATTCCGTGTTTTCTTTCCTTATCATGGATCTCAGGAGATGACAGGAAAAAATCTACCAGTTTAGATGGCTGTGTTACTGTAAGACTTTGTTTATCAAGACAAACTGATGAATCAACAGATTTACTATGAGCCAGATTTCTAATTTGTAGTTTTATTAATAATTTATTTTTTCAATTTTAATGAAAAGTCTTATGTTAAATATCTACTTGTAGGGAAAACACAAATCTATACATGCAAATAAAAGGCATTTGGATATTTATAGATTTTACTTTCAATGTCTATAACATAATAGGAAAATTATTTTTTGAAGTGTGTCCTTTTCATAAATCTGATTATGTATTCCCAAATTATACTTGAAAAAGAGGTCACATCTCGAGCAGCATTTGCAGCTAGATTTGTGACTACTGGCTAAATATAAATGAGTTTTAAAGAATCTGATTAGACTCTACAACTAGTTTCATAATACAGCTTTACTGACTGATCCCTTTTAGACTGAAACAGTAGTGGCTCATTGAGTGTGAAAATGAGGATGGAGAACAGAGTCTTAACAAAATTCAAGGCAGTTCACGTTCAGGGGCATAAAATGTGTTCAGTGCTGTAATGTAAAACAAAATTCTTTTGTGCTGGCTCTAATGGCAGAGTGAAGCAAAACCTCTAAAATTTTTACAATGGATTCATCTTATGTATGAAGATGCTATGTTCATAAAAATGTAAATTTCAATACTTAATTATGTTTGGAGAATATCTTTTTATGCAAAAAAGTTGGTTTATTTACTTGAAAGCCATTCAAAAGGTGGAGATTGCAATATGACTACCTTGAGACGTATATGACTGAACAGCAGTAATAGATGCTCATGCATAATAAAAGAACATGTAAGGTTTAGAACAGCTGAAAATATATTTCCTGTTTCTGATTAGAGTAATAAACAGCGTTACTGATATTGGACATGTCCTTTTACATTTTGATCTAACTAGGAAAATAATAAATGCAATACCTACTGTTTACACAATGCCTCACCTTCAAATTAAGATAATTTATAAATCATCTTACATTTTACTACTGTAGCAATGAAATCTGTCACAGCTCCCTGGATCAGAAAGCCCTTATGCAAGCCCATTTGGCTTTTAGGTTATTCACTCTGTTTTGGGGAGCAGGGGGAAGGGGCAGAAGGGGTATTAGGAACCAAACTGTATTTCAGCCTCATCTCATATATTAATGATATCAGTGAGAAGCTAATTTTATTTTCACATAGTAAAAGAACACTAACACTGCTATTCAAATAATTAGAATTCAGCCTTTTTTTCCATATGCTGCCAGCTGAATAGTGTCTATCTCCTGATTTTTTTCTTTATTGTAATTTAATAAGCAGTTTTACTATGCAGTGTCGAGTCCCCTTGGAATGAAAATATTAGGCTCACATTGCTTAGCTTGTAGAACTGTTTCGAGATCAGCCCTTGAAATGAAATTCACCCCCTCGCCCACCCACACCTACACACATGCTTGCTCTCCCTACGGAGTTGGCAACAGCACAGTTCGCCACACATTTAAAGGCAGATTTGGAACTACATGTTGCAGAATGCCTCATTCTTTACCTCAAGCTAGGCATGAGAGAGAGACAGTCTTCCAAAAATGCTGTCTCTTCTTTGAGCTTACAACAAAAAAAAGTGCTTATGAACTGTTATGTGAAAAGACCCCGGTGAGGCAACTGACACGGACATTATATATGGTCCAACAGGCCACAACTGCATTTTTGCCACCTCCCATTTGATTTTTTTTTATTTTACATGTTAGACATCTTTTTGAAAACAAGAGACATTAACAGTTTCTTTAATTAAATATTTAAACGTATTTTAAAACTCCAGCAGCACAACGTAACTGGCAGCTACAGCCCATTATTTTACCAAGATGAAGGTTGGGATTTATCAGCAAGCTCAAAATGCATGATGTGAAAAATGACAGGGCACAGAAGCGAAGAAGGAAGCCTGTTAGATGCCCAGAACTTTTGGCATGCCCTGCTAGCTAATTAAAGTGAGGAGTGATACCACTGAGAACCTTAGATATAAAACTGAAGGTAAGATGTATGAGCTCCTACTGGATGTGCAAAGACAGCAATACACAAGAGCAGCCAGAAGCAAAGACAGTGCATCAGACTCACGGCGTCCCAGAACCAGCGGTGATGTGAAACAATGCCTGTTTCTGTTGAAAAGCCCGTTCTGTATTTTGCTTGAATGACAGACACTGCAGAGAGATTGTCACAGAGCTGGCTGCAGTTATACTAAATGCTGAGGTGCAAACCCATCAGTTCCAGATGAACAGACATCTAGAACTGTCTATTTCTAGGACAAAAGGCACTGAACTATGTGCACCATTAGTCTAATCTGGTACAGTAATTCCTATCCATCTGTCAGTTACTATTCCTTTATGTACTATGTTACTGAATCGTGCAATAATTTTCCATGACACGAGTGTAATATCTGTCTTTTTCTCCACCCCAAATGACAGAAATGGGGGAAAAAAAAGAACTTCAGAGTGAAGAGAGACAAAAGTAACCACAGAGATTAGTTTTAAATATTGGACATAATTCATCATTCTGTACAAAAGCCTTATGCCACTTTACTGGAGCGATGCTTTTATTTGAGCATATGAATAAATTTTTTCATGTGCAAAGTTACAAATAGTCAGAATTTAGCATCCTCAAATCATAATTTAGAACTATTCAGTATTATCAACAGTCTTCTTTAGTGTCTGTTGGAATATCAGAGAAACTACATGGCAAGATAACAAAACTGCTCTGAAAAGGCATTTCAGAATTTGCTCTCATTGTGCCCATTTCCAGTCAGTTCTACCAGTTTTCCATTTCCCTCAGAACTGAAATGAACAAAACCCCCTGATTTTCAAAAAGACTGGATTTTCTTTTAATCTCTGGGAAAATATTAATTTTCTTTCAAATATCCTGACTAACAATGCTGAAGTTAAATACGTGGAACTTGATTTCTCCCCCCAAGGTTAGCTATCCAATTTTTCAGAAGTTGTTATTTATGGTTTTGATAATATGTCATTTTAGTGAATATTAACCCCTACAGTACACATGTATTTGTGTCTTCAAAAAGGGGGAAAGCTGTTGATGGATAGAAAGAATCAGTGCTTAAGATATTGGCAGAACTAAAACAGCCAAGATGAAACGTTTGTCCACAGATCATCAGAAACACTTCATGTTAACTTGCATTAACATTAGTGGGATGCTTCTCCAAAATACTCCACCCAACTTGTCATTTTATCTTCGTAAAGGTCATCAGTAAGATGAATTGATTAGTGGCATACATACACACAAAAACTCCGGAAAAACAGATATATCCTACCCTATTGTCTTTTAGTTCAAAAATTAAAGAATTAAAATATTACTTTGCTAAAAATGGAAGAATTTTGAAATCAGGAATGCTCTCTGAAACAGCTGGGATTCTCAGTAGTACTAGTAGCAGCATTTCCTTTGAAACAAAACACTTCAACATGCAGTCCCTTGCCTGTTTGGAGGCACTGATCCTCACTTGGGTTGAAAGATAATAAAAAGTCTGATAAAAATGCATAGCTTTGACCCTCAAAATCCACATAAGCGAAATGGTAGTGAATATTTCTGACCACTTATATCTGTCCCGCATTCACGTTTTCTTGACAGTGCGATTTAAAGGACTTTACACAATGGCAAAGATACAGCAAACTACCAAATACAAGCGGTTGATACCATTGTCTCTTGTTTGTGTAACTAAGTGGACTACAGATACCTTTTCTTGTTAGCCATGATGCCTTAATCTACAAGGTGCTTTTTGAAAGACCCAAGGCTTTTTACCCATTTATTTTAAGAACATGTATTTGTTTAGTTTTTAAGCAAACAATGTTGTTCATTCCAGAGATCGAGCAAAAGGGGTCTGTGGTTGAAAATGGGCAGAGGTCCCACTCTTCCAGAGCTGAAAGCTCAGTGTGCTTTTTTCAGAAGAGGAAGGGGGAGAAAGTGAAGAGGAAGAAGGGAAAGACAGAAAAGAGAAAAAAGAGATTCAACTTTCAGAAGTTAACTGCTTTACATATCAGCGCAGACAGCTGCAGGGTGGTGATGGCAATGTGGTGAATGGTGGTGAATGCTATCAACAGTCCCATGAGCATCAAGGTGGCAAGGTGGCAAGCCATGCCATGAAGGCAAGATGGCAAGCCAAGGCTAAGATGAACCCAGCGAATCCAAACAACTTAAATCCAACAGGGCTGGGGCTGGCCAGCTGCAATGTCGCTGGAGTAGGGATTGATGGCCCCAGGCTGAGCTGAAATAGGGTCCTGGGCTTGTGGGCAGGGGTGGGGAGAAGTCCCGGGGAGGCCAGGCAGCTCAGTAAGGACCGATGGTGTCCTTGGAGCCCTGGTAAGAACTAGACAATTGTACAAAGACAGATAAACATAAGTATTTTGCAAAATCTCTTTGAGACTGGTCTTTTGAAAGGTAATGGTGAGACTGGTGGGGCCAAGGAATCTCGTAACATTTTAGAGAGTGGGACTTTGCATTTCCCTAGAATTAAGAATGCACCAGTGAATTTTACAGTATTGGGTGCTTGGCCCTCAATAAAAGAGAAACCCTTTCCTTTTCTGAAATTGAATATCAGAACCATGCATCTCTACCAAGTCCAGTTTAGAAACTATAGCACTACTTGACAGTAATAATCAGAAAAAAAGTCATTCTTCTTGAAAGTAATATTTCTGGCAAAGATCCATCTCTTTTCAAGGGCATCACTTTAAAGCTGTCTGCCACCTGTGCCAGCACAGCTCACAATACAGTCATAACCAATGTCTTGAAAGTTACTCCTACAGAGTCCTTCAATCTGCACATCCAGAGCCTATCCACTTTGCTTACACAAGTAGTCCTACTGAAGTCAATGGAAAAGGTGAAAGGGATTTGCTCCGAGATGGTTGTTTGAAGGATGCCTTACATTGCACAACTCTGTAACAAAGGAATTTGCTAGAAGGTCCATTCTTACAGCAGAACTGCTACTGAATACAAATATTTCTCTAAAAATGAGTAATTTAAATTGAAAAAAAAAAAAGATGTTACTGGGCACTATGCTTTCTTAAAAGCATCAGCGAAGACTTGTCTCTGAAATGATGCCCCTGACTTGCCCAGGGCTTCATGAACTGTTTATTATTGGGTTAAAAGTAAACTGTTACCATACGCTGCTTGAACACTTCATGTCATTAACTATCATTAACGATTTCACAGCTAGTGATTTCCACATGCATATCTAGTTGACATGCACAGCAAACAATTCCCATGTTTCAGTACTCAAGTGGCCTCTCTCTGTGCTGCCATAATGCCCAGATCATTCATACTTTATTGCCTTGTCCCTGAACCTCTGCCATAATTCCTTCCACAGCATGCAATCATAAGTGGCCAATAAAAAGGCAGAAGCATATGAAAACTTGAAAATTGAGGACAAAGTGAAATGGATTTAAATGCAAAATTAACACTGTATAGGCTATGGTACTGTCTCCCGTATACCTTTTCATACTCCCTTCGTTGGGATGCTGTACTAGAGAGAATGTAGCAACCTAGATACGGAATTCATATACAGCTTGCTCTGGGGTACAGTAGATTTTATTTACCTAAGGCTTCTTCAAAACTTTATTCTAGAAACGAGTCAGAAACATCACAAAAATCAGGTTTTTCTTTTGAGTTACAGTGTCACACACACATACGCAGATGTGTATTACCATGAGGCTGAGCTGCTCTGCAAGTACCATTGCTTCAGTTCACCCCAGCTATGTCAGGAAGTGCAGAGGAGAACTAATATATTAGTAACTGATGAATTAAATGTTCTGCTCACATTTTTGTGAGGTCACTTCTCATTTTATCCTGAGTTTGCCGTTTCTTTAAGTTTCAGTCAATTCATGGATAAGTAGCTGGTCAAAAGATAGGAAACAAACAGTCAGAAAGAAAAGGTCAGTTTTTAGAGTGGCATCCCCCAGGGACCAATGCTCATGTCTTGCTGGCAATGTATGTAGAAAGAATCTACCATACGGGCTGGAGAGAGAATAGCTAAAATTGTGCTAGCAATCTAAAGGTATTCATGGCAGTAAAGATGATGATTGACCACAAAAATTTGCCAAAGAATCTTATGATACTGCGTTGCCAAGTGATGAAATGGCAGAAAATTTAGTGTCATAGTGACGCACACAGAATAAAATGCTCCTAACTTTACATAAAAAATAACAGGACTCTGTACCAAGCTATCACTGCTCAAGACAATCTTGTGGTCTATAGATAGATGGCTCTATAATACCAACTCCATGCTCAAAAGCAGGCTAAAGGGAAAAAAATGAAATGAAATTATAGAAATGATCAGGAAAAGAAAAAAGCATGGCACTGTTGAAACCTAGGATATTACTGCATATTGCTTACTGATTGCAGTCTTGATCCCCCATCCCAAAAGTATACACTGAAACTAACAGACCTGTAGAAAAAGACAGCATGGGTGTTCAAAGGTACAGAATAAAAGAAACTAACAAAGGTCTATACAACCCTGAATATAGGTGGAGAATATAGAACCAGGGTGCATTCAAATCTAAGTGGCACATAGCAGATTAAAAACATCAACAAAAAACTTTTTTTTTTTTTTTTTTACAAGAAAACATTGCTATGGGATGTTGGGGACTCTGAAAATAGAAACATCTCCAAAAAGTAACGAGATAAACTTGCAGAAGAAATATTTGTGAAAGATTATATATATAAAGAACTACCTCTGATTTAAAGAAATCTTTGAACCACAAACTGCTTAAAAGCTCAATAACCAAATCTGAGAATGCATCATTTCATGAGCACTCTCTTATTATAGTCCTCCTTGGAATTCACTACTTGCTTGCACTTTGGAGACATGCCACTGCGCTCAAAAGCGTCGCGGCTCTCCGAGTTTGATCATTATTCCCTTACTATGATCTCAGGTCACTTGCAGGTAAAATATAAACACATGGTATAATAGTGTAACTGGAAAAAAGTGGATGATGAACATGTTATTAACATTTTTTGGGGAAAGAAAGGTAAGAAAATTAAAAAGGTAAATTTGAAGAAAGGCACCTGAAGTGAGGTGTTCTTTGATGTGAGACAGTGTAATGTCTTCAGATGGCTATCTGAAGGATCACAAGACATTCATTTTTTGTTGTTGATTCTATGACTACATTTCTATGTCTTTGTACAGGACCCCAATATTTATAGATATCCTTTATGACTAATCCCTTTGACAAAAGGAACTAAATAGTTCTACTGTTAGTAAGCTTTAGCAACAGAAAAAGGACCGAGCACTAAGGAGATAAACTGGCAGACTGTTAATCTATAAAAGTACTGCCCTGGGAGAGTGGGGGCTGGCTGCTAGGTGAGGGTGCGGAGGTCTTATGTTTACTCCATGGGGGGATAACACTTTCTTGTAAAAATTTTGGTCTCATATCTTTCATCATCAGTAAATAATTTCACTTAGGAAAAAAAAGGTAATAAATGTATTCCCAGGCTGTTGGGAAGCGTGCAAGTGTCATGTCTCTAAGTGAGCCCACATACTGCATTTTGCATTGCACTGGCAATTTCAAGAAGCGTGGATGACAGAAAGGTAGAGACAGGAAAAGACATCAAAGGCTAGATCAGATCACCTAAACATGGTGTCTCCTGTCCCTTTAGGCTCTGTCACTTGCTCACTAGCTGTCATTTTAGGAAAATGCAGGTCTCCCACCACCTTGTGTCTGTCAGTCCTCTGCAGAGATCTCAGGTTCCCCATGACATCTCAGAGTGCACTGGCCCACTACATTTAGGCACCTGATCCCTTCCTGATTTCCCACATATTTAGTGAAAAACAGTATCTAAGCAAAGGAGAGAGATTACAGTATTTCTCCTGGTGGAAGGGCAGGTGAGCTCAGTAGGCAGCCGTTCTCCTGGACCAGCCAGCAGCTAGAAGGCAGTGGCTCGGTGGCCAAACAGGCTGCACAGTGTTGGGCACAACACGCTGCCACTTGCCCAGCTGGCCAACAGTTTGGCCACTGGGGAGATAGCTATAGGGATGTGGAAGGGGCTTATGAGTACTTTGATATTATATGAGGCCACAGAGACGTGGGAGGGATCTAAGCTTTACCAGGGAAGTGAAACTAGTGGAGCACAGCAAGAAGCTGGAGGTACTGTGAAGGTGCCATGGGGAGACTGAGAAGATCAGAAGTTATGCTGCTGAGGCTAGAGAAGATAGCCTGAGAACTAGGATAACTGTAGCATGAAAATGCAGTTGGTGTAAGTAATGGAGCCCAAGGACATAGGGCTTCATTAATTTGCTTCTTGTGAAATAAATTTTTCCCTATCCTCTGGCCAAGGAAGGTATCTGTTACAGCAGAAGTTACAACACAGCGTTACCATACCATAACTGTACAAACGTGGATGAAACATATCACCAAAAAATTACAAAGAAATGAACATCTGAGAGTAGTTTTCAGTCCAAGTTAGGTGCTGCTTCACAACGAAGTTTCTCTGATATTTCTATTTGGTTTAGTGACATACTGATGTTGTCCATAGATCACTGCAGTGTGGCAGCATGCAAATTGTTGAATAATAGGATAACCATCTGTTTGATGATTAATAGTTTGGCACAGAAATGTGGTTGAGCCTTCCTGCAGATATCCACGTTCAACGAAATCTCTGTCAACTGTCTGAATAAAGGGCACTGAACGTCAAGTTAGTTTCTATTTCCGTATCATCACTTCCCAGGACAAAGCATTGACTGATGCTTATGATGGTAGCTCCAGTCATGCTAATGGCAATGCCAATTTAATATATAGTGTTTATACTAGTGTAATGTTCGTTTACAGACACTGAGAATCTGCTTCTGACCTTTACAATAGCGACATTTCTTAGTATTGCACTTCCTAGACTTCTTTTCTATATCTTGATATATTTTAATTTAGACTGTTCACGAATTGTGGCACTGGGATACCTTTTGTCCTATAAGTCAATTGAATTTACTCCTTGTATTCCCCAGATGGCATGAAGTTTTGAGGAATACACTATTAGTTTATCTTTTTCTGATGATGCATCATACTAAATCATCATCTGACTAATGATAATATAATGGGAATAACATATTAACATAATTTATCATCCCTGTACCTTGCTCAGGGGATATTTTACTTTATCATATAATTATTAGTTGTCACTTCCATGATATATTACAGTAAGACATCATCAGAAAGAAACATTTTGATGAAGTAGTACTTAGCAGTAGAGACTATTATCTAGGGATAAACAGCCCTCAGGGGTACTTTGTTTAACAGAATATTGTAATACAAAGGTAAGAAGATACATGGCATAATGAGAGATGTGATTATTCTCTGACATCAGACTTGCCACTGGTGCTAGACCAGCTGTGGTTTATCTTGGAATATAAATTGCTATATACCCTCTAAGCAGTGGTGACTTTTGCATTACCTTCATGAATTCACTAAAAAGCTTCATCAAAGTAGTTGAAACTTATTTTGACCTTTTAGAGTGTCTCAACAGATAAAAAGAAGCCAGTGTGTTTATTTCACCAAAAAAATCTACCTAGTTCAGAATAATGAAAAATAAGGAGGGTTTTGTTTTTTTTTTTTTTAATTTAGAAATGTTAATTCAGCAGAGGTAGATTGACAAATTATACATCTTTTTTAACCACAAATTCATTGAGAGACATCCATTTAAATAATTTTTAGCATTCAGGCTTCATGCAAATTAAGCATATGCATCTTGCTAAGTTATGGCAAAGCGGCTAAACTCCTGCCTTAAGGCACAGGTGCATGGCAGTCGTGTTTACATGGCCCGCTTGCATAATATGCGGGTGCAGCTTCTGCAGGAAGTCCCTTTTTGTGCTATAAAAAAGCATACACACTTTTTCTTTTTTTCAATCATCTCAGTTTCATTTATGTACTGAAAAATGAGTATATGCATATATTCATACACATACAGGAAACGGATTTCCAAAGCTCTTCTGGTGGACAGTGAAGCAATATGCTTTCCAACAGGCAGCTACCAGCACAGCTGTGCCTGCAATATCTGAAGGTAAACTCTTTAGATAATAGCATTGGGGAAGAGAGAGTAAATCAAAAGCATTCAGTAGAACTTAATGACATTTTAGGAAAAAGCATTTTTCTCCTTTGTCTATAGATAGCTGACAATTTACTCTTTGGTTTACAAATTTGCTCCCCTTGATTTCTGGATTATGACCTTGTGTACTTAAGGAAATTAAGGCCAACTGGTTTTGATACCAATGAAGTATGAAGTAATGGAATACTAATGCATGGTTTTGATTCCTTATTTTTAAGTTCTTCTGTGTAAAGTGCTAAAGTTCAAGCCTGTCTCCAAAACCAGAAATTCATATGATTTTGAGAGCCAGAATCTAATCAAAACACCACCTATTTTCACAGTCACAATGGAGTGGGATATATTTTATAGCACATGTATCCCTCCATTGCTTGTTTCGATGTAGACTGGAAAACTTCTGGGGTGGACTGGTGATCATACTCAGTAATTGCCAACAACCCACAGGGTCCCTTTGGTTCTGGTGAAAGAACTGAAGAAAGAACTTGAATCTTGCAAAGGATGGGTATCATACTTACACCCGGTACAAACAGCAGTATCAAGATGAAAAACTTGTCAGGTAAACTCAGTGTCCAGTGATTTACCACCACCAAAAACAACACTGAAAAGAAGCCACCATCCCTTATCAGCAATTTCCAGAACACTACTTGATTTACTCCAGGTACGAGAGAGCTCACTAATTGCAACCTCAAGAATGTGTTCGGGGAAGTTGATGAGCCATCTATCCTCCTTAACAAATTTCCACTCCTTCTGGCATACTCTCTGAAACTTTTCCCGTGGCTAGGACATCAGTATCTCCACAGCATGTATTCTTATGGCTAATGAAAGGTAGATTAGGCTGCACTTTTGGCATAACTCAGCCTAACATAAAAAAACCAATGCAACGCCCCTCATTCCCAATCACACAATCACCGACAACATAACAACCAATTAAGAGGAAAAATCAGACATACAAATGCACTGTTTTCTTCCTAGGATGAGATGTAGCATTCAGAAAGGAAGCCCTTCATTGCTCTTTCTGTCTTGTCTTTCTGTGCTGCACCCACCAATGTGATCATTCTCTTGGTTGTCACTTACGTCAGTGCTGTGTACTTGAGTTGTTCACTGGGCCCTCACATTTTAGTGCCTGGATTAAATATACTTCTCTTCACATTCATTCCTCTGTTTTGCTATGATGTGCTACAAGTGATCTTTAATTAGGGAAGTTTTGCGGTTTCTGAAATACAAGTGGGTGCTAGAGATCTTTGGCTTTTAAATGTATCTACTACTGCTTCTGCTGATTTATCTTGGCTGAAAAAAAGTACATCTCCAGTCTTAATCTGTCTGGGCTCATAGGATTCAGTCCAACATCTTTATCTCTTGTTCCATGGTTTTAGGCATTATTCTTAGTAGCTGAGTCTTACTTCTTTTCACTTTCTCTGTTTACAGAGGAGATGCAAGCGCAGCTTTCTAGCCATCCACACGCGAATAGATGTTCCCTTGCTTTCCCCAAACTCTTTTTTGCTGAAGCTCTGTTTTCCACTCCACGTTCCCTTTGGGATGCTGGAGTGATCATGATCTCATTTGTCTAAATGGAGTTGTTGATGGCACACTCTTGGTCTTTCTAACCCTCCCTCCCCATTTCATCCACAGTGTGGAACTCAGATAAACAAACAAAAAAACAAGAATAGGGGAAAAACGAGTCTTCAGCTTCTCACAGCTATGTAGAGTTAATGGAAGCAATGGACTGATCAGTTTCTTCATGCGTATTGCTTTTTGCAATATACACAAACAGTGTGTCCATGGACTAAAGCCATAATGTTTTATTGTCTTTTTAAAGTGCTTCAAAATCTAGCAGTTGTGTAAGATTTTCAGCATTGGGATATGGGCAATTGCTGCTGTATTAAAAATGTCTACCAAAAATAAGCATAAGGATATTTAAATTATTTTGTTTATTTTGGCATTTGAGGGTTAAAAAGGTCAGGGTTGAAACTGCCTTCTTTAGATTCATGGTAATCACAGCAAATGTACCATACAAAAATCTTGAGTCAGAAAAACAAGCTTGTTTTTGTATTGTTCCCCAATTGTCTTCACAATTACGTAAAAACCTATAAAGCATTTGTTTGAGGTACGCTGACCAATAATGATTTTTCCAAGCACTGTAACCAAGTTAGGAAAAGTTGTTTTTCACACTTCATATTTTATAAGTATTTCCGAAAACAAGAGGTGATTTTGCTGAAATTCGTTAAACATTAAAATGGTGCAATAACCCTGCTTAGCTGTTTTGCTCTTCAGAGTGCTTTACAGCTCATAACTAATTACTCTCATGGCAACCCTCTGAAGAAGCTACTGTCTCCATTTACCAGTAGGAAAAACAGAGACAGAGGTTGAGGACTGTCAAATATGCTGAATACCTGCAACTCCCACTGGCAATAACTGGATTTCTAGATGCTCACTGTTACTGAAAACAGGCTGTAAATTATTTATGATGGCTAAAACTGCAAGGTAAAAGAGCAAGAACCTCTGAGATAAAGTTCCAGCTTATGCAATTGTTGGTTTCCTGGGCTATGCCTTCATCTCACAGTGGAGAGAGCTTTACAATGGATTTTGTACTTATAAAAATAGAAGAACAAATTAACGTTCAACTGCTACGAACGTTTATATGGACACCTTTCTCCTTTGCAGTCTGTTCACTTAAGTAAAAAATCAACATAAAGATTTGTAAGAATGAAATAGTTATAGACAAAGAGGAACCAGTTCTGGTTTGGTACAGAAAAATCAAAATTATTCTCACAATACGCACCTCACCAGGAAAGGACGAAGTATGGGACGTAAGGAAAGGTATTATCTCTAACAATTCCACCTTGAAGCAATCTTTGTAATACTTCCCAGTCCTAGCATTATATTGCATATACAATTGAGAAATGTTGCTAAAGTTTTTAAAGCAACAGTAACATATATAAATCTCTAGACTGTTAAAGAATGAATCATATTCACTATAATAAATCAAAACCTTTTCCTCAGTGCAACACTGTGGTGCATCTCCCGAAGTACAATAGTGTTGATCTCCTATCTCTGATCTTTGCAAACACTACAAAACCAGCAGAAAGATATTTAACCTCTAAGAACACGCAATCTGTTCCATTTTCTTTTTTTGGTTTAGCTCAAAAGATCAGAAAGCAAGCTAATAACTTCTCTTTTTTTGTTATTCAACCTCCATGATAACTTTCATAATGAAAATTCAGTTTCATATTTGAGGCTTGCATTTATGTTTTTTCATTTTTTATTAGATTTCGTTCCTCTTATCATTAATTTGATTAAACTCACATCACTACTACTAAGCTGCAGGAACAAAATGTTGGCTTTAATGTGTTGCTCTGGGACTTGTCATCAAGGCAAATTCACAGATGTTTCAATGAACACGCAGCATTTGGTCCATTTCTAGGATCAACATCGTGGTTTACTTTATCTACAGTGTCACGATCCTGTATAAGTAATCAGTAAGATCAGTTAAGTCCCCTCACCTGCTCTGTCTATAGCTCTATACTTTTGATAAGCTGATGCAAAGCAGGAAGCAAAAGTGAAAAAGGCAAAATTAGCGGAAGGGGAAAAATCCTTGTGGTCTCCATGCCTCACCATGAAAGATTTTCTTGTTTGAAGATTCCTTTGTAGTTTCGCCTGTTGTGACAAGATGTACATTTTCTTATAAACAATGAGGTAGGTGTAAGTATTTATACTTAGAAGTGGGAAAAACTGTGAAATTATGTTTAGTAGCTGAGTAGAAATGAGATTATTGTGATGGCTCATAAGTCTGTGAATAACCCTTCCAGAATCCTCACGAGGTCTTATCAACTTCTGTTATATTACTGAAAGGTATTTCCCTATAAAAACTTAATAGGACAGAAAACTGCAATTTGGTGTTTGGAAGCACTCTGACATAAAGAAAAGCATACATGTGCATATATGAAGAAATTGTTCATGAGCAATAAACAGCTAGCTCCAAGGATACATTAGCAACACAGCAACTGCAAATAAAAATGTGTGATGCTTATGAAACCTATAGGAACGCTTAACAGCTTTGAGGTGCTCTTCACATGGACTATAAAGCAGGTGTTGCATGGCTACCAGGAAGAGTTGTGTGCATATTAACTATGAAAAATAGCCTTTTCCCACAGAAAATCTACCATAATACACATCTTTCTAATAATAGAATAAGATCTTGGGTAGAGATAGGTAGGTTCCTCATAAATACTTGTCCCACCCTTGTCCTCCATGAAAAAATGATGACTCAAATGGCAAAAGTTCACTATTTTTTTAACAAGTACTTTTGAGGGGGATCTTTTAAGGGCCAAGTTTTTAAGGTTTGCTTACTGTTACAAGAAGTAGGGAACAGAAAAAAGCATCAGTATTTCAGTCCCAGGATTACTCCAGGAGTTAATTCTTCCCAAACAAAGATAACGCGGAGTAAAATCACACGTGCTGACAAGTGAGATGTTAGCAGTTTGTGGAGCCCAGCCTGTGTGTCTGCTGTAATTTATACACACAAATTGGAGCGTGCAGTGTTGCTGTTCATCTTAACGGGACAGACATTCTGAGCAGAACTTTCAAAGCCTGAGTTAAAGTCGTCTTTTATTTCAACGGGTCTTCAGTATGCCACATCAATCTTTACTTACGACTGTGTGTGTTTTATACATGTTTTACTGCATATATTACCAAAGAGCATCAGTTAACCTATAGGTGGCCAATACAAATACATTTTACTATTGCTTATAAACAAGTCTGTGCAAAAAGCCCAGGACAATACAGTACACCACAGACAGAAACCTAAACCCAAAACCTCAAGACAATGTTGAAACCCCCCAGTATTATGTTGTATTTGTGGTATGCGGGATGGTGTTATGTTGTCTCTGTAACAATTTCAAACTTTAATTTCAAATCCTTATGTTTCCGTGTTTAAAACTTGAGAGCACTATAGCATTATTCATGTGGAAAGCTAAGTGAAAAAATATGGCAGCAAGAGGCTTTTTCTTGCTTTTATCTAAACACCTCATAATACACAAGAATTTCAACTCCAGTGCGGTATACACAGGACTAGAAACAGGTACCTCAGCACAGAGAAGATACTGCTTGTGGCATTGCAGTCTGCAACTCTGAGGAAATCATGGGAATCAATCGTATAATAGCTTGATTTCACAACACCTGGTCAAAAGGCAAGGCTGAACTGACAGTTGCATGGACTTTAAAAAAAATAAGCAGCAAACAGTACTTGGCCAACTGTTTTGCAATGCAGAAATGCTTGCAGAGGTGCCAGTCAAAGGAACCTTGTCTAAATGTGCTGTCAAGGATCACATAGAGCTTGCTACCTTTGCCCTGAGGTTCCACACTGGCACTAGTATAGGGATACTAAATAAAAAGGAAAAAAAAAAAATCACATGCAAAAGGACAAAAGCTATCCCAAGCAACAGTCCCTGCCCTCTTACAATTGGGAAACTGGCAGGAATTCAGGAATTTCCTTGTGCCATAATACACACTTGGAAAGAAGGTGTCCATACGTCAAATATTCTCATTTGCGTACCTTATCTATGGATGAAAGTACCTTTCACCAAAACATAACATCTGCAGCAGTGAAACAGGATTTCTGATGTGACTGGATATGTTTGGCATGGAAAAAAATATAGGTCAGTTGATGGCAGATGGATAGAGTAGCAGACTCTGAAAGGTATCACACCATGGAGAGTAAAACAAGCTTCTGCTGTCTTCTCCGAGACTTCCACTGTGACAGACCTTCCCACACAGAAAAAAATATCTTGTCAAGGAAGGCAGTAAGCGATTTCTTATATAATCTTGCTATCTCAAGTAAATATAATAAAAACTGTATTAAAATGAGTAGGTTCCTATAACATATTTTGACTAGGACTGCCTTCAGGTATAGCCTAAGAAAAAGCATGCTTGAAGAAAGATACAGAGCTTCTCTGAGCATTTTTCTTAGCAATACAGTCACAAGAAGGAGTAATAGTAGGTCTTTTTAGAAGACAATACAGGAAAAAGGTGGCAAATCCATATGACAGATAGTTTGTTTTTTCACCATTTTTGTTTACAATTGTTTCTTGTGGACAAGTGAGGTGAAAGCCCTGGGAGAGGGGCTGTGTTACCTACAGTTTTACTTCTGATGGAGGCCTCTTGGCTTGGGGTGCTACTGACTCTGCTCAGGGAGAGACATGTTGGGAGAAGGTAAGATGTGGCAGGTAAGAGACAGCCTTGAGAAGTTCATGCTGAGCTGGAAAGACATGTACCAAGGAGCAGGCAGCCAAACCTCAGAGAAGAAAGGAAGAACTTCCTAGAGATGAGAAGGGGTTGGTACCGTTGATAAAGTCAGTGACTAAGCCTAACCTGCAAGCAAGATCTACATGTTTAACTAGAGTTCTGGCTGATTCAGGGTCCTGTAACAAACTTTTTCTTCCTGATTACCAATAGGGACTTAAAGGGAGGAAATCCGCAAGAACTCCTGCTGACATTAAAGTATTTAACCAGGAAACACGGTATCCTCTGCATGTCAAATTACACTGTAGATGATTCTGTCACCTACACATAGCAATGTGATATTACTATACTATGGAGGACAGTTAATGCCAAAAATATTATTATTATTATTTCCTAATTAAGAAGCAGATGTTACTTATGGTATTATTTGTGATGGAGGCTAAATGTTCTATATGCAATTGGAAAGAAGCAAACATATTAAAAACTCCACAAATTATGAAAGCTATGGATCCCTGTATATTTCTTTCAAGAAGAGTGTAGCAGATCTGCTAAATAATTTATGAGCATGACAGTTTCATGAACCTTTGGCAGCTCACATTTAGGAAAGACTTTGAAAAGAAAGTCTGCACATACAGTGTGCATTAATTTCATTGAAGAATTTACAGTGTATTGTGGTGTATTTTTTTCTCCCCTTTAGTCTGTGAACTGAGCAAATTTCAGAAGCAATACTATACAATGAAATATATTCCTTTTGTTAGTCACAGCTGTTAGGTGTATCTTTCTACTTGCTGTCTTTTTCCTATACCTCCTTTTATTGTAACGTTGCTGTACCATGAACAAAGGCAATTTGATCAAGAGACTAAAGGGATCCCAGAAAGTTTTTCAATCTTTGTGATAAAAAACCTTGTCCAGGAAATTTACTGCTTATGACAAATAATCCGTTTATATGGTATGAAAAGTGTGCCTTCCTGTTTTAGCTGGAAATACCTAGCATCAGCACATCTACAACACAAAGTAACATGGTGCAGAGATGAGCTCTTGAGAAGCAGGTAGGCTAGTTCACGTGGCATACCTCACTGACGGGACAGTACTACAAAAACAACAGCAGAAATGCTGTCCACTTACTCTCGTGTGATCTACAAGTGAGGGCCAAGAGCTCTTCAGATTAGTGCATGGAATAAAGTCCCAGTTTAACAAGGCGATTCAGCACCTATCTATCTGATCCTAAAGCCAAGGGAAACTGCGGTACTCCTGCTTCCATTCTTACCCAGAATAGCTTGCTAAAGGAATATATTTTTTTACATTATATAATAAACTGAAAATTCTGTAAAACAAAATTTTAAGGTTATACAGTCAAGCACTCAAAAATTAATAAGAGATAGAAATAAATGGGTAGTTACACAATGCTAATAAGAAATGCTGTAATAGGCTTCCTTGACATGCCTACATGCTTTGAAGGATGGCCTGTTGACTTCCTTCCTGTTTTACAACTGCAAATGTTTAGAAATAACATAGTAACTTAGTAAAACGTAGACCAGTACATGATATATTCTTTTCATTTAGAATAGTAAGACCGAAGCAGTTGTTACTCAAGACAGATACACACAGGCTCCCTCAACTTCTGGGAATATGTTTCCACTCATAATCGACATCTGCACATTTGAAAAGTAAGTATCCTGAATAAAACATAGCCCCAGCACAGGAGCTGATTACTTTTAAAACACATTTGAATTACTTCAATTCCTGTAATGAACTACTAAACTTATAAGGAAAAGATTAGTTAGAGAGCTATGCCTGAGAAGATTATACCAAAAATTGGACCAAGGGAGCAAAGACCAAATTAAACTTTATATCAAGAACATTTACTTAAAGCTGCACTTGAATATATTTGGCAACGTGAATTAATCTATTTTTTTAGAGAAGAGGCTGAAGAGAGTACAGGTTAGATAATTTTATGAAGCTAATAATGTCATTAATAATTTGCTGAAAAATTAAATGATCAATTCAGAGAAATGTGTTTTAATTAAGTACATTAAGCATAATATGAAAATGCAGTTACAATGATTGTGCAATGTTTATCCATTCATACACAACCAAATCTGGACCAGACTGCTACATGCCATGCTTCTCCAGGAGAAAAGGAGTATGAGTGGAGAATGCCAATACCTTTATCAGTGATTGGGATGAGGGGATCGAGTGCACCCTCAGTAAGGTTGCAGATGACACCAAGTTGGGCAGGAGTGTTGATCTGCTTGAGGGTAGGAAAGGTCTTCAGAGGGATCTGGACAGGCTGGATGGATCGGCCGAGGCCAACTGTATGAGGTTCAACAAGGCCAAGTGCCGGGTCCTGCACTTTGGTCACAACAACCCCATGCAATGCTACAGGCTTGGGGACGAGTGGCTGGAAAGCTGCCCTGCAGAAAAGGACCTGGCGGTGTTGATTGACAGCTGGTCAAATATGAGCCAGCAGTGTGCCCAGGTGGCCAAGAAGGCCAACGGCATCCTGGCCTGTATCAGAAACAGCGTGGCCAGCAGGAGCAGGGAGGTGATCGTGCCCCTGTACTCGGCACTGGTGAGGCCGCACCTCGAATGCTGTGTTCAGTTTTGGGCCCCTCACTACAAGGAGGACATTGAGGTGCTGGAGCGTGTCCAGAGAGGGGCAGTGAAGCTGGTGAGGGGTCTGGAGCACAAGTCTGATGAGGAGCGGCTGAGGGAACTGGAGTTGTTCAGTCTGCAGAAGAGGAGGCTGAGGGGAGACCTTATCGCTCTCTACAATTACCTGAAAGGGGGTTGCAGAGAGGTGGGTGTTGGTCTCTTCTCCCAAGTGACAAGTGGCCTCAAGTTGCGCCAGGGGAGGTTTAGATTGGATATTAGGAACAAATTTTTCACCAAAAGGGTTGTCAGACATTGGAACAGGCTGCCCAGGGAAGTGGATGAGTCACCATCCCTGGAAGTATTTAAAAGATGTGGCACTTAGGGACATGGTTTAGTGGTAGACTTGGCAGTGCTACGTTAAAGGTTGGACTTGATGATCTTAAATGTCTTTTCCAACTTAAATGATTCTATTATTCTAGGATTCTGTGTCTGCCTAAGGGTTTAATCAATAGTATTGCTCCTGTAATTCTGAGAGTATACCTGCACTGAAAAGCCTCTCTGTGTTTTAAAATTAAATAAACTAAGCATAACCATGACATTACTAAAGAGGAATGGTTAGGTGTGGTGGCTGAGTTGCAAGATTTGGGCATAACAATTTTTTTCTTAGAGTTAGCTGGGTATGTTATTATGATGAATTTAAAGGAATCTGAGTAAAGAGAGGTAAATAGTTCTTAATTGTCACAATATTGTTACAGCTTCCTCATTTTGGAGAAGTGGGTCTAGTATGTTTTTGTCAGGCTACAACTGACTTTACCAAATATACTTCTGCGCTGCTACAGTGGGAGAAAGAGCCTACATGCTCAAGCTAATTGTTCACGTTGAATAACAGCTTATCCATGGCTAGATTTATCTTGGTGGAAGCACTGAAGATTTGGGAGCTATTCAGCCTGAGTAAGGATAAGAAAGCTTCTAAGGAGATGCACAACACGTTTATTATAAGATTTACCCTAGAGCTTTTTTTTAAAGTAAAGAGTAGGGTGACTGCATTTTTATTCAAAAGGGTTTGCATTAAAACCTCAGATGTGGATCTTCGAGACGGAATTTAAATGAAAAGCAGAGTGCCTGATGGAAAAAGTGTGATAGTTCCAGTCAGAGGGTCCGATATAAACCAAGATACAATGAAAAGAGAAAATAGAGGGAGCAATAATAGGTAATGCATTGAGAGTGAAGATAGAGGCACTCAGAAATTAGAGTAGAAATGAAAGCAGTTAGTGATGTGGTGTTATGGAAGAGGATGACAAGTCTCATCTCAAAATGCACTTCAGCTCATTTTGGAAAAACAATGCAAAAATCAAGACAGTAAGCATGGCCACATTACTAAGAAGAGAACTAGTTCTTCCATGTGGTTTCAAGTCTTTATATGCCCTATTTTATTCCCAAATACTGCATATTTCTTGGTGAGGTCATTTAAGCATATTCATCTAATGGCTTCCTTGCAAAGAAAAATTATTTTAAGAAAGCAGTGAAATTTCTGAGCTTATTAATGACTCAATTTGCCTCATCTGTTACTTCACAAAACTGGCCCTAACCATCATTGAACGGATTTCTGACATTTGAACTGTGAACCAAAAGCCTCGTATGGAATAGGCAGTGATATGAACCCGTGAAACATTCTATAGGAGAGAACAAAAAGCCATGAGATTTAAGAGAAAAGGTTCTTTTTTTCCCCCAAACCCCCATAGCTTTAACAAAAATCTGAAGCTCTAGAGTAGAAAGAAGGGGAACAAGGAATCTAGAATACAAAATAATGCATTTCCTTTTCAGGCAGTAATACACAGAATTAATACACATAGATTTTAGAAATACTTTAAATATAATAAATATGAAGAAAGTTGTTTGTTTGTTTTTAAATGTTCTGTCAATGAAGACATGCTTAATGTCAGGAGACAGAAGATTCTGCCACCTTTTAAGCTGACGATGATCCAGCCACAGCGGGGCAGTCAAGGACAAGACACAGGATTTGCTTCTAGAACGCTTCCAAAGTGCAAGGAACAGATCAAGTATTTCAGATACTAAGGGCAAAATCCCACAGTGCTTAGTCAGGCAAAACTCCTGTTGAAGGCCAATGGGAGTTTTGCCTGAATAAGTACTGAGCAAAGACTATGATGTTTGACCTAGATTTATCAGATTCATACAAATCTAGGTCTAACACATTTTTAGGACAGACAACCACTGTGCCGCAATATTCCTGCAGCATTCTGTTTAAAGGAAAACACAGTAATAGTAAACTGAATCATCGCCCGCACCCCTCGTGTATATAATGAAGGGAAGAACTCACAGCTGGGCAAGGAGCTGCTATCTTGAAAGTCTGCCAAAGAGCAAGACTAAAAAGAGTAAGTTTACCATTGCAAAGTTTTGGAAATCTGATAAACACAGAAAAGTGTGCAAGTGAGATTCCCAAGGGCTTATGTGTGACTGAAAATAATCTGGCTTTCATTCTTGTAAGCAAACAGGCAACAATGAATAATTTCTTTCTATGGTTATCCTTCTGATTTAGGGCAAACCACGATTCCTACATGGTCAGTGGCAATTCCTCTAGGTGATTTCACTGGGGATTAATTTAGGAACAAGACTGACCTAGTTATTCACCTAAGTCAACACTTCTATTACAGAAATATGTAAGTAGATTAAGTTTAACATATGTGTATATCTTGCTTCAGAAACTTCCTTCCATAATTACAGAATCCCATTTACAACAACTTTGATATGATGTACAGGAGAAATATTAGAATTAGTATCAAAGTGAGCAGAAAAATTCATAAGCATGTGAGACGTGCATGGTTTTGGCTTCCTTCTTCTAGCTGAAGTGAATATCAAAACCCCTGACACCAGTACCAGTTGGACCAGAGGATCTCCCTGAAGGGTGGGGGGAGATGGTGGAATGCGAGTACTGCACATCTCAACAAAAAAGCCAAAATCATACCAAGCTAAAACTCCACCCTTTCGTATTTAGCTGGGTCTACCCTTTGCAAGATTCCTTTATATAAAGAGCCGTAGTTAAACAATGTGAAAAGTTGTTTCTTTTTTATGTGAGAGCTTTTCCATCATTAACGTATCCTAAACCTTCTGAACTGTGCAATATTACCCAGAGAAGCAAATAGCTGTACTATTTCTCTTGTCCTAGGACAAAAGGAAATGGCCACAAGTTGCGCCAGGGGAGGTTTAGATTGGATATTAGGAAAAATTTCTTCATTGAAAAGGTTGTCAGGCATTGGAACAGGCTGCCCAGGGAGGTGGCTGAGTCACCATCCTGGAGGTATTTAAAAGACCTGTGGATGAGGCACCTAGGGACATGGTTTAGTGGTGGACTTAGCAGGGTTAGGTTTACGGTTGGGCTCAATGATCTTAAAGGTCTTTTCCAACCTAAATGCTCCTATGATTCTATTCAGCCAGACACTAGCTTAATACCATCTTTGACTGTGAAATTAAACTTAAGATTTTTAAAGGGCAGGTCCTTGCAAATGAAAAGCCTACAATTTCTGTCAAGTGTCAGTCTAGGACCTTGTAGTCTTACAAAGTAAATGCTAAAACCTACAGTCAAAGTTGAGCCAGCTCCAGGTTTTGCTACTAGATGTGAAAAAGTAGTATCACTTGCTTTGCCTCTGTTACATTTTCAGGTGAGGCAGTGAGGTGCCATAGGAACAAGAACATATAACTGATTCTCTTTGATAATATAGCTATGGAGAAGATGACTCATACTCCGGAAGACCACGGCTCAGAAAACTACTGCACCTGAGATTTTCCTGAGAGCGTTTTGCACCCAAACCTATTCTCATCCATTTTCATAAAGTTGTATAGACTGGACTTCAGCATCTCCATGACATTGATGTGTTTCCCACAAAAGCCCCTACTTGCTCTCTTTGTGAATTACTATCTTAAGCAAATATTAGGTTATAACAAAATCAAAGCAAAAAATAATACAAACTCTCCTTACTTTCAGAAGTGTCAGGCTTTCTTTCCTCCTTTGTATTCCTGCAAATCTCTGCTCCCTCCTGTCCCTCGTATCTTGATCGCCCCCTTTTGGTGACATTATATATTAACACTGATCCTCACGCAAAAAAACCCCAAACCAACCAAACAAAACACCCCAAAAGTCCTTCCTAAGTAAAGGAAGAAAAGGAATCTTGGTTTTCCCCAGATATGTCTTGAAGAGTCTATGTCAGAATTCCAGACTAAAAATCAATTAGGGTCAAGTCCTTGCTAAATTAACAGAATTTCTATTTTCTACGTTACCATTTATTTTCATTAAATAAGAACATAAATAATGTCTCTAAAATTTTAATGCCTCTTTCTGATTTGATAAATTTGAAATTGATAAATGTCATTAGGAAACACGGGACTAGCCAGTCACATGCAAATACAGTGTAGGATATTATCACAAATACAGGGAGGAATTTCTCAGGAACCAGACAAAAAACTCCAGAAAAAACATATGCATCCAAGTTTTGGGTCGTTAGGACACAAGAATTCCCAATTCTAAAAAAATAAATAAGACTGCATCATGGTCTAGCAGTGTTGCTGAGAATTTTTGGTCTCTTCCAGAGTCATAATTGTTCGCTCTCCAGTTGACACAACACACTCAGTACGAAACACAATGCAAGCAGGGGAAAATTGAGACAGAAACATAGATGATCTCTTATAGCACCTAAAGACAAGTATGAGACTCCTCTCAAGGTTTCTTCCCTATGAGCTTTAAAATATGCATCTGGCTGTGCCTGAAAACTGACTGCTTTTAAATAACCACGCCTAACAGGTGAGGTTTTTTTGTTTTAAATTACTGTTATACAGGACTAGAGTCAGGAATTCATTTGACTATACTCAAGGACATAACACAGAGGAATTACATCCTAACGTGGAATATGTCAAGATTTAATTATGAAGCTTTACAAAAACCTGGCAAAGCCAACTGCTTCGAATTTTCAACCTGCTTCAAATTTTTAACCCAGAAGTTTTATATGGCTATATGCAGAGAAGTTACTTTTGACAGCAGTATTTAAGATAGTTCATAAATTCCCATGGAGAGTGGTGCAACAAATGAAAACAAAAAATCATCCACATCATCTTTCCCTTCACCAAACAACAGCTAAATAAGAGAGTTGAAGCTGAGCTGTTTGGATCACTGGAGCTGAATGGTTGTCTCTTCCCGATGCATCACTCACTTCTTCTGACTTCAGTATCACACAGTAAACAAATGTAGTTTCTTAACCTGTCTTTAAAAGCTACCAATAATTTTGAACAAGAACCCCTCAGCATATGACTAAGCTATATTCTTTTTCAAAGCTTTCAGCGGCTTGTTCCACTTGTTCTATATATTGGATTACTACAACCTATAGTAATTAGTGTCAACTGACATGCTACTGAAAGCAACAGCTCTGACCTTAACGGACTGACTTTAAACTCATTAAACAGTATATCAGAAGCTGTGCATACTGCAGGTATGTTCCAATTTATTTAGCACAGTAAAGATATTTTATGATACACTACACCTTGGTCAATACTTTGAATATTAAAATACCAAGTAAACTGTGGTCCATTATTAGCAATCACCTAACAAAGCAGGTGTTCAGGATTATATTCATTCACATAATTAGCAACAAAGCAATAACTGATTTTATGTCAGTACTCCTACATTTTTAATCTTAAGTGTGGATAGTATCATTCTAAGTAAATGAAGGTATTGCTAAAAATGTGTAAGTACGTTCTGCATGTTTACAATAGCTTCTTCAATTATAGTTTGAAAATGTTAATTCTGATTAAAAATTAAAATTAAACAATTATAAATGCATGCAATCAAGTCCATACGCAGCTACAAAACTAGCTGTGTTTGAAATTGGATTAATATTCTGATAACCGTTAGCTTTAAAAAAAATAATCTATCAACAGTATGAGGAATTAACAATGAAATGCTGTGACTGCTTATGGTATAAAGTGTATAGTACATACATATGTATTGGCATACTGCTTAACTTTATTGGACTTGGTTTCCAGAAACCTGTCTAGAAGGGAGGAGAGCAGTGTGTACAAACAGAAGTTTTCAAGGTTCTCAGGTCCATCTGAGAGCTCAATAACTTTGGTGCCGTGGTCAATTTCTGAAAGCATCACCTGTAGCTTTCTGAGATTCATAGTCTTCATTTAACTGGTATTTTGGAAATTATTTTCAAGTGCATTGGCTTCCCCTCGCCTCTGTCCTTGCATAGCTATTTAAGATTTGCTCAGAGAAGTAGCACTGCCTATATATATACGGCTTCAATAAAAGTAAGTTTTGAGTCTTGTACCAAAGCCAGACTTAACATTCATGGTTGTGAGATAACACTGTTTGTGGGGGGAAAAAAAAGAGCCCTTTTTTTCCCCACTAGCTATATAACAACAAATAAGGAACTATCATTTCCCTCCAAATAACTTTCTAGACGTTCTACCAGTTAGTTATGTAACACCAGCCTTAGTAATGTTAAAACCAGTCAGTGCTTTGACACCCTTGGTGAATAATCCTTCATTATAGCAGAAGTAAAACGTATTTATAATTTTATTCTTAAGCAATGGAAGGTATTATTTAAGCCTTGCAGGGAAACTGACCCTGTCTCTGCCTTTCCCAAAGTACTAATCAGATCATTAGGTCACCAGAAGCAATGGCAATTATAGTTGTGAAAATAAGAGGATATTTGTTACATTTAAACATTTCAAAATATAAGTTGTCTGGAGAAAAAAAAGCCCACCACTTTGCAGCTTTGTGCAGACATTTAATGACAACTTTTTGTAGAGATAAAGAGAGTCAATCAGCAGGCTATTAAATACCCCAAAGACAACAGTACGGTCACAAACAGCCACCTTTTGAAGGGTGCCAACTCTAGAGGCTCCCCAGCTTATCCTCGTTTCTTTTCTAAATGGCAATCTCTCTTTATAGTCGTACTTCTTTTGTGTTCCCTACCAGCAGGGACTGAGCAATGCTGCGGCCAGCTAAGCAGAAGGAATTTTAACAGCAACATGGGTCTGCTGAAAGAGTCTTCCCTTTGCCCAGGCAGCATGTTGTATAGCTGCTTCATGCCTTTGGCTGGCCACGTACTCTCCAGCAAACAGGTATACATCAGACTCATTAAACAAGCAGTATCTCCCGGTAAGGAAACCTGAATTTCCCAAAAAAGAGACAATTGTATATTATGGGATTAAACTACAAATTGGAAAGTAGATTTTTAAACATGGATACAGGACACACAGAAGTTATATCAATTGTTTTCTAAATTCTGTCTTGAACCTAACAACAAAGAATGAAATAAAAACCAATGGTCCCATAAATCTTCACCTAGCCTTTGATGATGCATATTTTATTTAGTGTTTCTTCATATCTTAATTAAAAAATAAAGCCAGGTAGTATTCCCCTAATGGTGTGTGACAACTACAAAGCAAAATCAGAAATTCAGCACTGCAGAAAAATGTAACAATGAAAAATACCCTTTTTTCTGCTTTTGAAAGTAAGCTAGCGATCAATTTTATTTGAAAAGGCAAATCATATCACTGCATTCTGAAGTCAGATAACAAAACAAGAATTAATTCAATTAAAATACATTTCCGGATCAGTGTTCTAAGGCTCTTCAGCTAGGTCTCGAATATATCTGATGTAATCTTTCATATGTTGGCTTAGAAAAGCTCTTGGCCTGGTGTTTTTCATTTGCTCTATTATTGCTTGCTTTTGATCGTAGCAGATGCATTTTCTAGGCTAGTTTTCTCCTCAGTTCAGTTCCATGATCTTCTGTTGTGTTAGTTGTTACTTAAGCTGATCACTAAGATTCACTCCAGTGTCTTTTTCATATGATTTTTTTTTTAGCAAAGAAGTTTTTGCATTAGTCGTTTTATCTACAAAAGTTACCTTGGCTAGCTTTTGTCACTATTTGCACTGCTAAAATACTAAATGATAGTCTCTGCCTCCTTACATTCTCTTACCCTTTTTGATCCCTGCAACATTTTCCCCCTAACAGTGATTTTCATCACATTTGATATTCTATATTAAGTTTCAGTAGTGCTACATAAAATGTTTTAAACTTCTGCAGATTTATACGCTTGCCCTCGTCTGCCTGTTTCTACTGCTGTACACCATTTCTCAAAATTATTCCTAGAGTTTTTCTGTTGGATTGTATTCCACTACATAACCATTTCCATTTCGATCGTGATTCCCGCAGTCACATTTTGTTATCACTTTCACTAACAAATGCATTTGGCAGAATTAAACTACTTAAAAGCAATGTCCTACTGAAAAATCTTGAGCATGGGATGATTTAATTTGCATCCATGCAGCATGTGGCACAGGATTTCACTGTGCGAATCCTGCACAGCTCCTTCTGTATGAGTTAGGGCACGTCTGTTAGACGGGTGCAGTCCTGATTCAAGGACTTTTACAAACAGACGTCCTGCACATCCACAGACAGTTTATTTTATTGGTTAGAGTTACTCTTACTGTTTGAAGCCAGAATTGCCATAGTGAATCAAACCCAGGGTGCTCTAATCCTGTAACCTGCGGCAGTAGCCGTTATCAGGTGTTTCAGAGGAAGGTGTGAAAGCTTGAAAATAATCCACTCTGCTACTTCTCTCTTTCGTATTTGTTTTCTTCCTGTCCTTATTCCTCCCCTAGGCTGAAATACGAGGTTTGATATATCTTTAAAATTGTTATTGACTGCAGTAACTGGATATTATTTCTTCCTAAGAATATTCATTGAACTCTTGGCTCAAATGATTTTTTGTGGCAATCGGCTCCATGGTTTAATTACACACTGTGTGATAAAACCATTTCCCATCTCTAAAATAGTTTTGAATTTCCCATCAGTTAACTTAATTGGACGTACCTTTATTTTTGTACTTTGTGAAACAGGAGTGTACATTTCTGACCTAGACCATTCATTATGCAAAATAGTGTGTTTCCAGTGATCATTTGAGCCAAATTTTTAGCCTAGACTCCCTGATGTGAATATCCTGCATTGCTCTTGTCATCTCTGCAGTAGGCAGGTACATTTTCCTGTTAATCCTCTGGAACAGTGGCTGTTTTAAATGGTATTCAGTCAGAGCTAAACAGGTCTTTTCTGAGTGTTGGGATACCTCTGATAACCCTAATCCTTATGTCTTTCCTTGCTACAGCAGTTACCATGAGTTCAGTAAAAATACGTATGCAGTGAATCAACAGAAAATACTCCAACAGTGGAGTGGGTTTTCAGCCTGGAATATATTGACCACTGAGAGTCTGTGGAAGACTTTAAAGAGATCTGTGAAAGATACCAAAGTGCAATGTGCTACACAAAACCCCACAAATGAGAAGTTTCTAACAAAGTTTGCATCTCCACTGGATAAATTTCAGGCACTGAGAAAGCTTGACAACCACCACACCAAAATATGCTTTACTGTTCCCAGACAGTATTATACCAAAAAATAGTCAATGCAATCACAATCAGTATTAAACATCACAAACAGATTCATCGTTTATCTCTTAGATGCTTCTTCAACAGCACTGATGTTTTAGGTCTATAAGAAGTTCATTGTCGACCCTACTCTGTAAGGCATTTGTAAATGCACACCTGCATTTTTCATAAACACACTTAGAGATGACCAGAGAACCAATCTGAGAAATAGCAAGGCACATACATGTAGAGTTTAATACTCCAATTTGTTAATATGAAATTGGGAGGAATCAGAGAGACAAGAAGTTGAAATCCAAGCTTGGATTGTAAGCAGAGCTTACAAATCTCCAAAAAGGCAGCAATTTTTAGACTGATTACAGTACAATTTCTTCTTTTCATTGGAAATTAAATTAGGTTATGATGAATGATGGGATGATGCTTTGAAAGTCATATTAGTGCAAAATATCACCCTTTTTACAGCCAAGATATTAGGGCATACTTGTGTTAAGTTCATCAGCATAATGATTTTGAGCATGAAAAAGTGAAATGCAAAATTGCCAGCTGTGTTTCTCTACCAAATGCATATTTGGAGTTCCTACTTGGGGGGGTGGTGGGGGAGGAAAAGCAGGGATGAGAGCGCTATTATATTAAGTTTTACAATTAAATTCAACCATTTAATTTAGAAATCTTTCTGAATTAAGCTGCTTTTGATTCTCTGTACTTCTAAATGCAAATTTTCATGCTTTTTTTCCATACATTCTCAGAGCTCAGATGACAACTGTTACAGTGAGAAAGAGAATACTGACAGAAGTTAGACAAAACATGGAGAGAGAATGTAATTTTATATGCATGTCTCATTCTTGTCCTTTGACCTTCCTCCTAAGGGTCTGCCTTTGTTGCGGTCTGTGTTATATTCTGTTAACATTCCTATTGTTACTAACTTTCAGGAGGGTTAAATAAACCAGATACCTCTTAAATGAACTTGGGATCACAGCTGGATAAAAGCTGAACAGGGAATCTATTATTAATATACTTAATGTATATTAATATATTAAAATGTATTAAAATACTTTGACAAAGACACTTATCCTCATCTTCAGCGGCTACTATAAATAAGCCAAGTAAATAGCAAGCACCATGCCCTACACTGAGTAAGTTTGGGACTTTCTGTTCCTTTTAAACATATAACTACTCATTAAAAGTCGTCACACCTCACACTGTTAGCGCCAAAAGGCAAAGTCTTTTTTCCAAGATACTCCTTTCTTAGGCCACTCCTTTACCCGTTGGCTGTTTGTCCTTGAGCATTATTACCTGAGCACATTTTATCTTTGTCCAGGCCAACACAACAGAAGCTTGAAGGGGGCACCTGCAGGACCCCCAACCCCATGCATCCTCTGAGGGTGGGGAATGGGTCCAGCTGAAGCTGGCAACTCACATGATGGCGATTCATCTCACCACCACTTGATACAAATCCCATCACACACTTGAAAACTAGCTACTGCATCTCCCATACACTGGAGCAGGCTGAGCACATTGGCAGAGCTCTTATTAACTTGCTTCTTGACTTCTTGCAGATGCTTTGAGAAGTTAACTACTTCTTTAACAGAGTATACAGGCAAGGTACCCATATCAGGCTTCAGCCCAGCAAGATGAAGTTGCAAAACTCGAGGAGAACAAATTATTATTCTTCTCCCAGGGCATTAGCCAGTTACAAACCACATTACCCCCCTCATTTTTTAGCCAGTCTCTAGCAAGATCAAATGTAAAAAACCCCTCCAGATAAAGGAAAGGCTTGGTGGGATTCCACACCATGTACCTGGTTTCAGGCTGAGAACCAAACATGGTCATGATGCATCCTGCCTATCAGTATGTTTCTCTTAGTCTGGTGATGACAAAATGTGCTGTTGTCACATTACATACAGAATTAACTACTTGACAATGATGGTGCTCGACCTTATGTGACCAATTAGTTTTCAAGAAAATAGGTTAATACAGACCTGTACACAACTTCTTTTTCCTCTTTCTTTTTCTGAATTACTGCCAATAATCAATTTACTCCATTGTCTCCAATTAAGTGGATTCTTAAATGTCTAGGCAATATGCTTGTCATAGTACTCAGGTCATTCAGAAACTATTGTTTGACATCCCAAATTAACTAGAAAATAATTTGCGTCTTGTTTCACTTTTTAGCAAGTTAACCCCCATATCCGTTATCTCTGTACAAGTAAGAGAAAATGGAAAATGTCTTGACATGTGGAAATTATGTAACAAAGTAAATAAGTCCTCATCTTGATCTTTCTGAAGTTTTGCTACTTGCCAGCATTTATATAGATTACTGGCATCAATCTGCTTTGCTCCTCTAATGAATCTAATAAGCTCCAAATCTCTATGGATGGGGTATTTTATCCAACTGGCTTAAGAAGAGTCAGACCCGTAAAGTTCATCAAATGATTCACTAGATGCAATGCAATAAATCAGTTCTCTAACTAGTATTCTGGAAGAAAGAAAATATTTTATATATTAAGGCTGAATTCAGAAATACAGCTGATCAGAGAGAGAAATCTACAATATATTTATGTATCATATAGTTCAGTTAGTAGCAGCTTCTTGTTTCACTAAAAAAAAAAAATCATGTTTAACACACAATATTAAGGTGTCACCTTTAACAGAAGTACCAGTTTAGTCCTTTTTGCAGTATTGCTACAGGTCCTGTTCTGATTATATATATGTACACATTTTGCTACATGTAAAAAGTTTTCCTGGAGGCTCATGGTTCTTTCTGAAATACAGGTGAACCCTGACTATGCTTTAAACTAAATGAATTTATATCATATAACATAGTCTATCTAAAACCAGGGATGCAAGAGTGTAGATGTCCTCTGTATTGACAGGAATGCTTGTTTATATACTAGAAACGTCTTTTTATGAGCTACTGTTGCCTTGGAAACCACTACTAAAAATGAAAATTTTTGTCTCCATGGAAAAAACCCATGCTATTCAGTTATCCCAAAATTTACCTTATCTTTTCCTGATCAATCTGAAACTCAAAGATGGGCAGTTGGATGTTCCTAGCTCTTAACTCCTCCTTCCTATTCTAAAATTACATCTTGCTGTAAGTTTTGTGATTCCTGATAGGAAACAGAGGTCAATCTCTTATTTCCTACCAACCCTCTTATCAAAAACATATTTACATTCTTTGTTTTAATAGGCTGGAGGACAAAAACCCCAAAGCCTTCACGGAAGTAGGAAAGCTGTTTTCTGAGATTTCAATCTTTTCATGTACTGTTTAAAGCATTCAACAGCTCTCCTACCAGTAGTGTCAGTCCAAAATTCTTGGGAAACAATGACCTTTAACTGTGTTATTTTGGAGCATTTGTCAGTCTTCCCATCACTACTTAGCTGAATATAGTCTCTTAAGTAGTGTTTCAGTGTGAGCACAGAATGCATCCATTCTCTAGGCGGTTTCCTCTCCAGATTTTCCCTATCAGTGTTATTCCTTTTCTTAGACTTCAATTCCTGATTTTTGCCCTGCCTGTGGGAGGATGTGCCAATAGAAAGACTGTAAGATCTATTCTAAACCAGCGAGTAAAGAGGAAGATACATATATTGGATGACAACAGGAAGACAAAGCAAAAGATGCCAACCATCTGACTCAAGGCTATGCCTGCTCAGACATGCTAAATTCACAAGGTAAGAGGGCCTTTCAGCTTATTTTTGTGAGGATGCAACCTGTTTTGCCACAGAGCATGACAACTTCATAAAATCTGATTTGTCTTTTGCATCAATTTACATTTTTTATGTCTGGGAATACATTCACACAGTATTGATGACAGCATCACAGATGTGTGGATATAGAATTCTAATTTTTGACTTCTGATTGGCTTAGGTTGTCTTGTAGCTCTTGTTTCCAAAGAAAACATCCAATTGTACCATTCTGTTTCTGACACCATGATTAAGACAAAAAGGGGAATAAAAAATAATCACAGTTTCCTCTGAGCACTGACAGACAGTGGTATACTAGGAGATGTGAGCCTAGAAATAATACTATTCAATATGCAGACCCACTATATGGATTTCTTGTAGCTACAGGTACTGGGCTGTTTTCAAGAAAAATCCCTGTGGAAAGGAAACACGAATTCTAAAACCATCAGAACCTTTGTGAGAGCACTGAAGGTTTAACCTTCATATGTCAAAAGCACTATGTAGAACTAAATAGATGCTATAAAAACCTCTATTAATACATGTGGCCTGCTGTTGGGAAGATGTTCATGATGAGGAGACAGGTCAATGACATACCAACGGTCAGTGAAATCTGCAAGAAAACATGAGATGCAGTGTGGGGTTCTATTCTTACCTGTTACCATGAAAGACTGCTTAAAGGGTGAAAGTCTTCACTGAGTCCTCCACACCCACTGTGACAAAAATGTCTTTCTTTTGCACCCCACCCCCCACTTTGGCCATAACTGTGCTGTGTTCCTTTAAAAGTGACAGGACTATTGGACTCCCTGCAGGGAACATCTACTGGACATGCTCAAGGGGAGCAAGACCTAGATGATGGAGCATACAGCAGGCAAGAGCATCCCACAGAAAACTTGGCTGTCACCAGATGGTACAGAATGACTGCAACATGGAACAGGGAGTGGAGCAGTCAGTCTACCCTCAGGGATGAAGGAATGACATTTCCCAAGGACCAGAGGTGACAAAAGAGAATTGGGCAGACTCAGCCACAGCGATTGAAAGTCTGGATGTGAAGACCCACTTGCAAGAACAGAGGGGGCTGGGGTTGAAGGAATGAATGATTTAAAATGCTTTGAATTTCTATTATGCCTGACTCTGCTGCTTTGAATTCTTCCTATTTACAAAGTTTCTAGTTCCTATTATAAAGAAACGTAGCATTTTTCCCACCTGAGTTTCAAAGCCTTTTGAAGTTCTTTGTGGAGTTCATGGTTGAAGCAGATTCACCTTAAACGTCTGACTGACACAGGCTCCTGCCACTGGCCATCAGCCTCTGTAACGTCCCCTCCTTATTTGCAGTATCGTGACGGACATGCTATAGATAACTACTTCTGGTACAGCATGTGGTTGCAACCTTGGAGGACTGAAGCAATGGCTCTGAGGTGTTCCACCTACAACAGCTGCCTCACAGACTCCCATGTTAACCAGCTAGGTGAACCGATAGGAAAACAGTGAGCATTTCATCAAAGCCTGTCCTGTCTTTCTTGAAAGTCCTTCAACACAGATATATTGCCCTGAAATATTCCTTTTTTTAACTACATAGCATTTCCTGATTAAAACCAGCTCTAGCTATGATGAAAAAGGCAGGCACTAACTATTCTGAAAAACTAATTGTTCAGTATTGGTATCCATTAGAAACTTACAGGATAAATAATAGCTGAAAGCCTCAAATTATCATTTGGTATTTTTTCCTGAACCTAACTGGGAGAGACTGCTTGGCAATTTCCAGCACCTTCCACCAGCTGAGCTGATTAGCCCATGATCAGTGCTGAGCAATGTAAGTTAACTCGCCTGTCACTGGGGGCATTTGCTGCCAGCTGAGCACGCTAACATGGACAATTAGCAAAGCTCAGCGGACATGTGATAACTTGTTAAACTGCAGTAATGTTTATTTTTCCTTTCAAGCCTCATACTAAGAAGCAGTGTGAAGCAAAAGAGGTTTTGAGAACTAAATGAGGGAAATCTCCCCTACAAAATAAAAACGACATTTTTTTTCCCAGCTTGCGTATTAATACTGATAGAAAACCTTGCAAAGTGACTTGTTTTGCTCTAGCCAGCTTGCACTTCTGTGTAGACCTTGTTCTAAGAAGTGGAATTCACAGTGAATTTATCAGAAAACCCTTATTTTAGGCTTAAACTAAAAAACCCCCAGAATTTATATATAAAAGATCAGTAATGCCATTACAATAGCTATGTTAAATTCAATACATACACCAGAGTATTTACTACAATACAGTTAAATTAGATTAATTCCTTATTTTGGTCGTACATCACTTTTTAAAGTGAAATAGAAAAAAGGTTGAAATAGGTCAAAATAAATTATTTAATGCTCATTTATTATCTCTATTAGAATTCTGTCACTGTGCCCTATCATGGGAACACACAAATTCTGTGCATTTTGGGAGAGTACTAATGATAATGCAATTCTGAAATAATTTTAGTTTCAGTGATAGATATGAAAGTTACTTGAAATCAGCTTATAATTAGCTAAGATTCTTCTGTTGTGGTAAAAATCATAACTGGAATGTAACTGAACATTTCAGTATGGTGAAAAAATGCTGTATCTGAACTTCTAATTTTATTAGCACCAACACATTCCTTTCCCTACTTTCTTCATACCGCAGGTGCAATTTACTTTTTTCTTCTAAGTCAAATTTGAACTAGCTTCTCCATGTTCAAGAATTTTTCACTTCAGTGGAAACCAGTCCCGCAACACCACAAACCAAACCAAACAAAAAAACCCACCCAAACCCCATTTTTCACTATAACAACCTACTTGCGTCATATAAGGAATTTAAGTATTAATGAAAAGAGACTTAAACCTTGAGAGAAAGGTCCTACATATCCTGCTATAAGGTAAGCTTAAGTAAAATAAAATGAAAATTTGAATTTATGAATGCAAGGCTTGACACCATGCTTCCAGCAGTGGAATTGGTGAGATTCTCTCCTCCCCCATCCCCCCTTTTTTAAAACATATCTGTAAATGAACACAAGTTAGCAGAAGGGGAAATGATGTGGGGAAAGAAACAACCAACAAAAACCGAACACAAAACCCAAACAAGAATGGAAAAGGTCTCCCATTTATAGCTGCACATTTGCTTAAAAAACCGCCACTTTTGCCAAAGCTTATTATACATCCCTTACACTGCCAAAAAACAAACCAACTTCCCTTAAACACATTGACAGTGCTGTTAAACCATATGGACAGAGAATGGAACAAAGCCAATTCAAACTACTACTCCTATGGCATCGACAAATCTGAAACTGGAATAAAAGAGGCACAAGGCAATCAACTGTTCAAATTAGATAAGGCAAACTTACGCTTGTTGTGTAAGCAGCTTCAGGGTCGTCCTCTAACACTCGTGACAAACCAAAATCAGAGACTTTACACATGAGGTTACTGTTGACCAAGATATTACGGGCTGCCAGATCACGGTGTACATAGCCCATGTCTGAGAGGTACTTCATGCCAGACGCAATCCCCCGCAGCATGCCAACCAGCTGGATGACTGTGAAGTGGCCATCATGCTTCTGCAAGTAAAGATGCAAGTTCAAAGAATACAGCTAGTTTTCATAAATTTCATACTAGTCATATTAACTACAGCTCATATTTTAAATACATTTGTAACCCATCCAGCCAACCTCGCCACTGCAAGCTTGTTTTTTCAAGTATTTAACTTGCTCAGCAGTGCAAGCTACCCCATCTCTCACTGTGAAGTTTACCCCCCGTTTTCTTCCACATTTTCACACTCTCCACAATCTTTCTACTGACAGCATTTAATGTTTTTTATTCTCAGTTACTAAGAATGCTTTCCCCAAACACTATTTTTCAATAGAAGAATGACAACACACAGAAAAATCCTCTCTCTCCAGCTTTTACTCCATAGCCTCAGGAAACAAAAAGCCCTCTTTTTATTGCCTCAGCCTTAATTGTCTGCAGGAAGTACTGCTGTTACCTCATTTTTTTTGTTTGTTTGTTTGGGGTTTTTTTTGTTGTTTTTTTTTGGGGTGTGTGTGTGTTTTTTTTTAAAAAACCAAACCTGAAAAAACACCTCATCTCTGAACGCTGGATTAAAAAGGAGATTTGGGCTGAAATAAAGGGTTATGTGTAGCTTTTCCAAAGTCTTCCTGGCTGACTAAGCCTGTTAAGTCCAGACCCATGAATGCATTAGGCTGCTTAACTGCTGCTGAAATCTATTGGAGTCGAACATGTAAATGAGAGCTATGTTGTTAACCACGCTTGTCCATCTGGTCAGTCTTGGTGGGCCTCAGTTTCCCATCTGCAAAGTTAAAGTTAACACTTCTGTACCTCCTAAACTGTGAATTATGTGGCAGTAGGGACCAAGTGAGTACCTGTACAGAAATCTGATTCTGGGCTTTTTGCCTGGTTTAGGTCTACCCTACCTACCATTTACAGCAGGCTGCTTATAGCAGTATTCTGGTGACCTCAGCTGGCAGACATTTAGCTTCTCATGGATTATTCAGTGAACCAGGCTTTTATGTTAGCAGGAACAGCCGAACAAAACAAAAAAGCTCTTCCCTGCAAGCAAGTTAACTTTCCATTTTCTCTTTCAACACCTTCAGCACTGGGCTACAGACAAGTAGCAATGTCCTGATCAGCATTCAGGATATTTCTATGGCTTAGCTCATACATTTAAGCAAGATGATTTTTGTAGGGGAGAAGTTTACAGTAAGTTCAGTAAATTCATTAGATTCAGCAAAGCAGTAGGCTGAACTGTATGGATATGGTTAACTTGCTCCCTGATCAGCAATGTATTTCAGCATTTCCATCAGGATTCAATGATTTGTGACCTATATCTAACTACTCAGGATATAAACATTTAAAGAAATAATGAATTAGTACTCAGATGTAATTAAGGTTACTAAAAAACCCACAAACAAACAAACTGTATTAGGTTTGCGTGGCAAGGTTTTGGTAGCAGGGGGGCTACAGGGGTGGCTTCTGTGAGAAGCTGCTAGAAGCTTTCCCTATGTCCGATAGACCCAATGGCAGCCGGCTCCAAGAGGGACCTGCCGCTGGCCAAGGGCAAGCCCATCAGTGACAGTGGTAGTGGCTCTGGGATAACGTATTTAAGAAAGGGAAAATAACAACCGTGCAGGGGCAGACAGAGAAGAGAGGAGAATATGTGAAACAACCCTGCAGACACCAAGGTCAGTGGAGAAGGAGGGGGAGGAGGTGCTCCAGGCGCCAGAGCAGAGATTCCCCTGCAGCCCGTGGTGAAGACCATGGTGAGGCAGGCTGTGCCCCTGCAGCCCATGGAGGACCCCACACCGGAGCAGGTGGATGCCTGAAGGAGGCTGTGACCCCATGGGAAGCCCGTGCTGGAGCAGGCTCCTGGCAGGACCTGTGGACCCGTGGAAAAAGGAGCCCACTCTGGACAGGTTTGCTGGCAGGACTTGTGACCCTGGGGGGAACCCACACTGGAGCAGTCTGTTCCTGAAGGACTGCACCCCGTGGAAGGGACCCATGCTGGAGCAGTTCGTGAAGAACTGTAGCCTGTGGGAAGGACCCATGTTGGAGAAGTTCGTGGAGGACTGTCTCCTGTGGGAGGGACCCCGCACTGGAGCAGGGGAAGAGTGTGAGGAGGAAGGAGCGGCAGAGAGAATGTGTGATGAATTGACCACAATCCCCATTCCCTGTCCCCTGTGCAGCTCGGGGGGAGGAGATAGAGAAAATCAGGAGTGAAGCTGAGCCTGAGAAGAAGGGAGGGGTGGGGGGAAGGTGTTTTTAAGATTTGGTTTTATTTCTCATTAGCCTACTCTGATTTGATTGGCAATAAATTAATTTCCACAAGTCGAGTCTCTTTTGCCTGTAATGGTGATGGATCTCCCTGTCCTCATCTCGACCCATGAGCCTTTCGTTACATTTTCTCTCTCCTGTCCAGCTGAGGAAAGGGAGTGATAGAGTGGCTTTGGTGGGCACCTGGCATCCAACCAGGGTCAGCCCACCACACAAACCAACCACAGAACTCCAGACAGGGAGAAGTTTGGTGTTACTTGCTTCTCACGTTATTAATCTATCTTCTGAGATGAAGCAATACTAGACAAAGACCTGCCTCATATATTATACATGTACTTAAATCAAGAAATTACACATTCTTAAATGATACATCATTTAGTGTGCATAACTGGATGCTAAATTGAAGAAGTTGTTTGCCCATAAAGAAGTTGGAGGAACTAGTTCCTAAAGTCACTATTATTCAGTTAAACTCTATTGTGTACAAACAGAAAGACAAACTTAGCAAACAGAAAAGGCAGAGACAATGTGGATTCTGCAATTTGTAGAACTTACAGGGTGTCCTAAAACTCTTTCAATTCCTTCATAAAATCAATTGGAAGAAAAGCCCAAGTGCAGCAGTATATGAAAACCTGCATTACAGGCAACATTCAGCAGTTACTGACCAGTACTACTATGTCAGGTTCTAACAAAACAAGACAAAAACCAGAAAGAAAATGGCAAAAGGAAGACATGCATGGTTGCTACATGGTTGGGTTTCCAAGCTGCTAATCTAAGCCAACATATCAGAGTGCAAAAATTCAGATATGAATGCACCTCACCATCTGCAACACTTCACAGCCTCATCATACTTCTCAGCAACACCTGTATTTAAGGACCCATGCATCCATCAGTGTCCAAACACCACAGCCATCTCAGACTTCTCCAAACAAAGCATGTGCAATGACACTTCTTTGAAACCAGCTACTCATGACTGATTCATAGCAACCTTTTTCCCTTGAGTGTTCTCACTTTTCCTCTTATGTCAGTGCTCTGGAGCCTTTTTGTCTCTAAATTCCCCATGCAAAAGTGGAGGCAGATCTCTCCAAGCAATCATGTCACACCTATAAGCAGCCCCCTTCCTTTGTTGTCTCCATCAAAGCCACCTGTAAGCAGTTAGTTTTGCAGATGACACTCAGCTGAGGGTCAAGACACAAGTGTGATAACCAGACATTTTACAAAAGGTGATCCTCCGTTACGGGCCTATGACATTCCCTATCACAGGCCCCTACTGTAAGAATAAGGGGAATGTCTCAGAGTCCAAAACATGCCAGTGACAGGTATTTTAAATAAAAACTTTCCATCTAGTAATTATGTAAAGAGAGACAAAAGACAATATTCTTAAATACTTTAAGCCTCTTCCAATAAAGGAAGGACGTGAACCCTATGTAATATTTTATGTAATGAAGCCACCTGGGATTTGGGTTTTGCTTTTTCTTTAATAATTCTAAATGTTCAATTGACTCAAAATTTATTAAGTTGTTTGCAAACAGTTAATACTCCTCACACTTACCCTGTATGGATAACTTTTTTCAGCTAACTGTAGAATTAGGATTTGGAACAAAGCACCTATGACATAATTTTGCAAAACAACCAACCAAGCCCCCTCGTGCCTGCAACAAAGGACCAAACAAAACCAACCCTCCAAACCTCTAGATTTTACCTCCTTCTTATCATCGTTAACAGCTCCATTCTTTCAACAAACCTCAGAGTCATCTGCAACACCTCCCTTAACCTTTTGTCGCCTTGGATCACAAGCATTCATTCCTTCCTTTTTTAATTTGTGCTCTTTCAAATCTAGACCATGCTTGACTGATTTTTCATAAAACATAACCTTTTTCCGCTCTTTCCAAATCTCAGTATTTGCCTTACCAGTATAGCAGAAATACCTGAGTTAAAAACAATCTCATGCTTTTGCCATTCTGTCCCTCCTCCTTTCAAATTTCTTTGGGCTTCTGCCTTGACACAAAAAGTTCAAGCTTCTTATCTCCACCTTTAAAGAAATGACAGTTGCAATTTTATTCTGTCCTCCTTCTCCCTCTGTGTATTTCTTTGAATCCTCTTCTGCATCTGTTCTTCTCTGTCCCTTCTCATGCTTAGTTTTATATTGTCTCAATCCCAGTGTTGCAGTTGGAATAACTACATTTTTTCCTGTCAGCAAAACAGTCTTCTCTCTCTCAAGTCTCTCTGTAATCACTTCTGCATCAGTTTCCATGCCAGTTGTATTCCCTTACAATCTATGAACTGTTATCTTCCAATATATCAAAATATTTGTCTGATTCAAGCTGATCAGGAGAGACACTATGGGCCATATTTAACCCTTGGAAAATTCACCTAAGTTGGTGAAATTATACCAGGTATGAATCTGGCCTCATATTTTCAGCATTTGCAATCCCCACGTACATCTGTGAGTCAAACCAATCCTTTGGCAACTTTCCATTATCTCATTTCATTCCCTTGTCCTATAGGGACGTAAAACACTCGTTTGAATGATTATGGTGGTTGTTATCCAGGGCTTTCTTCTGATTTCCGTGGCTTGGATTTGAAATATGCTTTTGATAGGATTCCCACTGGGGTGTTAAGGGTGTTAATCAATACTGGCAGCAATTCAGATCCCAGTGGACTTGCCACATTTATCCTATCATCCCATCAAATTTGAATCAGGCTTTAATGGCTTTGCTAAATAAACTTTTCTCATCAGCTGAGTATAGATGCAATATCTGAGTAGTTGCCATTGCATTTATGCAGCCCTGCAAATGCCCTGAAAAAATGTTTTTTCATTCAGCTACAGCTTGCCTTTGAAAGCCTTATGTACATGAAATATTCTCCTCCTGTTACAGACCTTCCAATAGCACTGATGTGAAAAGGGTCCGTTACTTTAGGGGAGGAAGGATGATATACTAAGTTTCTCTCATTGCTTTTCACCCTCTAGTTTCCAGCTCCAGCATGCACTAGTTCAGTGCTTTTCTACAAGCCCATTGAATTTTCTTCTTCAGAAGATTTTTTCCATTTTACTGCTGAGTAACCTTTTGGAGGTGTGGTGGTTGAAGTTTTCTGTATTGTTTCTGGACTTCTGTCTATTCTAAAATCCACTTCTTTATTTGCCTTATAGGTCAGAGCACTTTTATGCCTTTATATTCTGAGAAGTGTATGGGAATTGCTACAGGTCTAAATATTTTACTGCAGATGATTTAGATCTTATTTTAGATGGAGAATAGCATTGAAAATGATGTGTCTATGTCTAACTTAGATCATATTCACCAGTGACAGTTCCTACTGGTCACTATACGAAAGATGTAGCTTTTGCTATGCATTTATTGTTACTATTCTACCATGCAAAGTAAATGGTAGAACTTCATCATGATAAATCTTCCAAAATTCAAGCTGCAACCTGGTATTTCCTGAAAGTATAACTCATGCTTCATACCATCATGTGGATTGCACTCAGGTTTATGTTACTGGTACCAAATAAGGTCAACTGTCAATTTCTTTTTTAATCAACTGTTAACAGGGTTCCATACAATTAGTAATACCTAATTTCATTAAATGTAATACAAAAAACCTGAAATTACTTTAGTTCATTTTAAATGCTACTGAGTGACCCTACACAAGAATCTAAGTGCCTCTTCAACCATTAAAAATACGGGTAATCTTTTTATTATTAAAAAAAAACATTGCAAGATGAAGCCCTTCCAAAGCTTATTTTAGGATGCAATCAATAGCCACTCTCTAATCTGGACAGAACAGCAGCTGTAGCCTTGGAACCTGTGACCCTGTTTTCCTTACTCAGCTACAGCAATAAGAAAGGGATGTCCTGGACTAACCAGGTGTCCCTGCCCGCTTTGGTGCATTGGAGTATAGCTGTCACAGAATCACAGAGCTGGAAGGGACTTTGAGGGGGGATCAGATCATCTCCTCACCCTGTGTCATTCCTGACATGCTTTTCTAACCTGCACTTAAAGACTATTATGGTCAGTATTTCTGATCCTACACAATCTATACCACACCTTAAATAAGATGCCCACTTAAATAAGATGCCTCCCTTGAGCATGGCACTTTGACTAGCACAGATTTAAATTCGTCTTTGCAACCGCTTTTTATGCTCATGAAGACTAAATATCTCTCTTGCCCTTTTCTTTGGGCTTAACACAGGTTCAGTCCACAGATCTCATTTGCTTGGCAACAATTCTTTTTGATTTTGTTGTGGACTCTGCCCACCTACTCCATACAGTTCCTGAAGCATTAAGGTCCAAACAAGACACAGTACTCTGCGGCCTTGCCAATGTGAAGCAGAGAGGAAAAGTTACTTCACAGTCCTTGCAGGGGATACTCCTGTTTCTAGATTCCATTGTGGTATTTGCCATGCTCACAGCAATGTGCTGCCCCATACGTACTGCAACCTCTAGAGTAATTTCTTCCAGCAGACTTCTTTCTGAACAGCTATTCTCTGTGCTCTACTCCATAGCTGATTATTCCAGCCTCAGTGGAGTATCGTGCCCTTGTCCTTACTTATTTCTAATTAGTTTTTAAAACTAATTAGTTACTAAATTATTTCTTAAATTTGTTGTGATGATTTTAAATTCTGGCTCTGTCCTGCTGTCTGCCTGTGTTCCTACTCGGCTTTGCATTGCCTGAAAATTCCTTAAGTTTAGTCACAGTCTCAGGATCCAGAAGGTTAATGAAAATATGGGGAAACACAGACTGCAGAACAACCCTACTTCATATATTTTTCCGTCCGAAGTCCATTCTCTCAATACAGTATGCAGCCAGGACAGTATCCACCAAGAGAAATTTCATGAAGACCATATTTCTCTAGCTGCTCATAACGATCTCATGTGAGAGAGTTTTAAAGCCTTACTAAAGTCAAGAATTAGGATATCAACTGCTTCTCCCATACCCACATAGCCTGCACCCTGTTACAAAAGAAAACCAGACTGTTTGACATAATTTGTTCTTGACAAATCCATGCTGGCTCATACTTATCTCGCTGTTATCTTCAAGGTGCCCATAAATACTTTTTTGATAATTTGTTCCAGAAATGTTAGAGCAGTTGACATTAAGCTGACTGGCCTGTAATTTCTTGGTTTCTCTTCTCCCTTCTTTTTAAAGACATGGATGACATTGGCTCTGTTCTGATCTCCTGGTTTCTTACACATTCTCCACAATTTCGCAAAGATAAAGAGCACACTGAAAGTGTCCATATTGCCTATCAAAGTTTTTTTGGCTTCGAATACAAGACAGTTTGTAATAAATTCCTTGCTGCTCAGTAGGAAGAATATCTACAGTGATTAAAAATACCCAGCATTTCTAAATGAACTTCTCACAGCAGTATCAGAAATACTGTTTACTACATCATTTTAGTAGGGTAAAACATTGCTTGAGAACAAATGTTGGCTCTGTAGCATCAGCAACACCTTCTCAGTGTAATCTGAGATCACATACGTGCATGCTGCTTACAATTTCACTATTAAGGTATCACATTCATTCAAACTCAGTTTCTAATAGCTCAATTTGGTTTTTGGTTCAGAAAAAAATATTGGTATCAGCAGTCTCCAGTGCAGGTTTTCTTCTTTACAGAGTCATTTTTGAAAGCAAAATGCCACCTTTATCCTGCCAGGATAGGAACGTGCCTCCAGTAAATAAAAGTGCAGAAGAATGGTGTGTGTGAAAGCAAAAGAAGGACTATTAGTTATGAGCTCTAATGTTGTTGCCTCTCTGGATGCAGATAAATAATAGCGGGAACCATTAAACTTAGGAAAGGCCATCTGGCCCCTTTTCCCCAAAGCGGACTCTGTCTAGTGAGGCCACGTTAGATGGATATACAACATATACTTTACAACATCGTTTTGTAGAACTTTCTACAAGTCTTCATTTTTCTCTTTTCTCTGTTTCCCCCAAACTCACTAAATGTAGGTGTCTGCTGCAGCATCTAAACGCTAGTTGAAAAAAGGGTGAGCCTGATAGCAAAGCTGCTCTGAGAATAACTTCATAACGATTACTGCATCAAAGAGCAATATATCATACTATTTTCTCCTTCTAGTAACATTATTCCCCCCACATTTTTACACTTATCTTAGCCTCTGCTAGACATGCCTGAAGGGATTAAAATTTGGTGATTAATTCCAGGGTTTCATTTGCTGTACAGTCTGCTGCAGTTAGTGCTCTAAGGCAGTTAAGAATATTTTTTATAGAATGTTTAGAAAATATTTTCTTTGGAAGGACAAAATATATTTCACAGCATTTTTACCTACTATGCATGCCTGTAAATAAATCTAACTTTTTTTACAAGTATTTTAAATTTCTGAAGTGAAAGGAAATACATCAGTCACAAGTTTTTAGGTAGAAAGAGGAGCATTACTATTGCAAGTAGTAACAAGGAAGAAAGCAAGACGACCCTGTGATTACCCTAGGTAGATGAATCCCTTCCTCCTACAGCTCAGAGATTCACAAAACTGGGCAAGACTGAGGCATCTTTCAAACCTAAACATCTGTCTCTTCACGGTAGAGTTAAGGGAAAATGCTGCAAACCCTGAGGACCTCTTTCCCACATTGGTCCCTGGAGAGTGCACATTCCCTTCCTAATGAAGAAGGGTGAGCAAATACAGTGCGGTGGATACAGCTGATACATTATTTTAGTATCAGGCCTGCTACAGAACCTGCTGCAATACCATGAGTTCTCATCTGATTAATATTGCTGTGTCCCTGGTTCCTGCCTCACTGTGCCGACTATGGGCTAGCACACCTTGGACACCGAGCAGGAATAAAACACGGACAGTAGTCTGATAGACTGCAGCTGCAGAAAAATACTGAAAGAGGTTAAAGTACTCTGGTGATAGTGTTTTGGTTCATTTTACGTCATTCTAGGCAGCCAACCACAAACAAACATCCTATAAAGTTAGCTTCTAACTGTGTTCCTTTTCTGTGGCTTAAATCCATGCCCATACTGAACGATGCAGGAGGAGGGTGAGCGCAGACCACAGCCAGCAGATGCTCTCCAGGTAGCGTTCTGTGCAACCGAACCCAAGAAGCAGGAGCCCCCCCAAACACACAAGCCACCTAGCCTTCTAATCACCCCGTTCCTGTCTATGTGATGCTAAATCCAATTACTTTAGCCAGGAATGACCCTTTGGATGGAGCTGTGAAAACAGTGGATGAGTTTTAACTCTTAATAGCTCCATAAGTCTGTGAGGCATCTACTTAGAGAGTGGGCTGAGCCAGGGAGGGTATATCAGGGTGAAAGGACCAACCTTGTGGCATATAGGAATTATTGCAATCATCTGACAGGCAAGACTGAGGGAAATGTTCTGGTGTCCAGCACAAACAGCTAAGGAGTGAAACTGGGCTTCAGACCTGGGTTATATTACTGTATCACCCTCCAAACTGTTGCGTGAGCTTGGGTGCAATATGGCACTCATCTCCATTTTCCCTCAGCAAAATGGGACTGCATTTATATCATGTATGAAGACTGCAAGATCACCAAGCAGTGATTCAATACCCATGTGGTTTACTTAGTCACGGCCATGATCAGAGAACAGGCATCTCAAACCCAGAGCAGTGGCAAACTGCTTGTTAAAAAAGTTTTGTGGTTTTTAGACTTTTTTTTTCACTATTATGCGTCTCTCTTGGTTGTCTTTCTTGTTCTATCTTCTATACTCTGTATCAACAAGCCTGAGCAAACATATCTGACTGCAACTATCCTATCCAATTACTGAGTACGTCTTTCTAGCAATACAGATAGCTGCCCTTTCAACTCTTCATGTGTTTATTATTTTCCTCTTACATTTGCAGAATAAGTGATTGCTAAGATCTCCATTACACAGGTAGGTAAATGGAATGTAAAGACAATGTTTCCCATCCAAAGTCTGTGTGTGAAGTGGGTAATTGAAAATTATACCTGGATCTCCTCAATTTCCAAGCTGAAGTATTAGCCACTTTCTTTCCAAGCACAGATTAGTCCTATCTGGCAGCTGCTGGAGTAATACTGAAAGAAGAGCCTCTAGCCCCTGAGGAAATACTAAGCTGGAAGCTCACATGCTTTTTCAGAGAAATCTCTCCAAGTGTTACCAGAAGCAGTCACATGTACCTTATTTCTGGTCAAATGAGCATTTCCGTGACAGCAAATTTCAGGTATACTTTTGTGGGATGATTAACTTATATGCATCAATCTTCTATGAGAAAAAAAGATAACCGAGTTTCATCTTATGGAAATGAGTTTTATATAATTGCAAAAATAATGCAGGATTTCTGAGGAAAATTTAGTGTCAAGTGTCTCCAGCAATATAGGATGTCTGGTGGTACACAATTGCTGTAATTAATTACCACCATCTTACAGAATTGAGTCTAATCAGCTGATGCTTTTCCACTAAGAATGTACCTGAAGCATCTTCATATTGCAAGTGCATGCCACATTTTCCCCCCAAAGTTCCAAGCTAGCAGCCAGCATTCAGGATATTTTGTAGGGTGAGGAAGACATAATCTAGCTGAGCTTGCTGTTTAATTCATACAAACAGCAGAAAGTAAGGCACTGGTTTGGGGACTTGGGCACATAACTGCAATCAAAATACAGCATTAAATAAGATGAAGGATGAGTGTAAGCCGCTGGCCTGGAATTCAGGGGAACTGATTTCATTTCTTCTCTCTTATATGCACTTCGTGCACAATACTGTGCAGATCACTTAACATCTCGGTGCTTTATTTCCTTATCTGTAAAGCAAGGAAGTAAAGGTTATTAAGACTTCAGGGTTTAGTGGTCAAGGGGAGTTTTACTTGGAGTTTATGATTCTTTGCACAACTCCTACTGGCATGAAAGCTAACATCCCACCAAGGCCATGAGGAGGCTGATGGCAAATGTTTTCCATGAAGAGTCTTTCTTCTGGAATACCTTCACATGGTTCATCACAGAGTTTCACTTTGAAATTGTAAGATTGTCCCATTTTTGCAGGCTTTTGGAGAAGGACAGGTTGGAGGGATGTGTTGGTTAATTTTAGCAGGTTGCAGTGTGGGGGGAAATATTTTTTATAGTGAGAAATGGATTTTTTTCCCCTCTCTGTAAAAACACTTTGCACTGTAACAAGTGATTCTTTTAAATAATAAGAAAAATAGACTTATAAGCCCTTTCAAATCTCACCACATAAAAATTTTTATATTCACTGAACAACTTTCATTAGGATTACTGAAGATAAACCCTCTCTGCTTCTTGGTATCTTCACAAAAGCTTATAAAAATGTAGACTTATATCTGCAGGAAACAACTATTATTAATGAAGCAGCTGGATTTCTTTTTAAATAGGTTACATCACAGCCATTTGCTCTGCTAATTATTAACAGAAATGCTTATGATATATCTACAGTGCTTTGGGATGCTAAATATTAGTCCTTTTAAAAAGCATTTTAGAAGAACAAACCATATCTGAAGTGTGAACTGAAACTGTAAAATAATATACATGGAAACCAGCTGCAGAAATTACTAGCTCACATTGCCCCCCAGCAGTTTTGCCTACAAATATATCTGATGCATTATGAGAAGTATTGCTTCACAATAAAATCATAATTTTGCTGACGTCAGTTTCTATTAAAGTATCCTAATAAGGAATAACTATTCTGATAAATAAATGCATGTGAAGAATAATTGGAATACAGATATCATACTACAGCAATTCAGAGAAAGGTAATTCTCTCTCATGAATTATTTCAGTATTTGGTTTTATTCTTTCCTATGAAATTCTGCACACACACACACACGTGCACACACGCACACGCACAGAACAGAGTTTCAGGCCCAGGAAAGTCTTCCTGGGACACTGCTGAAAAATTACAGGCCAGGGAAGCCCCAGGTACTCAAATCAGCGGCAGTCTGTCTGCTGCAGATGGATAGAGAGATGAGCCAGAAAGGCAAAGGGGGTGATTTTTAAAACCTACCCTGTTTCTAAGAAGAACTTGATGATATCAAACTCTGTCCAGAAAAATAACTTGATTTTGAGAGATCAGCAAATTCTCACCAGAAACTGTGGTGCTGGTGTGTTTCTGACAACATAACAGATGTCTGCCATGTGTCTTGACAAAGGAAAATAAAAAATTATTTGGGATAGTCGATGAAGACGACAGCAGCAAATGCCAGAGAAAAAATACAATGGTATAATCAAAAGCAAAAGGAAGGGAGAAACAATGTCTAGAAATATCTAAGATAATGGTTCTGATGTGTTCTCAGGGTAGTATCCTCTGTTCCAGATGCTCTTCTCCTCTTGTGGCTACCTCTTTTGTTGACCTGCTGTCAAACAAATACTCTCTGTATGACTTCCTCTCCCTCTCACTGATTTAGTCTTCTTTCTAAAGTGTTGGCTGTTCTTTCCCTCCTGCTTATTCACTCTTTTCTCTTAGCAGTTCCTTTTTCCTGCCGCCATAGCATCCTTGATCATCATCTAGATTTTCCTGCAAATATTTTCACAGCTCCTTGTTGAACACCTCTCCTTTGCACTTGGGATATCCCTTCAAGCAAGTTCACAAAACCATAGTCCCCTGAGCTCCCGCCTCGACCTTGCCTACAACCCCAGCTGTACCATTCTGCAAGCTGGCAATGGCAAGGCAGTGGGCTAGTAAGGATTGATATTTGCTTTTTGAGACAAATTTGAAATACTTGACAATCAAATTGTTCACACAGGGTCTTATGTCAGTGGGCCTCTGGAGCATTTCCAGGGGTTCTGTTAACAAAGAGATCATTTTGGAATAATTTTAGCTTAGGGGTCATCTTTTCCTTGTACTTTTCTAAGAAAAATTAAATACAATTGTGCCAACATATTCATGCTTTCTGTAGCCCTTCTTTAACGTTTATTAGTGACCTTTGGGGGTTACTTAATGCCAGGACATTTCACCCATGAACTGTTTTCTAATTCAATTTGTTAAATGCAAGTAACCATAAATAATTATAAATCAATTACTGAGTCTATTCTACACTTCACCAACCAAAAAAATCATAACAAAGTATTTTTGAAGGTGATTGAGAAAAATGAACTGCTTCCATATGGCTAGGCATTTGTGCTTCAATTTATATTTTTCTTCACAAAAACACTATTTCAAATATATTTTGTTAAATATGGGAACTACTTTTGTACAAGAAATCAATTATATTCTTAGGTTTCAGTCTTCTTGTTTTCCAGTTATGCTTTAATGTATCACTGTACCTTAGAAATGTACTCTGGGCAAAATGCTTCTATTCTTCACTAAAAATCCATGAATAACATTATGTAGAAATTAATTTATGATAAATGATTTAAAATCTTAACCTAGAATGGTGTCTTATTCAAATGTCATCAGAAAATGGCACCTCACCCGCAGAAAGGAGTCAAGGGATCCATTCTCCATGTATTCAACTACAATCATTACTGGTCTGCCTGCAAAACAGCAAAGAAACACATTAGGATTACAGACATATTATGGGGCTTTTATAATTCCAACTGTTATGCACAGCTTATTCACAGTAGTTAAATATGTTACCCATTTTCAAAATCCTCATTTATATCACAAACACAATTCTCTAAAAATTATTTTCTATCTTTTTTTTTGTGTGTGTGTGTGGCACTGGATTAGCTGAATGTGCATCGTTTGCTCTGGTGTATTCTCCCCTTAAAAAGGATCAAAGAAGAGCCTGCTATTTCCAACTTGCTGTGTAACATTTTGGAATATATTTGAGTTAAGGCAAAAAAAAAAAATTCATAAGCCATGTCCAAGAAATTACAAACTCAGTGCCATTATTTTCCTCTCAAAGAAAAACATCTCAATGATTTAGTAGCATGCAGATAGACAGATAGAAGGGGATGTCACAAAAAAAGCTCTCCTAGATTAGGTGTGTGTATTGGGTGTGTATAATCCAGCAAAACTCTGAATTCCTATATTTGTACATACCTAACATATGCATAATGTTACTGAAATCAAAGTTTTGCTCAACTAGCACAGCTTTCCTGTATGGTTCCAGGGTGGGATCGTATCCAAATTGAAGTAGAGTAACGTTACATTTAGTTTTTAAAAGAATATCCACATCTGAAGATAAACTTTTAAACTGGGTATTTAACTAAATACCATTTCACTGCTGATACCCAGGAAAAACCTACCACTCTAGAAGTGCTTGACAGGAGAAGCCCAATTAGCATGCTAATCAGGCTAAGCAGCAAGAAGTTTTTTAGAGTTATTAACATTATAAAGAAGCCATTCTAATATATGCAAAACTAATGTAATGAATAGGTACGTTAGTAAGATTGGGAAGGAGGTAAAAAGTCTTAAAACGGCAAACTTTTCTTTCCCTGAGAATGCCCGTCTCTTTTGGGGTTTGTGGGAAAGCGGGGGTGTGCCAAGTGGTGACACCACAAGTCCGCCCATTTCACTTTCTCAATACACACTACCTGTTCCAGTATTTTTCAAATCTAAAAGAAGCCTCTCTCATGACTTTTTTTCTCTGCCTCTCAAATGATGTTTGTGTTTTATTTGGACAAGGGGTTGAGAAACAAACACAGTGTCCAGGATGAGAAAGCGTAGAAGGGCATTATGATCATTCCAGCACAATTGTCCATTTCTGTACCTGCTAACTTTCTGTTCAATTTGGTTAATAGTGGAAGTGTTTATTAAACTGTCCACAACATGCAATAAGCCACAGCCAGGTATCTCTCCTGAGCTGTTACAGCTAACCTTGAATTTAAAACAGTGAATGAGCCATTTCTCTGTTGGTCCCAGCATGTCGACTTGGAGTTCCAGGTACCCCGGTGATGCTCATTCACGGAGCTTAGTCCAGTCTTTCTGGAGTTCATCACAATATTCTTTCATTTCTCGTAAAAAATTTGGGGTTCTTTCTGTATTCAGCCTCATGTTTAGGTTCTCAATGAATAAAACAGTGCTTCATGATGTTGGCGCAGTAGTACATTTTTTTCCGTGTGAGAATTCTCAGATGCCTTGATAGTCTGTTTGGATAGCCTTTCTGAAGTGTGAAGAATTACCAGCTTCTTTTTTATTAATTGACTGTTTGGTCTCAGCTGCAGATGTGCATCTGCCCCCAAATCAATTTATATTCATCTGCATCCATTGGTTATACCCTGCTTTTGCATTATAAGCTTAAACGATACATCACTTTTAAGCTCTTAGAGATCACAGCATTTTAAAAATTAATGTTTTCTTTACTTCAGCTTGCTAACGATGACTAGTTGTGTAGCCTAGACTCTTCAGTTTCAAGCACATGAATGACCTAGATTCCTTTACCTTTACTATTTGCCTACTGTCAAGGGGCTGACATCTCTATGTGAAAGGAATAGTCTATAATCTAGAGAAGTAAACAAATGGCAGTCTGATGCTAGAGGATCTTACTATATGCAGAACTCTCTCAAGCAAGTAGTAATTTCTAAATTGTTGCAGACAACAGCATCTTGCAATAAATAGGGATGTAAAGCTGGCTTTCAGATGGTATATTTGGTCAGGCATAAGTTACCCAGAAATGTCTCTTTTTGGGTAAATCAACAACTAAAACCCCTTTATGGAAGATTTGCATTTGAAGGGAATGACAAATGGAGCTACTGAGCTTCAAAACAGTGCCTCTAGTTTCCTGTTAGTAATCCTTTGGTGCTCTACACTTTCTGGAAGCTATTTTGTAAGGTTCTCTAGAGGTTCATAGGCTCTTGTTACATCTTTTATGCTCCTTAGATTCATATCCTTCAACACAAATTATTTTCACACTTATTTTGTAAAAGCAACTTTTAATTCTTCTACGTTCTCTCACAAAATAGTCCCCCCTCAACAAACTGTACTTCATTTTGCTCAGACTAGCAGTATGAACTTCTAGGCTAAAGTAACTATGAAACATATCTATATGCATTTATCTGTGGATTTAAAAAAGAGATTTCAATATTTTTCACTGGATAAAAAATGGATGACCATAGTTGATGTTAGTTTCATTTTAGCTGCAAAGAGCAGATGTTATCCTTTGTATTGTGGTACAACCTGAGTCCAGAAAAAGTTTTAAGGTCTGTGCTGAACCCTGTACAAACACAGAATACTGCTTTTGCTTTAAGGACTACAAAATTGACTTTGAAAAATAAATACTGGGAGATTTTTAAACTAGTGTAATGTTTGCCTCTAGACAAAAAAAAAAAAGGAAAAAAAAGGAAAATGACTATTACTTAGATTATGAAAATCCACGTTGCTCTCATGGTACTAAGAAAGATGAATTCTTCATCCTCAAAACAAGGACAGGAATGAAAAAAGGAGAGAGGCAGAGAAGTCTTGGAGAGAGAGAAGCTATCTGATTATTTTATCCTGGGGTATGCTAATGTAATTCTGGAAGGCATCGGATTATTTTCCTATAGTTATGATTGCTTACACATATGAAACATGGACATCTTTACTTGAAGAAACAAGTTTAAGGATAAACAGCAGTGGGAGGTGGTACAGATGGGAGTTGGGAAAGCACTCATGGCACAGAAGGTTGGCATAGGCTGCAGCACAGAGACCGCCGTGCCAGCGCGGCATGAGCCTGCTACGTGAGCCCCTGTGGGAGCTCACAGGTAGCCCCAGGGAACTCTGTACACGCAAAAGAGCGTGCACCAAAAGGCAATCCCACAACGGATGACAAGTCCCCTCTACGGGTGCACCTCACCTGATAGCTGGACACCCAACCACTAGTTTAAAGACTTGACCAATTCAGGTGAGTATTTTCACACGGATACAGCCATAGGCACTAGACAAGTATCTGAAGAAGAACCGGGTTAATTTTACAGTCAAGATCCACATAAGAGAAGGCATGGAAAAAGGACACTGGAAAAGGTGTCAGCTTTGGCTGAGGACTTGGAATAAAAGACAGAGGTCAAGAGCATCTAGGAGCTAAAAACTGCAGAGACTGCTGGAGGAGAGCACACAACTTCATGATTGAATTGGGGGTGGACAAAATATAAAAAGGTTTGAAGATGGATTCAGTGATCAAATCAGCCAAACAAATCATTCTTGCAGCAGCTGGAGTAGGGAGTACAGCAAGAAAAGAGACTTTTAAAGTAGAAGAATTATACAGTCTTCTGAGGCAATACGTTTTAAACTCAAATATGGATTTTACACACTACATATATCACATTTAGTATTTCCAAATGTGTAATAAATTTATCATTTTACTACATACTTAAGCTAACAATATGAAATTGTATGTATACATGACCTACATTGATACCATAGACACATTCACTGTTTTCATAATTTCTGTGAAACTATGAATATTTCCACCCCACTCTTCCCCAACACCAGACATGTGTCTGGGATATTGGCTAAAGCAGCTTCCCCTCCTTGCACAATGCACATGGAGTAACTCTGGCTCTGGCAGATCCATTTCAGACTCCCAGCATCTCAGAAAGCCAGATCAAACATGCAAGAGCAGTATCAGTGCTTTGCATGATCCAGGGAAAGGACACAAATTTCATTACTCAAGACTTAGATGAACCTGTAGAAGGTGTGGGGATTATTCATTATTTTGATACAAATGCTGCCTTGTGCCAAGTGGCCGTCTGGTTTTGACGAGGTGTTATTTTTTTCCCTGAGAAAGTTTTTTCCCACCCAGCTGTACTGGAATGCCATTCAAATAAAACCAGCATAAATGACAAACATTCTGTATTGATGTAATGCCACCTCAGAATATGTTACAATTTTGTATTTTCTGTTGATCAATCTGCTTGACATTTTCTTTAATAAGCAGAAATACAAAAAAGAAAAAAAGTCGTACATTACAGAATAATGTAAAATACCAATTATACTTAAAACTCACATCGCATATATTTTTAGTTCTCTTTCTATTTTTTTTCCATGACACACGATTTTGATAGTGTATTATTTAATTGAGTGGTAGAGTGATGAATAAGGAGGAGAATTTGAAGTGTCATATCAATGACAAAATGTTCAGCTTGTTGTCTGCTGTTGTCATTTTAAATAATGCAGCAAAGCCCACTTTAATGAACTTTTTATGTAAGATTAATCCTCCAAAAAGAATACAGTTAGTACAAGCTCATTTCTACAGTCTTTACTTATAATGAAATCTTTAATACCCATCATGGGAATAGATCTGTTAACATAAACAGGGGATATTTATTCTTCCACTTAAAATAGCAAAGGCTTTGATTCTGCTCCCTAGTTCATATAAGAAAAATATTGCTCCATCACTTCTTTAGGTCAGAATTCGTGTGTCCAGGTAGCTTCTCAGAAGTCACCTACGTATCAGGCCTTTTTTCACTCCAAAGCCATGTTCTGCTTTTGGTTCCCCACTAACTTACCTCCTGTGAAAGCTAAAGATATAAGACTAACAGAGCAAAATGTACAGGCACTCCCTTCGGTAGTGCTGGGCCTCTCAGCACTCCAATAGCGTGTAAAGTACCCACAGTAAAACTCTGTCCCTCACTGAAATGCCCAGGGCTTAGAAGGCGTTCCTAGATCTCACACTAGGTCTGTTCTTTACATATTGCTTCAAATAGGAGAACCACTTGCTGTGGCACTGCAGCTTCTTCACTCCTGCTACTAATAATGATGCAGTTGTAGGCATCAGAGGAGAACTACTTTCAGCAAATAATGAAAAAAAATTATATTTTTCCATAACACAAAACCAATGGAGGAAAAAAGAAAGAAAGAAAACTAATGATTATGCAAAAAGCAATTGAAAAAGATTCTGCTGGGTTTTGCATTGTTAGCCCAAATCAATTAACATGAAGCCAATGGGATTTTTGCTGCAAGCCATCCCACTTGCGTTACTGACTTATGTTACAGAAGGTCTCAGACTAAGACCTGTGTTCCAAGAAGCCTCAAAAAATAGAAGTTGCAGTTCCAACCCCCTTCTTGAGACTTCAGAAGCCAGGGTTTGCAAACAGGATAGCACTAACATATATACATCCTGCTGTTACAGGAAATCACATAGATATAGCCTACTTGTCTTGCTCTTAGTGCTCTTTCTATTTTCCTTTCCTTTTCATTACTTAAGGTAGTTGAGCCAAGGGAAGATACCTTTGCAAAATCAATTGATATAAATACAAAATACATGAATGAGCATAAGTTACTGTCTATTATTTAGCAAACTAGAGCCATATAGCTGTCACTACTAGCTGAAGAAGATTTACTGTATCAACACAATCTGAAAATACTGTTCTCTGAGCTGTTTATCTGTAATTTTATATTGAATACTTTTACACTCACTACCTGGTAACCCCCTGGCAAGAATTTATGCCTGTTGGTATGATTTGGAAGCCAGGAAAAGTCTGTATGTATACTTCTAAAATACCTTCTCAGATCCTCTGGCCTGTCCCTCCTGCAACAACCAGCACTGCGAACACTTCTGGTTTTTGTGTGACAAAGGGAAAATGTGCTTTGGACAACAGAAGTTTTAGCAGTCTCCGGCATGCTGCTTCTGCAACCCCTAATCCACATCAATCCTCCAGTGTGCCTACAAAAGATATTCTGGAAGACTTTGAGGAAAGAAAAGTGGAACTGTAACGAGAAAGCAGTCACACCTTTTCCATTATTTGTTTTCTTATTCTTGTCTTGCCGTAAGAGAAGCAAATGGAGTGCAGTAGAGGGTAAAAGCAGAACAAGTAGTTGTTTGTCAATACTTGGAGGTTGGGTAGGTGAGGGAGAAATAGTGGCTAAAATTATACCATAGAAATACAATAACTGGCCCAAATTTTGACATTTTCTGCATTTATACTTTCCAGCCATATATCTTTAAAAAAATTTGCATTTCTTCAAGTTTCCATGTGTTGAGTTGGTTATATGTATTATCTCTTTCTACATATTTATTATCATTACAAATACAGTATGGATGAAAAAAGTTCTGTTTTATTCCTGCTGCTTATGTTTACATTAATATTATAAGCAGAAATAAAAAAGAAACACCTTCATCATTAGGGTGAGATGGCTTATTAAATTCAGATATACACACGGAGGGGAACAAGAGCTGGTGCATTTGTAGACCGGCTCTGAAAGCTGCTGCGTGAACTATTCTAAGTACATCTAATGCATCCCATTTGAGAGTCTTACACTATTTTTCAAATACTAATCTATAAACAGGTAAATCCATACTATGTATGGTGAAAAGAGAAGATGAGGCAAAGTGACTTGGCTGAGGTATCACACAAACCAAGTCCTCAGCCTGCAAGAAAAACCTATGGTAACCACCGTATCTGCCGAAAGTGTGCACAAAGAGGCTTTGCATTGTCTTTATGTTCCCCTGATCCTGAGAGGGCAGTGTGCCAGCCTGGGCCCTTGGGATAAACTGAGGTACCCTAAAAAATAATCTGAATTATCGCAGTTGGCCAAGAACTTCCATAGATCATTACAACAGCTGATGTTTCCATCAAAATCTTCATCACGCACCCTGGAACCATTCTGTCATCTCCATGCCTCATAAGGACCACCTTATACTGACTTGGAAGAGGTTTTAAGAGATGACAAAATCACAAGTCAGAACAATGAACAGAACTCAAGGATTGCATTTTTGACCATCCTATCTCAAATACTAGGTTATATCATCCCATTTTAAACCAAGAAATCCCAGCAATAAAGGCAGTCTTTATCAGTGTATCAGTAGAAGAGAGAACGTAGACTAGTTTCTTTGCAAGAATAGGTAACTTGTTAATGGCCAGCCACAAAAAATTTGGCCACTCAGTTTTAATTTAATTATGTTCAGGGGTGGGGAATAACTTTTTAATAGAACTGATTCTTGCATAAGATCTATATTGCTTGAAATTTGACTTAGAACCCTAAAATTTCCAGCACTTTCACTTTAGCACTGAAGCAAAAAACAATTAAAAAAATCTATAATAAATAACAGAATCTGTTCAGATTTGGTTTAAGAGAGATACTTTTGCCCAGTCAGATTAACCAAAACAATTCACCTCACTTTTTTAATAACTGAATTTCAGCATATTTCACTTAGTCTAATGACATTTCACCCTTAAGTTACTCTTAACATTTTCAATGTCCATACCGCTCTACATCCTCTTGTGAAAAGAGCAAGGGATGTTCTTTGGTTCAAAATTAGTCCACAGAGCCTCAGTCTGACTGCATCAAGGATCACTTGCCCTACTGACCCCAGAGCATATAAAGGAATTTAAACAAAATTAAGTCTGAGTATCAGGGGTTTCTGCACTTCATCAGTATTCAGTATGCCATAACAGGTACTTAGGGAACATAAGAAACAAAGTTTATTTACTCTCTATTGTGAATTTATCCATTATCGTAAGTGCATTATATTCAGAAGCTGTAATCTACAACAGAAATTTGAAAATGAACATGTTTTTGTGCTTGCATAAGTAAAATGACATGGTTAAGGTATTATTTTAATCCTATTCTGAAATGTCAGGGCATCTTTTGATTATTCATTACTATGCCTGATTGTGATCTTTCTAAATTTATGACATATCTTGCACTTTAGAATATCCTTTATGTGTTTTTTCCATTTACTATTCGAGCACACATGTTTTGCTCCTATTTCCCTTTGGTCCCCATAAACTTTAAACTTCTGAGCTATACAAAACTGAGGAGCCACCACCTCCTCCTTCATTGTTTATAAGTATCTTTCTGCTTTCCACACATGAGAAAGGCATCATTTCTCATTTCAAGAAGCAGCGGAGGCCACATATCAATACTCCTGAAGTTTCTGAAATCCACAGTGGAAGCTTTGGTTGTAACATGTGTGAGCTGCTAAATCCAAAATTAAGAAAACAAAACATCATGAGTCAGGGCTCCAACAAATAAATGATGCACTGGACCTAACATTGTGACATTTTTGCGATCTCATGGGTTTTTTTTCTTATTTCTCTTTGAAGTTTTGTACCTTCAGGACATGAAGGCACACATTCTCAAGCTTCTCCCTTCAACTCTGATTTTGATCATGAACAAAAGCCAAGAGTTGCGATGACGATGGGTCAAGCAGCAAACTTTAGATGCAGAGGTTTTTGGACAAGCATATACATCTTGAAGAAATAAGAAAAATATGGAAACTCATTGACACATGAAGAAGAAAACCAAAAGCATTCATCTCCCATAACTTAACTCCCATAACTGTGGAAACACCTTCATAACTAGCAATATCTAGATTTTTTCTGAGAAAGAAAAAGGCATTTCAAGGGAAGGAGTCAAATTTTCATAACTATGTGTCACAAACAGGTCAGATGAGCCAGTCCAGAATTGTTTGTCTTCACCAACTGTATAAGGCACCTAAACAGGCTTGTTAAATACCAGTATGTAAAATCCAGAGTAAAGCAGATTATTTCCCGTACAGAGTATTTGGGCCTGGGAATGGTACTTCAGTAAGTCGAATTTGGCTGTACAGTGGCCACTGTACACTGGCTTCCTACCTAAACCAGACCAAAACAACCTAAACATTATTCAAGTTAACTATTCCCTCTGTCTCCCACCTCACAAAAAGTCAAACAATTCTGAATCTGCTGTCACATCCAATGCTTTACTGCTAGGCTAAAAAAGTAGTTCAGATATTTGTTTCTTTCATCTTGAAACAAAGAATAACTGTGTGTAGCTTATTTACAAATACATTTCTGTGTGTATCGATCAGGCTTCTCCAGCTCTCCTCTTCCTATCTTACTGGTCCTGTTAGTAATGAACAACAACTTGCTTCAATTCACACACTTGCTACAATAAATTACCACATTTTCTGTAGTCAGGTTTTAAAAAATATGCAACAGTAATGTGTATTATGTAAAAATGACCACACATGCAAATAAACTTTTCTGAACTTCTAGGGCTAAAATGTTTGGAATTGTTTATGATGACCATCTGAATATGAAATGAGCTATTTAGCAAGGGTATAGAATGAAGACCTCCTTTTATCATGCCCTACACTCAGAGCTTAATCCCAGTTCTACAGTTCAAGCTAAACCCTAGTGGACCAACACAAAAACAAGTTTCTCTCACCATTCTTGTTACTTACTCACCCATATTTTGGTTCTGAAATACTTCCTGCCTGCCTAATGGAAAAGTCCATATACATTTGAACTTCTACTCTCATAAAATACATGCCATTATGTATTAGTTGTAGGGTTTATAGGCTAAACATGCCAATGAAATAGCACCGAGGCTGGAAAGAATAAACTGGAAGAGCCATTTGGCTCAGATATCCTAGAAAATGCATATGCAATAAAAGAATCAATTTGTTAGTCACTGAGAAAAGATTAGCAATTTTCATTTAACAAAAAATGCAGCAGTTTAGGTGCTGGAATCCAGAGTAGGGAAAAGCGCATTAACTGAAAAAAACCAGAAGTTACTTTTCTCATTATTGGAGTACCATAATTATAGTTGAGTTTCACTATGAACAATTGCTCCTTGATGGTTCTTGTTGAGTAATTTTGTTCAATAAAGGTCTGTCAATACAATTTGCTTTCAATTGTCAGTTTTATACAATATCAAGAATAATGAGCTCACTCAGGTATGCTTGGAAATTGTAATAAAATACTAATTTGGGGAAAAAGAAAACTGATAATCATCTGGTTTAGTATTCTACAGTTATGTCTGAGCTTTTTGAGAAGCTCTCTGTAATAAATGTGAACATTACAATGTATGTTAGACAAACAGTCATAGACAACCAGGCACTAAAACACTGAATGGGGAATATCCTCTGTATAATGTACTTTGTGTGGAGGAGGAGTCCTGTCATTACCTAGTCCAAGACAGCAGTGAGCAAAATGTCCTGTATCACTTCCAAGTTTCTGGAAAGTAAGTGCATCCTCATTTCTTGCATATAATCTATTTTTGAGGTTCACAGGGGTGGATTGTTTTATCAAGCCTAATTTCTTTGCCTCCATTTTCCTAAAATGTAAAAGAGCTGGATAATTAACCCTTGCAAAATAAATGGTAGGAAATAACTGATGCTTATACTTCATTAAAAAGGTCACGTGAAGATACTTTCACAGAAGCTCCAGAGGGATCCTCTGTGAGTGAAATAGGGGTCAATGATCCAGCTGCTGACTACATGGGGAGATCAGAGGATTCACAAGCAAATCACAGCACTGATGTTCATAGAAAGGTGTGTATGGAAATAATAATTTTGAATTTTTTTTCCCCCTCTCCTGCTAATGTAGTTTGAATGCTGAACAGTATCAAGGGGGTCTGGGAGGTTCGGTTAACAGGAACTTTTCCATAGTTTCTCATAGCCTGACACCCATCTGTAGTTGTTCTTGTCAACAGAAAAACTCAGGAAAGGAGTTTAGCTTGAAAGAAACGGTAGGAAAGGTATTTGTTTGCCCTCCCTCCCTTTCCAACTCAGCAAGCTTAACAATCTGTCTGACATTCTTCAAAGACAGCAGCATACCATAAATTTTTCTATCTGTAACTTCTGCCAGGCAATATGGGTATGCATTTACATAACAAACCCTTTACACGTGACTGAAATCAAGAGCTGCCAATACACAGTAAGAGTAGTAACGTAAGAATTTCCCTAAAATGGAGCAAACAACACTGTACTTAGTTTGGAAGAGCTGGAATTTGAAGAGATAGATGCAGCACTGGCAATTTAGTTATTTGGTTTTTCACAACATGCGTATATATGTCTATGTTTGCGTGTGTGTATGTGTAATTATGAAGGAAGGGGTAAGCTTCCACAGCTCGTGCCAGTGTAAGCATGATGAGGAGTGTAAACTGCTAAGTCATTTAAGAATCCTATTTAATATATGCAAGAATATCACTTGAGAAAAAGTACTTATTGCTTATGTGAATCCATCTGTCATTATAGACCTACATCAGCTAAGTCATGTGAATTTGTACTGCTAACAGGTGGGATAACTAGAAACTAAGGAATTTGTGACATAAATAATAGCTAAATCAAAAGGAAGCTATTGTCTGAAAATAGGCTTGTTTTTGCAAAAATCTAGGATAGATATCTGGAGGCCTGCTGAAAGCTTTGCTTCTAGTCAAATGGCTGTATAGTAGTGACAGACTTGATGCAACTATCACATATAAGTGGTATTGCATTAGCATAGCTATGTCTAGGCTTAAAAAACAACTACATTTGAGGCAATCCATTTATGCAGAAAGATATATCACCCCATGGCAGCAGCATAAATTAATCTTTAACTTTGCTAAATGAGGATACCTTTTATATAAGTCAACCTCTGTACAGTGCAAAAGCAGACACCAAATTACACAAAACTGAACATCAGCTCTCAGTGCAATGGTAAAAGAAATACACTCCCTCAACTATTGAGTGAAAAATAGAAAGGGAAAAAAGGAAACCAACAGCTACATTGCCCTGCCAAGCTGTTTTCCAGATATTTATAGCAGGCTTTCCAGTTTAGTTCTGTGTTTCACAACTGTGGGGAATTTTGTACAAAAAAGATGTAAAAACATTTTGTCTTAGTAAGGCATACATTTTCTGATTATTTTGAAGTAAATCTGCCACTTAGCTTGAGTTAAAGTTTTTAGTAAATAAAAAACATCTCATTATCTTTGTTCCCAATGACCCTAATAGCAGAATAGTGCAGGCATTTTAAGCCTTCTATGTAGTTAAATTCTCTGAAATCTTGCACATAAGCTATATGTGAAGCAATTAGGTTATAATTCAGCAAAGTTATTAAACATTAAGTACTTCTGTTAGGCTTATGAAGGCTACAGTCCAACATGAGCCCAACATCTCAGATAATGGAGGTGGGGGTCACTGTGCTACCAAAGGCAGCAATCGAGCATGCTTCCCTCCAGTACCAGTACACAAACAAGAATCCTCTCACTTTTAATGAGAGAGGGTAAGCTTCGGAGACAGCATCAAGACTGCAATGGGCAGTTGATTTTGCCTGCCTATTGCTGTTCTAACAGCCAGAGGCTGCCATGATAACACAGATATCACTACTTAAATACCTTCTTGGAGCACTGTTGCCTTGGGTGTCTTTATTCCTTGGTAAAGAAATACTCAGAAAAAAGGTCAGGTGTTTAGTGCAGTGTTTTTCGATACAAAGGAACAAAGGGTACATCCCTTTTCTGTTTGTACTAAAGTGATTAAGGATTCAAGGATTAACTTGTATTTTCCACTGAATCATGCACAGTAAGTGATTCAGTTCTGAGTCTCTCACATCCCAGGTCAGTACTCCCTTCAACAATTCCCCCCCCCCCCCCCCCCCAAAAAAAAAAAAAATGCAGTAAATATGTGGGGGTTTTGCTCACGTGTACAGCAAAACTGGTTTTAGAAATTTAGAAGGCTATAATGAAATGGAAATGTCATCCTCTGTTCATGTCTGTAACAAAGAGAGTCAATTCAGAATTCAGATTGTGCTTAATGGAAACACAAATATGATAAAGTAAAAAAGGAAGAGTTAAATAGCAGCACTACAGAAAAGATTGTTAGGGTACATTTGTTAGCAATTTCTGACTTGTACCGAGGTGTTTCATGCCACTTGGACCCCACATGCACTCTTTCTCAAAGGAACACATCTTGTCCATTGGATTTATCACAGTTCTTCACTGGCTTTCAACTACCTGACAATCCTCACTTTCCAGAAGATGGGCAGTCTCTCCCTTTCTGTGGGGTTGCCGCTTGGCTCATTTTTTGTTGTTTGTTCTTGACATGATCAAACAATAACATTTATTTCCATTATCTTGCTAGGGTATATGTTGCACATCATGTAGCTGCATTTCCACTTTTCCACGTTTTGAACATTTCATGAGATTGAATCACAATTCTTAGTAAAAGACATTTAATAGCAAGAAATTATGAACCAGTTTTATTAAACAAACCACATTGAAGAGTTAAGATTTAAGTCCAAAAAATGTGATAAAAAGCTTTACAAGCACTCAGAAAACAACAGTCCTGAGGCCCTTATAAAATAAACTTGTAGGTAGGTACATAGGTGAGAAGCCAGTTCATGAGTGCAGTTAAGCCATTTGTAATCTAATAGAATCAGTGATATGCTATACACAACACTATGTTCAAAACAGAGAATTTTATGGGGCCTGGAGTATTTCCTCTTCCACAGTTGTTTGATTACAGATACCAGTCTCATCATGATGTTGACTGCCAAAATAGCCTAAGGGCAATCAAACACTCTGAAATATCCCAAGGAGAAACAAATATGGAAAGTATTTTACAAACTGTTGACAAAAGACACCCAAACAGTCACAAGAAAAGACATCAAAGTTGCTGAGAAGTTTCTATTCAAAGAAAGAAAGTAAACAAAGAAATAATAGCACTTAAAAAAAAGTAAGAATCATCTTGTATTAATGAGGCCTATAATTATTGCAATAGATAAAATAGGGCATAAAGAAGTAGAACAGTTTATTTTGTATAGCAAATCAATAATATTATGTAATTTTTCAATTTTCTTCCTACTTTTACAGTAGGAGATTTTTTCTCTTTAAGAAAAACTGTAACATTACAGCTAAGATGTCCTGAAAGGATACAAGTGTGACATTAGCCCATGTACAGATTAATTTTACATAGAAATATGTAGTTTCAAAAGGAAGAGAACTGAACTTTGATTCAGTTTTAACTATAATTAAGATACATGTATTTATTCTTCATTTATTAACTTTAGTGGAAGATGGTGTTTAATGGCTCCAGAACAGAATGGATATCTTTTCTGGGAAAGGATGCCTCTAACCTGTCCTTCTTTTCTGTTTCAGCCCAGTATCTGATAGCAGCCCGTTCACCTGGCATGGCGTTCTCATTCTTGGCCTACGTTCAACCTTATGCCAACCCCCCGGGGTCCCTTGTGCCATCGTACAGCTGTGCCTCTGCTGGGGTCCTCGCCAGAGGCAGTGCAGAATACTGTGCTGGCAACACAGGCGATTGGGTTTTCTCACTCATTTTAAGAGAATTATAGTAGTTCAAACTGTGATATAAGTTATTAAAAAAAGTTAAGGTGGTTTTCATGACATGCAAGTTACAACTGCAGAAGCATATAAAGGATTTCAACACTTTATCAATACATAATTAAATTTTGCCTTTCCAAATTTGTTTTGCTTCCATGTTTTAACAAGGGAATGCAAACTTTTAGCAAAGAGTCATAGAGTCACATACAATCTGGAATTTTATAGAGGCATTTTTAAAGTTATGTTTCTCTGGTGCACATGGGCATGGTTCATGAAGTGCATGATTAGAGGATACCAGGCCTTCTCTTCAAATATTTAGGTTGACCACAGATCAGTTTCCCTCACAATTTCTCCTTTTCTCCTATACATTGATCCAGGAAAACTGGCTAGCTCCTGAAAAGTAATTTATCTTTTCCATTTCCTTTCAGTTTGGCTTTTTATTGGAAGGGATATCTACCCTCCCTGTCTGACCAATACCAAATTTTGTTTCCCTAAGATGTGTGGAGAGATGGGGCAAAGGGTGAAGGGAAAAATCAATGTGGGGGAATAGGCTGGAATACCTACCAGAGGAAATGCTGGGGGGTAAAGATCCACCCCCTGACACTGGATGTGAGGCCAGGATGCTATTTAAAAATCCCGCCCTCAGGAATCTCGAAAGAGACTTCACCCCAATGGTCGGAAAGGATCCTTTCAAAGAGATAAAAATTATCATTAATCAAATGACTTGTTCTTTGTCGGATAAAAGAAGTTGACTTTTTAAAGAAAGAACAACCAGATCTCTGTAAAGTTAACAGTGGTTTCACTGGAACAGATCTTACAAAAAGCAGTTAAAAGTCTTTGTTTGCTTTTTAACCAAGTTATACAATACACAGCTTTAACCAGAAAAAGGTTGTTTTCAAATGGAGAATTCCAGCACTTCTAGGAGGAATGGAAAAAGTTTATATTTTAAAGGCAAATTACACCCACTGGATATTCATAATGCATTCCAAATGACTCTACCATAGAGGCATTTTACAGTTTTGTATACAAATCAAAGAGAGATCAGTAGAGGTGAAGCTATACCAGCAAAGCTGTGTTTTATAATAGTATTTTAAAGCCACCTGACAAACCACCTGACAAATATCATGTCAGGCAAGGGGAGAAGGGGAACCAGAATTTGCAGATGTATTACTGACGTCTGGGTCAGGGCAGCTACGTCAGTCAGAGCTTCTATCACATCTCCCAACACCTGTCAATATATTGATGCAGGCAAAAGCCAGGAGTATAGACATGGCTTCTTTCTGCTTTCCTTTCATCAGAAGTTTTACACATTTTACGCTTTCAATAGAATAAACTCTATGTTCTTCTCATTGCCTAAATGTACAGTTTTATTTCTGGAAACAGAGATTATCTCATCCACCACTTTTAAAATAAGTACTTGTAACATATCTATTATAGTGACAATAAATAAGGACTCTTTTATCATTTGATCCACTGTTTCAGCTTTCAGCATATGTACAGAGATCTAGAGGCATCATTTCAGCTAGCTCATGTTAGTGCTCAGTGAATGTCAGCATCAAAGATGGATCTGAAATGAGAGCCCTACACATTTTGCTTAAAAGCACAGAGTCAAGGTTCTCCCATCTTGCAATAAATTTCAATTGACAATCAGAATAATTTGTACGTTTTTGCAAGTACATCAAGCAAGCATCCATCAAAAAATTTAGGCAATGGCAAGTTTGTTTTCATCATCTTGCAGGTATTTCATAGTTGTTCTTTTAAGAGATAGAAAACATCTTAATATTAATATACAATGAGAAAAATAAATGGCCCTCTTAAAATTTATGCAACAGTTGGGATTTTTTTAGCTAATAAAAATGTAGCATGGAAAATTTAGCCTCAAAACACACACGGGTATTTGCTGAACTTAAAGCAGCCTAAGAGAGCTTTGAATTTTTCTCTTGCATCTTCAAGCAAGAGTTCTCTTGTTTCTTCTCAATACATTCCTCACTTGCCCTTTAAATTTGTTATTAGACCTGCTGTAGTCTGTGGAAAAAGAGTTAATTTAACTAGTGTTCTGGAATCAGTACTTTTATATCCGATGGTTAAAGTCATCAAAGTTTTCCCTCTGGCCACTCCAGAAAAGCCAAACTTTGGCAGTCTTGTCAAAGTGTTTCCAAACTCCACGGCTTTCATTTTAAAATATTTTTAGAAGTGATCATGGATAGAGAGTTCAGAATGCAATACACAGAAATTCGATTTTAAAATGGAAAATTGTTCCATGAACTCCAAGGTGTTTGGTTCTAAACAGCATCTTAAAACATGAAGGCTAAATAATGAACATATGAAGACTTCCCAAATAAAACTTTGCTTCTCTGTTTCAAAACATGAATTATACCAACCATAAAGTATACCCACTGTGAGTCACATGCCATATGTACAGACCTTCAGAAAAGCCAAACAGCTTGAGCTTCACCATTGACATTTCCCTACATTTAAATGGTGTTAAATGGCAAATAACTCAAGTTTCCTAGCAGTGTTACAAGAAGTTACTTTGTTATAGAACGGGGACAAACCCAAATTTATGTCACTTATTGTACATACTCAGAAATAAAAACAAGGAGCAGCAAATATTGGAGAAATGCAATCTTTGAATACTAAGAAGAGAGCTTGAGTGCTAAAATTATTGAGACTTTATAAGCAGCAAATAACTAAAGGAATACATATAAATTATGATTTTCTCTCACTGAAAAAGGTAGAATTCAGTTGCTTAAGCATAAATGCTTTGTGTAATTTGAGATACTGTAGAAAATCACATTGTGAATGTAGACATTCACATTTGAGTGGCAGACATGACCAGATTTGCAGGAGATCTGCAGTCTTTGAGAGTGACAGCAAGAGCCAAAGCAGCAGTTGGGTGTCTAACAGTAGGCATTTAGTGCCATTTTAGGCAACTGAATCCCATCCAAACAGTTCACTGTCACCTTAAAAATGTCTCTGATTAAGTAGAATACAGAGTTACAAGAATAAGACCCCATTTAGTCTCTTCTAGAAGTCCACAAATAGCTTCTGAAAAGGACAAGGTTGATAGCATTCAGCCCTGATCAATAACCAGCAACATAAAAATGCAGACAAAAGACAGGTTGAAAGTTCATTCATGTTAAAACATGCATGGTCCTAAATTAAAATATAGCATGTGCCCCAGCATAAACAAATGGGTGCTTTTGGTATTATCATCTGCACAATGTGAATAGGGTTTGAGACTCTATTACATGATTATATATGTGGAAGCTGACTATCATTGCAGGTAGTTGGGAACGAAAATTAATTCCCCTAAGTCCCATCAATCGTCACCAGAAGGACAGAAGGTCTGATAAGAGCTTTGGGCATTTACAGTAACTTAGAAGCTTTACTTAAATTTTTACCTGTTTGCATAAACATTCATGACATACTTGAAAGGAAATCTGCAACAAAAAAATTGTGTTTGAGACAGAAAGGGAGAAACCTCTCTGCTAACACCACAAAGAAGAAGGGAGGTGGGAGAATGCTATTAAAGAGAAAACACCAGCTCAGAAATATTTCTCAGAAATATTATAAACTTCTGTGTGGAAATCAATGAAGAGAATTGCATTTTCTTCTATCTGGACATGTTTGGTTTTTTTTTAATTGGACAATGAAGATGTAGTCTTTCTTCTTTTTCCAAATTGGAATTGTGCTTAGCTAAAGAAAAAGTCCACCAAAAATGTGCCTGCTGCTTTATATCCTGCTGCTTTACACTCCAAATTGCAAAAGCAATATTAATTTTTTAGATGTGTATGCTAGCAATAGAAATCTTAATGCTTAATTTAAATAACCTCTTTAAATCAACCACACCTGATACTTGCAAGATGCTAGGATATTATTTCTTCAGCTAACCAACTTTCTTGAGAAATGCCATTCTCCCAGTGCACATTTCACAGAGACTAGTGCTCTACACCCCTTCTGTTGTTCTGTGTAAAAAATTAACACTCATTATTTTAGCAGTGGGTGGAGTTACACTAATGGGAAGAGTTTTTAGTATAAGGTCTTACTGGTTCTAAACTGGGAAAAGGAGACATGACTATTAAGCCATGATTCCTGAATGCACTGAAATACAGCCATTATTTAGCAGCTTACAGGCATTGTTTTATTAGGAAAAAAACCCCAACCTCTCCCCCTTCAATAGTTATACACTATGAACATCATGCCACCTTAACACGGGAAACTACATTAGTTACAGATATTAGTTGGAAAAGTGCATTGAAACAGTAAAACTATATGGCAATACTTTGAATAGGTGACAGTTCATGACACATCCACCATTTACTGAGTTCTGTGATACTAGTTTATAACTCAGCGTAAATTCTTCTATTTCGCAATTACTACAGCTAAGTGCCTGTGCTCAGAGGCAGTAGGGGAGTGCTGAATCAATTAGCCTGCCCTCCTCCTCCATCTGTTGTTCCAGGGGGAATATCATCCCACAAATGGTAGAATTTGATAGGAAAATCACTGGTATAGCATCCTAAACTGGCATGGTTTTAGTAGCGTATTATCATACAGAGCAGAAGGGCAAGAGTAGATAGCTGGGTAAAGGAAATACTTATGCTTAGTTCAGCTCCAGAGCACATACATTAATGCACACACATTTATTAGCACTTGCATCACGACAGCATGGCCAGCCAGAAGGAACATCCATTCCTCCCCGCAGCAAAGGCACGCCCCACAGCCTAGGGCTAGCAGCAACACAACTGCTGAAGAGTCCGAGATCTGCGAGGGAGAGAAAGATCTGCCATGTGGATCAACGAAAGTACTGGACTGATGGATGAAGGGATGGGTGAAGAGAATGGCTCCAAACACCCAGTGCAATATTGGTGGAACACGATGGACTAGCTTGAAACACTTCTGTTTGAATGGCGGGTGGAGGGGCCCTTGTAAGCTACAGTAAAAAGCATTTAAAAGGAACTAACTAGCTTGCACTTTAAAACTCTCAGGGACTAAGTAAGCTGAGAAACATTAACCTGACCCATTATTTTTGCCACTGACACTTCACAGAAACTTCCAGCAGAAGACCCTCAGAATTTTTCACAGAAACTGAGGAGAGTTTTATTCTGTTAGTGACAGTACATACCCTCTCACATCTGCTGACCTGAGTGCAAGCATTCCCACCAGTTTTGCTCCTGTATGCAGTACAGAGCCAGCACAGCGCCGGCAGTCCTCAGGGACCTGCATCCCACCCTTTCCTCTTCACCAGCTGCTGGCTTCTTTGCCTTACTACCATCAGCAGCACTTGAGCCGATGCCATGGCAGCCTCTAGGCCCCACAGGACTCGCAGGGATGGGATCTGGAGCTGCTAAATTGCGCAGGTACAGGCAGGCAGGGCCATCAGCTTGTTCCGTTTCTGCCAGGGTCCTCGAGCCATGCTAGGAGCCAATGAAGCACTTTTTTCTTACTATAGCAGTTGTACTTGTGGGACCTTAGTGCAGCTTGTGGAGATTTGCTTTTAAAAAGGAAAACATTTGGTGGGACCTTAGTGTAGCTTGTGGAGATTTGCTTTTAAAAAGGAAAACATTTGGTGGGACCTTAGTGTAGCTTGTGGAGATTTGCTTTTAAAAAGGAAAACATTTCTACAGTCTCTGCGTGGTGTCTAAGGACCTGGCTGAAGTAGCTTAGAAAGCCTACTGAAGATGCAGGCTGCTCTTCAGCCCTGTTATTTGATGTTGTTGTTGTTGTTTATTTATTACACTTTAAACAGACCCAATGCTTTCTGCAGGTGGAATTGACCATTTCAGGTGCTATGTATTTTGTTATTATCTAACAGCTTGAAATTCAAAAGGAGCTCTTTGGCTGCTTAATTTAATAAAGCAGAAGGAGATGTTCTAGAGAGGTCACAATTACTGTCAGTTATTTCTTCTTACTAGTACCATCCTTTATTAGTACCATCAAAAGAAGACTTCAGTTTGTTATTTTTTCCCATAGATTTTGTTTAGAATTTGAAAAAAAGGAAAAATGCACAGTGTATTTAATGTAAAAAACCACTGTTATTCATTTCTATATAGTCAGATGTCTTGATGCTTTTCATACAGGGATTGTAAAATACAGCTAAGAGAAATTCCTTAGCAACTCTGCAGATGAAGGGTTTGGGGAAGTGAGTCAAAGGGCTATAATGAGCTTTTGTGTTCACTTTGGCAGGAAGCAACTGAATGACTTCAGGATGTTTTCACTCATAACTGCACTCTCATGAAGGCGGGACTGTAATACTTAGTAATGAAATACTAGAGAACAGAATATAGAAAAGAGTTTTCCTGCTTCAGAATAGGGGAATTATCCAATGTTATCATTCAATGTCTGGGAGAAGGCTGGCTTCTGTTACAAGCACCTTCCGTTCTATAATAAAACTTGTTTTTTATTGTTACTAGTGTTTCCTCAGGGAAACTAGAAGAAGGGCTAAAGCATTTTTTCCAAAATTATTTGTAATATATCCATTATGGAAAGTACTGAAAACCAGTCGACTTTTCTCTCACATAATTTTAATGATTTATCATTCCTAGGCCACCAGGAATTGTACATTACTTCATAATTTTTTTATGGGAGAACATATGGAAGGTCTTCATGAGGAACAACTTTATAAAACTTTGAAATTATGATGTCAGATTTTGTAGAGCATTCAAAAGGCTTGGAATGGAAAAAAAAAGGATCAGAAGCAGGGCTAAAATTCATCCCTGATGAATTTGTTGGATCATATTTTCAGTACATTTAGAAAGCATAGATCTACACAATTAATTTTAACTATTTTGAATGCACTAATCTGGAGATTTAGAATATGCTTTTAATAATTTATTTTAGAGATTTTTGACAGACGCAAGCAAAGGTGATAGAGTATAGAGTGGTATGCCTAAATTTTTACCCACATAACTGATATGTCTTAGGAAAATCTAATTTTTAAGATCACTAAACAGTATTTTGCAATACATATCATAAAATATCAGAGCACAGCAACAATTAACAAAAATGAGTATTCTTACCCCTATTGAAATCACAGAATCACAGAATGGCTGAGGTTGGAAGGGACCTCTGGAGGTTATCATGGGGGGATTTCCATTACCTTGCAAATAACACAGTGAAAACTTCTGAAAGCTAAATTCTGCTCTCAGGTACCTAAGCTAGTAAAACCAAAACCTGTATGAAATGCATTTTGCTGTGCAGAGGGAAATTTGTACTCTAATGTTCAGCAGCAAATTTTCAAAGGGTGGTCTAATTTTGTTTCCCCAGACTCCACTTGAGTAAATTACATCATCCCAGAGCACTCACAATTAATTCTGTCAATACTGAATACACTTTTAAGAACTCGTAGGTCTTTAACCATCTTTGTCTGAGCAACTTTTAAAGCAGCTTGAATTTTTAATCTCACTGTTGTAAAATATAGAGCTTGGAATCTTAATTCAAAGTAGAAAGTACTATTAGAATACTTAAATATCCTAAATATACAGACAATGTAAAACTTCTTAGAACATCTTCTTCATTTACCAGTCCATTTAGACTTTGACTAATTAAGTTAGAAATAGACATTTCCTGACACATCTCCAAGGGAACAACTACAATGGAAATTGTATCATTTATGTTAGTAGATTTAGCAGGATGCCAAGGTATATGAATAGAAGAAACCAGAAAGAAAAATGTAAACTACTGTTGGAAGGATGCAGCTGAGGACTGCCCACTGGGGTATTTTTAACCAATGAGACTGGAATTCCTTCTGAAGGAACTCATGTCAACATCTAAACCAGCAAAAGATCTTTGCACCTGTTCTGCTCCACTAAGGTCTGGAACTTAGGTAAGATAGGCAGAACCTCTTCAGATAATGAATTTTCACCATTTCAAATGCAAAGCAATGTCTAAACATTGAAGTTCAGAGGAACCTCTGTTGGGGAATAGTCACCCAAACAAAGTCTCTATTACAAAACCTGGGTGCTCTTGCTAGTTCTTAAGATTAGATTAACTATAGTGAGGCATCACTTTCATCATAGGACGTGGCATGGGTATATACTGTCTCCCTGACGTACCCATGGAAAGGAAAATTGTATGTCCTGTTTAGAAGGGAGCTGCAATGAGCTTCAGCCACATTCTCAAGTCTGTGATGCAGTTGCCCACATACCTGGAATAATCCACAGCTCCTTTTGTCTGCCTTTGAGTAACTATCTCACTTCACTGGGTTTCAGCATCTCATTCCAAAAGATGACCCAGATTTAACTTTAATTCTGTCAGGATAGTAGCTTGAAGAAGAAGGATCAACAGGAACTTGACTGCAACACCATGCATCAAAGAGTGACCAGTAACTTCATTTTTTTGGGTACTGCTACATAGCCACTGTTGGTGATTTCATCTAAGACTAAACTCTGCTGTGCATCTAAAACAAGAATTCAGCTCATCCCAAATTACAAGCATTACTCATAAAAACTAAATGGGTTTTCTGAGTATTTGTGAGCAAGTTGGTTACCTTCAATCAAAACACACTTTACAAAAAGCTCTTTAAGAAATTGAAGAAACTGCACCATATATTTCTCCCTATTAGTCTTAGAAATGGAATAAGATGCTTAAAAATTCTTGTTGCTATATGTTAGAGTGATTGTGTGTACTTGAAAATTTTATTTTAGAACAAAAGGTAATTTTTTCCCTGTTATTCTGCATAAGAAAGTATCTCTCTCAGAAATGGCTGAAGAGTAACATCCTACTGCACAACAAGCCCAGCAGGACTGCCCTTTTTCAAAAGTCAGGTGCCATTATTCTCAATAGGACTGAAATTGTATCTTGCCTACAGTTAGGTGATTATTCCGAGAAGTGCAGCAATCTTCCAAGGTATTCAATGATTCCAGATTCACAAATTACTCTTAAAGAGAGCCATTAGATCATTGGAAACAATAGGATGTAGTAGCCTCTTATGACAAAATGCTATAACCAAAATGGCTGTGGTGCAGATGTGCCCTAAGAGCAATAGGAAATAACACACATATAACTCTAAGAAATTCAGGGAGAATGCACTTTTGTTGAATCAGTTTTCAGTTACAAACAATGGCAAAACTTACGAGAAATTCCTAAAAAGATCTTTTTAAAAGCTTTGGATCAGATACACTTATTAGAAAAAGTAGAAGAGAGGTGAACACTAGAAATACACGTATCTGGAAGAAGGAAAAATGTGTATGGAGATATGTGTGCTGTGTAGAAAATAAAAGGGCACGCAAAAGGGAGGACAGAAGGACTGATGAAAGAACTTAACACAGAGTTTTGGAAGAGATTTGGATATATACTTACCTGCCTTGTATTGGCCTAGCTGTGACAAACAACTGTGTACTCAACTTAATCGATCCATACGATCTGGCTGGCTTGTAACTTCCTTTTTTCTTAAAAAAAGAGCTTTAATAATTTCAGTAGAAATGCAGGGAAATAAAAAATGAACATGCTCCATGATGTTTAGAAAAAATAAAGGTTAGAAAGCCTACAATAGTTTTTAGTATTTTGTTATTCTAGGACTGTGCCGTGATTTTGAAGGGCCTGATCTGAGATTTTTAGTATTCAGCAGAAACCTGCATTTAAAATATAATGAATTACTGTAAAGATTTTTTTTTAACCCTTGTTTATTAGACATATATAATGTTTAAATAAGAATGGGAATTTCCGTCAAAAAACAGACTTGAGGTTTAACTAGCCATCTACAGTGAAGTACACTGATGTATTTCAGTGAATTTGAGCCTGTACCTGGAATGTGCATTCTGAAACATATGAGGCAACTTTAATGTTAACGCTTGTTCCTTTTCTGCCTCCACCAGTAGGCTAAGGGAGACTTAGTGTTGCCTTTGTTTGATCTAGTGTGGGGACAGAGGCACTGCCATGACACAAGCACTGCTGGAGTTGTGATGGCATCACGGAAATGTTATACAAACCCAGAGGTTTGTCTCTTTCAGTATCCCAGCAATATTTTTGGGAAGAGCAGGGAAGCTTTCTGGCACCCAGGCTCAACAAAATAATCTGAAGAACAGTTTGTGTGTCTGAAAACATTTCTGTTTTCTTCTCCAGTCACAATAAGTAGTAGTAGTAGTAAATAACAACAACAACAACAACAATAATGGACCTGTTTTCTACAAATGCTGCTTTGCTTATTTTCACTGTGAGGTTTTTGCATGGTAGCACATGGAGTAGTTCAGGTGTCTGGATTATTTATTTCCTTGCTTTGTTGGGTTTACTTTTCAGTTTGATTTTAAATCTGAATTTCCTTAATTTTATTGGTTTGGGAATAATAAGGCATCCACATGTTTTGGCCTCATTTCTGAGGTAGAAGAAGTAGACCACTATAACCTGGTTCTTCATGAAAATATTTTAAAAGGCTCACTTTTCTAGATCAAGTCCCCTAATCTCTGCTCCAGGCTTAAATTTATGGTGTCTATCTGGAAACATGAAGAAGACAAACACTTGGTAGGGCAAAGCTGTTGTTCAGGTCTCCAACCCTGAAGAGTTTAACCTTGAGATCCTTGTGAAAGACAACGTTTTCCTATGAACCTGAAGTGCTGGAGTTCTCTTCCTTCTTGATTGGCGGATGGGAATAAATCCAGACTTAGGAATATTTACATAGAATGAGACTATTTTAGAAAGTCCCAATTATAGCAAGTTTTGGCTTTACTTATGACTTCTCTGGGAGAAAAAGCAAATGCTGAAAGAAGCTTACAATTCCTAGGGAGGAACTGATGGAAGTTACAGAATATTTGAGTAGAATATTAACATCTAATTTAATTTCCCTTGCTGCTTCTAGACAAACAGGCAATTTGGGGGAAAAAAATGAGGGAATCGCTTGAAAAGGGTTCTACAAACACTATAGCCATTTATTTTGTGATGTGTTAAATGTCAATGCACACTGAAGTTCTGGTTGCTGAGAAGACTGGTGTGACAACATTAATATGATTAAGGCTTTTAACAGCAATAACAACTGTTGTGTTGAATCATCTTTGTAGTCTTAATGGAATAGTAATTGGAAATACTGTGCTTCTGTTATGGGATAAAACAATCTGTGTATGTTTAAGCTGTCTACTAAATAAGTATTTTTCAGTCAGTGCTTAAACTGAAAATAGCTTTAGCACAATGCTAAACATGAACTGTGAAATCTTTATGTATTTATAGTTACGTATGATACCCAGAATGCCGTTCCAAGGACTGTATGCTGTACATTTGGATTTCATGATGATGCATGTATTATCAAATTAGCTGGAAACAAAATACTTCAAGATTATAGTTTTCATTCACGACAGAAAAAACAAAGCCTGCAATATTGGCCATAACCTTTGTGATTCATTTTGTACACATCATGATTTTAGGGAACAATTAGCCCATTAATAATTAACAATATGAATTTCATTTCAGTTGTCTTTTGATCACCCAGTTTTCATGATTTTGGAAGGAAAGATCCTGAGTAAAATCTGAGCATTTCTATGACATGGAATTCTTCATCCTTTAAGACAGGAAGCTCCGATGTGAAATGTTGATGGGGTCTTATAAATGGGATGGTTAAGAACTCCCAGGGGCTTTTAAATTTTCAGATGTTCTTTTTCATGGTATTTCCATAAAAAGAGAGATAATAGGTTTTAATTTTGTACTTCATGTTTAAAAATTGCAGTGAGTGTTAATTTAATGAGTGAAATAGCTTTTCACGGGTGACATCTGAAGATGAATGTATTCATGCAGCCTGCTGTAAATTCTGCAGTTCTGCAATTAAAGCTCTGATTATCTACTCTTTTAGCCTTGCTAGCCTGTAACAGTATGAACAAGGAGTAGCAGATAAACACTCTCCACTTTTAGACAGCAATTAGTATCATAGAAAAAGACCCACTGTTTTCAGTTAAGAAAAACACTTTGGAGTTGAAGTTCCAAAGAGTCAATTGGCAAAAAGGGATTTTTTGTTAAACAAATGTAGAGTATAAATTGAGGGGGAGGATTCCTCACACTATTCACATTCATACCATTCACAATTCACATTTCACTAATATCATGGAAATTAAGCACAAAGGTTTGATTTTCTTCTTGGTTACAAACACCAAGTGACTCCCTCAAATAAGTGATGCCAAGATTAGAGGTAGGAACATTGCTATCATTATTGTGACCTCAGATGAACTCTTTGATTAGAAATGTATTATATACTGATTTACATTTACAAATCTATATGCTAGATAAAAAAACCTCTATGCCTAGGCTCAGAGAAGGTGTCCCAGCCTACACTTGACAACCCATGTTAGAAGCCAGGGTGTAGGCAGTGCCTGTAGCTATCTGATGGGCTTTGGCATCTGCACGGGCATTCTGCTTCTTTTTGTAGGAAAATGCTACTGACCAAAGAGAATTAGCTATGCTTGTTAATTACCTCTTTGTGGATATCAGTGTATTCAGAGGATTTTCTCTCAAGCTCAAAGACCACTTGGTGTTAAGAGTGAATGCCATGAGGTAAAACCTCTTTCATCTGATCTTCCTTGTGCTAGTTTTGGCAACAGTGATTCTGGCAAGACAAATATTGGGCAGTCAGTGTTTAAATAGGCCATGAAGTCACATTTTTCAATTCTTATAAAAGCATTCACTGAAAATTGGAAGTAAATTGCCAATATTATCTAAACCAGCAAAACACTGTTTGTATGCTGAAGAATGTACTCAACTACAGCTGAGAGGAAAAAAGAAGAAAAAGGAAAGAGTGGAGACTCATTTCCAAAGTGCTTAAGTTATTATCAGTCTAGGGAGAAATTAACAAGTTTTGGTTGTTTCAGGAAGAAAGGAAATCAATTATGTGAATTCTACAAACTACAGTACAGTAGTTTGTTTCAAATTTCTACTATTATGAAAATTCTGTACTATGCTTCTCTAGACAAAATAATGAAGTCATTATCAGCTAAACTTATTTACTTTCAAATTTTATTCAGTAGAAATTACCTTATTAAAGTTTAGTAGAAAAATTACACTATTTACCGATTGATGTAGTCATGAATCTATTCTGGAATGTCAGACTGAATACATTTGCCTCTTAAAATGTGTTTACAGTGTTGTCATTAGTGTTTTGTGCTTATATTAAGAACATACTTAAACTGAATTCTCTGTAAACTCACACCATCTAATTATGGTGTTTTTAAAAAATATATATTTTTTTCCACATTGCTTCTCTCTTTCAATTGTGTCCCCCCCTTAACAGTTTTATCATCTAGCCCTAATTTATAAGCAGTGCCAACGCTATGTTTATCTGTGAAGAACTGTAAGATTTAAGAAGCAGCATTTTTTGCAAACTGTATTTCCAACCAAAACTTCAAAAGTCTGGAATGGATCCCAGACAGTTTGCATCTAAATTATTTATTCATCTGGAACCTGAACTATGTATGTATTAAGAATCAGAAAGATAACTATAGTCTGTGAAATGGATACAGCAAGACTCACAGTAGAGAGGAAGTAAAGAATGGAATTTGGAGGTCAAGAATATACAAAGAACATAGTGATGGGCTGAGTGAATAGATTCTGAATAAACAGTTTACAGATGAAAACTCTATTAAAATGATGGCATTACTTTGTGTGGATGTTGAGGATACTGCTAGAAGAATGGTAGAAGCAGAAATAGTTTAGCTGCCTTGGTGGGAGCTGCAATGCTGAGTGAGAGCAGGAAGCAAAATGCGTGGAGGTGTGTTCACTGCAAACCTCTGTCATTAAAGTTCTCACTTGCTCTCCAGAGCCGAACACAGAAAACACATGGCACTTTTCAACAGACTATAACTCAAACAAGTCTGAACAGATTTTCTTTGCATAATATGACTGTTCTGCTTCCAAATTCCAAAGATTTCTCACTAATCACTGAAAATGGTTACTTTCAGCAGCTTTTACTTCTGTACACTGGAAAATTAATCTGTAGTGGGAAGCATGTCCCAACTGGCAACATTCTATACAAGTGCTTTGTTTCCTACATGAGGAGGATGTGTCTGGTTTGAGATAAAGAGAAACTCTTCCTTACTCAAAGAAACCTATCTGCAGTTTGCTAAACCAAACTGGCATTACCTCCTTCTCAAGAAGTTCCTTTCTTTCCTCTTCTGCTCTCTTTCTGTCGCATCCAAAGCATTACAACTATAGTTGTTTATAGCAATCCTTGCTTTAGAAAGAAGATGATGTAAATAACCAAAGGTTTCTTTTCCTCACATCCAACTGTCATGTTTCCAAAAAATACAATATCAGATCATTTATATAAGAAAATTACCAATCCATATTTTAATTCTTTTTCTTCATATGAATCTGCTGTTAAAGATATCTCAAGCTTGTTGCCTTCCATTAGAAATTTAGGTATGAGCCTTTAAGCTGTAGTAAAGTTCACAATACAACCTCTTGAGGCAGAGGTTTATACAATAAAGCAAGCGTGACATCTGGACAACCACTATCATAATTACCTGCTGAACTAGTAGTTCCCTAGGTCTGATGGTGTTTCTATTTTGGGGTGACAGGAGATTGATAACAAGGCTCTTTCTTACCCTAGCTCAGGTAAATCTAAAGACCATAACTTGTCCTTAGGTATTAACCTGTACCATATTGCTGGCATTCCCCCTTCAACTAATTACTGATGTTGGTCTTGCATGTTCTGTTTCATCACAAATTCGGCAAAGTGAACTGGTAGGCCTAAGCAACATAGAATAAGAAAAACTTATTATTTCATTCCTTACTCACATGCTTGCAAACGAGTGTAAAATTTAAAGAGATGTGAACTAGAGAAGGGGTACAGCTTTTCTGGAACAGTTTTAATGACTCAAACATTAATCAGTCAATCAAAGTTCAAGCATACAAGCTGATCTATTTAACTTTGCATATTAGGTGAATTAAGGTATGTGTACACAATGCATTCTCTTGTTTCTTCGGTTAAGGCTTTAATTCAGACAGCTGGTATCTAGAACCTGGCAGCATAAGATGGTTGAAAGTGCTAACACCAATACTATTGGTCCATAAATACTGCCAGTATATCCCATATGAGAAAGCACAGGTAACTGTGCTCTATTTTTGGTAGTGACAGAGACATTTACATCAGTTTTAAAAAGTTATTTAAGGATCTCAAAAGAAGTGTAGCCAGCAGGTCGAGGGAGCTGATTCTGCCCCTCTCTTCTGCTCTGGTGAGATCCCACCTGGAGTATTGTGTCCATCTCTGGAGTCCTCAGCACAGGAAAGACATGGACCTGTTGGAGTGGGTACAGAGGAGGGCCACAAAAATCATCAGAGGGATGGAACACCTCTCCTATGAGGACAAGGTGAGAGAGTTGGGGTTGTTCAGCCTGGAGAAGAGAAGGCTCTGAGGAGACTTTTGCATGTGGTAATGACAAATTGATTTCCAGATCATTCCTTTACTGCTGATCTGCATATGTTTTTATAATAACAAAAAGACAGTTATAAGAGTTGCAAGTATCAAGACTTACACCAGTTTCAATTTTACTTGATCAAGTTATGCCTCATGAAGTTTACCACAACACAATACATTAAAAAGGAAAAGGGACTCAGTCAGACTAACTTCATTTCTTAGAACCAGAAAAAATAATTAAAACATTTGCAAATACTTAGAAGATGGCAGTGTGGTAAGTAACAACCTGCACACATTTCTCAAGAGCAGATACCATGCGAGCCGAATTTCTGCCTGTGACAAATAGGTCGCACAGATAGCGGAGTTACAGTAACGTTATATACACATATCCCAAAACGGTCACAGTCAAGACAGTGCACTATGCTTTCCTGTTCTGATGTAACTACTGCACAGTCAGGGTAATAACAGCTGGGAAACTGTCCTCAGTGGTTCACTGTCAACCTGGAAAGATACAAATAGTATTGTCCAGGGCTTTTGCTACTGTTCTGTTTTCTCCTGTATGACTGGGATGCTGGAACTGAGAGTGTGTTTCTAAATCTGAGAAAGACACCAAAGTGGAAGGAGCTCTTGGAGATTAGGTTCAGAAGGCAAAATGACTTGGCACGCTAGGGAAAGGTGTGAGAAAACATAGAACAAAATTCTGTGAAGGCAAAGCAGATCAATGGAGTAGGCAGTAAACAACCACACAAATACATCCTGGAGGAAAGACTAGACAGTCAGCTGTTTCACAGAGGAGGGTCATAACAAATCAAAATAAAACCCAACAGCGGTTGTAATTGAAAACCATGCATATTTCAAGATGAGTAACACAGTTCACATTTAAAATAATTCCTTCCTGCTTAATAGAGGAAGGTAAGGCTCAGCAGCCACTGTATCCACTTTTGAAAGCCATACTTTAAAAAAGATATGAATTGACTGTAAAGAGTCCAAAGAAAAGCATTAAGAAAGACCAAAGGTCTAGCAAACATACCATGAAGAAAGACTTGACAGAACCTGGGTGATTTACCGAAGACAGTAGAGACATTATAATGGTCTACAAATGTAAAATAGCGCTGCAAAGAGGAAAGGCACAAACTGTTCCAACACAAACTGGAAAAGAGTTAATGGCCTTAAGGTGCAGTAAAAAAAAAAAAAGCAATTTAATACTATGAAGGTTAAGTATGAGGATAGTTAAACACTCAACAGACTGCCCAGGGAAGCTGTGGAATCTTCACCGGGAGAGGTTTCTGACAATAGGATAGGCAAACATCTATCCAGACTAGTTTAAATATAATTGATTCTGCCTTGGGGCAGGAAGACGGACAAGATGACCTCTCAGTGTCCTTCACAGCCCAATGCTGTATATACTGTGGATTACAAGAGAATGATTTATTGTTGAAAAATAGTACAAAGTTAAGCATTTATTTAATTTGCCTTTTAAAAGGACACAACCCTGCTTCAATTTTGAGAGTACTGTGATATTTAACAATTAGGTTGAAGCTTACCAAGTAATGCTTCTGATATAATCTGACTTTGCTAGGCTCTAAAATACAGCAGAATCTCTCTTAGCTATCATTATCAATTATTCTCAAACTCAGCATGTCTTGATAGTAATTTCAGTGAGAGCACCTCAGTTCTCTGCAAAGATTTAGCAACAACAAAGTTGCAACAGGACTTTACCAATACCTGTATAAAGAGTAAGACATGAATGTACAGTTATTAAAATAGATCAGCCAAACACAGCTTGTGAATCAGGATTATTGATTGCTTTATATACACACTTTAACTCCCTCACTCCTTTACCTGTCAATTGCAGTTGCAATTGTCATGTATAATTGTTCTCCTCATTGCTCATATGGTTTTCCTGCACAGGCAACAGATCAGCCATGTTGTTGCAGCAAACCTGTCAGCAAAGTGCAATCTTGTCTCCCTCTGTTATTCATGAAATCTTCTGGTTACGGTCGGCCCCAACCCTTCATACATCACCTACACGCTATAACTATCTTGCCTTTTAACTTATTGTACCATATTCTTCTCTACTTTAATGGTGGAGGAAGAAATTGCATACTTTCTTCAGAAAATATATGGAAATGCAATCACTTGCAGTTAATAATTATGCTATTTATGCAAATTGATGACCACACTTTTCCTTAAAAAAAGAAAAAAAAATCTGGCCATTTCTTATCTACAAGACTTTATCTTTTTATGGCTGTTGGTAAGAATGATCTTTGTCACCTATTTTTCTACTAGAACCACATCTCACATCAAAAGCATATAAATATCTTTGAAAGTCAGGTCCTACATGTCTGAATACAGACATCTGAAGGCAAAGGATCCTGGAGAAAGTGAAATTCTGTTTCTCAGGTGTAACTTACAAAAGTAGAATTACAAGTTCAGTTATGTTATCATGGTCAGATTAAGCTGCTGCTAACAAGATGTTAGTTGTTTGACCATTTGACAATATGCTTTTTCTTCATTGCTTATCATCCTGTGACAGATGTTACAGCAGAGTTGACAGTTATAATATATAGCTTGCTATCTGCAAAACAAAAAAGCAGAACACAGAAATGTGACTGATTTGAACTTCAGGAAACTATAATGGCCCTTTAATTTTTGGAAAAAAAAATCTCAGATTGTAATGAATGAAAGAAAAATTTATTTCTTCCAGAGGTTTAAAAGCTACTTTCTTTTAAGTATGTGTTATTCAGGAGAATCAAATATTGTGTATTCTTAATTTTTGACAGCAACCTTCAACAAATGGAATGCATGGTAGTTTGTATGTGTTATCTGAAATACCCACACGCATGCATGCATGTGTAAAAATAACTCAGTACTATCAACATTAATTACGTTCTTTGAATACCAGTTCATGAAGGGTAACCTGTTTTGCAAGAAGGCTTTAGCTACTTAAGTTTTGTCTGTGTTACAGCAGTCATGTCCACAGCTCTAACTTTCAACTCTTTATCTTGGATGATATTTTAATAAATTGATCTAGTAAATTTGGCTAACAGTGCAGGTGGTGGTTGTGGTTTTTACGTTAATTTGCTAGCCACAGCAACACTGAATTCAGTAACGTGTTGTGGTATTTATCTACGAAACATGATACAAAGGAAAATAAAGACAGTGAGCCAAATTTAAATCTACAGCTCCACTTACTGAACAATTTATAACACAACTGAAATTCTGCTGTTTTGTGTATCATATGTGCACAGCTACAATATGCTTCATCAGACAAATTCAGCTTTATGCCTAATGCCATGTGAAGCCCATTGGCTAATATGACACACATGTAGTCTCTCCACCACTCTGTGTCACAGTGGATTGTCCGTAAGCAGAATGGAAGATATTCAGGGATGAATAATGTCTTCATACCCTGCCGTATATCTGTGTTGCATAAGGCAGGTGTAAGTACGTGCCAGTGCAAGGGGTGGGTTCAAAAGGTGGGTCTGAAGCCATTTTGGCCTCCAACAAGTACATCTGTGCCTGGAGATGCCTTCAGTGATGTACTGAGATTACTGACAGAAGTAAATGTCAAGATTTGAAATTAGTTACATTCTAGGTTATAAACAATACTATAATGCTAACATGGAATTTATTAACATCGTATGTTTTCTGTTGGCCCTAAAGGTTTTACTTTTCAGAAATCAATGATAAATACTGTAATGTAGGTCACATTTGTTTGGTGTATAATCATAATCATATTTTGTAAGCTATCATGGTGTAGCTTACTTCAGGTAGTCACAACTTAACTCTTAAAAGGTCAACATTTAAACTTTGCACAATCACATTTCTTGGGAGTACAATTTCACCATCCATGACCAAGGTAAGAATGTTACAAACGCTGCCACAAAATTTCCTCAATCATTTTGCATAACAGCCAAGTATACAATGCTGTGTATAATAAACATATGTACTGCAAAATATGTCACCTTCCAAAATGAAATCTGAACTCCATTTAACAGTCTCAACCTGTTAACAGGTTGGAGAAAAGGGCAACATTAGATTCATTACGCTAAGGGCTCAAAGGCCTAGAACACAATATCTTAGCTGAAAAAAATAATTCATTGTTATATCTCCTGCATTTTTGATAAATGAAAAATGGGTCAGATATGAAGAGCTACATACTGCAAATTGTAGTGAAAGAGGATCATGCTGCTGCTTTGCCTTCCTCATGGACAAGGCAAGGTACACTGACCTCAGGACTCTTCTTGCACTGAACAGGTTACATACAACAATTTAAAAAGAAACTCAATGATTAAAGCTTGGAATTTAATCTGCCAATTGACTGATTCAAGATTTCAGAATTGCGATAGCATTCACAATTTGAAAGTCACTAAAGCAAAACAATGAGGAGACAGTAAGGGAGTTGAAGGTGTCATTCCAAACCCAGACTTGAGGTTATGGGGATGTAAGCTTACACAGAACCAAAAATCTAGGTTCTGTCTTCATTCATTCTCCTTTTGTGAAGGGATTAATTTGAAAATTCTTCTGGAGAATAACAATATACAGAATGTTGTTAGAGAAAATGAATGCCTTAAAAAGATTCCTCTTGTACATGTGACAGGTGCAAATCCCCCAGTAGTCAAAGTTCAGAAATGGAAGCAATTCCTTAGAAATTAATTTTAACAATTGAAAGTTATTTGGGGTAAAGTCTGAGGGGGAGAGGAACAAACTAAGATTATGAATACAATACAGCCCTTGCATACATTGATATTTTGTACTGACACAGTATTACATAGTACTGACAAGGCTGGGCTTTAAACTATTGTGTAAGATACCATCAAGCTAAACTAACTATAGATTCTGGTTTGGCTAGTGTAACACCAATGATTTCTTCCACTATAGTTACAACACATTTTTTCATGTCTCTTGTAGATAGATATAGTTATGTTGGCAGGTGTTTGCTGTAAGCCTAGCTTTAGTTTACTTTACAGACTTCTCGTGGAAATTCTGCAACACTGACTTCAACACGATGTAGAAGTGGAAGACACATCTTACTTCTATATAGCCCAGATCTCAATGTTGGTTACGTATGTTTGTGCTGGAGAAAGAAGTTTTATTTTTCTTATACCTGTTTATGAAATAGCAGCAGCTTAGACAATGACATACAACTCGGCTGAGCGTGCCCTGACACACCCGAGAAGAGCTCCCAAAATTATCACTGTGCTAATATGACTTGAAAGGAAAATGTGGATGTTTTTATAAAGTGCCTAAGCATCTCTCATCAATTTGCAAGGCAATAAGCGGCCTTTTGTGGGAAACCATGCAAGGAATGGTGTCACTAAAACAAACAGGAATAAAGTTTCCCTTGTGACTTCTGATTAGCACCATAAGCGAACTATTGGGTCCAGATTCTGTGCTACGGTGTATTCACCTTGGTCCGGCAAATTGCCCTTGAAATGAACTCTCTGCTAACAGAAAGCTTGTGCTACAGCAACTGTTCTGCCTACTGCTCTCTGTGATTAGGGACTGCAGTTAGGACAAATGAGAAATGAGGCAATCAGAAAAGGGGATTAAAACTCTGTTTCAGACCTACTTGTGAGCAGGCTTAGTTTAGCATTTTTTCATCCTGTGCAGTACATATTCCACAGCAATTTTGAAAACAGTATCATTTAAAAGTTAACATCTGCTTAGCTGGTAGGACCAGATAAAAGCTCTCATTTGTAATGAACAGGCAGATTTGTTATTGCCCCAGTCAATAGCTATTGACTTGGTAGAGCACTTCTGCTTATTACAATCAAATCCTTTTTCTTCTTTGTTCAATAGTCAGTGACACTGTAATGGAAGGTACTGCTTACAAACTGATGCAATATATTATCAGCAACTGCTAGAAGTTAATGACTAATGGTTACAAAGAGGAAAGCATGTGCTAAGAACAGCATTACACATCTATTAATCAAATTTACAGCATCTGATCTGCCTTTATAGGTTGGTGGAACTGCAATGCACATCAGATAAATAGTTTCTGCTGTTATTAATCTAAGTTTTAACACAACACACCTTTTAATCATGCTATCATTACATAAATAATTTGGCTAGGACAAAGTTCTGTCTCACTTTTACAGCACACCTTTTAGTTACAGGAAATTTCTGTCCCGTGTTGGCTTATGCAATCCTAGATTTAGGATTTAGTGAAATGCAAGGCAACTGTTCTGCTCCCAACTGAAGCCATACCACAGATAGGGCAGTATAAATGCAAAGCCACATCCTAAAGATAAACTGGCAAAAGAGAAGCATAGCAGAGTGCGTGTGTCCCTTGCTCAGCCTGCCTCCTAGCTTCTTCTCTGCAGCAGAGCACAACTTTGTCCTTTACACTTTATAACTTGCACTTCCTATGCCTTAGGGTGAAATTTGTTGATAACTCATGTATTTTTTCATTCTGTAAATATTGCTGTATAATTGTTTTATTTTTTTTAAACCTGCCTGACCCAAAAATAATTTCTATCAACTTTCTCTACTTATTTTATGTCTGAGAGAGATGTATATTTTTATAGGACAGTGTGACTATAGCAGTAACATCTACTATTTTTATATTACCTCTAAGCGTACATTCCAAAAACAGTAATAGAGTTTGTTAATTCCGTAGAGAAAAGCAGAACGGCTAATGATGACTTCTTGACTTAAGGTTGCCTATAATCACTTTTCCTGTAGAATAGGAACAAATACTCTAATGTTGGAGCACTGATTTACCTGTTTGTTTCTGTTTTCTTAATGCAATCTTCATTTCTCTCTAGACTGATGATGATGAGACATTACAGAAAGAAAATTTATAAATATGGCAAAGATTAAACAATCATGCCATTGCCAAGTACATTATACTGTACTCTGTGTGCACCATCTAATTGGATTTAAACAATGTTCGTAAATCACAGCCATTAGCCTTTTTCAGAAATGAGACATACCCTGCTATATCCACCACATGGATCCTAGTCATACCTGTGATACTGGTGCATAAACTGCCCATGTTGGTGAAGACTGGTGGAATTTAATTGCCGCTATACTGCTCATTATGAAGCAAGGAGCTAAATTCAATTAAGTTCCTACATATTTAGATCTCTTGCCAAAGATCTCCAATGCTGCTCAGCTGGTATTAACTCGTGTTCTTGTTTGTTGTCAGCAGAGCAGTTACTGATGGGAGAGCAATGGAGGAAACTAAGCCATATCTTTCCAGAAGTCTGCAACGTAATGGATTATGTTAGTTTAGTAACGAAACATTCCTAAATAATAATGAATTTATCCTTGCAATACTGTGTGAAGAAAAAAAAAAGATCCTTTTCATCTTGATTTAGAACCACAGAGAGCCAGAGAGCCGTAAACCTATTGAAATTCCATTACAATGACATGAGTTCAGGAGCTATCATTTCCTCTTTGTTCTAGTACGTTGTGTTTTCCAAATATAGCTTTTGATATTGTAACAACGTGAAAACAGGAATAACATATTTATTGTATTTACTGTGACAGTAAGAGGACATCATTGTTTTATACACACAACACTTGATCTTTAAAAGAAAAATATAAGTATGGCAAATCAGCAAACAACGTGGCTGAGTTGAGGCAACGATTAATTTTGAGAAGAGTACACCTTATGAGTTTTTTAAAGCATTACTGCAAAAGTTGGCATTAAAGACATTACATACATGTAAATATGACTTTTACTTAATACTTAAATGATAACTAGATATTTCAGCATTTCAGAAGAGTCCATAACCCTGCTAAAAATGCTAGATTTCAGAGGTAAGGGATATCTCTTGGCAGCGGCAGTAGGTATAAAGAGTAAGACATTTCATAGATTATTCTGGAATTTTAGTGAATCATTTGCAAGTGTACAATAAGTTTAAAAGAGTTTACATTTTATTTCTTTAAAATAGGAAATTGATCTCTTCTGGTACCAAAATCAGTAAAACACAACCAAATAAAAAGTGAGTGCTTGTGGGAAAAGAAGACTAGAGCTGCTACCTGACACAATTATTTGACTTCATTGTCAACTCAGTTCCATTTACGGTTTTCTCTACTGTATTCCACTTGCCTTTAAGCAAACTCCGCAATGCTATTTCATAAGAACCTGTAAAGACTTTATTTGAATGAGGAGGATTTTTAGTAAAAAATAAAAATAAAACATTTCTAACTGAAAACAGATAGGCTATAAATTTGCTATTATGGTCCCAAACTCTGCAGTTTCTGCTGCACTTTATGATTTAGATAATTTCTGAGAATTGCAATCCATATTGAATGTGGAAGTAATGCTTAATTTTGATACTAAATTACATAAAATGAGAAAAACAACAAAAAGCTATTAATAGTAACTTACTTTTTGTAACAACTCCTTCAAGGCGAATTATATTCGGGTGATCAAATTGTCCCATGATACTAGCCTCTCTCAGGAAATCTCTTCTCTGCCTGTCCACATAGCCGCCTTTTAGAGTTTTAATTGCAACAGGTATCTCTCTTTTTCCTGGTGTCTTCAGACGTCCACTGCATACTTCTCCAAACTCACCTTAAATAGATAAAATATTTGTTAGATCATTCACAGTGTCTGAAGAACTACAATACAGTTTCTATTGCTGAACTTAAATGCCTTATTTTTCAAAATAACCTTCAATAGCTGTCTTTTTTAATAGTTCAGAGTTATTCGTAGTTGTCAGTGAAACAAGAACGCAAAAATATTCAAGAAACTCACATATCCCGTAGAAGTAGATGGAGAAATAACGGATGGGATATTCAAGTTCCCAAGTTTCATCACATCCCAGAAAAGCAAAATATTCAGCATTACTTCACAACAAATAATCACCTTTCCTTTGTGCCGCACCACGAGATGATGGGGACTTGTACTTTCACTGCAACAGCCAAATCATCTGCCCTCCACAGTGTGGTTCATCTTGCTTTACTGGCACTCTGAGACTGAACTTTGATATCAATATATTTGTGATATAACTGAGCATGCTATGAGGAAGGAATGTAATGACACTTAGAATTTAATTCTAATGATGACAAAATATCCATCTAAAAAATCTATTTATAGCAATATCTATCTATAGGGGTGTCATGCACTAAGACCTATATGAAAAGAAATGCCACGAGAATATCAGAATACCTGACTATCCTCCAATTGTAGAAAGCATTTAAAATGTACTTAATGCTTTATGCCCCAGAAAAGGACTGGCACATGATTTATCTAAATGGACTCAGACACCTATTTGAAATTAATTACATATTTCACTGTTCAGACAGCCAATGGCCAACAGTTTCAGCAAATCAGGACTGAGTTGCATAACGAGAGGAATCTCAAAGCTTGCTTCACCTGATTTTTTCCTGTGTATGTAAGGGCCTTTGAAGAATGCATGTCTCCTTGCATTCCCTTTACACATTTACTAATTAAGTTTGTATGGAAATCACAACTTTCCGTTGATCTTGAAGCCGCTCAAAAGTTATCAAAAGCCCCTACCAAACTCTGGATGCCTGCAGGTCAGTTTTCAATGGTTTGTCGTTCAGCAAATGAAAAACAATGTCCACAAAAATATTTCAAAGCACTTCTCAGTGCAGGGTACTTCCATATCAAAACTAAATTCTCTACCCCAGTCATTTTGGAATCGTAACTGTTGAAAAACAAAAACCAAGTCATAAACAATATATATTTAACTGGAGGAAATAATTTGTTAGACCCTCCATTAAGTGCTGTCTGAATTAGATTTCATTAAACTTTAAGGACAGAACAAAAGAAAACAAAATAAGAGAGCTCTATCCTGTAACAGCGTGTCTTCAGATATGAAGTGAGTCTAGAAGAAAGAGGCCTTAAAGACAGAAGCTTCACTTCAGAAAATTTTAACTCCCTGATGTTATAGGATTAGAATGGATATTGTCATACAACTTTTATTTTATTAGGTTCTGTCGCTTCCACTAAAATAAAAAAAGGTGGTTTTAGCCAATAAGATCCAGGCAGAGTGGAGGGATTAAAAAACCAGTTTCATAGGTTGTCTTTCACTTCAAAACAGAGGCATCATCAAGTGCAAGAGTACAATTAACAGATGCTGAACATAACCTCTGAATAAATTAGCAGCTTCTTAAAGAGCTAACAAAAGCCAAGTGTCCTAGGTCTTCTTTCTATGAAAAAACCCCATTTGTTTTATTTCAGGAAGCGTGTGCTTCCCTGAAGATGTGTGAGTATGTATGAAAATATATGTCATCAGACTAATGCTCTGGGAGTCTTTTGACAAAAGGGAAAGTTGGGTAGGGATTTTCCTGTATGATTTTGCCCCTTGAGCTCTTTTCTAAGATTTTATTTTCTTTTTTTTTTGTCTTTTTTTTTTTCTTTTTTTTCTTTTCTTTTCTGGCTCTCCTTAGAAGTTTGTTTGCCTGACTACTGCCACTGAAAAAGTAGTAGCTAATTCTGACTTCTAAAGTCCTACCATAAAACAAAGTCATGAAACCTGAATGTTTTGAAGGACATAGGGTATAACAATCTTCAATTCTGTGATACATCCAGCAGTGCTAGAATGCATCTCTAAAGCGATGACCTTATTGCATCTTACCGGCTTTTCAAACTTAAATGCCTAAAATGAGAAAAAATTCAGATTTCTTTCTCTTGATGAAACAGTGAAAAGCAAAAATTCTAGAGCCTTAATATCCACATTTTAAAAGAGATTTTGTGATCAATAAATCTGCAGAACTGCAAAATTTAATTTTTGAGAATCATTTGGAAAGCATAGGTTACGAATAAATCATTTTGCCATTATAAGATTATACAAGAGTACTACAACTTCAGAATTTCAGAAATAATGGCTTTCGTACCTCAGGGACTGTAAAGGGCTGTTCAAGTGTTTTGAAATGAATTAAACTGAAGGAGGCCAGTGAAGGACTTACATTCCCAAGATCTATTATCTGTACAACATCCAAAGCAACATCTTGTCTTCTCCCTGACCTATTTCTTTTCCCTGTTTTGGATGCATGATTTGTACAGGTAGGAAGAAATTTCACTCCCCTTGGATACTGGGATTGATAAACTGGTGAACATAAAGACTAACAGCAATTTTTTTTGTGATGTGATGTCAAACAGACAGTAAGTGATCATCAGCTCACGGAACAGACAGTTGCTACATTTAGAAACTTAAGGTATGTGTAATAACTTCTAGTTCTGGTTTAGACAAGATGGAGATCAATGGTATAATTTAAAGCATTGAACTATTTACACTGAGAAAGAGTTTGACAAGGTTTCATCCCAGAGTATTTTTTCTACACTTTCGTTCAGATAAAGAATTTCGAATGTTTTTAAAGTCGAAAGGGGAATATATGCAACAAAAGGGATTTTTAAAATCTAAGAATCTAACTCTCATTGCTCAAGTTTGAAGATAAACAAGACAAATGTTGACCCTGCAGCAGTAAAGGTTCATGACTGCATGTGTAATAAGTAGAAGCTAAGAGCCAGATGTCAATGAAGTCGACATCTTTCCTTGCTCCAGGGAAAAAGCTGGTGATAGCTAGAGAAAAAGATAGAGTTAATTGTCTGTTCAGTTTTAATAAAGTGTAAATAATCCCTGGTTTAATGATATAAACCCCACATGTCTTACTGTATTTTATACAAAAAGAAGCTAATTGAGCAGTCTAGAAACGTATCCTGTGCAAACCACACATCCTTTTTCTTATTCAGTCATTACATATGTGTTATTTAAAATGAAACAGGAATAGTCAGTCAATTCAAAGTCTGATATGCAGTCTGGTATTACTACATGGGATCAAAACAAATGTCTTGCAACACAGACAGTTGCTGTTGATAGAACTGAAAGGTCACAGCACCAAATACAGCTCAACTAATTTTCCCCAGTTTTAGTCATTAGACCTGTGGGAGAACTGGAAGAAGGTTTAGATTATAAAAAGAATATAGTGTATTCTCTGTGAAAAATCAAAGAGTTGGCCTCTTCCTTGAGTTTCAACATTTTAACAAAGAAAATAAAAGGATAATTGTAACTTTTAAGACAGACTTGACAAAGTACCTCTGGGAATTCCTTCCACGAAGAGGTGCTGAAGCCTTAAACCAAAGAGCAAGAAGTGACAGGGCAGAAAAAACTGTCATGGACAGGACAAAATCAAACGATATGGTAACATGTCAGTGGGTGCAGCAAGCTCTATATGAAGAGTGGCTGAAAGGGACCATCTGAAGAAAATCTACAGCAATGAATAGATGGCAAATTGTGGGAACTGGCAAAAAGGCACCCAGTGATCTTTGTAATGAACCAATGGGAGATCTCATAGAATATTTAATACTAGTGATAAAAAAACTTCTGCCAGAAGTTTTGAATCCAAGAATATACAGTATCAAATTAAACAATAGTAAAACTTTGTCATAAGTAGTGGGTAAAATAAAAGGGAACAGACTAACCAATTTCACCATTTAAACAGTAACTATTGCTAGAATGTGAACTTCATTGATACCTGTTTATTTGGTTGATATTACCATGAGAAACATAAGCTAAGCACTTACAAATAGGTTCTGTTTCACTTTTGGTATTGTAATCTGCTTGCTATTTTGAATATTTGATCAAACTGCAATTTCCATTTTGATTGTGAACTGTTTCCCCTACTGCCTTTACCCTCCACTTTGAACCAAGATATCATCAGAAGTTATTTGAAGACTAACAAAAGAGACCATTAACAGCTATTAACCTGGATAATCTTTCATTCAATCACAAGGTCTACAAAACAGTCTTTTTTTTTCAGATGAACCAGATGTAAGGTAGGAGATGATGGGAAGCCACTCAGGGGAAGTAACCTGATTACATATCCATCTTGAATCTGGATTTATGTGCAGATATTGTTACTTTAATGCAGTTCTCTCGCGTGCAGATATTGTTACTTTAATGCAGATCTCTTGCGTCTACACATGGAGTAAGTAGAACATGAATAATTTAGAAAGGACTTTGCAAAGTCTATATTTTACTTGCTTTATTTTCACCAAAGCACCAGAATGAAGGATAGTAATTCAGAGAGTTTGCAGATGTACTGGAACACCAAAAGCATGCCAGAGGGGAAGACTGGGAGAACTGAGATCAAAGTTTCAGTTAACTGGCTCCACAGAATATAGTGGCTGCGTTCAAAAACATCAGCTCAGTAAATGTCCACTAGGAGGACTTGAAAAAGGATTTTAACAAGAGATTGCACTAATTCATTTTTTCTCAAAGTAATCTCCTAAGCTCAGCATCCTTTCTTAAATTGTTGCTGTTTTGCATTTCCTATTATTACCTGCCTAATGAAATGAACTTGCAATTGGAATGTTTATTAAATCTACAACTAAATGCATAGACACTCTCTTTTTTTTTTTTTTTTGGCTATGATGTCTTCGTTGCAGTCCAAGTGTCATCTTGAACTTTGTAACTACTAAAGGCTATTTTCCAATCTGCTGTTACTGCTTGAAATCTTGCTACTTTTTCAATTTGACCATTTGTTGCCACCTTCTCTGAACCTGTTTTTAGTATCTGATGGAAAAACATCATTATGTGGAGCAGTCAGTGTGTAAGCAACAATTTTAGATATTTGCTCTCTTTTCTTACATCATGTAGTACTACCCTTACGTCACCAGTACTTGGCACCAAAGGAGCAGACCAAATTGTCTGTATAACATGGCTAAGAAATGATCGCAGAGAAATCCCAATGTCTTGTGCAGCATTCAGATGTACTTGTACAACAGAGCATAAGTAGGTAAATAACTCAGGGGTGCTTAGATTTTGCACTTCTAAGCAGAGACTGAAATATAGGACAGAAGTAGTAAATAGGAACTCTTTGTTTTTCAAGTCTATAGTGTATGTGCATCTGAGGTAAGTGAAGCCATTAGGAGATTTTAACTTTTAACAGTGCTGTAATCAGAAATGAGATGATCAATAGATTTAGTTGAAAATACTACTTCTGATTTGATCGTATCATCCTCAGATAGATTACTCAGCAGCAAATAATATAATGTACATTTCCAATTCACATCATCCAAGACTATAACTACTAAATACTTCAAAAGATAACTTGGGTCCAGAGTTAGGTAAGCTGAAAAAAGAAACCAGAAAAACATACTTGCCTTGAGTGTCAAAGCCATCTGCGCTGCAACTACTGAATTGTGAAGAGCTTTTGGACATGACTCTTTCCATTGAAAAACCAAATTGGAAATTGCTTTCAGGAAAAGATCAGTTTCAAAAATTTCTTGACTAGAAATGCTAGGAAAAAAATTTCAAATATTTGCAATGTTCCACTTTGACATTTTCAAAATGAAAACTTGAACGGAAATATTTTTTGTTTTGAAAAATTAAAGTTACAGAAATTCAAAATGAAAATAATTGATCAAAATAAAATGTTCAAACTAAACAAATTTAAGAAATGCATCTACTAATTCACTTCTTAAAAGATTTAATGGTTCATTTTGTAAAAATTTTTTTTGTTTCACTTAGGTGAAAATTGTAAACATATTTTAAAAGTAATTCTCCTAGGATAAGAACTCCATTTTATATCCGGTTGCAATCTTTAATACAGCATTAGAGAGAAGGCATAAAGCAAGTTTAATGATATGTTATGTCCCCTAGCAGCTATCAAAGAACTCTGTGAGAATTTGTACTCTCCGTGCCTCAGGCATGGTATATAACCTGTACCTTGTCTGCATGAAAATGGGTTTAAATTTCATTGCAACCAGTTTGCAAGTCCTGCTAGGCAAATATCTTTGAAGATGGCAGATTACTCAAGTAATTTCAGAAGATAAAAAAGATAAAAATAAAATATGTCAAAGCAGGCAAAAATTCACTCCCACGCATACAAGAAAAGGGAGAGAGAAGCTGACTAAAGAATTTTCATAAATGGATTAAGTTGAGAATAAGGACACAATTTTCATCTGAACTGAAATCAATAAGCTCAATCCTTGTCTGTCGTATTCAACTCCTTTGAAATCAGCAGTTATACCAGTGCTGAATGTAGTTCAATATGCTTTATAATCTAAGCCATCAATATCTATAGTATGTCTGAAGAAAAGGAAGAAATAAAAGAAATCAGATAGAATGTTTTCTGCAGAAGTCAGCCCTCTGGGGGCTCTCTCAAACTCGTAATTCCAATGGTGCACAGTGCCAGCTACGTATTATCTAGCTTAAGCAATCAGGTAAACTCTAAAGTACTCTAGTGATATGGACTGCAGCGTGAGACAGAATTTTCTCTCTTATTTTCAGGTTGATACTTTCTCTCCCCTGTTTGTTAACAGACCAGGTTTTATTTCTGTTATATTATTTGCATGACATTTTCTAGTGCGTAAAACACTGGAGACATTTCCATTGCTATCAGTGTAGTAACGTATCACTAAAGGAGGGATCTCAACTGAACAATACCTCTCCTTTCTCGAGTGACTAAGATATCTGAAACAAAGATAAAAAAGAAGGATCACAGTGCATTATGTCTTCTGATAGTAATTTCCTGACAATACTTGCTAGCATGAGTTCTTTGGTGGGCTCACTATGAGCAAATTAAAATATTTTTTTTTCCACTGAACGCCTTCTACAAGATGTAACTCTGATTTTTGCAGTGTGTTGTACTGTGAATTATTTTCTTTTTTTATTGATGGTATTAAAGTTAGAGAAAGTAAACAAGGTAAAAACCCCTGCATTTGTATGCTGGCATTTATTTAGTAAGTAATAAAACAGCATTGTCAAAGAAAGCCCAGAATGGATAGCTCAAAGATGGGCACTGGCATATGGAACATACTAATTATTGCTGCTGAAATAAAATTACAGTGAGGTGAAAACAAAACACCTGTGTAGTCAGTATTATAAGTACCTTTAAGACAGCAATTTACAAATCTCAGTCACTCTTAATATCTTAAGGACACAGAGAAACATCCATATGTGTAAACTGAAGACAAGTATTGTTTAATGTCTTTCACAGGAAGAAATTAAATTTCAGAGCTGGAATTAGAGCTCAGGATTCTGTTCCTATGTTCATCAAAATTTCTGACACAGACCCTTAGCTCTCTCACCTTCCCGTTCTGTTGGGGCTGAGAAATGATTAATGCTTTACAGCCATGGACAGTGTGTGGGTGACAACACAGAGAATGTAATGCACCACAGGAACTTCAGACGCTCCTTTTCAGTCTGTTTTTTGTTTTAATTTGTTTTAACTGTGAGAAATGTTGGTGGGCCTTCTGAACGACATGCTGGTCACAAGCCGTGCATTGAGATCCACTGGTGTGATAACATTGTAAGGCTGTTTTCTAGCCTTGTCTCTCTAAGTCCTCAGTAAACTACAACTGGGTAAAACAAAGAGCAAACAATCCCAGGACCTGATCAATAATGAAATACTATCTGCCCTAGAGAGTCAGAACACAAGTTACAAGAAATGGTTTTACAAGACTCTGATCTTTTCAAGTATCTCACTTTTGTTGCGTTAACCACAAAGGTGGGTTTTCTGTCACCATTGAGCTGCCACCAGGACCTCTAGTGAACTCTAGACAGCAGCCATGAGCCTTTACCCCTACAAAGGCTTTCCAAAAGTGAATGAGTGGGAACACTTGCACAGCACTTTCCTGAGTAGCAAAACCTGACAATTAAACCGAAGCTAAGACAAGGGGAAAACACGTAATGCACAGAATAGACATGCCTATAAACATAGCACAGTAGCAAAGGGTAAGATCCCTGAAAACACAAGGGGCATGTTATCTCCCTTAGAAAAAGAGGCCAATATACATACAGGATTAATGACCTTCTGAAACATTTTCAAACAGCTGTGAAATGGTCTCCATCCCCAATGAAATGTTCTCAACTGAAGGTAAACACCCATAGACAAGAACAGGGTCTGAAACAATTGTTCAGATGTAATTTCTCTCTGTCCCCACCACACACTTCGACACAGACAAACAGGGATGTAAGAGGAGAACCTGCAGCTATTTTTCCCATTCATCCTGCTTCCCAGCTCCACATCACCTTTTATACTGTCTACACCTTTTCATCAGAGCTTCCTCTTTCCCCTCTCTGCCTATGATCCTTCTCCTCACAGCTACAGGAAAGCCTGTCCCAAGCCAGCCTCTCCTTTTGCCCCTTGCACTCCTCCTATTTTCTGTTTGAGAATATATTTTGCTCAGTCTTCTATATTCTGATCTAATCTCCCCCTCGGTGACAGAGAATATGTGACACTACGGCAAATGCTGAGTGATGCAGTGTTTTGAGTACATCTGGAAAAAACAAGCAATGCCCTGCCCACCCCCCCCGCCCTGAAAAAACCCAAAACCCAACCCTACCCAAAAAATGGATAAAGCCTTAAAAAAGGTTTGGGATAAGCCTATCACATTGGGGAATCTGCCTCTCAAGAACTCCTTATTTGAATATACCCACATTTTGAACATTAGCCAAATACGATACCTCATGTACACCCTACTTGAGAGTGAATTGGTGCTATCAGAGAAATATGCCCACATTTTGTACTATACTTGACCACTTGCATTATCATGGTGACTTGAGAAAAGCAGCCTATCCATGCCTAGACATTTTTTAAAGTGAGTGTGCTTTTACCTGCCCCAATTACTCTCTCAATACGAATTCTTGAAGGATCTATCTCCTTTGCAAACTCATGGACAGCAAGAGATGGGTCTTCATATGTGTCTGGATCAATATATGTTTTGATTCCCGGGAAACGTACTGCAAAAAAGAGAGAATACTAGGAATCAAGCATTCTATGAGATTCACGCACTGTAACAATATGGTTTTCTCTTTTTTTTTTAATTGACTAGACAATTGAAAGGATTGGAAATAATATATTAAATCTTCCACATTTAAAGTTCCAGAACCCAACAGAAGAGGATAATGACCCAAAATTACTAATACTTGCTACTGATTTCACAGAAACCGACTGTAGCATGCACATGATTTGTCCCCATTTGCTGGCAGCACCAGGGCCTGGGCACAGACTTAAGTATTTCCTCTTATCCTTCAAGTGGCTTTTTTAGGTGAGGCTTCTGAGACATTAAAGAGCTGGGTGTTACAACTCCATAGACCGAGGATAAGCCTCTGCCAACCCAACACAAGCAAAAGCATTCCAAAGTACTGGCTGAAACTGTGAGCAAGGTCCTGCTCGACCCTGCTCAAATTTCCTGAGATGTTCTGGGTGACTGAAAGCATGGATACGTCTTCAGGATTGCTGCAGTGCATTGTTACATCAAACACCCTTTCAGCTTGCAGTGATAACTGATAAACAGTGTTAGTGTACAGAACGGAAGAAATGCACGTATTAGGTTCTCTGAACGTTACTTATACCTCTAGTTACTGTCATGTTTGCTAGCTACACAGGTCCCAGAGTTTATCCTGGCCCACAGGAACAAGAAGTCAAAGGTCTTTAGAAAACTCAGTCTTTGGTATTCAGCTGATAAGATGGTATCAAACTCTTAGGCTGTTTTGTCTCTGTCCCAGCTAAACACAAACATCTCCTGAGGTATAGCATTTTAGGCAGGAAAATTAAAAGGACAATGGACAATAAAGTTTTTGGAAAATTCTCCTTAGGACAAAATAACAGCCCTAGCTAAGTTTTAAGGAAAATGCTATTTTGGGTAAGATAAAGTACATTAGATTATTTTTTTTATTGTAAGCATTTCCTTTCCAAATGCTATTTAGTATTTTAGTCTGAAGAGGCTCCTTGGAGTCTCTGCACTTAGCTCACATCCTTAAGGAATGCTTCAAGTACAGCTGGTAAATCCGGAAAATGCAGCAAGTCACAAGAGAAAATACGAGCTCTGAGCTGGTCACTTGAAAGGGTGTCTACAGAGACACCAAGTGAAGGCTCAAAGATACAGGGAAAAGCAGATCCTGAAGACTAACAGTGATTACTGCCAAAGAAGTTTATATTCCTCTTTGGTGCTCCTCGGGCAATTTAGGCAATCTGTCCTTTACTTTGGAAACAGTGCTTTCTAATTCACCCCTTTCATTTATGGGTGGAAGGCTGAACATTCCTTTTGCCAAACAGGTCCAATCTTTGAGCTCCTTTTCTCTGAGGATGGGTCCTGGAGGACTGTGCTGCTTTGTTCTCTTCTGATCAGCTTGAACAACCAGATAGCCAGGTGCAAGACGAGAACAAAAATATCCAAATCCATTTACAAGGCTTTGATAATTTCTGTCTGCTTCCATGGAGATGGCCGTGGCAATAGTGGATTGGTGCCAGATTGCTTTGGCAGGCTCCAGCAAGCCATGATTTTCTGGCATGGCTAATATCCCTCGTGTTCTTGAGTATGGCATGTCCAAAAACTTATGTTGTTTCTCTTGGACTATCTGGATGGGAATTTTTTTAGGCTGCTGCCATGTGGTGATTAAGTTCTGGAAAACTTTCAATTCATTAACAGAAGTTGATGGAGATAATGCATCAACTTATCAGGATAAGAGGAGGGTACTGCAGCTGGGTCCAGAGGATCTCTTTTAAAAGAATTGAGTACCTCTCAGCCTTCTTCCTCTTATCACTTAGTAGTTGAGTCTAAAGTAGCTCATTATCTGATGAGCCTAAATGCATTAGGTGAAGAACACATGTTCAAGACAAATGAATGTGGCTGGGCTTCATTAAGTGGTGTGCAACAGCCATTTGGACCACTGCTGAGAGAGTACACACACAACACAGAAATGGGGAGGACACCAGACATCATGGCATGTCATATTATCAGCAAGATCATGGACCCCTGTCTAACTCCATTCAAAGAGTTTATTTCCTGAAATCTCTCTCTGACTCACACCAAGCTCCCAAGGGAGAGAGGAAGGATGAACAGGAGATGGTTTTCTTCTGCACACAGCAGAAGCATAGATGTAAAGCGTGGACATGACAAATCTGGGAGCAGGAATGGGCCACTGCAGGTTTTGCAGCAGAGCTTTTTTTTAAACAGCTTCAGCCAGTCTAGGAGAGGTCACCCTTATACTGATCCCAGCAGAGGCTGTGCAGCCCCACATATTGTTTCAGGTTGACATTCTGGATACCAAATCTATAGGTAGTCAGCAGTCAGATAAAGACTTTGTGCTCCTAGCACGAAGGAGGTACTTCTTATGGAGGTGCTGAGAGCTCAGTGTAAAGGAGGGAGTATTGTTGGCAATACAGTCTTAGCTGCTGGGTAAATCACAGTAATCCCTCTTTATCCTTGGTTCTATGGAGCACATACATGAGTGGAGACTTGCCCCCTCAAGTCTGGTGCTGAGATAACTGCAAATGAATGAAAAGCCTCTGAGATGAAGGTTTGTGTCAACATGAAATACAGTCATCATTTACACTGGCCTGAAAGACACTGAGTGAGGCTTTTCTCAAATTCAGTCATGGTCTCGGAGGCATATGTCAAACTCTCCAGCAGGAAGGTTTTTGTCTTTTTTCCTTTCTGACCATGTTTGGAAACAAATGACAAACAAATCTTCCTAGGAAGTGTGCTTTATGGGGAAATGTCCCCTTTTCCTTGACAGAAAGAGCCACTTGGCTGGATAAAGTGGTGTCTCCTGAAAAAAGATTTTACTTCTGGTGACCGGCCGCCAGCTGGATTTCTGTCTTGATCATAGTGTTTCCAGGGATGTTATCAAAAATGACAAAAAAACCCAACTTAATACCATTTGTATAACACCCTTTGAATAAATAAAAACTTTAAATAGCTACTTTAACATAAAACACTGAGGCTAGTAATTTAAACTAAGTAGCTAAACCAAACTAAATAAACTAATACACTGCCCACGAGAGATTGCCAGGATTTTCTCTCACTGTAGCAATCAGTGAGCAGGAACATGAAGGAGGGCAACCCATCCCACTTTTTATTTCTTGGATGGCTGGAAGTGTAGAACCCTAAAGCCAAAGAGAACTGGATACAAACAAGGAACATAGTCACCAAGAGAGGAATTTTGAGGCAGGAATTCAATATGGTCCAGACCAGTTGAGAATTCAAAGAAATAGACCTGAAAAACTGGTAATTATTATTAATAGAATACCAAAAAACCTTATTAACTAGAGTGAATTCAGTGAGATTATTCAAGAGGACATATCAAGAGATTATTCAGGAGGATCTCCATCCTCTACTGGATGCGGCGGGGAACATTGTCACGAAGGATGAGGAAAAGGCTGAGGTACTTAATGCCTTCTTTGCCTCAGTCTTTAACAGCCACACCAGGTATCCTCAGGGTATCCATCTCCCTGAGCTGGATGACAGGGATGGAGAGCAAAATAGGCTCCCCATGATCCAGGAGGAAGCAGTTAACGACCTGCTATGCCACCTGGACACGCACAAGTCTATGGGGCCTGATGGCATCCACCCAAGGGTGCTGAGGGAGCTTGCGGAGGAGCTTGCCAAGCCGCTCTCCATCATTTATCAACAGTCCTGGTCAACGGGGGAGGTCCCGGATGACTGGAGGCTTGCCAACGTGACGCCCATCTACAAGAAGGGTCGGAAGGAGGATCCGGGGAACTACAGGCCTGTCAGCCTGACCTCGGTGCCGGGGAAGGTTATGGAGAGGCTCATCTTGAGGGCGCTCACGGGACACGTGCAGGATAACCAAGGGATCAGGCCCAGCCAGCACGGATTCATGAAAGGCAGGTCCTGCTTGACCAACCTGATCTCCTTCTATGACCAGGTGACCCACCTAGTGGACGAGGGGAAGGCTGTCGATGTTGTCTACCTGGACTTCAGCAAAGCCTTTGACACTGTTCCCCACAGTATTCTCCTGGAGAAGCTGGCGGCCCGTGGTTTAGACAGGTACACTCTTCGCTGGGTAAAAAACTGGCTGGACGGCCGAGCCCAGAGAGTTGTAGTGAATGGGGTGAAATCCAGCTGGCGGCCGGTCACAAGCGGAGTCCCCCAGGGCTCAGTTTTGGGACCGGTCTTGTTTAATGTCTTTATTGATGATCTGGATGAGGGGATAGAGTGCACCCTCAGCAAGTTTGCAGACGACACCAAGTTGGGAAGGAGTGTTGATCTGCTCGAGGGCAGGAAGGCTCTGCAGAGGGATCTGGACAGGCTGGATCGATGGGCTGAGGCCAACCGGATGAAGTTCAATAAGGCCAAGTGCCGAGTTCTACACTTTGGCCACAACAACCCCAGGCAACGCTACAGGCTTGGGGATGAGTGGCTGGAAAGCTCCCCCGCAGAAAAGGACCTGGGGGTGTTGATTGACAGCCGGCTGAATATGAGCCAGCAGTGTGCCCAGGTGGCCAAGAAGGCCAACGGCATCCTGGCTTGTATCAGAAATGGTGTGGCCAGCAGGAGCAGGGAGGTGATCATGCCTCTGTACTCGGCGCTGGTGAGGCCGCACCTCGAATACTGTGTTCAGTTTTGGGCCCCTCACTACAAAAAAGACATTGAGGTGCTGGAGCGTGTCCAGAGAAGGGCGACGAAGCTGGTGAGGGGTCTGGAACACAAGTCTGATGAGGAGCGGCTGAGGGAGCTGGGGTTGTTTAGCCTGGAGAAGAGGAGGCTGAGGGGAGACCTTATCGCTCTCTACAATTACCTGAAAGGGGGTTGCAGAGAGGTGGGTGTTGGTCTCTTCTCCCAAGTGACTAGTGACAGGACTAGAGGAAATGGCCTCAAGTTGCGCCAGGGGAGGTTCAGGCTAGATATTAGGAAAAAGTTCTTTACTGAGAGAGTAGTGAAACATTGGAATAGGCTGCCCAGGGAGGTGGTAGAGTCACCCTCCCTGGAGGTATTCAAGGAGCGCGTGGATGTGGCATTGTGGGATGTAGCTTGATGGGCATGGTGCTGTGTGGTGTTGGGTGGGTTGGTTTTTGGTGTGTTGTGGTTTGTTGTTGTTGTGTGGTTTGGGTTTTTTTTTTTTTTTTTTTTTTTTTAGGTTGGACTTGATGATCTTACAGGTCTTTTCCAACCTTAGTGATTCTGTGATTCTGTGACATACAAATAAAAATAAACGTCCTTGATGGTGCAGACAATAAGGAACTATTCAAATGGCCAGATTAAAACATCAAGGGCAAAAGCTGTACAGAAAACAATGAACATTCTTCTTTTAAAACATGATATAGATATTATGCAACACAGTGTTGAACTACTTACAATGTCCATTTTGCAAATGAGCCCTTCTTTTCTCTTCAGATTTCATTTTGGCCTTTATGTACCATTGGCACCTTTTAAGAAAAACAAGTGAGGTTTTAATTAAAATACTTGTCATGCATAAAATAAATGTACATTAAGTTTTATCTGTACTTTTATGAAAGCCAAAATCTTTGCATTTGGAATATATATTTAGTTCTGAATCTAAAGAGAGAAATATGCATGAAGAACTACAAACAGATTAGATACAAATACAAATAAATCATGGTTGAATGATTAGTATATAAATGACTACTTCAGTTCCTTTGATGCAATACTTCATTTCCAAGTTTGACTCCTTCAAAGAATCCTGATACTTTAATAAATTATTACTTCCCTGCATTCTTGTTTTCATGCATTGGTTTGTGCTGCTAATTAAACCTTATCCTATCAACTTTAACACCCAGTGGGTCAAAAAAGCTCACATTTTCTTCATAAGATAATAGTTTCTATGACTTTACCATGTATCATGAAAAAAGAAAATATTTTTTCACATCAGGACCACTTTTTTTTTTTTCTGAGTAGCTCTGTGCAGTCTGAGCCAGGCACTGACTTACTATTTCTTCTAAGATAGCAGCTGTCATATGGGATAAACAATACATAGCCTGCTATGTGAATATGATGATTTAGCGTATGCCTGTATGATTGCTATAAAATTGCAAATCCTTGGCAAACAACACAAAACTCTGCGGATGTTCATGAATTGTTAGCAACCTTAACTGACAGTGCAAGGGTATGTTGGAGGAAACTGCCCCATGGCAACCTTTCAGGTTCCCTGTAATGAAATCTCCCCCAGCCTGAATGCTGCCTACCTGCAGGGCTGTAAATGGTGATTTAGAGGGTCACATGATAGGAGCAATTGTTTCAGTCAAGAAAAACCAAAATATTTGCTCTTGGTCTTAAAGCTCTTTCTCACTCACTGGAGAGCCTAAGAAGTATGATTTCGAGGGAAATCTTTTGGTCTAAGGGCCAGGCTAAGGGCTAAGGGCTGTTGGGGCACTGGCCCCAGTGGAGAACAGCAGTGCATCTGGACATATGCTTTGGTGTACAGACATTCAGTTCCAAGACCAGCTTGAAAAAAATGACTGGCCTCTGTGTGTTCATTACCAGCCTTATAAAATAAAATAAGCTATAATTATAGATAGTATATCCAGTAAAATCCTAACAAGGGAGATATGAGAAATATGTGAACACCCCACCTCATTTCAATGGTTCATTTAAACTACTGAAACAGAGTAGGAATGCTCACAAATTCATTCATTGCTACAGAGGTGATGATGAACACCTGACAGGCAGAAACTTCTGAAGCTGTCATGGTTATGTACCCCTATGGAGGGAAACTTCTGAAGCTGTCCTGGTTATGTACCCTTACGGAGGGAAACAGCCACCAGTGGATTCTCAGCTTCTGTGGAAATCTTCAGATTACACACCAGTTGCTGGGACCACTAAGCATGCTAGTGCCATTTTGAGGATCTGAACAACTGCTCTGTAGGGTGCCAACTGCCAAGAACACTGAACACAAGCTCTTACACTTGAACTGCCTGCCCAAGGGAACAGCCAAAGAAAGAAGGCTTTAACCCTGTCCAATCCTCCTAAGTATGCATGTGGCCCCAAAGTTTGACTACAGAAGCCAGTGAGTAATAAGCAGCAGAGGAGTCTTCCAGCTCCAGGTCCCCCATTCCCTGTTAGTGTTGGCTACAGAACAATTGGAGAGGAATAATTTCTGTAATGATAAGACTAAATCACACTAAGCTTTAACATTGTATTTCCTGGAATTTAGCCAAGACCCCCATCTCACTGCATATCCTGCGCCTCGAAGTCTCTGTCGCTTTCATTTTTCTATCTGCAATTGACAGCCGTGCTTGCTGCTTGCTCTTGGTGGATAATCACTCAGCGAAGTGCAGAGGCAGGTGCTCATTTAACCCAGCCTCTCCACTATGAATAGATTCATCACCAGTCCTGTGACTCGACAGCTCATCAAGTTGCTAATTCTAAACAGTGAAGCAGAGCACATCTGTAGGGTACCAATCTCATTTTTCACACAGAAATTTGCCTCCAGTCCTAGAGTAAATTGAGTATTTATTCAAAATTTTCTTTCTTTGTCTTCTGTGGAATACACTCTTATCACTGCATTTAAGCAGCACTTCAAAATGAAATCGTATCTTACATAATTGAAATGGTCCCATTGAGTAAGATGTTAGGAAGCTAAGAGAACCTCTGATATCCTTAACATTAGCAAACAGGAGCAATAAACACAGAAGAAAACCCATTTCCATTTTTTTTTTCATTCCTGAGTTAAGTGAGTTTTTTCTACAGGAAGCATTTGAGTTATGTTTCAGGATTGATGTAAGGATTCCACACAATCATTTTCTCCGAAAGTTTGTCTTTGTCCGAATAATTCCTCTCTCTTCTGAAAAACTCTCCTGTTCATCAGTGTTTGTAGTAATTGTAGGAATATTTACTTAGCTTCTAAGATTGTCTAAGGTCACAATATGTTCCAATGTTAACTGCTCCCATTAACTTCAACAGAATGTTAGACCTAACTGGTTTTATTATTTAGCAGAGAGAGCATTAATTCACCTAATGGTAGCTACTGTAGTGCCATATTTGGTTGCCAGGGTACTGCAAATAAAACCTCTGGCCTGCCCTGATAGGACTTCACTTTCTTTTCAAATCAGAGGTAATGCTATACCAACAATACAGAAACTTCATTACAAATCTGAAAGTGCAGCACTGTCTATTCATATCAGCTCCGTCTGCGATGACCATTATCACATTCAGAGGAGTCAGTGTAATATCTTTTTTCTAAGTGTAAATGCAAGCTCTAAACCAGGACAGGAATAGTGCAGAATCCTATCCCGACTCTGGATTTTTTTCTGTCCCCAAGTCAGGTAAGAAAGAAACTCCACAGAGAATCCTCCTCACACGGAAGCTCTTCCACCGGCTGTTTTATGTGTCTGAAGGAGGGAGAGGGGAAAAGGGTAGAGAGGGGCCAGAGCCCACACAACCTCCTCTGCAGAGCTTACTGCAGAGCTATGAGCCTGACTCCTCCGCTCCAAGGCCCATACCTCTAGAGAGTATCAGTCTGGTTTTAGGCCTTCTTGATCCGTGGCAGCACTCTGGTGCCACTGATGTCTCACAGAAGAGACGGGGACATAATGTCTTTGTCCTCTTACATTCCGCTTTGCTTCCTGGTGGAAGCAGGTGAAGTCCTGAAATCACACAGGAAACACCCGGAGGCTCAGTGAAAAAGGAAACAAGGCACCATGGAAGCACCTACGCCTGTGGGAATCTGAGCTCCAGCAAGGACTGACGTTCCGACCTCTACGTGCGATTTTTAGCAAGTCCAATTAGAATTTGTGAGTTCCCGTAAAACCTTCAGTGTGTGACTGAGCATGGTATCTGGCCACTCAAATCAAAATGCTTTCTCATCCGATTTGCATAATGTCATTATTTGATCCTGATCAACACATCAACTGAAGGAAGGTGGACAATCAGCAGTGTACTAAAGGAATTGTAAGAATCAGGATAGTTATAAAAAATAATCATTGTCCAGACTAGTGAATTCCCCTGCCAGTGCAACAGTACTGCTGTAATGTATATTTAATTGGGATATCTTCAATCCAATTTGAAACAAAAAGCCAAAAAGCAATAAAACAGGACCTTCAGGAAGCTATTATCTGTTCAGCAGTGATATCACAGGCATTAGAATCATTCTAGTATTCTGGAGTAAAGTTTTCCTTAGTTTAATTTCATTACCTAATTCCTATATTTTCTCTCAATACATGCAGAAATGTGCATATAAAATATATACATAATTGTGTATAATTTTTCCTAGAAATTTAATATAGTAAAAGTAATAAAAAATTTTCCACTCAAGTGCCTTTAGCAAGCTACATTGCCAACCCCAAGACATCAAAAATCCTAAGGTTACACCCTCCAAAGCTTTGCAATTGACTGTTATGAGATTTTGTAAAAAATACTGTGTCTTTTTTTGTTTTTTGCCTTCTAATGTCAGAGCCTTGAGGGTGCAGGTACATTGTATTTTTAAATTCTCGCTCTGCAGGCGAGAGGTCCAGAAACTTATTTTAAAAACAGCCTAGCTACTTCCTGATTTCACATAATTGCTTAGCTCCCCAAACTGGGTTTTTACAAAAAACACTCACAATAGAATTGTGAGTATGAGCAGTGCTGAACAAGGAGGACATTCACACTGCTATGCCTAACCCTTATTTTAGCACTGAAAATGTGGTGAATGACTTAACTATTATTCTTCAGTTCTTAGTTTTGGATGACTCTGACCCTGAGGAAATGAGAACACTGTAGTGTTAATTACCTCCCAGTGATCAGGAAGAACAAAGTGAGGATGACCAGGAGAGTGAATCCACCAACAGCAGCAGTGGCGATTACAAGAATTTGTCCCTGCTCCGCAGCCATATCAGAAGCTGAAAGAGAAGCACAAAGAAAAGAGGTTAAAGCTCCATCACCCAGAGTTCTTGCAGAATGCGTGATAACATTTCACTGGTCAAATGTTGCAATTTCTCTGAAATAGTTTCCTCGGCGTTTAGCAAGGACATCAGATGTGAATGCGCCTGTGAAGTGAAAAACCGTAATCCAGGTCCCAACTATGATCAAGGGGAGAGGGTGTTTACAGGTTTTTAAAATGAGGAGCTGGCATTATCAGACATTTGCGATTTACTAAAGTTTGAATATGACAGGATTTTGGACACAAAACTAGAACACATTTTTTCTTTAGTTCTGTTTAGCTTAATCCTGCATCTAATCCAGAACTTCTCTCCATCCAGCTGTGCCAGTGAAGTCAGCAGCAGTGCTGTGTATGTAAGAGATATTAAACTGGGTTCAGGAGAAAGCAAAACAGAAAAAGCACACTTAAGGTATAGCCTCACACACTCTTCTGTAGCTCTGGTGTTTATTTTTATAGTCACAAAATGTATACAGTTTTACCTATAACATGCTCTGGTGATTGGCAACACTGTAGTTAAAAAAAAAAATATTGATTTTCTTATGCCTCATGTTTCTCTCTCTGCTTTTTGTAGGACATTCAGGAGTTAAAAAAGATCACCTGAAATTATTCAGTCTCTAGACACTTGCTCTTTTTATTAGTTTATTCTGTATAATACTAAATTTTTTACATTGACAAAGTACCTGCTTACAGTCTGGTTGGTCCTCACTGAGCAAGTACTATATGAGCAGAAAAAGAATTAAGCTCAGTTTTTTCTTTATCTCCTGCCTTGTGACTCCAAAGTTTTATTTCTTAAACTCAGTTACACTTGAACATTTTCATCACATGACATTTACCTAATTCTTACTTTCTCTCTCCATGAGAAACAACATTGTTCTGAAAGGAGAATAAATAATTCTATTCAATGACCTCTGACAACAGTAGTAAACGTAGAAAAGAAAATAAATTTTAGATTTATCAGGAAAGCAACTTTGATTTTGTAAACTTGCAAACTGTTCTGTAAGCAAAATCTTCATCTTTCTTCAGGCACCAGATGATTAAAGCTTAGGGAAATCACCTAGGTTGCTGCAAAAGAAAGCCCAGCAGGCTATATTCTCTCACTTTGCAGTTGATGAAGCCCAATACAATGCACACTTTGCTGCCCAAAGCCTCATAAAATGCTGTTTCCAAGAAAAACAATTGGCTTCAAAATAATATTTATGAGTGGTTTAAAAATTAGCAGTGTAAACTGGCTTTGTAATAGTAGTAAAGCAAATAAAAACAAAAGTAGTTTATGTCAAACTTTCAGCAAAACCAACTTGTTAAATTTCTGCCATTAGATTTCTGTCCATATAATTTAATGGAGATATGCACAGGCAGTAAATTACACAGCATTCAGTATCTGTGGTCATAAGCTCTCCACAGACAAGTTAAATATATAGCTCTTTCAATAAATGATGTAGCAAATACTCACTGAATAGCTAATCTCCAAAATGGTATCTAGTGATATTATGGGAATGGATTCTAGCTCTGCATTTTGTTATGTTCCACAGGGTCAGATTTAGTTGGAAAAATACAACACAACAAATATCATGCCACACAAGTAACAATGCAAATAATAACAGGCTCTCCAAATGAAACGCTGAATACTATTTTCAGACTAGCGGGGGTTGTGCTAAGTGTTGCAAAGATTGTTACAGCCAGGCACAGTTTGAAGTTGTAAATGGAGAAGGAGATTTTAGATGAGTCTATCTTGCCCATCTCTGCAGTGAAAGTGAGTGGACAAACTGCAGCCCTCTTTATTTTTTTAACAGGAAAAAGAGGTGTGCAAAAATAGTGAATTCAGCAGGAGAAAAGCAAACCATGGGCTCACATAAATTAGCTGTGGTTTTCTTCAACAGACATTCATTACCAAGGAGACAACCCAGGGCCTTTATTCAGGAGAATTAAAGGCGCAAATGTAGGGACTGATTCCATGGTCCAAAGAAGCACTCTGCAGCTATTGAGATGAAGAAAGTCATGTGTCCTGGATCATTTCTGCTGAATGGAGCTGCTATTTCTTGGTGTTTTAGCTAAAACAGAATGCAATCTATCAGTTTAATAACATATATTTTCTACCAGAAACCAGAGTCAAACTCATGAAGGGGAGAAATTCCAGACTGACTTAATTCTTTCCACCTCTAAGCAATACAATTTTTAGCTGAGACTGCATGTACTTAAAAAGTGATCATTCTGTTTCTCTTGTTTGTATTTTACTGTGTTGGCAGAGGTGCCAAAGTCCAATATATTAGGATTTTTTTTCCAAGTAGCCACATCACTATAAGGGGCTTTCAAGCCTGAAACTTCCCAACGAACTTAATTTACTTGTCAGATAAAAATGTCAAATGATAGACAAGTATAATTGGAAAATGTGGATTTGTTAAAAACTGACAGAGGCAGGTAAGGCAAAATGATGGAAATACTTATTTTTCCTTGAAGTGATCCTTCTAGAAATCAATGAAGGCACAGTGCAGTGAACAACACATATATAAGCACATGTGTATGCACATACACAGACTCCTCACACACAGGCAGAAGGTTTCATAAAACACTATCTAGGCAGCTAGACAATAGTAATCAGGGACACTCAATAATTAAAATTTTTGCAGCATTTTGACATTCTAAATTAAATTCAGCATGTCCCTCAATCTCTCTGTTCTTTTCTCATTTCTCCAGCTTTCTCTTAAGGTAAAGTTCAAGTTGTAAATAACAAGAGCTTAACATGTATTGTTTCTGTTGTGCATGTTCTGGAATCTTTTTTGTCATTTCCTGCTCTTTCTTCCTTCATTTTTCCTCTACATCAGATGTGCATATTCGTATATGACCCTGTATTTCTCCTGAGGACTATTCCTGATTATGCAAGACAGGAAAATTCGGTTTAAAAAAGAATTATGATAGGTTGCAAAGCCAAGCAAATTCCTGCCACCTTATTTCATCTCCTTGTGCGTAGATATCAGAGTGCTGCCTTTAATCATAAAAGTACATAGCATTTTTTTCAGGATCTCATTTATTAGACAACACGGCCAGCATTCACATAGCTAAAATCAGTATTTTGTTGTCTACGCTGTCCAGTGCACGGTCTCGTATCTGCCAACTATGCTCCACCCAAATCCGGCCAGTGCAGGGATGCTCTGTGATCACAGGGATGAATGTGGCTGTATCATGTATGGATGGGACCATAATCCATTTGATAGATAAAGTCGATAGGCAAGGGGGTGAGGAAGCGCTGATACAACAGGAATATGTAAACCACTAGCAGTGCTAAGACTCATAAGGGAGCTTAGTACCTCTCTAACTGGGCTGACTGTTTTGTCTGGTAGTATGTTTGATTCTGTCTGCCTGGCTGATCAATAAGTTCTTTTGACAAAAACATACCATAAAAAATGAGTAGCATAAGACAAGGAAAAGAGAGGATTTGTTACTTATCCCACCAGATGATTAGATAGTATACTATAATGTTTGGGTGTCAAAACTCTTCAAACACATTGTAGCTGCAACTAATACGATTAGTCAAAGTGGTGATTTGATTTTAAAACTGCAGCATGTATCATACACGTACCCAGAAGCGTATTATCCAGATAAACTCTTCACTCCTGTTACTCTTCATGCTTAACTCAGGTTATATGCCCAAAATGACATTTAAAGTGTCTAATTGCATTGTTCCAGCTTCCTTGCTTAACACCATGCTCAGAAATCCCTTCTATATCCAGCCTGGTGTCAGTTCTGTCCCCACCATCTACTCTTTAGATACATGCCCTGTCTCAGCTCCTCTCTGGGTTCTTCACCCAAATGTGTGGAGAAGAAGCTGCACTTTCCTTCCTCTCTGGGCTGAAGGGAAATATCCTGAGGCTTCTTCACTTCCTCACTGGGCAGACTGGAAGAAATGGTGCAGACATTCTAGTCACGGTGCAAGAGGATGAAAGACAGAGACCATCTTCCAGCTCTGTTCTCCTTTCTTTTCTTTGAGCAAATTTCTCTGAAATCTTTTAAAATGTTGTGTATTTGGTATAAAAGGGCTGGAAACCCTAATGACAGCTCGCTTCTGTCTCTTAGCTACATCCTTTAGTTATTTCAATTTGACATCTATCAGGCAGCGGACCTTCCAGCAGACTGAAAGATAAAAAAGTGACAGAAAGACAGCTAGGCAGATAATACCGAGTAGCTGCAAGATAGGTAAGTGTGGACGGTGAGAACTGGAGCTCTAATAGGCAGGAACTGGCTGTCAGATGGATTTACAAGGCATTGTAAACAACAGTGCTTAAGAACAATAGGAAAGAAAAAAATAAAGTCTAATTAGGGTAACCTTTACATTTTCAGAAGTGCTGCAGTTCCCATGCCCCAGTGAGCTGATGGGCTCCAATCTAAGGGGGAACGTGGGAAAGGGAGTAGACAATGGAAAGGCAATCTTAAAATGGACTTTTAAAAGGGAAAAATAATGCCATCACTAGCATAAGAATGTAAAATCTTTTGGTACATATTTGCTTGAAAAGCTTTCTTCCAAGTGTTGCCCCTAATATTAGCTTCCTGACCAGTGGATGAATGGAAAGCCTGTGCAAGAACTTTGAGATCTGAACAAGGATGTTGCTCTTGTTTAGGAAACGCAGAGGAAAAGCAAGGTCTCTGAGGCTTCTGGGTACATACAGTAGAGAAATCAGATAGGCCAAAGTAAAATTTGAAGAACAAATGGCTGAAAATATAAAACACAGTAAGGAAATAATTCAAGATTAGAATGAGACATTCTGAGGTATCCAGTGCTGAGTACTACTGAATGAACAGTAGGACTAGGCAGACATGGGGAGAGATCCAGCGAGACAGTTTCTCGAGATGAGATATGTGCCATCTCATTTGTTTGGTTCAACCAGAAATTTAATTTACTGTTGTCAAAACATCAAACATTCTAACAAAAACATCTCCATTTTGCATTGGTAATTCAATGTATTTCTAAAAATCCTAGGGACGGCTTCTCTGTCATGGCATGAATCAGAGCATGTACTTGAAACAATATTGGACCTCTAGCAGAATCCATGATTCAGGACCCCTCTCTTGAGCTTTGGAGTCCTGGAAAGAATGGAGCTCAGGGTCTAAATCACATCTGGTGGCAAACCCAAAATAGCATGATTTGAGGCTGAAAAGATAAAGATAAATTTGGTGGATGTGGGAAGAGGAAGAAGAATGTGAGAGTTCAGCAAATCTGGCAATACAAGAAAGTCACCATCTGTGCCTGTGGTAAAGAAATTAAATTTATTGTTTCATCAAGATCAGGATTTCAGGCCAATTAATTTTTCACAGTCCTTAAATTTACAAAATACCTAATCAGGTATTCTATCAGCATTTCTGAACTTCCATTTTTTTTATTGTTAATATAATTTATTTGAAGCACACAAAAGTCTACGTTGCTTTTGGATTAAAAATCATCATGTGCTTACATTTATCACTCTGTTCAGCCCAAGCACTAGTCCACACTGCACACATGCTAGTTTGCCCCTTAGGTCCCTTCTGGAACAAGCCAGCTAGATCCCTTTCAGATTTTTTTTTTCCTAATGACAGGAAGGCTGACATGGAAAGTACCCTTGGTTTTAGAACAAGCCCTGCAGCATGAAAACACTGCACTGCCTAACCAGCTGTAAATTGTTCTATATTTTACAAATTCATCTAGGCACAAGTGCCTCTGAAGTGACACAGTAAAAAACATTCCTCCAGAAAAAAAAAATGCTTTGAATCATTAATTTTTTAAAAAACCCAAACAACCAAACAAAGCCTTCCATAAAAGAAAGAGAGAGAAAAATAGAGAGGGAGAGAGAAAAGAGTTAGAGATTAAAGCGTGTTTGCCCTGGGACAAATCATTTTTTATTCTCAGAACACATTTTATTCCATCCTAGGAAGGACCAGAGTTTTTTGTGGTGACTCAGTGGGTACTCCTGATAGGTAAAAGCAAGAACTATGAGTGAGGTTATGCTTCAATTTATAGCCAAAGCAGTGGTATACGTGTGTGTGCTGGAGCATACGAAACCCTGTCAGCTTTGCCAGAAGTGTTTTGCCTGTAAGGTGCTGAAACAGGGAGACTGATTAAAATGGCAATAAGTAACATGGTCAAAAGCAGTATACACATCTCACAATTGATGAACCGTTACTTTTTTACAACTTGTCTATCACTTTAAAGAAAAACCCTAACTTTGGATTGCTCACTTTACCACTATTTATTAACAAATTATGTCAATATTCAAGCAGGTTAAATGGAATAACCTTGGATATTCACCTGCAACTGGTCCTGGAATTCTTCTTTAGATGTTAAGACTATAACATGTACAACGGGTAGAGCTGAAAGATGTTACTAGCTAATGTCAGTTGAGAAGGATTTTTATCAAACACATGAAATATTTTTGTCATTTTAATGAGATTGTTGGTTGATAAATTTTCTGTTGACAATACAGACTTTGAAAAGACTCTATTCTCCCTGCCTTTTGATGAAAACGTTAACTTTATATAAAATCAGTATAGCTCACATTAAATTAATTAAAATCTGGCTAACTGAAAGACCACAAAAAGTAATTGCAAATGTGGAATTTTCACCAAGTAACTTGTTTCTAATGGGTGGGTATGGACGGAGCTGCAATAGTCTGCCTCGGTCTAATATTATCTGGTATCTTTCAGAATAATTGAGAAGAATACATATTTAAAAAATCAGAAAATTTTCAGCTGAGCTGCACACTGCCAGAGTAGTAAATGATGAAGATAGATTCCTACACAGCTTGACTTGGACTCGTTTGTAAGATAGATGCATGCCAGCAAGGGCAAATTAACATTTGCATGTACTGATATAATGATGCAGTCCAAGTCTCAACACAACCCTCCCCAATCCCTCCATCTAAATGTAGGTCAGTAGCTTGGAATACAACAGTACTGACAAAAACGTTGCTATGTTCTAGTTATTCAGCTGTGTAAGACAATGCTCTGGTTCAGGCAGCAAGTGCTTAGCCCTACAAGTAAAAGAAAACTGAATTATAAGGAGGTAACCGGTGTTAGATCTGCTTATGGCATCATAAACAGATTTAGTTTTCCAGTTTAATTCAGTATCAGGTTCAGTGCTGATGTTATACTTCAAAAAGGATGTTAAAATTTTGGAAAGTTACAAAATTATTCAATGTTTGGAAAAACTGGGTTTTTTAGAGTGAGAGAGAGCATTTATATCACTTATGGGAAAGACAAAGAGAATTCTTAAAAATGGCATACACACATTTAGATGAGGAAGAGATTTCTGATAGTATTTGGCTTTTTAATTTGGCAGAAAAGGGTCACAAGGTACAAGCAGGCTAGAAATAAGGTGCAAATTTTTAGTTATGAGGCTTAAGCACTGGCACTACCTACCTATAAATATAGTGAGCTCCCCATTACTGGAAGACTTTAAATCAAGACTCTTTGTATATGGTAGATGTTACATTTCAATCTATTGTCATTAGCTATCTGGAAAATTTACAGAGTTACAGACATTTGGCCTGTGTTATGAAAGGGGTACAGATGAATGATGATAATCATCTGATAATGCCTTAAAGTTTAGAATAAGCCAATTTTCAAAATACTGCTGTGAGGAATAAGATATTTGGAGACTAACAACGAATCATTTGACTGGTCACTGAGAACTGCTTCACTTTGAAGTAAGTAATATTTACCAGCAGGCATGCACTTTGCTTTTTTTTCCCTTTGAAATCTAAAGCAGTACTGTATAAATATTTGAGTAAGACTACAGTCCTTTGAAATACCCTTTTAATTACACTGAAGTCTTTATCTAGCTCCAGGTACCATTTCAAACAGCTGAAGAATTTCTCTCAACCTCCATCTCAATTGCTCATAAACAAAAACTCTTCTGTCTATATTTCCTTTCAATCACACAATGATTTATATTTATAACAAATCAAATACTTTTAGTCAGGCACAAGCTTAAGCAATAAATGTTGGCAAACAGCAAATATATAATGTGTATTTATGTTTCATGATCAAGATTCACGCTGAGTGCTTAGAAGTAATAGAGGTATTAAATGCCTATGAGTGTTGTGAGCTCTAGCTCACCATGCAGCCCAAGGGCCAGTTGCAGTAGTGCAACTGAGAAGGAGACCTGGGACTGGGAAGGAGTGTGTGGAATCTCACTCCCAGCAGGTGTTTCCATCAGCAGTGCCAATGAGAGAAATGTCACTGGATCCACAGTCTTCCTGATTTAGATGGGTAAGTCACATTTTCACAAACATGACGTACGCTCATAGAGGTTTAAATACCATTTACTTTTGATAAGAGTTATGTCCCTGTTGCCTAAAGCCTACTATTTATTGCATCAGAAGATGCGGACAGGATCTATTAGAATTCTTGAAAGCGCCCGAGTGCTCAACTCTTATTCAAACCAATTGGCTTAAGAACCCAGAAAATTTTAAAAAGTCCAATTAGGCATTAAGCACTTGGAAATCTATCCCTAAAACATTTTTGAAATAGAAGTTAAGAAGCAATGAAAGTGGAACACAAACCCATGGGTGCTTTTGAAAACGCTTCTGTAGTTTTGAGTCTGTACTTTAGCTTAAGCAGCTTGAATTCTAAAACACTAACGAAAACCATAGTATACATAGTTGGTTCATTAAAGTAATTTCATTAATGAGTGTTTTAGTGTTGTATCTACTGCACTAATTTTATCTCAAATGCTTGTAAATACCTTGTTTGCATTTTCTTTGAACATGGAGGGCAATACATGACTTAAATATAAACTTGTTCAGAGCGTGAACATCATACATAGCATCAAGCCTTTTTGCTTTTCTGTAGGAATATGTAGGCTTTTTGCTTCTTACTAGCAAATTTAGTAGGCTTATTGTTTGAAGGAAATGCATATACAACTTACTTTTTTTTTTTATTTGTAGAGTCTGGGAGCACTAAAAACTACAGAGAAAAGACTCCATCTGTTCTGGGAGCTTGCAGGAAGCTGCTGGAGTTACATAAAGCCTGACTAAGGGTATTTCTAGATGTCAAAAGGAAAGCCTTCTTTAAGAAAAGAAAGGATCACAGAATCATAGAACACCTCAAGTTGGAAGGGACCCATAAGGAAACTTTGCAGAAGAAAACATTCCTAGGGTTGCAGTGTTGGGCTAAATTTCTAGTTGTTGTTATAAATCCAGAAGTGAGAGGCTGAGGCTTACTTGTGTTTTATCATACAGCAGTGGTCATTTTGTGAAAAGCAAATGATATGGATTCAGCCATTCAAACTCCCAGTGTCTCACTGTTTTAGAATTAGATGCTACTTCTATTGTACTTTATTTTTTGCCTTCAGTGAAACTTACTTTCATCTCCAGTTTCAAATTCAAACTTCTGGCTATAGCCGCTGTATCCTGCTGCCGTCCTGACTCTGATATGAAATATATACTTGGTGGCTGGCTTGAGACCTGTGATGATAACACTTGGAGCCTTGGACCTTGTGGAGGAATAGCTGAGCTGCTCATGCTCCTGAGGGACAAAAGAGGGGAGAAATGATATCAAGTTGAGTTGTACAAAATTTGCAAAAATTATATAGCAGAACTGAAGCTCCACATTCTTCTCATGAATGTAAAATGTGTTCATAAAAGGAGATGCAGGTATGGATTTCTGTACTTTGATTTTGTGCTATAGTCATAATGTATGATATGGCCTTGACTTAGATTTCAATTTTTTGTCTTTAATCTCGCATATTAACACATCACATCTTTGTGTCTTGGGTTAGTAATTACACTGTAGTCAAAACAATATGGAATTAGTACAAGACTACATTCACAGAAAATGACAGCTAGAATGGTAGCTAATTATTTTTGCACAATAGACAAAGTAGGAGGTCAGTAAATACTAGTAAGCTGTAAAGTAAAGATGTGGGAGTATTCAAATACCCGCTACTCACTTCTACCCGCAGGTAGTGCCAAAATGCCGGCGCTATCCGTGGGTAGACCTGTGGGTAAAAGAAAATAAAAATTAACTTTTTCTTTAAAGTTTGTAAACTTCTAGCATGGTTCAACTGCTTCACTGCTGTTGAACTTTCCAGGTAGCTGTAATGTAGTTGTACATAAAATTATCTTTCACGCTCTGTAAGGAGAAACACTCTCTGCAGAAGTCCCCTGTTTACCTCCTATCAGTTGATCCTGGGCATCTGCTGAGAATTCCTGACTCTTGCAGAGATCATTGAGAATTATGGTGTGCAGAGATTACTGGGATTTACCACTGCAGACCAGCTGCTATAGTATGGAGCCCAGCCACATTGATTGTTGTGCAAAAACTAAGTGCTGCTTTGCTAGACAGGTCGTTGAGGATGCTTTTACATGAGGGGTTGACTTAAAAGAAGAAAGACTTTGTTCCCTGTCATTAGTTACTGTCACTTGATAAATCAGTAATCTGCAATATTTTATATGGTGCCTTAAGGCGAGCTTTACTTTGTTGCAGCAGGATTTGTCTCCAAACTGACATATGAGCAGAAATATCCTTGGCATATGCTTAACAATCCAACTGTGATACCCATAGGGTGCCATATACATTTATTATACCATGCAGTAATATTAGAGTACGTATAAGTTATTCAAAGGGTGCTTCCAGCCTGTTAAGAAGGAAACAATCCGGTTCACAGAAGACATATATAACCAGCAGAAGGATAGGTTTCGGTTAGATTCTGTTGGACTCTTAACCTCTTCTGAGCAAGCCTACATATATTTTTTATATAAACCAAAGAGTTTTATATATAGCACGCTGAGTCAACTTCAGTCATGGTGTAACAAAGTCACATTAGCATAGGGCAGCAGGTATATCAGTATTCCCCCAGTAGGCATACAAGGAGATGGCTAAGAAAACCAAATTAAAAAACAAACACACAAAAATAATGATACCGTTAAGTGAAGGAGGAAAAGGAAGGCAACAATGACCGATATCTAAAATAATTGCATTTAACGCTCACTTCAAACAGTGGAAATAATTTGAGAAACTATAGTAAGAGGAAGTGTTGATTTTTTCTACAGTCTATTACCAAATTCTGAAACAGCAAGGAATGTATATTTAAATTGAAATAGTAAGACACAGCATACATGTAATCTTACGGATGGAGACTACAATTAATATACCTCTAACAACTTCTATAACTATCATAAGATTTCTCCCAATTACTTGAAATGTTATTACTTCAGTTTGAACAGGTTAGTGGATTTTAGACTTTTTTTTTTTTTAGACATTTCAGAAAATATCTATTTTCTTCTGACAGAAGGCCAACTTGTCAAAATGATGGAATTTTTTTTTTGCGATTAAGCTTGCTTCAACTTTAAAAATAGCATGTATGGGAGCAAAAAAGATAGAATAGGTTAATACTCAGATTTGTAAGGAAATAGAGAACTCCTACACATAAAGAGGAGTTTTCATACTACTTTATGGACATTTCACAAAAATTCAGCGTGTCGTGAATAGCTAATTTCTACTTTACTGCCTTGTCATATGTGCAACTTCCAGGGACTTCCACATGTAGAGGGGTCATATAACTTAACATGTAACTTGGCCAGGGTATTCAAACTTGGAGAACACAAGACTTGAATTTGTTTAGTAATGAAGCTGCTGACTAAAGTGTATACATTTTTTCCCAAAGAGACCAAGTCTCTCAACACAAGCAAGCGACCAGCTCAAAGTCAATCTAAGAATTAGGGGGAAAAAAAAAAAAGAAACCACCTGATTTTGCACTATCCTAAGACCACACTGAATCATATGTATGGCCCAGTGTTCATGATCTTGCCTGTTAAATACAATATCAATACAAGACTCTGTTTCTGCACTTCAGTCCAGGTAAAGACATGACATTCAGTGAAGAAAAGATTCTGGCAGTGAAGGAAAGATTCTGGATATGGTCATTAAAAGTTATGTAAACAGCAAATGCTTGTTTTATACAGGTATTAGTATGCTCCAATTAAAGTTTTAGCTAGTACTACATGCTCCATCTGTCATGGCCCAGACATAGGTGGGCAGAGACTTTACACTCTGGAATGCTATGGAAAATTTTATTTAGGCTCTGCAACCCGTAAGATAAGGAGGAGACCAGCACCTAAGGGGTTTCACTGTATGATGTAATAGTTGCAAGCCATTTCCTTTCCCCAGCCTACCTTGCTGCTTGAAATCAAGTTCTAAGCATTTCACAATTTCCTGGTTTTTCTGACCTGCTGGAGAGATTGCAGAAATAAAGTTTCAGAATAATTTGATGGAACTGTAAAAAGAAATAGGTTTCTTCAGAGGAGGCTGGAAATGGAAATTTTGTCAAAAATCGGTGGAGACTTCCCAAGATCCAATGATAAAATTTACTCCCTGAAGCGTGCAGAACAAGGCCAGTGGCAGCAAAGAACTGGGAATGACTTCTGAAAAAACAATCTGAGCTATATCTGTTATGTTATAGCTGATATTACAGGGTAACTACTGCTTGCGTAAAACAGCATTTGGGGTATAGGGGCTCCCTAGCCAGGAATGTGGACAGACATCAAGTATAATTTAGTATTTTTAGTTGGTCAAAGAAAACGAGTGTGACAAGGACTGTGATGGCAATATTTAATCAACAAAATGGGTCCCTCCATCCGTGTGGGCAGGTTGTGGCTAACAGCAACTTCCTGAGGGGCAGCCATCTCTGCCTGTCCCTTCTGGGTGGTGGAAGGTATTTTGGTCATCTCCGAAGGCTGTCTGACTTGCTGCCCCCTCACCACCTGCCTGGGGCTGCCTGCATGAGGCCCTGAGGGATCCCACCTCCATGCCCTCCCATCTTCCTTCTTCTTTCCTTTCTGCAGCCTCTTACGCCATCCATCACATAGTCTGAAAAATGATGTCTAGGAGTACAGGATATTAAAAGTAATACTGCTGTCATACAGGAAAGGGGGTAGGATTTGTTGTTACAAGTGAAATAGGGGAAAGTGGACCTGTCACCTTGGTGTGTTTGAGAAGAAAAAGCTTCAGAAGCCGTATCTGAGGAGACAGTTGCTCAAACTCAAGACAAAATGATTAATAGCTGGAAACTTCACATTATTTTATATGAATGTTTTACACAAAGAAATCAGGCTTTTTGGACTGGATTCATACATAGGACAATTCTCTAGAGAGTGGATGCTTTGCCATTACTTCCTTCTCATGACAATGACAGGATCTGCAGCCTACCTGGAAAGCCAGAGCTTTCCACAGAGGGATACAATTTGAGGTTGATGGGGGTAGCTCGCAAGGTTGGCCACTCCTTCTGCCATGACCCTTCCCAGGGAGGCTAAAGACAGCCTCAGAATTAAACAATACAATTCTAGTCTGCAGAGAAGTATGGGATGCTTTCTCTTATTCTTGCCACAGATAATATGCACTTACTTTTGCACAGATTCTGTATTCAAAAAGTGAATTTTAAACTGCAGGACTTGGATGCACTTCCTGGATGTTAGTGCTTGCTTTTACCAGACCCTGATTTTATGTTGTGGAAAAATATAGATATGTATCAGCCCTCCTACCATGCACCCTATTTTTCATTGAAAGGAAGCACAGTTTTGTGGGCTAGAAGAAGCCACAGTATGTTCTGTGATAGATCTCTGACCTGGACAGTGGTGGGACCGGGATCAATGGGAAATGTCAAGGACTACATCTATTCTGTATTTCTTGATAACTACAAAATCTGCAAAATAAAAGTTTCACTGATATGGCTGTATTTCCCATTGCATGTAAGCAGTGAGTGAACTGTTGGCCATTATATATGGCTCAGAGTTCATATAAAAGGAAAAGTACAAGAAATGCTCTGATCCTTCACATTAGTATTAGAGCAGCTTTTGTAATCATAATATGGCATAGGACTCACAAGAAGCAGTTCTGACAACACAGGGGCTGAGGTTTTAAACATAAGTTAAAGGAGTCTATCTAATAAAATGTACTAATACAACTACTAGTCAGAATAGGATTATGTAAGTTATATAACAAAATCTGATATGTAAATCTGATATGAGGAAATTCATAAGACCTCTTCCATAGCCTCCTGCAAGTTTATCTTGGTGAAAATCTGTAATTAGAACAAAATATAATCCAAACGACAAGTGATATCAATGTTATTACACAATGTAATACAGAGCCTATGACTAGCTATCCAAGTTAAACAGAATTATATTATGAACTTTGAAAATGCTATCTCTATTTCTAAGGAAATTGTATTTTTCTTATTTGTGTGATTCTACTTGTCAGTGAATTCAGTTCTGATTATTACAGTGTTCACAAATCTGTGACAGTTTGGTCTGTGCATGAACACGAGCACCCTTCAGAATCAGACTCTTTCCTGCAGCCACCTCTGCATGAGTATCTGAATCTGTATCTATCCTAATTTTATACTTGGCTTTACAGTCAAGACATTTTTCATCTCTATAAGAAATCGACCAACTGAATGGAAGTTACAATTGTGCTTATGGTCTAAGACTAGACAAACTTATTTAATGGAGTAGCAGGATCAGAGTACAAAAAATAATTAAAAGCTTTCTGCTTTTGCAAGGCACCAGAATAGCTGGATCTGTCCCATCAACATATGCTGTAATGAAACATTTCCACTGCATGATATCATCAGACTAAACGATAGTCCTCCATTACGCTTCACTGAAAGTAGCTACTTTATTAATGAACGTCATATTCATTCAATGGTGTATTATCGTGACAAGTGTTACCATTTTTCTCATATGCTCAAAAGAAAGTGGATTCCCTCTGATGACATTAACACTTGCAAACAATTACGTGAACATGCTGCTCTCTAATTTGATCCCCACCTTACTTCAGAGGGAAACAGCACAGAAATGAAGACTTTGTGCACTTATATGAAATAAAATACTGATGAAGAGTAACCAAAATGTAATGGACTTTTATCAGTTTAGACTCATACTGCAATCAAAGAGTTTACATTCTGATCCTATGGGTGAGAAAAAGTATATGTAACTAAAAATGTTTAGTGCAAAAAAAATTAATGGAAATAAAAGCTGAAATGCTGAATTTTTCTTACAGTGTTCAAATAACCTTTAAAAGATTAAATTTACCAGTAAAACACTGATAAAAATCTAGGCATTTTCAGGCATACAAGATTTGTCGCAGTTAATATTTGAGTAGGAAAGGGAAACATAGCTGTATTCAAAATAATATCAGTCCTTATTTCACCAATTGAAAAAGATAACCAAATATAATTTTCTATAATTTAGAATACATAATGGGAGCTCCAGGAATTACCACTTTCTTGCAGTTTACTCTGTCTCTAGCTTATTTTACAAATGACAATCAAGGTATTCACTTCACTGAGTCCCATGAGTAACTGAAAAGCCTTCTTAAACTGACACTGGGGAAAGGGTTTTCAAAGGTTTCTGCCAGCTGAAAACGTACTTATTGTGTACCTACAACTTCCAAATGTATGTGTGCGGAAAGAATCCAGGGAGACAGTGAGTGAATTTACTATCAACTGCTTGCAAATACATTTTCTAGTTTATATCCATTGTCCTCCAACATGAAAATTCTGTACTTAAGCCATATAATCCTGCTTAGCCTTTTTGGAGTGCTATCACGTAACAGAAAGAAATACTAATAGAGATTCAATCTATATACCACAGGGACCAGGTCTTTCTCCTGTGCACTAAAGCACAATGTCAAAGCTGAGTAAGTACCACATTAAAGTAAAGAAGATTCGGAGTTCTATGATTCAGACATTATCAATGTTTAAATAAAAGCACCAATAATGAGAACGAATCTTTCATGAGACCATTTGGTCACATTTTTCCTCTTTCGTAGCTACATCAGTTTGAAGGATATTCACAATGTGACCTACAGAGGAAGCATCATTACCTTAAAGGAATGGTCACAATTCTGAAAGATAGGAATTTTTATTAATCATAGCTCTGGTCCATCATGAAATGAAATCTCCAACCTCATCCTTACTTTTCTCATGGAATCAGCTACGATGGCACTTAATTACCTCTAGAGTCAGCTGAACTTTAATGTTGCAATACACATTAGAATAAAACAGTAGGTAATTACTAGGTATAGTCAATCTGTGATTAATCAGTTCAAATAGAATCTATTAGTGACAAATAACAGCTACCTGTGGAGTTTGTACTTACTGTCTGTGTTTTCCAAGAAAAACGTAGTCCCCCCCCAGCTCTAATTTATGGAAATTGCCTTTAATTTATACTGCCTCTATTCCTCTCACAACTAATTTGTCCCAAATAATTCTCAAAAATTATTATCTTTCTTTGCAAAAAAATATTTTCATAATAGGCATTCAGAAATCATATTGCCCCTAGTCATATCTTGCTTCTCGTGATACATTGACTGTGGTAGATAAGGAGTAATTACACTGAAATCAGTAAAATTAACTACACCTGGGAAACTCAAAGTCTGTCTTTGAAAGCTTCTTTATCTTTACTAATTTTGCTCATGATTTTCTCTTAGAAGATTACTTTGACCTATAGTATATCTATTAACATGAATTCCAGCAGTAGTATTTGGAAGATATTAGCGAAAAGACTCATAGGTCCAAAAATGGGCTTCTAACATTAATTACTATCTGAATAGAATATGATCAACAGGATTAGGTAAATTCTCATTGCGATATAGAGTGATAAAAAAATTACGATAATAGAAATAAGTCAAAGATACCATTCATATTCTTAAAAAACCCAGTTCCTAAAAATCTTGTACCTTTGGTTTCCAGCTGACCAACAAACTTAAAGTACATTTTGAAAAGTGATGACAAAGATCTGAGGACCAATCTGAACTAAGATGAAAACTCTGACAGGAAAAAGTAGGGCCATAGAGAAAATTGCTGATGGCTCTAGTATTTGCTTCAGAGAAGAAACCTGCAGCATTTTAAAGCATCAGCCACCTCAGGTTGTAATCTTCTCCCTTCCCTTCTTGACCTCCCTTGTAATTAACCTGAGATGTAACAGTTTGGGGAGCTGAAATACTAAAGTGTGCTTTACCTGTTTGGCCTTTCAATATTTTATATTTTGATTGCCTGTCAGTCAGCTCGTCACTTTCTCCATACATAAAGTGAAGCTATCAACAAGAAAAGGGAAGAACTGATAACCAATCATAAAGAAAATATGGAAAGGTCAAAACCCAGCCAAACCTCATTTTAATTAGATTATATACCTGGAAAGGCAGAAATGAGTTCATGTGATGTGAACCATGAAAAAGAGAAAATTAAATGAGGAGAGATGAGGACAGGGTGACTCTAAAAGAGCGTTAACCTTCTTGCCAGCGCAACGAGGTGAGAGGTGGGCAGAGCAAAAGCTGTGTGGTTAACATGGGGGGCCAAAGGGGAACACCAGGTGTGAAGGCAGCAGATAGGACACTGCTGCTCATACTGACCAGGAGATTAAACTGAAAGGAATAAAACCAGGTCTGTGCCTTAAGTTGGGGATGGAACAGGGTGCAATTCAGAATATAATAAAGGGAGCTGGGGAACGTGACTTGAATTGTCAGGGAAGTGCAGATATTAAATTCTGTCTTTCTAGCAGTTATGAGCTACTCTGATAACATGTTTGCTAATTAAAAATATTTACCAGTGAAAACCTCTGCACCTGTATCTCCAGGAGTCTTCCTAACTTCAGTATATAAAAAAGTCAGCCTCTCCAGTTGTCCCTGAAGATTTTTCATATTTTTTCACTCATATTAATTTTCTTTTCCCCTGCACTGTCTTTTCCATTTGGGAAGAAGCAAGGAGCTACTGCAAGCATGAACTAGCTTACTAACGGTAAAAATCAACTCAAGTAGTATTTAAAAGTTTTGCTGTCATCTTTGGACAGTAAAGCAGTTTCTTCTGACATACCTAACACTAAGCTGTACTTGATAACGAGATAATAAACCTGCTGAGAAATACAGCTCACCAGGAAACAGCTGCCATCCTACAAAATTTGAAGATTGGAAGCCTTCTGTGACTTTCTTTGTTGTGAAACAAGTCCAGAGAACTAAGTATATACAGCCAGTGGGCTAATTCCCAAGTCATTAATTTGGTATATAAGATTCATAGTTCAAATTTCTGAATCAGGTCTTATATATGCAACTGCAGACTTGAAACTCCACATAAGTGGTACAGGTTCTTTCTCCCCATGCTCACCTTTAACACTCCCCCAGAAGCCAGCAATCTGCAGATTAGTGGGTTTCTGAATTAACTAAATTTGCTTCATTACGCTTTACAGCTCATGGACTTTTCTTCCATGAATTTACTTAGTTATTTTTTTGAACCAATTTTGCTTGTGGCTTCCAAAACATCCTTAAGCAACAAGTTTAATTACAAACTGCTTTTTAAAAATAGTGTTGGTTTTTTTTTTTTAAATCTGCTTCCTGATGATTTCTTGGAATATACTCTAGTTCCTCATCTATAAGAAATAGTGAATAATCATGAATAGCAGTGACTTCTTCTGCCAAACTCAGCACATCTCTATATATCATAGGAACAGTAGTTCTAGTTACAGATGAGTAGTAGGTCACTGGATAACGAAATTTTTAAAATGAAAATGCAAGGCCCTGGAGGAAAGATAACAAAAAGGGACAACTCATGATACAAAAAAACTGTAATGTAAAAAGCCACAGTCCAAATACCTGAAGGTCTCTAAGTTGCTGAGACATATGGCACGCAATCTTCTCACACCTAACATTATCAGCATTGGTAAAATCACAGTGATGCTGTATACAAAAAATTGCTGATTCCTTCACGGCAGAATCCAAAATTATGGTTCCCCTATCTCCCATTGAAGTGTGAAGATATTTTTAATGTAAAGAAGCATCTTACAACTGAAGAGGAATTTCAATACAAGAGCAATGATCCAATTTTTCAGAAGACTTCTACAACGATGGTAACTTGGTACAATACAATGTAGGCAGCGCTCTATTTTGACAAAAAAAGCACAACATATTTTCAAAGCTGTGAAATACAAACGAATCTACCAATCCTAAAAATGTAGTACAGCACTGAGTCAGCTACACAAAACTCAGCTCTAATGATGCTGATGACAAAAACTGCTTCATTTACCTCATTTCAGAATCCCTACAATATCCATAGGTAGTTAGGTCCAAGATTTTGATTAGGGCTCCTGTTCTGTGCTGGACATTTTGTCAGGTTTGTAACACCTTGCTGGAAAATTTTAACTGCTGGATGTAACATATGCATTTTCACAAATGCCCTTGTGAAAACTACATACTGTATTGAAAACCTCTTGAGGCAGCAAGCCTTTCCAACTTGTTTATAAAATATGTTTCAGCCTTTCAGGGTGTTAGGACAGGTAGAGTGACTGGGCTGATTTTAAGACTGGTTTGAGCCTAGGTTGAATCTTCTACATAAATATCTTTCATTCTTAGAAGAGCAGACTAATGTACACTTTTCTGTTTTCATTTGCTACTGAGTATTTCCTACCTGGCAAACGCAGAAAAGATCCTTACTGATACACAACAGCTTGGAAACAAGCCATGCTTAAAACAAAACTATTCATAGTTGTTTACTTGGTTCATAGATACACATTAGAGAGCTATTAACTGTGGTTCAGTGGTATTAAGAAAGCTATCCCTTTTATTTAAGTAAGCAAAATACCTACTTTTATAGATAGTACTGATTCAGATTGCTATTGTGAATCTGGAATAAATGACTGAAGTCATTAGGATTAATTTAAATCTACATGAATGTTATATGATAACGAGTCTTTCGCATGCTAACTGTGTATACAGTTCTTTGGGACAACTACTTTCCTTTTCACAGAAAATCAGGACTTATAAATATAGAATAACGTTGACAATATTAATACAGATTTCAACACCACCCAAAAAAAAATCAATTTCAGAGGAAGAATTTTGGCTCTAAAATACAAACTCTGACACTAACTGAAGTTTGACTTTAATCACTCCAATACAAATAATAAATGAGAGGCAAGAGGGAACCTGCTGATCTATATATAGGAACAATCCTTTCAGATTGTGTAGCGTTTTTCATTACGCAAACCCCTTCACATATAAATATATCAATAGCTATTGAAAAGTCACGGAAATATCACATTCTTTGTGTATTTGTGAGCATGTGTGTGCATTTTTTTGTGTCTCAGTGCAGGCAGACAGCAAACATCTATCCTGTAATGTTAACTCAAAAGGGCTGAATTAATCTCTGGGATCATGACTATATTGCACATCCTGGCATTACATCAACAATAAATACAGCATATTATTTAAATTTATGTTTTCTTCAAACACCTCAGTAAGTTAATAGAGGAGTATGAAGTGAAAATGGAAAACTTTTTCCAATTAGTTTAACATGAATTTCAAAGGATGAAGTAAACAATCTAACAACTAAACGAAAATGCTGATTTTACACTTTCAAAACTGACCAAGCAAATTTTGTTCTTATTTTTGTGTCAGGGAAGTGGCCATTTATAACTGAAATAACTTCAGCAGAAATAATGTTTTTGGAGTTGGTAAAAACAAACAAAAAATCTGAAAAAAATTTAAAGAAATTTACAGACAGGTGACAATACCTTTTTAAAAAGGAAGACCTATCTCAATCACTAAAGAATTGCCATTGTGTTAATATAATATGTTAGTACTTCTGGCAGTATATGCAAGAAAACCAGACAGTTTGTGCAAGGTCATTGCAAATACAAGATGCATCGACCTGGTGAAGTTCCTACAGCAACATAAATGTTTTTATGAGCAGCAGGTGAATTCCCGCAAAAGACTCTAAAGCTATTAACAGCTCGGTAAGGAGTACATAATAATAGGTTGTTAACTCCGCCTCTCTGACAAGAACATCAAGAAAGGGCACTTTGAAACTATTAATACTAATACATTAAAAAAACAAAAAAAGAAAAGAAAAAGAGAGAATTTTTACATTATGTTTCTTTAAATCAACAAAATAAACATTCATGATTTTATTAGGGTACAAAACTACGTGGGAGTTACTGAATAACATACCCTTTCTATGAATTCAAGTTGGCTAACGAAATCATGCATTTAAATGAAAAGCTCCTCTAATGTGCATTTTTCATTCCAACAACCACCCCTCACCACCACCAAACCCACAGCTTTTATTTAATACGCGGTAAAATGCTTATGCTAATATTAAACATGGAAATAGTATGTTTTACTGCACAAAAATGGAATGTCTCTCCTTAAAAGAGCTTCCTCTTTTCCTTTGGATTTTTTTCTCCCAGAATGACTGCTTTAGGGATATCCCTACTTAATAAAAAAGTGGTTGCCTATATTATGCAGTCAGTGGCTTTGTCTCCATTTCAGTGTGAAAAAATGTTAGAAGTGGAAAACTAATAAGAGTCTGTCCTTCTGCATGGTTAGCGTGCAGTTGCAATGCAGTCTCAGAAGAAGAGAGATTAAAAAAAGGAACTTTCTCTGCTTTTTCCCAAAAAAGGAATACATATCTTTTTACCCCAAATATCTCCTGAATGTATCAAGGATTGCGGAAAAAGCTGCAATTGAAATGATACCTCATATTGGAACATTCCTTCATTTAGAGAAAGATATAACCTCACTTACGTCTCAGAGTACATATCCTCTTGATTTAATCTATGAATCCACCTTTATGGTTGTGAAAAAATAATTTATGAACAGTAAGTAGTTTGTGCATTATGAAAACACTGTCCTAGCTTCAGTTTTAAAATAGTTTGGGCTCATAGATGACTTTTGGAAACTTTTAAGCTAGTTCTTATTTTAAGAAGGTCTAAAGGAAACATTCTGACAGGTTTTAGGGAAATGGAGACCTGGACGCTGTATTTAACTTATTTATAAGGAAATTATTTTTGCTTAGATGGCCATCTTTTGGCAGCTACGCTAGTTATCTTTAGATCATTGGTCATGAAACTCACCATTCTTTTTGTAAGAATATGTCAAACTTTCAAACCCAAAGTCGGACTCCTGAATGCGTGTTAAGGTACCCAAGGCAACTACAACTCTAACTTCAGATACTACTAAAACTTACTGCACCTAAACTTAGAGGTGAACACACTGAAACTAGTTAATAATAACAGCAACAACAACAAAATGTTTTAAGTTGAGACTACATTCTCTATTTTATTAATTCAGGATTAAACATGCTAAACTTCTTACCACTTCCTTCTGTGCAACTGATATACTCTCTCTGAAGAGACATTTCCTTTTTATAAGTTCATCGAAATCATCTAAAGTTTGTCCTCAGGAGTGAGCTGAAACTTAGTGCACTATAAAATAGCTGCATCAATTTTTGACCCTACCTAATCACATGCCTAAGATTAACAGCTGATTCCTGTGGTTAACATTATTATTCTTGCTGTGTCAGTAAACTATTTCTAAAACTATTTTTTCTGAAGTTCAAATGCTGAATGGCTAGAAAAAAATGTTTAATAATTCCTGTTATTAGGAACCAACCTCTGCTATCAGTGGATTTAGCTTTCTTAGCTTTCTTTGAGGTATGGAACTAGCTGTGTGGTGCTGTTTGTTGTCTTGTAACAGTTTGTATACCTCCTACGCCTACGTCTTTGAAAGAGTTTGAAAACCATTTATTCAAAACCATTAATGCACTTTTACTACATTTGTGCAGCTCTTCTAGCAGTTACTGGAATAAGCATTGTACATGCAGTTTTCCTTGGGGAAAATGGTATTGGCTGCAGACAAGATCAGCAGAGACTGAACTATGCTTTTTTTTAAATCAAATCCACTAGGCTTGCTTAAACAGCATTATATTTCTCATCGAGATTTTTTGGTTCAGCAGGAACGACAATAGTAATAGCTCTGTAGGCTACTTTATTATTAAATACAAAGGTTTAGAAGCTAAATAATTGACGACAACAATTAGGAGACTAGCCAAACCAGGCACCTAATGGAGAAGGCCTAGCTCAGAACTTCTTTGATAAACCCTTTGCTGCATGTAATTGATAGTTAGAGGCCAGGTTTCTTTTTCTCCTAGTAGTAATTATATCAGTGTCATTAATAACGGCTGCTACAAGGTCCTGAGGTTCTTTCCTGCAGGCAAAAATTATATCTGGTCAGAGAGTCTCATAATTATTCACTCTCGTTTTCAAGAGTTCTGAGACCTATTTTTTTCCTCTTTTTAGAATGTAAGGCTTTTACAGTTCTCCCCCTGGGAAACTAGGTTAATAACAGCAGAATAGGAAAACTGAGAAACTTGTTTAACATCACTTACTATGCTAAAATAAGCTAGGAGATTTTGTTTTAATGATTATCTCCCAAAGCGCATTTGTAGTGATTATTTTTTAAAAACATTCACCAGACATGGTTCATTTCCCAGGAGCTCCAAACGGCCGAGAATGCCAGAGGCACTCCTTGGAGCCCTGGCGCCTCGCTGCGACATGCTGATCTGTTCCTGCAGCTATGGTCAAATACTAAGGTCTGCTTAATGCTACTATCCAAAAGCTCTTATACATCTGAATTACTCAATGCTCTTGTTTTTATGAGGACGTGCTGAAAATGTAATGAAAATGTATTATTGCGTGAGCTCTACATTTCTTGCTTCTAGTCACATCAGAAACATTTTACTTGTAGGCAGCAGATTGCTACTTACGCCTCAAATAATTCGAATAATTGAAAAAATATTACAGGAGCAAAGCATTCATTTTAAAAGAGAATGATTAGCCTGAGGCTAAAAACTGCCCAGCTGATCATTCAATGCTAACAGCATAGTGCTCGCTATTTTATACTGAGTATACTCACTGACTGCCTAGGCACCTGAAGTGCTCATATGCTCATCCCTATTGTTACAAGCCTTTTCCTATTCCCCAACCTTGTCACTGATGTTGACTTTAAAATTAAGTCAGGAAGTGTGCAAGGGTATCAAGCATGCTACGGTAGGTATAGCAACAATAAAAGAATATGCCCAGAGAAAGAACATGCTAACAATCCAGCCACAACAGTACCAAATGAACTACGCCTGGTCATGAATAATGTGACACAGTCTGCAGGCTCCCTTCAGCCTCATGTGGATTGGAGCTGGTGCATATGTTATTCTTCACGATTTAAAAATCAAAAAAGCAAAATCTGAACCAAGAAAGTAATAGCTGGTACTTAAGGGAAATAGGGAAGTTGTAACATGGTTGTGTCTGAAAGTATGTGATCCTTCTAACTCTGTTAAACATTACGCAAAATTGTAATTAAAGAGGTGGAAAGACTGGAGTGGTTTAGCTATTTAAGTAGTAGGGAGGTTGAGGGTTACTGAACCTCACGCTTGTCATATAGACCTTGCAGAAAGGCATAGGGCTATAGAAGAGAAAAGTCTTATTTTTACTTCACCTTTCCAAACTGTCACACAGAAATTTGGAGGATTGTCTGATCTACATGACATGGCTTCTTATAAGAAATGTCCATATCTTGTCTAAGGAGAACAGGTATGCCTCCTGTTCATTTAGATTCCAGCCAAGACTCAAGTAGGGTCTGATTCTGCCTGAGGAGAACCGAATTAATCTGAGAGGATCATAATGAAATACCTCCTTAGCTGGAGAAGACGCAGAAGAACATCTGTTGTCCTAAACCGGCATGAGTCACACGCTTTACACTGGCAGTTCACACAGGAAAAAAGCTGGAATGAAACAACTTGGGCCCACACGTGAACGTGAGCTTGATGTATTCCCAGGGCTCCCAGGACTGTGCTAATCTTCAGTGTGGTACTGAGCATATCACAAGATTATCTGTTCCTCAAAACGTGTGGGGAAAAATGGCCAGGATATCCATTCATATCTCTGTACATGCATTGAGGGCCACATCTTTTTGCCGTCAAAGTGCAGAGTACGTAATCTATCATACATATACACTTCTATGGCTTTGAAATAATATGGTGCACATATTTCTAGACAGATAGATCCGCTTTAAACTACAGAATACAACTGTAGGCAAACAATTCTGAAAGATAAAATTACTTTCTTGTTTATAATTTTCCATTTTAATTTTTGTAAAAATAATTCTGTCATTCAAAACAGTACTCATTGATAATCTTAAATCTTCACATTATTCCTATCAAGTAATTTACCTCAAGGTCTCTTATGTATTTTATAACTCAAATTCAGGATAGCTTATTTTAATTCATATTAATGAATATTCAAAGAAATAGCGGTGTTTGTTTTAAAATTAGATTTTAAGAAGGAGCATCGTTTCTCGTGTAAGTTAAGTAAATACAACTGTAGACTGACACAAAAATTAACAAGGTCATTCTGGTTTCTAATTCTTTAAATCTGGTACTTTCCTCTATCTCTCTGCTTCATTGGCTCTTCATCTCTTTTTAAAATCTCATTGGAAAACTAATTTCCCCTTGCCTCTAGTGCTCAGTTATTTTCTCTCTTTTATTTACTAATTCAACTCTAAATAATACTGGAGTGGAGGAAAAGTCATATCTGACATCCTACATATCCTGTCCACTCACTGTCATATGGAGGTAGGTTAAAATTTTCATGTGAAAACTGCCTGTGAGTTGCAAATTGAGCCTGCCAACAAAATGAAGTATTTTGTCAAAGGGATTTGGCTTTAGTGTAAATTTCATCAAAAGACAAGACAGCAAAGAAACATCAGCCAGCCCCTCCATCCTACATCCTGCTCCAAAAGGTATTCTCTGTTTGGAGATGTCACTGCAATGCCTTGGGATATTGCTTGGGCACATCCTATTAAAATCTCTTCTCTGTAGACTGGCTTCCTCAGCTAATTATATATAATCCTGTGTGTAACAGAAAATATGATCCAGCTGGTGTATTTGGGCCATATGGGAGAACTTAATACAGTTGCTGATAGGTATACAGCTTGGTATGCTTAATACAGCTCTCGGGGAGCATTAATTTTTGATGATTAACTTCAAGGGTTTGGGTGGAAAAGGGGAGGAATAAGCATGTTCCAGTTCAACTGCACAACCTGAAGTGCAGCTGGTATGGTTTATATCCACTGCATGGCACATTTCCTTTCCCATGAGGGAATTCCTACAGAAGGACTCAGCTTCGTTACAAGACTGTTACAAGGCCATATCTTACGCCACTCTTTCGTTTGAGTCCAACATGCAACCTTTTTGGCGAGAGGTAAATAGACTACGATGCCCTGGAATATTTCAAAAAGTAAAAGCTTTCATCAGTGTCTGAGTAATAGTTTTGGAATATAAAAGAATAGTTGATTTCTGTTAGAAAAGCAACTGAGATTATATTGATATCCGGAGTTTGATTTTTAAAGGGAAAGACAATACTGCCTATGAGATATTTTTTTCTTTTAAAAGTACTGGGCTGTTTGGGGAAGATATTAAAGGATTATAAAATAGGATGGATAGATAACAGATTGCAGAATAGGGCAGACATCCTACATCAACAGAGATAATTTGCAAATATTTAGTATCTATGAAGACTTCAAAGAAGGTCTATGAAGAAATGCTTTTCAGAATACATCTTAGTTCTCTAAGGTCAAACATTTAATGGATTTTTTGTGTGTTGCTGTAAAGACTCACTTATCATCTAAGGTGACAAATGTTGCTAACTATAGTTTTCAGAATGATTCATAATCTAGCAGAAATAAGATATTTCAACCACCAGGCCCCAACATACAGTGTTATTTCAGGATCATAATATTCTCTCTCTGCTTATATCACATAACTCTTCAAGCAATGGAAAACTTCTCCTCTTTATTGTGACGAAAACTCATAGCATTTTGCACTGAATGTCTAGGAATTTTTGTTCTCCTCACAGGCCAAGTCAGCTCTCTAATTATGTCCTAGGTCAGCTTATGTTCACTGCATTTTTGGCTGAAAAGCTGCAGAACAAAGTGACCTCTTGTCAGCCAACCACATAAATATGTACCAGTGTATTCCTAAATAAGAAACTAAAACTATGTACAATCCACATAGAATTAGCTCACAAAAAAGTTTTGTTATTTTCTCAAGATTTTCATTTTTAGAGACAGATAGAAAGCCAAACAATATTTTGTTAAGTTATGATGCTATTTTGCACAATTCACTGAAGAAATGAAGGTCATATGAAAGGTGCTTTAAAGCAGACAAATTACTGAGCTGCTTTCATATATTTTTAAATTAATGTATGTGTTCCATACTTGTAGCTTATTGATAGCCCTGTGTAACTTTCCTTCCGTATTTATTTCTTCATTATTTGGTGGAGTCTTTCTCAGAAGATGTGAATATTTTTCATGGAAAGACCTTGATCTTTCAATAGTTCTCTGTGTGCAATTCGTATTGCACAAGAGTGCAAATGTAAATTTCTTGCATATTTAGCAGTCTAGCCTCCTTCCCTTGGTCTGCTTGTTCTGGATATGCATGGAAAGATGCATATCTATGTTCTGGGTTCACCGTCACTAATTTGTCTTTCTTATAAAATTGTTGGAAGCTGCCTCATTTTGGCTGTCCCATTTTGTGGAGTGCTCACAGTAGTTTATTAGACAGCTACTTGATTTCTGTAAGTTTACATACCTTTCATGAAACCTTGGGAGCACAGGAAAAGATATGACTTCCATTTATGAGCCACAGAATTCCTACTGGTCATAATTAAAAGCAAGCATGCTCCCCTCACATAGTCCCCAGCGTCATCTTGATAATTTTGCAAATGTCGACAAGGTATCTTATAAGAAATAGCTGTTCATACCTGTGAAATTTTAAAATCCTGCAGAGTTCTTCAGAGTTTCACAAAGTTAAGAAACTGATACAATCTGTTGAAACTGGGGTATTTATTGTTTGTATTTGACAGAGACATTCGATTTCTTGTATTGCATATAAGAACAAAGCTTCTTTTCTTTTTTAAACACAAATGACAGGTTAAAAGGGATAATAGGACTGCAAAAGCTGTTCTGTTTTACTAATTAGTGTGTTTATTAGTACCTAAGGACACCGTTCTCTACATTTTTATTGACTACTTAAGACATTAATAAAATTTCTGAGGTTTTCATACTCAACTTGTTCTTGAACTTTAGCTGAAATTTTTACTCTCCAGTACAGGGATGTCTTTGTGGTAAATTTGTACTAAGTCTAGTAGACAATTACTTAACTTTTATCACATTTATTGTGGGTACGCAACACCATCCCTATTTTGTCACTGCTGCTATTTACCTCTTTGAGGGTTACTGGGAAGCCTGAAAAATTACAGTTTCACTTGCTGTATCTACCCCGACACCCTATTTTTTTCAATATACAAACCCCATTTGCATTTGGCTGCTATACTTATGCAGTATTAAAGTTATAATGTAAATTTCTTCAGCACTATATAATTTTCTAATTTAATACTGCAAATCAGCAGACTGAATTCCAGTACTAGATTATTTGTCTCTGTGCTCTAGAATCTGTTCTCCAAGAGAGTTCTCAAAATCTGTCACATACCTATTCCTCTGCTCAAATAAGTGCTCTTCTTACTGCTATTGCTGGCTTGTTTGTCTTTCATTCTGCCTATTACATTGCATTGCCAGAGACCATGCCTGTTGTAACTTGCTAACAAAAAGTGTATTCAAGAGCTACACATTTAGTTCAGTTACTGACTTAGGGAGAAAATAACCCCTGTGCAACAGTACTAGAAGATGTCAGCAGTTCATTTATCTCCCCACACCTAAGAGGGAAGAGAGTTTTATAGTTAAAAGATACTCCTTGTGCATTACAAAAGGTGAAAACAGAAAATCAGCAGACTTTTCTGGCAGAAAGGGATAGGAGTGGCTTAAACGCGCTATATAACAAAGGGCTGTGAAGCCTGTGTATCTAGTCTGGCTGCACAATGGACAAGTCTAAGCAATACGTAGACCTCAAGGGAGAGCTATTTGCCATGTCACTCAGTATTGACAGATATTGGCAGATAATCTACTGATAAAATTTTTATAAGTATAAGCTTTATAATTTAACATCCATATGCATGATTTTGAATATTTGAAATTGTTCCTATCCAATTGAACAAAATCTTACTATTTCTCTGGTTTAATTTACCTGGATATTATTTTAATATCAACAAACAAAACAAGGGCAGTGCAAGTCATAATGTGGCTTACTATGTTAATGGATCAAAACCTGAAGGACTTCCATTAGTGTAGGAAAGTAAGGTTTCCTTGCTTTGGCTACCAAATATTCTAAGCAATCTGTCCTCTCCCTCTAGCTGTGCTATTTAAATTGTTTGGATTTTTTCCCAGTTTACCTTTTTTTTTCTGCATCATTAAAGCTGCATAATCTCAATAGAGAAGTGCAGCCAAGGAAGAAAATTCTCAGATATTTACAGAGCCTAACATCCCTAAATCTTTCTTTCATGACTTGGCTTATATTTCTGTTCTTTGTGGTCTTCTCACATATCCATTATTTCCATTGTAATTTTCAGATGGGGACCGAGAAATAGCAAGAACTGACTTAGCAGGTGTCTGTTGAAGGTACAGACACCAAAAAAAATCCTGCCTCTGTCTCTAGGAGTGAAGGCACTGATTAGTACTAAATTTTACACTGCAAGTGCAAGGCCGTGTAGCCAAATGCAAATGATGAAACGCACTTTGTGGTTTGGGAGAAGCAGGCTTCAAATAATGCTTTCACAAGATGTGCTGTGCGTGCACCTTGTACATTTACTTGTAATGCATGTTGTTGCCCACTTTTATGTGAAATCACGTAATTTTGACAGAATGCCTGAAATTTGACATGAATGCCATGCAGTTTGTCTCTCTTGTAACCTTTTGTAACCCTCTAAACAAGGCTGGTACACTCTCATTTAAGCACAGATTATGCTAAATAATGTTGCAAAATTAAATCACATTGACATTCACCTTAATTGTATTGTTTCAGTGTCACTCTAATGTAAAGTTTTTACAGCCCATAAATCAAAATATGTTCAAGCATATGATCCATTTATCCATGTTCATAAACGCCGTTACTATGAGACAGGTATATATCTACTGCCTGCCTGCTGCTCTACTTGATTTTGATGTGAAACAAGACAGTCATTAACAAGTCAGAAGTAAAGCAACAAAAACCCAGTACAAAATAAAATATCTACATATATAGCATTGTATGTGGGATCAAGTGAAAAGTCTAAAGTATTTTTTTGAATATTAAAAATACAAAACATATTGCTCTTTAGGATCTGAGTTTGGGTGATGCTGTAAGTGAGACCTACTTTCTCATAGTACTTGATCTCGTAGTCCAGAATGGCTCCATGGGGAAAGTCCGGCTCTTGCCAGGAGAGGGCAATGCTGTTTTGGGAAGCCCAGTCCTTCCTTACCATACCTATCAAGGAGGGTGCTGAAAGGGAAAAGGATAACTAAGGGTTAAAGACGAAGCACACGGTTTATCCTTTCAACCTACTGTCTTAGGATACCAACCCGAGGTAACTTTGAGTGACCTCCAGGCAGAAAAGCGTGACAGATGGCAATTCTCAGGGAAACCATATAACCTGGAATTGATGTCTCAAGTACAGACCGGTAACTCCTTGTTAAAGTGCAGACCAGCTTCTGAGAAACAGCTATATACACAAACACAGAACGCAGCGCCGGTGCGGTCCCCACCGCCGGCTGCCGCCACCTCCGAGGGCATCGCCTCCAGAGCGGAACCGCGTGTCAGGGACGGGAACGTCTACGTTCAGGATAATCTGCATTAAATGTCATAATTCAGCTGTGTAAAAGGTCCATTCAGTTTACTCTTTGAGGTAAAATAAAGTGACACAGCTTAAAACAGACGCAACGAATCCTGTTTCTGCTAGCTGGGCTGGCAGCAGCCAGGGCATCTTAGCGGGGAGGCGGCGGTGCGCGCTGAGGAGCCAGCTGGTCAGAGGCGGCCAGCGGCAGGGGCCGGGGCACGGGCGGCCCGTGGGGGCAAAGGTGCCCCCACACCCACCCGCTGCAATTGATATACTGCGGGTCTGCAGCAGCACAGCGAGTGGGAACCGCTTCCAGCAGCTTTTGGAACCACGCAACATGGGTGGATGCACCCAAGAACGAAATTATCTCACTACGGGGTTAACTAATTTTAAGAATTGCATTTGCCGCCTTTTTGGAAGAGAAGGTGCACTGCGATCTGGGCATTAATTTCAAATGGTGCAAAAACTGCATTCTAGAAAACGATCTTTAATTACTTTATTAATTTGGTCAAGCATGTCAAAGGAGGTCTAATATTCTCCAGGCACTAACGCTGTTTTAATAGTATTGATGTGCAGCTTTCCCAGATGTTACAACAAAACCAGTCATGTTGTTCAACAGTCTTGAAGACAACTGAGTAAGCTGAACAAACCAGCTCTCTTTAAAAAAAAAAAAAGTTATTGCAGTGGTTCACAGCTTTTGCTCTTTGCCTTTCCACCAAGAAATACCAGTTTATTACACACCCTCCCCCATTCCTCTCTTTTATGAATCTTAACCTCTTCTAAGCTTCCCAGGAGCTGTCTCTTAAAAATAACACATTTTTATGACTTCTGTTTTTATATTTTGAATGAAAGAGTCTCTTTAGGAAAATGAAATAAGAATCTGCTTCTAGACGGAAAATTTCACGCCTTAGTTTTCTTTCCTGTAAATATTTCAGGAAGGTTAAGAAATGAAAACAATAAATAAATTCTAGAATGCAAACAAACAGTAAAGAAAACAAATCCGGTTGTTTTCCTTTGAAAAAAGGGAAACTCTACACACAGACATGCACTTAACGATCTCTTTCTCTGTGACAGTGCATTTATCCAAGAGAGAAAATAAAACTGTCAATCTTTCCTATGGATAACTATTCTGTAGTATAATAGACCAGTCCCCTCTGATGTGAAAAAAACCCAACCCAACATGTTACACTAAATGAAAAAAACCTACCAAAAGTATTAAGTGGACAAAAGAGAGCTTACACAGGAAACTGTCCTACACCTGTACTTATGCCATTTTAACCACAGGTCTGATGCAAGGGAATGAGAGGAAAAAAAAAAGAATTCCTGCCATGCTGAATAAAGGAGTAACCTATTTTTCAGGAAGTCCTTAAACAGCATAATGTAAGTAACTGAATAGAACAAAATACAAATGAAAAAAAAAAAAAACATTCATTGGTTCAAGGCCAAAATGTTATCCCTGGGTATGTATAACTACTCCCTCAGTTAAAATGAAATTTTTACTCTTGAAATTGGGGCTGAAGCTGAGCTCTTGCAATATTTCTCTGGGGTAAAATCAGCTACTCCAAGCAGGGAACAAAGATAAGTCTGTTTAAAGGAAAACAGGAGCTAGCAAACATGGATTTGTATTTGCTAAACACTGATCACGGGCCTATGAGGGCAAATGCTCATATACATTTGTTTACCATTTGCTGGTTTTGAGTCATTCACTGGTATTGAGCTGTGATTTACGGGCGGTTCTGAGGGAGCTATAGCAACCTTTCAGATACTTCCGATACCCTCTGGGCGCCTGCTCACGAGTGAGGGACATCGGCTGGGCCGCGTTCCCCAGCACATCATGGCTTCATTTCGCTGCATTTGGGGTTCACTGGTCAGACAACCAAATCCTTGCGAAATGATCGAGCTTGATTACAGAAAACACCAGGTTAAACTGTGGCTATAATTATATTCTTGGCCCTTCTAGGCTTTTAAAATATAGATTACTACTGTTACAATTCTTCAAGTTATGACCTAACCTTTATAATCTTTTCAAATGTACCACATGTGGTGCATTTTTCTTTGGGTTCTGATCTCCAAATTTATACAGTAATTTATGCACGTTTTAAGCCTGAGCTCACTGCAGTAACTTTTCTACTTGAACAAGCCCATGCCAAAACACAGTCCTGGTGCAACAGATCATCTCAAATGTTCAGTATGAGAAGTAGCCTGTGTCTTCTCCCTGGGAAACAACTAGGTAGTGAAGTAATGGAAGAAAATTTCTTCAGCCCTCTCCTAAGCCAGCTGTGCTGGACTTGCACTTGAAACTGAAAACCCCATACAGCAAGGCTCACAACACACCTGTAGCACTGTGCCAGCACTGCATCCTCTAAACCAAAATGAGAAGGTTTGTACATAAGGCTGTGAACACGAGAAGCATATTTGTGTTTGTATTAGGGTACTGGGCAAAAAAAAAAGTGTACTTTTTAACAAGAAGTCACAAAAGAGTCACCATTAACCATTTCTTACATGTTCAGGAGGATGATCCTACCATTTGTCATACAGAGGTTATCTATTCACATCCCAGAAGAAATAATGACTTTTAGGAAAAAGATTCCTGTCAGAAATTTATTGTACAAAGAACGAGACAAATAAACCCAAGTAATTAAATGCTGCATCTAGCTCAGTTTCTCTTTCTTTAGTTGTTGTGAAGTGCTACTAAAAGCAATACTTTCTATGGAGAAATTTCAGCTTCTTACAACAGTTGCTCACTAGAGCAGAAGTTATTTAGACCCTACAGATCCTATCCATTTATTGTTAAAGCTCTTTTTAACTGGAAAATTGTAAAATAGGTAAATCCTATTTGCCCATTTATAAAGCCTGCTATAATGTTCCTATGATGAATCAATGGGAAGTTCTTTTAATTAGTTGTTTCAAATCCAGTAGCTGCAGGAGAGCTCTAATTTGGTTACCCAGTGAAACCATTTGAAAAAAAGAATGCTTGGAAGCGCAGCATGGCTTTTAATCACTTTAATGGCAGCATTTTCTTGCCATTGGTACTAGGTTGAAGGATGGTTTCTGGCTCTTGAGCTCAGTGCTGATCTCCATTTTGTACTGAGGATTCTTTGCACCATCTGCTCTCTATGTTTTCCTCTACACTGTTATAAATTTCTTGAATTGTGATGAGTCATCTACAATGCTGTGAGCTCCTCATTTAATTTAGTATGGTAAGTTTCTTTGTCTTTTCAAATTTGCATTGAATAATGAAAGTTCATTCCTTAATTCAGAGTGAGCTTATTTTATTCTAAATCTCTTTGGCTTCTCTTTTTTAGAATTCCTTTTCTCATACGCTACACAAAGGGCAGAAAATGTGTATTTTAAACGATGATTGGATTCCAGTGTCACTTCTCTAGAGACTTTCTCTTCTTCTGAAGTTGACTTCCATTATCTCTAACTGTCTGATTTCAAAATAGGTGATCTGTAGGGTTTCTGAAGCTTTTTTCCTTCAGTCCATTTTCTAATTTTCCAATTTCTTGTTGCATACTGTTTAAAGTAGGCGAAGAATTTCCAGCATTTCTCCCCTGGTCTCCAGGGTTGAAGAACTTTGATATGGTGCCCATTCACTATGAAGAGGCTTCAGACTCAATGGCAACTGACGATAAAAGCTCATGTGATGTCTGTCTGTACAAGGAGCACTCTACCCCTCTGGTATCTCATTTCAAATCTTAGTTCTTTGCTGAAGAGAAATGATGACAGCTGAATGGCCTTTTACTGGCTAGCAGAACAGGCCCTACCAGGTACACACAATCACTTTCTTGTTAAAAAATCTACCATCCAACAAACATGAACAGATGCATTACCGTTATTCTCTTCCCTCCTTCCCCCCTGCATTATGTCTGTTATGGCCAATGAATTGCCAACAGATGCAAATTCGGAGGGGAGGGAGTGGAAGGGTGATCTGAACTGTGCACATGTTGTGTTGAGGACTGCAACTTTACTCCTTTGGACACCATCATCATGAGAAGGCTGTGGGTCACAATGTGTAAAATACTTCCATTTGGGATAACGTGGTCTAATTTATTTAGATGTTTCTACACCTCTACTATTACCAATAATAATCTGAATTGCATAATTACATGTTATTCTTTCCTTGAGACCTCTGCCTCCTTCAAGGCACAGGAAAGACCACACTCACCAAAATATAGGGCTTTATCACATGTTTTCCGAGTAGGGGTTTCCCAGTAGAGGAGGGAATCCAGCCCCCTCCCTGCCTCTTCTTTCTCTCCTATCTCAGCCACTTCCCAGCTGCAATTGAGGAAAATTCTGACTGAGGGCCACTCAGCAACCTTGCTTTTCTTTGAAAACTCATTAATTGATCCCTCCTAGTTTCATACAATACAGGTAGAGGAGGAAACCTGCTTTAAAATCCTGCAGGGAGGCTGCATTCCTCTTGCTGTGGAATATTTTTTTTCATTAAGGGACGGACAGTTGAGGGTGGACTCACAATGCTGTGAGGACTAATTTAGGTTGGGTTTCATGTCTGTGTTGGTCAGAAAACAAAAGACGACTATTTTTCTGTTCATTAAGAGAAAAGGACTTTTTCAAGCTTATATCACAGGTTAATGGCATGAATTAAATCACACAGTAAACTATGCTTAACACTATGAAAGCTATGGTTGTCTAATCATCCAAAACCCGTTCAACAAAAATTTTAGGAAATTAATGAAACAGAATATGGTATAAGTACATTTACTTTCAAATGTTTTCCCCTTTTGCTTAATTGTAATACCAGAAAGTTCTTTTGCAACTACTGATAATATTAGGTTGAAAAGGAAAAAGTGGAAAAGTGGTCTAGATTTGTGTTTCTCTTTATAAACACGGCTATACTTTAAAAAACCCACTGTCAAATATTTGTCAAACCATATATATGTGTTATTTATAATTGTTAATTATAGAGATGTACTGAGGTCCAATTTTCAAGTGTCTTTCTGGATGGTAAAAACGACCTTTGCACCTTTTCCTATCCCAGAAAATGCTAGTATTTTTATACGGTGTTTCTTCAGCCAACGTTCTGTAACTATATTAGAATTTCTATACTATTGAACACTGAGTATGATTTTATATTATACATAGCAATAAATGAAGTCTGAGATTTTATTTGTGATCCCACACTTGGAAAAATTATTATTTCAGGGCACAGTAAGAAAAATATTGATTTTACTTCTGATTCTAGAAAGTCTGTAAGAAAGGTAATAAGCAATAAAAAGCTGTTTTCTTAGGGGAGACATTTTACTGCAGTAACAGAACTAGAAGTAATGAAACAACATTTCCTGATCAATGATGATGCCTCCAGTATTATTAGCATTTGAGCTATTTACCAAGGAAGGATTTACCAGAGAAGCTAAGAGGCCAAAAGCCTTCAGCCTTCTTTACTAACGCCATGCGTGACACATATTATTGGTCAACTGACAAGGATGTAGTTGTGCTGCCTATTGTCTACACCGGTCTTCACTCCTGCAATATGATTATTAGTCCTCCAGCAGAGATGCAGTTCATCCTTTTTTTCTTTTGTGTTTGCTTGCTAATCTTTCTGTTGCTATCTTCGTAGGATAAGGGAAGAGAGACTATTTTACGAGCAAGGAATGTGATATACATTCAGGACATCAATGTTTATATTCTTTTCTGGCCGTGCTCTAGAGATTTTGTTTAATCTTTTGACTGAGCTATCCTAACATACAATGTGAATGTCAATACCTTCCATTATTTCCAATATGTGAGCACTTTCATGTTAGAAATGTGTGTATGTGTGTCTATACAAAAGACTAAAAACTAAGCACATGTTTACATGGAAAAAAATCACATAAGTATGAACAAAAATAAAACTTTTATCAAAAAACCAGTTCATAACCCATTTCTCTGTATGTTAAAGATGTCCACCTGGCTGAAATATCATTGGATTTATGCCAAATTCTGTAAGAATTCTTTTTCTTACCATACAAGGTTGCTTCCAATTAGTACAGTGACTAGATAAGATATTTGATTCTTCACATAATAGTCTTTTATCTTCTTAATCACTTCAGTGGTAATTCACAGTTATAATGCTTGGAGGGGATACTATTACTGGCACTAACCTTGGAGTTCAAAGTTGAGCATGGAGTTTTCCTGACAAGGCATTAGAGCTAGCAAATTAACAAGTTTGGGGTGAAAAATAATGTTTTTACTTTATTTTCTTACACTAGTTCCCTAAAGGTTTGCATTCAAAAGACAGCATAACAGTGTGCTTCTTTTGAAGCACTTCATTTACTGAAAAACAGGCCTCCAGCAAGCTATAATTATCATCTCTTCCTCCATTTTAAATTCTTTCCACTTGCAGATTTTCTTTGCTTGCTCAGAAATGGTGGATGGAAGCCAAGTGAACCTAATACCATTACGAAAAAATGGATTTTGCTACAGTGCTGTGAGCTAAGGGTCATGATAGATGCAACCCTCAAATTTTCTCCAGGCTAAACGTAGATTCAACATCATTTTTTTCCTACTATGTTCCATAATGCAATTCTTTCTTCCTTGCTCCTTAACTTCTCTCTCATCTATTGTTGATCTTATGTATGAAGACAGTAATTATTCACCCATATGATTTTGCAACACTACAGATTTTCTTTCATTTACAGAATGTGCTGCCATTCATTATTTTGCAAGCTTGAGACAGAAACACTCCTAGATCTTTACTTCTAACAGGACCTGCTTAGTCCCTGATTCTTCAAAATGAATTATAGTAGAAGATACTTACAAGCAATTGTATAAAATAAAGACTTATCAGCTGTCACTCAGCCTGTGTGAATGTTCTATTTTCTCTGATGAGGTGTATGTGCAAAACCCTCAAAGTTAAAAAGTATCGTGAGATATTTGGCATAATTTATAATACAGGGAACAATTTAAAATATTTTAATAACATGTTTCTTTAAATAACAGTAGCTAAAAAAGATCACACAAATGTTTTACATACATGTGTGTTTTAAAGAGTTACTTTATACACTCTGTATTTCTGAAGCAAGTGGAATAAATTCATTTCAAACAAGCTTAGCAGAAGGATGTGATTCCATGAATCACATGCAAACAAAAAAAATCTGCAAAACTGAAAAGGGTTGCCTGTCATATAAGTGGAAATCATGTCAAATCAATGCCCTCTGACAACCAATGGGATTTGCATCAGAATAAGCAGATTCTTGGCTCCCTTCCATTGCTGGAGCAGCCGGAGAAAATAAGTGGCTTAAAAACCTAATAGGTCACTGGGATTCCTGACCAGCTCTCCCAAAATCAGAGCTTCTCTGTCCTCATTTGGCAGAAGACAACACTATGGTCATGTGGCACTGGCATATCAGCTCACATCAGGTAGCAACGACAGGTGTGGCTGAATGGCACAGCAAGAACATGCTAACTGGGGAAAAAAAGCCCTTCACTTAATTTGCTTCTTCCAGGCATTTTGTTCTGGATCAAGTAACAGACTATTTGATGGCACAGCAAAGGGTGCAAGAGGGCCCCCAGGCAAATCACTTCCCTTCCTATGACCTTTTATGATGATTATAAACCCTGTTGTGGTACCTACAGTAGAAGTAACAGAATACCATGTTCTTAACGAGCAGATTTGCTGCTTTCACAAGCTGAAATGTTATGCGTTGTACTGTTCACTGTTCCTCCTGACTCAGACGTTGTGGCAAGCCACTGATTGTCAGCCAGTGGCACATACCATTTGAAACTGGTATGCGTGCTTTCCTGGGGAACAATGCCTGAAATGCAAGATTCCTCTTAAAAATGAAGACAGAGTGGCTTATAGGGTTTCCTTTTTGGGAAACATGGGCTAAAAGAGAAGGAGGTGGGAGAAATTGGTTTATCAGCAAATTCAGTTTGCTACCACAATGATGTTAATCAGCGTGAAAAAAGATGTGTTACAGCCAATGTGTTATGTAAGTTATAAATACCAAGCCAGCACTGCTAGGTGCCCTAGGATGTGGGGACAATCTGTGGTGACACATTTCTCTGGAGAACTTTATTTTCAACCTCCTAGTGTAACCTGGGAATTGCTGTAAATTTACTGGACATACAGCTTGAGGTTAAAAAGGTGTCATTTATTGCAGCAAGGTGTCATTACGGAAAACAGAGCTGTAAGTAAGTCTCGTTCAGCAACAGCTCCTCGAGGGTCAACTGGAACCAAATTGCGCTGCAGAACTTCCTGCTGCTAAATTGATCTCAGAAGTTTGAAAATGAAATAAGCAGATTAAAAAGCACTAGGAAATCTGCAATCTTTTCACTCCATTAATTGCTACTCATCCTGCGATGTAACAAAGACAAATTAAAATGTACATGCATTTCAGCAAATCTTTCCTGCTCTTTTTTGTATCAAAATATGAGACTACATCAGCTTGTAGGCCATTTTCTGTCAAACAGTACTTTACAGGCCTGAAGGAGGTTTTTCTTTTAGCAAGAAAATAATGAATATTTTATTTGAACATCCTCTGCGTACCTTCTCTAAAAGCTGTGTTTGCTGGCATGTGCAGAGAATGTCAGAGCTAGTGTACTTCAACATTTTCTCTGAATATGTGTAGGTGCATGGAGACACATCTGATACTGACTTAAAATGCACATCTGCAAACAATTTCCCCACAAATGTTGATTTTGACAAAGCATTTTATAAATCACAGTGATGCTAAATGAATATGCCTTCATGAATTCATTCCCCCAGTGATGTTACAAAATTATATTATATATTCTAGATTATATAAATGCTAAAAAGATTCCAAAGGTATGCTCTCGTCTGTGCATTACAAAGAATCGTTAGATAACAATAAATGCTATGGTTTGGTCTATCTCTGTTTTACATAGTGTCAAGTATCTTTTAAATCTTTAATATGTCCACCTGCGCACACAAAAGCACACCCTTTTAAAATCTGGCATGCAGACAATGAGAAACACTTCTAGAAGGCCAGCAAGTCACTGGTTTGTACTTGATGTACACGAATCACTGAAAAGCACTGCTGCTGTCAAATGTATGTTAGGTGTTCAGTTTCTAGTCAAGTAGGGTGAAATTAATTTTACTTGACTCATATAATTTAAAAACTGGGTTTTAGTTTTGGCAAGTTGTCTTGATTCCCTCTGTAGTTAAAGGGAGATAGCCAACTCCAAAGGGCAATTTATCATACCTGTCATAGACACCATCTTAGGGTGGCACAGATTGCACACTGGAACTGCCTGTTTAGATGCTGAACTTTGAGATGGCTGCCAGTAGATCACATGTATCCCCTAGTTTCAGCCACAGCATTCAATACATGCATCACTAGTATTAGCACAGAAGCTTAGTACAAAATCAGCCATGGATCTTCTTTAAAGGTGACCTCTAGAGCAACGCAAGAGTAATTTTAGATATGTCAACATCCTAAATAAAATGGTTTTTTCGGTTGGGTATATCTGTATGACCCAACAGAGTGTCGCATAGACATATCTGAGTTAGCCAGTTAGCTTGTATACTAAATCTAATACATCTGCATTAGCTTAGCCTGATTAACTCTTCGGAGAAGATACTGATACAATATTGAGCTGTGCTGGAAATACAATGGAAAGATATCAAGAACTGGAAAATAACAATTAATAGGAGACTCGTGAGATGAGGTTAAGGAAAGACGATGCATACTGCTTATGTGCAAATAATAGCATTCTACAAAGGTAAGTTGCAGTAATTCTCTTCTGTTTTCTATGAATGGCCAAAGGAGAGAATTAATGAATAGAATTAGCACAGTCAAGTTATCAAGCAACCATAGACAAAATATCAGGGAACACAGTCTGTAGTGAGAGAGCATTTATGTCTCCTATTAGATCACAGGCATGTTTGCACACCTCTGAGTCAGAAGATAGGCTCTCAAGGTGAGGGACAGAAGCAATGACACTTGAAGGCATCAGGGCTCATCAACCCTAAAAGCAAACAGCAGCCAGGTGGAATGGATGGATAGTCTTTCTCACCTCTAACTTGTGTTATGTCTAGGATCTGAGGCTCAGAAGAGGCAGTGCTCTTTCTGGACTACTGTACTCATATATTCTGAAAACATGTCACACTAATATCAAATGCATTTGAAAAATAAATGCCTTTTATGTGTTCTTCTCTTTCAAGAAGACTGAGTCTCTTTTATTCACAAAGACAAAACTCCCCAGAGTTGAAGAACCATTGGGAGCTAAGGAGTTTTCATCTTTTTGACTTGTATAAAAATTAAAACACCAAAAAAACCAGAGTCAGCCTAGAAATTAGATCAGACGATGGACAGTAAAAGATGTTTCAAAGGAAGGTTTGTAGAATCCTGGGCAATTATGGAATAACCTTTCAAAAGGGAAGCTTCTTCAACTATTAGCTACAGTTAGCTCATGCCCTGAAGCTTGTGGTTTTATCTTTATTACATATATCCATGCTCATGCACTGATAGACAATCTCCTGACAGAGATCCAGGTGAGAAAGAAACCTGAGCATTCACACTTCCAGAACGGTGCATCACTTAGCTTAAGGAGCCTGTCTTTTATTTCCAATAAATTAATTATCTGATGACTGCCCTCTTAACAAAAGCCTCTGACTTCTCAGAGCTCTTCCATTATGCCCCTTTGGTATCTCTATTCTTTTTCTTGGCACTGTCTTAACCAGCTTCTGTGTTCTTCAATGTTCTGCGTGCTGAACTCTGCTCCTTGTAGGTTTTTTCCAAGTCTGTTCTTCATCTCCTATCTCTATGCCAAATCAGCACAAAAAAGTTGTTTCCTACAGAAAGGAAAAGCAGGAAGGTTTGAGGAGGAAAGCTGCACAATGCTGTCCTTCCCTTCGCAACTTCTTCTTGTCCATGGGACAAAGTCTAGGTGACCTGCTGACACATGCAGAGTTTGCACTGGTCATTTTCTAGAGAAGACCATAAAAATTCTGTGGCTTCTCCAAAGAGTTGACAGACATTCAGGCAAGAAATAGAGAAAACATGCCTTATTAACTAACATGCTACTGAACACTGCTGGGAGCTGGAAGAGTACATAAGGAGAAGTATCATTTGATACCTTCCTGATTTTCTTCCATCGGAGTCCCTTGTTGCTTATTGTCAGAGAGAAAATAATGGACTAGATTAACCTTTTGAAATTCAGAAGTACTGTCTGATTAGAGAGCCTTCTGTTCAACTCAGTCCCAAGCAGAAAGGCAAGCTTGTTACATACAGCTCTCCTCTGGAATAAGCTTTTATCTATCACTAAATAGTGTACTGCACCGCAGAAATTTTACAGAGAGAAAACACCCAGCTATGCAGCTTAGGTAGTTGCTTCTAAGAACTAATGGCTCATATCCACACAGTACATTAGTGATGTGGAGCTGAGTGCTTCAGAGTCTAACTTTTAAGTGCCTGATCCTCAGGATGAGATTTAGAGTTAAATTATGCTATGTGTCTAAGTTCCTTAATGCTGTCAAAAGAGAGGCAATCCAGAGCATGGACAAAAGCAGAACTTAAGAATTTAGACAACTTTCAGTTTGACAGCTGATTTAGGTGTACATGGGTGTTAAGAACCATTAGGGTGAGACATTGGTATTGCACTATTGCTTACAAGCAATATTGTTACATTGGAATAACCCACAAAATAATGCTGTCATGAGCAAAATATTGTTCAGCCTCTTTTACTCTTCTCATTAAGTAAATCTTCCTATTTCAAATCCTCCTTAAGTATTTTAAATAATTCTCTTTGCCCAATATCACACTTTGTTTTGTGATTCAATTGTGAGTCTGGAGTTTGATTGGGAAGTTTGAGAAATTGGTGTGTTCACACAGGGTATTTAAAGTTCTTTGGCAAACAAACAAACAAACAAAACCAATCAGTAAGATCCCCTAATTCAGACCCATGCCTCAGTAACTGGCAATGATCTCTGTTTCTGTCACATTCATCTTACAATATTCTACAACCGGCAATCTCCTCAAGTCCCTCTGTACTTAAACATATGGTGAAACCTGTGTAAAACAACCACTGAAACACAGCAACTACTAAGGGAATCTTTGATATAGGAAAAAAACATATCCTCCACACATGTAGCAATTCCTTGAATGCCACCTAGAGGATACTATCCTAGCATGGCTGTGAAAGGGTTCTGACAAATTCAGATGTATGCACTCCAGATCTACTAGGTCTTTATATCTACGGTTCAGAAAATAAGGGCTAGTAAAATGTGATGAAAAAGGAAGTTTAAAAATATCAACAAAATAAATCATACAGAGTAACTTTATAATAGTTTTCTAAAAATATTATTCTGCTTGCACAGAATAATTCTGTGCCGATAACCTTATGGAAAAGAATTAATGAAAACAAATGGGCTATTTATGAATTGCAGTTTTTCATCCTAAAATATACTTGTTACCATTTTGAGGAACCCACATCAATGGCATTAATTTGCTGAGCCATCATGTTAACTGTGCCATAAATCAGAATTTTCTATGCTTCATTAATGATCATGATCACAAAGTATTTGTGGTGTTGACTTAACTACTCATGCCATGGGTGGTCAGATATATTGCAATTAGGTTTGTAACTGCTCATGTTGTGCAAGTTGATCTTCCCCTGAAATGTCCTTCCAAAAATTTCCACTTTGACTCAATGCATAAAATCTTGAGGAAGAAAGGCTGTTTTGATAACTCATTGGCTCTGCCTGACAAGAGAGGATTCGGCTGCTCTGAGAAGGAACTCCTCTAACTGTAACAGCTTTGAGTTTATTATCAGTCCTCACTTGCTGGTCAGTTCCCTTTATATTTACACCCACGTATTCAGATCATCTGCTCTCAGTTACTTTAGGCATCTAATTCGATGGCAACATCCAGGATCCTGTATAAATAGCGCAGACAGATAGTGCTTCCAGATGGAGATGCAGAGACTCAGCTTAGATGTCTAAAGCTACTGAACACCCCACATCTTCTTTGGTGCTCCACCAAGTAACTCAGGCTCAGAAACATACCCTCAGGAGCTGCATGGGATTTTGTCTTTTAGTGCTGCTTGCCCAGAGACAGATGACTTTCCCTTCCTCCAAAAAAACCCCTGCACCATTAAATTTTCAAAAAGTGAAACAAGACCCTAAAGAACACAACAAAAGCCCATTCTACAGGAGAAATTTAGCAATCAATTTCTTCTGAAGATTATAAAATGGCACATCTTAAAAGTGTTATGACCTCAGCCTGTCTGGTCCACGCTCTGCATCTCTTCTCAGCAGCCAGACTGGAAAGACAGAGCTGAGGTGCAAGGTGCCTCCTGGTTCTTTTTGCAGAGATCAGAATGAGTAAGACCAATATTGCTTTTCCGTCACCTCGGACCTGCTAATTGCTGAGTGCTTTCTCAAACATACCCTGCATCTCTGCTAATGCACCTCTTGAGCTGGAAGCATCTCGTGCACTGTATGGTCCTAATTTGTCCCTCAAGCACAGAGGTCAGTGGAGCTGCACAACAGAACAGTGGAAGGAATATAGCTATGATGTGTGCAATTGTGTATTTAAAACATACTGTCTATCTCTATATTCATGATGCATTTTATCTTTAAGCTATGTCTTCCACACAAGCATATCTACACATAAATATCTGCACTGACATAAAAGCTCATAAAAATATACAAATATGGAAAAGCCTATAAAACACTGAGTTTTCTTTCCTCAACCGGTAGTAACTTCTCACCTTTAATCCACATTAACAAAACCACCTTACTGTTTTTTTTTTAAGATAACAATCACACTAACCCTACCGTATTCTAAAACAATGCATTAAATATTTCATAATGCAAACTTTTGCATCAGAACCTCCCATCATGTATTCAGGTATAATCCTGTTGTAACATCTATATACCTATTTCAAAGATGTTGCTTGTTTCCTTTTAAAATAGGTAGAAACACAAGCATAGTGCTGCAGATTCCAAGGTAACAATAATCACTATTACATGATGGTTTTGTAAGCACACAATCCTGAATACAAAAGTAATACAAAATAGCTGATAGGAGATATTTATTAGCATTCTCAAGTAATTGGAACTAGCAAGGAAGACAATAGTTGATATATTTCAATGTTCAAACAGCTTGATGAAGTAATTAAGAAAATTTTATATCTTTAAGAATGATTTGTAGACAGTTTATGATTCAGAATAATAATTTGTAAATACAATTATTATGATAAATATATAATTGAAATATTCAGTTATCATAATTCTATTTCAAGTGTCGTATATACACTATTTTCAGTGTCTGAAACATGTTCATATTCTATATAATGAATTCACAAGTTTAAAGAGTTCTTATATGTACATTGTTCCCAAGCTATCTAAACTTCTCTCATTAAGGTAATAAGTGAATGCAATATTTTTTCGCTATGGATAACACATATTTACATATAAAGCAGCACTGTGAAAAAAAAAAAACCTCAACAGAAGTCAGACTGTTATGTTTTCGATTTTCTGCTTTAAAAAAAAAGCAAATGTACTTTTCTAATTTCAGAATATAGGAACATGAAATCTGAGGTATTCTTACAATAAGAAATTAAATTAGGTTTCCCTGTATTTTTAATATTATTTTTTATGACTGGACTCCAAAAATATAACCCTGCATAAACACAGTTCTTGTTTGGAATTTGTTTTATGGAGAACTACTTTTATAACATAAGAGAAAAAAATCTGAGAACGCGTACTTGAAGTTTTTATTTACGTGAAATGATAAAAGTGGGAAGTCACTCCTTGAGTGTGAAGACATAAGCACTTCAATGTAAGAAGCTGACAGAAATCTAATAATCTTTGGAGACATGATCTCAAATGCAGTGCTTGTGCATGCACACAGCAGTTTGGTAAATTGGACAGCCCTTCTGAGATGTGCACTGCAGGTTGCTGAGAGAAGCAGCACCTCTTACATGAGCAGGATGCCCCAAGCTGAGCACAGTGGGGCTGCCCCCCGGCTCCCTGATCCCCCATCTGACTTCCAGCCCTGCCGGAGAGTGGGGTGCAGCCCCAGGGGCACAAGTCCTGCAGGTTCCTGTGCCCCCATCTCTGCTGATGGGCAGCCTGGCAAGCCTGCAGCGGTTTAGTTGCAGTTAACCCTCACTGATGCTACAATTGCCTGTCCCTGGGGGTGGCCCAAGGTTGGGTCACCCCGTAAGTGGAGTGCCTTGACCTCGACTCTAACACTGGCTCACCACCTTTCCTCTAAGGCTCTAATCCTTGCTCGTCACAGTTGTGTGAGCCCTAGCAGGGACCTGCTTGGTGTTCAGGTTAGTGGCTTCCCAGATACTTGGGATCTACCAGGGATGAGTAAATATGGGGTTTTTTTAAGGGGAAGGCATGCTTCATGACCTCCTGGAGTTCTTTGAAGGTATCAACAAACATATGGTTAAGGGGGATGCATTTAATATAGACTACGTGCATTTCTTAAAGGCCTTCGACGAAGTCCCTCCCCGAAGTCTCATAAAAGAAGGAAGGTGTTTACATGGATAGATAAATGGATAAAGTTAGAAAACAGTGGGCAGGAATAAATGGTCTTTTTGTTTACAGTGGCACAAGGTTATCAGGAGCCTCCTGCTGTACATTTTGCTTATCCTGTGCTGTTTAAGATGCTCATGAATGATCTGATGAGATGAGAAAGTCTGCTAAACTTTTCGGGGTAGTAAAAAAGGAGGAGTTACTGTGTGAAGAACTATGGAAGGACTTCATGAGATCAACTGACTGGATAATAAAACTGCAGATGAAATTCAGAACAGAGTGATGCACATGGGAAAAGAAACCCTAATTTCATAAGTAAAATGAGCTGACTGTTCCCACCCAGGAGCAAGATCTTGGAGTTCTAACAAATAGATCTATGAAAATGCCAGCTCTGTGCTCAACTGTAATAAAAAGATTAAATGAAATGTTAGGGATTACAAAGAAAGGAAAAGAGCACAAAACAGAACTTCATACTGCCACAGCATAGGTCCACATTTCAAATACATTCTGAATATTGTGTGTAATTTTGGTCCCCTCATCTCAAAAATGATATATTAGAACAGGATAGGGTACATCAAAGTTGTGGAATGACTTACACACAAGTGAAGATTTGGGCTTTCCAATCTGAAAAGGAGGATGCAATGGAAGGTTAAATCATGAATGATACGGAGAACATAAGAAGTGATCATTGTTTCTTGCAGCACAAATACTAGACAGCACCAAAAGAAGTTGAAAGGAAGTGATTCTTAATAAAATGTGAAGTTAAGCTGCAGAATTCCTTGCCAAGGTATGTTATAGATTCTTTTTTAACATGCATTTAATAATAAATTATTAAACTGCTCCTGGGCAAGGAAGTCCCCAAAGTATAACTTGTCAAGAAGCTAGGTGAGTACTCAGGGAATGCATCTTGTAAACTTTTTCTGTTCTCTTGCTCATCTCTAATCTTCCGTTTTTGGCTACTGCCAGGGAGAGGACATGAGACAAAATGGACCAACCGTGTGATCCAATACAGCTGCTCTTCTGTATAATCAACAGGAATAGAAAATGAATGTACAAGGAGAGCAGGGTTGCTGCCTGGCTTGTTTTTGTACTTATTAGCTTGATGAATCTGGTTGAATCTGGATGAGTCTTATTCTGGTTTTTATGGGTTTTGATCTTTCTCTGTGTGGTGGTGATAAGTCTGGTGTCTTCTCACTGAACTGACTGCATGTGCATAGAGAAACTGCTTGCATCTTGCATATTGTAGTGCACAACCTGTGGCACCACTGGTATATCTCAGATGCACTAGCTTCATTCAGCATGGAGTCCATCTGCATGTGTTCAGCAACTGTTTTGTAAGGAGGGAGCCAGTTTATCATAAATTGGCAAAGTGCTAACCACGCATGAAGTCACAGGAGTGAGATACACAAGTAAACCTAAAATGCAGCACACTATCACTTGATCCTATGTACAATACACAAAATAATTCTTCAGCTAATTTGGAGGCTGAGGCAGTGTATGCTACTCCCATAGTCAGGCAGTTAGCAAACCACTTCACATCCGCTCTTTGCACAGCCAGCTAGTTGACCAGAAGGTAATCTGCTAGGCAGATAGGCCAGCAAAATGTGGGAATTTCTTGACAACGGGTACATGCATTTGGCTGGCTCCCTGGGGGAGGTTTGCTTCGTTTTTCTGGCCTGGGGCAGACTCACTGGTGGACAAATTGCTTTGGGATGGTCAGGAACAGAGTCCTCTCTGCACCATTTGCTATCCATGTTCTGGGACTGAGGATGAGCGAAGGCTGCAGGATGGGCATTGAGTGAGGGGAAATGCAGGAACGAAGAGAATTCAAGACATCAGGGCTATTGCAGCAGCAAAGAAGGAAAAGGTCCTATGGAGGGAACCACTGCAATGAAACTTACGGAAGGTCTGCAGGGAGTTAGTTGTACCAAAAAAGGGGTAAGCTGAAATATTAGCCCATCTGTGTGAGTGGGTTATTCAAAAGACATCTGCATTGCCTGTGGATTTTTATAATGACACCAAGTAGGTGCTGAAATTAATACACCACTGGATTGATGTTTTTTCATAAGTCTCAGAGTGGCTGAGACATTACTTTCTTTAAAGTATGAGCTATACTCCTTAACATGACTCTTTTGGTTAAAGAACTCAGCACTGTCGTAAGTATCATCACTACCAAAACAGCAACCATTTAATACAATAAAGATGGGAATGGGTTGAAAAACTAATGTGAAAAGAGTTATTACTTAATAAAGTTTGCATAGCACATTTAGTCTGGATGTAAATCATAAAACCTTGAATGTTCGTTGTCTATATCCTGCAGTATGTAAAATAAGCAATATCTAATTCCCCTTCCACAGGTCAAAAAATAGTAAGTACATTTTGGCTCCTGATCAAACTGAAAATATGGTGAGATTGAAGCTGCCTCATCTGTGTTCTGGCAGCAAAGCAGCTGAGGCATGTTGCAACTGAATCAGAGTCATGAGCTTGAGTCCTGCCCTGCCTGCGCACTGAAAGCCACCTACGATCACTTTAGCTGCAGGTGGGTAAGCGTCGGCAGGCTGAGAGACTAGGGTGCCACGTCAGGCTGTCAGCCGCATCACTGACTGATGTGTCATTGCCTACAGCCATTTCTATCTGTACCACACTAGTCCAATGGATCACCTATGTAGGAACTGACTTCTTGTCTAAACCGTCCAGAAAGCAAGACTCTACAGGGATTGTTTTTAAGTCTGCCTGGCACGTGAACTTAAAGATGCATAAAAATAGGCAGCTCCTGGGTGGCTTTACAATGCATTACATTTTTTGCCGTCATGTCAACATGTACATTTATTGCAAACTGTTTTTAGAATGGACAGATGAGTCAGCATGTAAAAAACCAAAACAAAACAACCCTCCTGCCCCACATTTTCTATTCATGATTACACTACTATCATACAATGGAAAATGAAGAAAGACACAAAACTTCTTTGGAAGTTTAAACTGAGTTTTCTTATCCAGTGGTAAGAAACAGCAGTATGAATATAGAGATATGCCAGATGGCTTCATTCAAGTTTTACCAATTTACTGAAAAGTTGTTAGACAGAGAACATGTAAGGTCTGAACTCGGAAGTCCGCTGCATACTTCTGAAAGTCTGTATGCATTACTTAAGAGGTGTGAAGCAACCATGGTGATATAAGAAAAAAAACACAAGATGAAAAACAGACTTCTGAAAAAAAAATATTAAAACTATACACGTTTTTAGAGAGACCATTTTTGTAGTTCATTTTAAGAATATATTTTCACTTCTGTTTGCAGCACCCTAGTAGTTTTTTTTTTTTCAACTTTTTCTTTCATTTTCGTAAGAGATTTTTTATTATAAGCATGTCTATCCCTAACACTTGTGGAAACTCATATTAGTCACTCCTTGGGACATTTTTTGCTGTGAATGAATAATGATTTTTTTTTTAAAATGGGTATAGATCAGAGTCTATTACTGTTATCTAACTGTACTGGACATTCCTTACTTAATAAATGCCTGTAAGAATCAGTGCTTATTTATCTCAGCATGACCATCTACAATATAAAACTGTATGGCTTAACCTTGGAAACAAACATATGCTACTGGTAGGATCAGCCAGGTGAGCAACCAAAGGAAATATAACTGATTTAGTCACAAAACTCTAGTTATTTTTCTTTCCATGAGGCTTATTTTGACCCTTCTAAGAGTACTCTGGGTAAAGATGGCATGTTGTTAAAGTGGCCAGTAATAGTGCACAGAAAATACTTCTGTCCCTAGGTTTCCTACCTAGAAGCCACCCTAGTCCTTTTCTGTCTCATAACATCCCTGAAGACAAGGACGTCTTCCCACCTACAGAAAATCTCAACAGAAAATAAAGTTTGTTTTTATTGTAAACAAAAGAACAAAATGGTCATATAACTCAGCCCATAACCCTAAACATTTTAATTTGGGAATGCCTATAGTGTTTCATATCAGTTGCTATTCAGGTGCATCATGTCATGACTTTGTTCGTTTATCAGATTTCCCACGGACACCATAGTTTCCTCCTTTAGTTGTAAAGGAGGCAACTAATCCTTGGGACGTTAGGCAGTTGCGATTGATGTGAGACACTCTCTGATGGAGACAGAAGAACAGGGCGACATGAGAAAATTCCAACTCTGATGACAGCCAAACTTCAGTTTTCAAACTTTTGTTTCTTAAATGGAAAGCAAAAGCTTTCCAATAAAAACAGACTTTGTATAGATAAAAATTAACAGTAATGATAATTTTAATGGAAAATCTTAAACCAGTCTGGCTATGTTCACATCTCTAAGTTTTCTGCTTTCTCCCTGTATGATATACTTACAAATTTAAATGTCAGAATGACAAAAGATTTGGATGCTAGTGAACACATAGGTTCATCTTGGAGCACACAGGCTTTTTTTGGAATATACATCTGAGACACAGGCACAGTACATTTTCTAAAGAATTAAAAAACCCTCAGATCAAAATTATGTACTAAAGTCCTACAGAATTTATACACCACAATGATCAGGGACGGCTGATTACAGTTAGCCTACTGAATCCAAATTAATCCCAGAACTCCACATGCTGGCTTCACCACAAGCATTGCAAATGAGGCATCTGATAAGTGAGGGGAATTTTCAAAATCAGACTAAACTAAGAATCCTATTCCTGAGACAGAACAAAGCTAGTCTTGCACAGTTTACAACATGGTAAAAGGAAGCTCTTAATATATGATAGAAGGGAAAACTGGGATTGTACATCTGAATTCCTAGTCAATGAGATCATAAAGATTAGACTGTTACCAGGCCCGAGTCTCAGATTTACCGCATTTGGAAACGCTGAAGTAAAGTGTAGACAAGATAAGTACTGGAGATGACACTGGCAGCCAATAAAAGTACTTCAAAGTGCTCAACTATGATCCATTAGTTACGATCTAGCAAGAAAAGTGTGGGTAAGAGGAAAAGGTCCCTGTCTCAGAGGTTTGAAGCCAAGAGATGAGGAATGAAAGAACAGAAGGGAAAGGAATAGATTATTTCCTGAGTGAGGGCATAAATTGTGTTTTCCTCTCACTCCTAGCAGGCTATCCCAACGTTTGGAATATGTAACAACATTAATAAAATTACTTGAAATGATCTGAGACCATTTGTATCCTAAATAATGCATAAGCAGTGCTGGTTACTGTTGGGATTATTTTGGACTAACTCAGTGTCAGAAACATTGCTCTAACTAGAATCAGCTGGATATTGGCCTCTCTGCACATTACAGTGAAACTGCCTTTCAAATAGAATGGCTTGGGTCCAGGATCCCTTCATTACGGTCAAAGCTGTTTATATAGCAGCTGTAGAGCCTTACAACCAAAGGTATAACCTGTTACAATTAAAGATTAAATGTAAATTACTACCAATTTTGAAATACATGTATTTGGTAATATATCCTGGATTTCCAAATGTACTAAGGTCTCACAGCACCCAGATGGAGTTACAGCTGCCCAGCTTCTTTGCAGATCAGGTCACAGGCAACTAATCAGAATTTGGAACAACGACAGTAGATGCCGCATGTTTAGAGTGACTACATAGAGTCAAGCTTTCCTTAAAGCTACCTACAGAAAGAAATGCATATGATCTTTAAATTAATCTTTCCAGAGCAGCTCACCCAATTATACTGGGATTCTAAGACTTTTATTACAAAAGCAGACAATTTATCCTAACAGCCATTGTTCAAAAAGATGGTTTGAAATAGATCCTTCTTCAGTACATGAAATCTTCATGTTCTCCTACCATAATGAAGAAAATTATATAGATACAAAAATTTTGGTTTTATAATTTGACCAAATATCAACAACAACAAAAAAATCCATCCTGTAAATTAACAGTTTCAAAAATATAAAACTACATTAAAACACAGAAAAAGATAAGATAATTTAAAGGAAATTTTAATACAGTTCTTCACTGTACATTGCAATCAGCAGAAATATTTTGCTCAGTTACATTTGTTTACCCACTGATCCAGAATAGGTTGTCTCAACGTGTAAAGAAAGGCAAATGAACTAAAGTGACTCCATTGTTACACAGCAGAATTTGGCCTTAATGCAATCACAATCAGCTACTTCACATTTAAACAATTTTGAAAACAGATTCTGAGCAATGAACTGCAGCGACATAGAGGAATTTTGACCTAGATGTCAGTGGTGAAAATTCACACTTCTCCTTTATTTGTCTTTACAAAATATTGAAACTATTCCTAAAATTAATACTTAAAAAATATTAAGAATAACTTGGGAATCACCAACATCCATGGCTTTCATCTCTGTTTAGTGGTAGTTCCAAAAAAAAAAAGCAGTCTATTGTCTAAATACTGTAGGGCTATGTGCAAAATTGGAATGAGTTTTTCTCCCCTACGGCTAAAGGTTTCAAACTCCTAAATCTCTTAGTAATTGCTGGGTCAGCACCAATGTTGATCTATTTTCCTCCTTATTTTTTTCCCCATTTTTTAATAGGAATACAACTTTCTAAATACTGTTCATTGATTTATTGTTCATATATATTACTTATTCTACATTGCTATCACAACTTCTTCCCTGGGTCTTGCAAGACTCCAGGTAGGTGAATCTTCCGGTTTCCAAGGCATGGCTGTAGCAAGCACAGGGAGTGTGAGAGGGGACCAGGAGGAGATGGGTAGTTGCTCCTCTGCTGTGGGCAAACCACTGGTGGTAAGGTGGTGACAGGGGACAGTCAGCTGGGAAGTGCCTCCAGGAGGAATAGCACCTCAGCCAGCAAAGTGTCTCTCTGCATTTCCACCCAGCAGCTCCAGGGAAATCCCTCCAAACAGTTCTGTGGCACGATGCTCCATCCTCATAGATCCTCTTGCAGGATGGTGTTGTTCACTTTTGCTTAGAGAGGATTTAAGTTCTTTGTAATATGTACCAAATGATAAATATGCATTAAAAAAAGACTCTGGCTCTACCAGAACCCATGTGAAAACAAAAACTATCCAAAATATTCTTACTTGGATATCATTATTCTGACAAAACAGGCATGCCTCTTTGTTGTCAACATGGCAGCATATTTTTATTCATGCTATGCTTGTAAAGGATTTAAAATTGCCTAGGATAGGGCGCTGGGAGTGGGGAGGGAAAGGGCAGTTTGTTCTTCATGCCACCATCCAGGTGGCTTCTTAGCAGCAAGTTGGCTCAAGCACACATTCCAGTCTCAAATCGTTTTTTGTGTGCTTCTGTGCATGCTAAGCAAATCCCGCCATCCTCTTCCAGCTCTATCAGCAAGCATCTTTCAATCAACAAATTGCACTTTGGCATGAACAGAAGGTTTAAGATGGACTCCTGCCACCCTCCCAGTCCCAGGCTAAATAGCTATGAACATATGCAGAGATTGTGTTGTTCATTTTTAGGGCTTTATGATGGCACATTTAATTGTACTAAAAGTGCAATTGATGGAAAGTGAGTTACAGATTGAATAGGCAGTGCAGCAGATGTACAAGGTCATTCAACAAGGACTACTCATTACTTCAAATTATCACCCTTGAGGAGAAACTAAAGTATATGCCAGGATGGAGCTCTTTGTCTGACACCTCATCGTTCAGTTTCATCCCAAAGGCCATCTTTGTTTTCTTACAGATAACATTTCCCAATTAGAACCTGCTACCTTAAGTTACAATTACTTGATTGCCATGTCTAATGTAATTCACATATGTGAAGAATGCTACTGCTGCTTCCATTCATTTTAAGAAAGGTGATTGCCAGGAATAGCATACAAAGTGTTTGTATGTTCACAGACCTGTGTTTCTGCCCCATTTGACAGAGTGATGAAAGACAGATGCCTTGTTTAGTTTTAAGTCACATTAGCATTCTTTTTCCATTTATCTTTTACTTTTATAACTCCACATTGAATTACAGTCTGACAAAATTTGTCAAAAAAGAGCATAACTTGCTTAACAGTTTATAGGGTTTGGCAGCAGTGGACTGTTTGCTTCTTCTTATTTGGCTGTCCTGGCACTCACAAACGAAGACAAGTATTAGATGAACACAGTTAACTAGACCACAACTTCGTTAATTCTTCTGGGAATTAGCAATATTTTATTCAAGATAGTTCATGACCTTTTTTAATCAACTGCTGCCTGCCACAGAGCCATCACAACCTTCGTACTTTTCAACTGATTTCCCAGTGAGCTAGAAGGGAAGCATTGCTCTCCCCATGTAGAAGAGATGTACGTTTAAGTGAGATGGAGTCAACAAGGCATTCATTAAGGAATGCTCGTTCCAAGACTTCTTCCAACTTCATTTAGCAGAAAGGCAGACTTCCTATCAAAGGAATATCTGCCCTAAGCAGAAGAGAGTGCCAGCAATTAGCTCAGCCCTCTGCAGCACCGCCTTGGACCCGCGACATGCTGCCTCACTGACTTCTTACAGGGAGGAAGGGGTTACATGTCCTGTCCATCTCTTCAGAGGATGCTTTTCTGATCCCTTCATGCCCCCTTTCCAAATCCCAGGTCTCTTTCTGGGGAGGACTTTTAAAGAAAAGCCTCTATTCAACCTGCCCTTGTTGGCATTTCAGACAATTCTCTTCTGCACAGCAAGACTTTTCATTTTAACAAATGTCTGTTGTGATGGTGTACATCATGACATCAAGCAACTTCTTACTGTTCATTTTTGAAGCTGTAGTAGAGATGTCTTCAAGCAAGAATGTAAAAAAGTCTTTCACCTTTCTCTGAAGAAGAGTGAATATCATCTTGAACAGCAAATGTGGAAGGAGAAAAAAAAGACAAATGTGAAAGCCCAGGACTTAAGATAAGATTTATATTTAAATACTTGCATGGGTCAAGAAAAATCTCAGAAAGTAGGTAAGTTAGGGCCCTTCACCTTGTATTTTTATGCTGGAATTTGGTGTAGAGATGCTGATAAAGGAACAGAATAAATACCATATTTAAATATAGGTAAATGATGGCTCCTGTTCATATCGGCTTCAATCTACAAATCTTCAGAACTGCTAATCTAATAAATGCCACGGAATGAAAAGATAAAGTTGAACTGGAGATCAGTAGCAATGTTGTTATTTGCAAACACTTCATCTGCAGAAAAATGTCAACCTTTTTGTCAGGAATAATTCAAGTTAACCAATTCAAGTAGCTCTACTTTGAAATATTGCCTAATAGCTTCCAAAACATGCCCATTAATTGTTCTGAAAAATATGAAAAAATACAGGTTTTTGTCTCCAAAATGCAAAAGAGAAAGTGTAAGACAATGATTTACTGGGTACATTTAATAACATAACTGATAACACTTATTCTGCATGGTTGTAGAACACCCAGTAATTACGAAAAGCAGAGTAAATATTTCTTGCTCATTTTCTTGTCATCGTGTTTCTTCAAGACCTGGCATCAAATATATTTATTTATGAGTCGTCACCTATAAATCTCATGATAAGAACTGTTTCTTAGAATCTAAAGTGCTGAGATAACATGTTCATTTAGCAAACTATTTTTATTGGTGTGCTGTGTACATCACTGTGCTGACCCACTTTTACCAGATTCAAGTACTATGGGGCCTTCATGAGTATCAATCCGTCAGCAGATACACTCACCGGAGGCTTTATTGTTTTTTAAAATGGCACACAACGCATAGACTACATGGCTGTCACAACTGATAAGAGCTCAAGGCAGTGCTGGACAGATCCAGCCTTATTTTGTTTTTCCTCCCTCATTCTTTGTCATTGTTTATCTCTGTCTTGCAACACTTAGTTTTTGTAGTGGACAAATAGAGTTTCTAATATTAATATGCTTTTCTGCAAAATGTTAATTTCAGAGTGCAAAAGTACTTCCTTTTTTCTTTTCCTGTACATCCAACTTGCATACCATTCCAAAGGCATCCATCCCCATGTATCTTACAGCGGTACTATGTCTTTTGATTGGTAAGATGCACTCTGCTCAAGAAATGGCAGAAACAGTAGTAGCGGTAGTAAAATACTGTAAGAAGAAAACATTTGAATGAGAAATATTTGGACTCTATCAGCATTGCTAGGGTTCCTTTAAAAGCAAGCTTTAAAATCATTTAATAAGACACAAAAATTTCTGCTTTGTTTTGCTTTGTTTTTCAGAGGATGTTCCCCAGGAACTTCACAAAAAGGCATTAAACATTTCTCAGATTAAAAGAAAGTAATGAAATTACCACAAATAGAAAACTAACAATACAAATTATAGAGGTCAGTAGTGTGATTTAATTTCCTGATAAATAGATAGACACCCTGACTAGGTGCTACCAGTAAAGTAGCAGTTCTGACATAAATTACAGAATCACAGAATGGTTTGGGTTGGAAGGGTCCTTTAAAGATCATCTAGTTCCAACGCCCCTGCCGTGGGCAGGGACATCTGCCACTAGATTAGGTGGAATGCTATGGATGAAGACAAAACACTTTCTGAAATGGTCCATCTGGATTGGATGCTGATTGGTCACAGTCAGAACTCGAAGTACTGGCCCTTGCACTGGCCTTATTTTCCCCATTAGTATGAGTTCAGCCTCAAGTTCTGCTACGTGTAATCTTCCAAAAGCACTACAGTCACTAAACCAATCTTTATAAAGGGAAAACTTTCCTACATTAGCAAGTGAGTAAATGAGGTATTATTTCTACTGGCTATTGATTAGCTTTCATTATGTTCCTGAATTTCAACTTTGCTGTGCCAATTCTAACTTATGAAGACATTAATAGTTTATGAAAAAATAAATCATATTCCAAGTCTCATTTTGAATGGGAGTATATGGGAGTGGGGATGTTTTTTCTGGGTTTTTACAAAGAAACCTTTACTACTGCAATGGTACTACTACTATTAAATTGTTCTCCAAGAAATATATTTTTTGGTTGGAAAGCGTATGCAGGTTATTCAGCTAGCTATAGCTTTGTTTCCACATTAACCCACAAAGTACTTAGAAATGAGGATACTGCCAATATTAATGGAACAGTGCCACAGACAACTAGGTAGCTCAATTTGTACATGGATAATCATTAAATAAACATCTGTACGGCTTGACAAAAACCAATGCAACTCTGAGTACAATGAAAGATTTTTTTAACAAAGAGTAGAGAAACACATCACTCTTTATACCTATGAAACCTCAAGGTAAGAAATTGAATAATCTCATCAAAGGGCTGAACTTTAGGTGTACTGGAGCCAGCAGTTCATAAAATCTTGTATTTCAAATTTAGATTAACTTCTTTTACAGAATATTAAATTCTTACTTGCTTAAGGGCATCTCTTTAATGTCATGAGAATGTTAGTATGACTTAATAGAAGAAATTTTAAATCACCAACACTGAAGAAAATTGGATCCTAGCAAGTGTATTGAATAATAAGATGATGAGGACATAGGAACTGGACAAAGCTTTATGCAGCTACTGCCATACCCAGGTAATGCTAGATACATAATAGACAAAGAACAGAAAAGCCTTTCAAAAATTAATTAATCAACCTTCATCCCACTGAGATAATACCTTCTTTGAAATGTGTTCCATCGTGGTTCTTTTGACAGCTTCTGCTTGTGTAAATCACCACCTTAATTTCAGCTCCCCCATAGCATAAGTAAACCATACACACTTTACTGTTTCAAAAGACATTTCTCACACCCTGTTTATCATATTACCTATACACCTTCCACCAAGACATTTAAAACACAGGATTGCTCTGTGTGAGACATATCTCTCCTCCCTCCCTAACCCTGAAGGGAAAGTTTCCAAGTAATGTCAAGATAATGCTGCCCACTGGGGAATAACACACTGGGAAGGACAGCGAGAGACAAGCATTTCAGCAAATGCTGAAGGTAACAACCAGTCGCTGCTCTCAGCTTGAGGCAAGATGCTGTGTTGTGGAGCAGGACAAAGATGTGGTGTATACTACAGGGAACTGCGATGTAAAGAGAGCAGACTAAACAAATGAATTCTGTAAGATACAGAAAAATCAGTAAAAAGAGATGACAAAGTGAGTGGTATGGTCTGGAAATGAAAAGCGCTTTTCAGATCAGATCTGTACAGAGGGAAAACTTCCATGGGCCAGAGACCAAGCCCAGGTGGCCTGCTGTGACCAGAGCAGCACCACGGCACATGTGCTTTCCACAGGAGTAACCAGCCCTGGGCTCTTAGGCTGTTTCAGGAACCAAGTAAGCAGCTCCCACATGGTTCAAGGGCAGCTACATCTCCTGCCTGGCAGTGGAGCAGGGCTGCCACAAGGGCTGCTGGATAATATGGACCCACAGCAATGGGAGAAAGCAAGACAGCAACAGGATGTCTCATTGGGTTGTCCTGGGAGCCAGATGTCTTCTGATTCCAGTCCTGTGTCAAAATGAAACCCTGAACATGGAGACAGCCTCTGTAATTTCCTGGTGGCCAGCTCCTCTCTGCTTTCGGAGGTGTGGCACACACCTTACATCTCTTGGTAGGTCACACATCTTGGTGTGTGGCTCTGAGGGTTTGCCGGGATACCAATGCAGTGAACAAACATTGTAAGTTTTATTTTCAGCAGCCATTCATCACTTTAAATGTATGTTGGAGCACCCATTAGAAGGACATTCAAGGCTGCACTGTGTTTTGGAAACTCTTCGGCTTTCAGTCAGAGGGTATATCTGGAGACCAAACAGGAATGAAGTTGAACCAGGTGGTTGCACCAGCTCCATATCATCAAGTTCAAGTTCACGGTGCTGCTTACGTTTTCCTGTTGAGCACAGACAGCCAGTTTCCATTCGGGTTCCTAATCCTCTTGTGCCCCATGCATCTGTTGACTATAATTCTAATTATTAGGGGCTGAATAAATGTCAAGAAATGCTATCTGTTGTTTCTGTAATATATACTGCAATACTATGTTCCAGGCTTGCTTTCTATTGCTTTCCCATCACATAGCGTGATGTGTATTAAGGCTTTTATCCCCAGGGAGCTTTTTTTCATGAAATGTGCTGAGATGCTGGAAATCTATTCAAAACACTGCTGCTATCTTTGACTTTGATACAATTAGCTACTCAGAAAAAAGGCACATTGGAACACACTATGAAAGAAATAAAAAATACACTCAGTCAATTCCGAGTTGATTCAGTGCCGATGTGTTTAGCTGACTGTCTGAAAAAAGGTAAGTAGCAAACCATTTCACAGATTACTCTTCCCAAACAATAAAAAAGACTACCTTAAACCTGACATTTCCAAAATGATGAATCTTGGATTAAATCATGTGAAATGTCAAAATGAAGAGAAAAAGAAAAATCAATAGCCGTGCAGATGAAGCAATATGAGGTCAATTGTACTGTACTGCCAGTGCTAGGCCACCCATGTCTTTTTAATAGCAGTATTTTTAAAGTGTACAATACCTGAAAGACACTAGAGATTAATTTTCAAGACTGAATCCCTTCTTATTATCCCTTCTAAAATTATTAACCGCTTTGTTTTTAGAGACTGCAGCAGAGGCATAATAAAATGGCACATTTCCAAAAAAGTTTTTACTGCATCCTGGAGATGAGTTCACCAACATTATCCTCAGCATTTCATGTTATATGAAATTTCCTTTGAATTTGATATATTTTTCCTGCCAGGTAACTGAAAGCTTTAATCAGACGAGGGAAAAAAAGGCTTAGAAATCATCACTGCTTTTGAAATGTGTCCTGAGCCTGCTGATAACTCTTTTATGACAAAACCCAGTATTTTCCTGTGAAAGCCATAGGTCTGGCATATTTATTCTAGAGTGTACTTCAGGGGCTTTCCCACCACCTAACTTGGGCATGTTTTGAAGGAGTGCATGCCTTTCACTCCCTCGCTATGTAGGTAGCTGAAGGTGGACACTCAAGTTGGCTGTCTTCAGCTCATAATGGAGATGCCCAAATGTAGACAATATGAATATTCCCCATATTGTATTTCACTGTGCATGGTTAAGAAGCAGAACTAGGGCATTTAATTTTCTTTCATGTACTAAAAGCTAAAATTTTTCTAAATTTATTTTTAAAGTTGAACATATTGATTATTTTTGACTAGTCTGGGTCTCAGCCACATACACAGTGAGGTGATATGAGCTTTAACATTTGGTACTCGGCATGTACATAGGCAGTTTTCACTCCATTGTAGTGTGGTTTTATAGGCCCAGATACAACCGATCTGATGATGTGATTGCTAACACACTGGGAAAGATGGCTGAGAAGCTGGTATTGCCCTTGGACCAGCCAGAGGAACTTGCTGAATACTGACAGGTACTCATAAGTAATGAAGGATAATCACCAAGCGGGAAAACCCCTTATTGTTCTAGAGAAGTATACCATAATGATTTTCCTGTCACCTATAATCACTGGGATTTTTTACGTTTAAAAGGCTTCTCAATTAAAATACAGCCTAGACATGGTATATTAGCAGAACTGTTTTCAATGCAGCACTATTTACATTTCAGGGTAAAACAAAAGTGCGGTGGAACTGGATTACTTCTGGATAATTCTTTAAGAGGGGACTGAGAAGAGAGAAGCTTTTGCTTCTTTTTTTATCTGATCAGTGGGACAGAATGTTTATTTGAAAAGAAAGAAAAAAAGACATTTCAGAGCAAAGAGAATGTTTAAACTGATATTAGAGACTAGACTTATAATGTTGTAAACTACATATAAACTCCTAAAGCTAACTTCTCACTTTAAAGATAAATGGCATTAATTCACAATACCATCCCTAAACATCTCTAGTCCTTCTAGGACCATATAAAATGGTATATTTTTACAGCCTGAGTTGCATTACAGCTTTAAGATGGAGACAAAAATGGAGACTAAAACATTTTATAAAATATAGTTAGTGCTAGTAAAAGAAAGCTGTCTGTGAAGCTATCCTTTTAAGTTTTCCTACAATTGTTATTATCAATATCTTCTATTGCTGTTTAAAGAGAAAGTGGGGGAAAAGCCTCACTTCAAAGGATATTAGTACATTATATCAAAAAATGGTTTTTCATTTTAAGACTTTTTTACAGCTAGAAAAAAAATCAGCTAGCTTTTGAAATGAGATTTTTCACTCAACCACCCACTGTAGAGCTAACATAATTGTGGTGTTGAACCACACCAGCCTGTGTCAGTTCTCTTTGTAATTACTGAGCAGACAAGGGCATTTCAGAGCATGACTGATGGTTTGTTGTTTCCCCAAATCTTGTAGGAATCTTATTCAACCGAATGTGGTCAATAAAGGTAAAACAGGATAATATTTATTGTCTTTGATGAGCTGATGGTTAAATAGCTTCTTCTAAACCCTCAGCTTTTGCCAAGGCAATCCATTCAGAGACACACCTTTGAAGAAGACGGAAAAAAGCCCCAGTTTATCTTTCTGTTACTAGTAAGTATACAGAAATGTAAACATGAACTGCTTTATTCAAAACAGCTTAAATTTAGGAATGTGACTGCAATGTATGACATCTATATGATAAAAATCCATGAAGACAGTGCAATGCAGAAGATAATACATAATTTAGCTCTGTACTCGCACAAACATTGATGCTTAGAAATCACAAGTGACTGAGGAGAGGGAACGTTGCTTTCTGAGAGCTCAGAAGAATCCCTTAAAAATAATTTTATGCTTGCATGATTTATTTTTTTTTGCTCAAAGACAGGAAATCCACTTCATCTACCCAATTCTGGCAAGAATGCTAGTGTTAAATGAAATCAAGGAAAGGGCTCTCAGCATTGTCCATAAAATACCTGGTCCATGTAACAGAGCTCCCTCTTTGGAAAAATAACCGATGTATTGCACAACAGAAATGTATAAAACCATTTGGGTAAATTTCTGATGTTTATAGGGAAGAAACCCCAAACCATTAAAAATGAGACAGCATTCCTTGGTTAGTAACTATTTACTTTCTTTCCAAATAAAACTAGTTAGTTAATTATACCTGCGGACAAACCATGAGAGAGAGATGTGTGAAAAATCAAAATGTCACAACAACTGCATGATCCTATGGGTAAATTCACAAGCAATCCTAGAGAAGTGGCATTTTCAACAACCTCAGCTATAAATTACTCTCCTACACTGTCTCTTCCTTTCTACATAAAAGACACAGAAACACATACAGGACTTGTAATTACTGCAGTGAGCATTTTTCAGGTATGGAGCTTACTGTAACTTATAAGGTTGTTCTCAGGTTTACATTTGACCTATTCAGAAATCTTAACTTCCATATTTAAACTCATTTACACAGAAGTCTGAAAGCAAAAAAAAATTTAGAATTTCTGTTGCAGAGGACTATTCATTCCTTTTTTGCTTGTAGACTAGTATCTTGTGGGATCCTCCTATTCCTGTAGTATAAGCATGTACCAGATCTTTGTGAAAAAGTCCTGTTCATCAGTCTAATTAAACCAAAACATTTTATTGCGTATTTTTGCATTTCATCAGTGTTCTGTAAAATCAAATTGCAAATGCTAATTACTGGAGCCAAAACTCAAATGCAAGCAAAAAACCTCATACAAATATTTTTTTTAATTTGTTTTGTTATAAAAATGTACCTTACAGAGGCTTGATACTTCTACCTAAATTTAGAGTACTTGTATAACCCTGTTTATTGTTAGCTTAGGATTGTAGAAAAACAGACTACCATGTCCTGCTATATATATGCTTGTCAGCATCTCCTCAGCGGCTTCTGAGCTGCTGGTCAATCTCAATCAAGCTGGACATGGAAACCGGGAATAATTTGGGATGGAAGGAACTTCAGAGGGCACCTTTTCTGACCCTACGCTCAAAACAGGGCCCAATTAGATCAGTTTTTCAGGGCTTTGTTGAGTCAAGTTTTGAGTATTTCCAAAGATAGAGTAGAAGTCTTCAAGGTATCAAGTTTCCACAAGTATTAAGTAAGTCATTCAGCAGAGTAGAAAGCTTTTATTAACATCCTTCACTGAATAAAAGGCTGCTCGCAACCCTTATGAAATGCCAGATGATCCACATGGGAGTGCCTGAGACTCGAAACCACAGCACATGAGACTTCACTGGGCTTATTGCTTTCAGAACTACGTGTTCTGCCTGCAGGACAAAACCTCACAAAAAACTGACAAATCTTTCTAAAATCTACACTGATTGATATAATGATAATAAATTAGCACTAAAGCATCGCTTTAATTGTGTATGCTAAATTATGCTAATCTAATAAATACATAGGAAATGGTTAATTGATCGTGGATAAAATTAAACTACAGATTTAATCTGGAAAACACACGTAGTGAACCTAAGTTTTCCGTCACTGTATATAGGGTAAACAAGTTTCAAAATAGCTAAGTAGTTCAAACTATGAGCTTTAGTTCTTCCCTATGATCTGGAGCTGGGCTCTCTGCCCATGATTCTTATATTCTATTTCTCAGTGGAAAGAAAAGTATTTAAACAATTTGGATTATCCGAGATCTTAGTCTCAGCAAGAAAATTAACAGATCTACAAGGTCCATTTCTCTTCAGATCTGCCATCCAACCATTTTTAGTTCAGTCTTAAAGTTTGCCAAGTGCTTGACAGTCCAATTGAGTAAGTGAATGAAGCATTGCTAAACCTATCGTTCAACAAATTACAAAGCAAATTTCTGGAAAAAAAAAGACTGATTAAGAATCACGCAGTTTTGTAAAAAACAAACCCAAACCTTTTAGGCAACACTGCTAGGATTTGTTTAAATCTGCAGTCGCTGATAAAGCTTAAGTTTTTTGCCTTGCCTTTCATCTCCAGATCCACTGGCTATTTTAGACTCTTTGCATAGTGTTCCTCATGCCGGCAGCATTGCCCTTCTTCAATCTGAGAGTGAGGCGATGCAGACACATAGGCACAGCCTGGAGAGCTTGAGTTTCTCGTTATGTGTCATCCTGGATGTCATGGAGTTGCCTCAAACCTTTTCTCTATGGTTTATACAATGCATTTCTCACCAGATACGGGTCACCCAGGAGAAAGATTTCATCCTCACGTGGTAGAAGACCTCTGGCTGGTTAACTAGGTGTGATTAAAAACCTCTACTTATTAGAACACTTATCAGGAATACTTTGGAGAAAAGATAAATATAGTGTCTGAATTTAGGTTCAAGCATATCTTGCAAGTCTACTACTGTGTGTAGAGTTACAGTTCAGTAAATATGATGTTGCCATTGCTTGTGACAGGCCAGACTTTGGGTTAAACTAACAACACAGGTCTCTGGACTTATCTTGGCCTGCCTGAAGCTCTACTTCAGATTGGTTAGCTGTAACTAATGCAGCTAATCACAGCAACTATCTCAGGACCAGGTGACTGATCCTCATGTAATTTGTTTTAGCTTTTGCTTATCTCTGTATGATTATGGTGTGTAGTGCGTTGTGTCATATATATACATTCTGGTACTAATAGGCAGTAATGACAAGGAGTTATTGTATGCTGAGTGAACTATCTATGACCACAGAATTAACTGCAGCATAAAGGAATACAGGCACAGGATGAGAGCAGACACCTTCAAAGTATGGTCACAGGATGATACCAGAAACCCTAGGGCTATAAGCAACTCAGCAATAATCAATTACCATCCTCAAAGGAAGGCAGTTTTTGAAGCTGGGTAAAACCAGTTTTAGAGGCTTTAGGGAAAAAAAGAAAAACTATCTAACACACCTAAAATGGCCACTTTACTGGGCCCAATTTCACTTAATGTCTTCATTAACAGCTTACGACAACAGGATGGAATAAACTCTCAGCAAATTTGTGGTCAATACCAAATCTGCGGGAGTGATTGACACACTGGAGGGAAGGGGCTGCTAAACCCTGGGATAGCTCAGGGGAGATGTTATTGCTATCTGCAAGTACCAAATGGGATGGTTTACCGAAGATGAAGCCATACTCTTCTCAGAGGTGCACAGTGAAAGTATGAGAAGTGATGGTTGCAGCAGATTATATTTTGGTTAGATATAAACAAATATTTTTTCACCATTTGAGTGGCCAAATATTGGAATACGTTGACCAGAGAGTCTGTGGTATCTTTATCCTTGGAGATATTCAAAACTCAATGGACAAGACCCTGAGCAACCTGATCTCATTAGACCTGTTTTGACTGGGGCTTGGATCAGATGATCCACAGATGTCTTTTCCAACGTAAATTATTCTATGATTGTATTACTTTAAGAATTATGATAAAACTACATAAGTTGGTAATGTTGTATCTGTCTTGTTATCACAGGTAACATATATTAAATCATGTTTAGAAGGTATGATTTCAGAGTAAAGCACTCAAAATTTAAGAGTTCGGCATTATGGCTGGCCATCAACCAAATTAAATGCTATGCATTTAAACCATGATACAATTCTTAATTACATGCATGAATCTATTATTCCACCACTTCAGTTACTGAATAGGATAAATCGTATTCACTGGAAGGGAAGTCATTCAATATTCTTTATCTTAAGCCAGCATGGTCCCAGATCATATTTGCTGTGGCTCTAAAAAACCATGTTCCCATTCTAGGATTTTGTAAATGTAGTACCAAAATATAGTGTCAAAATTCTCTTTGTGAGGTGAATTGGTATTACTTTCTACATTTTACAGAAAAAAGAAAAATAAGGCAAGGATTTAAAACTGATGTTTCTTGAAATGTGTGCATGCTGCCTTTGACATAGTGAAATCTACATTGTGATAGGGTATACTGTAAATTTCCATTACACAATATAGCAGAAAAAAAAAATCACAACTCACCAGTTTTATGGCGTGCTGGGAACTAAACTAGTAGTGCTTATGACACGTTATTCCTAGGTTCTGAAAATACCAGTTCGACTCCAGAGCCTTAATTCATGCCTGATATATCTTAATCAAACTGGTGGAATGACCTAGGAATATCTGATATTGGGAATTACAGCAGAATATCCTGCTTTCACATACTGGCTTGTGTGCCTTAGTAACCCACTTCCTTTGTTAAGATAGAAACAGGTACAGTATTCAAAAGCACAGATCTAATAAAAGAAGCCCAAACAGAAATTCAGCAACAGCACATATATTCTCCAGTGATTTAGCTACTATGTGTGAAGGGATGGAGCTTTTGGCTAAAAAGCATGAAATGCTGACACACTGCATGCTGAGATGAAAGAGGAAGAGCAGGGAGAGAAACTCCAGACAAAGAGAAAATTAGCTGAAGACAACAGGCAGACGGAGCACACAGCAGTAGATCTAGCTGAGGGGGAGGACGTGGAGTAGGTGCACTGGCTGATTTGAAAGAAAGAGGCTCAAAGGCGTCTGAAGATGGTAGTGTTTTATCAGTTGAAAACTACTGGATGAAAATGATAAAAAACACTATTTTGATGACATGTCAGAATAGGACCTAGATTAAGAAAGCACTTAAACATTTCTTTTGCTTCAAGTATTAAACAAAGATTAAGACTGTATAATTCAAGATAGCAAACCATATTCTTCAGATAGTACAAGTCCCAAAGAAAAAAGAAAAAGGTTTGCAAGCCAAGGAGGATATGGCCCTATACAAATCTCACCTTCGCATGGCATTTGGTGCGCATTCAGTTAAGAGCACATTTTGAACAAGAAGAATGCTTCAAGAAAATAGTCTATGGAAATCAGAGATATCCCAAGTCATATATTATGGAAGTAAAAACTGGGAATTTGCCTTTCTTTTTTTCATTTAAAATTTGCTTCAGTTAGTGACATTCATACACTAACAGCTCAATGAAAAACTTGTACAAAATGTTAGCAAATGCCACTGCATTGCCTGTAGAGAATAAGGGGCTTATTGACATGCCAGCTTCCAGCATAAAATGTCATGATTGCAGTATTGGCTAACAGCATATCAAAATAAACATCTGAAAGTCAAGGTAATGGTTGGAGTTGCTGAAGACAATCTTCCTGTACCACCAGCTCTGCACATAAAAAAACCCAACAAAAAACCGCCATATCTACTTCCTGAAGCATTTTAAGATATGAAAGCCAGAAATTCCGTTTAAGTGGTTGAGGGATAAGATAAAAGTTCTATCTGTTTAGACTTCTGTCTTAGGCAATTTAGCTCTTGCCATTTTTCTCATTATTCTTGCTCTGTATCTTCAGAAAGTATCATACTATGGGCATAGTAGCAAAGAGTATTTCCATTTTTACTTAATCAGAATTACTTGAGAAATTGTCTTGGGAATGGCATTAACAGTGAAGCAATACACAAAACAATAAATTGCCTCTGCTACTGATTACTAAACCAGCACTGAAATGTTTATAAAAGTAAAGGCCATTCATCGTCAGCAAAATCCAACCAATTTACCTTATTTGTTTTGTACGTGACATAAGAAAAAAATCAACAAACCACATTATAATGACTGTCATATGTCTTCTCACATGAGGGTTTGAAAGTACACCAATGCTGTTGCCTTGTCAGGCTTCCCACTGACATTAGTATTGGAGTTTGCCATGAATTAATTTGTCCAGCAGAATAAAAATCCTGAGCAGGAATAGTAGGATTGGCCAGAGTAGTATTTGAACTCATCTTTAGCAGATGATGGATGATTGAAATTCCTTCCTGTAGTTAATCTGGTCTCTTCATCCATTTTATTTATGAAGTAAAAGGAAATATGGACGGTATTACAGTATTATTTCTCAGATTAAATTTCTTTAAGGTAATACCAAAGATTCAGTTCAATCTATGTTGCATACATATATGCAGCTATTTTCTATTCTCTGTTTCTAGGTTAATGCATAGTGGGTTTTTTTATTACTGAAATCCTAAAATGCATCTATATAATAGAAATAAGTTAGACTCATCAGTTGTTAACTGTTTAAACACTTCAGTATACTTCTTACCACGTAATTTACTAGACTCTTAAAAAGAAACAGGACTTTTAAAATGTTAACTGCTACACTAAAAGGTTTCAGTTAAGCTCTAAAGTACAGCCTTACTTGCTAGAGAGGGGAAAGGGAGCATAATGCGGGGTCAGATTTTAAATAGGTTTCTTGAGGTTTGTGGTGTTGCTGTAAGTCTGAAATCTCACTTGCCTCATGCCTCTGTGCCTTAGCTTTTCTATCTATCTATAAACCTGAGACAAGGACAGTTTGCAATACAAAAATTCAGAAGTGAATGAAGACTAATCAGTGGACAACAATGGGGATGTATCAACCATATAGCATTTGCTGTATGTGCATTCTCTCAGGGGCTGGGCAGAAAAAAAAGAGTACAAAATCCCCTTTTTTGGAAATTGGATCCACAGTTTTGGAAATTGTCCCTGCCTGTTTTCAAACTAAATAATTGAAGTCTATGTCTTGAAGTGTGGTGTACAGACTTTTATTTTCTTAAGAGCTCATGTTGTCCTCTAAATATACAGCTTTTTGAAATTGCTGGGCACTCACAGTTACCTGGGTATTTACGCAGGTTAAATATGGGCAGATTTTCGTGCAGTCTGCAAAAACAGCAGCTCACACCAGTTCTGTCTCCTGCCTATAAAAAAATATTATTCAAGGTCAAGTAACATAAAATTGCTTCAGCTGCAGCCCAGTAGTCTTCATCTTTTTCAAAGTAGACGATTTCCAACTTTGCATAGACTGATCCATAACCCACAGCACCTTTTAAAATAGCAAGAATAACTTCACACAAAGCAATTAACTTTAAATGGTATCAGACATGCTCTGGTATTGGTGCCATACAAATCCTTCTTTGTGGACTGGCCTGGCCTTTGCTTTCTGTGCCACTCTGTATTCCTACTGAAGTTAACAGTAGATACACTTCTCAGTTTATTTGGTGAAGCACTGTGAAAGTGTCCTAATTTCCTTGGATCACTAGCTTTCTTTTATGGCAGATATCTTTTATGGCAGATGTATGCACAGTAAGTTGGGTCAAACAGTCAAGTGTGAATTAAATTACTTTTTTTTTTTCTGACCTAAGTATCTAACCCAGTTTTAATCTGAATAGAGATATCAGCAGTTATTCAGTTACTATGCTGAAGAAACATGAAATGCTTATTATTATTTTTTTAATGCGAGATGTATCACTGTTTCATTGCCTAAAAGAAAATTCTCCATCAAAGTTACTCTCTCTTACTGTGAAAGGACAAAGCTTTTTTAGTTGGAATTTAATCTTAATTTAACTTGGATACTTCCTTGTAAAGGATTACAGGAAACAAACCTGACTACGTATGAAGTAATAATGAGATAGGAAAGGTAGAACCTCAAACCAGACTAAATCCTATTAAAATTCATGCTCCTTTACACCCTTGAAGCAGACAGATGTCATAAACTGATATTGCAAGGAGGGACATTAAAAAAAACCAACCTGTTTTTTTTACTATTGTAAATATGTTTTTGTATCTACATGGTACAGTTTTGCCTGTTCAAAAAACCTGGACTTAGGAAAACAGAACATGCATTCTGGAGGAGCTTCCAAACACTTACAAACCGTGGACCTAACATTTTTTCACTTGGTTCCTGCAGAAGAGCCTCTCTTGAACAATTTCCTGCCTTTGCCGGGGTCTGATGACAGGACTGACTTTGAATGCTCAAAGAGAAACTGCAAACCAGCTTCTTCTACAGAGGGTGAAAATTAACCAGCAAAAGCGAGAAAAGCAAATTCTGGCTATATAGCAATCTGCTGTTTTATGAAAACTAATAAATAAACCTCACACCTGCCACATATTAGGAATTATTCCTGCAAGCTAAAGATTTTGTCAGCAGGGAACTTAGGTGCCCAGAGAAACCCTCTGCATCCTTAGATGACTTGACTGCCTGCCTGTATCTCCAAGGATGGAGACTCCATCTCTCTGGGCAACCTGTGCCAGTGCTTGGTCGCCCTCACAGTAAAAAAGTTTTTCCTGATGTTCAGACAGCACGTCCTGTGTTTCAGTTTGTGCCCACTGCCTCTTGTGCTGTCACTGGGCACCACTGAAAAGAGCCTGGCGCAGTCTTCTTTGCATCCTCCCTTCAGGTATTTTAAATCTCCTTTTTTTTTCATCCTACACAACAGCCTATCTTAACTTAGCAAATGCAGATAATAATTTAAGTATCATTACACTGCATCCTGAGGAGAAAAGACTACTAAATGGGAGCCAGAATGAGTTCTGATGACTCATTGAGCCCCCATTCATTTCCCAAATGTGTGGTTTTTTAAGGCCTCACATTTTAACTTACAGAAGAGAAATAAGTCCAAACACCAGTACTATTAAACTTGAAAGAATTTTGCTTGCAAGAAAACTGTTTAATTAATATGAATAGAAAAGAAGCAGGGACACTGATTTTGAACTAAATTACTAATAAATGAGAAGTACAGGGTAACTGGAAAATAAACACAGGGCGAGCAAAATTCTATCTCCATTACACGTTGCAGCCCAATTAACTCCATCAGTATCACACATGTATAACAGAACAAAACTGACTAGCACGTATTTTTTGCAGCAAGATACCACTTTCTTTCCTCCCACACAGAAACTTGTGCTAGAAGGGAAAAGACAGAATTAATTGAATAACTGAATAGGATGCCTATGATCTATTCATTGAACATCTACAAACCACTCACAAGTGGGTTTCGTTTATATTTTATTCTGAGTAACTCAGCGATGCTGATCACAAAACATATTTATTTCCTTGAATTGTTACAGAAATTAAATCTCAAGCAGTGTTGGATCACTAAATGAATATGCATATTGATACTGCACTTTACTGGGTGAGTATAACTTAGTATGTCCTTTGCACAACTGGTGGTAAAAGTGAAACATTTTTCTTCACTTGGAACAGTGATAAGAAGCTGTCTATATAGGTCATCCCACAAGAATGATTATTATTGTTCTTTTTTTAAATTCTTTTTAACTTATAGTTAGGGTTGGGTCCAACCACCAAGACAGATGTTTATTCTGAATATTTATGTAACTTGCATCTTGTGAGGGAGGAGAGGAAAGGATTTGCCCTGTAAGCCTTGCAGGGAGTTGTTTTTTGTCCTGTCACTTTCTTTCCTTCCTGTGAATTGCTCATTTGTTCCTTTACCTGAGAAGGATTTGTCAACCTGAAGAGTTTCTTGTAATGCCAGCTCTCCCAACTCTCTGAAGTATGTCATTATCTGTGGCAGTGCTTCACAGGGAAAGAGATTGCTTACTGCACTTTAACTGGCAGATTTTTTCACGTATTCTGCACTACTCATTGCTTTGCCAGCTCCGAAGACAGCATACATTCCCTTAACTCTGATCATGCCCTGACACTTCACCAGATTTCGGAACAACAATGAGTTGTTGCCCAGCACTCAATATTTAGTTGGCCAGTTGATACATCAAAAGGATTTCAGCACAGGAGAGACACCAGCTGGGGTCTTGGCAAACAAAGGTAGATTTTCCCAGCCTTAGCTCCTCTGCAAAGATTATAAGCACTCAGACCTGAAATGTAGGATAATTTGAGCCTAAATGGCAGGAGATAACATGCCGCTTTCAATACTTACAAAGGTACAGGTTATTACTGTTATTTTCGTATTATACAGGCAGAGCATCTTCACTTACTTGGTAAAGTGAACCGTGGAAATTTGTAACACCTAGACACAGGACTACAGTAAGCATTGAAACAAGTAAGATTTGGTTCGAATCACAGAATTCCTTGAGCTTAGTCTAAATGAATATGTATATGAAATTGAATGGAAATATAATTTTTAATATTTAAAGAGTTATGATTTCTGGACTAATAATTAGAGCCTATTATTAGCATCCTTTTGTATGAGGCACTTAATTCATATAATGAAAAGATTACTTTAGAACTCAGAGTAGAAATGCATTCATATAAAGGCAACTAAATAAAAATTATAAATATGGATAAGTTTATACATCTTTCCTCAGCAGTTTTATAAAATTTACTGGTTTCAGATGCATCTTCATCACACAGAATTTTTCCCAGCAGAGGCTACGACACAGCTAAGCCTACTGGCTAGTGCAAAGTGCACATGAAACCTCCCACCAACAAAATGCCTCCCTCTTCTTTCTCATCACTCTCATCCTACAGTAAGTCCCTTACCATCTCCCCTACCTTCCTCTCTCTGTTCTCCAGCATTTAATACTTTCACATAATTTTCACTTTTTTCCAACAATCCTCAATCTGTCATGCTCCATTCATGACACACATGTTTTCATTCCTGCATAATTGTAACATTGCAATCATTTAACAGGTAGAGAAGAAAATCTACTAGCTAAAGATTGCTCGGAGAGGGGCAATGTCAGCATGCAATATATATTGGGTTTCTTCTGGGCTGCTGCCAGCAGGTCTGCCAGCACATGGTCTGTGAAGTATAGCAGTGTTCTGTGTGCTCACATACTCCCCTGGGCAATGGAGTGTGTCCTGCGATGTACTGAACAGCGAGACGAGGGCTTCGGAGGTCTGATTATACGTCCTGTGATGATTGTTAATATATTTGTGGATTTCAAAGTCTTTTAAAATCTGTGTTTCCTACCTTTTTGAAGGTATGCAATGATGATCAGCCTCAGAGAGAGAGGAAAAGGGGAACAAGATGAGATCTATCCAAGCACTCTAAGACTACAGCCTTCCTGATTTTGCACTACAATGAAATGCCAATCCAGTACCAATTCCACATTGCCCTTCAGCTGCTGAGGCAGGGGTTCATGGTCTGAAGAACGAGGTAGTCCCAGAATCGAGACAGAGCAGGTCATCACATATGCCTACAGTAACATCCTCTATTTCTAGTCACTAGACTATACTTTGTTAATGCTATTATACTGCTGTTGAATTTTCACTGTTTTAAAGCAAGACCCATTTTATATGATGTCTATAAAGACATTTAACAAAGAAGTGTCTCTGGAATTCAGGCTTCACTCTTGGTGGTGAACGTTAGCACTTCCTATTCTGTCAGTAGGGTTTTTATCCGCTGAATGAATTCAGAGTGTTTCACTTCACTTCATACCTCCTCTCACCTCTTTGGACATACAGCTGAAATGCTAACATATTCATGAGGCTGGACTAACATCTGCTGTCCTCAGAGGAAATGACCCATTGATCAGGAATGGCAGGACAGTGGGTGAGGGAAGCCTGTCCACACTTCACTAAAGCCTTTAGAATAGTTTTTTCAGAGATAGAGTTAATTTCCATGCAAATTAAGTGGACTATGCAAAATTATTATATTAAGTCTGAATAAGACACCAGACACATATAAACAGCTCTACAGTTCTGTGAAGGCCTTTATCTTTCTTATTAAAGTCTAACTGAACCAGTGCATTGGAAGCCTTCATCAAAATATGCTGTTCATGGAGTTCTTCACCTTCCCTCTAAAAAGCATCCTGGCAATGGTTTGGGGGTTTCTTTGCTATTCAACCCTTTCTTCATTTTTATGTCTCTTCTAGATGCCTTTTCTATGCCAGACCTCCTAGGTTCTCGCTACTAGAAAGGCAGTTTCTCAGTAACTGTATTTTCATTAACCACTTTCTAGCCTCACTCTAGGTTTTGAATAATTGTTCACAGCAGACCTCTCTGTTGCAAACACCCACGTTACATTCTACTCTGTTCACATTGAGAAAGTGACTCTTCCTAACAGCTGTGGTAGAAATTTGACAGCTTAGAGTCCGTCCAGCTTAGAGGACAGGACTTGCTTAGAAAGACTTCTACTTGTAACTGCATTTTTAAAGCCATGAAATACACCTTTCTCATAAGCCAACATCAAATCGTTCAGTTTCTAGCCAATGTTCACAGATGTAAAGGCTCAGATGTAATTTCTTCAAAAAGCCCTGAATTTATCCAGACTTTATATGGCCAATGTATTGTTTAATGGATGACTACTGTAGCACATTTTATAATGAACAGTGAGATAGAACTTAGTTCTTTTCAGAATCTGAAATAAAAAGTTTCTGATCTGACAGGAACATGATTTTTCAGAACTTGGCTTTCTACCACTGATCTTGGTGACAGTTCAACAGAGGGAACAGTATAGCATTACTGTTTTAAAATTAATTTAGTTTAATTTCGAATCCAGTAGGAATTATGAGATGTTTTTCTGAGATGTTTTTCTTTTAATTTTTTGTTCTCCTTTCAGTACTTATGACTATGCTAAAATGAAGTCATTTGCAAGACAGGTGCCAATTTAATAGTGGTTTAATTTTTTTGAATAAAATAACATTAAATTGCAAACCCCATGAAAATATATGCATAGACTCTTCAGCAATTTTTAAAATTACTTGGTCTGAATGAATTAATTCTCCTTCCTAAGTCAAGCATCAGCCATCATGTGCAGTGGAAGGAAAAGATGGGCTTCATGTCACTGGGGCTGCCTGGGTCAGGATGTTTGGCCCCCACTGCAGCTAAGAGCAATCACAGGAGCTGTTCAGGCCTGGCACAGCCTCAAACACCCTGCGTCTGCTCAGTATTTCTGTCTGGCCAAGGAACAGTGTTGTCACAGGGCTTCCAGCAGGAAGCACCTTAATAAAAAGAAGATTCCTAAAGGAGTTGTTCTGTTTACACCATGCTGCAACATAACGGAGAAAAAGAATGAGAAAAATCAACCCTACTATATTTACATTTGACAGATAGATGCCACCTGTGTTGGTCATTTAAGATTTATACCCTATAACTAAGTCATCAAAGATACTGCTTTTGAGAGCATTAATAAGAGTTTGTTACAAACATACATTCTGCTTTGGTTATACAAGCAGAGAATGCTCTGAACTACAACACTATGATCCACTGAGTATCAAACCTGCCCCACACCATCACTCTTAAAAAAAAATCTATTTACGTTGCACTTCTCAGCATTAGTTTGTTTGAAGGAAAGCCGTACGCATGGACGGCTTGGAGAAATGTGTAAGACTTCACAGAGCCTGTATCAGGTATCTGTAACATTTTTTTAAAGAATGGCATATTAGTGAGGCTGTTCCTTGAGGAGATATTGAGTCTTATACATTATTGCCATGTATCTTCTGTAAGTACTTACATTCATGCAGTATGAGAGCTAAATGACATCAGCTCAGTATAACAGTATTTTCCTTTCTCTTTGCAAAACTGTACATGTCTACGCAAGATGAAAAGCAGTAAAGGATCTGGCCCTAATTTCCATGTGCTTTATTGCTACTTTTCCTTCTGGCTGAAACCAAGTGTAGCCATAAGTACAGAACCTGAACCATTCTCTATCAATTGAAAATATCCTCCAGTAACATTAGAGATAGATTAAACTACCCAAAATGACTTTTTCAGCAGTATGACTCCATCATATACCCAGAAATAAGTGGTGGCAGTAAGGCAGTTTCAAGAATACACATTCCTGTGTTAAAACTCCATTCTTCCTTTAGCATTAAGTAACCTGAAGTTAAAAACTTCTTAATTGTGTCTACCACTTAGCGGGCTGATATGTCATGAAAACTCTTTTGCTGTCTCATCTAAGATTAAACAATCAATTCTGGTAATTGTGGTATACTGCATTAATCGCAGATGTGGTTTTTTTCTGACAATCTTTTTGATGAGATGCTGAATTGGGATTCTCACCTTCAGCTTTTCTCTTCTCTCTTTACCTTCATGCCTACAGCAATGCCCCTCCAGCTATCTTCTTGTCAGATCAGGCCATTAAGAATCTGAATAAGATACCTCTGTAACAAATTCAGATACTGAAGAAACGTGTTTTTGATTGCTCAGGAGTTACTACTCTCTAATCAGTACTGAGTCGATGCTAAAGTCACCATGTGCCACTTCTTTCAACCGAGATATATATCCAAGCTTCTGATCACTGAGGGCCACTCAGCTCACATTAATATTTGCCGTTAGTACTATTCAAAATACATTTAATTTGAGAATGTATGTTTTTCCCACTTCTGCTGTTTTCTCTGTCCTTCCTTTTTTGAAAGCAATGGTGTGATAGTTCCTTCCTGGACCCTGCTGCATTAACTCTGACTTTCTTTTGGGATCTTTTTCATGAGATCCTCATGTTAAGTGTAACAGTATTACTTCTCAGTCTTGAGAGCAAACCTGCGTTTTCCAGTTGTCTCATTTGTGTACGGACAATACACAGTGGTGCAGACTGAATGAGTACAGAGGAGGGATCATCTCCTTTTCTATCCAAGCATATTCTTAAAATCTCTTTTCCTCTGGCAATCTGCCCAGTGTACTTCTCTGTCTTACTACTTTCTTAGCTTCTGATTTTGCAATTCTACTTTGTAACTGTGTATGTGACATTGATACACTCTGAGGAGCTAGGTTATGAAAAATTAAGCTCTGGATTGCAGAAATATGCATATGGAAAATGACACTTTCTCCCTCACAAAAGGCAGTAAGCAAATTAGCCTACAATACCTCATAACTTTGCAACATTCCCACATGTCCGTAAAGGCCATCAGTTGCACTAACATTTGTGATCTTTTTCTGCATTATTAAGTTTTCTTTATTAGCTTCCATTTAAATTAAGTGAGAAAATGTTTTCATAAAAACCCTATTATTTCTCAAAGAGGATGGAAGCAGAAATTGCAACCTATGGAATATTCCCCCTTTTCCTCTATGGAGATGAGTATGTACTACTGTTCATTTCAGTTTTCTATCAGCATGATTTTATATGAAAAATATCCTCAAAGGCCTGAAGCTCAAAATACTACCCCAACCTGATAGCATCTTAATGTGCTCTTGTAATGGATTCTGGAACAGGTGGCTAATAAATTAACCAGAGGTATGCAATCTATTATTGACTGGCATCATTCCAACCACATAGCTCTAAAATGACAGCTTGTTTCATGTAAATTTTATTGTATTGAAGGTTCCATTTGTTACCAAGAGACTTCCTTATAAATGGAAAGAAAATGCAAATAATATTTTCTACCTTACATAGAATAATGCTTAAAAAAAAAAGGCGAGCAAACAATATTTTCCTCCAGGCTTTTTAATCTGTAGGATGTTAACTAGCAAAGTAAATACGTTGGGAACATAGTAGTTTGGTAACCAAACAGATCAAAAATTAGTATAAAAAGCTAATAGTTACCTGGTTTGGTGCTTTTTCACACTACTAAATAAAACAACTATGTCTGAAGCAGATTATGAAGCTCTGCTCTAGCAGAGCTCTTAATACCACAAAATTATCTTCGTTTTGCCATGTAACCCTGTATAGATTACTGAGTACATCTGAAATCCTCTCTTACACTCAGCCAAACGGCCTCTTTCTTACAGATTTCTGATCTCTTATCACCCACTGATACCCATCCCTAAACAAGTAAGGCAAAGGCATCTCTTCTAAGTCTATGCTGTCCTCACTACTAGCTGTCTCCTTATTTACAGAATCACAGAATCACAGAATCACTACGGTTGGAAAAGAGCTGTAAGATCATCAAGTCCAACCTGAAAACAAAAAAAAAAAAACCCCCAAAAAAACCCCACCACACAACAACAACAAACCACAACACACCAAAAACCAACCCACCCAACACCACACAGCTCCATGCCCATCAAGCTACATCCCACAATGCCACATCCACACGCTCCTTGAATACCTCCAGGGAGGGTGACTCTACCACCTCCCTGGGCAGCCTATTCCAATGTTTCACTACTCTCTCAGTAAAGAACTTTTTCCTAATATCTAGCCTGAACCTCCCCTGGCGCAACTTGAGGCCATTTCCTCTAGTCCTGTCGCTAGTCACTTGGGAGAAGAGACCAACACCCACCTCTCTGCAACCCCCTTTCAGGTAGTTGTAGAGAGCGATGAGGTCTCCCCTCAGCCTCCTCTTCTCCAGGCTAAACAACCCCAGCTCCCTCAGCCGCTCCTCATAAGACTTGTGCTCCAGACCCCTCACCAGCTTCGTCGCCCTTCTCTGGACACGCTCCAGCACCTCAATGTCTTTCTTGTAGTGAGGGGCCCAAAACTGAACACAGAATTCGAGGTGCGGCCTTACCAGAGCCGAGTACAGAGGCATGATCACCTCCCTGCTCCTGCTGGCCACACCATTTCTGATACAAGCCAGGATGCCGTTGGCCTTCTTGGCCACCTGGGCACACTGCTGGCTCATATTCAGCTGGCTGTCGATCAACACCCCCAGGTCCTTTTCTGCGGGGGAGCTTTCCAGCCACTCATCCCCAAGCCTGTAGCGTTGCCTGGGGTTGTTGTGGCCGAAGTGTAGAACCCAGCTCTTGGCCTTATTGAACTTCATCCGGTTGGCCTCAGCCCATCGATCCAGCCTGTCCAGATCCCTCTGCAGAGCCTTCCTACCCTCAAGCAGATCAACACTCCCTCCCAACTTGGTGTCGTCTGCAAACTTGCTGAGGGAGCACTCTATCCCCTCATCCAGATCATCAATAAAGACATTAAACAAGACTGGCCCCAAAACTGAGCCCTGGGGGACTCCGCTTGTGACCGGCCGCCAGCTGGATTTCACCCCATTCACTACAACTCTCTGGGCTCGGCCATCCAGCCAGTTTTTTACCCAGCGAAGAGTGTACCTGTCTAAACCACGGGCCGCCAGCTTCTCCAGGAGAATACTGTGGGGAACAGTGTCAAAGGCTTTGCTGAAGTCCAGGCAGACAACATCAACAGCCTTCCCCTCATCCACTAGGCGGGTCACCTGGTCATAGAAGGAGATCAGGTTGGTCAAGCAGGACCTGCCTTTCATGAACCCGTGCTGGCTGGGCCTGATCCCTTGGTTGTCCTGCACGTGCCCTGTGAGCGCCCTCAAGATGAGCCTCTCCATAACCTTCCCCGGCACCGAGGTCAGGCTGACAGGCCTGTAGTTCCCCGGATCCTCCTTCCGACCCTTCTTGTAGATGGGCGTCACATTGGCAAGCCTCCAGTCATCCGGGACCTCCCCCATTGACCAGGACTGTTGATAAATGATGGAGAGTGGCTTGGCAAGCTCCTCCGCCAGCTCCCTCAGCACCCTTGGGTGGATGCCATCAGGCCCCATAGACTTATGAGTGTCCAGGTGGCATAGCAGGTTGTTAACTGCTTCCTCCTGGATCATGGGGAGCCTATTTTGCACTCCATCCTTGTCTTCCAGCTCAGGGAGATGGATACCCTGAGGATACCCGGTGTGGCTGTTAAAGACTGAGGCAAAGAAGGCATTAAGTACCTCAGCCTTTTCCTCATCCTTCGTGACAATGTTCCCCGCCGCATCCAGTAGAGGATGGAGATCCTCCTTGGCTCTCTTTTTGTTGTTAATGTATTTATAGAAGCTTTTTTTGTTGTCCCTCACGACCGTGGCCAGGTTGAGCTCTAGCTGGGCTTTCGCCTTCCTAATTCCCTCCCTGCATGACCTAACGAGGTCCTTGTATTCTTCTTCACTTGCCTGCCCCTTTTTCCAGAGGTGGTAAGTTCTCTTTTTTTCCCCGAGCCTCAGCATAAGCTCCTTGTTCAGCCAGGCCGGCCGTCTTCCCCGCCGGCTCTTCTTACGGCACATGGGCACTGCCTGTTCCTGCGCCTTCAAGATTTCCTTCTTGAAGAAGGTCCAGCCTTCCTGGGCCCCTTTGCCCTTCAGGACCATCTCCCAAGGGACCCTCCCAACCAGTGTCCTGAACAGGGCAAAGTCTGCCCTCTGGAAGTCCATGGTAGCGGTATTGCTCACCCGCCTCCTTACTTGGCTAAAAATTGAAAACTCTATCATTTCATGGTCGCTAAGCCCAAGACGGCCTTGTAGGTATGAAGCCATGAGCAGAATACTATGAGGGAAGTTATTCTGGAAAAAGAGATTCTTATTCATGAAGGACAGCCAAACCTCCCTCCAATTCCTACATCAGCTTGCAGGATATTTTCTTGCAGAAATTCCTGCAGGACCGTAGGAAGGGCATGAAATAGGCCACATTAGCTGGGCGTATCCATGTCATGCACAAGGACTGAAGTCACAAAGTTTGAGTCTGGTATATAAAATTTAAAAAGAATATAGAACTTAGTAAAACAGGCACTCAGAAAAGCTGTGTATTTTCCTGAAAACAGGAAATTGAGTCTTCCCTTGAACATGACAGTAAAAGTGATTTAATTTTGTCTGGAGAACAAATGAATTACAAGTTAGTATTTCAATCATGTATTATATTCCTTATATATTGTTGGTATGGGGTTTTTTACATGTTATGATTGACATATACTTATGTCAATATTCTAATTTTAATGTCAAAGGAGACAAGAGGATTGATACTACCTTCCTGTAATACAGCTGAATAAATACATTCTTCTGAACTGATGATTTCCTTTGTTAATCCTTTCGACCTAACAATCCTGCCCCAATAAATCTGATTGGGCAGTGTACTAAAAACAACTAAAATATTTTTGTAGACAGACCTATCTTGCCCTTTACTGATTATTTTTATTATTTACTGTTCTATCATATAATTCTGTATTTGGAAAAAAAAAATTACTTCTGCTATGAACTGCAGTTATTCATTCTGTATTTGTCTGTCTTTACTCACTGATTTTTTTAGGCCGATCCCCTAAGTCTTTTAAGAGCTATTTTATTTTTCACCGTAAATATAGCAGTTGAAGCATAATATTTAGTAATTTATAGAAAAGGCAGTTGTTTATAGAGAAAACACAAGTCTGATTCTTTCTTCCTTGTAATCATTGAAAAGCATACATGGAGAAGAAAAATATTGATATTTATGTTATTTAAGAACTTTTTCATGAGCTTTAAATTAATATTTGAAAATTAAATACAAAATAAAAATCAAGTACTGCGTTTGTTTTTTTTAATGTGCATTCTGCAAGTGAATATCAGACATCGCTGTGACAGACCTCAGAGAGTCTTTTGTAGCCTATGTAAGTGTTACAGCTCTTTGTCCTGAGAGTTGCCATACATAAGGGTTTGTCAGTTTGATGTTCAATAGAAACTTTTCCTCTCAAATACTATCAGGAATAGGAGAGCTAATACTGATACCCATGGGATAAGCACATGCCAGCCATGCTAACGTAAAGATTAACTTCATGAACAGTCAACTGCTGCTCAACAACTATTCTGGCCTGCTGGCAGCTAATGAAGTTTTCCATATTTTCAGTTTGCTCTGGTATTTACCGCATATATACACAGAGATGATGACAAAAGCTGGCCTTTTGTCATCTGTCCTCTTTCTGTGCAACGCCCCTGGGAGGCTCACTGAGGAATTAAGGTGAGGTGATGACTGCAAGAACAGTTTGGTCACATGCACAAAGAAAACCATCTGGGGACATTTTCACTGAAGTGTAATGCTGAAGGCAACACCACAGGGAACCCTAAACTTGTCAAATACTTGTTTTGGAGTTTCACTAAGCAAATATGTTCACAGCATATATAAAAAAGAAAAAAAAAATATTCCAAAGTCAGTACTGAAATTTGCCAGTATAATGCCATTAAGCAAAAAAAAGAAATGCTGTAGAATATTGTTTCATGAGAAAGCACTTTTATTCTTACAAACATTTTATAGTTCATGAGTCTTTGAGTTCTGTGGGAACAGGAAACAGTATTTTCCAAAGACAAGTTTTTCTGTTTTGAGTTCTTTTAATCTGCCTCCCTACTGCCAGTGCCTTCGTACGTCTGATCAATGTGCATACGAACTGGATAATCACAATAATTCTTTATTATTTTTGCTTTATAAACTAAAATAAAGGCCAGCAAAATGGGCTGTCTTGACATTCAAACAAAATGCAAAAATAAAAGCCAGCTAATGGTTTTGTATGTCTGGAACCTGTAAGGAAATACCAATAAAGTGTAACTGAGTTTCCAGTGGCCTAGGGGAAGCCAGCTACTTATACTGGAGATAGGTAACTTCCATGCTGGAACAGTAATACATGGAGTGAAACACCTACTTTCTAATTAGTATTCAAAAGTTTTGTGTCATGTGTCAGTATATCCATTTCTGTCCACATGTGGGATGAAATGCCTGCAGAGGTGGTGATAGTTATTTAGAATACACTACAAGATAAAGCATTTAAAAGAAGAGCAACAAAACTGTTAGCATCTCATCTGTTCTTGCACATCAGATTAATTGCTTTTGGGATCTACTACAGTGGTCCTCACACCAGTGTACCTTCTCCCCACAAGCACAAGTCTACCTCAGAGAAGCACAAGAAGCCCTGGGAAATGATACTTGGTCCAAGACATCTTGTATTACTGAAAATTGGATTTACTTTCTGTCTAATTTCTAACATAAAGTTTATCCTATCTCAGATTGATATTAATCATATGATGCTGCCTGAGCAGAATCAGGGCCCTGTCATGAAAGAGTTTTGCACAGGCAGACAGGGCTCCATTTAACCCTCATAAATAATGTAGAGAAAACTTCAGCCAATCTTTTTCGCTTTCCCGACTTCCCTCATGTCTTTTATTATTCTTTTGAATTCCTTTATATCCTAATCACTGTTTATTTTTGCATTAAGCTGAGATGCAGTGCATTCCCTGTCATCTCTCCTGTCATTTGTTTACTAGATGGCGATATCAAGTTGGGTATTAGTAATGATCAACTTACTAAAGAGATGTTAATGCTGCCAGTTTCACTGATGTTGTTTAGGAATTGTGTGTGAGTCCTTACTTACCAGCACTTTTTGTTTTACACAGATGAAATCAATCTTAAATTTCATAAAGGCATTTCATTTGAACTTTTGTGGTTTTAATTTCAGCTTAGCAACTGTATCTTGCTTTGTGACTTCTAGCTCTTTCCATATTTATGAAGTCTACTATGAAAAGTCTATTTGGAAGGAAAGTACAATACTAAATATTGTTCAACAAATATGGTGATGTAATTATCTAATAATTGTACAGTTATACAAACAGTATGATTTACTAACCCATGTGTAATTAACTTGAAAGTTCTTTATCATGTCTCTATTTCATGATTGTTCTTACACTCAGAAAAGACAAAGGAAAGATGAAATAGTTAGAAGATACTTAAATGGTCAGTTGTTACCAATTTGATTATTCTGCTGTTCTGTTCCACTGTTCATCCCTTTGAGCTAAGAAATACAGACCCTACCTACCATCTTGCTACAATGAAACACCCCAAAAATGAAGTCAGGGCAAATGGTAGGCTGATAACAATCTTACTAGCTCATGCAATCATACCTGTCCGCTTTACCTTTCCCTTTTCCCTTCTCCTTTTTATACTTCCTTATTCATTTGCTCCTCATTTTTCAGACCGTAAATTGTGGCTCTCTATTTGAACTCTCTATTTACCAAGGACTCTCTTCATTTGCTGGTGCTATACCTTCTGTATAGGAACTTTGAGTCTTATGCTGGGTCACTGGGTGCTAACACAGTAAGAATAGATATTCACAAATGTTGTATAAAACACTTGGTAAATCTATCAGATAGCATTATTGCTACATTTATCAGGTTGACATTTAAATTATCTTTGTCATTTTCAGTACAGCGTCACCAGAAAATTTCTAACTGCAAACAGTTCAGGTGAAAATGCAGAAAATGGTACAGAATATATTTTAGAAACAGTCAAACTAATAGGATGAAGTAAAAATGTTTGCATTTTTTTAATGCAAGTGAAAAATTCCTTATTCTGAAAACCATTTACACAAAAATCAAATAGTGATAGACTACTTGTCTCGTAACTTGATAAATGACTTGTAAAATAACGTAATTTTGAGATGTTCCACTATTTTTCTTGTCACTGCAAAGTACCCTATCACCATGTGCTATTTCTACCCCACTGTGATGAATTGGCACCTCAGGTAGCTGTGTTCCTTGTATTGTGTAATATCAGCAGTCAAACAAATACAAGAGCCATTAAAAAAAAGCACCTTTTCAGCAGATCATGTAGATATGCTCCAATGACATATAATTAGAGAGTGCAAAATTAAAAAAAATAACAGGAATAGGATATGATAAGTAAAGAGGTGGTGAAGGAGTTCAAAAAGTAAAAGAAAAAATGCTTAAATAAGCAAGAAATCAATTAAAAAGTGTAGCCCTGCTGCCTAGGCAAAAGGCTGGACAGAACTCCATAAGGTTTCCATAACCTTTCCATAAGGTTTTGCAACCGTATGGAGAATTTGGTGTTTTACTGTATCATCCCGCAGTAGTTTTGATTACATGTGCAGGCACTTCTGTAGCCTCCTGGGTTTGAACTGTTCAAGACAGTGAGCAAGACCCTCTCAGTGAACTGCCTCCAGCTCTGGAAGTCACACACACCTTCAGTCTCCAAAGGCCTAAGCTTTACCATGACTTTTTATGACAGTGAACAGATTCCTGGCTAAGCCTCTGAGAATCATAAATGTTACGACTTTTTTCTTGAAGTCTACTGCAAATAATAGAGGGCAATGGGGAGATTTTTATAGAATAAAGGAATATTTATCTTTCTAGAAGGAAAGTCTAAAGTTTTATTTCTGTAGCGGTGAGGATTTCACAGTGTTTCCTAACAATAGTTACATGCCCACATTATCTCAGTTAGCTTCCAAAGGGATCTAAACCCCTCCGAAAACACTGCAGACAGTCAGATCCAGGAATAGGAGGATCCCATCCATTCTGGGTAACAAGGGTGCCGTGGGCAGCAGTGTCACACAGCTCTGTGTACAGATCTGTCAAATGCCACCTGGAAACTGGCTGATGTTTTCTTCTTAAATATTCCTGCAGCAAGTTACAGAACTTCACCCTTGCAACAGTGGAAATCCTCCGTGTAATCATCAAGTTAAAGAAATGAGTCACCTTTTTTTTTTTTTTTTTAAAATTTTAATAGCTTCCATGTGGCCACGTGAAATAATAGCAATTCAATTCAATCTGTCAGAAATTGTCACTAGCTGGGCATAAATGCATCTAAATGCATCTAAACCAGACTGGATATTGATATACAAACAACAAGAAGAAGTTCTAAATCAAATTAACATTTTGAAAGGGACAAAATCTAACAAATACCATGAAATACATGACATTTCACTTCAGATGATGATCTTGTAACTGGCAAATAGTTCTTGAATTTTCCTCTGAATTTTCTGATATTGATAAGTGTCAGAAAAAAACATTACTGGATTATGGGGATAATTGATTTTATCTAGTATAGGAAATTTTCCATGTTAAGGTGAAAAAAAGGTAAAAAATTTAATCATTAGTAAAAAGATATTAATACAATTCTCTTTGTTGTCAGTCAGAAAGGTCCTTGAAATCATGAAATTCAGAACTTTCAGAAGAGGAAGGATTACTTTATAAATAAAATTATCTCTGTCCAGCATATTTACTGTCATGAGAAATTCACTTTTGTTAATCGTATATACACAGTACACTTATCAGGAGAAATTTCCAGAAGGCAAGATAGGTTTCTTCATTTCTCAGCATAGGCAGGACCTAATGCCACAGCAAGTTCTAAAAAAGAAATTCTGGGTCCCATCTTCAGGGGAAGCAAAAGGAAAAAACCTCCCTGACTTCAGCAGTGACTGGCACTGTACAGTCTCATTGTACGCTGTCAGTTACATGTCAGTTACTTTTTTTTCCCTGTATTTCTAAATATATTTCCAAAGTTACTCTTTGAGAATCAATCCATATTAAAAAGACAAAAAAAAAAAAAAAGCTAGTATAAGTCAATCATCTTGTATCTTTTGCTTAGTTAATGACTGACACTAAAAGGTTTCATAATTGCTAAAAATGAGAACCCTTTATTAGGGAATGATGTAAAATCTCTGTAAACAAAGAACAGAACCATGACAGCATATAGCTATGGCTAATGTCATATTAGTTTTTTTAACAGCAAATATGTTTAGCAATTTATTTATCAGACAGAAATCAGAGTCATTATTGGCATTTGACAGAAATCACTGGCTATAACATACAGAGCTTCTCAGATCTGTCATTTACAAAAACTGCAATTCTAAATGGACCCTCCATCATGTCTAACGCCTAATTATCTTGTCTATGTGGTTTTGCCAGGCAAGTAAGATAAACAATTAGCATGAAGGGTGGTGAATTTAGAAAGTGCAAGAACTGATTGTATTTGAAGAAAGAATAAAGCTTTGATACCTACTTGCATGCTTAAACCTATGGTTTAGATTTTTTTTTTTAAATACTCAATTAGTATAATTTTTTCAATATTCATTATGGCCAGTGAGATGAAAAATCAATTAGTCACACAGCTTTGCTCAGGAGACTTAAGTGGTGATGTGCTGGGAAATCATGAAAAACCATGAAAATGCTGTAGTTTACACAGGCAGAAACTTTGAAGGCTTTCCATATTTACTTGGGCTGTGAGATGTAATCTGAACTTGTATATCCTCTCAAAATTGTTTTTTTTTTTTTTAGTTAAAGCTTGAATAGTTTCCTATTTCTACATCCTATTTCATATAATTACCCACTTCTAAAATCTTACGCAGTTCAAACTGCTTAACCGTTTGCTGCCTTTCTCAGTCCACAACTCCCTGCTTTTTCCAAAGTGTGCATTTTGGCACATGGATTTGTTATACCCTAGTTTTAAACTTTAGAAAAAAATACGTAAGCATACAAAGCTTAAAGAAAATCAATTGTACCCTTCATTTCTTTGTGGGAAAACAGAACTAGTACATAGGCGTGAGAATGCTTGTACCTAAAATTTCCCCACCAGCACATTTGTCTGAATCAATCATATTTCAGAGCGCATTTCTGACTAGTTACATTGCAAATGCCAATAGAAGTACCTGTCTCCAGTCACTCCCTTCCATCCCTCAAACTTCAATGCTTTCACCTTTAGGCACACAGGACCTTAATTAAGTACACTCCAGTGAAAGTGCTGAAGCCTGCACAGGTGTAGTGCTTTATTAGCCTGACAGCTGACATCTTTACATTTACAATAAAGGTGTGGTATCTTCACATTATTTTATATGTGCTCCAATTACAAGAAACACTCAACTCATCAGAAAGCTGTATAATTGGACTCCAGGCTTTAGTATTATATTTTACTGAAAACAGAAAAGCCATTTCTTAGGACAAGAACTGTCAAATGCCTGAAACTGTTTCAAATATCTCTACAATTATTTAAGTTCAGAAATAAATAAAACCTTGACATGCCTCTTTACAGACATGAACACAGAGTCTAAAGGACTGTGGCTAAATTACAGCGTGACCATTCCTAACACCTCAGCATCACTCAAACACTCTGCTGAGATCCCAGTGGACAGCAGTTATATGGATATGGCAGCCCATCATTAGGAATTTTATGCTGCACTAGCATGTAATATTTGTGTGCATGCTCAGGTCACGGAGAGAAGCACTTAAGACAATACTATTGCATTTGGGGTAGCCTGAAGAGCTCATTTGATGGTCTAGAAAGTGTTCACTTAAAAAAATGACACCCAAATACTGATTGCCCCGCTTCCAAACGCACTGGCAAAGGTACAGGGACACTGCCTACAGAAGACCTTGTGAGCTGCTGCTCTGTGTCCCGAAGGAAGCACTTCTCGTCACCCTTGCAAACCAGAAAGCACCGAGACACTGGTGAGAGGGTGACTGCTGAGGAGGATCTCACTAGTTTTGGGGGAGGAGAAGAGAGACCAAACCTTCATCTCCTTGCCCAGGCACTGTCACCAGCAATACCGGCAGATGATAGCACTCTTTCAGTACCTCATTTCATTTCAGAGCTTTGAAGGTATACTTAGAAGGTATACACAACGACCTCCCAACAAATAACTGCCAGTTAATGAATGAAGTTAATATTATATACAAAAGTCATAACCAGGACTTCAGAAGAGAACTACTGCAAGTAAATTGACTTGTAAAAAAACCAGAGTAGATTTTCAGAAAATAATACATTTTCCGTTTGCACAGCAGAAACTAGTCAACTGCTGTGCAAGTTTCTATGCGGTATACAGCAACTGGGACAGTAAAACCAATAGGAAATGCTGCTTCTCCTAAGATTCTTGCAGCAAGAAATGTCTTTCACGTTTAGGAGATATTGGGCATGTTGTGAAAACATAATAAAGTATTTCTAAAGAATTATAAAGGTGGTCATTTGTACAGGATTATTCTTCTTATCCCCAATTGCTTTTTTGTCCTTTCATTCCTGAGGCAATTAAAATTTTAAATAAAAATTGAATGAATGCTAGTGAGCATTAATGCAGAACATATGAAGATGGAAACCTGTAACAATCTTGTTCTAGCAGCCAAAACTGTGTCTTACAGTCAAGCAAAGGTCTCTTTCTGAAGTGACCTATCCTGTAATCCTTTTAAAGAATATAGCCAGATACAAGTAATTAGCTCAGTCAAAGAACTAAATAAATGCCTGTACAACATATTCCCAAACTAGGATTTGGCAACTGCAATAAAAAAGTTCTTTTAAAACATTGATTTGAAATGGAAACTGGATTCCTGACCTGAATTGAAGAATTCCACCAACAATAAGGTTAGCATATTGCAGCCTGGTGGGAAAAGATACAAGCCAACTAAGAATTCCTCTCTTTTCCTTTAACACTCAACCACTTGACTGTTCATAAGGATCATAGGAGGGATGGTGATACTTCAAATAATAGTAGTAGTAGCTGTAGCAGTTATACTAGTGGTAGAAGTAGTAGTAATAAAAACAATAAAATAACAACTGATGTGCTGCATTCTGATTACTGAAGATTTTGCTATCGAGCCACAAATTGGAGAGCTTACTCACAACTTATCTGAACCCTCCAGGTCTAGAAATCAACATGAAAATGCCAAGATTATCAGAACTGTCACAGTCTCCATCTCTAGCATACAGGAAAAACAAAATGTCTTTAGCTCTTTGCTGTTTGAGGTATTTCTATTTCTGTTCTGTGTTTAGAAATAATAAAGGTGTCATTCACTGTTTTCCCTGGCTGCATCCATTCTCACAGCATTGTTTCCAGAGGTCCAAGGCACCCAACAAGTGTAATTCAAGAGTACAGAAAATGGGCTCTGGTAATTTCCAAGCCTACAGCTTTTGGTTCTAATAATTTAATTTTCATATTCACACATAACTTACATATGCAGAAAGCTTCAGAACTTAACAAAGGCATGGATTTGGCGGTGGGGAAAGGGACTGCCTCATCAGCTCTGCTTCATGAAGTTCTCTGTTTATCTGAAGTATAGCAAAAAGATAAGATTTCCTTATTTGCATTAGTATGTTCTCACGCATTAGCTCTGCCCTGGGGACTTACTGTTTTCAGGACCTATGTAGTTGTGGGATTTCACCTTGTTTTTCAACTGGTGACAAGCATAAGAAAGTATTTGTGTATGAGAGCAGAAACTGAGACCCTTGCTGAGAGAAAAATGTACCCTGGTTTAACATAAATCACTTTTTAAAAGGGTTTTCTGAAAGGATAGCAAGTATAATGCAGAAGCTCTTTCTTTTTTCGGATTACAAATGACCTATTTCAACTGAATTTAAACCAATTCCTAATTAACTTAAGTTAGTCCAAACCAAGTTAATTTACACATTAAGTCATGGATGAATATCGGATGAAACTTAATTTTGGCAGAACAAAGGTTATACTGAAGATGCCAGATCTTCCAGAAAGGACCTTGTCCAATTTTTCAGGTGACTTCAGAATAAAATAATAGTTGCTGCCCAGAGTATAGAAGTGCGAGGCTTTGACTGCTAAAAGTCAGAGGATATGCAGAATTCTTGGCTTCCAGATCAATGCACAACCCTCCCCAGTACAGCGGCTGTGCGAGGGATGGTCTCTCCCTTCCCATTTTCCCCGAGGTCTGACATGACATGACAGATCTGTCACCTACATGACTGTGAGGCATGACAGCCGGTAGGTTTACTGCAATGCTGATTTAACAGTGATTGAAAAGCAAAACTCGATTTGTAAAAGCTTTCATGATTCCTCCGTACCCATCAAACATTAGAGAAAAATCTATGCTGAAAGCTGTTCTGTCCTAGGAAGGAGTGAGAGCTGGCATCAGCCTTGGTTTTGACGACACAAGAAAAGGCATTGCTGTGGGCTTGCAGCGGGCACCGGCAGCCACCCCCGGGCAAGCTGCCCAGGCGACCCACCTCAGAGCTGGAACAGAAACTGGAGTTTGGCCCCTTCATTCTCTGCCTGCCCATTCTCAGACTCCTGCTCTTACTGCCTTGCTATAGCTCTGTGGGACGGCCTAGGGAGAACAGGGGTTATTGCTTATTTTCTGATACTGCTCTTCTGAGCTTGCCGTGATGGGATGCAATGTAATAAAGCAAAGAGTTCATTCTTCAAATGGCAGAAATGTCTCTATTTCCTAAGTTCGTCTTTTAAAATAGCCAAGGTGCAGAGGGGAGATGTGGAATGGCACCACTTCATAGCTCAGAGAACAAAGCTGGTACTGGCCAAGCGTTGCCTGTAATCACAGGCAGAACAAGCTGAAATGTGTCAAACCTATTCTTAACTTTTTTCGTTATCTCTCTCTCTGCATAAATATGCATATATGCATGCATATATATTTATATATATGTCCATATGTGTGTTTATGCATAGAAAATGCAGGCCTGACAAGTGAAAAACTGTAATGAATTTATTCTGGCTTTGTCATTGTCTGTGTCTTCAGCAAAGCAAAAAAAATAATTCTAGGTAAGATGAAATACTGCCTTTTAAAATGAAACAAAATTTCTCTTCTGCAAAAGCAGTTTATGGGAGCATGCTGTCTGCCCATCATCTGCCCTCTTTCTGCTAGTTCTTCACAAACACCTTTAGAGCCAACCGGCAAATTTCAAACAAATTGAGAGAATTCCAAAAGATATATTTCTACAACTTTCATAAGAATCAGTATCTGCATAAAGACAGACCCAACAATAAATGTGTAAATGTGAACTAGTCACAGCAATTATTGCCAATGTTCCAGCCAAATCAGTAGGAAATAGAGGGAACAGCCCCGAGCGCAAATTTGAGGGAGATTAAGTTATACCAGTTCTACTACTCATACTACAAATCACTTTGTATTAAAGAAAAAAAATCAGAGGTATTTTTACGAAAACATAAGGATAGCGTCTATTTAGAAGTGAATGGCTGAAATTAGGTAGGTTTAAATTTGCATAAAGACATTATAAATGAAGGTCTTTATTTATTGCTTTCCTATATCCAGTCAGTGATATCACTGATATGAGAAAAAGTAATTTTAAAAAATTATTACAAAAGAAGACCAGAACTTATTAAATTAACCAAGTTCAAATTAAAGGCCTGTACTTTTGAGGGTACAGTGCAAGGATAATTAAAATCTCCAGAGATAAATTAAGCAGAGTCAGTTTTATTAAGCAGCATCATGTATTTTATAACTGAGATGAGACTTCAGTCACTATCAAAAAGAAGAAAATATTGTGATTTTGACATCAGTGTTAAGTCTTTAAAAAGACACAACACCTAGCTTATGCCTCACTTCTAAATGAACGCAGAGTAGTTAAGTCTCCTTGCTAAAAAGCATGCCGGTAAATAGTTACACACAGTCCTTCACTGAAAAAGCCACAGCAGAATCTATGATAGCTTCAGAGTATGTAAGGAGAATCTATTCCTAAACACGTTTCTTCCAGAAAATAATGGTTTATATGGAGCTACTCAGGCATGTCAAGAAGAGCAATATAAGCAGCAATCAAATGCCTGAAACCAATTCATTTAGACAACAATTAAACACTCACCTTTGAACTGCAAGGTACACTGACTACAAACTGCCCTTTCACATTCTCCAACATTTGCAGGATTAAAATATATTAATTGCCAACTGAGATAAGTGGATGGTAGGAGGTTTTACATTGCCAAACCCCTGCATATGTTAATGCACTACATCAGTAATTCCTCTGCAGATCAAACCAGGGACCTCCAATCCACTATATTGTCAAGGGACTGAAAGGCTGTAGTTAGCTGGCTCACCTAAGTGAGCCTGCAGAACCCTTTCTAATGTTGAATGCAGTATCTTCTACTCATCCAACAAGCACTAACTGGACTAGACTCTTTTTCAGGTAATCTCTGTGAATGTTGAACTACTATGGATTTGATATGTTGAAAAAATTACCAGATCTATGTTACAGAGAGTTTAGAAAAATGTAAGAAATGGGCTTTAATGATCTTTCAGACATTGATCTTACTACCCCTTTCACAGTCACTGTAAAACTCCAGGCAGGAACCTGCCCATAGCCAATAGATACTACCACCAAATATGTACACAGAGTGTCCACTGTTCCCAAAAGACATAATTAGTTGTTAAGCATATTTTGACCATAATTATAGCAGAATTGTCTGAAAGGAAAAAAAAAACCCCACAAATGATTTAGCAGATTTTATCTGAGTACATGTAGTTTAATAATTCTATAGAAAATTATATTTCAAAATGGTGATTTTAAATGCTGCAAATGGTGGACTATTGAATTTCAGATCATGCTAACAATCCATCTAGGTTTCTTTTAAATAGAAAGGTTGTCGAAAGCATCAAATCTCTTATGTTAGTAGTGACAAAGCAACTGGTCTATCTTCAGTTTCAACACTGAAAATCTTAAACAGTTGCCAGATGAACGAGACTGCAAATGTGCACTTATATTTGCATGTTTCTTTAGTGAGCTCATGCACAGCTATGTGAGCTTCAGTGAACTGCACGAAGACTGCAAAAAAAAAATTCGTAGGCAGGTATTAGAAGACATCAGAATATAGACAGAGCAGAAAGCTGTCCTTCCAAAATCTAGTCAGAAGTTATAGCTTTCTATGCAACTTATACACAAGGCTTTGGTGTTTTTTCTTTCAGTGCTCGATTTATTTTAAGCATTCAGTACTTGTGCACCAGTTGTTCTGTCTTTACTATCTCATATCTTGGAACATTTGTTCTGCTGCAAGGCCAGTTTTAGTTGTGCAAGAAAAGGTTTCCAAATTGATAAGACCTCCTCTCTGGTCATGACATCAGACTAATACAATTATTTTACCAGTTTACTAAAATTTAACTCCTGATCTGAGGCTCTGCAACAAAAACTGTAACTTGAACAAATGTTTATGGTTGAATCTTAAAGTTTTGAAAATTTATATGATGGCAGTATTGAAAGACCATTAACTACATAAGCAGAACAACATAGCACAGTAACAAATCTTGATTAAAACTGTACAGCTCTGTCCAGAACCAATAGGGCTTGCACAGTGACAGATTGAGAGTATACAGCAATTATCTCACTTCATGGTTAGCAAACTGGTACGAGACTTAAAACTACAGAGGATACTGAAATTATCCTGCGCCTTCACATCACTGATGGGCTAAAGCAATTTTTAACTTAAAGGCTATGCCCTCTAGGAATAAGTAACATGTGTGGCAGTCTTCCCATGACGGCTGATGAATGGTTGATGATGTACATATGTATGAATGTATGTGTGTACAAATGTATGTATTAAAAGTCATTCCTAGGCAGAACAACGCATACAAACCATGCCATCAACTTTGCAGTGGGAAAAGAGATCAAGCACGAACCAGAAGGGAAGTGAAAGGGTAGAAAGGGGAATGCCAAGCAAGCTACTAAAAGTGTGCTTTGGATACAAAGCTAAAAGGCAAAAGGCAGACCTGTGGGCTCAGGAGACATGAAATAGGATGTGTATGCACATAAGATTAGAGGAAAGAGTAGGTTAGGAATGGGCAAGGCTGCTGGGTGCTCTGGAAGAAAGAATATGGCCTGAGCGGACGATGTGAAAAAAATTATTCGACTGAGGATTTTTGGGGAACAGTGCAAAGAGGCAGCAGGGAGCTACAAAAGAAAGACAAGAAAGATGACAGAAAAAGATGGGGTAAGAGGTGAATCATTGGTTTAGGAGACAGAAGAGATGTGGCAAGTGGGAAAACTGAGCTGTTGAACATAACATTGGAGACTAGAGCAAGAAAACCTCAGGGAGTAAAACGTGCGCAGCATCATCTACTGACACGGATGGTAGGGCCGAGGCAGTTCACTGCAAATTAGAGGCAGAAGAAGGTAATGAATGTGATGGTGACTGACAAATAAAGCTTGGTAATAACAAGGAAAACAAAGAGCTCAGTTTAGTGCTCTCATTTATACTTCCACCCTTGCACTGAGTGCTCTACAGTAACTCATTAAATTCTATTAGATGGGCTGTAATGTAGAAGCTTGAGAATCTTAAATGCTCAACTTCAAATACTTAAGTCTTTGGTTAGGAGGTAAAGACCCGTTTGCATTGACTTCAGCTTTTGCAGTTTCTTTTAAAATACTTTTTTTCACCCAGGGCAAAGAGATAAATATTTCACCAATTTATATACTACCAAGGGCCTTTTCATACTACTAATGAGCAACTAATGTGTTACTAGAAAGACCAAATAACCGATTAGTTGTGAAATAGTCCCACTGATACTGAAACTAGCATTAAATCTGAAACTTTAGAAAAGGGAAACTGTTGTCCAGTCAATTCCTGAATATTGTTGTGTCCACTTTTATATCTGTGCATAGTGGGCATAAACTAAAATAAATGAGAGACTAGTTAAGGAGATAGAAGATTTACAGCTCTGCTTGGTCTTTAAGGTCACACTCTCTTAAAGAGTAATTGTTCATCCTGGCACTTGCTGCCACTAAAAAAGTTAACAGCAACTCTAATCTAGTCAGTAGTAATAGAGATATATGTACCTAACCCCCAACAACCTACAACCTAGGTACAAGAACGTCCCATGCATCTTTCAATTTACTCTTACATTTTTAAGCTGGCAAACACATTCTCAAAGGAAAGTCACCTTCACATACACAGAGGCATTGCCACAGATATACACACCCATAGCAAATGCCCACTTTTTCAATCAGACTAATTTTTATTAGTGTTCCTTTATTTTTTGGTATGTCAGATGGGATTGCTGCAAAGTAAAAAAAATTGTTTTATGATGCTTTTTCCAATCAGCATCACTGTTTTTACTCCAAGCTAGCAATTAACTTCCTGCCTAATTCGTCATACCTAATTTAAAATGCATGCAGCAATGTTTAGAGCTGCAGCCATGGCATTTGTGTTTGGCAGAGGTAGTGGTCACTAGCAGTCTCTATCACTTTTAATTTAAACTCATTCTTAAAGCTACGACTGGCACTCATGGATTTCAAAATCAAAGGGAAAATAAACTACAGTTAAGAATTCAACCAATCAGATCAATGAAAACCTCTTTTATAACTGAGTGTGCTACAGTTAAATCCCAGCTGCCTGACAGAAAGAATTTAATGTTTCAAATAGTTCTTTTGCCACTTAAATACTCAGAATAACTTTTTATTGCAGCAGTAAACCACTACTGGGTGGACAGAAGTAGACTATCGATGTTATGTTCTGAGGAAATACTGCAAAGCAAGTAAAGGTGAGTGCATCAACCTAGAGAAGCATGCACTAATGTCCAAATGGCAGTCCTTGACTGTTTGATTGTTGCTAGTGTGTATTTTCTCTTTTAAGACAATTGATACTATGTATTATTTCACTGTTAGAAGCCAATAGCAAAAGCTTAAGAGAAATTAGAAAACAGAAGAACTTCTCTGAAGAACCTCAAAAAAGACTTCTCTGAAGATGAATAATCTGGATTATTTCGTCCAATATCTCACTATTAGCAGTTAATATGAATTCGAATTCTTTTATATCCCTTAAAAAAGTTAAATAGATAAGTACATATTTTTATACTAGTATTATTTGCTAACATAGCTATTAAAATAAATGTTTTTTTTTAAGACATAAAGACTGCATAGAGCCATCCACATGTATCTGTGTATAAACCTGGCATAAACCCACCCACCGACGTCAGAAAAATAGTGAAGGAGGGAAACATAAGTCCACATATTATTCCATACTACTCTGTATCACGGAATAAGAGAAAACCTACCATTCTTGTTCTATGGAAACTAGGAAGTAATTTGAAAATGTTAAAAAAGACTTCATTTGGATATTTTGGGGGAATGTTTTCATTTGTTTGTTTTCTAATCAGCCTTTCCTCAACTGTAGTTTTCCATCCAGAAAGAGACTGTTACAATTTTTAAAATCTTCAATAATCTTTTGGGGAATCAATATTTTTTGTTCTCAAATCATTAGTGTCATCCAAACACTGAAGCTTTTCCTGCCTTTTACGTGTGAAATAGCCAAAGATGACTGGAGGACAATTCTCTCTTTCATTAGACTCACTGTAGCTCCTTGAATTTACAGGAGTATAACCCCTACTCTGCTACTCTCAGTTGCTTACCTTCCCAATTTATCATTCAATAAAGTAGCTAAAAGTAGCATACTGCACTTTGTAACCAAATTTCCCATGCAGGAAATATACTTCAAGAAAAAATGAAGCAAAACAGTACTAATTACAGGATTGATCAGAAATGTTTTTTCTGGTAAAAAGAGATGATGAATTTTCAAAACTAATCAACTAAATTACTGGGCTAGTTGTGAACATTTTTCTCCTTGTTTTTTGTGCAAATGATGAATATGCTTAACTGCCAGTGAAATCTACACAAAGATGTGAATTCTCCCAAGTCTGAAAAGTAGGATATCTGCATCCCAAGGGAACCATGCTCACCTCATGGATAGTTAGGCCATACATGGTTTTACATGCATAGACTTACTCCTTACATTCTAAAATGTGAGTAATTCTACCTACTTGCCTTCAAGGATCACTGACTCAATGTTTGCAATGTGCATAAAAGCAATCAAATACTACAGCATATGAATGCAGCAGAAAACCTACAATAGTATATGGCACATGAGGGCTAAGCTTTGAGAAATTGGGCTAAACAAGGGATAAAGGGACAATGTATACACTGACAGATGAGGATGATGCAGAATAACATTGGCCTGTTATTATGGAGACTTGACCAAAAACATGTAGGCCATTTATATAATTAAAGACTGCATAGTAAAACATAAAACATAATTCTGAATTAAGGTTTCTTGAAAACCTTTCCAGTGAATTAATTCGGAACCTTAATTTTTTTAATGATGATTTCAGTAGCAAGTTGGGTGTATGAATGTAATATTTGATGTTTTATGGCTACATAAAAATAATTTCTCAAATAAATGAAAACATTATTTGGCATAAAAATGGCTGTGAAAGTCACCAAAAGTAAAACAGTATCTTTTATTAAAATTTGGAGTATTTGTATTACTGCCAACAAATCTGTGCTATTCTTGTCTCCTGTTGCAAATATTGCAATTCTTACAAGGACTATCTCCTATTGCTTTAACTCAGAATAATGGAATCTTTTCATGCTTTGAAGTCCAAACAGCATACTGTAATGACATTTACTCTTACTAAATCTTTTTATCTTTAATTATTGTAAAGGTATCTAAACAAACTCAATAGATAAGCCGGAATTTCTATGTAGAAAAAAAACAAAAAAGCAAAAAACCAAAATATATAAGCTGATTTTTTAATGCTTTAGGAAACAGAAAGGTCTGGTCAAAACACTGGCCACCTAGCAGTAAGACTAAGAGTGTAAAGCTTGCAGTTTCAGGTGTTTCATAGAACCATAGAATCACAGAATCGTTTAGGTTGGAAAAGACCTTTAAGATCATCAAGTCCAACCGTAAACCTAACACTGCTAAGTCCATTGCTAAACCATGTCCCTAAGCAGCTCATCCACACTCTTTTAAATACCTCCAGGGATGGTGACTCAACCACCTCCCTGGGCAGCCTGTTCCAATGTCTGACAACCCTTTCAGTGAAGAAGTTTTTCCTAATATCCAGTCTAAACCTCCCCTGGTGCAACTTGAGGCCATTTCTTCTTGTCCTATCACTTGGCACTTGGGAGGAGAGACAAACACCCACCTCTCTGCAACCCCCTTTCAGGTAGTTGTAGAGAGTGATAAGGTCTCCCCTCAGCCTCCCCTTCTCCAGGCTAAACAACCCCAGCTCTCTCAACCAGGCCTCATAAGACTTGTGCTCCAGACCCTTCACCAGTTTCATTGCCCTTCGTTGGACAGGCTCCAGCACCTCAGTGTCCTTCTTGTAGTGAGGGGCCCAAAACTGAACACAGTACTCGAGGTGCGGCCTCACCAGCACCGAGTTCAAGGGTACAATCACTTCCCTAGTCCTGCTGGCCACACTGTTTCTGATACAGGCCAGGATGCTGTTGGTCTTCCTGGCCACCTGGGCACACTGCTGGCTCATATTCTGCCGCCTGTCAACCAACACCCCCAGGTCCTTTTCTGCAGGGCAGCTTTCCAGCCACTCGTCCCCAAGCCTGTAGCGTTGCCTGGGGTTGTTGTGGCCAAAGAGTGGGACTCGGCACTTGGCCTTTTTGAACAGCATACAATTGGCCTCGGCCCATCGACCCAGCCTGTCCAGATCCCTCTGCAGAGCCTTCCTACCCTCAAGCAGATCAACACGCAACCCACCCAACTTGGTGTCATCTGCAAACTTACTGAGGGTACATTCGAATCCCTCGTCCAGATCATTGCTAAAGATACTAAACAAGACCAGCCCCAGTACCGAGCCCTGGGGAACACCGCTTGTGACCAGCCGCCAACTGGTTTTAACTCACCTTACATCAAGAGATTAGAAGTACTTGTATAGCACACTGTGCTTCAATCATTTACCTTCACAGTTACTCCACACTTCTATCAGTGTACGAGATAATATGTGACCCCACATCCTTCTGAAATAAATGTTACACTTCCAGTGTATTTTATCAGGTAAGAAAGGACTAACAGCCCAGTTTGTAAAACAAGCCAGTTCCCATTAAGCATCTCGGTGATGGGACAGTATTTTCAAAGGTGCTCAGTGAACTGCAGCTCCCAGTGCTTCCCTTTCATTGAGATGCTTAATGAGTCCCGAGTTCCCTGGAAAACCTGTCAGTCCTGCAGAAAACATACACACGCTTTCCCTACTCTGTGTGAGTACTCTCTCACTCGGTGGAGCACCCGCAGTGTGTATTGGTAACTGTGTAAAGGTACCCAACTTCTTGCCGTTAAGGTCTTTATTTTCTGCAGCTTTTAAATCTTTAAATGTAGTTGTATCACTGCTTAATTCACAATACTCCACTGAGGAAATAGACTGTACATACATCAGGTACTTAAAATGTTTACCTGCAAAACCATAAAGATCGGAAGACAGTTTAAGTATAGAGTAATATAGAGAATAAGGAATGGAGTACATCTCATCTATGAACTTTTTTGAAAGTATTGGATAGTTTCAATGAAAAAGTAATTTCAGTGTTAGATGGAAATGTAGCTCATGTATCAATCTGGTAAATATGAAAATATTACAAAATTAAAATATTTCAACAAAGTAAAATGGTATTTTCTTATAGCAAATAGAAAGACATTAAGATATTAACATGTTTTTAGTATTAATGAGACTAACTAATTAGTGGCAAATCATTATTTTCACACTATTTATACATATATTAAAAGAGTTTTGTATAATATATATAAATATAGAAATAAAACTATATATAGTAAATACTATGCATTTTTATCCTTTAAATTATATTTAATTATAGAAGAAATTCCACAGCGAGATTTTAATTAATTTTAATCCTCCATCAACTGAGAGACTGAATAATAGTGACTTGCTCATAAAAACTGACACATATTCCACCCATTCAAATAATTTTTGAGGATGTTAGTCTTATTCTCCCTAAAATGGCATGAGAAAGCCACATTTTTAATGTTGGACAATGTAACCATCATCTTAAAATGGAAAAAATGGAAAAATTAAGAATATTTTATTCACACTGCTGCTTAAAAGAGCTTAGATTTATTATGTTTATGAGAATGTAAAGGTTATCTAGAAAGTTCTAGAAAGGTTGTCTAGAAATCTGAAGTGATTTTTCATGCAGTAGCCTGCCTTTTGGAGTTGCTCACCACTCAGTGTTGCAGCTAACATCTTGGGTGCTTACCTAGAAATCTCAGGCCATTAATGGTTATAACAGAAAAGCAAAAATTTTAAAAGGAAGATAATGAAGCAAATGTGATGTTAGATAACATGGAAAACAGGTAAAGATACCCTGCAATACGACCCTGAACTTGCACAGAACTGCACTGATACATACTTTGGAATGTGATATAAAAATTTTACAGCATCTTGTTAATGCCTTAGTAGTGTATTTGGTGCAGGTGGCTCTATGGGATACGGAAGCTCTATGGGCCAAAGGTGGAGGTTTTGGGACACAGCTTACTTCCTTTTACATCAGCTCCTATGGGTTGCAACGTGAGAAACTATTCACAGTGAAATTTAGTTTCAAAGATCTCACCAACATCCCTTTGATCATCTGAGATTAATCACCTTTTCAGTATTACAGTATGTTGCATGTAACAAACGTTACCATTGAAACTGGTACCACTGAACCTCGCTGTTTCAGGAAAAGGTCAGGGAGATAAATGCAGATAAAACTATGCTCTTCTAAAGATAATCTCCCAGCACCAAAATATTACATACCAGCGAACTAAGTTAATACAGCTCTGCAGTCACACAAGTTCTCTGAAAAGGTACAGACTTTAATCTTCCACACTGTCAACTTGCTGCTTTGCCCATAAAAAATTCACTTCCAAATACAAGCAAGCATTTTTAAAGATAAATAGTATTTAACACCACATTAGAAAAATGTTATTTTCTCTATTTCCTCTCCAAAGATTTCATATGCTAGTCAGAGTTGCATTATTTATAAGCTGAAATCAATACTTTCTGTAAATTGGCATAGAGGGATGCTAAATATCAGTTAAAATATTTTCCCTTTATTAGAATAAATCATATCTAAGAATATATGGCAATGAGATATCAAAAATTCACCTCATGTCTAATTAGTAAATGACATTTCTAGCTTGACAGAAAAATGTATGAGTTGAAGGAAGAAGGCAGACTCATACCTTCTGTATTGTTGATAGACCATAGCCCATCATCCTTGAACTATAGACTGAATTTCCTGAATCCCATTATTCCATTACCCTACCGTGTAAAAAAAATTTTTTGAAGTTCGCATTGATCTTCAGTTACAAGATAAAAAGAATTGTTAGAAAACTTTAGGAGAACAACCTAATGTTGAAAAATGGAGCTTAGAGCTTAATATTATGTATATATGAACCAGTCATTGGAATCAGACAATTTGTTTTCCAGACAGATTTGAGTTAATACATAAAATGATCATTTATTTCTAAACTGTAAAATACAGTATTGGGAACTGGCTGAACAACTTGTCAGTAACTTACGGGATCATACATCAGCTGTTTGCAATGCATAACAAGTTAGAATTTATGAGTCACTTAGATAATGCACATTAATCTCTAAACACTTCAATACAATTATAGATTAAGCACACGATTTAGAAGCTGCTGCATGTATTATTTAAAAAGATATGGAAAAGACAAGTTTAAAAACATTAGTTTATATTTAGACAGAACAAGCACAAAGAAAATTCTTGCAAATGTAGATTAATTCAATGAAGAATGAGATTTAATTAACACTGGAGCAATTTATTGCATTTGCCATTAACTTCAGCAGAAAAGTTGTAACTAGTTATCCAAGTACTGTGAATGAAGGCAAAAGAACTAAGCAAGAGTAAAGGAGACAACAGGAGTGTTGAGGAAACATTAGCCAAGCCAGGCTTCCCTTGCTTTTTATCCAGTGGGACATCTTTAACTGACTTCCAGTGAAACAGCTTTGGGACATTAGATCTAATTTTGCAGTTAGAGATTTCTTGTAAATATTTGCTTTAAAATTTCAGTTTTCAAATACTTTAGTGTACAAGATGACATTGTTATTCCAAGAAAAAAAGATGGTGATCAAATTGGTCTAATTTGCTGCATACATTTAGAAAAAAATTACTAAATTTAATATTTTTTTAAGTTTATTTTTTACATTATAAATTCTTTTATTCACATGCTCTTCCTTTTGCTCATGTGTTCCTCGAGAATAGTTCTGTGTATTACCTTCCTCCTCCTTTTGGCTATCATGACTCTACATGTAGACATGTTGACAGCAAAATCAAGCACTTTTATCTGATGCACTGTTTGCTAACTTCTGTGTCACTTTAGTAAGTGAAAACAACTGAGACAAAATCCTCTGAATAGTAAGTGCTTCACAGAATTAGTTGCACTCACTTCAGAGGGTCAACAAAGTATAAAACTGATTTAAAATGGTTTTAGTGAAAAAGTCCACTTTAGAACCTGTAGCCATGTCTTGTATATCTGATAATATTCCTGCTTAAGTGAAGGTTTTAAGGGAAGTCTTAAAAGAGGATAAATAGAGAAAACTACACATATTTCATATGCAAAAATCACTTCTCAGTGGAAACCAAAAATTGCTTGCTAGATGGAAATAAGATTTAGCAGATTAAGAGTGTCTTTTTTTTCCTTCTTTTGCTCCTGGCCAACCAATACACCGGCCAATTGAGATTAGGTGTCACCCCCTGCCTCATCTCTGTCAGACTAGGATTCAGACTAGAATATGAAAGCTCACTTATGACAGGGGTTGTTAAAGGCAACATGCATTTCTAAACTAAATATTAAGTGTGCATATCCTGGATAGTATAATCTTTTCAGAGGAGCAATCGTTATTATTGTTCTTCATTGGAGACACAGTATAAATTTTACCACAGTGGGAAAACATTTAAATATGTAACACAGATGTGAAGACAGTAAACAGATGTCTCTCATTGTTAGTCTGGACAGAAAAAGGTAAAAGCATGTTATTAGAAATATTATCTTGAAGCTAACAGAACTGTAAAATAAATAGATTGAAGCTTTAGAAACTACGTAATTTTAAGACTGCTCTCAAGCTTATTCCAATGTGCACAACTTCATGCCATCTTTGTATATAAATGAAAACTATTTCCAATCTGTGAGCCTAAGGCAAATGCATATGGAAGAGTCACAGAAGTGGAAGGAGAAGGGTTGTTGTGTGTAATGAAGAAACTACATTTTAAGAAGCAAATGAATCGGAGCAACCCGCTACCAACATAATTGCTTTAAAGACCTCATAGCAAACATCAGCAGAATTGGTTTGTAATTTACCATGTCCTTCATTTTGAACATGCTCCCTAAAGGTTTGCGTGAAAGTCATGACATCTACAAACATAATTTGTTTCAGATTGACTAAACAAGACAAATGTCTTCCTTTACTACCCTTGACCAAAATCACTCCTCTTGCCAAGAATGCAACAGAAGTCTTCATTTCACTTGTCATATACTGGAAACACCATAGTTGTGGTTGGTTTTGTTGTTTTTTGTTTGTTTGTTTGGTTTGTTTTTTGTTTGTAATTAAATAGCTTTCAGAAATGTTTAGGTAAACTTTGAAAACAGACGGTTCCTAATCTAACTCTGAAGAATTTTGTAAGTCAGTCAACATGTGTGGCAGAGGTTTCTAATTACTTTTATAATTTTTTACTTTTATGCTTCTTACTTATAAATTACAGTTTATATCTGAAATATATCTGTATATACAGGATATATACTGTATATATCTGAAATACCTTGCACCCTACCTTGAACAGAATACTCAATAATGATTCTTCTAATTACGTATCATTCATTGGGAGAGGTTCCACAATGTGCTAATTTCAGGCTAACTGAAATCTGCTTTGTTATCCTAACACAGTTCTTAGCTGAATGGTGTGCAGATAGCACCAATAAGCTTATTTGACATTCTTGTTTAAAATCATCAAAGTCGATGAATAAACATCTCATTCATCATGTGCTGAATGCCCTTCACAGCTACTGACTACAACACGAACAAACAAAATGAAGGCGTATTTGTTATCCCAGTGCTGTATGCCTACCAATTTATTTGTAACGATTATTTTACATTTTTCTCCACAAATGTCCCTTTTACAAAGTGAAATAAACTATTATTATTAAATACACAATTGTTGCAGCATTTGGACATGGTATTTCAGTGGCTACAACTTAAATCAGAAACTTGATGAAAATGCGTGTCACAGACAAATTGCCCATGGTTATAAATAATAGCGTGCTATGCAATGAAAGAAACTATTATAAAAGCTGAAAGACCACACTGGTAAGTATATTACAGGAAAAATACTTTACAGTATTCTTTAACTTCTTTCCCCTCCTCCTTCAAACTAGAATTTCATTTTGTTTTTGCATAACTTAGAGAAACGTATCTTAAAGCTGTGCATAGTCTGACTAGCTTAATGGACAAAACTGGTGAACGAGAAATGAAAGTGAACGGAATCAGGTTGACTTTTGCTGCATTAAAAAAATGGCTGAACATCAATATCTGCCAGCAGAAAAAGAACATATTTCTTAAAGAAAATTTATAAGTATTTAAAAAATCTTCAGGTTATAAATCAAGATTGTTTTAAAAGCCATTTTTCACCTATGATTACTGTGTAGTAATCAGGCATCTGTGTAAAGAAACATCAGCAAAAAGTAGTCTAAATGTACAGAGGTGACCAGCAGATGAAAATCTATGGGTAATAACTATGCTGCACAAAGATTTTGAATTTTGGCAGACCTGACAACTGTTCAACAGAATGTTAGTTGAATAACTCTGAGAATTGAGATTTACCATTTTTGCCTTGTGGCTTTCCTTCCAATGTAAATGCTTAATTTCTATACACATGGACATAAATATGTGTATACATTCATATAGTTTAACAGACTAGCCTGAATATTCATTGCATAATGCTGAATATCTTTTCTAAATGTATTGTTTAAATGTTCTGTTCAGAAGTGACTTATAATAAGGAGTACACATCTCAACCTTTTTTTTTGTTAGTAATCCCTCTTACTGTCTTCACACACATTCAGTATGGACATTTACAGACTGTCCCTAGCCAGTAACCAAAGAGTTAATATTTCTCTTCAAATTTTTCGCATAAATAGCATCAGAAGCACTGTTCTGCACTGCTCCCATGGCAGTACAGGGTTTGGTAGAACTATCAACACAGCTGTAGGTGTCAGGTAAACAAACGCCATAAATTTCTCATTTATTGTCATCTATGAAAATTTCATGATCTTTCTTTCATGTGGCTTGAGCTCTGGCAATGTCTGATGGAGGTTGTTTTGTGACTCTTTCATAATAGGCTTTTATGTGACCTGCTATTCCATTTTGACAATCAGTGATTAGAAATAGCTGTTCCTTCAGATTTATAAACCATTAACATAAACAGTTTGGAAGATGGTTCAAAGGCCTTCATCATGTCATTAGGAAAAGACCAGCTTTCTTGACTTTAAAGTTACAAAGGACAATCACATCTGTAAAGACTTGAGACTCGGGGGGAAAAAAAGGAAAGTTGACTTTTGATTAGGGTTAAAGTCAGATACTAATATGGCAAGCAATTTAGGATGAGTGAACAGGGAACTCCCCTGCCACCCCAATGAGCATCCTGAAACTATACTGTCATCAGCCAGAAGGACGAATCCTGATAAACTGTCCTAGTAGTGCCACTGAGACACTTTTCTGACAGTCGGATGAGCTCTTAACAACTTACACCATCTGCATTGTTACTATAATGCTATATGCCATTAATTCATAGTGATACAGTCATGTTTATTCCTGGAAGAGACCCTGAAGTCCTTCCATGCATTCCTCAGTTCCCACAGCTCTAAGAGAGGAATAAGAGGTTGCTGTTGCTACAGACCATCCACACTGGGCTACAAATATGTCTGAGGAGCCACCTGTACTAGGAATAAAGAATTGGCTGTAACTTATTTTGAAAAAGGAGTTAGATGAAAGGCAATCCCTTTCAGACACTGGCAAGATTTTACCATTAGATTAGGAAACACCTTATCACCTAGGATTTATCTGCCAATGGCTCACATAAAGTAAAATGTATTAGACACAGGAATCCTGCCAGATTTGCAGTTTCAGAGTCTGCCTGAAAACCTCAGCTAGTCACAGGCTGCCAACACTAGACAGAGCAAAATTAGACAGGTCTTTAACATAGTGATAGGGTGTGTGCTCAGACGAGTGAAGTCTCTCATGCCTCAAACTTTGTCCACTGGTAGCAGGTCATGGCAACCAGAGTCACTCACAAACTGCAGAACTGAGGAGGGAAAAAAATGAGATTTCCGGGATGCAATGGCAGGAGGAGTATTTCTCTAGTGTAAGCTTTCCACCAAGGCAGGAAAGACGTGCAGAAGGAGCCCACGAATGGAACCATGCCTGTGAAGCGTCCCACAGCTGGACAGTGATTTTAGGGGAGATCGCTGCTGTGGGACTTGCAGGCGAAAGGGAGGCTGGGGACTGCCAGCATGGCATCCCACAGGAGGGACATGATGCGGTGAAGATGCAGACAGGACAATGAGGAAACCACTCAGTCAGAGAAACACTATAGCTACAGAGTGCTGCTCCTCAGTGATGCAGTTGAAATGGTGGACTGAAATGGAGCAGGCCACTATCTGTCTGTATAATAATGTACTCAGGATATGTCTCACGACTCTACTCCCCCTCCACATAGTGTAATGTTGAAAAACCCTTCTGTTCTCAAGTAATAGAACATATGAATGCCCACTGAGTGAATGTGTATGTGGACTATTATTTGGCAATAGGAACTATTGTTTTAAGTTCTGTTTTGCTTAATTATTCATTATTTACTACTTTAATTATGTATGAAAAACCTCAAGTACTTCTGAATGTTCTTTAGGCAATGCAGACTCTAAGGCACGCTAGGAAAGTTATATAGTGAGGTGTCCCTTCCATTAGTCATAAGAGAAGCATAAATTACAATTCAGCATATAATTCTCCGCTTCTTCACACAATGATTTAAAGTCGATTGAGTACAATTACTTCGTACTCAGCATATTTACTGCTCTATAAAACTTTCTCCCATAAAGAAAAGGCATCCAGGCATTTTTCTGAACAACAGTATTGTTAAACATTTTTTGATGAGGCTTTTTTTGAAAACATGTCTTACCTTTCAGTTGTTTACAAATTACTTTGGCAGTGATTTGGGAAAGCACTTAATATGTGTTAATGTTCTTCCTTGAACAGGGACTTCGCTTAAGTGCTTTTCTAAGCAGAATCTTGTTCTGTTTATCTGTCCATTTATCTGAATTGAAAGTAGGGATTATTTTGATATCTCAAAACATTTTGAAACAAAGCTACGCAAGAGTAGCATATAGCTTACTTCCCTCATCTCTCTATCTGCAACATCTATGCTTTCTAACACACCCCTACCCCACCCTTGTTTGCTACACTTGCTGGACAAGACATATAGCACATGCTGTGGTCATACAGAAACCGTATGTATTCTTTCTTTACTGACTAGCCAATAGACAGGTTAAGTGGTCAGTCACCTGGCATCTCTAGTCCAGTAACCAAGCCCTACGTAGCTGAACCTTGAACCAAGTCAAAACTTGCAGACCCAACCAACAGCTTGGTGACTGTAAGTGGTCATTTTTCACACTTCTGTTGAGGGAACAGAATATCTGTGAAATCTTTTTCTCTGTTATTGAACTCATGTTGGCTAATGGGTTCACAGTTTTTTATGGTACCTGACAGACAATGTGACCACTGAAACTTTGTTTCCTTATGAAGCCCAGGGGTAAAAACCAAAAACACGGATATCAAATTTGTGAATATTTGTACAAAATTAATAACTAAAAAGTTATGAATCCTACCAAATTAATTTTATATGACTTACATTAATGTTAGTAATTTTTTTCCATTATTTGATCAGGTCTGGTAATGCTTAAGTCATCAAATCGCAGAGAGATTTGTGGGATGCAGTTTGCAAAGCCTTTTCAAAGTGTTACTTTCCTTTAGTCTGCTTCTTGTCATTGTTAGAGCTGGGCAGTGTACTTAATCTTGAGGACTTGCATGAGGAGGCAGTTAAGATTTTAATATTAGTTGTAGTAGACCTCTGTGCATAAAGATGAGCCTTAATCACTTTTGAATTAGTTCACCTCTGTCAGCAAATATTCTCCCTCTTTGATGCTCTCAGACTACTCTACTCACTAACCGTTGTTGGATACAGACCTCCAGTTTCTATGGATGCCCATGGTACACTTCATTGCATTACTTTATTCAGCAAAATGCCAACGGCAATTTCTTCTCCAAAAAGAGGGAAAATACCCGGAAGAACAAGCTAATAATTTTGCATGTTCAAAGAAGAATCTGTTAATTTCACATAAACCATCAAAAAGAACGGGCCACTAGAGGGAACTAAATCCAACATGCTGAAAGAAAGTAAAATGCTAACTCCTCAGCTGTAAATTATTGTGGCGAACAGAATGGTCTGGATTTACAACAGCTGAAGATACTGTTCTATATTCTTAACAAAGATATGGCAATTGAAGAAAACAATTTACATATTTATAAAGAGGTCTACCACTTCATGCAATGTGTATACCAAAACCATTAAAACAGTATGTATAAAAAGATTACATATAAAAAGGTAGTATGAACAGGGGATAAATATATTGTGTAGGTCTAATTTATTATAGATCTAGATCTTTCATGTGAGACACACATCAAAAGAGAAAAATTGTTTTAAGTCAATATGTTTGGACTTCTGGTAATGGAGTCCTTGTACATGTTAAGATATTTTTGATTTGTTGTCACATCATGCATATAATCTTGGATCTTTGTTTTGTATCAGCATGTTCACAAACCTGCAACACCATGCAATAAGTACTGTCCATTTCAGTATAATTAAGATTATAAGGAAAGATTGCAACAGTGAGTTTATTGTTTGGTGGTATAGCTAGAAAAAAAATGCAATACAAAGGCAATTATTTAGTATTTTTGGTAAATATGTCAAAACCAAAAATATAAATTGTTTACTAATAGCTGCCTAACAATGAAAATAAAAAGGTCACTAATCCTTTTTTCTGAGTACTTTGATGTGATTTATAACACTAATAAACTCTCTGCAATGTTCTGAAGCTTTAGTTCTACAGCTTCCTTTTCTGAGGCTAGATACCCTAGCTTTCTCAGTATCACTTCTTATTTATGACTAAAAGTAACTCACAAAATATGTTTATTGTCCTCTCAATAATTTCCATCAACCAAAACTCCATTAATTTCCATCCATATTTCATATGACATTATCTTTCTCTCTTTTACTTCTAAATACAGCTACCGTGCCTATGATTTTATACAACTACACAGTTTGTAAGCCTACAAAAATGGTTTTATCTTTATAACTATATTTTATAGATACCTCCATTTCACTTATTATAATGCTTTCTCCTGCAAAGCTGTCTTTTTATATCCAAATAAACTGACAGATATTCTGGACATCTGGTCTTAAATTCTCTGAAGCCTTTCCAACAGCTTTTTTAGTAACGTAAGAATTATTATAGGGAATGCAAGCAGCCTACACTCTAGAGTTTACTGTCAGTGTGTCACAAATTATCAAAACATTGGTCTTTTCCCTGTTTTGAGTAAACTGCGGTGAAAATCTATATCCTTAAACCAGGAAGAGACAACAGCAAAAGACATTTTTTAAAAGCCCACCACTTAAATACACATCACAAGCTGTGTTCACACAGCTGTTAGCCTGTTTAAAAACAAACCATATCTCTGGTGACCTCCATCTGTGCATGCTTGGTGAATTGCATTTAGTACCATGTAACAAAACATCTAGAAGTAAGTATATATAGGGGTGGTTCCTGGCACCACATTTTTTTCCTTTAATTAGAAAGGAAAAGAGAGATACAGGTTTGCAACATGAAACATAGCCTAAGTGCTTAAGGCAATTCTCAGTACAAGGCATGTACTGTTAGGCATCTTATATAATTAGCTCTTCTATTACCATCATCACATGAATGGTGGGTGAGTAGTTTTCGTGCTTCTTCTAATCCATTTTCATTAATATTATTAGTATTACTATTGTCATTATCATCATCATCATCACAGCAAGCTGTTAATTTTCATATGCCCAAAGGCAAACAAGTCATTACTTACTCATCAACAAAACTACTTGTCCCAGATATACAGGTAAGCAGATTTTTGCTAGGCTGATCAATGAAAGAACCCAGGGCATTCCCACAAGTGGAACATAACAGGATCCTCCTGAACATGAGCACTTTTACTAAATACTTTCTTATTATCGAAGGTCTTCTACTCAAAACCTTAGTTTTGCCAGTTCCGTTCCTGTTCTACATTAAACACTTCAGCTACAGTTGCAATGTCACTGCACAGTAGGTGAAAAACATTTCTGGAACAAATGTCAGCAAGGGATAATTTTGAAATAACCTTCTCATCTACAGTAACACAAGCCAGAAGATAACACTGCTATATAGGTTGCTTTGTTGGTAACCTATGATGCTGTTTCCTGGCATAGTAAGTATTTCTAAAGATGGAAGAGGAAAAGTTGCAGAAATAAACAAAAATATAGAGCTCTTTTAGTTTCCCATATTTGTCATAAAGGTTGGCCTTGGACATGAATTTGAACTGAAATGGGGGGAAGAAAAAAACAATAATACAAAGTGGACAATTAAAGGAACAAAAAAATCTATTAGGATACCTCACCTAAGGAAATAGCTTATACAGAAGCTGAAATATCTTACAGGGAAGCATGCTGTATTAGTACTACGAAATATGGATACTAAAGGAAGTGAGTTCACTTTCATTTCACCTTTGAATTGTGAAACTGCAGTAGATAACCTGTGGTGTTTTACTCTTTCAAAACGGAAATTGTAGGGAAAGACTTGGAAAAGCACCAGATGCAGACTCCAGTTCTCACAAACTATTGATACAGTTAGTCTCAGGTAGTTAAAGCTTGCACTTAATTTAAACAGGAAGATATGGTTTTGTGCCCTGTGTATTGGGGTCAAGGGCCAACTGCCAAAAGCATTTAATGCCCTCATCAGCAGAAGCTGGAAGTCCTCGTCAAAAGCACTTAAAAACAGGTAACAATCTGCAAAACATCCTAACTTGCTGACCCAGACTTCCAAGAAACAAAATGATCCTAACAAACAAGTAAGCGCATAGATGATAGCGGCTTGGTAACAGACATGCAGTGCTGGGACTTACCGTCTTGGTCTGTGGTAACTGTGATAGCTGTGAACTGCTTGGGAGAGAAACTCAGCTCCGAGACCCCATTCGTGGCTTCTATTTCGAAGGTGTAGTTCACGTGCGACACAAAGTCAAGCACTGTCACAGAGGAGTTGATGAGACCTGTGTGCCTGGGGATGAAACGGATACCTCCCCCACAAATCTCACACTGGCTGGCATCCGACCCGCATTTCTTACAGATGACACTATAAGTGAGATCTTTTCTTCCTCCGGTATCACTCGGGGGGCTCCATTCCAACATGAGAGCTGTTTCATTAATGTTAAAAATCACATTCCTTGGAGCAGAAGGTGGCCCTGCAGAGAAGGAGGGGAAAGCCTGTTAAGCCTTAAGGCAATTATTTGCAAATAGAAGTTAAAAGAGTTATGTTTCAATAACAAATTCAATGGGAAAACTAAAAACCGTCTAGATACTTACAATCCTTGAAAATTAAGCAGGAATAATAAATAGGTGAGATCATAAAAAGCTGAATAATCTAAATAAATTAGAATTAATTCAGAAATAATTTAAGGCAACATAAAAATGACTTGCGAACGTCAAACCTGGACTTGATAAGACAAATTTGCACTAAATATCTCTTGATCTTGTGGGGTACTCGGGTAGAGCTTTAACCACAACATTTACATCCTTATTTTATGTCCAGTAACGTAGGCTTTTCTGATAGTTATAATCTTTGATGTTTTATAAGAGTTAAATTGAATAATAAATAAATAACAGCTTTGGAATAACTACAAGAAGTAAAATTGTTTGTATTAGTTTTGCAGTGCCAGATATTTTTTCTATCCTTCACTGCTTATCCCCAGGGATTTTTTTGCTGCTGTTCATTAACAGAGTTAGGTGGCAACAGGCCAAGACTATTAGGCACGAGAGACAGTTTACAAGTTTTTTCCTTCCCACCTGGCACCTCATCAGCATCAGTATAACAGTGAAGACATCAACCTTGCAAACTGAAGATCTAAAAGGATGGCCGCAAGGCAGGAGAAAAAATAATTCCTGAAGACTGTGGGGAGGGATGCAAAGATAGTAGCAGCAGGCAGAGTACAGGAAAGCTCTCAGATAGCAAGCAGGTGGTAAAGCTCTCTGTGTACCATCAGATGAACCACTAGTGACCATTTCCTATGGATCCCACGATAGTCAAGGTATGTCCAACAAGTTTTAAGCTGTTACGCTGACTGTGTAGGATCACATGTAAATCATCTGAGGCTTTATATATTAGCTTCCACAGCCTGAAGGAAGAACTTTACCACCTAATGATTTTTCAGATAGGAATTAGTGAAGGGGTGAAGGAAAGGCAGAAATTGTTAAAGGAAATCTGAATAATCTTATCTCCATTTCTTATTATATTCTTCTTCCTCCACTTAACATATTTCAACCAAGCACTTACAGACACATGGTTTTCAAAACCAATTTGTATGTAGACACAAAATATGCCCATAAAAATTATGTAAGAAACACAGATTTGGCAAAATGCAAGGCCTTATACTCCAGGTTTTGATATATGTAAGATGACTGTGGTAAACTCAATGGGTGATCTGGGTTTTTTTGAGCTGAATGAGTTGAATAAGCACTATATTCCCAGCTCTCAACATAAAATTACAGTGGACATGGATTGCTTAGCCAATGGTTAGCTGAACTTTCAGCTCGCTTTGCAGCTTTTCATGATTTATACAACCTGCTAGCAAGACTGAAGTATAAAGCTTTGATTGAGATACTGTTCAAAGTTTGAGTGAGCTTGTCATTACTTCAGGGCCTGCAAATGACAACAGCTAATTCTTACACAGAGTGTATTTCACCCAACAAATTGAGTGGCACAGTATATCTGAGAGAGTCAGATAATTAAAATATTATAATGTCCTTTATAAAAACTTTAAGACAATGAGAGAAGAACAAAACAAACAAACAAAAATATTGATCAACACTCGTGTAAATTCCAGTTCAACAACTTGTAGGATGAGAGCAAGACTTTGTGCCCCAAGGATGGTCAGATAAATGGTCAGAACTTTGCATTAGGAAGGAAAACAAAATATCAAAGCTCCTCCAAACATTTCATATACAAATCAGGATCTCAAATCTCAGAAGAAAAAAAACCCTACTTTTTTCTAATAATTCAATGCCACTATTTCTTTTTTTCGTTAAGATCTGCAATTACTACAGCACTGATACGCTGATTCAATCTTCAAACTTTTAGCTATTTGACTAAACAAAACGTACTGATTTAGAAAATCAAGCCCATGAGTGGTTCTGAAATATGCACCTACAACTGAAATAAATCCACTTATTCAAGTTCTTAATTCTTGAAGATTACCCTGAATACTAAAATGGACTATACTTTAACAGAAAGCATTACTATATCTTATATTGCACTAATAAAGTATATAGTAGTAAAGATCTATACAGTTGTGCCTACACATAGCAGCAAGTATGAAAGGAAACAGGCAAGAATAGTTGCAGAAAAAAGGTCACTATTCACGAACATTTGTAATTTTTAAGTGATGCTATTTGTTTACTTATGTGGCATAAATGTGGGTATAAAAGCTGGAATGCTTGTAAAGGGAAAAAAAGTTTGTATGGCATGGGAGGGATAATGTGAACCCATAAATGTTAAGGTTTTCTATGAACTGTAGTTGAACATTTGAGTTGTTTTTTTCTTTCTGGCATTTATTTGTAACTTTAAATAACTGAGACTATGTTTTCATTAAAACTATTTTTTTTTGCCCTAAAGTAAATGATGAGTTAGCTGCTGGATTTCAAGTACTTGATAATTAAAATATTTTGAGGTGTTACATTGCTTTGCATTTTTTTAGTGGACAAGAAAGTTTAAAATATTTTGAATGTGCGAGTATTTATTCACATATCTATCTGTGCAGAGTTCATAGTTAGCAGCCAAAAAGCCACTGACTGGAGAGACCAGTTATTTTTCAGCCTATCAAGGAATCATTTAGCTGAACGGTATGTGGCTCATTGGTACTGAAGATCAATATTTCTGGAACCTGTCAAATGAAGACTATCGTTGTAATTTGCAATTTTATAGTCACAGAGAATATTTTGAGTATTTCCTTCCTGGTCTTTGACTGTGACCTTGTGATAAGTCTAACACTGAAGTATTTGAAATACTGTAATACGTAAGTATTTATAAATGCAACTTGTTAACCAAGCCTAATTACATCGATCCATCATTTTCCAATGGTGTGGAAAACAGAGACAAGGTACAGCCTTGAAGATGCTGATGTTGTCCAAAAGCCCCTACCACCTTGCAGTGTCTCAGATTTACAAATCTCTAAACTTCCCATAAAATTACTGTGAGATTGATGATTCTAGCTACTCTGGAAAACAGTCCTGAGATCAGAATAAGCTAAAACTAGCACAGATTACTTCAGCTTCTGTTCTTATTATTTATGTGCAGAAAACAGGAATAATTATGTTTCCTCTAAAAACATGTTGTGAGAATTAAATAATGACCGGTCTTAACAAATTCCCACTGTTAAAACCAACGAGGAGTTTTAGGAATATGGAGGATGAGCCTTAATCGCACTTACATATGTGCATAACTTTAAGCGGATCAGTAATCCCCTTGAAATAATTGGTAATACTCATGCACTTAAAACTAAGCATGTGTGTAATTGCTCGAAGGATTGGAGCCAACGTTTTAAAACTGGCTTAAATTTAATCTTACATAAACTGTAGATATTATGACAATGGGTCATCATAGCTCAGGTTTTTTTAATGTTATTTCATAAACTTTTGCAGGCCAAAACAGGAATTAATGTGAATCCAGGCAATAGGAGAGTTTTGTCTGGCTTTGTCTATCATATTTTTGTTATGCTATTTGTAGATAGCATCAGTGGAAGAACCAATACAATAGATAAAATACACTTTTTAAAAAATGTATTTTTCATTTGTACTAGAGAGTGAAGGTTGTTATATTCACGATTTGGGACTTAATTCTAAGAGAAAACATTCACATTTCAATGAATAGGGTGAACATTTTCAATTATGTTGGGGTGTCTGAAAGTATATGACTGTCCGCCTGCAAATACTGAGAAAAACCTCAGACACCCTTCATACTCAAGGCCCCTCATGCCAATTTGCAAGACGATTAAATAGCTTTTTAATTGCTGTTAAATTATGCCAGTTAAACTGTGATTTCATGCAAATATTAAGCTGTAATGACATGCAGTGAATCATTTACTAAGATTTAGAACTTGGAACAAAGAGAGACAATTAATTCTAATCCTCAGATTCAGCTAAATTATGTGTCACTGGGCTTTTATGAATGTGGCCTGATTGCTTTGTTATCATTTATAAATTATACAAAGATTATTTGACAGATTGGAAAAACTTGGCAGCTATAAGCCTTCTGCAGACATCTGTGTGCAAAGCTCACAGGGATTTCCTTGTATTGATTTTTAAGGAAAACAAGTATATTGGTGAAAATGATGGATCCTTTCCTCACAGCAAAATTCATGACTTTGGATTTTATGCAAAAGGATAAAACACAGTTCAGATGGATGAGCATTAAAAAACATTCAGCTCTTCTGCTTCTTAGATGAAACACAGCCCAAGCGTGAGCAATGTCTTTTGCTTCATTTACAAATTATAATGTAAGAACTATTTCTACACTCTCTGTGGAGTAGACTGACATTGATGTCTTATGGAGAAGCAGGCCCACTCCAAAAGCAACACAGCTGAGTTTATGCCTCATGCAGTGCTTCGCACCTCACCTTGCTTTGCATATCCTCTCCCTCTGTGAAGTGAAGTGCGTTTTGCCCTTTATAGAAGGAGAGAGGAGCAAACCCAACACTGCAGAAGTCTAGTGAGGGCAATGCAGTATTTTAAACACCACAGAGTGACGACTGCCTGGAAAAAACTTTGCTGTTTTTTAAGTGAGAACTGTCCGTTACCAACTATTGGACTCTTAGAAGTGTGTTATTTGACTAATGAATTTACATCGGAAGGGCAAAAATTAACCATCGTCTTCTGAGAATACTCAGAATCAGCATCCGGCTGTGCCCCTTGAGTTCTTAATTGCTTTTCTATATACATATATATACATGTAGCGTAGATAAGTAGTGTCACTTGATGTAGAATGCTGTATTACATTTTTTCTTTTCAGAATCACTTATTCTTTTTCTGTGAGGCAGGCAGGAAGAATGGAAGCCAGTGACTGCAACTCTGAGCATAATGATAAATTGCAAACAAGTATATATATAAAAATAACAATAGAGGCAGTAGGTTCGAAGGCTTCAAGCATGTTGCTTGATTTTGCTGCTGTAATACAGTATTGACTCTTAAAAATAGAGGATACAGTTTGTGGCAGAGGTTATTGAACAGAGCATAAGTTTGTTGGGTTCAAAATTGTTTAAGCATAACATGAAAAGAGATGCATTCAGACTCAGACACCCAGCCTGCTTTTGACCTTGAAAAGATGGATCAATTTATCCAATTACATTATAGTGGGAAACGTTCGAGTTTATGTACAGAGTAATCAGACAGGGGATTAGGTATGATGCTATTTGTTGCTCACTGTGTATGCAGAGAGATCACTGATAGAGTACTCGCATATGGCAAAGAAATACAATAAGGAGAAAGAGTAGCAGCAAGAGATTGATAACAAATGCCAATCAAATGAAAAAAGGCTAGGAGAAAGAGATTAACAATATATCCTAATGTATTTTTAATTCCTCTTATTAAAATTAGATTTCTATTATGCTTTTCTGCAAAGTGCACACTCTTTTACAAAACACAGTTACATGAAGTAAAAATGGGAACTCTACAATTCTGGAAAAGCATACAGAATGCACTTTCACAGAATTAATGAAATCAGATTTGAAGCTCATCTTGAAAAAAGTGGGGGCCTGAAGCTAAACTCTTAATTTCATACTCTCTTTAATCAAGGTCCTTATTTTCCATAATGCTGCATATGCAAGTTTCCCAGTACTGAGGAAACATTCTGGAGTGAGGAATACTGTCTAACCCTATACAGGAATTAAAAGAGAGAGAGAATAAAATATCTACGTATCTTAGGCATATTGCTTTGCAGGACTTGGGGAAGCAAATAAAATAGGTATTAATCCAGTTGGTTCAAAATGTTTGACTATGAAGAAATGTGTAAGGGGAATCCACTATTCATTCTGTGTTTAATGCAAGAATAACTCTCATTTAAAAAGTCACAAGTAAAATTTCTAATCTCTTAAGTCACATCTCACATGTCAGGATTCAAATTTGCAAATGAACATCAAAAATGCAGACCTGTCCCAAAATTGATTATGCAAAAAAAGACATTTTCTAACTGCACAGGCTTTTCTCTCTACTTAGCTAAATTAGCTCATTTCTTTTCCTAACTTTTCAACTCCTTTTCTTACAGTAAAGCATGACAGTTTGGAAGGAACAATCTAAATTCTACTCATATCTTTGTTTATTAAATTTAAATTAGCCACATCTGCACAGACCCACCGAAGGCAGTGAGGTTGTATTTATGACAGAAACGTAATTTTAATAACTGAGAGCATAATTTGAAAGCAGTGGGGCTAAAGATATCACTTAGGGAATAATTTGGCCTGCAGACTCTTCATTACTGATGATGTGCAAGAAGATAAGAACGCAGTCTGCCCATCAAGAGTCTCTGTGTCATTTGCAGAGCTGACAATTAGTGAAATAATCATCATCGTAGGTATAAGATGAATACATCTGCTGTTACAGTCAATGAAGTACCGATACCTTGCAGTCTAGGCTGAATGAGAGGCAATGCATGGTGGCACTGAACCAAGAGCAAGGCAGAAACTAGAATGTAGTTCACTGTCTCCTTTATTTCTGATTTCTCCCAAGTCAGGGTGAGATGGGGCACTGGTACCTCTGCTGTGATTTATTTCTTCCCTGCCTCTGCTCACTTGGTTGCTTTGGCTGACATCCTCAGCAGGAACGGAGAAGTCTGGCAGCAAGTCTTCCCTGACAGTTTTTGGCCAAAGCAGCTCTCAGCACTCCGCTTTTGTTGGGAAAGCACCGGGGTGTTCTAGGTACCTGCTCCCTGATGCCTCAGGCCTCTCGTGCTCTTCCCTACCTTACCAATACTAATGGGTAGCAGGGCTTAAAATTATGCCCTGAAAGATAATTATGGAAAGATAATGCCACGCATGAATAATTTTTTCAGAGAAGAACTGTCTTTTGGAGATGAAAAATCAATGACTTATAAATAATACGGAACCACATCTGCATAATGCATGAGTGAAACCATCTTTGTAAGCATGAAACTGTCAAGAGCGCCTGGGATGTGTGTTAGTTCTGTGGCTAAGTTTTTAATGGCCTGTGCTTGGGGCACTCATTTGAGTGGAATCATTTGTAATCACCATTTTCCTGCGGGAAGTCTGGAACAACACTGTTTATTCCCTCACATACTTTGTGCAAAAACATAGGCCTATGTGCCTTGCTCCAGAGTAAGCTGACAGCAGATTGTGTGCATTGGATTGGGGTGCCTCTTTGAACCCTAGGTCCTTTAGGTAGCTGGAGGCTGGTATTTACCCTTCCCATCTGAAAACCCTATGGTTAGATTAGACAAATTTCTGCTAAGTGCGTTAGATCAGAGGAATGCCATTTTTGGTGACCATCACTCCCATTTAATGGATGGACAATGTCTTGGTCTACGTAATGACCTCAGGATTACAGAGTGTCTCTGACTTCATAAATCAGCTCCAAATTATTTGGTATATTCCCAATTTGCCCAGTACAGTGCCATCTGGAGAGACTAGCATGAGCACAGGAAGTAGTTCAATTCTGCTAGTGTCAACTCAGTTATTTTTACATGGTGCTGCCTTACACAGTGCAAACATACCAAAATTATGACTATACACTGATGGTTATTGCAGCAGTACTTTGCTTTCATGTTTTTATCTCTTAAGCTTTTTGTATTCTTACTCTGTTAAAATACTTCACGTATTTAACATGCTAATTTTTTTAGAATTCTCTTAACAAGAGGACTGTGGCAAAAAAATGTACTTGAATCAAATCCTCCACCAAAAGAGCTAACAAAATGCTAAACAGAAAACTAGGTATCTTAGAAAATTTGCAAACAGATTTTAATTGCCTTTATTAAATAATAGGATTTTATATGTAAATATAGTATTTCACCCACAGATTTTTAAATGCTGCTGTTTGTTCCCAGTTTTGAGATTAAACAGATATAGTTGCTTTATGATCAATAACTGAATCCCAGTGAACAACGAATGATGTATGAAAATCTATGAGAAATATTTTATTAAGTGAAAAGAAAATTTATGCTTTATGTTTCTAGACATGAGGACATTGATCAAAGTAATAAAAATCTATTTTCAGTCAGAATTTCTGCCCCTAGATTCCTGGGCATCAGTTTTGTCTTAATGACAAACTTAGGTTAGTCAAAAATCATAAAATGTTGTATTTAAAAAATTATCAAAAAATCTAAAGAATTTTCATTATCACAGTTGTATAAGAGGGAATAAGTCTCTGTTGAAAGAAGGTGATATGCCAGAGAATTTAATTATATCTTATTCTGATTGGATACATCTTTTTTCCTTTCTTTTTATGATTTTCTTGCCTTTTTTAGATAGTTTAGTTTTTCTTCAATTGTGTTGGGATGATATTTGTCTTATAATTTTCATTTAAATCTGGGGAGACATCAGAGTATGTAATATCAGGTTTTTTTCTTTATGTGACTACTCAGTTTTTTGAAATTTTTTGTACAAGCGTATTTCCTGTATTTAAAATACATACTGGTAGTTAAAACTCAACATTGTTATCTATATGACAATGATTACATACTTTGTATTATCACACAGAACTACAGGTTAAAAAGTCACCAAGCTAAGAAACGTGTCAGTATTTTTAGGGATGTCTAGATTAAATAGAAATACGATGTTTGAATTTTGATTTTAAAAATGTCTTTTGGTTATCTCGAATGGGACTCTTCACAAAATATATAAACTCATGTCATTTTTTAAAAATAAAAAAATAAATAAATGAGGCACAGGAGAAGAGAACTGCAGACACTGGTACTGATCAGACTTACGGGTACATGCCATAGTTGGTGGGTCCTTCTCAGCTCTGAAGTAACCTTTCTCACACTGACAAACAGAAGTTGCTTCTACGTAAGTCAAACTGTGTGGAGGGCACTTGGAGCACTTTACATTTCCAGCAAATGCTTTATAGAATCCAGGCCTGCAAGCTGCAGAACAAGAAAATAAGCTTCATTAATAGAAGCAAGTTTCGGTCATAAGTAAAATCTGTTCCATGCAGTTATAATGCACCTTCTTTCCTTTCCAACCTAGATATATATGCTATTTTGATCACACAATTCTTCACAGTTTTTATTTTGATATATACCCCCTATAAAAACCTGTTCTTGGTATATAAATGGGAAATCATTAAAAGAGACCGCTTCCAAATTTACAGTCATCACTGCTACTTGAAATTGTTATTTAGACAACTTCACTAATATCACCAAACAAAGGGACATTACCTATATTTTATGTAGGTTCCATCTGTTAATAAGAAAGAGTGAGATAACTTCTTATCCGCCAAAGCTATTCATATCGCTTCCTTATTTAAGTAATGGAGACTTGCAATGCTTAATATGTTTACCCTCACAACACCTTCATGAAGACAAGGATGACACCCCATATATTTATAGATAGGTCTGACTTGCCTACAGTCCCCTGAGAAGCCTCTGACAGAAGGGCCACATCAGCTGGGTCCTCTGCACCCTGTTGCCATGCGAAGCTATAACCACCTTCAGAGATGTAGGAAGGAGATCCTGATACCCTCTAGCACAAACTGCTGCAAGCCTGAGGCTACTCTTAATTGTGTCAGGAAACAACCTGGAAAGCAGCTGCTATCCTGGATGAGGGATGTTGTGATGGTCAGAGCTCACCGTGCCCCCAGTTACTTGGAGCAGGGGTCCCTGCCATTCTTAACCACAGCACCACCTTACATGCCTTTACGCTGGCCTTTAAAGCAGAAACAATTCGTTAAAATAAATCTTATCATAAATCTGCCAGGCTTGCATTCTGAAATATTATTTTAAAACCATCATCACACATGTTTAAACAGAGATTTCTTTCTTTTTCCTGCCAGCTACCACATTTACATATGCCAGTATGTATTGCAGTTACTGTCTTCTGGCTTCCCAATCTGAAAACAGAACTGAAACAAATGAAAGAGCAACTCAAACATGTATACACTGTACAGACTCATATTCCATCTGACTCCTCCAGCAGTACAATGGAAACCATTGCTATAAATGTAATTTCAAAGATTCATGTGGCTTTTTCTGTTTCTGACATATTCAAAACTATTTTCTTTACATTGCTAGAGAAACTAGGCAGTACTTCCTTTTCTTGTAAAAAGACAAAATAACAATATTAAAATGAGGTGTTCTTTAAAAAGTACCCAAAAGTATGCATTTTATGGATTCACTATCAGTTCATATTAAGTGAGTTATTAAAAAGTATTAACTAATAGATAACATAGATCAGTTTTGCTTCTGATTCCAAAGCACTTGCTTGATACAAAAGCAGTTTCATTAGTAGCTGAGGCAAAAGGATTGAGAAGATGGGACTGAAAAAGACAGCAGTTGATTGCCTATCAGAATCCAAGAGCCAATTTTTCAAATGTAATTTTAAGACCTTAATCTGACCCAACAATTTCAGCAGTTCTCCTCCCAGTGTGTTCTTCTGACTTTGCTGAATTAGGGAGGAATCCTGCCCTGCTGTCACTAAGGGAAAAAAAAAGTATTTCTGGTGTTAGAGATAAGAGGGGTGGGAACAGCAGGGGTTTTCCCTTTGAAAGAAGGCTAGTGGTCTAATACAATTGTGATTATAGTGAGTGGTAATTTTCTACTGATTGGAAAGACAGCAGGTTTGGTGCATGGAAGAAGGCAGCATTGTAGATGTAGGCCATAGGCACTGACTCCTCTTGGCTTTGCTGGAAGGAAGAGGGGACGTAAGGCAAAATCGGGAAACAGTGTTATGCTTGCCTGCTCCTTTCTTCTCTTCCCATGCCCAAATGCTGCCCTGGCTTACCTAAGGATGAATATTAAATTCTTGCTTTTATTAGCAAGCACCTTTCATACATGTGTGATACAAAGAAGTTTGTGATTAAAGAGTTGGCAATTCCAGGTTACAGTTTCAGTCAAAGCAAAGTAAGTGCTCTTTAAAATCCTTATTACTTCTAAAATTCATGTCTGTCAGTTCTGAAATCATTCCTTCTTCCCTTCTGTCCCCCAAATGACAAGCCACTTTGGATCAAAAGAAACATAGCATTCTCTTTCAAGAAAAATATTTTGTTTAAACTTCAAGCAGTTCACTATTCCAAAATAAAACTCAAGGAAAAGATTAATTTCTAATTTAAAAAAGTGTTTTATTCTGAAATGGTATTCTGTAATGTATTTAAAGTAATTATGGTTTTAATATGGTATGTCTCTTAAAAGAAAGCACATACATACTCATAGAAAAGTTGGGGAAAAAAATAATGGATGAATAAGTGGATCATTTTACTTCTTTTGAAGCCAACTCAAATACATTTATCCATTAAGCCACGTATGTACCACAAATTCTGAGACAGAGGAAGATATCAGGGAAGCTTTTCTATGGATAAGTTTACAAAGCTATTGATGACCTGCTCTCTGTCCAAATATAGAATCACACAACCATGATTAGTCCAAATATAGAATCACACAACCATGATTATTGTACACTTTTAAGTAAAAACTAGCCCTTCATAAACAAGAGAAAATAACACAAGCTGAAAACCCCCAAATGATCACAAGCTTGGGATAACTCATCTCTCTGGATAACTCAGTGCTGATTGCAAACATTCAACGTGAAAGAAAATGAATTGTTACTCTATCAAAATCAATGAATATGCAGCACGAGTCTGAAATACAGCACTTCAGCCGCTGTACATATCTAAGCCTAGACTCCGCTAACAAATATTGTGTTTCAGTGGCACAATTAACAAAAACAGTTGCTAAATTTACTATTTTCCACAGAAAATTTGCAAGCACTAGAGTTACTACCCACGTTTTTAAAAGCTCATTTAGGAAATGCCTCAACTGCTATGATTTCAGACATATGTCTTCTTCTGAAGAAAAGAAAAAGAATGTCTCTGTTCCTTCGGCCTTAGGTGTCTTTGTGGAGCTTAAGGCTATATAAGACCACTGCAAGCCAACTGTAGCTCACAGAAATTCCAATTAAAATTTACAGGAAAATTGCACAGAGGACTCAATGGTATTTGCATTCCATTGCAATTTCTGATTTATGCATAACATTTTGTAAAACTGGGGTCTGTGAATGTTCTGCTATGAGATTGCAGATTGCATTACTGCGTGTAAATCACTGTGAGTGACTGCAGATTGTGATACCAAACCATACACAAGCACTAGATGTTGTATTCAACTTCAGAGTCCTAAAGTCACATGCTTTCTAAAATAAAGATTAGGATATGACTCTGTAAAGGGATTAATCAATAGGCTTACTTACATGCTTAATGTTAACCAAGTTCCTCGGATTTTGCCTAGCTTCCTATTATTTCTGGTGGTTTCAGCCACACAAAATTAATCAGTGCACAAACTGCCTGATGGGCAAATCAGAAACTCAGAAAATTTTAATTATAAATGGGCTGTGGTTTTCCATTTGGAGAAGGAAAAAAGTCATCTTTCCCAAGCAAAGTCGTACCCTATGTAAATATATTACAAGTAAGTTAAAAATTTGTTCCGGGTGTTTATGTATGCAGAATTTTTCACTTTGTATGGGTTGATAAATCAGTATTTTCAAAGCGTTTCTCATAACATTTTCTTCACTCAGCTAAGTTATTGCATCTATCATTTTCACAAACTATTTGTGTATATGTTAGTGGAAACTAAAATTTAAACTATGAAAAGGTGCTGTCTGAAAAACCTTCTAATGATGACTATTCAAAAAAACCTAAAGTTTGTTTTTATCTTTGTTACCACAGAGTATTTTTCTCCTAACTTCCAAATCACTGGGAGGCATCTTATTTTCCCTAACGTTATCTAACAGAAGAGACTTTGTGAGTTACTAATTATACGAACTGTATGAGATTTGACTTTTGTAAAGCCTGGGGGAAGATAATATATTGTCTTAATGGTTAAGTAATTAGCAGGGTATCTGAATAAACAATTCAGAGACACTAAAGTTTTCTCCAATGAAATACCAGAGATCATGCAGAGAAGCACTGATAATTTAATTGGCTTCATAAAAGATAACACATCTATAAATTTGCTTTACTACAGCTTTATCAGGATTCGACTATGAGGTTTTTAAACTACAGAAACTTTGTAATTAATATAATTTTCCTTATTTAATGTTTACTATATAGCATTTAGTTTTGTTCGAATTATACATAGATGCATACAAAGAGAAATTAAGGTTACACAAAGCTCTGGTGAACTCTTAAAGAAAGTGATTCATGACTTGCTAGCCTCCCAGCCTGGGCAGAGAGTGGGAGAAGGCATTTATCAAGCAGCTGCAAAACAGTTTGGTACTGTTGATGTTATTTGCAGAGGTATTGAAGCAGACTGGAAAAACTTTAGAGGTGCATTGTACACTTACTGCCGAAAATGAGATACAATCTTACCTGTTCCAAACAGGATGGTACGTGTGTGGTGCAAGACACTGTGGGAAGCCGTCCCTCCCTGCGCACAGCTGCACAGTTGGGTCTATGGTAGCTACCACCCCGAAGGGCCGTGAGTGCATCCCCCTGCCAGCGCTTTGGCTGCGGGGGCTCAGGGCCAGCGCTGAGACAGTGCAGCTGAGGGCAGCCCCATCCCACTGGGGCCGTGGGGAAAGGCTCCTTGACAGAGCGGTTGTGAGGCCAACCCCTGCCTGTGGGAGCTGCTTCTGGCTGAAGGCTTGGTCCCTGCCTGGGCTACAGCTCCGCCATGGCACTGCGCTGCCCTGCAGGGCCATGGGTCCTGCCAAACTCGGCCCACCCGCAGACCGACATCCTGGCCCAGCCTCCGCCTGTCCCCATCCCCAGGGAGGTGTGCCTGATGCCTGGGGTTGCCCCTAGCTGGCCCCTGGCCTGCCTTGCTCCCAGGCCGGGCAGGGCCTCACAGCCAGGGCCTGGCCCACCACCAAAGGCCCAAGGTGGTGGGACAGGCCCTGCCTGGCTGCCTCCGGGGAGCCCCCGCCACTACCGGCCCCCAGGGAGGTGCCAGCCCCCGTGGTGCCCCAACAACCTAAACCAACAGCAGGATATGTATTATAGCAAGTGCAGAGAAAGCCGTACTTCACTGAGATCCATCTGGGAAACCACACATTTCCAAATCTAGGGGAAGGCAGATGGCTGACCTGTGTGTAGGCTGGCGGGCCGCAGGGCCGGGTCTCACGGCATTATTCAGGCAGTGAGGAGTGAGGGCCTCATCTCGTGCTGAATGGGACAGTATTTTTAAGGATCTTTTAAACCACCCAGTCCAGTAAATAAGGTCATGGGTCAATTACTACAAAATACAGTTGTGGGCTTTCTTGCAGAAGAGTCTTTACTGCTCGAGACTGTTATGGCCATTACGTTCTTCCCCAGCCTGGGGGAGGAATGATGTATAGGCACGAAATCTGGAAAATGCAAACGTGGTGCTTATCTTTGTGGTGATAAACCTTATTGCTTTAAAAAAAAGGGGCATTTTCACTGCTCTGTGGGAACATGTAATTGTGAAAGAAAGAAGGTGATTCCAGTTTTCAGTTGTTTCAGTTTTACAACATCTCGATCGACTGTTATCAAGTTAATTGAAGTAAGGGCAGTCCAAAGCAAACTGAGGAGCAACTTCTAGATATGTCTGACACTTGGTGTGTGTGTGGGAAAACATTTCTCATGAAAATGGGATTTCTATAGCTTGCGGAGAACTCATCAATCAAATTAAAATAGAGAAGACTGTGTTGTTATTTACAATGAATGGCAACCATCAGTAGCTGTGGAAGAGGTGTTTTAATCTTTCAGAAATACATAATTTGCTATGCTTTTCCACCTCATACATTTTTTTAAATTGCTTACTGAAACCCACTAATGCACTATGAGATTGACATCTTTCATATTTGTTATATTCTGTCAATACATAATTATTCCAATTTTAAAGTCCTCTTACCCCTCTGATATCTAATCACTTTATAAAAAGGGCAATCCAATAAGGCCTGTTCTGTTCTACCACTGTGCAGAAACAAGGAACTATAATATTATTTTAACCAATTTTTATTTTAGTAAAAGTATATAGAAAAGAATAAAGAAGTATATAGAAAAGAACAAGAGAAAATAATGTATCAAAACATGCACATTGTATATTACAAAAGGCAGAATACAATCACAAAATCAAGATTAGGGTATTACAGAATTAGGACAATGAAGCTATGATGACAACCTTTGAATGTAAGTACTATCTCATGTCTTTTCTTTCATCATATGATCCTTGTTTTATTCAGGTCATGAATAGACTGTGAGAAAAGAGAGGGGATTCCCTTTGGGTCATGTTCAAACTGATAATGAGACTATGCAGGACGAGTTGCTAGAAACATGAGGCATCATGAAGAACCCATTGGAGGAAGACTAGCCATGATAGATTATGAATTATGGAACATGCTGGTTAGTTGAAACCACAAGAATAAAAGACATCATGTATCAAGAAAGCAAGGCTCTAGTTCGGTTCAGTTCCTACAGGTGGTAAGGAGGGGACAACAGACACCCCTAGAAACTTAGTGACAGAATGACCCAACTTTTGGGGGATAATAGACTGATTTTCCTTTTTTGTTTGCGGTAAATTTGATGGATTATATTTCTGTGTGCTTTGGCATGCACTTCAATGCATCTGTGTTTATATGCTCCAGTCCATCTCTTGCCAATATCTTCTGCTCCCTAATATTTCTATTCTTTAAGGTAGAGAACAGATAAGAGCATTACTCATACACTTGACTTTGGAGAAGAACAAGGGAGAGGAAAGAAAAAGAGGCAGGTGTAAGGCTGCTTCCTCAAATATAACTATGTAATGAAGATAGGTAAATGAAATTAATTGTTCTTTCTCTTGGTGATAATTTTTTTTTTTTACCAGTGACTTATTTTCTGTCATTCCCATATTTCAATATTCTATTGAGGTTGTTTATTAAAATGATTAGAAGAAGTCACAAAAAAGATAATTGGTATATATCAGTGTTTTCAGTTCACATCAATGCAGTTTTTCTCTGTATAAAACATTAGTTGCAATACAATAACTTGAACAATGATTCAGGTCACATACCATGTTTTTAAAGAATCTGTCGTTTATCCAAAAAATTCACACAGACAAGGAGAACAGTCAATGATATTAATTTTATCACTGCCTGTCATACTAGATACAATTCAATAGCTCATCAAAGAGTTGGGATCTGCGCTACAGAGCACAGGTGAATACTATTCTGCACTTCTTAAGGTGCTGTCAGCTACTTCTCAAAGACTTTTAATTAGGCAACTAAAGACTTCTGATAACAACAAAGAGAAACACCTTGTTTGTGACTCAAATAGCTTTTGCAGTGTGAACACAAACTATCTTATTAAACTTTGGTTTTCGCATACAGAGCAATAATACTCAGTGACTTAAGCTGCTTTTCGTATTGCTGCTAGAGACTATCATTGCCTAGTAACAGAAGGATTTTCAAAGATCTGGGAGGAAGACTGTCTGTATTCTGGCTTCCCTTTAACTTACAGGCAAGATGGAGACAAGTGACAGTGTAGGAATAATACATGTAACTGGTGCTCTTTTCTTTGTTAATCACAAGCAGGAGGATACTTTCATAGGTTGCCTATCCATTGAATTTGTCACCTTATTTATAGATTGTTTTCCTGTAGGTGTATATTCGATATTGTTAACCTCTTCTTTAAAAAATCTTGACTAAGGACTCATTTTTGTACTTTCAAAAAAAACCCCAAAATTAAAAAAAGCATCCTAAACACTTTCATATAGACTAGCATTTAAGAATATGATTCTAAATGCATAGGTACTACTCAAAGAAAGAGATGGCAAATGTTTTCAATATTGATAAAACTTTGTTTTTCACTTAATTCTTAGAACTAGCTGAATTATTTTTTCTGAAACTAATATAGTAAATAAAATTTGCTACTGCAACAGGTAGATGGCAGGTAAGAATGTTTCAGCATGAATGAATATAAAATTGGCAAAATTATAAGCAGCTGAAAAGAGGCTCATTTGATTGGAAATATCAAGCATTGAAACTACAGATCAAGACCATATCCGTAAAAATAAAAGCTATTCATAATACAGGCTACACTGCTTTACAGAGGGTCTGCAACCTTTTAGAATTACCCCTTAAACACATTTTATAAACTGCACTGATGAATCAGTACAGTTAATTTTTTAGAGAAAGTTGCTATATTGCAACTTACTGCAACTTATTTTGTGTGTGTCTTTAGCTCAGATACAACTTCTTAAATGGGGACCCAGAGATGACTGTACAGCTTCATTTTGTTAGGTCCTTTTATGTATGCCTGTATAAGCTCCAGCAGCGAAAAATAAACTCAGGCTAAAATCAAAACAAAAGCAGCTTTCATGCCACTTAGATATGTCTGGAAGAAATTAGTGACTATCCTCTGACTAGTGAAGATGTGTCAGTGATTTGAGAGAAACATATTGTTTCTGGCATCTGAGTCAATAAACAGGATCCCTAGGTAAAAACCAGAAGCTATTAGAATGGGAAGACTCCAGTTTTTAACTGCACAGAGACTGCACTACCACATTATTGCAGTGCTACATTACTGGCTTTATAACAAGGAACCAGCATTAAAAAAACCACACACGACCTTTGCAAACTTTGGCTCAAAATTTTCAAGCAGGACCACCAAAGCTGTTTCACTATTTATAGTGGCAATGATCTCTGATTCCTCCATGCAATAAAAACCTATGTGCCTAAATGTACTGTAAATGTACTCTCTCTTCACTGAGAGAGTAGTGAAACATTGGAATAGGCTGCCCAGGGAGGTGGTAGAGTCACCCTCCCTGGAGGTATTCAAGGAGCGTGTGGATGTGGCATTGTGGGATGTAGCTTGATGGACATGGTGCTGTGTGGTGTTGGGTGGGTTGTGGCTTGTTGTTGTTGTTGTGTGGCGTGGGTTTTGTGGTTTTTCTTTTTGTGGTGGGTTTTTTTTTTTTTCAGGTTGGACTCAATGATCTTACAGGTCTTTTCCAACCGTACTGATTCTGTGATTCTGTGATTCTGTAAATGTACTGTACAAGGCCATAAACACCTCTTGTTAGTTGGTAAAGGTGATAAAGGCAGAATCTAAACCCTAGTTTCCACAGCTGTTGCTGATCTCTGTCAGCAGTTTCTGGCAGGGACACTGATGCTGGAAGGTCCTCACCTGGCCACACTGTGTTGACGTTGTCTCAACGATGTGCAAAGCACTAATAATACATAGGCAGGCTGTTATTAGCCACAGAATAAAAATACACTATGGATACAGTTATGGAATTGGGAAGAACAAAAAGTCAAGATGTCTCACAGAAATGGCAGGTGACAATAATAGCTGGAAGACTGCGGTACTTTATCAGTGATGGAAGAAGAGAGACAGAAACAACAGGATGCACCTCCTTGAAGAGGCAAGCAACTATTTTTTGCTACTTCGTGCTGCTGACTCTGTTGTGGGGATCCCTGAAATCTAATAAATTGTTTGAGGTGGGAACTACGCATACTCAAATACATGGCTCCATATCCCAATCAGTCTTTATTTCTGTTGATGTTTTATGGATAGACGCCAAAGAAAATCCACAATTAGACAAGACTTCATAAATCTTTAAAGGAGATGGTTTAAGTAACATTTTCTACACTGCATAGTTTTTAAAGGAACATCACTGTATTTTAGGAAGATGGCAAACAAAAGAAATAGTCAGGCTAATTAAGGCACACAATAGAAATGGTAATCAAGGAACATGACAGCAGTGAAAAAGAAGGAACGTTATGTCCTGCAATATACTAGTGCATACTGCCAGGATCAGGAAGGTCTGCAGGAAAAGAATGGAAGGAAAAGATCATTGCATCTCCAAGCAGCCACCTCCAGCATCTCCAGTAACCCCCTTTAACTAGAAAAGCAGGAGAAATGTAACCCTGAGAACACTTCAGGGCAATGCAGTACTGGAGTAAATGGCAGAAGTTACTCACCGAGTCCCAAAATCTGTCCACAGTAGCTGTAAAAACTCTTAATTTTGAAGTTGTGGAATAATTGCTGGAGGTAACTTGGAAATTAAATTTATATTAAAGGTACAGCATTGAAGAAATCTTCAGGGTGGAGTGTGGCAAACACGCAAGGAATCCATCCCACAGAAGTTCCTTAGGCATCCTTAGATGTTGACAACACCAGGGGAGCTTGGTGTGCTGAATCTAAGAGTAACTACACAGAGGGTGGAGCAGAGTGAAGACACGGTGGCCAGGCTCTGTGATAAGACAGGAACTGAAAGGTACTATGGAACTAACAAGCTGCGTATTTACTACCCTGAGCTGCATATTTACCACCCTGAGCCAACAGTCTGTCATTTTTTGATAAAATACTATCCTTTGGATGAACTTAGCTCATTATAATCTCATTATAATACCAAAAAACACACCTCCATCCCAAAGCTACCCACCTCCAAGGTGCAACCACCCCTCACTGAGCTTGCGCTCTGGATTTTTCTTAGTCTATACCTTTAAAAGCAGAACAAGAAACTTTTACACCAATTACAATAGAGGTATGTATGACTAGAGTCACTCAAGCTCCTGTAAGGACAAATAATATAAAAATGGCTTAAGAGAGGAGGGATGCCAGGGAAGATACCATTGCAGACCTCTGACACCTGGGATCAGTCGACGGGCTGAGCCTCTCTCCACCCCCCCCAGGGACACCTTTGGGTGAGATTCGAACACTTGGTTATACCGAGTGCTTCCCCAGGAAACTTAGAAATCTCTATAGAGTTGCTTTATAACTTAACGTGTTTGTAGCCAGGCCATATTACTCACATTCTTGGTATTTGCACATGCTTTGCAGGCAGTAATTTTATCACGGGCAATCAAAAAGAACTTGTGTATCTGTTGCTTCAATAAACCGCACTATTCACTAATCTAGCCATGAGAGTTCTCATTGAACGCCACCAAATCCCTTAAGTGTGGCCGTGCTAGTTCATGGAACGCGACTAGACTGGAAGTGTATGGTGTTACGAGTGTATCCGTAATCGTGAGTGTTCAATACATTGAACGTGACCAGACTTGTAACACAGAGAATTGGGCATCACTCAGAATCTAAGCCCAGCCGCCCGCAGCCCCTCTGATATCTGAGGACAAGCTGGGATGCAAGGGGGTTTATTTTCTGCCAAATTGCCTTGCCCTTTAACGCAACAGAAGTATAAACTTAATAATGCATTTTATTACTTTTTAATCATTGTTCCATTATTGCAAAGCTTTATTTTTAAGAAAATGCTGTCTTCATTCCTTCAGTCCTGTCCAGTAAAAAGCTGGTATCTGAGTGACACGGAACAATGTCATTGCCAAGGAGCATTCTGCACCTATGCAAATCCTGAAAACTGAAATACTAGATAATCAGCTGTAACAGTCAACATCCCAGCATCTTTGCTGCAGGATATCTCTAGGGTAGAAGAAGTATTGCTCTACTCAGCTGCCCTGGCTTATGTGGGAACTCGTAACACAAAGGACCAAAAAGGAGGAGCATACTTCAGTAGCCAGCACTAGTCAGGAAAGCTCACTGGCACATCTCAGAATAGTGGAGAGCATGCTTGAATCTCCAGGTAAACTTTATTAACTTCTATTTAACATGTTTAGTTCACTGTAGATGCACAAGCCAAGGCCAAATGGAAGAAGCTGTGCTCTGTAAAGTGAGTGGAGCATGTCTACTCCTATGCAATGCATGTTGCAGTGGCACATCCCTCCTTGCATTTTTGAAGAGGACACATTTTTCTGTAGGTTTCTTTACCACTTCCAAAAATAAAAGAAGGAGACTGTTGCTGCTGTAGTCCTCCGACTAAAGCAATATGGAAATCAAGAAAATCCGTCAGACCAAGGACACCTTATCATAATGCACATAGGGAGTAGTTTATTTAACATTGCTGGGAGCTGTTCAGCATATCAAATTGCTTTTCATAAAGGAGAGCTGAAATAGTGGTTAGGCTACAGTTGTACCTGGAAGGGCTTTTTGTGGGGAGGGATAAGGCAGGAGTGTGATAAGTTTCTCAACACTGCAGTGAACACTACAAAAGAGAAGTCTGAAAAACAGCAGTAGGAAATATTATTTATTGTAACTGTAGAAGGAACCTATGTTTGCTGGGTTTTCTCCATATCATTTCAAGATGAATTAGTGTCCAACTTGGAAGGCCATGAAGGCTTCTGTTTTCACAGAAACATTTAGACTCTTATGTACAGTTGAGGACTCCTACCTTATCAGAAGACACTACAAACAGGCGTTAGACTGTATCAAATATTTCTTCTTGCAAGAGGAAAAAATGGTCTGCAGATATCAGATCCATTTTGTGGCTAATTCCTTTTGCACATTATCTATCTCTGTATCATAAAAGTGAAAGCAGCATTTCTATAAGGAGGTGCTCATTTGTGTATCTTCTATGATCACAATGAATGCAAACCCATAGCAGACTATTGCTCTGCAATGCTCGTGCTAGCATAGGGGCTGAATAAATAGTCAAGCTCATTTAAGCTATGGCCTCCTCTTTTTCTTCTTCTTTTCATTCTATTGTCACAATAATTGTAAAAACATGGATCTCCTAATTCAGAGTTGCATGTCCAGCTTTGTTGTCTAGTTCAACTAACTAACTGTTGTATTGTTTGTAAGGTTTTCCCCAGTATCATAAATACATTCAGGTAGTGGCCAATGTGGTGTTGGTTTCCAAAAAGATTTTTCTCTATTGGAATATTAAAAAAGAGCTCTCTGAGAGTGGTGATAACAGTTATAAAATCATCATCTCTTGATCTGAGCGTAATAACTAAATGCTAGAAAAATACCTCCTACTATTAGAAAGATTCAAAGTGCTTCCTACCAGATACATGTACAAAATTTAAAGTGCTTTCTTATTAGATATATGTACAAAAATTTTTGATACATTGAGAGCGGTTTGTGATATCCTTTATCAAATGCTACCATACACATGTGATTCTTCCTCTCTGTCCCTTCTACTGATACTATAAACTGATATTTCTGTCTTACCCTTCTCCTCATTTTTTCTTCTGTTTTCCTCCCCCTAGTATGAGAAACCTTTCTGTTTTCAACTTTGTATGTATGTTAGGTAGTTCATCATGGATTTCTCTAGTCCATGTGCAAGAACAGATCATTTGAATCTACAGATGCACTTTTCTCTGTCCATAACAAATTAATCTGCTAGCCTGGGTTAATTAATTCCTATGATAGCAATTATTTCATTTGTTTTGCAGGTGCTTTTTTTGGAAGCAATTTTTCTGAAGCTGTAAGGTTTCAACTTTTGACAAGTACCAAAACTTCCAGCCTGCTAGTTGTTGCAAAGACATTTGTTGGCTGGCATTATGTCAGACTGATTTTCTGTGTAAGAATAGTAAGTTACCAGCACACTTCTCAAATAATTAATGGCACTTGGCTTCATGCCTCAGAACACACTCAAGGTGTACACTGAAAGCCTACTAAAGCTCTCCCTGACATGACTTATTACTTTATTACAAAACTGTAGAACAGCTTTCTAGAGAAGGCATACCTTGAAGGAATGTAATATTCTCACAGGCAGTTACTGACAATAAAAATCTGAAGAACAGTGCAGTCACTGTTTATGAGGATACCATTTCTTGTTATGGCCTTATTATAAGACTGTAGTTTTTAATGATTTAAGATGTCAATGCTCATTTTTTGGGTTCACAACTTTCACAAGACCAATTGCTTTTATAATAGATCAGGTAAAGCTATGCAATTCTTTTTTTTTTCCTTCTCTGTGTAACTGTCTCTTTTACACTATTATAATTAGCAAGAAATCATGACAATAAGAATACAATCTAACCCACTTTAAAAAATACTTTATAACATCCAATTTTTAAAAGGAGAAGCTTGAAAATATGCTTACAGTTTTAATTATGGTTACCAAGATTGCACATTCAAGTATGGATTTGTATGTGCAATTTGTTTAAGCCCCTGCTTTATTTGCATGTGCAAGTCAGGAGTTTGTGTACACTAGCAAAATTACTGTAATCATGGGGAATATATAAAAGCCCAGAAACAGATAGGTAATTGCATAGGTGTGCAATTTCTGATGCAAAAAATGCTGAAATGTTCTTTTAAAATTGGGCATTTGGTCTTTAAAACAGAATCCTTTTTGACGTGTTTGTACAAAAACTCACAAGCTTGATTTTCAAACACACCGAACGTGATTAGTGACTCCCAAACTATTTCAGCTCTGATTTACCATATTCAGTAACATTGAAAATGAGGCGCTCATGCTTCTGTGGGAACCAAATACTATTTTCTGTTGCATTATCTCCAAGTGCTTCCAAGCTCACAGGAAAATAATCTTCTTGGTTATTAAAAATTATTTCAAACACATCTTTGTATCTTCTACATTACTGTACTAAATATTATGTAATTTTATTATATTCTATCACTATTGTAAGACACGGCGTAACACAATGTGGTACTTCTGAATAAAGTCACACTTCGTGTCAGCAACATACACAATATTCAAATGCTGATCACCAGTCTGGCTGTTAATGTATCACATAAAAGGCTTTTAATAAAGCTCACCAACTTGCAGTCCATATATTATACCATGGAATTTCTCCATCCATTAAATGTCCAGTTTATGTCCATATCTAGTACAAGCAGATGATATTTTAGACTAAAAGAATTGTGGGTTGTGTTTTGTTTCTGTTTTATTTGCTACACAAGAGGTGTCTGCACTTTTAATGAGAGATTCTCCTCTCAGAAACTTCACTGGCCATACTGCCATTGATTTTAACACAAAAGGTCTTTATTTTTGTGTTATCAAATATTACTGTCAATCTTTCAGAAAACTGTTCCTTACAGCTAATGATCACGGTAAGAGCAACTACATTCATCTATTGCTCACCTCAATAACAATTAGTTTTCCTGTGTCTTAGTTCCAGCCAATTTTCCCATGGAAGCAACACAAAAAATTCTGTAATTAGTCCATTCAGGCTTTCTTTTTCCTTTCCCTTTCCCCAGCATACATGTAGAACCACTTGCAGTACTTAGCCCCAAATTATAATAATTACTGAATTGTATTTACATATGTACATATGACTACTCCCACCAAATATACTGCCTGTTGCTTTCTCTACAGCAGGGATACTGACTGCAGAACAGTGAAAAGCAATGTTTAAGTGAAGCCTCGGATTTATGTAAGAACTGCAACCTTGTCCTACCAATGAATGACAGGTAAGCAAACAATACTAAACTGTTTTGTTAGAAACAGTCAATTAAAAAATATACATGTTTTAAAGTTTTATGTCTATATAAAGCACAGACTAAAACTTACAAATTATTAGTAGTATTATACGCAATGGCAGAGAGTAGCGTAGTCAGTGTAGACAGATAAATAGTAACAGTGACAATAGAAGAAATAATAAAATACAAACTTTTGTTCAATAAGTTTTTGTCAGCTCAGTCACATATTTGAAAGATCTGTACAGGGGGGTGCATGTATTTCTGTTTTGTTATTCCTGTTTATATATATATCTCAAATGAAATGGAGAGAAGTCAGCAGACAAATTGCCCAGTAGTCTTGACATCAACATTCTTGTAATTTTTTTATTTCATAACCAAACATTGCCAACTTCTCAAAACCCATCACCACTGCTGCATTTCGATTTATATGAATTTCAATATACAGCCAATGCCTTGGTAACCCAAGCAAAAGCTCTGAATACTGTCTCAAATATTCCTCTATTGGCCTTATAAGTCAGGAATAACTAAATCTTTTGGTGATGCAAATCCAACCCCATTGTAATAAAACAGAAATCATGAAGGTGCCCTTTAGCAGAACAGGGTTTCTAATTTGTGTTTCACCAAAGTAGTTATGTTGGATATATCTTCAATCCTTCTGTTTAGAATATTTCACATGATTGATGACAAGTATCAGAGTTAAGTATTTCTACTGAACATACTAAGATATTTCACAGGAATCTCACAGAGATGAACTATGAATTTAATATGAATTCTCAAATAGCCAGGCTGATGTGAAAGATGCTCCCTCCAATAAGACTTCTGGTATGGAGAGAAAAATTTGAACATAAGAACAAAGGTAAGTATTACTCTAAAAACATATTCATTCTGCACAAAATCTGTATGTTTCCCAGGTTTGCTGAAGAAGTACCAGAGTAGCGTATTTCTGGTTTTCAACTATATAGGATGCACACTACAGTGTTAGGTGCTTCCCAAAGGAAATAAAAATCATTATCCCCATCCTCAAAAAATACCAACCAAAACCTTAAACTTAGAGAAGACAATGTGACTTTGTTCAACGTCTTCTAGCAACCTTGCAGCAAAGACAAGATCACCCAGCTAATTATCCTGACTACAGGTGCAAGGCCCTCATGAGTCGGCCAAGAAGGCCAACGGCATCCTGGCCTGTATCAGAAACAGTGTGGGCAGCAGGAGCAGGGAAGTGACCGTGCCCTCGTACTTGGCGCTGGTGAGGCCGCACCTCAAATCCTGTGTTCAGTTTTGGGCCCCTCACTACAAGAAGGACACTGAGGTGCTGGAGTGTGTCCCGAGAAGGGCGACGAAGCTGGTGAGGGGTCTGGAGCACAAGTCTTGTGAGGAGCAGTTGAGGGAGCTGGGGTTGTTCAGTCTGGAGAGGAGGAGACTGAGGGGAGACCTCATCGCTCTCTACAATTACCTGAAAGGGGGTTGCAGAGAGGTGGGTGTTGGTCTCTTCTCCCAAGTGACAAGTGACAAGTGACAGGACAAGAGGAAATGGCCTCAAGTTGCACCAGGGGAAGTTCGGACTGGATATTAGGAAAAATGTCTTTACTGAGAGAGTGGTGAGACACTGGAATAAGCTGCCCAGGGAAGTGGTGGAGTCACCCTCACTGGAGGTGTTCAAGGAACGTGTGGACGAGGCATTGTGGGACATGGTTTAGTGGGCATGGTGGTGTTAGTTGATGCTTGAACTCGATGATCTTACAGGTCTTTTCCAACCTTAGTGATTCTGTGATTCTGAGTCACAGGCTAGGTAGGGGTGTAGCTAGTTAAATGGAGAGCCAGACATCACAGAACAGTAACCGGCACCAACAGGTCAGCCTACAACTGAATTTACTTTTTTCTTTTTTTTCCAGTTTGACACTTCCCCACAGCTGCAAACATATAATCAGACGGATATTTGGCATAAAATTGACCTTTTAACTACAGATTGTTTAGCTTAAAGGTTCTTTTTTAAGTTGCTGGCATCAGTCAAGTAGGACTGTGTAGCTATAGTATCCTGCCATTTTTAAATATGTAAATTCACATGACAGTTTTAATTCTGAAAACAAAATGTTTACATTTTGTAACATGTGTATGTGTTACTGGTAACATTTCAGGGCAATTATACATTTAAAAAAACCTGTCAACAAAGTTTATATAGAGAATTTTGAATATTTAACAGATGATCAGACATATCTGGAATAATCCCTAAACCAAAAGAAAAATAAGTGCAAAGTTAGGATTACATTGTCTACAACACTGACAACTACTGATGCTGCATCCCCATTTCTCATCAGATTGTGAATTCAGTTCTAGTGAAGTCTAACTCCATTTCAGGTTTTAAATACTCATTAAGAAGCCTACAGGAGAGTTAGTTTTGGAGTTCATCAATACCTGCTACTTAAACTGGGGTGTAGACACATGACAGGAAGCACTCACCCACTGAACTGTGGACCCTGGTCGTGTCTTAGCCTTACAGCAGTTAACATTACATTTATTTTGCACTTGGGCATGGCAGATTGCTTGTATGTGGTCAATTTTCACCTTTTTTTCCCACTTATATTCACATTTATCATACTGTGAACAAAATGACTGAGAGACAAAGGTCAGGGTCTGCAATTCTGCTAGTAAATGAGATACTACTGCTATCATTGTTCAGTATTTTAAACTGTAAAATTCAGTGATCTGTGTTTATCAAAAGAATAACAACGGACTGTACTATTTGGTGTATTTCTTTGATATTATACTGTTTTTATTTAATAGACTCATTTTTGGATAGAAAATTTGAGAGGGAGAAACAGCTGGCTCTGTTAATAAACTCAGCCACAATACTGTAACTTACACTTCTCATCTACATCTTCAATTAATATATAAAATTCACAAATATGCACATCATATACTGTTTAGTTTTAGAAAAATATGTAAGTATTCTTCACCCTTTTGGCATAGCATTTAGAGAGTATTTTGGTTGTAATTTAGTTATTTTAATTGCATTGGTAACTATCACTATGATCATCTACTCTGCATTCCTGCATAATAGACAAATTTTAGCTTTGCTTAGCAATTTCCAGATCTATTTCAAATATCATGTATTTTAGAGCGACGCCATGGATGACTTGTTTTATTTGCATCCTTACTGGTTTCATTCCAAGAATTTGAAATTTTTCTTGTCTACCATGATGATCTTACTCATCTCCCAAGCTGCTTTTCCCGGTCTTTCCTTCTGCAATAATGCCAGAATCTGCTTTCATCCTCTACGCATTCTGTTTTTATGAATATCCGGGCATAATACCCCATATCTATTCTTTACTGAAATTCTTTAATGAATGCACGAAAAAATTACATTCATTGTATTTGGGAATTAAAAAAAATGTTTTCCTGTTGCTTTGTTTTAAAATATTATCTTGTGCCTCTTCTGCCTTTCTCTTCAATTTCTTCTAGCTGTATTCCATGTTAGCGTGAATTATCACCAGTGCTGTTTAAGGCTAGGACCATGGACAAATAGACTCTGAGTTCCCAATTTGAAAAGGTCCCCTAAGAGAGCAGCTGTTCTCTGTATTTTTATACAAAATACATTATTTATATGATTACTCAGTGAAAGCATGTGTGCTTCTTGATCAGGTGCTATAGGAGTCAAAAGAGGATAAGTGCTTTGTTGCCTGGGAAGTATAAAATAGACCAGACTTTGTTCCCGCTGCATGACAGGCTGAGTTTGTATCTTACAGTATCTGGAGCTCTGGGTGAGACTGGAGTCTTCATCATGCTACACATGCTACACATAGGTATTGTTTTTGCTCCTCACAATTTGTGTAAGTTTTTTGAAATATAGTTAATTTGAAAACTCAGAGAAACCAAAAACCAAAATGGAGATCTTTCCATTTGATGATGCATAAAGCCATTTATGTGATACAAGAACTTTTTTTGTTATGAAATGTAAACATTGATTAAAATGAGTCTTATATTACCTAAGGATACGAAATAACAATCCACCTCTTCATATTAGATTTGTAATTCTTAAAATGTTTGAGGGGTCAAAGGAAGCAGCAGCTTAGGTCAAAAATGGAAATTAATATGAGCAGTCTCATCTCAGTTATAAATTTGCATGTACACATCTCAAATCTATCACAGCTGACAGAGAGGAACTTGACTGGCAGTCCGATTAAGAAAGGCAAAAGACTGGAGTTACAGGTAATTTCATTTACAGGTTATATTGGTCAGGGAAAACATACACAACATCTCTGATATTATGCTTGATATCAGCTCATGCTACACATTTATAATCTACAATACTTATAATAAATAGGAATTAATTACAAGCTCTCTCTGTCCTCCTCCCCCTTTCTTCCATCATCTATTATAAATACTGCACTTGCAGAATGGTTCTTAATCAGTCTCTTTTATACAGCAGAGCTAAGCTTTCAAGGCATACAAACATCACACAGAGTCGGGTCAGTTAGACTCTCAGTCACTTTTGATAATATTTGGAAGAAAACAATGAACTCAGACCCTCTTTGAATACAGACAGGAAAAGGACTTAACACAGCAGTCAAGAGGAATAAGAACAGAAAAAAGCCAACAGAACGGGGATGTCTGTGAGTTACTAAGTTTTAATATTGCTAAAATATAAAACTGGAAGCAACCTCTGTTCAGTGGTACATAAAGTGTTAGGCTACATAATGCTTCTAGTATCTCCTTCGTGATCCCAATTAAGTCTTTAAAATTTAATCCATAATATTAGAGCTGCTTCTTTATAGACTCAGCTTTCTAATGCAAAACTAAAGTACACGCAATCTTAACAATGTTTGTGGAATAATGAGATTTGAATCAACTATGAGACTCAATATTAATTGTCAAGGGGTGCGGGGAGATGAAAAATCTCCTTTCCCTATAATGTAATCAAACCCAGCAATATCAGCTTCCAGATCGCAATGTCAGCCTTTCCACTGAAGGGCTTGAGCAGGAGGTTAGGAAAAAATTAATTATAAACATTAATGTAAATACCAAAAGTTCACACTGGTCATGCTAGGTAAGCCACCTCAGCAACATTTGTGCTCCCTCTCGTACTCTCTCACTTGCATTGCTGGCACTGCTTTCAGCATCCCTCCCCAACAGGCTGAAGCAGGACCTGTATTTTGAAAAGCTTCCCAATGGGTTGGTTGAAAACTCAAATTGCCTGTTTTCATGAGTCATCCGCAAGAACTCAGAAACCAGAATGACTTACAACTCATTTGAGAAGGAACTTTAAACTCCAATTCTCAATTCAGAAAGAAAAGACTTCTGCAAGAGCTTTTAGAAAAGAGTCCCTGTTAGCTATCACTGTTGCAGCAAGGCAGAGGAAAGAACTCCTGTGGTGTTTGTGAAAAGCTGGAGTTTCAGCTTGTGCTGACACTGCATTACAGCTGCAACCAACTTCCTATCCTTGATGCTGATGCTCATCAGGTGCATCGACATGTCAGGACATTGGGGAAAGACAGACATATCGTCCCTGAGTCCTAACGAGTAGCAGTCACAATTCACCTCTAGCAAGCAAGAGGAAAACCTTGTCTGAATTTCTAAGAGGTCTCTTTGACATTGGTATAATACTGTAGCCATGAAGATGAGAGCACTGTTCAGGACAATGTGACTTAGCCGGCTAATATTCCTGAAAGAGGCGAAAGACGTAAATAGTGCCTTTCTCACCCTCTTCAATAACTGTCAAGGAGCCTGGGAGGCAGGCTGGGGAGACACTGCGCCACTGCTGAGGCAAATCTGAGGAACCATCAAGATTCTTGGATTATCCATTCTCATAGCCACTAGCAAAGTGCTAAAATTCAAAAAGTAACTTGACTTTTCAAGAACAGCTAAAAAAAAGGAACTCTCTTCACAGCATAAACAACAGCAAACCCTTTATGGCTCCTTGAGTGTACGTATGCAAGTTTGACCAGATTTCTAAAGCCACCCCTAAACCATAAAAAGGTGAAGAGATACTTTTTTTGTGTTATCCTCTGCATAGATAAGGGAAGACTCTGAAACCCTCAAGACAATCCCCAAGACAGAGATGTCTGTTTGCCTACAAAAATATTTCAATGACCACTAACAGTATCATCTGTCTCTCATCTTTTGTATAAAACATACAGAAGCAAAGGTGAGGTGTTTGATACATAGTGGAATGAGAAAGCAGCTGGAATTACTGCAATTTATGCACAGCCAGCCAGACAAGCTGTTGCAACAGATAGTTATGCATTTTAGCACAGCCTGCAGTTGGCACATTGTTTAAATAAAAAATATGATGCCCACGCATTCAAAGCAATGATGGAGAGCTAATGATCAGTTTCATAGGAGTGGGCTGTTGCTTCCTAATTATTATTTGGACTCACTTTTTGATAAGTTAGTGCCAGGTTTTGTTTTATTAAGTATTATATTTTATTAAATACATCCTTTATTACTTAATACCAAACAACTCACTAGTGAAGTGAGTGATTTTAGATAAACTGCAGAATTGCCATTCTACTGGGCAGGCCTTTTATGCACTAACCAGAAACATGGAATAAAACTGATATTGCTAGCAGATAACAGCGTCCTCCCAGTGGCAGGGCAAATCTGGCAAGTGTGCCATCAGGTTCACTGTTAGTAGTGCAGTGGCCAGGATCTAATACGCTATAACAAATTCAACATTATTTCAGATGCAATGTGCCATAGCTTCTATCTTACTTTCACTTATCTCAGTCTGCTAAAATAATTCAAAAGACATGGAGTTACTCTTTCCTCTACTTCTTTGCCGCATTAAGTTCAAGCAAAGCACACAGAAATAGAACTGACCCGAACAAATGACTGACAGTTTCTTTTGGGCTTCAAAGGCAAAAAGGTGTTACAGGAAAAAATGCAGCCTTTTACTGACTGTGGACTCTACTCAGAATAGAAAGAAACAGAATTTGTTAGTACTTCTAAGTGGAGACAAACACCTGGCAACTGCCAGCATTTCCTTTGTATTCCTGGGAACACTTACACATACATTAATATGCCCAGCTGTCAAATTGCAGAGGAGGACTGTTCAGATGGCGATGCAGTATATATCAAATAATAAATGTAAATAATAAGAAATATATAATAATATATAAACCCTAACCCTCAGCTAACCCTAACCCCCAGCTAACCCTAACCCTTAGTTTTACAACCATTTTGAAACCTACTAACATAGACTAGAAACTGTTTTCACTAAACTAGCAAATCATTGTGTATTTCTTGTGAACTTCCAGAGGATGCATCTTGTGGTTAAGGCATTCATGTTCAGGGAGGAGGGTCCAATTGATGGAGTCTTCTGTACCAAAGGACAGTGGAAACAGTAGAAAGAGAGAAAGAAATTATTTGGGGTTGTTAGTACAGGCAGAGACCTAGACACTTCATGTAAGTACTAGCACAGAATATTAACTGTGCTCTGCTAAGAAAAAAGTCAACCTACATTTACTATGGTAAATTAGCAACTAGCCTAATTTATTTTCTTTCTCTTCACTGTATGCCAGATACTGGTGTTTTTCTTTTATTTATTATTATATAACCTAGTGTTTTTATTTTTATTTATTTTTTAAGCACTACAGTCCAGTTTTGTCCAATTAGATAGCCAGTGGTATCACAAAATTCCCTATGACTGAATTCAGTCCATGAGCATTGGTGGTTTGCTGAGTGCTCTTGGGTTGTACGAAAGCTTATTCTGAGACCTGCTCACAAATGAAGCAGAACTAACCAAACCCTTTCCCACCTGTAAAGCAGTAAGCCAGTGAGTTTGTTCTGTCGGCCTCCAGGATATGAGCAAATAGTAAATGTAACTTCCAGCAAAAGTAGCACAGAAAGCACATCTATGAGGCAAAGATCTGTAATGCAGATACAGGCAGCACTGAAGCACAGAAGTTCTTGTTACTGTCCCAAAATACTCTGCTGTGACAGTGAAAGCACAGACATCCCTATTCTATCAGTCAATGTCTCACAGCAACTAATTTTCCAACAGTGATCAGGAAGCTCAGGGCACTCTTTCATCAACATCCAGCGAACTGAACTAGATCCTGGTGCAGAACACTCTGCCCTTCTGGTAATGTAGTTTGTGTTTTAGATTTTGTTTGTGACAAGCTTTGCATTTTGCTTGGGTTTAACACGGCATTACAGCTGATAGGTGTTTCACTTTGTTACTGCCAGGTCCAGAGATACCGCAACCTGGAAAAGAAAGCAAGTGCCTGTAACAACTGATTGACAGGCCTAAAACACCTGGGAGAAGACCATCACACAAGAAGTAAGGGCTTAGAGAAAAACAAATTAGGAGCCGATTTATATTCCAGGGGACATTTTATTGCCTGCCACTCTCCATCCCACTGAAATATTGTGATGGATCGGGGTCAGTGAAGATAATTGCTAGGTGCTAGAAATGACAATTTGAACAACGAGGTGGAGGAAACACACCATGCTGTGCCTCTCCCCAGAACCCAGTTAGCTTATTTTGGAGGGAATCAAGGAAGAGAATACAACCCACTAGTCACTGGAGGCACCTTAGGATGTGTTGTTCATATGCAAATTCACACTGTGGGCATCCCTACCCCCAAATTCTGATCAATTTTAAGGTCTGTATTCTAAAGTCTAAATACTAAGAGGGAATTGAAGACTGAAAGTAGATTAAATGGAGCTCTACATGCTTTCCACAGAGCTGCTAGCCAGCCATCAGTTACTTGTCAAACATGGGAAGAGATCTAGCCCACTTAGTCTACAAAAATCTTCGTGGAAGTGGTAGGAATAAGTTCTGACAATGTCAATAGACTAAAACATATTTGAGCTCTTTCTGTGAAAAAACTGTCATCACAATGTGACTATGTGCAAGCTGGGCCACTTCTGAAATGATAGTGTTGCAATTACTGTCATCATAATGAACCTGCACATACAGGTATTTGGCTTTCTGAAGATGAGCGTCAATCCTGCATTCCCAATAGCATTAGGAAATAATATGGGTAAGATCTCTTTCACCTGATGCAAGAAAAAAGAAACTTGCTGATAACACCTAGAGCCAGAAGAGCAGAGTTTCTTCTGACAACGGAAAGTGGTAGCTGAAAAGAGATGGGAAGACTAGGTAGGTAGTGTAGGTGTAAATTAAGTCATAGCTTTTCTTTAGTATCAGTGGCCAGGATCCAGCCTGGCCTCAGCTAGTATCTTACCATGACAACCTGTCCAAAAAAATGAAGGAGTAGAGAGAAACAGAACACAGAAGAGGATGTGTTTTTCAGCACATTACCATGAAGGGAAATGGTTAGAAGTGGGTCTAAATTCCTAAAGCAATGGAGCTCTTAGTGATGTTTCTGGCACCTCTGAGATCTATCACAGAATGTCCCAGGACTGTCATGGAAGGGTAGTGGGTTTTTTCCCTGGGAAGCCTGGGAGATTTCCAGGGGTTTCAAGATGCTTTCATACTCTTTAAAAGTGTGCATGCATTCTGTCAACCTGATTTCCTCAACAGTAGTAAGTCACTGACATCTGCTGGCTTGTCAATAGGTGGAAGAGAGGTTTTCTGTGCCTGTGCTGCTCAATATGAACTATGAGATCTATCTTCAAGCAAAGGTGGTCTGAAGTGAGGTTCAAAATGTCAGCCTTGAAATCAAAATGAAGTCCTCTTATGCCTCTTGACTCTTCAAAAGAAGAGGATTTCAGAAGATAGATGTGCCTGTCAAGTCAAACTGTGGTAACTGCTGATATACCACAGTAGGAAAAATAAAGGGCGTATTGTCTTACCCTCCCATCTCACGGGGCCCAACTCTGGCACAGTCCAAGCACTGAGCTTGTTTAACTTGCTACTCCCAAAATTAGAGAGGATGGGGAAGAACAGGAAAAGAAGTTCAGGTCTGGACAGGGAGAAATCCAGCAGGTGTTGGGATTTCGGCCCTTCAGGAGCTAGCTTTGAACTAGGCAACACCCTGCTGCATTTCCAGGGCTAGCCCAACGATTGTGTTTCATTCTCTACAGTTACCTGAGTTGGGTCAAGCTACCAGTTTGCCTTATAATGCTCACCAAGATACAGAAGCCTTTTTGAAGGGATTCTGATATATGATTTAAAATCAAGGAAATGCTCACAATACCTGGACAGTGGAGAAACAGATAGCTGGACTATTTTGGCTATGGAGAGAAGAGACAAGCAGAGATCAGATAATTTCCCCAAGAATGAGACAGGCTATTGAAAAGGAGCCCAAAAAACCTCCTTCTTTGCTACCACATGATAGGAAATACTTGGGGAAAACAATATAAGCACAGAGGTGAAAAATTCTGAGATTTTTTCCCTCTGAGGCCACCTGTAACTCTAGAAAGAGGGAAGAGATCTCAGAAGGAGAACAGAAGGACTGTTCCCTGAGTTCCCTCTTGCAGGGACCAGATAGCCAGCACTGACATAACTACTTCCTTCCTAATCTTTTTCTTTGTTGAAGGATTTTTGAGCAATAAGAAATAAATTCTCAGAAAAATTAGAGGAGACTAGTTGAGGGATGAGAGCTTCAGAATAGCCATATGGATGGAGAATTACTTTATTCTCTGTCCTGGGGTTTTTGATGACCTGAACTAGATAGCACAGCACTCCCTCTAAAAGAGAAATGTTTGGGTCATACCATAGCAGAAGTGATGCCTTCCTCATGCAGATTTCTATGCTCTCAGAGATAGACTGAGCTTCAGTAAAAGTAGGGATAAGAGAAGGAAAAGTTGATTTTAGAAAACACCCAGAAATAAGAAAGGAAAACTCCTGACAGGAAAATCTCAAATCTAAGGAGGCTCAACATTAAACAAGCAGAAATACTTTGAGTCTTGTAAGGACTCAGATTGTGCAGGTATGATACACTAATAGCAAGGTCACTAAGTGCTTTTTCTCTTATCTCTGGCATTTCAGATCCAACAGATTTGTTTTTGGGAGAAATGAGGAGAGGCTGGAATGGAAACGGGCCACCATGTGAAGGGCTTGATTTTGTTGGGGAAGACATCCTGGAAAAAAATATTCTTCTTCTTAGAGTAGAGAGGATGTGAGATATCTTCTGTCTCACCTTCCCCTTTTGGGAGGGAAAAAAGCATGCAACGTGTCCAACTGGTGTGCCAAAAGTTGAAAGAGTTGAAGCAAAATTAGGTAAATAAGGAAGAAAGGTTAAGAAACTTTAATCTCATTGAATAAATGCCAGATGGGCTCAGTGAGTAAACAGGACTCCAACTCAATCAGGCCACTAAAAGGAGATGAAAGGATGAGAGATACCCTTGTCCTTCCCGTACTACTTGGGCACAGTGTGCTGGAAGGCTGCAGAGGGTGAAGGATGCCACTTAAGGACTAACATCAGACTGCTAGAAGGCCTCCTCTATGTGTCATGCAGTGACAGGAGAAAGACTTTATTTGCCCTACCATATCTGGTACAGCCAACTACAACTCACTCTATCTGTTTTAAAACTAGTGTTGGTTTGGCTTTTTTATCCGCCTCTTATGGGACAACCTATTCTTTCATTAAGAATGTTTATTAAACATGTCTATTATACATTCACTTCCCGTAAGTACTAATTTTTAATCAGCTCCTTGACTGACCAGTTACCATATCTCATTGTTTTTGTCATTGAAATAAATATTATTTAATATTCAAATCTGTTCTTGAAAATTAGTGGACTGTACATATACCTGCAGGAAAAAACAATTCTTGGGCTTCTAAGTATCATTTGCATGATTCTAACACCATGCACATTATGGAACTTAAGTTTAATGTCAGATGTCTTTTGAGCTGGACAAAAATGGCTCTTCTAAAAAATTCTATCATGTTTTAGAATCATGCACAACGTGTATTGCCCATAAATCCACTACATTTAAAATATACACACATGAAAAAACCTAACTTGTAGCTTTCCAAGCATTTTTAAGTCCTCTGCTTTCCTTCTCTCACTTAGACATACTGATGTTTTTACAAATTCCCCTGGCTGAATGATACCACAAATCATTTCTCTCCAGATTTTAGTAAAAGTCAAGCAGTTCAGGTGAGCATCTCATGATGCTCAATGAGTAGGTCAATCCAGCCTAATGCGTCTAAGAAAAACAACTAGGAAACAAACATTCTGTAGAAGAAGATTGCTGTAAGTGGCAAAAAACTACGACACTGAATCAACGTGTGAGAAATCACAGAAAAACAAGCTTGAGTTTATAACTAAAGGTTTTCACAAGCTCATCGGATAAGTGCACAATTGCAACCTTGAACAAGGAACTTTGATGAACAGTTCTGATGATACTTTACCTGCAAGAATATCTGCATTCCTGAGAAACCCCTTCCCAGAAAGAGCTTAAGCAGTTGGAATTATTTAAAAGAAAAGCAATAAGGAGAATGTATTGTGCTGCAGAAACTAACAAAGATTAAAATAGCTAAATATGAGGAACTTGGCTAAGCAGCAAACTCCAGAAGAGGAGGAAAATAGTGTACAAATACGTAGAGCATATAAACACACAGAAGTGTGTTTATAATCAGTGAGGATAAGGTGGGTGATAGGTTAGTGTAGTAACAGTACAAAGTTAAAAAAAGAAAAAGGAAAACAAAGGAAAAAGTGTAGTCCAGATGATAAGAAAAAAATTTTAGACAGCAATATCTATTCAGCTGTGATATATCCTCCCAAAGGATAAAGAATTTCTATAACCTATGACATTTTAAATCCACTGTAAACAATTCGCTAACATAAAAAAAAAAAAATCTAGAAAACTTTTGGCTCTGGACAAAGTGACCTAGTCCACTCATCTTCAAAATTCAATGAACATTTATTTTATCCATTTCTCCAAAGACTGGCCTCATCAAATAGTGGAATTTCTAATGTTTCATGCCAACCTAAATCACAGTTCTATATATGGTACTTTACATGTTCACCATTCAACATTGATAACAGAATTTTCATTCTGTAATACTGATAAGGAGATTTAATTTATACAAAAGAAAAAGATCTGAAAATGTATTATCCAAGTCACAGGTGTGCTGTGAGGTGAGAGAGCAATTATCAAGATCATTATTATAGTACATTAGTGCCTAATGGTGTGTGGTAAGGATTGTAAAATGCCTACTATGTACTTAGCTATCTTTCATTTGGCATTCAGCGAGAAAATGAAAATGATTTGTATTGTACATATACACTGAATGACTGAGAAAATAGAAAGCAGTATGAAATGCTTAGAGATGAACAGAAGAAAACCAACAACACATAAACAGAAAAAAAATTAAATACTTCTTCATTTTTATAAACAGCAGTGCCAGCTTTGGAAAAAAAGACCCATAAGAAGGTGCTGAGACAGTGTTTTGAGTAAAGCAATTTCCGTTTCCTAGGGTCTCTTAAAAAAAAGGTGGTAAGAGAATGGGTGTGCATGCACGTGTGTCCATGCACACACAAGAACCAAGGATCACCAATTTTATATACATTTTTTAAAGAAAATGCTTTTCTTTCACTACAATTGACTTTTTGAGCAAAAGATGTCTGGCTGAATCAATTTAAACAGCAACATGGAATTTGGCAGCAATCCATTTCTGCTGAGATTAAACCAGCTGCTACCGAATCCATTGATCCTTTTAGCTATTGATTTGTTAATTTAATAAAAAATGAAGTTTTAGAATGTGAACAAATTCACAATGCTGAGGAGACAGGATTTTGATAAGCTCTGCTGCCAGACTAAGCTGGTAACACTGTCAAATGAGAAAATCACACGTGATTTAAAATATCAAAGATTTTCAATGTGGCAGGTTGGTTAAAATATGATTCCAAATAGAAATGTGACCTGTTAGAAAAAAGCTCTCATAATTAAAAAGGATAATCTTAAAACAACAGATCTGCTCCCTTGGTCTTCTATCTATTAATATTAGTGATTTAAGCAATTTTGCCATATTTAATGCTCCTATTTGCTTTGAAGAGCCAAATTATCTTCAGGAGAAAAGAATAGATTCTATTCTTATTACAAAGAAAATTCGCACAAGTTCCAACTAAGGATCAGGTTCTCTCTGAGATAGCTCCATGCCACAACAGTCCTCACTGGCAGCTCCCAGCTTCTGTTCTCAATCAAAAGAGTGTATTTCCAAACAGGTAGAGACTTCATGGTCTAAACATGCCATGCTCTTAGTAGATACCCAATCTGTATCACTGGCACTCAGATTCTGCTGTCTTGTTCCCTATTTGAGGCATTCTACCCATTAGGATGTACTCATTTTCTCATGAAATCAATCCACATAAATGAATGCTCGTGACTCAGAGGGCCATAGCTATAGCTGTGTAATAAGACTGCCAAACTGACAGAGTGACCTCTCCTGCTGGTGGTTAGAGCAGATTGGCAATTTACCACCAAAATAGTTTTTCCCTGGAAAATGCTAGTTCCAGAAGATTGATGTTTTGGAAGAAAAGAAGTTGTAACAAAACTGTAACAACCTGCCTGTTTTCCTACCAGCTGTCCTGAAGAACTTCTGGGGATCCCAGGCTATGAACAACTTGAGCTCCAACAGGCTGACTGAGGACAGAGGTACCTTGTAACAACTTCTAGTAGCTCAGAGGCGATTTTGCCACGTGGACTACAGAGGAAGGAATTAAAAGATTTTCAGTGTTGCTGTTTCCATCAAATGGACTGAGGTTCTGTATTCCCAGCATAAAACTGAAATAAGCAAAGTATATGGGAAAAAGTAAATGTTACTGTGGAGGAAAGTAGTGTCCCATTTGGAAAATTTTCCTGAACAGGAATTAGCTACAAGATTAGTGATCGCTCAGTTTAGCCTGCCATGCCACTCATAGATTAGCACTGTAAGCTGCATCAACACTTAAGAACAAGAGTACAGTGGCGTTAGTAAAACTTGACAAAACAGAATGAGAAATGGAGGAAAATCTGACAACACATGACTGACTCCAGCTTTATCATGGCCTTCCTGAGGAAAAGGAGAACAGAAGCCTTGATATTTGCGGGCTTTGGCTGCTCAAATTATTCTCCAAAAACCTGTAGTTGCAGTAGCTGAAACACACATTCCAAACACACACCATTCTACCCGTATAAGCAGAGAATTTTATACATACAAATGTATTTATAAATACCCAGTTTCTATGTTTTTTAATTACTGACGAAGAGTCCCAATGCATTAAATTGGAAATACAAGTTTCTGTTCAAACGAGTTTCATTAATTCATTGCAGTCTTTACTAAAGCTTATTCCACTGGAACAAAGAGGACACATGGAGATGCACAAAGAGTTGTAGGGGGATATTGGCAAGGATATATATTTTCTCCTCCAAAAATTAAACTAGAAAGTGTGAAAATTGAATAGGGGGAACAAACCCTAGACAACTTCCACCCACAAAAAGTTGTTTGCTTTACTCATGGTCTACCTATTACTTTGGGATTTGGCTCATTCTTATATGTAATGTTTATACTCTCCATATGACATATAGTATCTATGCAGTATTGATCTATAAGATGTATAAGGTATATATAAGATTAATATCTTCTCATGCTACAACATGCTAATAATGCCAGAATTCAAAGGGCAGTCTTTTGGGTGGCCAAGTGAACAGTTTGAAATAAAACATTCGTATGCCTTGCCAGCAGCCGAGAACGCTATTTAATGAAAAGACAGAGCAACAAAGAATTAATACATCACTATTGAGATAAGCACCTTGATAAGTTTGAAGGAAAGTGTAGACTTTGAACTTTTCACCTTTTCCATTCCATACAGGTTTACTTTATTACTGAAAACATGAACATGGGTAAAGTGCACACCAGACAAGTAAAATTCAAGGAAAACTTAATATGTTTGTAGAGGTACATGACATGTAATAATAGAAAACTACAAAGCCCAGGAAATATAGATAAGTATTAATGTGAGTCTTGAGGAAATCCACATACTTCCAAATTTTCACTGGCCATGAAGTTCCAGTCTGAACAGAAGTAACCCAAGGTCAAAGCTATGAATGGTATGCAGCCTGTGCAATAAAAATGTAAATAGCCTTCATTCTATGAAACTATGAAGGTGTTTAGTTACACTAGACAACTGGTGCATACACTTACGCAAATAAGGACAACTAAAACTAGAAGCAGACAGCTTATTCATAGGCATCAGTCGTGATTAGAGGGTTGACAAAATACCTGAAATGACTTTGAACTAATTAAAAAAATATTTAAAAGCTATCTGCTATTTTTCTATCTCCATTTATTCATTATTTTGTATTAGAACAGCTACAGGTTGGAAATGTGACATAATAGAACCAGCTTTCAACTGGGCTTAAAGTCAATTTCCCTTCCTAGTCCTGATTAAATTTAAAATGTATTGTCCTTTTGTGTGGAAATCTACCTTAATGTGAAGATGGTTAAAACTGATAATCATGACAAATTCTAAATATTTCCATGACATAAGGGTTTACATTTCAAGCTCTGCAGTGCAGGTGCTGTTCTGTCTGGTTATTTTTAAGGGATCTTGAATGACATAAACTTGATGCGAGACTGGGCCTTTCACACATCTGCCATAGCAACTCAGAATTATATTAGCACTCAAACAATGAACAACCATGAAACATTCAGTAAATTCCACTGATGTGATTTTATGAGACAGAAGTTGTGTTTTATTTATTTGCCTTCAAGCTTGATGCATCCCAGAGCCATTAACAAGAAAGTAAACACTGTGATTGTGAAATGAAATAGTAGATGCTATGCACTTAATATTATGCCACTTTGAACATTAAACCTTACTTGGGATAGGTTATTGACACGAGAATATACTGATACTTCCCACATTCTTTCAAAAAAGCCATTGATCGCTCTGCTACCTTTCGTGTTCGAAAGAGATACATTCTCTCACTTTCTAAAGAATGGTGACTCAAATAATGTTGTCTTTTCTAATTCTAATGATTCCTGTACCCATTGTATTCTTCAGCATCAGGAAAAAAAAGTCTAGAAACTAATCCTGAAACATAATGAAGGATTAAAACTTCAGATGTTTAAATGCAATACACAGTTTGCAGTAGAAGTGGCCAACAAATTTTCTTCCAATAGAACTTAGTAACTTCAATATATATATTTTGGAAACAATTTGGCTAGTTCTGTTGTATTAATTGATGCAATTAGAATAATAGGTTTTAAATGGGTTTATGTTTCAAGTATGATTGTGCTGAATTGAATTATTCCCTACTTATCATGAAAATACTTTGCAATTGATTTCCATCCACTTCAGCATGACTAAATTTTTAAAATAAAGGAGGCAGATACTTTACACTCTGAAGTGCTGCCACAAGTAGCAAATCTGATCTAGAAGGTAAAAATAACTGAACTAAGTCCAACCTCTCCATATGAATATGCAAATGGCCACCCACCTAAGGGAGTCTACACATCGTCATCTGTTCTCTAGCCCAGAATTTGACTCACACAAAATGATACAATGTATTTTTTAAGGCTTTCCATTTAGAGATATTTAATTGTTGAAGAAATGTTGTTGGTGAAGTTCAGGGTGATATGGAAAGGAAGACTAAAAGAGGGTGTAAAGCAAAACAAGATGGACTGGATAACGTGGTTTTCTCCTCAAACAGTATGCAAAGATCAGTTCCATCCTGGAGAACCTAGGAAAACCCTCATAATATTTTCTACACAGGAATGTGTAATGGACTACTCCAAAGAAACAAATTACCTTGTACAATCTGTCTTTCTGTGATACACAGAAACTCCTCTTATTGCTCTCTAACTTCTCACAGAAACCCTGACTGATTCGTGGAATTCTGCCCCAGCTGGTGGAGTGAAAATGTCACTTCCCAGAGAAGCTAGTACAATGTTGAGGACAGAAAAACATTTTGCATAATAAAAGTTATGACTGCTTTGTAATGTAAAGTTATGTAATTAATGAATATGGAATAGTAAGGGTTTAGAATAAAGATAAGGCAACATTTGAAAATTCTTATCCCATTAATGACAACTTTTATGAAAGGATAGCAAAGAGAGTTTTAAGGCTTATAGTTTTAATTCCTAAGATATTTTTGTGTCTAGTAGTGGGGAAAAATATTTATTGTGAAGAAAAGAAGAAACATGTGAAGAAACAGAAGAAAAGAAGAAACATCTTATTGGACCACATTATATATCAAATATTCAATGAGTTTCTACCACAGAAAAAAATCATAATAAGGAAACGCACAGATGCAAAAGACGGGCTAATGCACAAGTCTGATAAATACAAAAACTGGAGTTCTGAGAGACAAATCAGGTAGAGCTTTATTTGCCCTGACTCACATGGTACTCCTTCATTTTCTCCAGGACTCATGTATACATACAGCATCATATGCAGAAAAAAGAGATGCCACTCCTACAGAACGGCACTAAGGAAGGTGGCAGGGAGGAAAGTGCCACTTCTCATGTGGCACATGGAGGCAAAGCAGTCCCCTTGGTGGGTTCAAGCACAGTTGGATGACTGGGGCTCAGAAATGAAATAAGGGTCTGATAGACCCTTAGCAATGACAACTAGCAAGTAGCAGCAAGAAAAAAAAAAGTAACTTTTGAGAAAGACGACCAAGGCGTTTGGATCTATACACAGTGGTTTTCCTTAGGGCTTTCTCCACTTATCCTGGCTTGCAGGAGGGACAGCATCAGCAACTGGGAAAGGCCACAATGAAGAAACAAAATCCCACTGTATTATAGCACCTGTACAGAACAATTGCCTACATGGCCTTAAGTATGCCTGTCTCTCCGGGGGAGAAGGATCCTGGTGCAGGAGTTAGCAGGGCTCATTGAAAGAGCTTTAAACTAGATTTGAAGGGGGAAAGGGTGAAAACCAAGCTCGCTGGAGATAAGCCTGGGGGTGGCACACCAGTGTTAGAGGGGCGGTGTGCTGGCGAGGACCTTTGGACTGCTGTCTCAGTGGAGGCAGGGGATGGGGACCCATGCAGCAGCAAAGGTGTAGGGTTTGTTGATGTGCTTGAAACCAGGGAAGTGCCTGAGATCAGTCACATAGGAATTAGGGCTTCTGCCCCCAAAAAGGTGGCAGGATCAATAGCCCAACTAAAGTGCATCTATACCAACACATGCAGCATGGGCAACAAACAGGAGGAGCTGGAAGCCATTGTCCAGCAGGAAAGCTATGATACAGTGGCCATCGTGGAAACATGGTGGGACAGCTCGCACAACTAGAGTGCTGCCCTGGATGGCTACAAACTCTTCAGAAGGGACAGGAAAGGAAGGAGAGGTAGTGAGGTAGCTCTGCATGTCAAGGAGCGCTTCAATTGTCTAGAAGTTAACGATGGTGACGATAGGGTTGAGTGTCTGTGGGTAAGAATCAGGGGGAAGGCCAACAAGGCAGATACCATGATGGGAGTCTGTTACAGACCACCCAACCAGGATGAGGAGACAGATGAAATATTCTATAAGCAGCTGGGAGAAGTTTCACGGTCCCTAGCCCTTGTTCTCGTGGGGGACTTCAACTTACCAGATGTCTGCTGGAAATATAGTATGGCAGAGAGAACACAGTCTTGAGGTTCCTGGAATGTGTGGAAGATAACTTCCTGACACAGATGGTGAGTGAGCCAACCAGGGAAGGTGGCCGGCTGGACCTCTTTGTGAACAGAGAAGAACTTGGGGGAGATGTGACAGGGAGGCTGTCTTGGGCATAATGATCATGAAATGATAGAGTTTTCGATTCTCGGAGAAGTAAGGATGGGCAGGGGTCAGCAGAACTGCTACCTTGGACTTCCAGAGGGCTGACTTTGGCCTGATTAGGAGCCTGGTAGACAGAGTCCCTTGGGAGGCACTCCTGAAAGGCAAAGGAGTCCAGGAAGGCTGGACAGTCTTCAAGAAGGAAGTATTAAAGACACAGGAGTGGGCCGTCCCCATATGCCAGAAGACGAGCTGGCGGGGAAGATGATGGGCCTGGCTGAACAGAGAGCTTTGGATGGAACTCAGGAAAAAAAAGAAGAGTTTATGACCTCTGGAAGAAGGGGCAGATCACTCAGGAAGACTACAAGGATGTCATGAGGTTTTGTAGGGAGAAAATTAGAAGGGCCAAAGCCCAACTAGAACTTAACCTGGCAACGGCTGTAAAAGACAATAAAAAATGTTTCTATAAATACATTAACAACAAAAGGAGGGCCAAGGAGAATCTTCATCCTTTACTGGATGTGGGGGGAAACATAGTGACAAAGGATGAGGAAAAGGCTGAGGTACTTAATGCCTTTTTTGCCTCAGTCTTTAATAGTAAGACCAGGTGTCTTACTACCCTCAATGGTAGATAGCGATGGGGAGCAGAATGAAGCCCCCACAATCCAAGGGGAAATGGTTAGCAACCTGCTACAGCACTTAGACACCCACAAGTCTATGGGACCAGATGGGTTCCACCCAAGGGTACTGAGGGAGCTGGTGGAAGTGCTCACCAAGCCACTTTCCATCATCTACCAGCAGTCCTGGCTAACCGGGGAGGTCCCAGTGGACTGGAGGTTAGCAAATGTGATGCCCATCTTCAAGAAGGGCCGGAAGGAGGATCCGGGGAACTACAGGCCTGTCAGCCTGACCTTGGTGCCGGGGAAGACTATGGAGAGGTTCATCTTGAGTGCCATAACACAGCATGTACAGGACAACCAGGCAATCAGGCCCAGTCAGCATGGGTTTATGAAAGGTAGGTCCTGCCTGAATAACCTGATCTCCTTCTATGACAAGATGGCCCGCTTAGTGGACGAGGGAAAGGCTGCGGATATAGTCTATCTAGGTTTTAGTAAAGCCTTTGACAGAGTTTCCCACAGTGTTCTCCTGGAGAAACTGGCTGCTCATGCTTGGATGGGTGCACTCTTTGCTGGGTAAAAAACTGGCTGGACGGCCGAGCCCAAAGGGTTGTGGTGAATGGAGTTAAATCCAGTTGGCAGCCGGTCACAAGTGGTGTTCCCCAGGGCTCGGTACTGGGGCCAGTCTTGTTCAATATCTTTATTGATGATTTGGATGAGGGGATCGAGTGCTCCCTCAGCAAGTTTGCAGATGACACCAAGTTGGGTGGGAGTGTTGATCTGCTCGAGGGTAGGAAGGCTCTGCAGAGGGATCTGGACAGGCTGGATCGATGGGCCAAGGTCAATTGGATGAGGTTCAACAAGGCCAAGTGCCGGGTCCTGCACTTGGGTCACAACAACCCCATGCAACGCTACAGCCTTGGGGACGAGTGGCTGGAAAGCTCCCCCGCAGAAAAGGCCCTGGGGGTGTTGATTGACAGCCGGCTGAATATGAGCCAGCAGTGTGCCCAGGTGGCCAAGAAGGCCAATGGCATCCTGGCCTGTATCAGAAACAGCGTGGCCAGCAGGAGTAGGGAAGTGATTGTACCCTTGTACTGGGCGCTGGTGAGGCCGCACCTCGAATCCTGTGTTCAGTTTTGGGCCCCTCACTCCAAGAAGGACATTGAGGTGCTGGAGCGTGTCCAGAGAAGGGCAGCGAAGCTGGTGAGGGGTCTGGAACACAAGTCTTATGAGGAGCGGCTGAGGGAACTGGGGTTGTTCAGTCTGCAGAAGAGGAGGCTGAGGGGAGACCTCATCGCTCTCTACAATTACCTGAATGAGGTTGCAGAGAGGTGCGTTCTGGTCTCTTCTCCCAAGTGCTAAGTGATAGGACAAGAGGAAATGGCCTCAAGTTGCGCCAGGGGAGGTTTAGATTGGATATTAGGAAAAACTTCTTCACTGAAAGGGTTGTCAGACATTGGAACAGGCTGCCCAGGGAGGTGGTTGAGTCACCATCCCTGGAGGTATTTAAAAGAGTGTGGATGAGCTGTTCAGAGACATGGTTTAGTGATGCACTTAGCAGTGTTAAGTCAACGGTTAGACCTGATGATCTTAAAGGTCTTTTCCAACTTAAACAATTCTATGATTCTATGAAAGTCAAGAAGTACAGTCACATTAACTGATGTATCTGATGATATAAACCTACTTAGTATTGCTCCTGTGTGGACTTGTTTTCCTATGTGGAGGTGTGCACAGGGCTGGCAAATACAACACAGGACTTGGGAGATACGTATACCCTTTCAGAGAAGTAGCTGGAGACCATACAGAATACCTTAGGATTTTTAAAATGGCACTAGACTATATGTTTAGGCAACTGAATCTCATCACTAATATCCGATCAAATGCTGTTAGAGAATCAGATCTCGAAAGAACATCAACATAACCATGTCTGAATCTGTTTTTAAATGTTCTGCGTATGCGATTATCATAATTATTCTTAATAACAAATAGACAATGCATATGTTTTCTATAATAAAATATATCTGTATTAGGTATTGAGAAAGGTGTATGAAGTATATCTTTTTTTACCATGACCTGCAAACTTCCGAATGAAAATTAAAAAACCCAAATACAAAGTCAGTATGACTTCTTATTACATGCCAGAAACCAAAGCAGGGATCATTCCTAATTCTGTTTCTGAATAGCAGAAAGCAGCGTTGTTCATTATATCCACCTTGTTTTTCACCGTCAGCTGCTGGAGGTTATAGTTTTCCAATATAAACATCGAGTGTAATAAAAGTATGAATATAAGGCCAGATGCAAGAGTGGCTGCTTTGCTGTTCTTTGAAAAGGAGCATATGTGCTCCAGGTCTCAAAGCTGATTAGTTATATGGACAGAGGAGAGGAAGAACTTTAGCTAATACCCCACAACCCTGGGGTTGAATACTTTTAAAACTTCATTAGTTCTGCGTTCTCCAGAAACTCATTATCTGAAATAACATTTGATATTTCAAAAGAGTCAAAGGGAACATAAAAGGCTCTCTTACTCTCTGTCCTTTTGTATTTTCATGAAGAGTCTAAGTGTATCCAGCTTCAGTAATGTATTTTAAATTTTGTTTGTTTGTTTGTTCGAGGAAGACAGTTTAAATCAGTATTAGCTGGCAATAATTGAAAAAACCTAATCAGAAAATATTCACAGAATCACAGAATCATTAAGGTTGGAAAAGATTCTTAATGCATAGAATCACAAAATAATTCAAGTTGAAAGGAATGTATGGAGACATCTGTTCCACACCCAACTGAGCAAGTCTCAGGTAGATCAGGTGCCCAGGGACTCACTCAGTCAAGTTTTAAATATCTGCAGGCATGGAGATTCCTCAGTCCTTACAGGCACCTGCTGCAGTGCTTGACTACCCTCAAAACAATCGGAGAAACAATTTCTCTTATTTCTGAAGAAATTTCCTATGTTGCAACTTGAGCCCATTGCATCTTTTCTCTTACCCATGCGGTCTTTAGAGTTTGGCTTTGTCTTCTCTATAATGACCATCATTAGTTGGCTGATCAGATGCCTGTCAGCCTTCCCTTCTCCAGGCTGAACAAGCCCAGCTCTCGCAGCCCCTCCTCGTACATCCTGTGCTCTGGCCCCTGACCAGCACAGTGGCGCACCGTTGGGCTTGGTCCAGCATCTCAGCCGCTCTCTTGTACTGGGGAGCCCCAAAGTGGGCAGAGTGCTCCAGGTGGAGTTTCACAAACGTCAAAGAGAGGGGAAGGATCGCTGTCTTCAGCCTGCTGGCTGAAGTCTCACTAGAACCACCCAGGATGGGCTTGGCTTTCTTTGCTGCAAGAGCACACTGCTAGCTCTTGTTTAACCTGCCATCTACCAGTCTTTTTCTGCAAAGCTGATTTCTTGCCAGTTGGCACCCAGCCTTTGTTGGTGGCTTGGGAATATTCCAGTTCAGATGCAGGATTTTGCATGTTCTTGTGCTGAACTTCATGAGATTTCTGTCAGTCCACTTCTCCAGCCCGTTGAGGACCCTCTGAATGCCTGCCCTTCCCTCCAATGTGCTTTCAAATTCAGTGTCAAATTCCGAGCTTGCTGAACATGCGCTTCACCCCATTGTCCAGGTGGTTAATACAAATGCTAAATGGTCTCGGTCACAGTATCAACAGCTGAGGTGCACCACTGATAACCAGCTGTCAGCTGGACCTCGAACTGCTGATCTCTGCTCTTTATGCCCAGCAGTCAAGACAGTTTTCCACCTATGTGGTGGTCTACCCATCCAGTACGTAAGAAGACTATCATATGGCAGACCACATCAAAGGCCTTGCTAAAGTCAAAGTAAAGAGCATCCACTGCTCTCCCCTTGTCTTCTCAGCATCACATACCATTGTAGACAACCATCAATCAAGTTGGTCAGATACAATTTGCCCTTGATAAATCCATGATGGTTGTACCAATCAACTTCTTGTCCTCATGTGCCTAGATATGGTTTTCAGAAGGATTTGCTCCACAATCTTCGTGGTGATTGAAGTGACACTGATTGGCCTGGATCCTCTTGACCTTGCCTCTCTTGAAGATGGATGTGACATTTCCTTTCTTTCAGTCATCAGGAACCTCCATTGATCACCATGACCTTTCAAAAGTGATGGATAGCAGCCTCACAAGGGCATTGCCCAGCTCCCTCAGCACCCTTGAGTGCATCCCCTCTGGTCCCATGGGCTAGTCTATATTCTAGTCAGTTTAAGTGCTCCCTAGCTCCATTTTCGAATACTATGGATGATGCTTTATTCCAGTTTATCACTGATGCTCAGGGAGCTGGAAGACTCAAGACCAGATCTTGCCAGTTAAGCCCAGTAAAATAAAAACCTGGCATTATTCTTTTTTATCTTTCTGTAATAAAGATATTTTAAACTTCCTATCACATTTGACTTCCAAATGTCCCTCTGACTTCTACTAACACTCCCCAGTTACCTTAAATGGTTTATCACTGCTGCATGTTTTTTACTCATTTTCCATTCACTCTGAATGGGAAAAATAATTCAGTCCCTTCTGTCGTATAAAGTTATTCCCATTCTGAGTTCAAATGAGTCTTCTAATAAAGTGTTTATGCCCACAACAAATAGTATAGGCTACACCTGAGAAAAGTGTCTTATACTTTCTAATGACATAGTATCATATGCATAGATTTATTATCTAACCAAACACTGCAAAATACAGACTAACGTTAGGAATCAGCCTGTTTGTTTTCTTAAAAACTTGTGTTTTTCAAGACATTTTTGACTATAAATGTTTTGGTCACATCCTACCATCTGCAGTGGCAACAGAAGCAGCTCACAGCCTCTCTCCTCACCTATTTGTATGCTCAGAAAGGAACTTCTTGATACATGGCTTTTATAAGCACTTTGAAGTATGTCACACATGTCAAGTTTAAGAATCTCAGATCTAGCTTTCTTAAGAATTTGTTTCACTCTACGCAGAAGAGAGGCCAGAGAAATCCCCTTATTCAATCTGTTAATTTTCCACTCTGCATGTTCAGTTAGGGAATGTATGATTTTCTATACTTGAGTTTCTTTGTCTAATCACACTAAAAATCATCAATCACGGTCTGTTTATGCTCTACATTTAAGTAACTACTTCTCTGTTCAGTGAATGTGAGCAATCTTCTGTAGGATGCAAAGTAGAAAATTTTTTATTACCCAATTTTATTAATGCCTATGCAGTTTCATGCTGATTCAGGAGACTGCAACAGCTTCATTCTTCATTTTAATTATTTGTGGCCATATTTTGAGAGCAACAGTTGTCACTTCAATTCTAATCCTCTAAGTGATATGTACAGTCTTCTGTTATCAACTTACTGAATTAACTAAAGCACACAATGCACTTCAGAGTCGCGTAGGTGTATTTGTGGTTTCAACATACTTTTTTTGTTTTGTGCCACATATTTAGATCTAATTTCAGTGGCTCCACTTTTTCTAGCAAGTTTTGCACTTATTCGTATAAATTTCCAGTCAAATAGTTACCACTGGTAAAGCACAGGTAACTAGTTGTCACTCAAGACAGATTCACTGCCATGAATACAAGTTCTGTATTCCATCAAGAAATTATGTACAGATTAAACACTGATACCCCACCTACTCTTGTTTGCAAAGCAAATTCAGGGAGACACTTAAAATTTATATCAGTAACTTTTGCCGTTACTTGTTACAAAAAGAAACATGTGAAGTAATACTGTTGGCACTGAAAACTCTAGGAATAATATAAATACTTTAAGCTCCATTTTTCGTAACAAATGGAAATCTTGTGTCTAAATAGAATGGTAATCTATGTATTGAAATATTTTATTTCTGTTTTACATTCTGTTACGATATGTGAGAAGATGTCCTAAGTAAAGTATCAAAGTCTCTAACTCCTATTTTACAACACAGGAAAAGCTTTGATTCAGAAAATCAACTAAGTATAAGAGACAAGTATGAAGTAAGTTAAAGTAAGATATACTAATTTAATATTATCTAAAGTATTCCATAAAGTTAAAAGTCATATGATTACAATACATCACTTCTGTTAGTGTCCTGTCATGAAATTTCACAGAATAAATACGTATCCATAAAAGAAAAAACCAAACTTGTATTTTTATCTTTGTGTTAAATTAATGTTTTGCAGCTATCACAGGATAGCTGGACAATAAGTGTTTTTGCTCTGGTTCAGAAGAAAAAGCAATGATGTCAAACAATTCTCTGCAACAGAAAATGTACATTTCATCAGTTTGTTGGGCATGGCGCATCCTCAGCAATCTTTTCTGTTGATAAAAGGAAGCTCACGCTGGGAGCCTGGAATGCAAGGAAATGGTTGCTGCAAGGAAGAGCCTGCCCTTTTGGTCCCATGCATTTCCAAAACTGCAAAGTGCCTCAAGGGCGTCTTGGTAAAAGAGGCAGCCTGAGTTATTTTGCCTTGGAAAAGAATGAGAAACTTCCTTAACGAGAATCTATTTTAATCAACTACCACAAGACCTGAAGCTAAGATCCATCTTTTCTTTTGCAGGAACCACTAAAGCCTTTCCACGGGTAATAAGCAGAAGAATAGTATTTCATATACAGGGATAATGGAGAAGTCCTTCCCTTCCCATTCACTCATAGTGAGTTAGAATTTCATTTTAAGCCAGCTTCAAAGCCCGACAGCAGTGGAAAACACACTCACAAACATCATTTAATCATGAAACTAAGTGTGTTCTCAGAAGCAGTGAAAATACTGCTTTTATTTTTGCTTCCTGCTAAAGGCTGGGAAGTTTATCCTTGCTGCCCTGAAAGCAGAATTTCGACAAAAAATCTGTTCTTTTCTCCTGGAGATGATGGGACTCCATAACATTGTCAAATTCAAAATCTCAGAAGCTGTCTATAGTTTTCTGCCAGGTTTCTCCTTTATTTATGCCACCTGCTGCTGCCCTGTCATAGCACAGGCACAGCAGGAAACAGGAATGAAAGGAAGAGCCACAAACACACGTGGCTGGATTGTGTTTTCCCTGTGGAGCAGCAGGAGGTAAAAATGATAGGAATTATGTTGCCGCTTGCCCTGAGGCAAAATGTTAATAATGGAGGAAACAGCCTTATGCTTTCCTCTCCCAAGGGGGAAAAAAAGGGATCTTTGATCTTGGGAAATTGAATTTTTTATGCCCCTAAAGGTTGCTCACTAGCTCATAAATGTATATTACTGCATGGGGTCCTTAAAATAGCAACATGTTAATAAAAGGGCTAGATTTTGTTCAAGAAATTAGCTGCTCATGCCTTCCAAAATGGCATCAAATAGGTTTTTCAGATAATCCAAAAGAGGGGGGGTGATTCCAGCACAGCTTTATTACTACAGCAGGTACTTTTTTTGCCGTGATATTTCAGGATTTTCACATTAGATAAGTGCTTAGAAAATAAATACTACGGTCTGTTGTCTGCAATACTAATCCATATACATATTTCAATGGAAAGTAGGAATAAAACTCATTTGTAGTTCACTAAAGTCTACAAGTTAAAGTCTAGATACTGAGAAAGCAAATAGAATTTAGGCGATCTTGATCACTTTCTCTCACTACAGCATTCTTTCCAGTTGTCATTCAACTTTCCATAAACGGTACTGAGCTTGCGATTATGAATTCTGAAGGAGGCATGATTAAGTACTGTGTTCTTTTTTGTTGATAAAAACAGGAAACGTGCAGCAGCAAAGGCATGTTCCTGATCTCATCCCAGATTAAGAAAAATCATCTCCCCTATTTCACAACAGTAAATCTTTGCCAAATATCAATCTTGAAATCCTAAACCATAAGAAAACAAATCACATATGACAGAAGGGATTTCCTCTCCATGAGAGGTTTAGAATGACTGGCAGTATGCGTTCTGCTTTGCTGTTACAAAGCACAATCATTGCTGTCTCCAGTACATCTCTTGATAGGAAATATTTTCAGTACTTTTGCTACCACTTTTTGATACCCAACAGGCACTCCTGAATTTACAGATATAAGAGGAACCCTTAGCAATTTTGCCCTAGGATCAATGCAGTTTATAGGATTTTTCATCTCCTCTGCATGGCTTTGGGTTGCAGCAACTTCTCTCCTCATACTTATTTCATACTTCTAGTCTAAGAGTATGTGTACATAATTCCCTATCAGTATTAAATGGAATTATGAATATTTATTGCTGAGAGAAAAGATCCTTTACTGTATTAAGCCCAGTGAGAAAAACTACTGACTCATGTCCAGCACAATATGTTAAAGCTGATAAAGTACAAAAGTTTATTACAGGCTGCCATTCTTTTCCCCTTCTACTTTTTATTTTGTTAGGGTTTTATCACAGAAGCAGTTCTATTTAGCTTTGTTATGTTTTATTTGGGTGGAAGAATGTAGAAGTATTACCTGCTGCTCTGGAATATATAAACATAAAAGAAATTTTTACAAAGTCATATTTTGATCATTCTAATAAATTAAGGTATTGCAGAAGAAAGTTATGTCACAGGATAGCTGGGCAATAGTTGCTTTTGTTCTGGTTCAGAAAGAAATGCAAGGTCAAACTATTCTTTACAACTGAAATTCTGCTGGGTATGGTGCATCCTCAGTTCTGTTAGGATCTTATAGAAGAAGCTTAAAGGTACATTAGCTGTCAGATTTTCTAAGAAACAATGTATACACAGTGGACAAGCTATATCATACACATTAAAGACAAAGGCAATCCTTCAAGAAAAAGATGTGAGTCTAAACTTCCTACCATATGTGAACCATAGGCAGATTGCAGAGGAGAGGTAACCAGTCGTAGGTGGTTTGTATAGTGGCAGAGCCTGAAGACCTGGAATGTTTCAATGGAAAGAACAGTGCAGAATCACAACAAGAACAAGTCTCAAGTCATTAAGAGTACAAACATCTTGGCAGCCATCTACAAACTGAAGTAAAAACTTACAGAGAGGTCTGTACCTGAGATGCAGTACTGCAGAGAAACCCAGAGGTAACCCTTACTAAGTCATCTGGGGTACTAAAAGCAATCACGCTTAACAGTAGTCTATATAGGCTCATTTTCCCTACCAAGAAATCACATACTTTCCCTTGCAATTAGTAAGAGTTGTCCTACTAAATCCCTGCTTAAGTTCTAAGACCTTCATCAGTATTGTGCACAACACTGAGTGGGGGATGAAGAAACAAACAGGTCTACTAAAAAAGGGAAAACCAAATTACTTTTAGCTACATATAACCTTATTAAATATCTCTACAGAATGCATAAAAAAGCATTCTTAAATTGTATCTTAATGGAACAACTAAATCCAGAGCACAAAGGAGACAGTATTCTCAACTTAGTCCTAAGACTGCTTTAAGAAGCAAGTACAACTGAAAAACTAGTTAGCAGTTATCAGCCTTGGGAAAGAAAAGGTAGCAAATTCCAGCTCTGAAAATCTCCTCCTCCTCTCAAAATACTTCCCCAGCCGAAACTTCTTAATGAAAATTTTCACAGTATTAGGAAGATGGCACACAAACAAAAGACCCTCTAAACCAACCCCACCTCCAAAAGTAAAGCAAACCCCCCTATCTAAATTCCTTAGGAAGGATGAAACTTAGTGGGGAAAAAGAAAGGAAAAAACCAACCCAGAATACCTTTCTTTTCTTTGTATTTACGTTTTCATCTCTGTGTTTGTTTGTTTTTCAAAGAAATTGAGAAGAACTTTCACTAAATAGAATCTAGGCTTACCAAGACTAAGCCTTGACACCTGACTGGACACCTGAGGATACCCACAAAAGGTTACATTCTGTTCTCGGTGAGTGAGGGAACACCGTTAGGCTGGCGAGCCGGCCTGGCTGAAGCTGCCAGTGGCCCACACACACAAGTCCAATCGGGAGGCAACTGTGAGGGTCACTAGAGGGAGATGACACAAAGACCAAAAATCTAGCGCAGAATAACCGTGTAGCAAAACAGCCGAATTCACTGTGATCTTTACATTTACAGAGTTTTCATTTAGCTTTGTTATGTTGTATTTGGAGAGAAGAACGTAGAAGCACCACCTGCCAAACTGGTGTAGCTATTTGGGTTCAAGATAGGACTTACTTCAAATTGAAAATGCTTATGTGAAGGAATACATTTAACTCCAATGTTTACAAAATGTTTGCTTTTTGATGCTGGTAATTTTTCCTGTGTTTTCTAATAACACTCATGACTTTAGTCCTTATGAAAGAATTAGAAAAACAAAGAAAGCTTCAGAAAAATGTCTGCTCTGCTTAATCCGTAGCAACTAAGCTAAGCTAGCCAAACAACATGGGAAATTGGAAAGCTAAGAGAGGTTTTTGAAAATCAGTAACATTCAGCACTTCCGTGCTTAAGGACATAATTGATACCCAGAGCTCAATAATTTTTATGTGTTTTTTTAAGGAGATTAGCAATTTCACAAATAATGAAATCATTTACCAGATACTATCATGGTGATTTCCTCTCTTTAGAGCCTTCACAGCCTAACAGAATCTATCAGATACACAGCAAACATCACAACTTTTCTTCTAGGTTAAATCTCAGAAAGGATTTCAAAATTTCAAAATCTTTGCGAGCCTGATTCCACATTTTAAATATTATTTCTGTATAGAAAGCCAGTAGATCACTTGTTTTCCTCTCTCTACATACTATTTCATCAGGAAATTCTAAGGTGTAGCTCACAGGACAAGCCTGCTTTTACTGCTTCATAAGAAAGGCCATTTATTTCTATTTGTAGTCTGCATAGTTTAAAAACAGCAGCAACATACTATACAAAACATCTGGATGGCTTCAACCAGTCTGAAAGCGTGTTCCTCTCAGTATGCGAGAGGAACGTTCTGGTGTATGTGAAGTGTGTGCTTTCATTTGGGTCATCCGAATACTGTCAAAGCGTAGACTAGCAGATCTCAGACCTTGTTAACCGGCTACACGTGAAGTTAGGCGATGCGACTGGGGGGGAAGAATCATTCAGCAATAGGCACCTTGACAATAATGGAACAAGCACAACATTTTTGCCTGTCAGTGGAGGGGTTAGTTTTAACAGACCTTTGGTAACAGGGATGCGGCAGCCCCGGATGGGCACAAGCTGCCATCACCGGCTGCTGTCAGCACTCAGCGTGAAGCGCCTGAGAACAGCATTTCGGTGACTGCTGGCAGCGGGAAGCATGCCTTGTTAGCTCACCAAACTGCAGGCACAGGGTGTTACAATCCTGTAGGGAAAAGCCAAAGACAGCAACGCTGAACAGGGAAATGCAGGCTTTTATCTTGTGCTATCCTTCACGTTACACTTAAAACTACAGCCAGACTCTGGGGAGGGAGTACAAATTGTATACTTGATGTCTTTCCTATTCAGACCAACAGAACTTCACCTTTTCATATGATTATCGTTGTTAAGAAAGAGTTGTGTATCAGCATGTGCATAACAACTAATAAAAGCTTTCCTTGTATTCATGTTGCTATCTTAGGAAAACATACTGAAGATGCTTTCTTTGGTAGTGGTGTTCTTGTTCCCTGCGAGCCTTTCGCTTCTTGCTTTTATAAGCTTCTGATGTTCAGCAGTTGTTTCAACCTCTTTTTTTTTATAGTTGATATAGAGCTAGGTAGTCCATTCCCTCAAGAAACACTGGTTTTTCAAGACATTCAGGCAATTTTTTAAGTGAAGTTACTTTAGAGAACTAAACAACACTCACAAGATGCATCCATTTTTCTCACTGCCCCCAAAATACAAAGCAGAAGTTTTACAGGGAGTGGTCGATGCTATAAGTAGCATTTGTCTGAACAAAAGGAACTGTTTATATACTTGCATCTGACTTGAACTAGTCACTTTTAGAGACCTTGTCTAGGCATGGAGGGAATCAAGTTGTGATTCATCTTATCTTAATATATACACAATCTTAAAATAAATAACTAAAATACAATAAATTGATAAATATAAAATTATAAAAATATAAAAATAAATTTATAAATAAAAAATAACAATAAATTGATCTTGCACCAAAATTGCCTGGTTTTGTCCACTGACTAGCAATAAAGCCTCAGCTGCTAGTTCAGATGTAGACACCTAAAGACGGGGATGATGAATCTCACTCTGTTACATTATAAAGACCAACTAGTCAATCAGTTCACCCCACTGATAAATGACTATTACAGAATCAGAGATACATAGCACACATGATCCAAATAATCAGTGACTAGAAGCTGATGTCTATGGTTTAAGGGACAGAATAATTTACTGTGGTGTCTCTGCATGAGCCCCTGATCCTTGCACTGAAAAAACAACGTATCTGATTTCTCTGATGGTAACATTGTCTTTTCTAACTCTTTTACAATACAGGTAGAGCCTGGCGGTGCCCTCTGTTTCCCGCACTCTGCAAAGCGGGCTCTGCCCCAGGCTGCCACCCTGCACCCCTGCAGCTGCTGCCAATGGCACAGCACCGAGAGACCACTGCGCGCTGATCCAAGCGTAGCCACCACTGTGGGCCGTAGAAGTCCATCTCAGTACTCACACCAGCGCAGATGTTACAGACACTTTGCAGCTGCCAAAATAATTAATTTAGAAAATTTCACTTATTCTTTCGTCTGTTCCTGCATTACAGGTACTAGCAGAAACACTTTCAGCAGCCAAAGTTGTTTCTTTGCTCATCCTTGCAAACCTACTGAAGTACATATATATTCTTTGATGTTCAGTTCTATCCATTACATAGCTGGAAAACTGTATAGCTGAGAGTACTCTCCTAAATTTATCAGTAAGTTAGGATTGTGAAGTTTGTAATTTTTTTTCATTTCCATGGGAAAAAGGTAGCAGAACTACTTGCTTCATTTATCCTTGTATACAAGTCAGAAGAGGAACTGATGATGAAGTGTATTTTAGAACATTAGAAATTGCAGTTTGAAAAGCATTTTTCAGATCTGTAGTTCATAATGAAGTATGCAGAATGATGATAAGGATGAGCTACCTTGAATAAGTACTAATTTCATTCCTACTTATCTGTCTCTTTTCCGTGTCATGGCTTCAATTTCAGGTTACAATTACTTAGATAAAAATCCTTCCCTTAAGATACTTCAGTATTTTGCGTGTGCGTGTGCGCAAAGCAATTATGGAAAAGAACATTTGTGTTCTTTTGAGTATAATCTCCATGCCCAAGGTACTGAACTAATAAATGAGGCCAAAAGTTCATAAAATAAAAAACTGCAGGAACCCCTGTTGCTGACTTACTTAATTATGAATAAAAAAGAAAAAAAAATTGGGAAAGTGGAGAAGAGACAGAAAGAGTTAAGCTAAGCATGTGTTGTAAGAAGTCTTGAATGAAGTAGCTTGGTTCTTCCCAGAGGACAGGCAATGAAGAGAAAAAAGATTGCTCAGTTCAAAGAGAAACCAAATAATTCCTTTCAAAACCACTGGAAAGCAGAAAAAGAAAAAATTGGCTTGAGAAATCAAGCTGGTTTTTTTGCTGAGTGATCCTAATGGCACAAGCAAAGTGCTAGAAAATTCTGGATTTTCTGGAAGAAAAAAATGTTGCACACGGAGTTAGCACAATCCTATGCAGGGCTGATGGCATTTGCAGTCACTCCAAACACTTGCAGATTGGATATGCAAGGTAGATTGCTGCCAAAAAGGGAATTCCTATTTTTCTTTTCTTTCCTCTCTCAACTTGACCACTTTTAGCAGACCTCTGCCTTACATAAGATTTAGTTGATCTTACGAGCGTGCAGTGAGCTGGATCAGTCTGAAGAGTTAAGAGAAAACTGGGCTTTTTTGACAGGTTCAATTTGTGTCAGCACATGACAGAGCTGATCTTGCTCACTGTGTGGTTGCCAAATTACTAATACAGATGACTGGGAGGCTGGGACAGGAGCATGTGGCTGATGAGCTAGGCCATGGCTTTTGACAGACACACAGCTGGACTGGAATAAGGGCACTGTGAAGTGCAACTTACATTTTTTTGAACTACACAGTTCCTGTGCATGAGCCATTACAGGTATCGTCCCCAGAGAACATACCAACATGATTAAGGCCAGGGGTGCAATGACGAAGCTAGATCCCCCTTGTACTGGTTGCACCTGGCTACGTTTGTGACAAATACTTGAAATAAGAGCAAATAAGATAGGATAATCCTACCATGGGTATTTGTGGAGGTGGGAGGACCCAGATCCAATGAGCAGCAGCAGGAGAGAGGGAACAGTTAGGACTCAAAGGGCAAAGACAAAAAATCAGGGAAGTGGAGGAGAATGTGACTGAATGACAGTTTTGGGAAAAAGTGCCTATGGCTGGGAGCTGATGAGAAAGGAATACACAAAGAAAGCACGTAGGGTTCATGTGTAAGGAAAGGGACTCTGGAGGGGGGCAGAAGAGGAGAACTGCTACAGTGTGTGAAGACCAACCTGGACCCAAACGCAACCTGAGATGGGAGATAGACATTGGGACCTGATAAATGGAGACTGGATTTGGGAATGAAGGGAGACAAGGACTGCAGCAAGGTCTCATCTGAAACAGCAGGATGGTGGCAGACTGGAGAATGTTGAAGAGATCAAGTCAGCAGAGGAGGAGAAGAGGGAATAAGAAATGTACGCCTACTTGTCCACAAATACTACAATGTGACCCAGAAATCCAAAGCCTTCTATTTCAGTTTCAGCAAACTGGTGGAAACCACTGTGTTGCTCATTTTCATTTCAGCAGAATATTCACCAGAGAAGGGCAACCTCTACTACTCTCTGCTAGACAAAGAGGAGGGAGAGGGAGAGAGAAGAATGGAGGAGAGCTGAGACAGGAGGTAACACCAGGTCTTGGTGACACCAGCAATTCAAACAGCTAAATGGGCATTTTGCTTTCCTGAATTTTGCTTTCACCTAGAATTAGCCTCCTCCAGTGTATATATGGAAATCAATAAGGAATAAACTTAAAATAGCAACAGCATTATAGTCTGGTGAAACACACTGGGAATTAATAGGAAAAAGAAAGATAGAAAATTATTTATACTGCTTATATTCCTAATTACACCAAGAACAACTGACTATTAATGGTGAGACAATCACTCAGAGACTGTTAAGAATTAATTTCTAAGTGTGTCTTCTATATACCTGTAAGGGTAGATAATGAGATTCACAGTGATTTTTTGATTGATATCAATTAAAATTCAGTTAACTAGACACCTTTCTTTTTAAGTATAAAGGTTTTTTCCCCCATCTATTGATAAAAATTTAAATTTAATAATAAAGATACTTAACGTGTCATCTATTAATTTGAGCCTGCATTAGAATAACAATACATATAACTCAAGATTACAAAATCAGTAAGCAGAAAAAAAAAATATCAAAATTTCTTGTATAAAATATAGCCAAAATTTCTCTCATTCTCAGATGGAATGAAATTCTACAGCCAGCCAGCAAAAAATATTTTTTTTTTAAAAGTGATACTTATCAATAAGAAAGCCAATATAATTGGAAGACTTCTCATTTATTTTACATACTTTCTGAAATATCATCAAACAAACTGTGACTGCTAGAGTAATAAACATAAGTATCCAGAACACTTTGTACACATAATATTTCTGGTTACACAAACCTAACAGCACACTAAATGAGTTTATTGGTCTCCACTGCACTTATTAAGGGGGGAAATATGCTTCACCTCATAGACTTGTTCTCTATGAAAATGTAAATGAGAGTTGCAATTATCAAGTAATGTAATGTGCAAGACCAGACTCATTCATACATGCATATACACACATTCATACAAACACATACCCAAACACATTCAGAAAGTAATGGGGAAAGATCACTAGGCCTTTGCCAGCTGTTTGAACCATTTAAATCCAGCAACATCTCCAGACACCCAAAGAATCCAGTAAACCATAGGGATATTTGCTCTACGGGGACGCTCTGCACGTCCCCATGAGCCACCTCTGGTGCAGCCCACTGAGCAGCAGGAATACCCACAGTCAGATGCGGATGCAGTGGATGTATGACCTCTGTACAGCTATAAAACTTCTGCAAAATTAGTTCACTGGGGCTATAAGCAGCAGGTTTACAACACAGTGCATCTGAGACTGATCTAAAGCCTACTGAAGTCAAAGGGAGCCCTTCAATTGATTTTATATTAGCTTTGGCTCAGTCCCCTAAAGTTAACTCATGGGCTAGGTTAGCCAGACAAAAGAGGCTGGGAACATGTAAAGGTGTTAGATGTAGACTTTAAATAGAAACTTTTGGGTTTAGTATAGGTTTTGGATGCAACAGAATGTTTAAGGCAGAGATGTTAATTTTTTTGAAAACAATTCTCTCGTTTTTACTCATTTAAAAGCTTAGTTGGGATGATACTGTAGCTATAATAAGCCCTGTACCTGTTTAGCTGTTTGCAGGAGTTAATGTACTAAATGCTGTAGACAACCAAGCAGTAGGAAAAGATATTTACAATTGGCTTTTTTTTTTTTTTAGAAACACTTATTCCAAAATCCACAAGGCTGAGAGGGGTCTAAAATGAAGAGACTTATTTTAAAGTTCATGCTAGTGTAGGGTCTGTGTTGATTCTTTTGTACAGCTGGGAATTTTACCATCACGATCCGTGGTTTACAAAAATCCAGAGAAGCCTGGTTATATTACAAATGCGTTAAGCAGAGATTTTCTGAATGCTTCTTATTATCTCCTCTGAATTCAAGTCTTGATTAAAAATGATCAGGTTTGTGCTATGTTTATTCAACAGTCAAATCTTAATTTGTGTGTATGTATTCTTAAAGAATGTTGTGAGGAAAAATACTTTCCCATAACATGCCTCTTGCTACAAAATACAGGAAAACCTGCTCTAGCCATTAAGTCCACCTCTGAGCTCAGGGGCCACCGGCTTCAGAGTCTCCTTTCTGCAGGTGGTGTTAGCCAAATGACCTTGTTGTCTCAACTACATCATCTCCAAAGTTTCATAAACATCTTGTAATTATCTCAATAATGGGATTTGCTAGCTGTAACAGATACATGTTTTTTGTAAATAAACCACCCAGGAATGTGCCTGCATAGTCATGGTCTTTTCAGCTGCTCAGAGGTAAACACACAGATGGCAAGAAAGAACAGGCTACTGTAATAATTAGCCTTGAAAATTCTGAGCACGGAAAATACACCAGCAGCATGTACTGAAAATATAAACCTACGGGTTTCGGAGAAAGTTCAGCTCCTCCTGGTGCTCCTGAAAATTGTGTTAAAATCTGGCTACTAGATAACTACTTTCTGAAGACTTTCAGTAAGTTATACATGTGCATCAACTTGACTTCTAAAAATTAGACAGATGTGCTTTTGACAATTTTACTCTGATCCAAATTTTTACACCATGGAAATTCCATAATCTGCTCCCTATGCCAACTGCCTAGTTAACACAGGTTTGCTGTTTTTCTTTATGCATGTTATACACAGTTACTGTATGTGATGACGTGCAATTGCAAAAACAGCAATAACATTTTCATAAATTATTTTAGTTTGAAAATTTAAATTCCAAATGCTAAGGGATCGTTAATTTAAAGCAACTGGTTAGCTTCTAAAATATAACTACCTGCTAACCTGTATGTGACTTATCACAGTTAACCATTGCCATGGAAGGTTTTATATTAATAACGCACTAAAGGAATGAATATACATATATATGAAAAGTAATGATAGGATTTACCTCTATTCTTATCAAAACATACAGTGAGGTGTGTCAAAAGTGTAAAGATCAAATGCTTTATGTCTTGGAACAATTACAAATATATGTGACATTATATACTGTATTTGGATCCAAACTGGAATCAAAAGAATTCCTCATTAATACCACAGTATCAGCTTATCAAAGTCAGTCTTTGTTCCTTGAGAGACTCTGTAAACATTTGTTTAGAGACTTCATCCCTTTCCAGGGGATGCATGACCCTATATTTGGCTGTTGCTCAAACACACCCTCTTTGCTGTAGCCCAACATTTACTGAGTATGACAAGTCATTAAGTGGCTTGGAAACTCTACTTAGTGTCCTCTTCCTGAAAAGAACTGTTCTTCATAAAACTTCATCAGAAACTTGCCATATCAACTTTGGTTCCCCAAAATTACCTGATTCTTGAAATCCACAGGTTAGACAATCTTTATTCTATTTAATATATACCACAGTGATTTGCATTGGTCTAGTTCCTTAAAAAAATGTTGTGCAGTGTCAAGTCAAATACAGAAGACCATAGTAAAGTCATTATAAAAATGAATGAGGCAATGAACACTAAGGGGCAAGAGACCTTGGAAACTTAATTTCTTCCTATTTTGTAACTCAATTACAGTCAATGAATATTGGACATGAAGTGAATATAAAAGTTGAGATGTATTGTTTCCAAACAGCATGTACTATGTAGATGATGCTTGCTGCTGTAAGATCTGTAATAAAAAATCAGTCATATTTCAAATTAAAAAAAAAAATTATATCAAGACTTTTCAGAATAATTGATAACAAAAACATTGGGATATACAATTTCATGCTCTTAAGGTTTACAGCAATCTAATTATTAGATATCCAGATAACAGCTAATGTGTGGCAGATGATACCGCATCTGTGGACATCTGAAACTTCCCTCTGAAGTGTTTGATACTGGCTTTATTAAAGAAAGGAAGCTGGAGTAGCTGGATGTTGTCTGAGTCAGCATGGCAACTTCTATTTTCCTATTGAATGCAATGTTGTGACCCAGGTCCTAAGAAAAGACTTGCACTGCAATAAAAAATCCCGTAAGTAAAATCTTATTATAGCTAAAGACAGTTTTTCACTAAAATACACCGGTGTTTTAAAAATCAATGAATGTGTAATAAGAATTTCAGTTTCTCACAAAAAAAGCTAAGAAATCACAGAATCACAGAATGATAGGGGTTGGAAGGGATCTCTGGAGATCATCTAGTCCAACCCCCCCACCAGAGGAGGTTCACCCAGAGCAGGCTGCACAGGAATGCATCCAGGCGAGTTGTGAATATCTCCAGAGGAGACTCCACAACCTCTCTGGGCAGCTTGTTCCAGTGCTCTGCCACCCTCAAAGTAAAGAATTTCCTCCTCAAGTTTAGGTGGAACTTCCTATGACCAAGTTTGTGCCCACTACCTCTCGTCCTGTCACTGGGCACCACTGAAAAAACACTGGCCCCATCCTCCTGGCGCCCACCCCTCAAGTATTTGTAAGTGTTGATAAGATCCCCCCTCAGTCTTCTCTTCTCCAGGCTAAAAAGACCCCAGCCCCTCAGCCTTTCCTCATAAGAAAGATGTTCCAGTCCCCTAATCATTTTTGTAGCCCTTTGCTGTACCCTCCCCAGCAGTTCCCTGTCCTTCTTCAACCGGGGAGCCCAGAACTGGACACAGTACTCCAGATGCGCCTCACCAGGGCAGAGCAGAGGGGGACAACCTCCCTCCACCTGCTAGCCACACTCTTCTTGATGCCATTGGCCTTCTTGGCCACAAGGGCACGTTGCTGGCTCATGGCCATCCTGTTGTCTGCCAGGACTCTGGTACATTTGCATGATAGCTTAAACAGTCATCCACTGGAAAAAAATGGAAGCAATTTAAGGCTGAGATTTCCTCCTGCAAACAAATTAATTGTCTTTTCCTTAAGAGACCCTCCCAAGTATTTTTTACTTTCCAGTTCATGACATCTTTTCATTAGTCACTTCTAGCCTGAAGAAACACTAATTGTAGCATTTACCATACAAATAAGTCTTCCCCCCTCTCTCTTAAACTTCACAGCATTGATTTTCACAATGCAAAAGACACAAGATGGTTTTTATTCTTTGGATTTAAAAAAACCCCACGTTTCCTCACCCCAGTTCCTCGCAGAACTGCTTGTGGTGAAAAATAACTCCTCTTACTTATTCTTTTCCTTTATAAAAAAAATCCTTCATGTTTGACTCATCCATACATTTTATCTACTCTTCACCAACCTAAAATAACAGAAAATATGTTGTTCACTAACAGATTACGAAGAATAAATATGTCCCCCATACAAAACCAGATGATGCTATATAATGTCCAGAAACTTGGGTGAAAGGCAGGCAAAAAGGCAGGCTGGAGTCCTGTCAGCATTTTGGTTTTGGCAGCCGTCATGAGCTGCCTCGAGCAGTGAACGTGAACGGCACCGGGGCTTGCGGAGACTGAATGAGGGTAATTCACTGAAGTCTATTAAGGAGGCTGCAGTGCTGAAAGCATAATGCGTTCCTCACATTTCACAGCTTCAGCATTTAGTATGATGAGGCCCTCAACAATTAAAGTTATTCTTTATTCCATCTGACTATTTTTTAAAGATGGGCAGTTTTCTAAAATACTTTTTACCTACCTGATAAGCAGGCACTGAACTTACTGCAAGCAGAAACACAACTCTCCAGGTTCTCAGAAAACTACTGAAATGTGATTTTTAGGAGACTGTTCAGAAAACATTGCGGTTTAGGCATAAGGGATGCCTCCCTAAAGCTGTCAGTTGAATATCAGCAGGGGAACCACCTGGGGAACTGCCAAGGGGAGGCTTTGCTAAAGACAAGAAATTTGCACCCCTTCTGAAAATCTGTGAGGTCTAAATGGATCCTTCACACGTGGTGAAATACGCCACTGACCCCTGTGCTTGTGAGCATTAATCTCTTTGCAAAACACAGCGATCATTTATGGATTATCAGCTGTAATTACTTCTTGATACCACAGGATAACAAGTCTGTTAAGTTAAGCAAGCCCATAAATAATCAAAATAAATTTTTGCTCCTCAAGATGAACTCTCTTGCCTTCAGTCCTCATGGTAATATATACTGTCTTCTTTATATTCCATATGCTATGAGAAACAGCTTCAAAGAGCATGCTAGGAACCAGTATTGCACCTGATTTTTCTTTGGTAACAATCTCATTCAGTAACATCCTTCAAAATGCAGATGGATATTTTCATTGCATTGTGCCTGACTGTTGAAGCATTTTAGCTGAGTTCCAGTTTGCTAGCCCATCAGAAGAGAAAACAAGTAAGTGGGCATCACACATATACTTCAGCAGGAGCAAGGAGGAACTCTGAACACTCAGGAGTCAGATCATTTATTACCTGCACATGAAAAGTGAAGTTTAATCCTTGTTATGCAACTAGAAAAGGGGTGATGAATATAATGGATATAATCTGCTTAACATGAACAGCAATAGAGCACTAAAAAAAAAAACCCCAGAATTCTTCAGCACGAAACAAATATGCTGCTACTAATATGGAATGCTTCAGTCACATTAATTACAAAAAGCAGTAAAATGTTTTACAATCTGACTACAAGATTGTCTGCCTTTAATCAAACAGTTATTCTTAGGCTGTAGGTTATATATGAGGTTTGGGATTTTCACTTATTTCATTTTTGACTGAGAGGCTTTTTATTTTAAGATATGATGAAATTCAAATGACACTGCACATTTTAAGCTGATGCAAACTGATACAACTGAAAGAAAATCTGTGGGGAAAAGAATGCATGCAAAAGAGTATAGAATTGTTAACATTCTAACAATATTATAATGCAGATGTTACAAACTAAACTTTCATTTCCTGATTATGAAAAGTAAAACAAAACAATGTTGAACACATGTAGGAAGAAGCACTGGTAGATTTGTTTCTAGGAAGGTGGCAATATTTCAGATACTGTTCACAGTATTTTTGTTTGTTTTATGAGGGCATTATATTTCTTTACAGAGGCACTGCTTGGTACGGTACTTGTACACCCAGCTGAGTGGTCCGTTCATCGCTGGACCTTGACCCTGACTCCAAGTTTCCACCTACATCTGAAAGGATGGACTAGCAGATAAAGCCTGAAAAGAGTTGAAAGTCATAAGAGAGTCGATAAAGCCTGTAAGAAAGGACAGCTTGGTATACTGCTAACCTCAGCAACTACAATATTTCCATCACACATGTTACATACAGAAACTGGACTTCAATCAGAGGCCTCACCCTTCAGAATTTGAACTTTAAGCATTTTAATGCTTAATATTCATCAGTAACTTGTAAAATCTCAAGGAATTATAATAATAAAATGCAAGTATTTATACTGAAGTTTTATGAAGAAAGAAACTTGAAGACTCAGTGCAAAATAATGTGTGGATTTTCATACCTGTATTTTCGAGGACAATTAATCAGTGTGCATCTACATACACCATGTACTTAGGCAATGTTTGAAGGAGGAAACTTTGATTCCCAAATCTATTCACATCTCTGAATGTCAATCCCAGAATACTGGTTAAAGCCATGAAGAGTCCAGACAAAATTATTTAGTGATATGAAAACTTTGCTAAAAAGTCTAAATTTATCAGCTCTATACAACCTGATTAGAAACAACTCAAATAAAGTATTTCTAATTTGACAAGACATACTTTCATAGAATTGTTTTTCTATGCAATAGGTGAAGGGATTTCTGTCTTTTCCTTGAAAGCTACCAGCATGTTAAAAAAAGTTTGCTATATCCTCTTAAAAAAAATACTGCATATCATTCCCTGCCCAGTTGACTACAATTTAGAACTTGTTTCCTCTTTTATTTTTTAAAGTTAATGTTATACTTTGCAGTGGCATTATAGCATATCTCATCTAACACAGGGGACAGTTGATTTCGTACTTAATATCATAATTAAGAAAATATCCTGTCCTTTAGAAAAATCCCACAGTCCCCCTGAGTAATGGGTACACCTGCAAGAGTTTAAAAGCTCTTATCTAAAACTAATGTAAGATTTATTACAGTGTTAGAATGTGGTGCATCTATTCAGTATTCAGATGTAATAGCCCAGGAGATACCTGTTTACCAATAAATGTCTTTCCTATTATTTCCTGTTGCCTTTCATTATAGCAACATTATCTTAGAGTTTCTTTCAACTGCTGGAGAAGAGGCATTGCTTAGAAGAGCGCAAGGAATAGATGGGAAGTTTCTTGTTTGTTCTTAGTTTATTTTGGCTGAGGGTTGTGCAACCAGAGCAGAATTTGATTAGTGATGAAGCTCAGTTCTCCCTTTCAGAAGCAGTTGACTTGTTCTCACTTCTAACGATATTTAGGGTTCCCTTTCTATTTCAGTACAATGAAGTTTCTGAGGAATGGTCTACTTCAGATAAACCCATGTTAATTTAAAATAAAGCTGCCTTGAGGACCAGTATCATTCCAAACTATAAAAACTGTTCTTCCACCCTTCCTTTTGTTCAGTCAGCAAGATGTGGGAGGCTCATAAATAGAGGGGAATCCAAAGAAGATGCATTAAATCTTCAAATAAGTGAGAAATGAAAAAGCAAGAGAAGGAAAATAGCAATTATACAGCAAGCGCATGAATCCATTGACATTATTGAAGATTCACCCACCTAAGACATATTCCATCATCTGGAGTGACTGAAGCCTTTGTCTCCTAGATGGTGGGATTAAAAAATAAACCAGAAGTTTTCAGGAGATGTGCTCAGGCAAGATGAAACAACTGTGGTTTTATAGTACTCAGCAGAAGTCTACACAACCCTTACATGACTAAACTTGAATAGTCTTACAAAGACAGTGGAAGTTGGATGCATAGCTGAACGTAGCAGAGTTCAGAGATTTGGTCCTCAGGGCAGAGAAAGGCAGAAATGACACAAAGTGCAGATGAGAACCCCAAAGCGGTGGGTGCTATTCAGGAACCGCTGCACTTGTTGGGCCACAATAACTGGGGAAAGGACCACTATAAAGAAAGCTCGCATCCTTGTGGCAGGCATCTACAGATACTCTGCAGTGGGTTTCAGCTGTGCAAAATGACAAAAGCAGGAGAAAAAAGAAAATGCAGACTGAATGCCATTTGCTAAATGTTGTCTCATGTCACATAATACTTTGAGAAAAAAACATACGTGCCTATTTAACTGAGGTAGCAATCCATCTCCAAGTGAATCAAAGCATTCAGCAGTTAACAGTCACAGATGGCTTCCTATTCACACATTTTTATTAATAAATTCAATTTTGGATTCAAAAACCAGTATAATTATTGGGAAGAAATGTTCAAACTTCATTCTACTAAACTGTTCGTTGTAACATTGCAATATATTACGAAATTCTTACTGGAAGGAGTGACTATGTACATAAAAAAAATAAATTATCAGGGACATATATGTAGGAATAAAGAATTGGAATAATCTCATATACTTAGGAGGGAGGCTGATTCATGTAAGTGAAGACCTGGATCTAAATGTTTATTGGAATCAACTTCATGATCTAGTTGCAAGTGCACCGCCTTTATCTCCATCTGTCATCCTAAAGGAAAATCTCTTGAATGTTGTACCTCATATCTTTAAAAGACTCTTTACATTCATATTTATTTTTCATGCTTCATCTAAAGACCAAAATTAAGCTTATATGAAAATGAGCAAAAATAAGAGGGACAACTGAGGGTCACTTCATCAATTATTCGGTCAAAACTTCAGAGAAAGTCAGAACGTATCCTAATAGATAGACTCAAACCCAAATTAGTTCCTTTTTATTATTACTTTTAAATATAATTAATAATCAATGCAAGAGCAATTCAAGGATGAACTGATACTGCAGAAAGTGATGACTATTCAATAAATAACACTGTCCAGAATCAGGACTAAATAATTATCTGGAATTGGCACTTATTAGTCAACACCATTTTATGAAAGACTTGCTGAGGGCCATGAACATTATTTTTCAGCTAAGTATTAGCATAGAAGAAAATGCAACAAAACTGAGAAAATAAAGGCAATGAAATAAAGTACACTAAGTAGGTTAAGGTTGTACTCCCCCAGTGGATCCAGCTTAATAATCCAACGTAGCTATTGTGTCCTAATCTAAGAAGTATAAATAGATCTCATGAAGGCTATTTAGTTTATTCTTAAGGCCAGATGAATTTTATTTCTGTATACTGATGAACAGAGTAATATAAAATGTCCATTCAAATACGGACATTTCCGATTAATTAATTTTCAATTCTAGTTTTCCACTTCATTCAATACTGTTTACATAGCTCAGCATCCTAAAATGACTGACATGCTTCAGTCAGTTGGCTTCAGATATTTTATATTCTTATTACAGTTGCTAACACTGAAAATGTTGTTTACTTTGCCATTGAAGTATATACTGAACATCTTTTTTCTTAAACAAGACTGCTAAGAGTTCTGACTAAATATCTAAATGGAGTTTTGCTTTTTGTTTATAAATGTATAAAAACAAATGGCAAGTTACACTTGCATAGCAGTGTGGAAACCAGGGTGTCACTATTGTTGTGATTCAAGTTATTTAGTTAATGACAACTTGGGGGTTTATTTTCTGCATCTTGAAATGTAACATCATGAAGCTTTGAAGTATTGCTTTGTGGGCTGTAAAAGAGTACGTTGCTATTTTGACAATTTAATGAAGCAAGGATGAAAACCACCAATGAATCCTTGGAATATTTATTCCAAATAAAAATGTAGAATTTTGTTATTATTCATTATTATTTTAAAATGCCACACTGTAGTGGCTCATAATGACAAAGATCTAGAATCACCATTCTTACAGAGCTTTTTGACCAATGCAGGGCATAGTAAACAACCTCAATGCTCCTGGTTTAGGCTTCTGTTTTAGGGAATAGAAAGATGCTACCCAGTTACAAGCAATAAATATCTTCATATTCTGGCAAACTGTAAATCATAATGGAAAACAAATTCCATTATTATTTAAATGGAGAAAGTTTGAGTTTTATCCTTTTACGGCCAGAAATTTAGTCGCTTACTACTTTTATAATGGCTATTGCAAAATATGTAATAAAATATGAGTAGATACAGAAGGAATTTAATTTGAGAGAGGTAGAAGCATAGGAAAAGAGATTGTTTAGTGCTATATGGTGACAGAAAAACTGATAACTGAGTAAGACAGCAAATCAAGTTGAAAGACATCATGAAGTCTGTGGTTGTATGAAGCAGGAAACAGCTAACTACACCTTAAAAAGAAAAAAGGTGCCTATCTACAGAAAGGAAGAGATGAGCCTGTTATGAAAGAAAGTATACTAAAGATGCCAAAAATAAAGATCATGAAAACTAAATGGCAAGACCTATCTAGGCAAATTTGCCAACTGTGTGGGTGAAGACTCTCAATTAGTGAAGCCTGGAAGAGACTACGGAAGAGAGGAAGGGAGCACCGTGCAGGGAAGAGAAGACTCATCTTTGTGAAGAACTGCACAGCATAAAAGGAACTAAACAGACTAAAGACTTAAATAAGAACCTAAAAAGGAAACAGAAGTAAAGCAAGGACTGATTTTGTGGTTAGAATTTGACAAGCATCAACAAGGGAATCCAAATTATCTGCCCTCCTCTCCCGCACATATGCTGCTACAAAGACAACTTTGCAAAATGAGAAAACACTTTGCAGAAAGTTTTACTTTATCATCACATTCATCCCACAGTAGCACCACCTCCTGTTCTTACACACTGCACTATTGCAAAATAGCACATTGCAAGCTGGGGAAAGGTAGCACAGTGTTCCCACCACATCTCCACTATCGCAGTCCCCTCTCTGTGTCACGTGTGGGTCTCAGACCCTTCCTGTCTCTGTACACTGGAACATGCCTCTGCTGAGACAAGGAGATTTCCCTTCTGACCTCCACATAGCTGAAAATGCCCCAAAAGCATGACTGATACATAAAGCAGAAAAACCACGGTAACCTTGTGTCAAAATAAGGACAACATTAGGCAAGGTTACAACATTTCTCTTACTTCTTTTTTTTTTTTTTTCTTAAAGGGTGCCAGGGTGAGGTATTGATGGTATTCTTGCCCGAGTTATTGCCTCAAAACCAGGTGAGACATGCCAGGGTTGGCTTGTCCCCACTGACTCCCCAGTCCCTCCCCAAGCCCCTCCCCTCACAACTGAAATCCTACAGCAATTTCTGTCACTGAGTTCCCTGGTATTTCTTTGCTACCCCCAAGTCTGCATTTCAATAAAGGTTTTCCACCCCAAGGGTCTTCATCCTCCCTTATTCTAGAATTGCCTTCTCCTTGCAGACCTGGCTGCTTAGAGGCTTCATGCTCCCAAATCAAAACAACTATTTAAGACTCCCATATTTTCTCCCCTTGCATCACTTCCTATTAACTGCGGCTGCTCTAATACCTGTTCTGTCCATTTTAAAAACGTATCCTGCTGTACCCCAACCTAACGCACTCTTACTGGTCACCAGTACTAATTGCTGCCCTCCCCTTGGCTGCTGTGTCTGGCCAAACCTACAATGCAGTTGGTCCTCCCCGCCAAAGAAATACCCTGTATTTGTTTCTGACATGGATTTAAAAGGTTTTTAAAATAACCACCCTGAAGAAAAAGACTAGCTGGAAAACCCTCACGGCAGACTGGCGTAAGACACCAACTGCTATTGTGTATGAGCTCATACATTTATTTCTTTCTTTATATAAATAGAAAAAGACACTATGTCTTTTCTAGATACAAAGTGGTTAAGCAGATCTTTCAAACTGCTGATCTACTGTGGTAGTTGCCCCAAAAGTGAAGGGATGCTGGAAGTCTTCTGCGCAGTAGAGGCAAATACCTTGGCTAATTCCTAACACCACTGACAACTCCTGCTATAGAGCTTACTAGAAGTGTAAAGGTATTTTTGACAGTTCGCTAACCGTAAGTATATTGAAGTGGCAATGAAATTAATTAAAAAGCTTACTATCTGGAAATGGTTCGTATTCTTTCCTTGGTAATTATTTCACTATCCATCAACATTCACCTTTTAAATGTTGAGCGTGGGAAGAGGGTACACTTTTGTCTTCATCAGACAGCAAAGGGCAACCTGCAAATACTATAGGCTGCTACCGCAGAGAGGAATTTACATTTTTTTATCTGACGCTCTTGTTCAGCATCCTCTTGCAACTACAGAAGAAAAACAACCTGACGCTATGCTCACTTGCATACTTCAGTTAGGATATATTGTTAGCATTACAAGAAATTTTCTGTAAGCATTTTCAGCATTTGATATGATAATATCATATGATCCATTATTGAGGAGTGATTCTAATGCCCATTAATTGCATCTACTTTGTATTAAAAAAACCCCAACAGTCCAAAGGGGGAGGGAGTGGGAAAAAGAGAAAGTTACAGTGCAGACATTATTGACCAAAGGTGGTTTTTGTTGTCAGGTATTTTATGCAAACTTATTCAGCCTCACATCTCACTCCCTGAGCAGATTCTTGTGATCATATTGCTAACGTGTCATGTTGAGTTTTACACTTCTGAGAAGTATTCTTGTATATCAGAACAGTCCACTAACTTTGCTATAGCAGCACACTCACTTGCTGGCCAGACTGAATCAGAACAATCACAAGACAGGAGGTACCCTGCTTTCCAAAGATCCCTGTTTCAATTTTCTGTTACCTGTATATACACGCATATTGTAGGATCAGAAACTACCTAAGAGGAATTTGTCCTGACACCTGAACCATGATTGAGTATTCTAGAATAACACTAAATATATATTCCTACAATGTATTACAAATCTCTTTATAAAGTAAGTCATCTTACTACACAAGGTAAGAACCTGAATATCCTAGCCTGTTCCTTTTGCAAATAATATCCTAAATGAAAATGGAAATTGCCTCTAGTAGCAAAAAATAGCTATTTTTAATATGACATGGATTTTCTCATCCTCTAGAAAAGTATTTTTACAATTATATATTCTCCTTATGTTTAGTCCCTGCAAGAATTTGTTTGTTGCAATCCACCTATAAATTTAAAATGCATTACAGCAGTTTGGTGTGGTATGCATATACTGGAAGAAAGTACATGTATTTAGCATAAAAAGAAGTTAACAACCTGCACTAAGTTAAGGTGGGCGCTTGGTGCACAGCAGGAAAAGAGAAATTAATTCAGATTTGCTATAAATATATGTACTTATAATTTTATATTTATAAAATATTTATCTATGTTTACGTAAGTTAAATAGAGAAATTCAGTTCTAAAATGAAATTTGGCACACCCTTAAAAATTAGCTCTTTGAAGTCAGGCTTATGCATTGTTAAGTTGATTTTCAAGAGTGCTTAACAGCCAACAGTCCCCAGTACCAGTGATGAGAGGAGGCTCGTCCTCAACATTAAACTGCCTTCGTGGGAGAAGTGAAGGGCGCTCTCTCTTTCTCTTTGGGGGAACAGTAGACTTCAGTGGTCATTTGTATCAGATTTTGCAATCATCTGTCCAGTGTCATCGAGGTGCAGTGCCCTGAATCCACATTGTATCAGCTAACATTTAAAACTTCAATCGACTTCAATCCAATGATATACTACTTCTCCTTTGGCCAGTTTCATTAGGATCCTGCTGAGGAGTGGAGGATTTGACAGTGGGTAATAGTGATAACCAATATATCTGACGCTGAGAATCTGCGCTGCCAGTCAGACTACTACATTTTTGAGCGTTGAAGAAAATGTACCTTCTCTGAGTGATGCATTGGCTAATTCCGTTATGCGGTGCATGCATTGCTGATCAACTCCTTCCATTTGAAAAGCACTTTGCTGCAGGCACACAGACCTCCCTGATGGAGGCTTGTACTGGACTCTGGGAGCGGGACCTTGGCTGGTGACAGGAGGCACAGCCGGTCCCTCTCGGTTTCCTACCTGCTGCAAAGCTCCTTCGTATCTGTCTGCAAAAAAACAGGCTGCTAGGCATTTTTAGTGCTTGAGGATCACTTCTTTTGGAGTTACACTATCAACACTGATAAAATGTTCTACTGTTGTGGATATTGCCTTCAAACGCAGTTTAGCTTCTAGGACGGTTAAAACGGAGAGCCTGGCTTTCAAGGGTGCGTAACTGAATGAAGGGTTAAATCACTGACATCCCTGGCTGAGACCCTACTGTGATACATAAAAGCTTTACTTGCATAGTTTTAGTTATTTGCTGAGCAGAGTTGATAATAGGATGTTTCAAGACGTGCAACTCCCTTCCTGACAAGATCAAATGCGTCTTGAGGTAGCTCATTATGCCTCCTGAGTATATCATTGGTAACAGGGACTCGAGACGTTTGTGTCAAGGTAAGTGCCAAAGAACTAGTTCAAACTGACCCTTTCATAACATTCTGAGGCCAAAGGATGGATGAGCCAATTCCATGACCATGTATGGACAAAGGAAGCCCAAAGTTCAACTAGCGGACAGTGTGAGGAAGATTATGAATGACCACCAGAGGGTGAAAAGACCCTAACCCTAATTTTACTGTGCATGCTTGGACTATGCAAATGAATTCCGGGAACTCATCCACATAAGACCATCCTTTCCAGAAATCTGATGAATATGTATGATTTTTCTGTATATGAACTGAGGGGCTTTGCTAACCCGTTGGAGCACTCATGGTGGACAAATCCCCAGTGCTGCCCAGCGCTGTATTAAAGAATGCCTGCTTAATAACAAACTAGTTGTTATTGAGTTACTCATCTCGGAAAACCGTCCTGATCGCGGGCTAGGTTCCGACTTTGTTGTTTCATAACAACCAGCAGTTTTGCAAAGGTAAGTGCTGGGAGTTAGGTAAAAGAAAAAAATAGGCCACAGGCTTAGATGTCTGCCTACAGCCTTACGCATTCATTTCTGGAAAGCTGTTGGGGCACTGAGTGCGACAGGCTTTGACCACCCTGTCCACGTACACTTAAGGATGTTTTTAATCACCGAAGTTTGCTAATTCATCAACTCATTGATTGTAGTTTGATCACTGAGAGTAAAAGGGCAGAGTATATTTTTTTGTACTTGGAAGAAAGTATAGGATCCTGAATCTAAACGAGAGCTTCACACGCAGACAGTTCCTCTGCTCAAGGTATACGACAGCAAACAGCCACTGTTTTGAAAATCTATTCCTGAAAACAGAGGTATTCAAAACCCATTTGAGAGTAACACATACTCATCAGACAACACTCTCTTTAGGAGACGGAAGCCAAATTGTGTGCATCGTAGCTGCTGCTAAAACAAACAGGAAAAGGTAAGTCCGGAAAAATTAGTTGGCCAATACCATGACAGATTGTTGTGCCTGTTCTGTTTGTGAACATAAAAATATTTTAATAATCTAAGATCATCGAATTCCTTCAGGAGTTACGTTTCAAATTATGACTCTCACATTTATTTTCTAACAGTAATGCACCAATGATTTATAATTTCGATAGTAAAATCCTCTCAGGGCTGAAATTCAGCATATGAGAAAAAAGACATAATGTATTTTTTCCTTTATTGTTTTGAAGGTTATTGCTTTTGGCTGTGTGTGCATATTTAAAATTTCATATACATGCTTAAACAAAACACTGACATAATATTTAAAAGACAAAATTTTACAGACAATTAGCTTATCGTGTTATTTATTTCCTCCTCAACGTTCAGTTACGATTCCTCTCTACAGCTCCTTTCTGCCATTTTCCACTTTTCCATCCAGTCACACAACTGTGGAACAACTGGTCTCCCGCACTGTCTTACCGATAGGGCTGCTGTAAAAGAATCAGCCCCCCCAGCTGAGAGGTGGGGTTTCACAGGGATGCAAGTGCCCTCGGAGTTGGCAGGGAGAGGGGTAACTACTTTCTTTCCTCCCGCGTACCTGGCAGGGGTCCCCTGCTATCCTCCTCCCAGGACTCTCTCCCACACCCTCTCCTGCTCCTCAGCTTGAGCCTCTGGGGGCTTTGGAGAAGCAAGAAATGAAGAGGGATGGGTGAGGGACGGGACCTGCTGCACCAGTGGGAAGGACTGGTGGTGGTGTGGAGGAAGGATCACAGGAGGACACGGTGGAGAAGCATCTGAGAACAGGGCTTTCTGCTTTGAACAATGATGCATGGACATACTGTGAACTGGACCAGGGGTTTCCCCCTCTGTAACCTGGAGTAGGGAAGCCCTTTTTGGGGTAGGGAAAAGCCAAGACCCATCTCCTCAGCCACAGGCAGAGCAAGTGACCTGCCGCTCCCTGCGGGCTGCCCTCACACCCCTCTGCCCGCTCTTGAGCCAACTCTGTTTTACCTTGAGTTGTCAAGGAGCAACAGACCCAGGCTTTCCTCAGCGGGGAGGGAACCTCTATGTACTATATTGAACCAAGAGAAGAAACAGTGAAAGACCAGGAAAATATTTGAACATATGATCATGCTGAAAAGCAACCAAAAGGATACAGGTGATAGTGAGCTTTCAGGCTATGCCCTTCCCGAGTGCCCCACTTGCAATTCACAAAACCCTGGAAAAGCGGCTCTCCATCACTCCCCATTCCTGGTGACTTACCAGGGACTGAAGCTTACTTAAAAATTTCTGCCTGCTAGGTATCTTGAGGTTTTCTAAGTCTAAATAACAATTTTCCTTTTACCTGCAATGAAAAAAGTGGTTTAGCTGATGACAGCCAGTCTTAAGCTGCCCTTAATGACAATGGGAAATGTGAGCATTGCCTACAAAAAGTCAATCTCAGCAAGTCATAAGAAAAGTGCTTCATAAATAGTGATAAAACTGAATTAATTGTTTGTTTTATTTTTGTATACTTGTTTTCTCCATAAATCAAAGTCTGATTTCTGATGGGTGGAACTTTTCTAGTAGGGGTGAAAAATCACTGCAGACCCAAGCTAAGGCATGCTACACTGACCGCTCCCAACAGCCTGATGAGTGTCACTTGGCTGCTGCTTAGACCCGTGTGTTTAACAAAGGATAAATGTGCGACTGCTGCCAGAGCCCAGCTGAACCAAGTGAGCGGAGGAGGATCTCAATGATCTGAAACTGCAGCGTGGGACAAGACACCTATCACAGGAAGAGGAGAATTTTTTTCAGCTGACAAGGTTGTAAAACGATAGACCTTTTCTTGGTGAGCTGGAAAGCTGGTTGCAGTTGTCACCAGGGGTATCTATGACAAGACCTGAATGTGTGAGAGACATCATCAGCTCAGCCTGCGGCTCTGGGAGGCACTCACGTTTACAGATCTCCACATCTCAGGGTTCTTCAGAAAAATTTTCAAAATACTACTGGTAGCATTGTCAGTCATTTGTAATACTTAAGAAATAGGACAGAATTTAAAGCAACATCCATTCCCAGATGAGAATGGAATTTCAGGGGTGTTTTATCACATTTCACTGAATATACATCTATTCCAGTTGAATTTGCTGTACTTACTTTTATTTCCTCTACATAAGCTCATGCACTGAAGGGCTACTAAGAAAGAGACCTCTTATAATGAGCAATATGAACAAATAAAATGTACAGGGAAATAGTGAGAAGAAGGGAACATTAGATGAATTTCTGTCCTTGCATGAAAGCATCCTCTGTTAACATCTCCTAAGCTAATAAACCAAAATGAGTAGGAAATATTTTAAGGCATAGAGGGCTTGGACAGAAGAGCCTGCAGATTTGTAAGAGGTTCCTCTTACTTTAATCCTTTTAACATGCGTACCAACTTCCTGCCAATACGATGCTTCACTTACATATTTTGACAAAATGACTGATTTATTAAATAAAGCCCTATGATGCAAATGTTACAGTATTATACAAAAGTAACTTTAATATTTAAAGTCATATAAGGGAAAACAATTTTATTTTTCTTCCTGGGGAAAATTTTTTAAATGCCTAATTTAAATTACAGTGACCCAAATGCCCAAAAGCTGCCTGCTTGTCTTTCCACCTTGCAATTTATCAGTAGATGATAACATGCTTGGTGTGTTGCTTCCTTGTTGTCAGCATCTACTTGGCATAAAAATTGATACTTTGATAGCACATACTGTTTATTAGGCTAAAAGCTGAAGTCATGTTAAATCCCCTTGATTTTTGGTAGCTGTCCTTATAACTTATGGTTCAGTTGCACATACATAGCATACCACACAGAGACAGAAAAACTTTTTACCTTCAGAAATTGGAGGGCTGGCATTCTTAGTCAGAACGTCAGTCCTAGTACATCAATGGGAACTGAGAGTATTTGAGTATTGATTTTCCAAGCTGCTGTGACTCACAAGCTGGGCACCCTGAAAACTGAGGATCCTTACAGTCTCTAAATCAATTACATTCCCTTGATGCCCCCTCAATATGCTTATACATGAGATCCTTCCCTCATGCAGAGTATGGCGTCACCCAAGGACACAAAAATGTTGCACAGCCAGGTCACAACTGGCATCTCTACAGTGACATGCAGCGTGGATACCCACAGAGGTGGGGATATTGGTAGTTCTTCTGTCGCAGCATGAATGGCAGACTGCAGCTATTGTCAGCACCCAAGGCCATTCCTGAACTGATGGAATTGGTGAGCGACAGCCTCCTCCTTCTTTAATTACTGACTCGGGCTGGCACATCACACTCTTCTGTTTCCATTTTGCCGGGCATGCTAATATGGATTGTTGTTGACTCTGCATCTCTTGCAGCTTTGAGCTGTATTAGTGTCTGCAAGGTAGATTCGCAACAACTGACACCACGTTTATTCCACGTGTAAAATACTGCACTGAAGAGTAAAGCAGCCTGCAAACCGTAACAGCAGGAGCACCGACATGAGAGGTGGCTAGCAGGAGTACCTTCTCTTGAGGGAGACTGTCTTCAGGAACAGAAATTATATGCTGTCAGTATGGTTTCTTACTCTAAAGATCCTTTAACACTAGAGATACTACGCCGGCCACTGATGGCAACCGCAGGTTCTCCTGGATCGTACATTTGCAGCCAGAACCTGGGACTTCAGATGTTTGTAAAAACAGATCAAACTTCTGAAAACAGCCACAGAAACATTCTTATTCCAGTACGAGTCCCATCTTGTTTTGTTTGCATCAGTTTGTATGTCTTAAATGTTAGCGTTGTCAAATTTTCAGCTGTAATTCAGAAAGTTAGCCATGGAAAATGGACTTTTTAGATCACCAGTTGCATATTGAAAAGTTTCAGGGGCACAACAGAATCATAGAGCGGCTCAAGATATTTTCCTAGTAAAAGAGATTGTAAAGTAGCTACTGTTTTTAGTCGAAGTAGACGCAAAATAGTCCCTAAATCAGTAACTCAAAAAAAAGGGGAGCTGTCCTTCAAAAAGGAATAGTTAGAATGAGTCAAGTTATTAATCATATTATGTCAGTATTTGCCATTTCAAGAACTTCAAAGCTAAAATTTTCGTTAATGCACAAACTATTTAAATGGGGGATGCCAAAAAAGATAAAGGTTTTCTGAAACTTAGAAGTAGAGACATAGAGAAAAAAAAGCAGTCTGTTTGGTAGCTGATATATACCATTATCCATCTGCCTGTTTGGGCCTTCTTAGTGAAATAATGCTGCCAGGGAGGGCTCTGCCAACTGCATTTGCAATTTTCTTTCCTTTTTAAATAGCAAGCAATTTTAAATCCTACTTACATTACTCATATGATTTTCTCTAACTGAAAATCCTTCTGTTACTATTTTCCACTGACAGAGAAAATATTGTTTGATATGCAGTCTGTTCCTTGCTTTCCAGATTTTGAATTTAAGCTTGTCTCAGCAATCAGCTCGCTATTTTCTTTTAAGAAACAAATCTTCACATCAGCATTTACAGAACAGAAGCAGCATGAGAAAAGTTATAAAGTCACTGCCATCCCAACACATACATTCCTATTAAACATCATACAAACTCTACCTAAGAGAATCTGCAGAGGGATTTAATTATATAGAATACTATTCTATATAGTTCTTTTAAAAACTGAAATATCTTAAAATACCTGGTAGTGTTACAGCTGTTGCAGTAAGCACAGGTTAACATACAGGCGTGAAGTGGTCTGTGTACATTAATATGCAACAGGCGACTTCATCCCCTGTGGCAGCCATCCCAAAGGCAGTCACCAGGGGACAGAGAGGAAGCTGGGACTCAAGAGTTGCAACCCCCTGAATTAAGAAACCTTCAGATTTTCTAATCTCTGCTTTCCTAATAGGTGTTTTCCTAAGCCATTTAGTTCCCATTTAAAAGGCAACAGGAAGAAGGTACAACAACATTTTGATTTACGTGCACAAATACTGTGCAGGATACTCTCCTCCCCATCTGTCTTTTTAGCCCAGCAGACTGTCACACACACGAAATGGATGAAACCCTCTTCCCCAGGAAGTCCAGGATGCAGAAATCTTCCCTCGCTCCCCAATACTCTCCTTGTTCCCAGGAATAAAACAGGGCACATTAAACAAAATGGACATAGCCTACACCAAACTCTTCCAAGCTATGCAGGACCTGAATGGTATGGATCTATAAATAAGTAACTTTATGCAACTGGTGATGCAGAATATTATTTCACAATCTATTTGTATCTAAGCAGATCACCTAAACATTAAAAGTAACAGGTAAGAAAAACCGTAGACCATTAACACCCTCAGAAACAACCGAAGCAGATATTGAGCTAAACTTGACTGTTTATCACTGTTATCATTTCCTTACTTGCAGAAGAAGCAATAGCTCAATTTTTATTTTAATTGCCACATTATTAACTTTTTGCTGTTTTTCCAATAGTTTCGTTGACCACCAAGTGATGTCTTATGGTCTATAGGTTGAGAAATTGTTGGAAGATTCGGCTGCCTCAGAGCAGCAAAGAGGCAGGAAAGATCCATTTTGCATCTACATGTGAAGGGATGGCTGCTGATTTCTGCCCCTGAGGGCCTTACTTCCTACTTTAAGGTAACAATCGTTACTTATGTGAATAAAACAAAGTCGTTTGGCATTTTTAATGACTCCTAATCTACTAACTTTCTCACCCACATAGCTAGAACAGGAAGCAGGTATACTCAGGGGGCAAGTTTTAATATTCTAAGAGCGTCACCTAATAACTAATAAAATGTTTGTCTAATATAGTTGCCACTGAGAGATGAATCTTTTGCAAATCTCACTAAAAAAGGATATATTTCCTGAAAATGCCTTTTTTGTTAAATGAAAACAAAATCTTACCCTTTTAAAGAAAATGCTGAGCTGCAAAAAACAAGTCTTGTATAACTTACACAAGTTCCATCTGTTTTTTGTACTTATAATTAAGACAACATTAGTTACCCAGATGGAATATAACTTTACTTTTTCACTAAAGAAGATGCAATCTTCAGGGAAAAAAAAACCCAACCCACAGAATTTTAAAGCCACTTTGTTACTCCTGACAGAAGATAAGAAATAGTTCAGGTGCTTGACTTAAGGCTGCAGGAGCTCAAAGTTCATGAATTACAGCTGCTGCGACCGTGCTTAGAATCACAGAATCACTAAGGTTGGAAAAGACCTTTAAGGTCATCAAGTCCAACCATCAACCCAACACCACCATGCCCATTAAACCATGTCCCACAGTGCCTCGTCCACGCGTTCCTTGACACCTCCAGGGATGGTGACTCCACCACTTCCCTGGGCAGCTTATTCCAGTGTTTCACCACTCCCTCAGTAAAGAAATTTTTCCTAACATCCAGCCTGAACCTCCCCTGGCGCAACTTGAGACCATTTCCTCTCGTCCTGTCGCTAGTCACTTGGGAGAAGAGACCAACACTACTAAACGACACAAAATGAGCAGCTGGCACAGCCCAATACAACCTTAAGCTCTACATTTCAAGCATTTTCACTGGGGAAGAATTTATTTTATTTTTTTTTAAACAGAAAAATAGTGCAAATGCAGGCAAAGTTGTTACCTCCAGTGTCCCCCGCACTCTCTCCCCAGCAGGAAGCTGAGGGACCTGCAACGCCTTCGGCCTCTGCCCCCATCAGCAGGCCCACCCCGTGCAGGGCAATCGCAGGGCAGGGCTGGGAGCAGGTGCTACAAAACCAGGCTGGACATGAACTGCCGATTCATTAGGCTGGCAACGTGCTAACTGGGAGTCACCAAAAGTGACTTCGTTCATGTTAGCAATTGTGGTGGTTTCATTTCTTTATTTATTAAATCCAGGTGCAGCTCAGCTTGCAGCCAGAGGAGAAATCCATGTTACTACCAGGGTGGTGGGAAGTGCTGAAAGCGGGTGCTCTTCCTCCTTCTACCCACCTGACGCTGCTTATCCTGACAGCAGACTAAAAAAATTAAATAAATCTAACACCTATGATAGACTGAGGGAGAGTAAATCTAGAATTTAGAGGAAATTCACCATCTCATGCATAAAAATATTGTACATTTTAAAACAAATTATAGAACAACCCTGGCCATCGGACTTGGTTTAATCTAGAGAAATAACACCCAGCTCTCTTGATAAATTTAAGAGAATCAGAACAACCTTTTAGACAGACACTGAATTTCAGAAATAATTTTAATATTTATTAAAGCTCCTAAACTGCCTGGGATCATTAAATGTATTGGTAACATGCAATTTTATTAGCAAGTGTAAATGACAATTCAGTCTGCACACCTTTAACATAAATAGCTGTATTCTAATGAGTAAACACCTTTGTTCCAGTTTCTCACAGGCACATTTGCATTACATCTGAGCTAAAGACACAGCCTTGAGTTTGGATTCCTTAATGACGTCTCATTAACAATGAAGCTGAACAAAAAGTTGTCATAAATAAATGTAAAGGACATTGATGTGGGAAAAGATGTTATTTCATTAGCAGCGCAACTCTTGCTGCACACCGAATTACAGAGGAAAGTAGTTTATGACAGAATAAACATATTGTATGTTTACAGTCATTTTAAACTGTTGCAACCTATTCTGGTTGTCCATTCCATTGAGTGCAATTTAAGCGCCATTTTTTACAGAAACAAATTTAATGCAACTATGCTTACTGCCAGTGCAAATACTCTAAAAAAATTATTACTTTAGAAAAGTGCCTTCAGCTGGGAGTCCTAAAGTTAGTGTTAGTAGAATAAAGTTTATTCTAAGAAACATTCCCAAAATTGTATGTTATTTTGGCAAAGTGATATGGGAAGGCTGTAGGGTGGTGTTCTGGAAACAGATATCCCAACCAAAATTAACAATGAGGACGCTTTTTCTGAATTAATGAATCTACATGTTGACTTGCAGCTTCAATTCGCTGGAATAATCACTCCACATTAACATCTCAACAAGTCAGCCATCAGCAATCTGAGTCTCAGGTCACTGACTACCTCCAGAAAAGTGCTGCCCCCTCCACCCCTTCCTACCATACATGATCTACATGCAAAACTCTTGATCTTCTTACTACGTTGTTAACTATAAAATATTCCAGTAACCAAGAAACAAAACTTTTCATCTATCAAGTTCTAAGTATATGGATGGCATGGTATGAACAGAGTTTAAAACAGCATCACCATGAACTTGGGGAGCAATGGCAGTCATTAATCATCATAACCAGAGCGAGCAGGTGACGAGGCACGGTGCTACACAGTTTTGAAAATTATTTTGCTTTGCATAGCCCCTCTATTTTACTTCTGCTGATTTGTGTTATTGTCTGCTTTGAATTAACTTTTTGGTAAAGATCGGGAAAGGGTGAAGTCAGGATGATGGTTCAGGAAACGGCACCAAGGAGCCATTCAATGACAGACAGCCAGGTCTCACCTATTCCAGGCTACTAGAAGCAAGAGTTTGCTCAATTTTGATTTCCCATATAAAATAGGTTGCTGAACCTAAGACCATTTTTCAATATGTAGATTTCTACTTCCTGCAAACCCCCCGGACAAATGTGGGAGCTTCTCTATCTCAAAATGGGTACAGACAATGAAGCACCTGCATATACCTAGCAGTGTTGATATACAGATACTGAAATGAAATTTTACTCTTAAGATTTCCCTCTAGATTATTTTGTTTACAAACTGTCAGAAAATCTCTCACTTTTCCTTGAATGGGCTTCAGGAGTGGGCAGAGCAGAGCCTTCGTTAACTTAATTTAAGGACTGATAATACAACACTCCTGCCGGACTGGGGCCAAGAAAACAGCCTGGCGTCTCCGGCTCTGATGTGCTGCTCAATCCCTCTGAAAACCCACCTACTGAAGCAACTAAAAACTGAGTTACATCTTAACAAGTAGCTCATTATATTTTTACCTTATTAGACAGCTTTCTAAGGTTATTACTACATAAAAATCCTGGTCTAGTTTGCCATGCAGTCATCTGTTTTTCCACCAATACCTTTCAAATAAACAAACATAAATACTTCTTTTTCCCCCAAGAAGGCTATTTTGTTAAAATGTGTTTAGTGTTGATGACAATGACAGAACAAATAAACAAACAAACAAAGTTTAACAAACAAGGAAGGTACATGGCCAGCACTAAGTGTTTTTAGCTGCTAATTTGTCTTCTGTTAATATCTTTCTCTCAGTTTGAGATGTTTATTTGCTACCAGATCATCAGAGAAAGATCAAGGGGGGGTTATGTACTTTCCCTGAAACCAGTTTCAATTGCTTCAATTGGAAGTAAGCTGAGCACCATGATACTTATACTCAGAAGTGTATTTTCTGAAGTGTAAAAAGCACAGTGTACACTATGATCTAGAAAATAAATATATATGCAAATAAAATAAAAGTAGCAATTCTCAGAGCTCTACCATTATTATGAATACCATTTACCCCAATTAAGGATGTTTCCATTAATTATTTTTTTTTCAACAAAGGGGTTTTTAGCTAAAAAAAATAAAGATCTACTTTGAAATTAACTTTCACACCATACCCACCCTGTTACAAAAGTATAACTTAAAAAAGACCAAACCCTAATACACTTAAAAGCTTAAAATTTAAATGAGAAGGAAATAGCCAGATGGATACAAGCAAAGATGTGCTTGAAATGTCTATTTTTGGAATATTGATATTAGAATTTCTGTCAACTCTAACAATAATGCTCATTGCAAGGTAAGTTTTGTGGAAAGAAACATCAGTATGGAAATAAAAGCTTGGTCTTTTGCATTGCAGATAATCATCCTCCTTTGAGAGCATGACCACAGTGGGATAATTAGTCTGACATTTAAACGCTTCTATCCTTTTAAATTGTTTATGCCCTTTAAGCAAAACAGCTGATTATGAACGTCAATATTTTTCATCAGTCTAGGGAGAGTCCTAGGTTGCCAAAACGTAGATAATTCACCAAAACAGATCCAACTATGCTTAATTTTAAGAAAACCCAATAAAATTTAAGTACTAGTAGATCTTTTTCCTTTGACAAATCAAGTCTTTATTGCTTCAAGTCTATCTTCAACTAAATCTTCTTGTAATGGCTGGTAGGGAACACAATGTCAGTGAACACTGAATGAAGGGTCATTTAATAAAGCAACTTTAATTTAAATAAGTCTCCTCAATTTAAGTTGTGTGATATGCAGGTTTTTGGCACTAGTTATGGAATACCAAGCGTAAAGTAAAAAATGTCAGAAATTGAGAAATATGTTGTTTAAGGAAAGTATCGGGGGGAAAAAAGTTATTTTTGATACTTTACTGGAAGGGTCGTGTTGTCTGTTCTTTCACATCAAGACACACAAAACGCTGACCGCTTGTTTAAGCTCCCTTGCAGGCCAACAGCCACCTGTCCTCATTCAGGGGGCTCCTGTCTCATCCTCACTGCAGCAAGCAGCGTCCCCCCACGCCCCGTGCCACCAAGGGCAGAGGGGCGGAATGAGCCACACCACTGCGCAGCCTTCCTGCTCCACCTCCTCCTCCTGCGGGAGGCCATGGCCCTTCTCCTTGGAGAGACTGGGGAAAGAAAGAGGGGAAACACTGCAACCTAGCAAGCACACAGAGTTTACTTGTAAGGACTAACAACTAAGAGCAAAGACCCTCCACATGCCTCATCCCTTTTGGATTCCCACCACTCTCTGTCACTTGTTAGCCACACAGGCACCCCACAAACCTGGCAAAACAGAAAGAAGGTTGCTTAATAAATGCAGTTTCTTCTCCAGCCCTGTCCAGCTGGTCTATGAAGGCCACAGGTACTTGCAGGTATTTCTGAAAGCAGCCCGCGGCAGCCCTCTAGAACCTGTGGAGCATCTGGCAGGGAGGCAGATGCTTTAGCCGGACCTGCAGCAGCTGGGCAGCTGACTCATCTGGAGTCAGCACAGCTGTCTTTACCTTGGAGCCAAATTCCCAGTTCTTGAGAGGCGACATTCAATGTTATTTTTTTATGCTGGCAACTCAGAAGTCAGCCATGTGCTGTTTAAACTATTCTAAATCCAGATTTTGAATACACAGAAAGCAGTAAGGGTTTCCACTGGTGATATGCAAGTTGATGTGATTAATAGTGCTTTTCATCTCTGACTACCATTATATCCATATAGCCTACGGCTAGATTACAGCTGTCCTAAGAGGGCATATGCATAGCCTTATGGTTAAAAACTTTTTTTAAATGAATGTAATGTGAACTTAAAGAAAAAAAAATTTAAAAAATGCTATGTCCTAATATTATTTTCTTTGCATTCAGAATCAGTTGTGCAATAGGGTTACTTTACTAACTTCTACTCAATAATACAGAGCAGTTGTCACCATTCAGATAACATGTCACTGGCCTCTTCCCAGATCAGATTAAAACTACCTTTAATGCCAAAAAATAACACAATCAATGTTATGCCGTGGTATAGAAAAGTAATTTCAATGCCAATTTTTGAAAACTCTTCCTTCCCCCATTCTCCTTTTCTTCCGCCCCCTCCTCTGCTGCAACTATTCCACAATGCGTCCTTTGGCAGAAGAGTGGGACACACGTCTAGAGGAGCAGACTGCAACATGGAAAACGCTCACCCTAAAGCAGGTATAAGGGTCACAGTTAACAGGCACTCCTATTGAGAAGCTGGCATAAGAAAAGTCTAATGCAGCCCTTGCAGATATTGGTGAGTGGGGTCCTACTACTACTCCCTATCCTGATCTGAGGACCACGCTTTGAAAGGTGACTGAAAAGCTAGGAAGAGTGCAGAAAAAAGCCAGAAAACCTATTTGAAGTCTGGACAAAATGTCCTGTGGTCAGAGTCTTAATGAGCTCAATGTATTTGTTTATTTATCACAATCAAGATTTAGTGGTAACTTAATTACAGTATATGAGACTTTCAAAGGGAAGAAACAACAGATATTGAAGAGCTTTTTGATGTATTGAAGGAAATAAGGACAGGATTAAAAAAAAAAAACCAAAAACAAAACACTCCAGAAAAACCTTCCATCGGCCAGAAAAAGAAGCTAGGTAGATTCAGCCCAGATTAATGCAGTGCATTTTAACAGTGGATTAACCACTATAACAAACCAGAGAGGGTTTCTTATCCCCCAGTATCTCCAAGTACAGACTGGATGCAATTCAAGGAGACTTGAATGTATACTTTAATTAAACATCCCTGACTTGGCTCTATACAGGGCTAACTATGTACCATAAAATGTTCTGGAAAGCACCAGAGTGCAACTGATCAGTGTTCACAAAAGGTGCCTTTAGCTCTGGCTTTCTTGAGAAGAAACAACAGCCAATAATCTTCTTCCAGAACGAGGAAAAAGCTCTTTCAAAAATTGATTCCGAATAAAAAACAGTATTTCAATTTTCTGAATTGTTTTCACTCACCTTTCTTGGCTAATGTGACCCTTTGTAAACATACCACTAGGTAACAATACTACTAATACAACCCTTTGTAAACATACCACTAGGTAACAATACTACTAATGTGACCCTTTGTAAACATACCACTAGGTAACAATACTACAGCCCAGTCTGGCCTTAAAGGAGCGGTTCAGCCTAAAAGCCTTGGACATCCCCAGCCCAGCTGAAGGTGGGCTTACAAACACTGCCAATGCAGTCAGCAATGGTTCTTGCTCAGGGATCTTGGCCAGGCACTGCTTTTGTAAGACTGAAGACAATTCCTCAGCCTACCCAAATTAAGAGCTACGTTGCTGAAAAGTGTCTTAATCCGCTACGGTGCTTAAATAGTTATTAATAGGGCAATTTCAGAAAAACACTGCACAAAATCTCTGTACTTCTTTTTTTTAACTAAGAAGCACACACAATAAGCCTCTCCCTTATTAACACTCATTTATCATTAGTTAGGCATTTTTTACAAATAGATACAAAGTTACTGAATCAAATCCAATAAATAAAATAACAGAAATACAATTTTGAAAAGTCCTTTGTCTCTTCAAGGAATGGTTAGCATCACAGCATCACTACACTGCTGAAAACACTGAAGCCACAGATGTGGCACTTTGGCATGGAGTGTTTCTGGAGCCTGTGCTACCTACTTTGGTAATACACAGATTTAAACAGCACCTTGGGAAGACCTCAAACTGGTAAAATACAGTTGAAGTGTGGGTTGTCCTTAATACAGATACAACGAACATCTGGGAGTTGCTAAGGTTAATGAGTATGTGACACAGCAAGGTGGAGTCACTCACACATCCCTTAATTAACACATGTATAAATATTCATAGATAAACTAGATCTCTAATTATTCCCAGTGACTTAGAGAAGCCTAATCTTCTATTAAAACCTTAGCCTTTCATCTTTTTATCTACTAGGGTTTTTTGACCAAACATTAAATCTGTCTCTTGAAAAAAACCTGTGAATTAAGGAGTGCTCATTAGAATTTGGAAAACTCATTTCAGTGAGAAATTAATTTAATTAAACCAAAGTGAAATATAAACAGCATGGTGCAACAAGCTGAACAAGGAATACTAAAAACATGTACTACGTTGTCTTATTTCAGGTGTAATACCGTTTTGTGTTGGTATTCTTCACACTACAGTAAAGCTTGAGGCAAAAACTAAAAGAGGACTTACTATTTTATTGTACAGATACACGAATATGCCTCATGAGTCTGCGTACATAGCAGTACACAACGAGCCTGTCCCTATAGTGCATACAGATGAATCAATTACCGGCCATCTCATTTTCCTCCTCCACAGTGGTTCGACTGTGCTATTCCTCTACTCCACAAACAATCCCAAGCGATGATGGGACCCGCCTGACCCATTACAGTATGCTAGAAAAGCATAGACCAGACTTTGTTGGAGGTGCTGGTACAGCATCCTATACTATATCAAGATATTTTTACCACACTTACATTTTGCAATGCAACCCTGCGGGCAGAGAGGATACAGATGCCCAGCAGAGTCCTGCACTAACGCAGCTGCAGCATTTATGTCAAGCCAGCCCGGGCATCCGCACTTCTCTATTGCAACCTTGCATACTAAACACTGCCCTCTCCCAACTAGTCTGCTGCTCTCTCACTCTTGATCCGTACTTTCGCAGGAAAACATGCATGGAGATTAACTCTGATAAAAAAAAAAGAAAAATCTTTCCAATTTCACCTCTTCAGAACAGTGAAGATCTCTCAAATAGACTCATATTCATCTCCAATAACTACTGAATGCCCAGAAAATAAAACCTGTAGCGCTCCTCAGATTCTGATATTTTCTTCTCTTTTCCTGTTACAGATTTTCCTTCGGCAGAAACAGCTTTGCAGTATCACAGCTGAAATACCACCTACAAAGAACCCTATACTCAGTTTCATGAGATGAAACATCCTTAACTGCTGAAATACAAGTCCCAGCAACTTCTCTTCTTGTGAGGACTGCAACTCCTCGATATCAGTGCAGATTTTGCCCTACCTAAGAGCCCAGGGATAGAGGTAGGAAAGGTTGGAAGATGCACTGGATGCACGTTGGAAGATCAGCCAGACAAGAGAATGCACTGTGCAGAGAGCAACTATATAGACTAGCGTAGGCGATTCTTGGATGTGAATGTGCAGACTCTTTTGCTCAAAGGTGAGAAAATAGGCAAGAAATAGGTAGAAGAATGGCAAAAATCCATAGCTGTTTCAAAAGGGAAAAAAACAACTCCCATGTTTCTTGTAGAATCAGGCAAAAAAATATTAACTGAATTGCAAGTAATTTGAGCTGGAAGAGACACTGCTGAACAGGAAAGGTACTTCAAAAATCTTACAAGGACTACAGAGGAGGCACTTGCAGTCAGCTGGAAGTTAGCAGGTGTGTGACTCTCAAGAGTCTCTCTTGGTGACAAACACTCAAACACAATCCAAGGCGGAATCGTTTCTTTGCCTAGCCAAGGGCTGCATACTGGAAAACGAAGGCAAAATAATACAAGACTGGTTAAAATGGTTTTATATTTTGCCAGTGAAAACATTTGGCAAAATATAATTTGATATCTGTGTTTATACAACTTACTGAGGAGAGAATTCACTGTAATGCTATAATCAGAAACTGATAGCTTGTGTATCTTCTGTTTTTCAGTTATGAGGACACTGAGAAGAAATTAAGTATCAACTTTTTTGATATTGGTATAACACCTAAAGAAACAGACACTAAAACCCTCATCAGCATATCTACACTTAGTGTACTACTTTTTGGGTGTTCTGCATCTCCAAATTCCTTTCCTTGAAAACACACTATTTTCTATGATCCTTTTTCTTTTATTCACACCCATTTTTCCATTATATCCTGCTCCCATTCTCACTCATTATAGTTTTTTTCCCTTTCCTCAGTTCTTTCCCTTTTAACGATCTCAAGACTATACAAGAAATATATTGTTGGCCTATAAGCATTTTATCACGAAAATGCATCCTACTAAAATAAAATCAGCTTCCTAAAAATACCCAGGCTTGAAGACTTCAGGAATTACACTCCTCTAACAATGACAGATGAATACAAAGCAACGGAGAGCAATTGCAGCTACAGGTATCCAATATGTTGCAATTATTCCTTTACAAAGAAGCATAATCTCTCAGTGCCTATATGGAAGAACGTAAGTTATTATTGTTACATGCAACTTTATGCATACAAACATAACTTAGATTTTGATACTGCACACAAATTCAGTTTGTACAGTTTTGAAGTTCACCAAAATATTGCAAATACAAATATAAATCCAGAAACTACATCCAGCCTCACACTGCTAAGCATATAATCTCCAAGCCAACAAATACAAAATTACACTTTCCATATTGGTCGTGGCTAGTTCCCTCATTGCAAACTGGCTGTGTTCCCATTACAGAGCATTTGGTGCTCTGGTTTTAAAACACAATTGTTCTTTTTTGATATTTCTTCAATTCATAACAACTTAGTTAATGTGAAGGCTGAGCAAATGAAATAAATCTCATCCATTCTAGTTACTGATGAAGTCCTAACAGCAAACCATCACCAGCATTGCAATAAAGTTTTGTTTCATAGGGAATTAGTTGGTTCACTTAATGAAAGAGTTGAAAAGAAAATTAATATATTTGTATAGTGGGTGCTCAGGGGACCAAAACTTAGGATGAGCTGAGGAGCTGAGTTTTTGACTGTACGGAAGAAATTACGATTATTTTGGGAAATCAAATGCTGAAGTGTATTATACTTTTCATGCTGCAACTGGTACGGCTAACAGTGCTTTGGAAAAGATTAATTTCCTTTTGAGAGAGGCAATATGAAAGAAGAATTAGTGAATATGAGACAAAAGACAGGGTATTGTGATACAATATTAAAAAATGTCTATAGAACAATAATGATTGATAAGTACTATACAAGGTTCACATGAAAGCAAAGGCTAAAGGAAAAAAGGGTAAAATTATATGATCATGAACAAAGGAAGTTAAGCAAATATGAAAACACTTTAAATATAATAGCAGGATTTCATACAGTGAATTAATGCTTAGATACAGAGAAGTACAATGGCAAGTCAGAAATCCTACTGCAGTTTTGCTGAAATTACTTCACCAAATATATATCAAAATTAAAAAAAAAAAAAAAATAGTATATTAACTATTGTAAATATAAGTTGACCAAGTATATGTAAACCTTTTCAGAAATACCTGATCGGGTAAAAACCATGTCACTTGCAGCCAGGCTGAATTTGCTGTTATTCATCTTTTCTTTTGCAACAGCACTGTCTCTAGGAATAGCAACCTGGAAGCGCTGGGATTCTGGAAATGGTTTTGAGGAATCCCTGCAAAACCAGGAGTTTCAGGATAAAAGTTCTTGGCTTTTGCTTTATGACACTCAGTGGAAAGTCTTGTTCCTTATATAAACTCTTAATTCCAAACGTTTATTTGAAACACACACACTGACTTTGTATTAAAACAAGACTGTTTCTAGACTCACTTGTTTTGTTTCAGTCATTTCTCCCACTAAATGGAAGTTCAGAACTAAAGACGAAGTTGCAAGCATCACATAAACACCTTCATCCCTTTTTAAGGGAGCAAAAGTGTTTGAATTACCAAAAAAAAGTGTAAGAGGAAAAAGCAATGATTTTTAACCAACAAGCAAGCGAGTTCACTACAGAACAGTTCTTCACATCAGAATTTAGTATAATTGTCAGCGTTTTCCCAAGAATGACTAAGGGGTGAAAGAAAAAAGTTGACTCAGGGAAGTGGGATGAAGAAAAGATCTGTATGAAAATATCACCTAGTCATACTTCTTCAAACAGAGCTTGGCCTGTGACTGTGTGGAGAACTAGCATCTTCTCCCCTCATTCAAAACCAATTAGAATAGCTATGCTTAATAAATGTTTTGCTTTTAGCTTTTAATATTATGGACACCAGTATTGTATCTGAAAAATCAGTAAGTACAGATCAACAGAAATGCAAATACCAGCATTTTTTTTGCCAGTACTGTTTATGTAGGGTTTTTTAAACATTGTTTCGTAACATCAAGTAACTTTGGAAAGCATTCTGACAGATGTAGACTAATGCATGCACTGAACAGGCAGGTGGAATTCAGCGGGTTGCCACCCCTTTCCGTCTTGTGCTCTCTCCTAATGGTCAATGTACCTCACAGCACTGGAAAAAAGAAGCTTATGAACCCATCTTTCCTATTTCAGAACTAGCTGTTGAAGAGAGAAAAAAACCCTTTAGATTCCCAACCATAATTCAGTTATTCTGAATGTAGTATCCAAATCCTGCCAATCAGATATTCCCGGTACTACTGGTGAAAAGTAGGCTAGGAAGGAGATCTAAAAGACATGTCGGGAACAGACTAGCAGATACATTCCTGCAAGCAAGAAGTAACAGTATTTAGTACAACCTACAAAAAATAAAAATAGATTATCAAATATATAGAGAACATTTTGTAGACATTTTCAGTCGTCGTGTTCCTGACTGAACAGAAACCAACCAGCCATGCAATACTTTCTTATGTTTCAGATACATCAGAAGCACAAGCACCACTTCTGTCCAGACCAAAAAGGCAGCTGTGTGTGCTGTCTTGGTCTAGCATAGCATATTTCCTTCATACCATTCAGCTATGCACACTTTTTTTTCCATTGGATTTATTTTAAGCTTTAATGATATATTTTTAAACAAAGCTATCCGAATCAATATCCACTTAATTTTTAGTTTTCAGTCTTTCCGTAATAGATCTTGATCCCCTCTAAATAATACTGTACCTACTACTTAACTGTTATGAAGACCAAACAGTTCCATTCTAAAGACTGTGAATGACGATGCAGGGCTAAATTTCAGGTGCATCAAGAACTTTGTTAGTTTTAACTGCATGGAGGGAAATCATTCAGGTACATCTCAAGTAAGGCAAGCAAAAATCCAGTGACTACTTCTGAATATTTAGTTGTTAGTGCTTTTTGAAAAGAAATAAAATTTTCGTATGTATTGTTTGCAATGTGACACATGAACATCATTGTTATATATCCCACTTGTACAGGTTTTATGATAAAACATGAAATATCTGCTCTAACACCAGAAATACTGAACACTGTACCTTAACTGCATGCTGTGTGATACTGATTTAACAAAAATTTTTGTTAATTTTACAAATCAATCAGCATGGTTTGTATTTAATCACTGCTGTAATTATAATCACAAGTGTAATTGCTGATTCTTTTTTGAAGTGCTGGGGAGATACTTTTTTGGATAACATTTAAGACCAGAAACGGGAATATCTGGTGTCTGCTCCCAGTTTCTGGATTTCCATTTATACAAGCCAAGAGGAAAAGCCATGGGCAGGGTTCTGAAAAGCTGACGCAGTTTCACACTGTGATGGACACCTATTGCAAGCTGTAGCCCTCAAAAGATGGAGTCACTAGAACAGTTTGTCTCAAAACCTGCAGTACATTCCCTATTCATTTTATTCCTGCATGATGGGAACATAACACTTCTGTGGATAAGGCCCTTAATATCTCTCTATTAGGACAGGAGATATGAGTAGCAATTATGATAATTAAATGTAATTACATTAAAAATAATTAACACCTTAGCTATCAATTGCTGTGCACTGCACAGCAATTAAAAACAGACCAAATTTCAGTCTAATTTTTATTACTCTGTTCTTCATTCAAAACAGTAAATGGTAGAGAGTATTTTGTTTTTCATGTCTGTTGTGCTCCCATTTTAATGGGCACTATCATCACTGGAGTAGAATAAGTACTACCAGAGGTGACATAATTGTCAAAAACGATTTGGACTTTTTCCCAAAAAACTCAAGTAACTTATTTTAATATGTCTACTTATGAGGTTGTGAACAAAAAATGCCTGCCATCTAACTTTACAGTTTAACAGATCTCTTCTCATTAAAGATGTTCAAACACAATTAAAATGGATGATAAATCAAATCGAGTAAACAAACTTTTGAATAGGCTTCATTACTGGTTGACTATGGCATTAAAAAAACTTCAGCATGCCAGTGTCTTGTGAGAATACAGCTGGACCATTTGTGCATATATAATAGCAAAACACACTTTAGCATTTATAGAATCTAGCTGTTTGGTACGAACCCAAACCAAAACAATATTATCCTTCTGGATCTATGAAATTGTACTGTCAGATCGTACAGAACATAAGGTCTTCATAACAGATAATCTTCTGATCAAATGAGTGTGGCTTGAAGTGCTCAGAGCTGGGACAGATGAGAGACCTCTTACACACTAGGTAGAAGTGCACTTCGAAGCCACCTCAGTGGCGGACAGTTTCTCTAGACTTGCTCATGGAAAAACACCTCTCCTCCTCCCACTTTTTGAGAAGATTCCTCTTGTGGTGGGTTGACCCAGAGTACTGAGGGAGCTGGTGGAAGAGCTTGCCAGGCCACTGTCCATCATTTATCAACAGTCCTGGTTAACAGGGGAGGTCCCAGACAACTGGATGCTTGCCAATGTGACGCCCGTCTAAAAGAAGGGCCAGAAGGAGGACCCGGGGAACTACAGGCCTGTCAGCCTGACCTCGGTGACGGGGAAGATTATGGAGAGGTTCATCTCGAGGGCGCTCACAGGGCACGTGCAGGACAACCAAGGGATCAGGCCCAGCCAGCACGGATTCATGAAAGGCAGGTTCTGCTTGACCAACCTCATCTTCTATGACCAGGTGACGTGCCTAGCGGATGGGGGAAAGGCTGTGGATGTTCTCTGCCTGGACTTCAGTAAAGCCTTCGACACTGCCTCCCACAGTATTCTCCTGGAGAAGATGGCAACTCGTGGCTCAGACATGTGCACTCTTCGCTGGGTAAAAACCTGGCTGGACAGCCGAGCCCAGAGAGTTGTGGTGAATGGAGTCAAATCCAGTTGGCGGCCGGTCACAAGAGGTGTTCCCCAGGGCTCAGTTTTGGGGCCGGTCTTCTTTAATATCTTTATTGATGATCTGGATGAGGGGATAGAGTGCTCCCTCAGCAAGTTTGCAGATGACACCAAGTTGGGAGGGAGTGTTGATATGCTCGAGGGTAGGAAGGTTCTGCAGAAGGATCTGGACAGGCTGGATCGATGGGCCGAGGCCAATTGTATGAGGTTCAACAAGGCCAAGTGCCGGGTCCTGCACTTGGGTCACAACAACCCCATGCAATGCTACAGGCTTGGGGACGAGTGGCTGGAAAGCTGCCCTGCAGAAAAGGACCTGGGGGTGCTGATTGACAGCCGGCTGAAGATGAGCCAGCAGTGTGCCCAGGTGGCCAAGAAGGCCAACGGCATCCTGGCCTGTATCAGAAATGGTGTGGCCAGCAGGAGCAGGGAGGTGATCGTGCCCCTGTACTCAGCACTGGTGAGGCCGCACCTCGAATACTGTGTTCAGTTTTGGGCCCCTCACTACAAGAAGGACATTGAGGTGCTGGAGCGTGTCCAGAGAAGGGCAATGAAGCTGGTGAGGGGTCTGGAGCACAAGTCTTATGAGGAGCGGCTGAGGGAACTGGGGTTGTTCAGTCTGGAGAAGAGGAGGCTGAGGGGAGACCTCATCGCTCTCTACAATTACCTGAAAGGGGGTTGCAGAGAGGTGGGTGTTGGTCTCTTCTCCCAAGTGCCAAGTGGTAGGACAAGAGGAAATGGCCTCAAGTTGCACCAGGGGAATCTCTGCTCCGGCGCCTGAAGCACCTCCTCCCCCTCCTTCTCCACTGACCTTGGTGTCTGCAGAGTTGTTTCTCTCACATGTTCTCAGTTCTCTCCTCCAGCTGCAATTGCTCAGGTTTTTTTTTTTCTCCCCTTCTTAAATACGTTATCCCAGAGGCACTACCACCGTCACTGGTTGGCTCAGCCTTGGCCAGCGGTGGGTCCCTCTTGGAGCCGGCTGGCATTGGCTCTATCGGACATAGGGAAAGCTTCTAGCAGCTTCTCACAGAAGCCACCCCTGTAGCCCCCCCGCTACCAAAACCTTGCCACGCAAACCCAATACAGCTCTTTTCTTACAGAAAATCTTAGGCTAGTGAAAGTGATTCCACTCTGTATAGAGACTAACCTTTGATTTTCCTTGCCCATCAACCGACCAGACTAAAATGCAGACAACAGGCAAAAAAAATTATTTACTTGCCAGTCACCAGTTCTCCAAATTCAACTAATAATATACTTAAAATTCAAATTGAGTCCTTTCTCAAATGATGTCATAAGAAATGACAGCAATCCTGCTACATCCACACAGTGACATTGGACTGATTTGATTTGGTGAATACAGGAACAATATCACAAGAGAAAGAATATATTCATGTACCATTTCTGATTTAGATACTCACAACTGGATTGGAAAGAATAAATTAAAAATTATCTAGGAAAAAAAGTTTCAACTGTCACTCTTAAAATGACTACATCAATAGAAATGCAGAAATAAGACGGGAAGTCATTCTGCTATCACCCAGTATACATCATCTGTATAAACGGGTAACAGACACAGGAGAGACTGCATAAATTTGCAGAATTTGCCTAGCAATGTAAATCCATATGAACACATAAAGTTAAATAAAATTATACCCAAAGGAAACAAGGAACGAACAGCTCTGAACCGAGCTGCCCAGTATTTACTGTTACCAAGGTAGTTTTAGATAGCCCATTGCCTGGATGCCACTTCTAAGCCAGTCACAAAACAGCCCTTCTCCCACCCTGTGTCTTCATTTAGATGACAAGTACTGCAGGGCACAAAGTATTTATTTCTACGCGTTGGTGCAGCACCCAGTACAATGGCTCCCGTCTTGGGTTGACAACAGGTGCCACAATTATCAACATGATTAATACCTACCCCTGGAAGACACTTCTGGCCAGTTCATGAGATATTTACTATCAGCATCGTCAATTCTACAATTCGAAACGTACTCATTAATCATTAATAGAGTAAATTTTTGCTGGTCTAGTGAGGCAACTAGGAATCCAATGTTTATCTGTGTTAAGAAAATCCATCATTTAAATGGTGCCTAAACATCTGCCTTATTCATAGGCTTGTATCATAAAAATAACTGTTCCCACACTTGGCACTCGCATTACTGTCCACTGCAGAAAGACTTCTGGAGGCCAAACCATTAGCTGCTCACACTCTGCATCTTCTTTAAAGACTACAGCAGCATTAAGCACATGGCTGTTTCAAGCTGATTTACAGCACATACTCCATTTCTAATGGAGTGCTTACAGACACCTGCTTTTAGGGGTTGCAGCACTTAAAGGCATTTTAAGGAATATTAAACTTTCATCTGTCATTTCTTTTATGTATTACATTCAATTTCTGCCCTCTACAGCCACAGACTTTACAGGCCTCTAAGGGAATTCTGGTTGATTGGCATAATTAGGGCACAGACATGGGATAATGTCCCTGCCCTCCCTCTCAGAAAAATCCTAGAGGTAATGGGTCAAGAGAATAAGTCTTGCGGGGAACTGGGACCCTGTGAGGATAACAGGGTGGGAAGAGAGAGAGAAAAGCAAGGGAGAGAGAATATCACTGAAGTTTGCTCAAGTCTCAGGTTTGCAAAATGTAATCTTGCACCTGGTAACCAGAAATGAGCTGGGAGAATACTGCTTTGGCTAACTGGCCAAGTAGAATTATTTTATATTGAGCTGATTTGAATAGATCCTGATTTTTCAGTATAATGACAAAAACCTTAATTCAGGTCAAACCACTACTACTACTTTTGAAATTTTTTGCTTAAAACTTTTTCATTAGACCAGACTTTCAAATGACAAAATGAAAAAAAAAAAAAGTCTAGACCAAACCCCTTTTTTACCAAGTTTAGTCCCCTAACTTAAGTCAATCTCTATAACACCTTCCTTCAGGAGGATGCACAACTCATTTTAGACTGCAATGTGTGGATGGAATTTAAATAATTTTATACAGTCGTGCACACACACGGTATCTAAACAAATAAATGCTCAAAATAAATAATAAAATTGATCAGGTATCATTAGCTTGCCAAGACATATTTTTACACGGTCCACACCTAAAGTTATTTATGAATTATATGCTTCTAGGCTGTGCCGTTAAACAAAACCTTTACATCTCTCTCCAAAATAAATCAAACCATTAATAAAACTAACTTTAATATATTACGTACATGGGTATCTTTCAAATCCAAGTTCATTAAGAAAAAAGAGAGGGAACATAACTCTGGAATGTTATTGGTGGGTAATGCTTTTTGTTGACAACGTTTGTTGCACATTTTTAATTTAACTTCTTCATTTGCCTGTCCAATAACTGGAATAACACATAAGGTGATTGAACTAAACTACAAATAATTCAGTATATATAAATCTACACTTCTGAAAGTATGTAAAAAAAACCTGAAAGGAGGTCAGAAAAATGCAGAGAGATTCAAAAAATATAAGGTGGAACTGAAGGAATGGATTTTGTTTGATACAAAAAAAGCTATTTGATACAAAAAAAAGCGGAACAGAAGAGGGATAAAAACCCCACCCTTCTCTGCCAGGATAAAGAGGATGCTATCCAATAGATGATGATGTACAAAATGAAAATCAGCTTAAGCTGCAACAAAGAGAATCAAGATAAATAACAAGGAAAGCTCTTCCAATCTTATGATGATGAAAGGCAGCAATAGGAAGCTTGTAGTCTCCTTCAGGGAAAGTTTTAAACACCTTAAACAAAACTTCTTTCAGGGTTGGTTTAAGTAAAGCACATCCTGCATCAATACCAACAGCTGAATTAAATGATCTCTGGGGTCCCTCCTAGCCACGCATTTCCGTGAGCACTGTGATCTCTGCAGGTAACACATTAGCATATGCTATTAATCCCACTTCATGTTCCAGTTACGCCACTTCCTGCAGGGTAAGAAAAAGGTAAATCCTGGATTTAAGTCACAGCCAACACCTGTAATATTCTTGTAGAGAGTTGAAAGGTGAAAAAAGATAGCCACAGAAGTGTTAACTCTGTGACCCACACTTGCGTCGAAGTAATACAAACTTAAGTGATGGTATTGTATCATCAGTGGTACTATCTGACACTGTATTTGCAGAATAATATACATATATTTTGTGGGACTGTCCTTCAAACGTGGAGAAGTATAAATAAGTTTCACTTGGAGCCCTCCAGCCCAAGATGGCTACAGGACATACACAGTCAGTCAGGAATTTATCAGATTATGCTGCTGAGTGGGCATGGGGTTTTCACACATAGTTGCATATATTTACCAAGCATTCTTTATGTACCAACCAGTAATAGCTTCTGGTTCAGAAATCGATGGTTCTGTCATACATCTGTTACAAGGAGTGATTATAATGCCCATTTTTCAATCAGGAAAAAATAATCAATGCAAAAGGCCCATTTACTGCAGATAAAGGAGATATCGAAAAGTTTATGGTAATAGCTGGGGCCAGAAAGACCCTTTATGAAACAGCTCCACAATGAGATGGGCAGGCATGTGAAGTTTCATCTTGTATAGCTGGAGTGTATGTATAGCTGGAGTGTTTGTGCAGGTGAATATAACTGAACAGGAACTTATTTGCTTCTGAAATATATTTTTTAAAAGGTACAGAATAAAATAAGAACATTTACAAAACTCTCAACCTACTGTAGGCAGTCCATGGCATTATTCACTCAGATTCACATGTGCTCACTAAAATAAAAATGAAATCATGTCACTTACATTGAAATGAAAGAAAATCACAAGGTTCATAGCCTAGGACTCTGCGTTTCTCTTTTCATTAAAACCTACATAGTAGTAAGCCTCTCTAGCATTGTATTTATTAATAATCTAAGAAATAAACTAGAAAGAATTTTAACCAGGGCATGCTTTCCAAATATTGTCTTGTTAATAGAAGATACTATTCAGACAGCTATTTCATGCTAAAGAACTGGTATTATTGCCGTTCTTGCAACCTGGAAGTGCAAATGAGCACACTTAGATATGACATTTGAATTAAGGTGACTATATATCTACGAGAAAAACTCATAAGGTTTCCTGATACTGATACCTACTAGCAGGTAGGTCAGTGCTAACACCAGTTTAAGAATCCTTTACAAGCAAAAAAATCAGTGATGAGGATAAACTATGCTTATTAAATTTCCAAACGACAGCAAAAGGGGAAAGACTTCATGAATACGCAAGGAAAAGATTAAATTTCAAAGGATTTTTTAAAAATTAAAAAATGCAAGTAAAAAATGTCTTTCAGTACGAGAAAGAACAAGGTCCAACATTCTGGACGACGCTCTTAGTCATATGGTTTAGTTTTAGGTAGTCCTGCGAGGAGCAGCGAGCTGGGACTTGATGATCCTTATGGGTCCCTTCCAACTCAAGATATTGTATGATTCATGCAGAAACAATAATTGCCTAAATACAGAATTGGTAAACTGCAGGCAGGCAGTCTGCAGAAAAGAATCAGGTGATCTGGAATTAATAGTGGGCCACCACAAAAATATCACACCAATGCAAAAAAAAAAGTAAGCTGTCCTTCCATTCAGCTTTGGAAAGGCATCAGATTTTGCCAACTTGCCAGCTTTATTTTGGCCACTCTAAGGTGCCACATTTCAGGAAGGATATATGAATCAGCTAATGAAAATCAAGAAGAGAGCAACGAGCTTTCAGAAAACACGATTTTAAAGAAAGCTTAAATATCCTGGACTTATTTAGCTTATTTAGCTGCATAAAATGAAGACTGAGGTCATGATAACTGTTTTCAGCTGTATCAAAAGGCCACTTTAAGGACTATGAAACGACCTGTACTTCATAACTGTAGCGAGTAGAGCAAGGAAGACATGTAGCTTGGAAGGACATTAATAGTAAGGAGAGTAAACCATGAGGACTTATTTTCTGTGTCCGTCACTGAAACATATATATAAATAACTATTAGGAATGCTACAGATATTATTAATCTAGTTGCATCAGGGAAATGGTCTGAATGACTTCCAGAGTTCATCTGTACTCCTATAAACCTATGGTGGTTTTCTACATACTGCCAAGCAGACACATCTGTGTCTTTAAAGAGGTATGTACACAGAACTAGTTTTGTTCTTTAAATACACTTCACTTTGTGTCTCTCAGACCAATTAACTTAACAGAGATGTGGCAAGACAAAAAAAAAAAAAATCCCCTTGCATTAAATTAAAAACCATGAATTTGGAAGAGTTCAAAGTTTTTATTTTCCCACACAGTTTTTACAAAAGATAAAACTGTAAGCGAAGACTTCCATTATTACATTATAATCCTGAAATCCTTTGCCAGATAAAATTACCAAAACAAAGAATAGCTTTGCCTAGCTCAGAATATACAGCTTGAGCAGCGGTCATGAAGGTTAAAAAATAAGGAAAATGAGATGCTTTGTTAATGTAAACCAAAGCAAATTGAACAGACATAACCATACAAAAGATTTTTTGAATGTATTACATGGGTGGGGTTTGGGTGTGAAGAAAAATTAAATGAATGAGATACGGTCAGCTGAGAAAAAGAAAAAAGAACAACAAATTAAATACCTACAAATATATAATGGAACTAACCTTCACTTTGCTCTCATAGTAAAGTTTTATTATTCTGTAATTTAACTGAATGAATTAAAAAAAATGTTTTAAAATGTTTTGTGTTTATTTCACATGCTTTTGTTCTTTATTGTCAAAGATACTTTAGCCCAGCAAATTAAGATTCACGTCATACCATTCAGGTATCTGCACGTACTAGCCAAACATTTTGGAACTAATTGAATGCAACAAGGAAAACAGGAAGTTATTAAGTATTTGGGACTAACATTTCTTAACCTTTTCCTAGTTAAAGGTTAAGAATCTACTATACTTTAGCGAATATATGACCATTTATTGATTCTTGGGTAATATAAAACAATATATTAACTTAACATCTGTATCTTAGGCACAATGCCACATTTGTACTATGGTATTAACTTACTCATTACAAAGGAGCAAAATATAAAACAAAAGTCTTAAGTGACCTAGACAAGAAATAAATGGGGTAGCAGTTAATCTTCATTCAATAAAAACTGAGAAAATAATTTTTCTTTCTTAAACTTGGCTATGAGTGCGACTTCAAAACTTAAAGTTGTTTTGATAATGGTTCCCTGAGTCATTAAAATTAACTGTGTATTATGAAGTACTAACTGTGGAACTTCTTGGCGTGTGAAATTTCCATTCTCTGCAAAACAGGGCCTACTGCAAGATGACCTAAATGATAAAAAGTTTCATCTCTATTTTGTCCGGCAAACAAATCATTTTCAATAGATAAGAGTTATTTATATAGATAGATTAGCAGAAAATCTTTAAGCTAACCAAAAAACAGACAAGCGTATCACCACCTATTTTATGTAAAAAGAAATCAACATTATCTTGAGTACAGCAGCATCTTCTGACTCAGATATGTAACACTTTGCCTTCTTCAAATTGTGCCTTTGTGGGTGGATGAGAAGATAAGCAGAACTGACATCTTTCTGCATATAAACATTGTGTGTATATAGCAACATGCACATATGGCCATACAGCAGATATCCAAAGGATCTTTAGGGGTCTATTTACACTTTAAAGTTTCACACAAACATATGTGAACTAACAGAAAAGCAAGCACATGCCCGACAAAATAAGCGTAACACATCACACACATATGCACCACTGAGTTTGTATTATCCTATTGAGTTAACATTATTATTATATATTTATATTACAAAACATTATACAAACAACATGTCTATGTTGATATATTATACATAATATATTTTTATATTTATAACATATTATATTACTCTTACTGTTTTCCTTTTGGAAGCGTCTAAAATTCCTTTCTCCATTTTTAATTGTTGTTATCTTACAAAGCAAAACCTGAACCTCTGGATTTTTGCAAGTTAAGCTGCTGACAAGCTAATGTCATGCTCCTCTAATGCAAGCCTTACATCATAAGAACCACACAGTACTTTTCAGCACTCAGTCACAAAGCAGCTTGCCTAAAGCAAGGTCATATTCAGTCATTATATTAGAGAATCCTTCTGCAGAACATGTTAGCCATGTGGTGTGTCACTTTACGTTTATAGCAGCATCACTCCAAGTTTGATGTAAATTTTATGACCCAGAAGGTTATATCACTTAGGCACTCTGACAAGTATCTTGAGCCATATCAGTCAAGCTACTTTTTGACAGAAGAAAGCAAAGCCTGCACGCAGTACGAAGACCGAAGGGTCTCTGCTGTTGTTTTGGTCTTTTGCCCCCAAAGGATGGAGCACTCCAGCTGGTTTAGTTGAGGAGTTGCTGGACCAGTGCCTACAGAGCACTCGGTGACCTTCTTTTAGAAGTCACTTCTCAAGGTTAAGCCACATTTGAAAAGCAGTGCGTCGTAATGTCTACAGTCTAAAATAATGTTCAATGACAAGCTGCATCCTTTCTGCCACATCATTTCATAAGTCAGCTGTTGGAGAAACATGAATCATTTCTGCTGCACTGGGACAATGCCAGAAGCACTGCCTTTCCAGTTCTCTCTGCTAAAGGAAGGGAGAAAATAAATACATACCTACCTACATACTCAGGCAGTTTTTCCCTGTGCCAAAATTGGTAAATAGGCAGATGTCAAGATAAATTCAGTACAGAACTAGAAAAAAGTTTATCCTATGTCTTGTAACAAGCAACTGATCAAAAAGAATATTAGACTGTTATGAAAGCATTTTCATGTATCTTTTGCCTTATTTTATGTTTCTATCTTTTTATCATTGGATATCAGTTCCTCAACACACCTAAATTCATAGGTTTCTAAGTCACTGACAGTGAGACGGTATTGAGGTCTAACTCAGGGAATTACATTTCCATTAGCCCCAGTCCAGTGCACGCTAACATGAACAGCAGCATGCAGAGAAGTGAGCTATTAGTCTATAACACAGCAGCAAAAAATAAAGAGTTTTTCATTTTGGTAGAAATTATCTGCTATACTGTGGAACACTCCAGACTCCTGTAAGATGAAGAAGGGTTGGAAGCACTTCAAGCATACAAGCACAGAACAGGCACAAAGCCTTTCTTTCTGGGTGAACTTTTGATTTATTTTCATGACTGTGTGACCAACTACCCTAAAGAACTGGCTAGTGGAACCTAAATTAAATTAATCGTATGTGGTAGAGCTTTTGACATGGCATGAAAAACCTCAAATGGTACTGATGATGTACCAAACATCAGAGAACAGAGATAAAAGACCATATTTCCAGGTAAAGGATTTTTCTTTACAGATACCAAATGCATGACCACTTGTCCTTAAATCTAACTGATTTTAAATAAAATTAATAGCTAGAAAAGACAGAAGCAAAGTAAAAAGCCATAAATGCAGTACTGATGTGACATAAAATTCCATAAAATGAGAGATTCTTCTTGTGAAGCAAGTTTTACTCGTTCTGTGCAACTGATGAGACATTTTAAACAGTTTTGACACCAAATAAAAAAAAACTGAGCAAAAGACGACATAAGCTGCTTCACACAGGTAACCTACTGGAAAGAAAACCCGCATGCACACAAACGCACCTTTGCAACAATATAAAAATGTATGCTTCATTACAGGAGAAGCTGTGACCAAGAATGCTAAAGATGCTGTAAGCTCCACCTTACTAGATAATAAAATAGTATTTGACTCCTGTGTATCAATTAAATTCTCAAAACACTCACAAATCCACAGATATTTAAATATAGTTATTTTTAAATAACAAAAAAATCCCAGAAAAAACTTACACCTCTTTCATCGTTGACCACAAATTTCAGGTGGTTCAAGTTAATTTCTCTTGTTAGAGAAACATTAGTATCACAGAATCACATTCACTAAACTGTGTTTAGTTATACGACATAGATATTTTTCTCTATATTATGAACACGTCTCAAACTTTCATAAGAAAATGCAGTAATATATAAGCAATTTTGGAAAATTCAGTTCATCTATCCTGTTCACTGTTCTCCCCTCTTCAAATATGCCTGTCTGGAGCTATTTTCTTTCCACTTCATGAACAAGAAAAGTAGCAGAAGACTCAAAATATCTTTTGCCTGATACTGCTCAGCAGATTCATTTCTGCGCATATTCATATTTAATCAGCATTCTGCCATTTGCAGTATCAGTATTAACCACTGCCCTTTTCCTTTCTGAGCACAATTATGAATGATTAACAAGACTTACAGTTCATTACAGACTTGTAATACAAGCTATTTTTCCAGTGATCTGTTTTGTACATTCAGCATTACACAAGGCTGGTGTGGTACTTCACAGCAAAACATTATTAATACTCTAACTTTGTTGCTCTTTCAATGTCTTCGATTACTGGAACGTATGGCATTGATGAATAAATATGATGAAGTAAGAGCTGGGACGTAAAATGGAATGCAAAGACCACAGTATCGGGGAAGACACAAAACACACTATAGCTGATGCTAAGGATTTCTTTTTAGAAACCAGAATTTTAACCATACAGCCTGATATATCTGGAAGGACTAACATCACCTGGACAGCGCACAGTTTGTATAATCAGTGCTAGTTTCTGATGCCATACCAGCGCTTAAGAAAAAAAAAAAAACAAAACCAAAAACCTGACAAATCCACATGAGCTCAGCCTCACCTTCCCAATTCTCCGTCAAGGACAATGGATGTGTGAGAAATATCACAGCTCAGAGCACTGTATGTTTTACACTTTGATAAAATTTTTGTTGTGACAGAGTGCCTTGCAATATTTGAAGCTATTTCTTGTTCTTAAAGCATTATACATGTAATACCTTGTAAGTCAGTCAGGTAAGAAGACAGCAATACTTGAGGCTGAAAGCCCCTTCCTTTTTAAAAGTCAGTTTTGCTTAACTGAACTGCTGTGAAGTGTGGTGCATCTTCAGTGGCTTCAGAGCAGGACTGGTGATATAAACATGCGATCATTCAAGCATTTGAAGAGACATCAGAAATGTGCTTGACTCCAATTATTCCTTGTGGATTCACTAATAAGCAAAGAGGAAGGAAAAATGTTAATCTCCAGAAATGCGTGTAAGCTTATTGCATGTGCCAGAATCCACCACATCTATCTTGCCATTGCCGTGCAGACTAGGACATGGAAAGGTCCTTACAAGGAGGTAACTGAAAAAAGGAAAGAGTTTCACTATGAAGCAGGTGTAGAAGATATGTGCCCCAAGAAGAAGAAACATTGGCAAAACGTCCCGCTAAAGATAGCTCAGTCCTCTAGTAGACATGTCCAATGAAGTACCTCTGGAAGAGGACTATGTCTTTTACCACGTGTAACATCAACACAGCCAGGAACACCTTCTAAAATGCTAAAGACTTAATGGCATAAGATAAAGATACTTTCCTGGAAATACTGGCAAGGACTGGGGGGGATGAGGCACTATATGTTGCAGGGATGGAGAAATGGGAGAGGAGGAAAATATTGCTCTTCTGTAAGGGCTTTCAGGCACTCAAACTTTCCTTCAGAAACCTGTCAAGAATTCAGGACAAAACTATGGTTATCAAATACCACTTCACATTTCTTTTACAAGCTCAGTTAGTAGCTATACTCTACAGAAATGTCAAAGCTACTATTCCCTTGCTGTTACATTTAAGGAGAAAGGATGAGGTAGGGATTATGCAGGCACAGCATGATTCACTCAGACACTGTCATAGTCTACTTACAGCTACCACTGTGTAAATAATCACGAACACTTGGGAAGAAAAACACACACATGCACCCAACCAAAACTCCTTCTTTTTCTATTGAAAGAGGTTTGAAATTTGGTAAATAAAGTTATTATTAATACCAAGATAAGGTATTAACAAAATTAACTGCAAGGTATTAATTGCAAAAGCAGTTCAGATCCCTACAGAACTGTTTAGTGAAACACTTCTGAAAATGAAGAAAGGAAAATAACATGATCATTCATATAAAATTAATACTTCCTTTTTGGCTGATAAGATTGCCTCCTAAGGCTTCTGATTAACTCGTGAACAAGATTTAGCTACTGTTTCCTTACGATCAAACAGCCTATTCTACAAAAATTTGCTAAACTGCTAAACATCTGCTAACATCTTCTGAACATCTGCTAAACTTTACGACTTCTCCACTCCCATGATCATTTCGGAGCTCAATCACAGCTCTGCCAATCTGCTTCAACAGATTGCTCTGCTATAAAATAAAACTTTGTATAAACCGATTAAAGAACTTCAGCCACCAGTTCTAGGGACGGGAAGTAGGGTGGTTTGGCTGTGCAACCTCATTTTTCATAAAATAATACTCAGGAACAAGTTGGCATTTACTGAACACGGTGTCTGGTGATGCACTATTGGACTGTCCTAACTTTGGGATACTTTGATGGATTTGGCATCGAATATGCCTGTTGTTGCAGTTTTTAAGCGCTTCTGTTGGTTTTTAGTACTTGGGAATGAAAGAGAAGTGAGAAGAGAATGGCAAAGAAAACACAAAATGTATGCAGCTGTCAACAAATTTCAGGTATGGACACCCAGATGCAATCCAAAAAACATTTTCATCATACTTTTTCTCATATGCAGCATTAATCATATCTGTTTATTTATAGCATTTCTTTGAAATTGCCTCATTTATTATTTTTTTAAAAATTATTAGCAAACGTAGTGATGAAAAAAATGTTAGAATTGGGGTTTTTTTTTGACAAATCCTTTTAAATAATTGCTTTCTTAAAAGAACTACATTCAATACTCCAGATCTAATCCACTACTGCTAAACCACAAGAATATTCAGTTTAAGCCCATTACCACTGAAAAAAGAGAAAATTGCAGTATTATGAGCAAAGACAGGTACAGTCACCATACATCTCATGAAATCTTCAGTTCAAGCTTTTTGGAAAATCTGTCATTAATTAATTTGGCAAACACTGGCTATGCAAGGTAATAAACTGTGGCACAATTTAGGTTTAGTATAAAGTACTTGTACTGCAACAAAACGTATTTCTGATGGGATTAATTCACAGATTCTAGCAGTAGCTGGAATTTATGTTAACAAACCACTTCTTCCATTCTAGCTTTTAGCTAAGTGGAAACCTTACAAGTAAATAGTATAATGGAGATAATGCACTGTAAAACTGTAAAATTTCAGCATTTTTATTGTTATGTTTCATCCCTTGATGGCTGCACAAGGAATTCTCTAAGTGATATAACTTCTTGACTGAAGTTTTAATAGCTTAAATGTGTTCCTCTGAAGCTGGTCTAATTTTAGGCTCCTTTGCAGTCTCATTTAGGGCTCCAAGTGACAACAGCATTTATTTATTCTTTTGTTCTCCCTGATTGCACAAACCTACAGTGTCATAGTAAGAAAAAGCTACAGAACATTTTAATAATGTGGAAGCACTTCACTTGAACTGTGAGATGAATTGCTAAAGATAATTTAAATTGAAGCCACTGAACCAAAATCCCAGGCAGATTGTACTGTAGGCTCAGATTAAGGCCTAAGGCTTTATAATAAGTCTGAATGAATCTGAAATATGGATCTGACTCCTCCTACACTGTAAGAAATCTAACTCTGATCAGCTGCTTGGAATTCTCTTTTTGCTCAACTCTGTCACAGCACTTACTCTCTGTTACACAGATATCATTTATACACATTTATTACTTTAATTTTTTACTGCCTCAACTATTTTCAGTAGCTTGAGAAATTTCTTGTCACACACCACTGCCCTCCCAAGCAAACCCAAGTTGTTCTGCACCAATTCTACCACCACTTCAAAACACCTTTACGCAATATAGTTTTGTTTCCATTCCTTTGGGACCTGATCCTGCTCTCACTGCAATGTCAGCAGCAGCTTTGCCATTAGCATGAACATACAGATATATCTTTCTTCTGTGTGCGCTCTTTCCTCATTTCCTTTCCAATAGCAGGATGTTACTTCTGTTTTTATTTTTAGTTTTCCTCTTAGTATTTGATGAAATTCTTTGATTGTTTGCACTTGTATTTTTTTTCTCTAAAGTCCATATAAAAGCTAGCCAGCTTTTTTTTTCCTGGAAGTCTAGAAAATATTAATTGATTCTACAGAAATGCCAACCTCCTCTTTTCCTGCTCTATTTCCCTCAACTGTTCTTTGTAGCAATTTTGCACTGATCCTCTTTTTAAAGACAGTGTGTCATAGAAGAGTTAGTATGAAAAAGGAAGACAGCCATTTGCCTTCTTACACCTCTGTTTTTTCACAACAACCATTATTTCCTCTATGATCATTCTTTTCAACAAAACTAAGAAATACTAGCAGTGGTGTTCTTGTTTAGGATTTGAATAGATGCATGTAAAACTTTAAAAAGTGATCAGACACATCATGTACTACCACTCTGTAATAATGCAAAATTTTCCTCAGAATTAAATGCTACAAAAAGTGTCCATGAAGCCATCATGCTTTTCTTCTAAAAACAAACCATCTGAATCCACAAGATTACACCAATATTTTCAACTTCATCTGTGCCTCAGGCACCATTGTGTTGAGGTACATTATTGGAGAAGAGCTGACCGTTATCAGTGACATCTTCAAGTGACCTCCAATTATTTCTTTATTAAAAAGGCATTTTGATTAGGTTTAATTATACAGCAATTACAAAAGCTACTATAATTACTGAAACATACTTACTAACCAGAGTACAGAACTGGTGGTAATCTTGTTTCTCTTTTTATTAGTCAAAAAAGAAACTTAAGAGAACTGTTGCATTAAAGGGACAAAACAATTTGGCAGAAAATAAACTCCCTTGCGTCCCAGCTTGTCCTCAGATATCAGAGGGGCTGGGGCTGGCTAGGCTTAGATTCTGAGTGATGCCCAATTCTCTGTGTTACAAGTTTGATCGTGTTAAATATATATATATACATATATTGAATCCCCATGATTATGAATGCACTCATAACTCCATACACTTTCACTCTAGCCATGTTGCATGAACTAGCGTGGCCACCCTTAAGGAATTTGGTCTTGTCTCATGACTAGATTAGTGAATAGTAGAGTTTATTAAAGCAACAGATGCACAAGTTCTTTGAGATTGCCGGTGATAGAACTACCACCCACAAAGCATGTGCAAATACCAAAGAATATGAGTAATATAGCCTGGCTACAAATGCGTTAAATCACAAAACAACTCTATAGAGGTTTCTAAGTCTCCTGGAGAAATACTTGGTATAGCCAAGTGTTTGAATCTTACCCAAAGGTGTCCCTATGGGGAGGAAGAGAGGTTCAGCCTGTTGACTGATCCCAGATGTCAGAGCAGGTCTGCAATAATATCTTCCCTAACAACCCTCCTCTCTTAAGCCTTTTTATACGATATTTTACTTTACAGGTGGAGCTTGAGCGACTCTAGTCATATCTTTCTTCGTTGTAATTGGTGTAAAAGTTTCTTGCTTTGCTTTTAAAGGTATAGACCAAGAAAAATTCAGAGCGCAGGCTCAGTGAGGGGTGGTTGCACCTTGGAGGTGGGTAGCTTTGGGATGGAGGTGCGTTTTTTGGTATTACAATGAGATCATAATGAGCAAAGTTCACCCAAGGACAGTATTTTGTCAAAAAAGTGACGGACTGTGGGCCCATTCCCAGGTACTCCACTACACACCTTTACACACAATAAATAGGTTACTGTATCTATTGTACAGTAGCATTGCCTTTGATCAGGTACGTATCCTAGGTTGGAAAAGACCTGTAAGATCATCAAGTGCAACCATCAACCCAACACCACCACGCCCATTAAACCATATCCCGAAGTGCCACGTCCACACGTTCCTTGAACACCTCCAGTGAGGGTGACTCCACCACTTCCCTGGGCAGTTTATTCCAGTGTCTCACCACTCTCTCAGTAAAGACATTTTTCCTAATATCCAGCCTGAACCTCCCCTGGCACAACTTGAGGCCATTTCCTCTTGTCCTACCACTTGGCACTTGTCACTTGGGAGAAGAGACCAACACTCACCTCTCTGCAACCCCCTTTCAGGTAGTTGTAGAGAGTGATAAGGTCTCCCCTCAGCCTCCTCTTCTGCAGACTGAACAACCCCAGCTCCCTCAGCCGCTCCTCATAAGACTTGTGCTCCAGACCCCTCACCAGCTTCATCGCCCTTCTCTGGACACGCCCCAGCACCTCAATGTCCTTCTTGTAGTGAGGGGCCCAAAACTGAACACAGTACTTGAGGTGCGGCCTCACCAGTGCCGAGTACAGGGGCACAATCACCTCCCTGCTCCTGCTGGCCACACTATTTCTGATACAGGCCAGGATGCCATTGGCCTTCTTGGCCACCTGGGCACACTGCTGGCTCATCTTCAGCTGGCTGTCAATCAACACCCCCAGGTCCTTTTCTGCAGGGCAGCTTTCCAGCCACTTGTCCCCACGCCTGTATCATTGCCTGGGGTTGTTGTGACCCAAGTGCAGGACCCGGCACTTGGCCTTGTTGAACCTCATAGAATTGGCCTCGGCCCATCGATCCAGCCTGTCCAGATCCCTCTGCAGAGCCTTCCTACCCTCAAGCAGATCAACACTCCCTCCCAACTTGGTGTTGTCTGCAAACTTGCTGAGGGAGCACTCTATCCCCTCATCCAGATCATCGATATTAAGATACTAAAGAAGACCGGCCCCAAAACTGAGTCCTGGGGAACACCACTTGTGACCGGCCACCAACTGGATTTGACTCCATTCACGACTCTCTGGGCTCGGCTGTCCAGCCAGGTTTTTACCCAGTGAAGAGTGCACATGTCTGAGCCATGAGTTGCCATCTTCTCCAGGAGAATACTGTGGGAGACAGTGTGGAAGGCTTTACTGAAGTCCAGGCAGAGAACATCCACAGCCTTTCCCCCATCCGCTAGGCACGTCACCTGGTCATAGAAGATCAGGTTGGTCAAGCAGGACCTGCCTTTCATGAACCCGTGCTGGCTGGGCCTGATCCCTTGGTTGTCCTGCATGTGCCCTGTGAGCGCCCTCAAGATGAACCTCTCCATAATCTTCCCCGTCACCGAGGTCAGGCTGACAGGCCTGTAGTTCCCCGGGTCCTCCTTCTGGCCCTTCTTTTAGACAGGCGTCACATTGGCAAGCATCCAGTTGTCTGGGACCTCCCCTGTTAACCAGGACTGTTGATAAATGATGGACAGTGGCTTGGCAAGCTCCTCTGCCAGCTCCCTCAGCACCCTTGGGTGGATGATTTGGGTATAATTTCAGCCACTATTGATTGCATCCACAGCTCAGCTTGTATACAACTAAAGGCCAGAGAAACATTATTTTGGGCAACATCAAGTGCATCTGTAATCAACTGGTGGTCCTTCTCATTTATCTCTCCCCACTGAGGCAATATATCTGATAAGAGCCTGATTCTGAACTCTGTAAAAGTTCTCCTGTGAAATTGAGCCAGCAGTTATCTTTAAAATGCAGATTATTTTTCTTTCTTTTTAACCACAAGGTTTGTTCACAATTGTCTGCACAAATTCCTGTCATGGGTTCAATTCCTGAGACATTATACACATTTACTGCTCTATAATAAAATGTTCTTATATGGCCTTTTGACATTCACAGCACTGGTGTTAGCATTAGAGGAATGGAAGTAGTAAAACCAACTACACCTACAAACAAATTCACACTAAAAATGTAATTAATATAAACTTTTTAATATATTTTCTATCTTGCTCTGTGTATTCTATTATCATAAAAAATTAATTACCTCCTAATGAAGAACACATTCTATTCACAAGAAAAAAAAAGTGTTTCCTGCCTAACAAAAAAAATGAAGAAAAAACCCTTGCATTTTGTCATCCGCTGTGCTTCAAACAGCACAGCAATATTTGGTGTATCAATTTTAGAAAATTCATACTCTCTGATTACAGTCAACATGTGACAAACTCAAGATCAGTAATGCTTACTAACATAAGCCCTGTCACTTGTTAGACATGGATGATTTTCCATTTGACCCTGGAAGGATCTTGAAATGGCTCTTAGACCAGAGAGCCAGTAGCTCTCTGCAAGGACCACTGAAAGGGTGAAAGAAATTATCCAACTCCAATTCCTTTACAGTCATCTCTACTAGTCATTTTTTATCGTTTTGTCCAGTACAGTACCAAATGCACTACGTAAACATGCTTTGTCACTGCATTTGGGAGACTGTTTCATGCTGAGTTTTACTAGTTTATCAGGACACTTTCCCTAACATTTCTGCAACGTGATTTAAAAAAAAAATAAAATCACCTAGTTACTTCATGCAGGCAATCCAGCCACACTTTGTGTGCATTTAGCTTTGCATTTTTCAGCCTTCACCTATTTGTAAACGATGCCTCTTACTAATTCTCCGTGCCTGACAAACCAGTCTCCAGAGGAGCTGCTCTTGCTCACCCATCAGGTTACCTTTGAAATCCTTTTGACAGAGGAAGTCTGGTCTCTTTTAGCTGTTTTAGAAAGAAGCAGACCCATGCTACTTTTTCAAGCGCTATGGAGCCCACCGCAGTCTTATAACCTAGGCTAGTAAGATCCAAAAAACCCCCAGAGATCAGGTGAATCAGAATTTGTTGCTTTAGTTAATCCCAAAGGAGTTTAATTTAAAAATCTTAAATATTTTTAATAAACAAAAGCTCTGAAAACAATTACTATGAAATTTCAAACTAAAGTATCTCCCTCCTTTTCAATCCAGATTAAGCAAATACATTATTCAAAAAATAAACTGATTGAAAGTGTTGAATTGGTATTGAAATTTTTTCCCATGACTACACAGCCTGGCTCATAAAATAGGTGGAGACTTATCAAAGACATTTCTAACCAATCCCTTCATGCAGTTTAATTTTAGCATTTTTCCCTTTTCTTATTCCTATAAGAACTGTTTATTGTATCTAAACTGGGATAATTGGAATAATTTTCTGCTACTGTGTATATTCAAATGTTAGGAAAGTTGTTATTTGAACATTACCTTATATTATGTACTGTGCTTCTAATTCTTGATTAAGAGCATCAAATGTAGGGTTAAGCGAAGCATAACTGGGAGTTACTTATGTGGCTATAGGAATGTGAAGGTAATCTTTTCGAAGGAGAAAACAGCATCAAAATCATTAATTTCTTGTCAAAACCTTGGGGGGATGGTTGAGGGTGGAGGCTACTATCTGTGATTCTGATACAGAACTAACAGCGAATAAACAGATGAGAATAGGCACAAGATCAGAATCAGCGACCACCACTGTTTCCATACGGACTTTTTAATTGTTGAGAGCAGAAACCCCAAGGTAATGTGTGCCTCAGTATGGTACTTGAGCCAACAATACAATCATCTTATCTTCACTTCCTGCCATCACAATTCAAGTATATTCGAGCAGAAGAGAGGAGTCCCCCGGTGATTTAGCAGTGGAATCAAATTCCTGGAAGATTACAAATCTTACTAAAACCTAATGACCCAGTCAAAAAGTCTTTCTATAAACAAGATACTTGAGCCTGTGGATATTAATTGGTGTAGACTATCAAATTCAAATGCATTAGCTGTTTCTAAAAGCATCACCGTGCATATACTGCAAAATCAGTAATTGTTGATGTGTCTGTAAGGTCTTCTGCATCAGTTGTGGCAGGGAATTTCTAGCAAAAGTAGAATAAAAAAGCTTCTCAGTCTAATTATATTTTATTGAAATAGTTATAAAAGCTGCTGTTTATTATTCGGAAGTTGGAGACAATAAAAAAAATTAAAAAAAGAGGTTTGTATTCAAGTTAAGTCGGTAGGTTCAATTGTATAAATAACAGTATTCATTCTTCTTTCACTGCTACTTCTGTGAAAGTCACAGAAGTAAACTACTACAATAAGTTGCGAGATATTGATTTTACAAGAACGTAAGAGAACAGTCAAGCCTGCTGTCTCAATCAGCTTCAGATCATGGGAGAGTCTCAGTAGCTTCTTCGAGCAGTTGTACAGACCAAATGGCAGTTTTGTGTAGCATAAATCCTGCTTACTGATTTTGGTCTTTATAATTTAAAAAGTGCTCACAGAACACTGGTAATATAAAGAAAATAAAGCAAAAGATAATCTCTGACTTTTAGATAAGACTGCGTAACCTTATCGAGAGGTTATACTTCTCTGACCCTAACTTCACTGACCTCACAGCAGATTTCGTCTCAAAGAAATTTTTTTTCTTTCTTTTCTATTCTTCTCCTACAAATGCTTACTTTGTTGAGGCAGCCTGTTTATTTGGAGCATATCGCTTCCATTACTATTATTACTAGCTCTACCGCAAGAGCGCCCAGTGCCCCAGCCTCAGACCGACGCACTGCAAAAAGCCACGCCTGCCCCAGAGCTCTTACCTTCAAAACGTAAGAGACAAAATATGTGCAGTGGCAAACTGGGCTGGCTGGGCTACATGGAGAGTTTGAAAGAGGGATGTGAAGGAACATAACGAGGAAGCCGTTAGATACTCCTGGAGAGCTGCTTCCAGTTGTGGGAGGCAACAAAAGGAAAAATCTGCAGGCGTTGGGTTGAAAATGTAAGTGGAAAAGGAGAGCTGGTATTATGGGACACCGCACAAGCAAGCACAGGTGTAGTGGAGACAGGCTCTAAAAACCTTCATAGGTGAAAACAGGGGGTTTAGGTTTTTTTTGTTTGTGGTTGTGTTTTTGTTGGGTTTTTTTGTTTTTTTTTTTTTGTTTTTGGTTTTTTTTTTTTTTTTTTTTTTAAGGTACACAAGACACAACAAGACTGAAATGACTATATGGCCAAATACTGAGCTACGGGAACTGGCTTTGCAGCATCTGAGCAGAGAAGACAGCCTTTGGTGTCCAAAGAGTTGTACAGTAAATGAGTTGGAGAGACTTTGGAACACAGCTGGAAGAAGGGTTTACTTATCTCTAAGGACAGAAATGACTGCATCACAGACATTTCATGCCAAGAGAATATCCAAGACTCAGCTATGGCATGAGGATGAGAAAAGTCCAAGATAAAGATACTGACCAGAATGAAGAAAAGAATGATGATAAAAATACGCAAGGATGAAAAAAGAAAATAGTGACTAGGCACTGTGCAGGAGAACTAGTAATGCTGAATTTAATTTATTGAGAAATGTCAGAAAGTAGACATTTTAATTTGGTACAGAAAGATAGAGGGGAGATTTGGCAAACACCCGCATTTGCGTTCCTGTCCTTCCCTGTTGTAAGGCATCACTGAATTTGTACAGGTGTACCTTACACAAAATAGTTTAAGTTTGGCAAAGTTACAAAAAGACCATCTTTATGATAGGAACTGGCAGCCAGCATTATTTGTATTTTACTTGTTTGCATTTTTAATTATCATGCAGCTACAGGAAGGGAATTTACCAGAAATAGCTCCTATGAAATAATTAGGTATAAAAGCATCTAAGTGATAAAAAAGTGTACGCAACTCTCAATGTCACAAGAGACTAGTATACCTTTCTGAAAGTTGTAAAGTAGAAAGATTTTAAAATTTTTTCCCCAGAAGGATTATAGTACCATTAGTCTTAGGCAATATAAAAATTAAACAAAAGAGATAATAAAAGCTGTGCTCCTTCCTGCTGTAGTCTAACTCTGAAATAGAACTTTGGAAGTGAAGTGGTGAATAAGCAATGCAATCTTAATGGTAATTTTTCAATATCTAAGGCAGCAGGTTTGTACTAAAATGTTCAGTGAAGCATCCTTCTAACAAGATTTTGATAAAAAACGTACTCTCATTTTTGTATCCTATCTCAAAGAATATGCTTGAGAACTAATTAAAGTTTTCAGAGCATTGAAGTTTCAGACAGACATTTCAGATTTTTTGAAGGGAAACCCTCACTTAATTTTGAGGCTGAGGGTTTGATGCTCTTATGTATTTTCTCCATTATTTCTTGTAATCTGGAAATTCAGAAGCTGGGAAAGTACAGAAAATTCAGAATCTGCTGTATTTCAGATAAGCTTTCTTACTTTCTTCATTAGGAATATGCCCTAACAAAGTTATTGACATCTCTTCTATATTTTGTGAAATTAATGTTCATGTGTGTTTTTAATGAAGTTGCTATAATTTTTGCTCCCATATGCCCACTCATGGTAGGTTCTTTTCTGCTTTAAATGAGATGTGTTATTTTTCCTGAATTCACCTTTTACTTCATTCCTACAGGGAATAAAATGTGGAACTGGACACTTCAAAAACAGCATCTAAACCGAGAGCAGCCTACTTGTCTACTCTCCTTGGCTACGTACTGCTAAACAAGAGCAGTCCCTGATGCCTAATGGCTCTTACTGGCTTTATCATGCCGCTTATACTACACAGGATTCATTTTTGGAGAGAACTTGCTGAGGTCCAGAGCTAAGTCCCGGAACGAGCTGATGGTTAAGCACTATGGGCAGTCAGGAGTTCAGTGGGTAAGGTAATTCCCTGCCTCTATTATTTTGCGCAACACAGAGCCATTGGGATTTAAAGTTATTTTGATGTTGAACAAATTCTTCATAAATTCTGTGGGAGATTAAGATTGTATGCACAACCTGATAAACCTTCAGTTATATAAAACATGCTATTGCATAATATTTTGTTTTCCATAGCCATAAAGACATCGTTGAAAATACCTACACAGAGTGGAGAAGAGGAATATGGCAACCACATCGTGTTTGGGATGTTGCACAGCCAAGGGGAGACAGAGTTGGAAAGCTACATTACATTCAGCCGACAAGGTGGCTGGGGATGCTGCAGGCTGGTCAGACTTTACAGATGGTTTTGTAGCAAGGGATAGAGAAGGCCAAACTGAAGAGCCCCCTCCACCCTGGGGAGAGAGCAGGCTGGAGGGTCCTGCTGTATCAGGCAAGGAAGCTTTGCTGGCGCCCTTCCAGCCCCCCCACTCGCTCTCAAACCCTTCGCTTACACATTTCTATGCTGTGGACACAAGGGTGTACACAGTTCCTCCTTATCACCTCTGAAGCGGGCTTTGCTGAGGTGATAAGCAGTAAGTGCTCCAGCTAGACTCTGCAGGAGGGTCCAGGTTCCAGGAAACACTGCTGCTCATCCCGGTCCTGCCCTGCTGGCCATATTCCATTGAGGCTGGCTGGAGGGATGGATGGATGGATCTCACGACGAGATGAATAGTGAAGACGATGTGCCTGAAAGAAGCCCACACTGGCTAAAGAAAATTGCTGGCATTTGGATTTCTTAGATATATGAAAATATGAAAAGTATTTCCTGGGGCATTCTCTCACAGTTTTGAGCTCTACCGATGAAAACACTGTCCTACAGCTCTTTTCCATAATACAGTGAGAAACCAAGTGATATAAAGATCAGCTGATACACATTTTGCAGTTTGAGCAGGAAACACTGTGAAACAGCAAAATGAAATCAGGATTTTTTTTTTTTTCTTTTTTTTTTTTTAAGCTAAAAATTCCCTTCCTTTAGCTATGAAACCCTTTTCTACTTAGCAAGCAAAAGCAGCATTTTAAACACATAGTATATTTACATGGGTGAATTGCAACCATTTAATGAACCATGGATTTGAAACATGCAGCAGTAGGTTGTGTTCAGGAGATATCAGGAAGCGAAGAAAGATGAGAAATATTTGTTTTGACATTTTGTCATAGTTCTGGAAGACCTATACCAATCTGTCCTATGAAGTACAATAACATTATTCTAATGCTACAGAAAGGTAACAAGACTTACTTTATGAGGAGTATGTATTACAATGAAATCAAGTCAATGTTAACAGTCAGAAGAAAACCGAATCAGTAAAAATAACAACAAAAAAATAAATTACCACACGTATCATCAAATTTGAGATTAATAAAACCTCTGGAATACATCTGATAAAACCCCACTGATGTAAAATTTTTGGTTCCAGTATAATAAAAATATTTCAAGACTAGGACAGAGATAATGACTATCCCATAAAGTGTAAATCTTTTAAATTGCTCTCTGGCTGAATTAAGTATTTCTTCCCAAGAAGACAGAAGCAATGCATGTATGAGTATACATATGAAAGTGCATGTTCATGTATATAAATATGTGTACAAATATAGACACAGGCATATAGAGACACATACATATTTATACACATACTGGTATTCTTAATTATGAAGATTCTTTTCACCCATACTTAGAACATCCATATTGAAAATGAGTAATGAAATTATCATAAGTAAATAAGGACTAATGAAAGCTTTTGCTTATCATTATATATTACATTATGCATATTCTTAGCACAATAATGATCATGCTGTTGTCTCAGCAATTCCTTAAAGTTCATGAGTCAGGATGATTCTATAGTCTTAAAAATGCAATGCTCTGGTTATTACAGATTCTTTCCTGTAGGATTCATGTGGAAGAGGAAATGGTAAGTACAAAATGAAAATTTTCTGGCGTTATTGGGGTAGTTCCTCCCTCTTGGCGATCAGTACAAGACACTGTAATATGAACTTGTTTTACTGTCCTTTACGTTTCTTTAGACATTACCATAACTCTAAATATTCCCTAAGCAGTTTTGATGGTTTTAATAACAGTATTTTTGCATTTCTCCATTAAATTACTAGTCTATACTTTTAACCTTCATTTTAATGTAGTTTTTAGTGTACATTTTCTAATCACTTTCCAAGAACTAATTAATTTACATAGGACTACTGCAAAACCCTAATGAGAAGACAGTCAAAGCATGTCAAACTCAGTCAGAGCCACCAAGTACATATACAGCTAAATCTTGCATTTTATGTTTCTTCATATCATACTAGCAGTTTAGGAACCAAAGCCATGGCAGCTGATAAAATTTTAACAAATGGAATTGTTTAATGAATGAAAGACTTAGTACAATGTACATGACTAGCTCAACAGTTAAAGAGTTAGGAGGCAGATGGATAAGGTGAGACCATCACAGCAAAATGATATAAATACATCTTCTCAACTCTGCAGAGGTAAAATAGAATTAAAAGAGCCCAGCACATCTTAAATCTGAGTGTATCTGTCTGGTTAGCAGAAATTTTATTTGCTGTTTCCCCTATTTTAACCCTAATCATCTCTCATTTAGTCTAATAGAATACAGATAGCAATGCTTGAAAGTGTAACACTAGTGAAAACCAAAATATTTGCAAGATGTTCAACAGCAGTTAATTCAATTACACTTTCTTGTTCTTCATGGTAAACAATTACATGGTTCTTCTAGTATTAGGTGAAAAAGTATGATATTGTCTCTGCAGGATTCGACAAATAAAATTAGGATTAAACTCTTCTCACTCCAGTGACAGCTCAACAGACAAAACTTTATGTATTTGGATCACTACAAACAGGTTAAAGTCAATTAGAATTGATCAGTGATAATATAATTTTCAAAATTATTAAAGAAAAAAAACGCAGTATGCACAAGGCTCCAGCACCAAGAATATTCTGCCTAGTCTATCTGATCTTAGGAATTCAAATCACTAAGTATCTCATCAGTTTAGTCTTTGACTTCATTGTATCGCTTTGATATGTCAAATTATGTAGCGGTCAGAATGTTCCACACGATGCTTCAATTAACGCATATCTAGATGACTATTTTTCAAGAGTGTTACTCAAATTAAGGTTCAAATTAGTTATAGATTTTATGCTCAGTTTGAAATATTAGTACCATTACAGTCAGTACTTCGCAGTAAGCTCTGTTCATCAGACATTTAGATTATTTTGGAAGAAAACCCTAAAGGAACCCCTAACATCTTATTCTATACTGGGGTCAGTTCTGAGTCAGATTATCACATGGGAAACATGGAAATACTGTGCCTCCAAATGTGCACTCCTTTCCCAGGAGTCCTGGGAGAACATAAGTCACATCACCCTTCTGATGATGAGGTCTGTCACCCCAGAGCCTCCCTCCTTTCCTTTCTCTTCACTGTTCCTGGTGATCCCCTAATCACTTTCAGGTGGTTTCTCCTGTAAAATACTTCAAAAGGGCAACACTCAAATATTCTTAGGCTTGGGGTTGGCTGTATCTAGCATATAACTTCCCTTCTTCACTTCAGACTAGGTGCATAAAGATACCCTTTGGTAAAGGTAATCTCAGTTGTTTCTGCAGCAGTTTAAGACAGGTGGGAACGGAGTTCTCCAGAACATGTCACCTAAAGCTTCCAAGTGTTAAAGGGTCTTGACGATGTGAGGCATTTTGAGAGCAAACATCTTCAGTCAACATCTGAATGTACAGGTTTTTTGAGGGACACTGAAGGTCCTTTAAATAAATTAGTTCACAACACTAACTTAAGGACTTTACTGCTTTGATTTTCTGTTTTGTTTTGGATCTCAAGTGCTTGTTTACAGCAGGACAATACGAAAAAACTTAACAAGGTAAGGCAAATAAGTTTACAGGTTTATCCAAACTTTTCTGTATTGTGCAGATTCATGGTTAGGAAAACTTAGCAATCAAACCATTTGAGGTAGTTCAATGATAAATCCATGATGAATCCCACTCTTACTTTACATGCATAGAAGTGATGATTCTTCATCACCAGAGCTCACTAGCTGCTAACCACAGACTTTGATTAATACTATAAGAACCAAAATAGAACCAAAGTGCCTAAATGCATAGCTA